>NC_133542.1:71942753-73194896 GCF_048773025.1 Camelus bactrianus
ACACCCCCTCCCCATTTGAGCAATTAACAGAGTAAATTAGTAGTGATTTCTTAAAGGATAAAATTCCTTTTCTTTAATCTGATAGAATCACTGAGGTTCCCCCAACATCTATAATACACCAGCTATGATGAGATACCCCCTTTTCCAAATGTAGTAACAGAGGCTCAGGGAGGTGCAGTGTTTTTGCGAAGCCTTACAGATAGCCACCACATCCTTCAGGGCTGGCTTAAACTTGCCCCCCCCCCCCACCAGGGAAGCTGCCCAGACCCCTGGGTGGGCTCAGGGGCCCCCATCCATCTCTGTACCTCTCTTTCAGTGTCCTGTGACAGTGATAATGAGCCCATTTACTGTATTCCCTGGACTGTGAGTCCCCTGAGGGCAGGTCCTGTGTCTGTGCGCTCAGCTTTATACCCCAGAACCAGGACATGGTAGATGCTCATTATATGTTTGTTGAATGACTGAGTGAATGATGGAGTCAGAACTGAGGAACAAGCAGCCTGTGACACCTGGTCAAGAACTGTCACCACCCCTCTGCCTCAGTGTATCTTCATGATTTATACTGCTAAGTAAAAATCAGCACTGGCCACCTGCCTCTGCATGGATTGGATCACATTGGCACTTGCCATCTACCTCTGCTTGGATTAAGTCACCAACCACTGCAGCCGCTGACCTCCAACACACCCTGAAAAGAGTTCAGGATGGAGGTCGCTGTGTGATTTTCTTTCAGCTGACAATACATTAATTGTGGTGGGTGCCGATGGGGGATGCGCCCCTCAGCCTGACCATCTAACTCTTCCTCAGGGGACTCTGTCACCTCCTCTCATTGCCTTGTGGTCTGACCCAGGAGCCTGTGTGCACTTGGGTGAAGGGGAGAAGGACACGTTTTCTCTCCGGGCCTGGATCGAGAAAGGGGTTGTGCTGGGCAGCCTCCCAGGACCAGGGGAGAGGGCTGCCCGCTGCCCACTGGTCTCGTGGCCTCACTGAGCCGTCCCAGAGCTCTCCAAGGATCTGCCCCAGCCACTGGCTGGGGAAAATGAAGCCATGAGCCCTGACCCCAGCCCCAGCACATCATCCCCACGCCTCCTGCTGCCCCAGGGCCCAGGGAGCCTCCTGGCCCAAAGATGTGCCAGGGGCTTCTCCGCCCTTCCGCCTGGACTCCGACCGACCACCTTTCCCATTTACTTATTTAAAACCATCTGTGTTAGGCACTGTTCTAAGCACTTTAGGGTTATTTATCCTCAGAATGATGCAGGTGTCATTATGTCCCCATTTTGCAGACAGGGAAACTGAGGCACAGAGGAGGGGACAAGTGACTGACCCACTTCCCCTCTGGCTTTCACTGCAGACTTCCAGGGTTGAGGAGGTAGTCCTCACAGCCTTCTTAGGTAATTGCTGCCCGTCACTCGCCAGATTCCATCCAGCCCCCACGCCTTGCTTAGCTGGGTTACCTCTCCCCAGATGCTGGCCCATTGGATGGATGGTGGTTGTGCTCGGAGTAAGGACATGGCTCCTGGAACCAGTCTGAATTTGGGTCTGCCACATGCAGCTGTGTAATGCCGGGCAAGTGACTTCAGATCTCTTTGGCCACCTCTTATCTGAAGAGTGGGGGCAAAACTATTTATCCAAAAGGTAGTAATAAGAAATAAACAAGGGAACCCATTTAAAGTACCAGCACGGGGTCCAGCTTGCAGTTTTTCATTAATAAATGCCCTATTCTCTCCTATTCCTCCGCAACATGTCCTCCTGCCCTCTAAAGCCCAGTCATCCCAGAAGCCTTTGCCTCCTTTTCAGAGCAGAGTCCCCAGTTACAGGGTCCCCAGAACACTTCCTTTCAGCATCACTCAGCCTGGTCACATCCACTCCGGCCCCAGGACCCTCAGAGCCCCAGGCAGAGGGGAGACTGGGCCAGAGGAAAGCAGAGGCTGGGCTGAGGATAGAGCCAGCATTCTGGGCTCATTCACCTGGGAGGCCAACATTTATTGAGCACCTCCTGTGTGCCAGGCATTGTGGATGAGACAGCCCCCAGGAAGCCCAGCATGCAGTGGGAGAGGCAGATGAGTGAGCTGGCCACCTAGCCTCAGTGGTTGTTCGGGCTGGGATCAGCCCAGCAGCCTTCGGGGAGAAGTGACATCCACGCTGAGCCTGGACAAGGGATGGGAGCTGGCGGCTGAGGGAGGTGTGGGAAGCGGGGGGAGTGTTTCTTGCAGAAGGATGGAGGGTGAGGCAAGTGTGGTCTTAGGGAAATCGCTGGCCATTGGGTGAGGCCCTCGTGGCCAGGCGATATGTCCTCACTCCCTCCACAGCTGCCCAGCGTCCCTGCCAGGTGACAGGGACTGACAAAGGTGAACAAAAGAGTGCTGATTTCTGCCCCCCCTGAATTATACCCCAATGGAAGATGGAGGGTAGCAAACATCAACCAAGTAACCAAATGAATAAACAAGATCATCGCAGAGGGTGTCGAGTGAATGGAGCCAACGGAACAGGGAGGTGGGGAGGCGGGACCTGAGGCCGCAGCTGAAGCGGGGAGAGGCGTGATCCGAGGGCGTTCTGGATGAGCCCTGTAGGCTGGGAGCAAGCAGAACGGAGTACGAGGAAAGACCAGAGGCCTGGGGCAAGAGAAGGTGGCTTGGGGCAGGCTGATGGCTATGGGGCCATGGGAGGGTTTGAAAGCTCCGTGGGAGGTATAGGGACTGGGTGTGATGGTTACAGACGTGGAGGGGGAGGGAAGCGGGGCGATGAGGCTAAAACCAGATTTCTGGACCTGGCCTTGGAATGACAATGATGTTAATTTTCCAGCACGGAGATCCCAGGGTCAGGTGCCTGAGACAACTTCAGTGGGAAGGTCCTGCCGGGGCGATGGCCAAGCGTCCAAGACCTAGAGGAGAGGCCAGGGGCTTGCAGGACAGAGATTCAGCCTGCAGGTGCGGGCAAGAGCTACCCAAGGTCCCTCCAGATCCTGCCTTTGCCAAAGAAAACTCCAGGCCATCCTTCCCTTCTAGTGTTCCCGACTCATCTCAGAGAGTCTGCAGTATAAAGCATTCTAGAATCTTGAAGACTTTTCCTCCAGGTTTGCAAAGTCCTTCAAAGTCCCATTCCTTGCCCACACATTCCTTCCATTGGGACCCAGGGATCAAAGTTTCCGACTGGGGAAGGGAAGAGGCTATTTCTCAGGAAGGAAGGGGTCCCTGGGTGGCTTAGGTTCATTCCCATCTCAGCTTTAAAAAGCACCATCATTGCTGTCATCTCCCATGTGCTGGGTTTGCAAGAAAAACCCCACTGCTATTCCAGCTGGAAGGGCTGCTTGGGGAGGAGACTGGGGTCTTGAGCTGTGGTCCTTGTGGGTTGTAGGGTTGGGTCACGGTCTCCCTGGTGGTTCTCTTTGAGGGGTGTTCCTCCTTAGGGTGGGAGCTCTGTGTCTGTTTTGTCCCCACCATTGGGGGCTGGGCAGGGACCCAGCTGGGCTCTGTCACTGGGCCTTACAGACTGATGGTGAAAGGTGTGTGTGTGTGTGTGTGTGTGCGCGTGTGTGTGTGAGGGTGGGGGTAGGGGGAGAGAGGGAGAGAGGGAGTGAGGGAGAGAGAGAGAGCTGGCCTGAAACCTAATTGTCCGCTGTCTAATCCGTCAGCCAGAGGACAGCTTGCCAGCCCCTCCCCGGCAGGCTGATAAATGCCGACCGAGGCCCCCCTGCGCCAGAGCTGCCTTAATTGGTATCAGGACGTGCCTGGACTCCATCCTCCCGGCCCTCGCCTTCCTCCCCTCCTGCTGCCCTCCAGCCTACAGCCTCCACCCCAAGCATGGCTCACCTGCTGCCACAGCCCCAGGAGGAGGAGGCGAGACCAGTAAGAACAGCTCCACTTATGCAGCACCTACTGTGTGCCCTCCGCCCACCCACCCCCACCCTCGTGCAACCCTGCGAGATGTGGGGACCATCCTGCTTTCCCATCCATATATACCGGACATATCTCCTGAGCCCTCCATATGCCTGACACCCCCAGGCTGAGTGCTCGGGGTGCACAGGGGATGAGGCAGCTTCACAGACAAGACTGCCTGCCCCCCGGGGAGCTCCCCATAACTGGCAGGAATGGGCTTATTCCCAGACAATCAGCCTGGTAGGGTTTCAGGGTAGGAGTTAACCTTTTGCCCATTTTAGGAAGTTCAGAGAGGTTTGGCAACCTGCCCAAGATCACACAGCCAGAAAAGGAGGGAGAGGGCAAGGTTGCCTTCACGATGACCACACGGTTGGTTTACAGTGTCGTGTGGGTCTGAATCACTCAGGGCACAAGTTAGAAGTTCAAGTGCCTCCTCCTGAGATTCTGAGGGCAGGTCTGAGTGCCCCTGCGTGGACCTCAGGCTCTCCAGGGAGCGGGCCTCTCGGGACCCTGACAAGGGTTGGTTCTCCAGTCCCCACACTGATGGAAAATTGGGGAGGGGCAAAGCAGGCATGACGGACAGGATATTTCATTCATTCATTCAACCAGCACTCACGGAGCGACTGCCTTGTGCCAGGCCTCGTTCTGGACACAGGCAGGACCGGCCACGTGATTTGTGGGGTTCTGTACAAAAGGAAAATAGGAGGCCCTTGTCCAAAATGTATTAAGAATTTGAAGATGGCGACCCCAGAGCATTAAACCAAGCAGGGGCCCTGAGCGACTGTGCACGTTACTTGCCCCGATGCTGGGGGCCCTGCAGGAAGACAGTCAAACCAGCGAGCCTGGGCCTGATCCTGATCGGGCCCCCCACCCCTTATCTGGAATCTGAAATTAACAAAGATCTGAAAACCCCAGTTTTTTGGTAAGATGGTGGCAAATTCATTTGGAGGCAAACCTTGACCTCAACTGACAGGAAGCTATTTATAGCTTTATTTATTCCTCTGGATGTGAAGATTTGTACCTTTCATTGCAAAGATATTAATGTGTTTGCCTGTGGGCCTGCCTGGGCCCTGCTGCACTGTTACCTAATGTATGCCGTATGCACCATCTTGCTCTTCTAAAGGGACACCTCTGGGTCCCCAGACTCCTGTGGCCCAGGGGTTTAGGAAAAGAGATTTGGAATCACACTAGAACTTTATCTTCTCCCAGTATGGGCTGATCGCCATGTGCTCCTTTTTTTTTTTTGAATATAATCAACACATGACATTACGTTAGCTTCAGGTGCACAACATAATGATTAGACAATCGTATATTCCATTTTTTTCCCTACGTAATCCAAAGAAGATGAGGGTCTGACAAATAACCCCAGTTTCTGGCCTGCCTGTTCCTTGTGTGGCGGATAAAGAGGGCTCGCTGATCCGACTCCCCAAGGAGGCTGGGTGGGTGTCACTCTCGTGGTCTGCTGGGATATTTTATTTCATAGTAAAGGGATTGGGGAGAAGATGTGAGGTCAAGCCACAGAGGAGCCTTCTTAAAAAGAGAAGAGAAAATAGCTTTATTGATTAGAAATGTAATATATGCTTATCATTATTTTAAAAATTCACACAAAAGAAGAACATCACCATAATCTGAGACCTACCCTCTCCATAGCAGCTGCTGTGGACGTTCCTGTGACTACTCTTCCTTCCAGATTTTTCTAGATACATCTTCTCTTTTTTCCCCAAAGATGGGTTTCGTCACTCAGTGTTTTGCAACCTACATTTTTTTCCCCTCATCACTAAACCATATGTTGTGGTCATCTTCCCACACCTAAATCCTTGTATCACAGGGAGACAGGGAAGTCTGTGCAAACACGTAACCAGCTCATACAATCCCCTTGTTGGACACTATTTGATCCCAGTTTTTCATTAACATGTACATCCCCAAGATGGCATCCTTGTGCACATACCAGCCTCTTTCTTTGGGCCACGTCTGTAGAAGCTGAAGGCCCAGGTCCATGCAGAGTGAGTCTGTCTCATTGTAGACGCTGCCAGATTGTCCACGCCCTATTCCCTGCCCCGGCCCATCTCTCCCAAAGTGTCATTCTCTGATCTTTAGAAGAGTGGCCCAGCCAGGCTGAGCAAAGGGTCCTGCCAGAGCAGCCCCAGGCTTTGCAGCTACAGGGGAGGCAGGAAGCCGGCAGGGACGCCACAGTAGCGCTGCCATCAGGGCCCTTTGGCCACCTCTGCGTGGCTGTCGCCCCCATGGCCTTTCCCTCTGCTTCCACTTGCTCATAATCCGCTGCCTCCTGCCCCCATGAGACCCCTTGGCCGCTGCCCCCAGCTGGGCCTCTGGTTCTCTCTTCTCATATGGGATAAAGGCTGGACCCCAGGCCCCATCACGCCCTAATCACTTGAGCTTTCTCCTGATTTGCATGCCCTTGAGGCGCCTTGATTAATACCCCTTCCTAGGATCTTCTCTGCTCCAGCCATGAGGGCTCTGATTGCAAAGTGGCCTCAACTTCTTTAAAAATAAGATAAATCCTCCCTAATGCAAGGGGAAGCCTTGCATACTTCTCTTAATGATAAGAGATCTGGAAGCATCTCCCAGGAGCCCTGTGAGCCCAGAAATTTTGGAAACGTCTGGAAGCAACTGGGTCATTTCTGTCACCGGTAGTTGAGAGCCTGTTCTCAGCACTGACATTAATTCCCATGGCAATTGCTGGACGTGGACATCCTCTTCCCCATTACAGAGAGGAAACTGAAGCTCAGAGAGGACAAGTTATGTGCTCAGGGTCACCCAGCCGGGCAGTTTTCAGCTCAGTCAGGATTTGAACTCAGCACTGTCTGATGCCAGCCAGACATTTAGCTGACACTTCACTGCCTTGTTAAGTGCATGAAGCCGAGCGTCACCCCTACGGAGAGAACAAGGGCCCCTCTGCTGTCCTCAAGCTGTGTGTTTTCATATCTGGGGGTTGGGACAGGGTGTTGCTGTAACAGGCAAAGGAACTTTGGGACTGTGGACACGACACACAGCTGAACGCGTGCATTTCCCGTGCGTGGTCTAATTCTCATGTGCCTTCCAGTCTGAACCCTTAAAAGTGAGCCTCAGGAGTTCTGGCTGCTCTCTGTTGCTTGGAAACGCTCTCCCAGGGTCTATGTGGGGCAGGATGGTCCCCAGGATGGCAGGGCACAGAGACCTGGCTAAACTCTCTGCCCCGCCATCCTCTTGGCAACCCCCTTCCCCACCTGCCAGTGCTTCCTGCTTCTCATTAGGGCAGAGTTGCAGGAGCTGTGAGATTTAAAATGCTGTGAGTGTAGCACAGTGTTTGCCTTTTCTCTCCCTGGTTGAGCAGTTTCCCAGCCTGCTGCTTCTGCCATCACTCTCTCCCAGGTCTTCTCTCTCCCGATGGGTGGGTTGTCAGGGTCTCCCGGACCATTTGCAGGGCTCCTGGGGGGCCTGGATGCTCCCATGATTTCCTGTTATCCCTGGCCATCTCAATGTTTGCTGAGCTGGGCGCCCAGCTGAGCTGAGTGTGGCGGTCCCTGGCCGGGACCTGCCAAGCCACTGGGCCTTGGCGCAGGTGTGCACACACGGTCCACTGGCCCGAGCCTGGAACATGCCCTCGCTGACCTCTGGAACACAGTGTGCTGGGGGCCGCACCTTCCCGGGGAGCTGCAACAAGCTGTTCCCACTCTGCTGGGGATGCCTCCATGGGGTGGCCAGGCAGCAGTGGGAGGCACAAAGCAGGCAGGGAATGTTCTCTCTGTGCCAGGCCCTCGGGGCCCGAAGTGCAGACACCTGGCACAGTGGCCCCTGGACATCCGCCTCCCTCCCCAACCCCGATGCTGCAGGCCTGTGGCAAGGGCCGCCCCTCCTTCTTCTCCCAGCTGGGCCTGGGTGTATGAGTTTGTTGAAGCTTTTGAGATTTCAGAGACTAAATATAATTTTCAAAGAAAACTTGGGAGGCTGATAGGGTGATGCCAATTTTAACTTTTTCTAGGGAAGGGTGTTAACAAGAACAAAACAAAACAAAGAAAACCACACATTAAAATCTTACTGTCAACTATCACTTCAATTCATGAAATAAATTACATTTAAAACCCCCAAAAGTATGAGGCATATAATCTTAGAATGAAGAAACATCTTCCCCCAAAAAGAACATTTGGAGACCTCGCACTGTCTCTTATGAGTAAGACCTGGAAAAGGTTTGCCACAGCCAAGCACCGGGCACTGGTCCCTAATGGAGCACTTGGGAAAGTCTCATGGTCACAAGATGGCTGCTGCACCTCTGGCCATCATGTCCACATTCCAGGCAGGAAGAAGAGGGCAGGGTGAATTCTTTGCCTTTTAACTCAGGAAGGGAAATTTCCCCCAGGATCTTCTGCCTTCACCTCATTGACCAGAACTGGGTCACATATGTACCCCTAGCTGCAAGGGAAGCTGAGAAATTGAGTTTTTTAACTTCTGGACTCTGTATAGAGGAAAGCTAGAAAGAAGGGGATTGGCATGTGTGTTTGGGAGACTGCACAGACAGTTTTCTGGAAAATCTCAGCTTTCATTTCACATCATCTCACCCTCAAGTCATTGTGAGGAAACTTGGGCTCTCATGACTGACTGTGATCTCCAGCACCCAGTTCCTTAAGTGACAGTTGCGAGAGCCATCCCAGTCTCCTTCATCAGTCCAGACTGGTCCCTGTGTCAAGGGTACCCGTGTTGTTACTGCCTGTTTTGGAGTTTCTGGATTGAAAAGCACCCAGTTTCAAAGCCTGCTTTCTGAGGAAGGCCCCCAGATATGAACATCAGATAAAATACAGGGGACCCAATTAAATGTAAATTTCAGATAAACAGCAAATAAGTTTTAACTAGAAGTATTTGCATGGGACATACTTAAACTGTTATTCATTGTTTATTCGAAACAACCACTTAACTGAATGTTTTGCATTTTTATATGTTAAATCTGGCATCCCAACCCCCAGAGTCTCAATATCTATGGCTAGGAGGTGCGAGGGAGAAATGCCAGGGCAGGTCCGAAACCTCCCTGCTGTGTGGCTCTGGGGATGTCACCTCCCCTCTCTGGGACTTCCAGAGTCCCCTCCTCTGGATGGACATCACCTCAAGTTTCTACCCTGACAGGGCCGGAGAGCCTGTGCAGCTTCTAATGCTGAAGGAGGGACAGCTCTGCGCCATTTAGGCAGACACGGCTTTGCTTTGCAGCCATGTTGACCGGGAACTGAACTGATGCACAGCGAATGCAGCTCTTGAGTTCAACTGCCCAACGCTGAAGTCTTTACAGGTCAAAATGGTTGAATAGAGGCAACTTCATACACTTTATGCTAATAATTTTGTACATAAAGAACAAAAGGGGGTGGGGTATAACTCAGTGGTAGAGCACTGCCTGAGGTCCTGGGTTCAATCCCCAGTATCTGCATAAAAAATTTAAAAATTTTAAAAAAGAACATATGGGGATTCTGAGACATCCCTGCCTTGAGGGTCAGAGTGAAGTTAATGTGAGTTTGAATTCTGACTCTGTCTCTTTCCAGCTAGGAGACCTTAAGCAAGTCACTTCCCCTTTCTGGGCCTCAGCTTTTCTCATCTGTAAAATGGGTATGTTTGCAGTGAGGATTTCACAACGTGTGTATGCCCAGTGTAGAACTGAGCCCAGCAAGCAGGAGCAGCATCCCCATCATCTTTGCTGCTCCCTGTAAACTCTTGTTGCCTTTTCTGGTGGTGGCTTCTCCTGGGAGGCACCAGCTTCAGGGTATGTGGAAGGGAGTGAAGGTGAAGGGGGGATGTTCCACGTCTGCAGAGCGGGCTCCTCTTCCTCAGCCACCCCAGCCTTGCTGCTCAAGGACACGAGGTGCCAGAGGTCTCCATCGGTGCCCCTACAGTGCTGTGCCCACCTGCCCACCTGCCCACCTTCCACTTTGCTGGAAGCTCAGAGCACAACTAGCGGTGAGTGGAAGGAGGGACTAGGGAGGCCTTCTGTGCGCCAGCTGTCCGCTCCCCATGAGGAGTGGAGACCCCTGCAGCTGGTACCTGGAAGCCCCTGCCTTTACCCGTCCACCCCCAGGGTCCAGACTGCAGAGTGAGCCCAGCAGCCAAGGGGCCGGGGAGTCTGTGGAGGTGTCGTCTCTGAGCAGAGGTGTTCCTAGCAAAATCAGGGGAGGGGTCTCTGTTTTTCTGTTTTACCCTACCCCTCCAGCCCTCCCCAGACCTGCCAGTGCTGGTCCACCCGGACTGTGCCTCTTTCCAGCTGGGTGACTCCCTTTCCTGCCTCAGCTTTCATTCTAGTAAAAGGGGAGGGGTAGGCAGCCTCCTCACTGGTGAGGTCCCAGGCGTTGGTTGGTGGGGCTCCCCTGTCCTGCGTCTCATGGGTACCCAGCATGGGTAGACACCTAATAGTCTGGTGCTAGGCCCTCATTTTCCAGAGGGGGAATCCAAACCTGAGAAGGTACAACCCAGACCTGGCCTGGGGTGGGCAGAGGGAGGGCCTTAGCAGCAAGCGGTGGTGTGGGGGTGGATTGAGGCAGCTCAGAGCCACTGTGGTGGTGCGGGTGGGGGCAGCAGTTAAGGAGAGGGGACCCTCTCTTGTTGCGGCATCAAAGCTGCCCTCCGCACGAAGCCACCCCAAGGCAGGCAGCCCCGGCAAACTCCTCCTGGCCCCTCCCCTCACTGCGCACTCCCCGTCGTCCTCTTCATCCCTCCAACTTTGCAGGTTTCCTCGGCTTTGCTTAGAGAACAGGCAGAGACCCACCCCTGCTAGGTGTGTGCCTGTGTGTGTTGTGCTGTGTGCGCGCGTGTGCACGTGTGTGTGTGCCTTGGGCACATGCGTGTGTTGTATGCACGCGTGCGTGCCTTAGTGTACATGTGCCTGTGTGTGTTGTGTGCACACGTGCACTTTGTGTGTGTGTCTGTGCAAGCAGCAGGCGTGCAGGCTCGAGGAGGGGGGCCGCCGGGCTCGGGAGGGGATTTAAAGCTGCTTTCGCGGCTGCCGGCGTGAGCGCTCCTGATAAACAGCCCCGAGCCGCAGCGCTGCCGGCGGCGGGAGGCTGCGTATCAGAGCTCCTGGCAGGCTCGCAAAAAGCTGTCCCCGGCCCCGCGAGCCGCTCTATCAGCCCGCGGAGGGAGGGCGGGGAGGCGGGCGGGAGGGAGGGAAGAAGTATTTGCTTCAGCCCTTAATCACGGAATTTGAAATCCCAGCGAGTCGGTGCCATTTATTTTCAGAGGCTGTCAAGGCTGGTTTCAGCATTTAAAAGAAAGGATGATAAAAAACATTTGCATTTCGCTCCCTCTCTGCCTGCCCGCTCGCTCTGCTCGCTCCTTCTCTCCCCCTCGCTCTCTGCTCACCTCTCCGCCGCTCAGTCGGGGCTGTGTGCTGGGGAACGGACGCCAGAGAGATTTTTCTAGGCGCTTCGGGCACCGGCCAGGGTGGGAGGCTGCCCGAGGCAGAGGCCAGGGGTCGATGTGATTGTGCGGGGTGGAAGACCAAGTCTGGTCGGGCAAGGGATGGAGGTGGAGAGCCAGGCTTGGCCAGCGCTGCTGTTTTGGGGAGTGCTGGGGACCGTCTGCGGGGCTTTCCTGGGTCATGCCAGAAAAGAGCCTTGACACCCCAATTTGCCCCAGCTCCGGGGGCACGCCACCAGTTCTTCCCAGCTTCCGCAGTGGAAGTCTAGGATGTTGGGCTGTGAGGGAAGCTAGGATACCCCCAGGGCAACACCCTCCCTGCACGAATAGGGAAACTGAGGCCTGGAACCCAAGAATGATGACGTGGCCAAGGTCACACCCTGGCAGAACCGGAATAAGGAGGGAGGCTAACTGTGTATCTAGCATGTGCTGGATGCCAAGTGCTGTGCATCACCAAAGATGAGGCTCTGGATGGCGCTGGACGCTGAGCCAGAGGCTGAGCAAGGAGGTCTTTGCCATCAGATGGACCAGGGCTGGAACACCAGCCATGATGCTTTCCAGCACAGTGACCTTGGCCATGGTCTTCCCTCCGACCTTCAGATGGAGCCCATGGTACCTCCTGCGAGGACCAAATCAACACATGCACTGCATCGTGGGGGGGGGGGCTCCATCGGGATCCATCCTGCGCCCACCACACCCACTTTTCTTGCCTGGTGTCTCTGGTGCCTCTCAGGGATGACTTGGGGCTCAGAGGCTGGACTATTCTGTCCTTGAAGAGGCTGGAGCACAGACTCCCAGGGCAAGGCTGGGTCTACTCCCCAGGACCCCATTCTGAGATTCAGTTTCCTCACTGGCAAAATGAGAAACCCCACAGAACTGTGGTCAGAGTTCAGTGAGTTAATGCATGTGAAGCCCTGGGCAGAGGACGGAGCACTTGGAGGTGCCCCCCACCCCCACCATTGTGATGATTACTTTTATCTTTATGTGTATCTGCCCACCTGTCCTACTCTGAAGATTCCAGACTTCTCCAGACCAAGACCCTGCCATTCATCTCAGAATGCCTCTTGGTCCCAACTTACAGGAGTGATGCTGAAAACTGCCTGGTAGTGCTCCTGCTGGGGCGGATGGAGAGGAAGGCAGTGGGAGAGGAGGAACCCTGTGGACGGAGCCCCCACTTTTGCCTGGAGTGAGGCTGGGAAGTAAGTCCTTGTATCTTTCACAGACACCCAGCTTGTCCCACCCCCTCATCCGTCCCACCATCATTTACTTACTTTTTAATTAGAAAAATGAGCCATCTTAATTGTTATAGCACAGAAGGTATAAAGAATATAGTAAAATGATCTCCCTCCCCAAATCTACAATTCTACTTCCCAGACAACCAGGGTCAAGAGTTTAATACAAAGTCTCCCAGATTTTTCTGTCAATAGAAGCATGTATAAAAGTACTTCTTGTGATAAAAGTTGGGCAATGCTATCCGTCCTATTTGGCAATTTATTTTCCTTTACACTTTTTGGTCTCCTTTCCAGGTCTATACGTGTAGCGACTTCGCTCTTTCTCGTGTTGGCATACGTTCCCTTGTGCACGTGTCTGCATGCTGGGTTCCAGGCCCCAGTGGATGGGCATAGAGGCTGCGTCTGGTCTTGCCCTCTCAGGGCTGCAGAGAACGGGCTGGCCTTCCATAGCAGGTGGCATTGTTAGCATCAGATGGGCTGCTGCATGGGGGAGGCTCCCCTCACCCCGCCACTTCCATAGGGACAGGCTGATGGGGGCCCTGCTAAGACCAGAGCTGGGTGGAGAAAGTAGCCTCAGGGGAACTGGGTGCCAGGGCCCTAGAGTCCCGGTCCTCATCCCTGAAGGGGAAGGAAACCCCTCCCCCAGCCACCTGGGGGCCCCAGGATGTGGAGACCTTGGGGACAGGACCCATTCTGGGCTGTCCTGGTCTTGTTCCTCCCTGACTCCCTTCCCTGAGGAGGTGGCGTGATCTGTGTCCCACAGAGAGAGGAGGTAGGTACCCAGCTCCCTCTCCTCCTTCCACACCTTCCGTGGTCCCCAGTCCCCACCTCCCTCTCCCCTCCACACTGTCTCCCTGTACCAGCGGGAGACCCCAAACCAGCGTCCACAGATGGAACCTAGGTCAGCCGGAAGGGGCTATGCCTGCAAGCAAGGTGGGGCGTTTGTTCTTGAAGGTGACATTCAGCTTGGCTTCTGGAGACACCCTGATCCATGTTCAGTGACAGCCCATTGATTCTAAGTTCCAAATCCTCTAGCCTCAGCTTCCCGATTGTTAAAACGGGGGGACGGACAGCACCTACTTCACGGGGTGGTTGTGGGGACTCACTGAGGGAGTCCGCGCAAAGCCTTCGGTCAGTTTCCTGACAAGGTCCCCATGCAGGCTCATCATCCTCGCTGTGAGTTTTATTATTCTTCCTAGCAAGGCTGTTTTCAAAAACCTGAAGTTAAAAAAAAGACCTCCTCTGAGTTGGGTGTCAAAACCAAGAAAAAGTTCGTGGCGGCATGTGTCTGTGTTTGGTATGTGATGTATAGTGTGTGTGGGGGGGTGTTATGCACAATATGTGTGTGGTGTGTGTGTGGGGGGAGTGTGTGTTATGTACATGAAGGGGCGTGAATGCAGTATGTGTGCACTTCAGGTGTGTGCAGCGTATGTGAGTGTGGTGTGCGTGGTGTGAAGGACAGGCCTGTTGACCCGGTGGCCTGGGACGGCCCAAGGACAACTCTGGGAAGCAGAAGAGGCCCTGTTCCCTAACCACTTCCCCGTGGGCCCCACCGCCACAGCCTCCTGGAATGCGGGGCCGCGTGGGCCTCACGTCGAGCCTCACTGCCGCCTTCCCGTGTGGGTTTGGGTCTTGGGTACATCACCACCGGCTGTGGGAAGTTGCTTTCACCTCTCTGGGCCTCAGTTTCCCCATCTGTAAAACCAGGATAATAGTAATAAGGTCCTAAGGTTGCTTAAGCTCCTCCTTGGCTCCCAACAAACAAACAAACAAAAAACCAAATAAAACAAACAGACTTGAAAATGCTCAACGTCCCAGAGGCACTGAGAGCAGGAGGAGTTTCTGCCAAGCGGGTGAGCACAGATCGCAGAGCACATACCACGGGGGCTCCTGGGACAGCGCAAGCCTCCCCCCTCCCTCTCCTCCAGGAGCTGTATTTGTTGCATAAGCCCCCTGCCCTCTCTCAGCCCCGCGTGGCTCAGGCGGGAGCCCCAGGCTTGCAGGGCAGGGTGAGCCAGGTGGAGCTGAACTGAAAGGTGAGGGGTGGGCTCCCCAGGAACGGGCTCTTCCAACGCCCCGGCAGGGGGTGCGGCTGGCTCCCGGCTTCCCACCCCAACTGAGAACATCGCCCCCGTGCTAGCTTTTGTGTACATGCCCCGCGGCCACATCCTGAGCCAGGACCCCTATCACCAACCGTCTTCTCACCCCGGCTGATGCGAAGACATGTGACCAGAATAAGACCTGATACACGTGTAGACCCTGAGGGATTTTTCAAGTGCTGTTCCTAGATCTTGTTTGTCATACTAGGTAGTGAACAAGGCTCTTCCCCTGTCAAGTCCTCAGTTTTCTTATCTATAAAGTGGGGCTATGATCACAACTCAGTGAGCTCAGGATGTGAAGCTGATGGCACAAAGCCCCACATGTGGTAAATCCTAGCCAGTGCTAACTATTGTGGTGGATGGTGCCATCGTTCCCAGTAATTCTAGACCCTAAGAAGGTTAGGCCTCTCTGCCCTGTGGTCAGCAACTCACAGTGCCTCCCTATGGGCAGACCCACACCCGCTGACAGCAGGCTTGGCTGTGTGATTTGCTCTGACCCATGAAATGTGAGCAGAAGTGACCACATGCTGGTGCCCAGCAGAAGCTTTAAATGCTATCTTGTGGTTATGCCAGCTCTCTGGCTCTTTTCTCTCAGGCTGACACATTCAAGATAGGGGCTGCAACTTCAGTCTGGATCCCAAAATAAAGATGGCACGTGAAGTAGAGTGGTGGGGCAGAGGGGCAAACAAACCCTGGCCAACATTAAACCCAAATGAAAAGCTACTTTGGCCATGATGATCTACTGATATTTAGGGGATGTTTGCTATACAGCATAACCTAGCAAAACCTGACCAATACAGAAATTGGTACCTAGGAGTAGTGGCAACAAATATGTAGCACTGGCTCTAGGAGCAGGTTACAGGTGACAAGGAATCAGTTATTGGAGGCAGGAAAGATGGTGACCCATGTTATACAGTGGAAAACATTTGGGAAGGTCGTTGCCTACAATAACGTGCAAAGCTGATACTATACTGCACTTGTGGCTTTTGCTGAAGAGCTTGGGAAACAGAAATGTCTCGAACGTCTTGGTTGCTTTTTGCTACAGGTCAGGGGCTGAATCAAGTCCCTCCCAATTCATATATTGAAACCCTAACCCCCAGGACCTCAGAATGTGACTGTATTTGGAGACAGGGTCCTTAAAGAGGTGATCAAGATAAAATGAAGTCATCAGGGTGGTCCCTAATCCAGCATGACTAGTGTCCTTCTAAGAGGAAATATACAGATAGGCATGCACAGAGGAAAGGTGATGTGAAGGCAGGGAGAATGTGGTCATCCACATGCCAAGGAGGGGCCTGGAACAGATCGTTCTCTCCTGGTCTTCAGAAGGAACTGGCTTCCTGACACCTTGATTTCAGACATCTAGCCACCAGAATTTTGAGAAAATAAAGTCCTGTTGTATTTGTTGTAGCAGCCCCTACAAACTCATACACTGCTTTTCATAAACACTCCAGAAAAGAGATGCCCTCTGAGAGGAATTAGCCTGCTCGCAAGCAGGAATGAAAGAGAAAGAGAAAATCCAGAAATTATGGGTTTGCAGGGTTGAAAACTGCAACTATTTCTCATCTCGATTCAATGAAAGAGAAAGGAAACGAGAGCGCTCCAGAGGCCCAGGGCCTGCAAGCCGGGAAGATAAAAGAGACAAATCAGGATGCAGGGAGGATCAGAAGGGGGCCACCGTCCTGTGGGAGGCTGAGTTCACGCCCAAGTGGAAAAAGGTGACATTCCCACCCCCACCCAGTGGTTCATCTTTCTGACAACCTAGACATGGAACCCAGGGCCGTTTTTGGAAAAACCTGCTCTTGGCATGACAAGTGGGCCAAACAGGCCCAGTTCCTGCCCCCTGGCAGTTAGTTGGTTCTGCAAATTCCAGTTACAAATGACATTTCAGTAGCGCTTCTAGCATATTGGTGTTTGGCATACATGGTACCGTCATCTTGGAGGAGAATATGAGCTTTAAATGTAACTGTCTGTGTCCCCAGAAATGTATTGTTTAAGAAGTCTAATTGTGAATTTTAATCTCCCTGTAGAGATTTCAAAATGGGTAACCCACAAATAGTCTATAAAGAATAGGCTAGACATACAGAAAAATAATAAAATGAAGAAATGCCCTTGGGTGACAGAGTCTAGTTAAGACTCAGTCTCAGGGTAAAATCACACAGGGTGTGGCCATCACTCCCTTTGTTAAAACCTCTGGCACGCTCGGGGGACTTGGGATAAAGTCTAGAGAGGGGTGGCTGGAAAAGCTGGCTGTGCTTTTAGCATACGCAGTTGAGGCAACAGATAGATACATAGTTACCTAAGTTCTGAAGATGGTCACGCTGTCAAAAGAGCTGCCAGCCTGGACCAAAAGAGGCTGTGACCCTTCACTTTTTAAAACCACATCTGGGTCCCAAAGGAAGGAAAGCAGATGGAGAAGGCTGTTCAGCCCCGTTGATGTGGCCAAGGAGATGATGGAAAAGGAAGTCCTCCCGGAGGGAACTGCTCTGCACAGGGGGTGTGGTTTGCCTCACCCCCCCTCCCCAGCCCCGCAGAGGAGAGTGTTTGTGGGTTATCCCCATCCTGTTCCACCCCCGAGGATCAGGTGGGTGGACGATTCCCCCAGGGCCGTCATAAGGAAATACCAACTTGGATGGCTTAAACAGCAGAAATTTAGTTTCTCCCAGCTCTGGAGGCTGGAAGTCCAAGATCAAGGTGTCAGCAGGGCTGGTTTCTTCTGAGACCTCGCTCCTTGGTGTGAGATGGCTATCTTCTTGCTATATCCTTGCATGGTCTCTTCCCCGTGTGCACACGCGAATACCTGGTGTCTTTCTGTGTGTCCCTCTTCTTATAAGGACACCAGTCCTACTGGGCTAAGGCCCCCTTAATGGCCTCATTTTAGTGTAATTACCTCTTATAAGACCGCATCTCCAAACACAGTTACATTCTGATACTGATGGTTAGGACTTCAACATACGAATTTTGGGAGACGCAAGTCAGTCTGGGTCTGTGTGTGAAACCGGAAGACTTGACCCCACATGTAGGGCTCCCGCCTGAGAGAAGCCTGGGTGAGGGGCACTTACTCAGCTGTGTTTGACTGGCAGCTGCGGTGGAAGGTCCAAGAAGGCTTCCTTCATATGTCAGGGCCTCTCCACTGCCCTCCTTCTTCCCTCTCTCTCTCCCTTTCAGGCCTCCTCACAACATGGTAGGTTTTCACATGGCCACTGGCTTCCAAGAGGGAGCGCTCCAGGAAGGCTGAGTGCAGGGGCCTCGAGTCTCAGGAGTTAAACAGCATCATGTTGGCTCCATTCTGCTTTTCAAAGCCAGTCCTGGGACCAGCTCAGATTCAAGGGGAGAGGGCAAAAAACACCACCTAGCTCTTGATGGGAGGATGAAAGAAGTCTGCAGCCAACTGTGCAAAAGAGAGGAGTGAATATTTGTGATGAAGACAGTGGGCCGGTCACTGTTCCCAATTATTCGCTGTCTTCCCAAAGAAAGGATTCTCCGTGCCTGCCCCCCTTGCCCCGTGATGTGCAGGCCTTGTGGCGGGGTGGGGGATGGGCGCTGCACCTTACCCCCGGCCACGGCCAGCTTGGCCACGTGACCTGACTTCCTTTGAGCTGGTGAATCAGGAGAAGTGACACCAGGTTTTTGGGAGGAGCCTTCAGAGCCCTCGTGTGGCGCAGCCAGGCTGCTGGGGGAGGGGTGGGCAGAATGCTTTAGAGAGGACCGCTAGACAAGCTCCCTGTTCCGTACAACACAGGTCCACGTGATGAGACCTCCACTCGTCTTGAGGCCTTTGCATTTTCACATCTGTCCATTCTCAGATATTTAAAGTCCTTAAATTCATTCACTTTTCTAGAAGTAACACCTAGTACGTTTGGCACCTTAAGCCACCACCTATTCTTCCTCAATCCACAAGAAGTCTCTGAGGGTGGGACCCTGGGAGGTCGCCAGAGTCTTCACGTGTGAGCACAGGTGCAGCGAGGCCTGAGTCGTCATCGTCTCCACAGGTTTGGGGGCATCGCCTGCCTGGGCTGAGTCCTGACTTGGGACCGCTGTGGGCCCTCACTGGGAACGCTGTGGCTCAGAGAGGTTATGTGACCTGCCCAACGTCACTCAGCTAGGATGTAGTAGCAGAGGCAGGACTTGAACCCGTGGCTGTCTCGTTCCCAAGCTCTTAGCCACTGGGCTCTCACTCTGTAAGTGATCTATAGATAACTGATAAGTGGGTAAATAAACTACTTGGTGGTTCCTTTGGAAAACTGGAAGATTCTGGAAGCAATCACAAGGGTATCTCAATCTCAAGGATTGACTAGAAGTCATGGAAACTGAGGTTAGGGTAAGATCCACTTTCCTTCTCAACCTCCCTCTCCTGCCCTCAGAGGAGAATTGGGTGCTTTAAATGCAGAATGTGGGGAATGTGCAAAAACAGTAGTGACATTGACATTTAATGAGAGATTGTAGTGCCAGTCACTGTCCTGAGAGCCTTCCATAAATTAAGTTCATTTACTTTTCCCAGGGACCTGATCAGGTTAGGGGCCATCATCATTCCCATTTTACTGAGAAGGAAACTGAGGCACAGAGTAGGTTAAGCCTGTGCTTCTCAAACTATCTATGGTGAAGGAACTTTTGGAAAGAAATTTCCAGTCTGTCAAAAATTACGCTTTTGTAATCTACACAGTCACAATCCGATGGAGGCAGTACCAAACCGCTATGCAAGTTACTACACTATTACCAGTTTCTATGCTTCACTTATCACATCAGCGAACAGCGTGTGGGCCAGCACCAGTTTGTGGACCATAGTTGGGGCTGCATGGGATCAAGTGGCCTGCCAAAGGCCACATAGCTGATGAGTGATGGGGCCAGGTCTGGACCTGAATCTGGGTTCTTGACCACTGACTCTGTCTGGAGAAGGGATGGAGAAGGGGTTGGTCTTTGAGTGTAGATCATAATAAGTATCTGAGAGAGAAAGGAGAAAAAGGAGAGTGACTGAAAAGCCTAGAGGTGGATGTCAGAACGGTTCAGGAGTTTGAGCACATGCAAAATTCCAGAGCTTCTACCGAGAGAACTGGGGCCAAAGGGCCACTGAGAGCTGATGCTGTGGGTTGGAAATTAGACCCCTTTGAGCTTCTCTTGGGGAAAAGCGAGTTTAAAAAACTCATTTAAATTACTTTTGACTGCTGGACTATCAAGTCACACAGCACCAAGACTGAGCTACATGGAACTTCAGATTTATTTGGGTTATAACAACATTAGCTTAGATTTCTGTACATATCTTTCTGCCCTCAAAGAATTTAAACCACAGCCAAATTGTGACCTACTGATGGTTCAATGAGCACTTTTGGAATTAACGAGTAATGATAAACAGGTATGTAGTCAGACATAAGGTCCTTACATGGGTATTGTATGCGAGACTCCAAGAGAAAATGCTGAATACGGAGGACCAGGAGGGGAATCGAGCCCTCGAAAAGTCCAAAGTGGACATCTTTAAGTGATGGGGTTAAAAATGGTCTTATTGTCTTCATTAAGCTCGTCTCTATTTTTCACAATATCTGTAGCAAGCATGTCTTACTTTTGTAGTAAGAACGAAGTTTTTGGGGAGGAAATAAAAGTCCCCGCTCTAACTGCTCCTCCATGGTCAGCTCATTGAGAGTGAGGGTCCTGGTAAATAGGAGGCGTTCAGTACAGATTTGGGTTAAATTTCAGTCATGCACCAGGAGGAAGAAGACCCTTTCTGAGAAGGGCACTTTTCTCTCTTTATCGCTTGTCGCCATAGATGCTACTGTCCTTAGTCTGTAAGCTCACCATGGGCAAGGCCAACTGATGCCCTACACCAGCCACAGTTGGCCCCCATGTGGATGGCAAAGTCAGTTTCTACCTGGGTGGTTTACTTCTCCTTCCAGCTCTCTCAATGTCTGGTCTGTTCCGTTTCCAAGGGGACAAGGGATGGGGACAGGCAAAGAGTGCAGCCTGGGGACCTCAGAGGACCCGGAGCAGAGGAGGCAGCCTGCTTCCTGTTCCCCAGGACCTCTGCGGCTGAGCTGTGCCTGCAACACGGCCTGTCTCCTCCCTCTTTTCTAATTTCCCATCACCTGGTTGGTCCCTCAGGGCAGAGTGCAGGGTCCAGGGGCCACAGCTCCAGCTTTTTTCCTCCTGCCCCTCCCAGCTCCTGTCTCTCCTCTTTCTGGCTGCCTCAGCTCCCGCTCAAGGTCAAGGAACAAACAGATAAACCCTTTCCCTGGAGCCGGCCACGGAGAGGACGCCTCCAGCTAGAATCCAATTCTGAGTCAGGGCCAGGGCTCTCTTTCCTGTGAATGTGAAGACAGGAAGGAAATTTTTGTAGCCATAAAATCAGTTTTAAAAAAATGTTTTGTAGGCAGAGAAGAACCCAAGCAGTTGGCTGTGGTTTAAGGCAGAAATAACAAATGGAAATGGTCAGATCTGGGGAGGAAGGGGTCTGGGGGTTAACGCTAATATTCTTGCAGCTATTAGCAATATTTTCTTTGACCTGCGGGCCAACCAGGTGTTGGTGGTGGGATGGTTCCCTGACTCTTTGGGACTGAATGTGGGGTCTAAGTGGAGTCAAGTGTGGGAGGAGCAGGAAGTTGAATACACAGGATGTTTCTAGGCTTGGGGCCAAGACCGTCCAGGGGCTGGAGCCAGGACCACGGCTTTGGAGACACAACATGAACAGCAATGAACTTGACAGGTTTCATATCTTAGAGGGATGAAGCTGGTGCCCAGGGAAGTCAGCACTGGCCAACTTGGGAAGGGTCTTAATAGGCAATGACAGCAATTTAGGACTTTATCCAGAGGACAATGAGAAGGTTTAAGTGGGAGAACAGAATGGTCAAGTTTATGATCTAGGAAGATCTCTCTCATTGCAGCCTGCACATGGCCTGATGGAGAACAAGCATGGAGGCAGGGAGAGCAGCGAGGTGGCTGCTACTCTGACCCAGGCTGGTGGCTGAGCAGGTGGAGAGAAGATTCAAGGTGTGTGACAGGTGGAATGACAGGTCTGGCTGATTCACTGAACGTGGCGGTGGCACTGGGGAGAGAAGGGGATGAGGACAGCACCAGTCTTCTGGGCAGGGTGACTGGGTGTACGGAAGGGGTTCCCAAGAGGAAGAAGGGGAGGATGTTGGGAGGGGGCATACACTTTTCATCTCTTGAATATCTTTTGAGTTTTGGCCAAGTATCATGGGGCAGGACACCGAGAAGGATAAGGTCCAGCCCTAATCCAGGGAAGCTGGAGTTCACACATAGCAAGAAAAAGCCAGAAAGGATGTGGCTGTAGGGATCTAACAAGGAGACAATGGGAATTCCGAGGCCAGAGAGATGGCGGGAGGACTGCAGGGACTGGATGGGCCTATTTGGAGGGGTCAGTGGTAAACAGCTGCAGGACCACGACCTGGCCTTCCAGATCTTTCACTCCCCTTCCCTGAGCCCATACACCTGGCTCTATGCCAAGGTGTCCCAGCTTCATACCCTCGCTCTGCTGCCCACTCCAGCCCCAGAGTTAGCCTCTCCCTGACTCTCTGGTAAGCTGCTCTCTCTTCAGCTACAACCAGATTGCGAGCTGATGTTTCCCTAAGAGGCCTTGGTCTCTTGCCTCCCATCTCGTTGGAAAACACTCTCCTTTCCACGTTTTACTTGGATCCCTGCTACCCATTCTTTATGTCTCAGCTAAGATGGTCTTCCCCCTGGACGCCTTTCCCGACTTCCTAAAACTGGGCTGGCTGTGCCTCTCCTGTGCTGAAGAAGTGTTCTTTGGGTGGATGCATCAGAAATGAATGGACATTTGGATGAGGATGAATGAATGAATGAATGGATGGGGAAAATGAATGGATGGAGATGGATGGATGGGGGATGGATGGCCCAGTAGATGAATTAATGAATGGCTGGATGAAGGGCATGATTGGTTAACTAGATAGATAGGCTGGATAGATAGAAGAGCAGAGGGTGAACCGGTCAGATGGAAGCTAGGGTAGATGAGATAGATGAATGAGTAGGTGACTGAATGGGTGGAGGTGCACAGATAGTGATGGGTGAGTGGAAAGGACACTGGATGGAAAGGAAGGGAAAGGAGACAAGATTGGCTCAGGCACATTGAAGTTTGTGGAAGGCCAAGAGCGTCCAAGGCAGCGGTGGAGTGAGAATCTTTCTTCCCGAACTGCTCCCACTGACCCCTCTGCATCCTCACAGCACTGTGCTCCCTTCATTGGTGAGACCCAGCTCTGGGCACTGCAGCCAGAGATGTAATTGCCACCAGGAACCTTCTTCCATTTTACCTCTTTTCCATCCAGCCTGTGGGCTTTCTTCCCGCAGCTGGTCTGATTATTAACAATGAATGACCTGAAGTTGGAGGATGAACTCAGAGATCTAGGTCTCTCCATGTTCGTTCTCCTCCCACTTCCTTCCTTGCCTTCTGCATCCTCCCCCTCTTCCCCTGCGTCCTTCCAGCAGAGAGCCGGATACCCACCTGCCTTGGGCGGCCTGAAAGCACAGCCTTCACCAGCAGCGGCTGCCCGAGCCCTGTTGCCCTCGGCCCCAACCGGCCCCGGTCCCTGCTGCCTGGTGCCCGCCTCCGCCCGGCAGCTCCGATTTTCAGCTCGGGTTTGATCGCCTGCCAGGATCTCCCAAATGTCAGCTGCACCGTTAGCATCTTTAAGAGAGCGCCCGAGGCGATCTTTAAGCGGGGAGGCTGGGGCCCCATGCTGATGAGAGGAGCCTGCTCCGAGCTGACAGCTCTGCCTGCTGCCTCCCCAGCCGTGGCTCTGGGAGCCTGTCTCAACCCTCTCACCCCACACTCTATGGGGCTGGACAGCACCTGGGTTTCTTTTTAAGTCTCGGTGAAGCAGGACTTTGCCAGGAGTTGAGGTCCATCCCCAAAGCCTCCCCCTACCAGGGAGCCCCAGGAGGACAGGGAAGGGCCAGTATTGTCACTGCTGTACCTCCAAGGCCAGCAGGGTCCTGAACTCAAGGAAGAGGGATAAATATTCATTAACTGAATGAGTGCAGGAGGGCCTTAAGCTGCCCCAAAAAGCGAATGCTGACGGGGCGCTTTCTCCCTCATCCTTACCTTGAAGGCGAGATGCTCAGGTGAAGGGGGGATGAGCAAAGGCTCTGGACTTTGGATTCAGACTGACAGGCCTGGGCTGGTGCCCTAGATCCAGCATGTGGGAGCTGTGTGACTTTGGGAAAGTTGCCGGCTCTCTCTGAGCCTCAGCTTTATCATCAGTGAAATGTGCAGGGGGATAGAATGCCAGCGTTGGTAGGATCTATGAGATAATGAGATGCGAACACTGGGTACCATGTCCGCACATAGTAGGGAACACTGGGTACCATGCCTGCACATAGTAGGTACTGAAGGAAGTCAGTGCCTTTCCTCTCTTCCCCCTTTCTGCCCCTCCCTTGTCCCTACGGTTTTGCAGGTGCTATTCCTTCTGCCCCGAAGGCCCTTCTCCAACAGCCCTCTTTGGCCTTCCAGATCCCGAATGCCCCCCTGCACTGGGACCCCCACCTCACCCACCCAGCCCAGGCACAGCTGACACTCATCCTCAGATCCCCCAGGACTGAGTTCGTACCTAAACCAGCACCCATGCAATGTGACTATGGTTTCTGTTCCAAGCCAAGGTCAGCAAATTTCTTTTTGTTTTTGTTTTTGTTTCTGGTGGGGGGAGGTAATTAGGTTTATTTATTCTTGGAGGAGGTACTGGGGATTGAACCCAGGACCTCACGCATACTAACCACATGCTCTGCCACTTGAGCTATACCCTCCCCCCCTTGTCAGCAAATTTCTTGAGGGTAGAAAATATTTGCATTGATTTCTAGAGTCTTAACAGGCCCTAGTACACAGATGATGCAGAATGAATGAATGAATGCCTAGCTAGCTGGTCTGAGCAGAATCCAGGAACATTTCTGGGAATTTTAGCATATGCCTCAAAGGCTGAGCCCTGCTATAACCCCTTCAAAAAACTTCCCAACATGTTGGTGAAAAGCTGTTGCCTTTCCCCAGGAGTCCCCCTTTCCCTCCACTCCTTAGGGCAGGGATGATCACTCGCAGCTCTCAGTCGCCCAGCATCACACAGCATGGTGGAGGCAGGAGCAGCGGCTGCCTGGTTCCTGGTTCAGACCATCCTTCTGGTCTTTGGTCCCTGGACTGGTGGGTCTTGGCCCATCCCATGGCTGCCATTAGTGCCCACGGCATGGTCCCCATTGCCCTGATGATTGATATCCTTTACAAAGTGGCAAGGCTATGGAGGCGACCTTCATACTGGCCGCTTGATCTTTTTCCACCTTTTTGAGTCTTCTCTCTGGGTCTGAAATACCTAGATGGGGAGGTGAAGTGACTCAGAAAAGAAAAAGGTAAGAAGCACCTAGAGGCCAGATCCTGCCCAAGTGGAGGCAAGTAGGGAAGGAGGGCAGCCTGAAACTCTTACACTGAAGTTGCAATCTTGATGGGGACCAGTTGGAACTGGTGTGCCTAAGTGGGGGCTGGGGAGCTGGTACACCTACACGGAGAGGACAGGGTCAGCTCCCACCTCACATAAGCATATGTTTAAAAACTAAAAGGTGTAGGACAGACTCAGAATGGTTATAGAATAAACTCTAAAGTGAATCGATGAATGGATGGTGGATGAGTAGTAGGTGGAAGGAGGCATACATGGATGGGTGGGTGGTGATTGGATGGATGATGGCTAGATGCCTGGATGAGTTGATGGATGAATAGATGGGTAGATAAATGGATGGGTGGATGGGTGGATGGATGGATGGTGGATAGATGAGTGGGTGGGTGGACAGGTGGAGTGATGGATATGTAGGTGGGAATGGGCTTATAGATGGGCGAGTGAATAGGTGGATGGATGTGTGGATGGAAGATGGGTGGATGGATGAGAGGAGGATGGGTGGTGGATGGATGAGTGGATGGAGATATAGATGGGAAGACGGACAGGTAAATGGGTTCATGGATAGGTGGGTGGGTACGTGCATAGGTGGACGGATGAATGGATGGATAGATGGGAAGATGGATGGATGAGTCGGTAGGTAGATGAGCGGATGGATGGACAGATGGTGGCTGGGTGGATGGATCAGCAGATGAGTATACGAATAGGAAGATGGAGAGAGAGGAGGACAGGTGGATAGGTGAGAGGGTGGGTAGAGGCAGCATTGGCATATAGCAAAGAGCACACTGGTTAGGGGTTAGACAATCTTGCCTTTGCCTGATTCTCACCCTAATGCCCTATGGGACTTGCAGTGTCATCTGACCTTCCTGGACTTCAACTTCTTTATCTGCTTAAAAGGGCAATAGTCCCTGCTCCCCACTACCCAAGGATCAGAAAAGATCCTCTGGCTGTGAGTACTCCCTGGCACCATGGCCTCTCCAACCCTACTGACCTATCTCACCCTGCCCGTGTGCTTGTCCTGTGATTAGCTTCCTCTTTCCTGTGCCCACAGGGACCTTCTGTGCAGTTTCCATCAATGTTTTCTAATAGAGGTCAAGGGAATTCTGTTCACAGCCAAGTCCAGCATGGGTTAACACCCACACCCCTTAGTCTGGTCAAGATTGGCTGATAGGGGCTGGGGTTAACAGGCCATCTCTGAGATCAAGAAGTGTAAATAGCAGCACTATTTACAACAGCCAAGACATGGAAGCAACCTAAATGTCCACTGACAGATGACTGGATAAAGAAGTTGTGGTATATATACATATACAGTGGAATACTACTCAGCCATAAAAAAGAATGAAATAATGCCATCTGCAACAACATGGATGGACCTGGAGATCGTTATACTAAGTGAAATAAGCCAGAGAGAAAGAAAAATACCATATGATATCACATATATGTGGAATCTAAAAAAAAAAAGATGCATATGAACTTATTTACAAAACAGAAACAGACTCACAGACATAGAAAACAAACTTATAGTTACCAGCAGGGGGAAAGGGGGTGGGAAGGGATAAATTGGGAGTTCAAGGATTTGCAGATACTAACTGCTGTATATAAAATGGAAAAACAAGTTTCTACTGTATAGCACAGGGAACTACATTCGATATCTTGTAGAGGCCTATAATGAAAAAGAATACGAAATGGAATATATGTATGTATATGTATGACTGAAACATTATGCTGTATACTACAAATTGACACAACATTGTAAACTGACTGTACTTCAATTAAAAAAAAAAGATTAAAAAGAAGAAGTGGATTCTGATCCCACCTCTGGCACTCAGCGAGGTGGGACCTAAGGGAAGTCACCACACCTCTCTGAGCCTCTCTTTCCCCACCTGAAAACGGAGAAAGCAGCAGCCCCTACCCCAGGGAGGGTGCCTAGAAGGCCCTATGATGAAACACGTGTGGGTGCTCAGGCCAGTGTGGGGCCCAGGGCTGGGCTCAGAGAGGCAGCGCTGCCCTTGTTAATGTCTCCACCAGAACCCGCGGGGCTTGCAGAACCAGCATCCGTGTGTGAAGGTCTGGGTGCACGCAGGTTTCCGGAACCCCCTGGTACAGGCAGGCTCATGGCCACAGCAGCCAGCTTGGATGACGATCCTGTGCAGTTGCTTTGCGGCTTCACGTGGACCTTGTTCTGGACAACCCAGGGCCTGAAGTTTCCCGTTACCAGCGGGGTGATCCTGGGCAAGCGACCTCACCTTCCTGGGTCTTGGCTTCCTCATGTGTAAAAGGTGGGCTGCAGAGAACCCGTGTGTTTTGCCGTTTGCCTCCCCATCTCCGGCCGTTTGCCCCTCCCCTCACCTGGCAAGGTGGGTGGAGCCAGCAGGCTTCACCGCTGGATGCAGATGCTCAGGTCCGAAGAGGTTCTGCATGACTTCAACGGGGAGCCTGGATAAGAATGCAGACCCCTCCCAAGCTTTGCACTCGACCTGCCCACTGTATTCCAGCTGAAGCTTGGAGCTGAAGGGTGGGCTCTGGGGCCATGATTCCTCCTGATGCTGCTACTCCCTGGGCAGTGGTGGAGTCCTGGTCGTGAGCTCTGGGGGTCACGGGACTCTCCTTGCCATCAAGCCTTGAGAGACAGCCCCCCCAAGGGACCCCTCCAACCTTTGCAGACCCAAGGGGAACCCAGAGTCCATGGGAGGTTGGGCAGCCCAAGTGACCCGGTTGCTGGGCCAGCGCCCCCTCAGACCTGAGCGACCCAGGCTTGGGAGAGGTGCCGGGGGAGAGAAATGGGGACCCAAGGCCCCTGGGGGTGACAACAATGCAAAATCCCAGCCCCCACCAACCCTGGGGTCCCCCCTCCCCTTCCCCAACTGCTGCAGACTCTGGTTGAAATGGCATCGGCACCATCTGTCGTCCCTCCCCCACTCCGTGGGCCCGGCTGTGACTCTGCCTGTAAACAGGAGGCAGGCGGGTCCCCAGGGCCAGGCAGGTGATGGGTCGGGTGCTGGCCCAGAGCTGCTGAGCTGGGATGGAGCCCGTGGGGGGCAGGCAGGATACCAGGTACCAGGAGGTCCCCAAGCCCTCCTGCAGTGGTGCCCCTACTCCCCAGGGGTCCCTCTGTGGCCCTGTCTCCCATCTGCACCCACCCCCTTCCCTGAGCTCCTTTGGTTCCCTGATCTCTCACATCTTCCCCGCCTGGCTTCTGCTGTGTTTAGAGAATTTCAAATCAATACCTGGGTTTGAGAGGGTCGATGAACCCCCTCCAACAAGGGCTGCCTCTCTGGGCTGCATGCACCCCGCCTCGCCTTGGGCATCTTTGCTTTACAGCCAGGAAAACCAAGGCCAGAGAGCAGGGCATTGGGAGCGCTGGGGGTGGACCAGGACTCACCACCTACTCGGCCCTGGCTTAGCTTTGCCTCACAGTCAGAAGCAGCTGGTAGGAAGGGAGGGAGGGGTGTCACCAAGGTGAATGTCCTGAGTCCTGACACTACAAACAAGCTTCCTGGCCTCACTTTTCCCATCTGGCGAATGGGGGAGTCAAGACGGTTCAGAAAGCATATCTTCTGAGCCAGAGAGCACACAGGGACTTGTCACCCTCTCTGTGTCCCGGCGACTTGGGAGGGGCAGCACTGAACGTGTTGGGGGCAAGTGAAGGGGGTGTCTGGGCAGGAATCAGTCCAGGTCTGTACCCTCCACATTCCCCCCTCCCAGCTCTGGAGCTTCTCCCTCCCCCCACCACGGTGCTGCCAGCTGCCCCCTCCCCTCTCCGCCTTCTGACTGCCAGCTCCTCCCCACAAAGCCCCCAGACCCCAGCTGCAGTGTTTTTACAGATCTGACCAGCCGCTCAGCCTCCCTCCTCTCCCTCCCCCTCCTCTTCCCTCCGCCTCCATCTTTCCCCCTCTCTCTCCTCCCTTCTCCCCCCTCCTCCTCTTCATCTTTCTCCCTCTGTTCTCCCCTCTCCATCCTCTCCCCCTCCTCCCCTCCGCCTCCTTCCCCCACTCCATCCTCTCTCCTCCCCCCCTTTCCTCTCTCCGCCCTCCCTCCCTCCCTAGCTCTCCCTCCCTCCCTCTCTCCGGGGGAAGAAAGGTCACCGTGCAGCTGATTACTCAGAGCTCAGTTGCTGTAGCAACCGGCGGGGGAAGTGGGACAGGCTGGCTTTGAGGACGCGTGAGGTCGGCCGCGGGCGGCTGGAGCCGGCGCGGGCCTCTGTGCTCCTGCGATCGGGAAGCTGCCGGCAGCCCGGCTCCTCGGCTGCCGCGGGCCCGGCTCCGGGGTTTCATTTTTAATGAAGAATTCCTGCTTCCCTCTCGCACCCCTCCCCGCCTCCTGCCCACCTCCCTGGGGTCTGGAAGGGGAGGTTCGCCCCTCCTCGGTTTGGCTGCTTCTCTCTGGTCCTTGGTCTCTGTCTCTCCCCCTCTGCTGGGTTCTGAAGCTTCTTTCTTTCCCCCTCTCTCCCAGAGCTCAAAGGCACAGGCCCCTTCCCAGCACACGTGCATGCACAGACACGGGAGTGCACACACGCAGGAATACACACTCACCTCTCACCAGCTTGGTAAGGAGCCCAGCAAAACCTTCAGCATCCCCATCCCCCCAGGAGCCTTTGTCAGGGGTCTGGGAGACCCCAGGCTTCCGCAGCACAGCCAGAGACAAGAACCTGCCTGCTGCTCCCTGGACACCTGACATCCGCCTGGCATCCGCTGTGTGTCCAGCCCTGCCCTCCAGCAGCGCAGGACCCCTTGGGAAGGCAGCTAGACCTGCTTGTGGCGGTGGGGGGGGGGGGTTTGCATGGAGGGGCGTTTGCATCCCAGCCCTCTGCTTGTGGGTTGGTCCTTCTGCCTGTGGTCCAGGGGGCAAGGCCCGCTGAGACAGAGGGTCCTGGGGGTGTCGGGCTTGGCAGTGAGGGACACAGGCTCTGCAGTGGGCTGGGCCTGGGTTCCAGGACCCTCCTCTACTGCTGGTGGGGTCATAGGTGGTTCAACCACTTTGGAAAACATTTGGCAGCTTTTTAAAAAGTGAAGCATATATCTCTGGTATGGCCAGGCCATTCCCCTCCCAGGCATTTATCCCAGAGAAGTAAAAACTTAGGGCCAAGCAGCCCTGGACAGGAATATTCGTAGCATTTGTAACAGGCAAAATCAGAACCAACCCAAATGTCCATCAGCGGGAGACCGGCTCAGCAAGTCGCGGTGCATCCTTACAATGGAACGGAAAGAAGAAACGAACTGCTGATACCTCAGCATCGTGGAGGAATCTCAAGGTCACGATGCTGAGTGAGAGGAGCCAAGAGACAAGGAGTGCATACTGTGTGATTCCATTTCTAGAACATTCTAGAAATCTCCAACTAACCTGTAGTGACAAAGCAGCTCAGTTGTTGTCTGGTGACATTGGGTGCTGGGAGGTCCCACAAAAGGGCACAAGAAGGTTTGGAGGGTGGTGGATGTGTTCACTATCTTAATGGTAGTGGTGGTTTTATGGGTTTGTACATATGCCAAAGCACAGTTTAAATGTGTGAGTTATTGTATGTCCATTATACCTCAATAAATTGAAAAAAACTAATTCCTGCTCTACAACTCACTGGCCGAGTGACCTTGGGTGGGTCACCTCACTTCTCCAAGCCTCATTTATGAAAATGGAATATTGGTAATGGTAACCTCACAGAATGGCTATGAGAATTCAATTACATAATGTTATTTCATCACTCAGCTCATCCCAAGCAAACCATGGGTGCCCCATCCAGGACAGAGAAGAACAGGACTGTGAGACCTGCCCGATGTTCACTGTTTTAGTTTATCCTCCAACCACTCACTCATGTCTTGACAATGAGAAGGGAAGCCCCTGCTCCATGCCAGACCTGACCAGTTCCTGGATGAAGAAGGGAGAAACCAGCCTTAACCCCATCCTCATGGGTACATAGTCTGGGGCAGTTACAACACTAGGAAGTTATAACCTCTGTCCTGACATGTGCAAAGGCCCTGTGGCTGGTAGGAGTGTGGTACCTCCTAGAAGCCACAGAAAGGGTCTTCGTGGCTGAAATGGAGGCAGCAGGAGGTGCAGAGATGGGCCCCATCATATGACTCTTGCAGGCCCTGCCAAGGAGTCTGCAAGCCTCCTGAGGGCTGCCAACTCCTGCATGTGGTTTGTAGGAGACTGTGGTGTTGGCTCCACCTCCATGCAAATCCCAGCTCCCAGCTCACTGCCTCTTTCTCTAAGCCTCCGATTCCCCATCTGGCAAATGTAGGTGATGATCCCTCATGAGGCCAGGCCCAGAGCTCAGTGGTCAGGGATCCGAGTTGTGCCTCACTCCTTTGTCGGTTTTGCCACACTGTGTCCTAACTCTCAGGCTCTGGATTGCTTGCCTGGCCAGGCTGTGAGCACCGGGGGTGGGGGTGGGGGTGGGGGCTGCATCTGCACCCCCTCCCCTCTGAGTCTCTGTACCTGGCACAGAGCAGGCACCCAGTAAATATTTCAGGAGGTGAATCCAAGGCCGCCATGCAGGGACAGAGTGTCTGTTTTCACAGGGTCCACTCTCCAGTTGAAAGGCAGACTTCTGTGGGTGGGCAGGTGTGGTCCCCAGCAAATTCTCAAAAGGTATTAAGGCCATCTTACCCTCCACCCACAGCCTAGGCCTGACGTTCTCTCAAGTTCATCTTGTCACATCTGCTGTGACAGTGACTCCATGAGCCGCCTCCTTCTGTCCCCTGCACACATACCCTGGAGGCCTGAGCCGGATCCACCAATCCTCCCACCCTACCCGTGAACCTTCTCCCAGAAACCTACTGTGTGTGGGCATGGAGAGGCACTAAAGAGGAGGGCCTGTCCTGTGTGGCCAGGGGTGTGATGAGGGGGATGCCAGAGTCTGGGGAAGTCTTGTTTAGGGGAGAGGGCAGAAAAAGAGAAGAGGTCTGACCTGAAACCCAAAGCTTGAGTAGCAATCAGCCAGGCAGAGGCTGTGGGGATGCTCCTGGCAAAGGACACACAGCATGTGCAAAGGCCCAGGGGCTGAGACTAAAACAGGGCTAATTTGAACAATTGAATAATGTTCAGTTTCAGAATCAGAGAGCTATGGAAAGTACCACTGAGGGATGGAGGTAGAGAGGTCAGCCTGGGTCGGGCCATTCCCAGGCTTGTGTCAGTTTCAATGTCACACTGAGGGTAATGGGGAGCCATGGGAGGTTTTAGGCAGAGGAGAGACACATTCAGAAGCACCTTCCAGAAAGATTGCTGAGGCTCCCCCAAGCAGGGACAAAGGCAGAAGCAGGGAGACCACTGAGGCAGCCCCTGCTGGTGTCCAGGTGAAGAATAATGGGGGACTGGACTAGGGTGGCAGAAGGAGGGGCAGAGAGGACTGATGGAAAGGGCTTAAAGGGCAGATATGCTGGACAAGGGGCTGAGGGAGGAGGGGGAAGAGGGTGGACAGTGGGTGGTTTGGGGGGCTGTCTCTGAGTCAGGCCACAGGGGAGAAGCAGGCCAGGCAGCATCTTCACAGCCCAGGGCCCCATGGTGCAAACCTGACTGTAAAACTGCCCTCCTCAGCCCCAAGGGGAGCTGTCCTCATGGAAACCATGGGTCTGTGGCTGGTAGAGGGCCTTGTGGGTTAACAGCTAGCAGTCGGGGACCGAGTCCAGGGTACAGGGGGCACCACCTGCAGCCAGCAGAACGTCCGACCCTCGGCCTGGACAGGCCTCTTCCCGGGATGAGTCATCCAGGGTAAAGCAGAGAGAAGAGGGTCTGGCTCCACCCCTGACAGATTCTCCCTCTGCCTCGGGCTTCCTCCTCTCTGAGACAGACAGATGCCAAAGGACAGAGTGGCCGCCAGTCCCTGAGGGCCCAGTCAGCTGAGCAAACACTGCCTGGGGCCTCCATCCATCACAGAAAAGGAGGATGTGAGGCGGGGCTCTGGGTCCAGAGAGTCTGTAGTCCGGGGGTTGCCCCACCCACGGGGTGTTCTCACTCCCAACCTCAGGCCCTCCTCTGTCCCTTGGTTCCAAGTGCTGAAAAGTGAAAATCCCCAAGCTCAGGGTTCTCTCTGACCCCCACATTCAGTCGTAAGCAAGTCCTGTCAGCTCTGCCACCAAATCTGTTCCCTGTCCCTCCCCACAGCCACCCCCAAGTCCAGTCTCTCCATCTCTCCCTGCACACCAGCCTCCTCAGGGCCTCCCTGCCTCCCCGTCCGCCTGCCTCAGGGAAGCCCACAACATCCTTAAAGACACAACTGGGTTCAAGTTCGTTCCCCTGGTGGCTTCATATTGTGCCCAGAAGGGCATCAGACACTACCTACAGCACCAGCCCACACACGACTCTGCCACGGTCCCCACCGCCCTTCCACCTCTCCCTCCATCTCGCCGCAGGCTTACCTCCGCCCCTACCCAGGCCTTAGCACTAGCCATTCCTGACACTTGGAGACCCCCTCCCCAGACCTCCTGGGGCTCCTTTTACTGATCCTTCCAGCCTTAGCCCAGATGTCACATCCTCAGGGAGGCTCCAACCCAACCACATTCGCCCTTCCACCACCCCAGCTTCATAGTGTTTCTCAAACCTCAGCTACCTCTGCTGCCCTGCAGGAAGCTCCCTGAGGACAGACACTGGGCTCCCCTGTGCATTCTGCTGCCCACATGGCATCTGAGTGAATGAATGAGTGGATAAATGGATGGATGGATTGGCTGCCTCTGCGCTGGGGGAATAAAAGTTCCCCGGGGGCCCCAGAAGGGGTGGGGCAGACAGGAGACCTGCCTCAGAGTCACTACAGCTGCCTCTGCAGGGCCTCCCCTGGAGGTGGGTCTCCACTCACTTTCCTGACTTTTTCCCACCCTCCCACCCAGCCAGCTGCCCGCCGGAACTCCTGAGGCCAGAACACAGAAAGGGCAGGTCCCCCACTGTGTGCAGCAAAGGTGAGTCTAGGGCATTTAGGCCTGGGACACCGCCCCACCCCACTCATTCACCAAGGGACAGAAGAGCGTGGGGGCTGAACTCAGGCAAACAAGATTCAAAACCCAGCTCTGCCATCTACAAGCAACAAGGCCCTAGGCAAACGTCTTCATCCATCTGTGCCTCCATTTTCTCCTCTGTGAAATGGGGAGAATAACCGTATCTCCTTCACAAGGCTGGAGTGAGGAGGCAGCAGATTCTTGCCTGGCACACACAACTGAGCCAGCATGCCCAGCACAGGGTAACTGCTCAGTAAACAGCAGCCCCTCCACAGCATCATCCAAGCTCCTGCCCTGAGCCGGGCGTGGGGGCTCAGGCCAGGTAAAGGGCAGAGGCCCGTGTTCGGAGGCCCTGTTCACTTTCTGACCAATGATGTGCATCCGTCTCCCTTAAGAACTGGGCTCCCTCCACTTCCGGCCTCCACCCCACCCCCTTGCTGGGCCCAGGGACCCCCTCCTGTGTTAGGAAGCCCACTCTAGCCCTCCCTGGACCTCTCAGGCTTGGAGCTTGGAAGACCTTAGAGAGCATAGAGGCCACCCCTCTCTGCAGCCGCCAGTCGCCCCATCCACCAGATGTAGAACTGAGGCTCAGAAGTAAAGTCCTGACTCCTAGCCCAGTGCTCCTTGCCTGGGTCCTTGGATCACTGTGGTTGTTCTAGGGAGCACCCCGTTGATGTGGGATGGGTGGTCACCCTTCAGACTGGGAACTCCATGAGGACAGGGACCACGCCTGTCTTGTTCACTCTGTAGGCGCCACACAGGCCTGGAGCCTAAGAATGAATGATGGATGCTGAGTGAGTGAGTAAGTGAATGAATGAGGCCAGAATCTATCTGCCTCCCAAGGCAGCATCCCAAGAGAAGAGCAAGTTGGCTCCGACCCCTGCAGGGTCAGCAGGCTGGGCCCAGCCCAGCAGAGGAGGTTGCCAGGCTGCCAACGGTTGAGAGGCTTCTAAGAGTCTCTTGACAAAAGGATCAAAGGAAGCAGATGACAGAAGGGCAGGAAATGGCTGCTGGTGGGGTGGGGGCGCGGAGCCCCCTGCCCAGGCCGGGATGAAAGAGGCACAGGAAAAGGATACAGACGGACCAGCCATGGTGGGCGAGGGGGAGGATAACAGGATGTGGACGGAGGGTCTCAGCCACTTCCCTTTGCACAGAGGATGAACATGATGGTTTTCTCCTCGGTGCAGGGGCCCCCTTTCTGCCACCACCACCAGCATCCAGCCCTGGGCCCGACGCCCAAAAAATGTTTGTTGGATCACCGTGTGCGTGAATGAATGAATGAATGAATGAAAGTTCTTATCAGTTATTCCTGACCTTTCCAGGACTCAAGGAGAGTGGGTGAGTCCAAGGTATTTTGATCTAAAAGTACAGAACAAACTCCACTTGTTTCAAGAAGAACATTAACTATGACTAGCCAATACTTTATAATAACTATAAATGGAATATAACCTTTAAAAATTATGAATCACTATATTGTACACTTGTAATGTACATACTAGTGTACCTCACCTATACTTCAATTTAAAAAAAGAAGAAAAGCACTATGACTATTATTATAGTCAGTGCTTACTGAGCGGTTATTACATGTTAGGAGCTCTATATCGCTGCGTTATTTCCCCACCATCTCAGTGACTCCTCATCAGGCTCTATGAAGTGTTGCTAATTTATAGGTGAGGAAACTGAAACTCAAGAAGAATCAGGGAAGAGGTGAGAGTGGAAAAAATAAAAAAGAAGCAGAATCTAGCTCCGGGTCACCCAGCAAGTCAAGGACAGAGTTGAAATTCAAATGAGTCTTTCGAAATCTATGAACTCTACTCTTAAATACACATTCTCAGGCTGGTAGCCAAATGCCCTCTCCACTCATCCAGCCATTCACTCATTCATTCATTCATTCAGTCTGGAAGCATTTATTAGACTCCTGACCATGTCACATGCTGTGCTGGGCACTAGGGCTATGCCAATGAAAGAAATAGGAGTCTCTGCTGGCTCAGGACCTCTCGTCTGGAGGGCATCACTCTACCCAGTAATGAATTCATCATGATTTGGAAAGTGCCAGGAAGGAGAAAGCTGGAGTGCAAAGCTCGCGGACGCAGGAGGCCAGCCCAGTCTGGAAGCTTCGGAAAAGGCTTAGTGTGCAGACTGCAGGATGGGAGGGTGTTGCCGGTGGGGAGGTGTGGACAGGTGGCAGGCAGGCAAAGTCTGGGAAATGGATGAAAGAAAATAGTAGTCATAATCCTGGTCTGAGCAGGCACCGTTCATTGAGCTCTTTCTCTCCGCAAGCACCTTGCATGGATTACTTTATAAATCTTTACAATAAGATGGAGATACCAGTGTCCTTACAGTCCCCACTATAATTGAAGAGATCAGGTCATAGAGCTGCTAAGAGGCAGAGCCAGGGTCTATCTGATCTGGGGGGTCTCTGCTCCTGAGCCTGAACCCAGCATCTGCAGAAGAGAGCATCCTGCTCAGTGGCTAGGGGTGAGCTGGCCCTGCAGGGACACCCTGGAGGTCCACTGGAGGTCGAGCGCTTCTTTCCTGTGTCACCCACCAGTCCTCCTTGGGCCGAAAAGGGCTTCCTGTCCAGAGAGGAATATTTAGGGAGAGAACGTACCTGAGCTCAAAGCGGCCAGTGCTGCATTAGGAGGGAACTGAACAAACACACCTGCAGGTCTTCTGACCCGGGTTGGAGAGCCTGAGCCCTGCAGGGTGGACCCCAGCCTCGAGCCCTGGAGAGGCAGAGGTTACCTTGCTCTGTGGAGGCAGCCGTGTGGTGGAGCTGCAAGGCCCCGTGTCACCCATCTCTCCATGTCCCCATATCCTGAAGACCAGACCGCTTTCCTGTTTTTAATTTGAAGGAAGAGAGGAGACCTGAGATCCTCCCTCGCCCGGGCTGTGGGCCCTGGAGGATTGTGCTGAGGGTTGAGGTCTCTCAGTGCTTCTCTCGATTGCCTAGAGGAATCAGGGCATGGGGTGGAGACCCCACGAAGCAGCCAGGGCAGTCCCAGCGCCTGGACCTCAGCAGGCCCCTGTGTCCCTTGGGAAAGTGCAAAGCAACAACAGCGCACATTCCCTGAGCGCCAGCCTGTACACCCAGCCTTGTGCTGAGCACTTCCCTAAAGTACCTCCCTAAATGCTAAGTGGCAGAGGCTGCTGGCTGTTGCCCAGTATCCATTCTGCCCTCTCCCCTTTAGTAACAGAACCTCGCCTCCCAGGTCTTACTGAGGCACACGGCTGCCAGGCTAAATACTACATTTCCCAACCTCCCTTGCAGCTAGGCATGGTCATGTGATCAGTTCTGGCCAATGGGACACAAGAGAGATGATCTATGCACCTTCTAGCTTGCCCTTAAAAGGGAGGAGCAGCCGCCACCTCCTGGGTACCCCCAACACACATGGGAAAGAACGGGGGGGGGGAGGTGGTGACCATCGTCCACCTTGTGGATGGAGGCAATCCCCACAGGATGGGAGAGACAGAAGGAGCCTGGGCCCTGGACCAGCTCCCAGAGTGGCGCCCCCTAGACTGACAGGTGGGGAAATTGGCTTCTCTATCCTCTAGCCATGGTCCCCTGGGTTCTGCTACAGCAGCTGGGCTGCATCCTAACACACTCAGAGGCTCCCAGAGGGAGGTCTGTGATTGTCTGGAAGTGGTGAAGCCGAGACTTGAACTCAGGCCTGGGAGGTGTTGACCTGGAGCCTGTACTCAAAGTTGGTGGCCTGGACACACTGCTGCGCACAGCAGGCGCTCAATACATGGTTTTCAGGCAGAGAGATAAATAAATGAACAGGATACTTTCTAAGGAGGGTCTAACAGTAGAAGAACTCATTGCTCTGGGCTCTGAATTCCACGCATTTTCCTGGTAGGAGCCACAGCGCTTCTAATTTCTATGCCCAATGTTCAAAGGTGATCACAGTGACAGTGTCCTCCAGCTTACAAAGAGTAGCTTCACACCTACGGTCACCTTTAACTGTGACCCCCTCCCGTGAGGTCAGCAGAGGAGGCATGGTTATTATCCCCATTTTACAGGTGAGGAAACATTCTCTGCACACGTTACCAGCACATAGTAACTGCTTGACAAGTGGCGGGTCTTCTTATTCTTTTAACAATTTTTTCTTAGTAAGATGCTACCACTAATAACTTTTAAAATATCATTTTAAAAGAGGAATAGGATGTGGGAGTGCAGTAGGAGAAGCCCACGTAGAGGACCCAGGAGACCAGCAGCCATTGGACTTGATGATGACCTTGAGACATCTCCTCCCCTCTCGGATACCTGTTTCCCACGTATAAAATGAGGGAGTTTGAGAAGCTGGTCCCTTCTCCCCATTCCCATCCCAATTTCTGCTGCTTGTATCCCTGGGGTTGGGAGAGGCCAGGGTCCCCAGCCTTTGAGGGCAGGGGCAGCCCCACAAATGGAGACAAGCATGTTTCGTCTCTGCCCACTGCCAACATTTCCCAGCTCACTTCTTGAGCCTGGCTCTGAGTCCTGGGTCACATATCAGCTCTCTGAGCCTCAGTGTCCTCATCTGTAAAATGGGAATGAAAGTAAAAGTAAGGACATTGCTCATAGGACTGTCATGTCAATTACATAGGCTTATAGATATTAAGTATTTAGAATAGAGTTTGTCTCAGTAAATGCTCAGTTCATGCTATGAGTATTACGGTTATTGATTGTCAGTTATCACTAATATTATTGTTAATGAGTATAATGAAGGACTAATGAGCATTCACAGATGACTCCCATTTAGTAGCACAACTAAATGTCAAGAAATGGCAGTTCTGTTAGAAGGCCAAGGGCTGGGGACTTGGTTCCATGCCCCTGGGTCTGTGAATTCCCAGTCTAGGCACCTTACCCTGCCACCTTCCCTCTCTTAATTCTTCCCATCAGCCCCACTTGGGCTGGTCAGTTATGTTAAGAATGTAAATTCCCAAAGTCTCAACATTCATAAAGGCAACTCAAAGTTGCCTCAGCCAATCCTTTTCCTGAGTCATAGCTCTGTAAACACACACCCCCATCTGTCCTTGAATACCTCCCCAGGTCGGGCACTCACTACCTAGAAGGCTGCCCTGACAATTAGATACTTTATCTTGTGAGGCAAAACAGACCTCTCTGGGCGACCTCCCGTCCATCTGCCTTCTGGGTCCTCCCAGAATAAGTCCACACCCTCTGCCCCAACTAGCCCCTCAGGCACAGGGACAGAGGCCACTAAATCAGATCCTCCTCACCTGACACATCCCCAGTGCCTTGATCACCTGACTGAAGCAGGAAAGAGCGAGGCTGCATTTGCACAGAGCACTGGCTCAGTGGAAGTGTAATGATACAGCCCTGCAGATAAGCCCAGGGAGCCACGCTGGCCTGTAGCGCCAGCCCGCTTGCCCACCACCAGCCCTGGTTCTCTCCTCTTGCTGGTCTGGGGCCTTCCCTTTTGTACCAGAACTGCAGGCAGAGAAAAAGCAAAGGTTTGCCTGAAGCAAATACATCAAATCCTTCCACAAACACGCATTCCCCAGAATGCTGACTCCAAAGATACCAAGGAGAAGAGGCCTGCTTGATTAGATTTCTTTGGGTCTGTCACCTAATTTTGTTGTACATCTTAGCCTGGGGTCCCTGTAGTTACTGCAGAGTTTTTGATTTCTCCAAGACATTCACAGACAGTGTATAAACCTTCATCTCTGGATTTTCTCGCAAGACCGTTACAAGTTATACCACTGAGGTCAGTGGATCTGCAGGCAGCTCTCCTATTCCAACCTCCTCATTCCCCAATGCCTTGTCCCTCTGCAAGTCACTTTGCCTCCCCTGGCCTCAGTTACTCCATCTGTAAAATGGGGACAATAACTGTCCCAACTTCTTCAGGCTTTTGTGAGTGTCCAATCAGGTCAACTATCTGAAGCCTCAGATCCAGTCCCAGGCACACACTAGGTCTTTAGCAAGTATTAGAAACAATTAGCTCTCAGTTGGAAGATGAGCTTGGTGCTCTGCTAAAATTGGCCAGAATTAGGGGAGATGAATTCCCTTTGTGAAAGGAGATTGGTCCAGCCACACATTTTGCATTTTCTGGCCCCTGGGTCTGTGAGTCTCAAAGTTTACTGAGCTTGAGATGTACCTAAGGGAGTTTTAAAATACAGAGTTCCAGGCCCTGTGCTCAGAGAGCCTGCCTGATTCAGTAGGTCTGGAGGGACCCAGGAATCTGCAGTTTAGCATCCTCTCCGCTGTTCCTAACACCTTACCTTCTCCCTGAGCTGGGAATAGATGTCATCACTAAACATATTTTGTCTGCTCTGCGCCTGCCTGGGCTGAGAGCTGGAAATGTTTTGCCAGACAAGACAGAACAGAACTTTGTATTATTTTTCTTAAGGAGCGTCCCCTATATTGTAAAAGCTTCAGGCCCCACAAAACCTGGATCTGCCCAGGCCGACCTATTGTAAGTTTTGGTGAGAAAACAGCGAACGCCTTGGCAAGCCTGAATCTGGAAACAGAAGCCTCCTAGGCTTCTGAGCCTTGAAAGGAGAACCTACTGGCACCCTCAAAAGGGGCGGAGTATGTCCCTGGAGGGCCAGGACCTTCTTGAGAGCTGAGTCCCCCTCCTATTCTGACAGCCCCTGGCCCCCATGAGCTCAGGGCTCTAAACTTCTCTAGCCCAGATGGGAAGCAGGGAGGAGCAGGCTGGTGGGAGGATGGAGGACATGGGGAAGGGAGGAGGCTGTGGAGGAGGGAGAGATTGGGGAGCAAGAGGATTAGATCAGGGCTCATATAGACCCCTCTGGCTGCCTTATGCTCCAGCCTTTGAAGGGCCAGGCTGGTGAGAAGCCAGCCAGAGGTAAGAGCCCTCGGCAGAGGCCTTGGGGCTGACTTGGCTTTGATAATGACCTTGAAATGTCTGAAACCAGGGGAAGATGCAGGTTATCCAGGACCCACAGCTAGGGGCACGGGAGAGGGAAAGATATCGGAGCCCCCAGCACATTCCCCTCAATGTGAAGAGAGGAGGACCCCCCTCCCACACCGCACTCTGGGCCAGGCCCTGCCCAAGTGCCCCATTTTACTGAATCCTCACACCCACGTCCTTCAAGTCCTCATTCTGCTCTTCTCCATCCAGCAGAGGAGGAAGTGGAGCCTCAGAGAGGGCACGACCCTTGCCAAGGGCACAAGCAGGGGAGAATACAGTACAAACCAGGACTTGGACCCAGTTCTAATTCCAAATTCCTGCTCTTAACCCTCTCCTACCACACCACCCTGGGCCGTCGGCACACTGGCACGTAGTGCAAATAAACATGGGAATGAATGAAGTAAGAAAGGAAAGAATTCACAGGCCAGCCTCTTCCCACGCCACCCCACCCCCCACCCCGCAGCTAGCTCTTTCCAACCCCGGTCTCCCGCTCCCCAGCCCCCTCTGCAGTCTAATTGGGAGGTTTCTAAGCCATCTCTCTTGCTTCCGTGGATTACCCCGCACTCCTCCCGGAGCCCACCCCGAGGCAGCCTTCTCACAACAGGACCCCGGGCGTGGGGACGCCTCCTGACCCCCGAAGCCCAGCGGGAGAGCCAAGACCTCCAACGGGGTGGTCTCCGCAGCCTCTCTCCCCATCCTCGGCCTTACCCGCCCCTCCCCTTCCCTGGGCAGTTGAATAATTGATTCGCCCATAAATAATTGATCAGTGTTGGGCGCGCGCCCTCTGCCCCCGAGGTGCGAGGGTTCCCCATCAGGGTTAGGGGAGCAGGACGTGCTGCGCGGGGTACCAGGACCGCTGTGCTGAGCGGGTCCGGGGGGCGCAGTTTCGCTCTGCAGACCTTTCTCTCTCCCTCTCGCTCCCTCGCGCCGGCTTTTTCCCTTTTTCTTTTTCCTTTTTTTCTTTCCTGGAGCGAAGCCCGGCGCCAGGAGTCTGGAACCAGCTTGACAAGCTTTTGAGTTATGGAGGGGGGAGAGGAGGGAGCGGGCGGGCGGCGCGGGGACCGGAGGGGAGGGGAGGGGGGCGCCGCTGCGGGTGGGGGCGGGGCGGCGGGCTCCCGCGGGCTGGGGCGCGCGCACCCTCGCTGGAAGACCTTCCCCAACTTTGGGCGAACGTTGTTAGAGGGTCTTATGGTGGCGGCCTGGAGTGGGCGGTGGGGCGCGGGGGTGAGTCATGCCGCGGACCCGGCGATCAGCCCGGCTGGCGGAACGAGCCCGGCTTTAGAGACGCAATAAATGAGGCCCGAGGAGGGCGGCGGGGTTTACACGGCCTCGGGGGCCGCGGCCTCCCCCGCCGAGCAAGACATTCCTTTCCGCTGAACTGGGCGCCTGGGCCCGCGCCGCCGCCGCGCCCTGCACGCATCGCCCTCGGCAGCGCGGCCGGGGCGGGAACGGCGCCCGGCCGGCCTGGGGTGTGGGTGGCAGGACACGGGGGAGCGGGGAGCAAGGCCTGGAGTGGCCTCCTTTCCCTCCCTGTGAGGTTCCCCGGGAGCTCACTGAATCCCCAGCTGCCAGGGAAGGAAGGGATCGGATTGCCTATTTAAGGGGTGGGGAACCTGAGCCCAGTGAGGGGCATCGCTGCGGCAGGTCGCTCAGCTGCCTGCCCGGGGTGTCTGATCCCCGCTGCCTCAATTCCTTAGCCTGAGATTCTCCATTCAGCCCTCTACCAGGGTTTTGACTTTGGGCCTGGCAATATCCCTGGGGATTCAGGGCCAGGCACACAGTAGGGGTACCTTGGCCATTGGCTGAATTTGACTGAGTCACTTTTTCAGGAACCTCGGAGAGCAGTGAGCATGCCTGTGCATCTGAGCTCACAGTGTCAGATGCCTCCAGCCCCAGGGCCAGGCAGGGGTGAGAGGTGTTTGGAATTATTGCTTTACCAGGACGAATTGTAGAGAGAAGTTTCCAGACCCCTTGAGATCTCCAAGGAGACTCAGTGTACCCCAATGGACACTCTTAGATGCTAACAGAGACCAGGGTCCAAGTATGCCTTCCCCTGAACTCGGGGTCTAGCCATGTTTGACTTCTGTGTATCACAGTTTCCTTTATGGGTTCCCAGTGTTTCCCCCACCCCAGCCACAACTGGGCTCCTGCCAGCCCTGCCTGCTTCCCGCCAGTTAGTGACCTGGACCTGCTGGGCTCTGGAGTGTCACAGGCCTGGCCTCTGATTTCAGCTTTGTGGCCTGGGGCAGCCACCTCCACCACTCTGAGCCTCTCTAGCTCATGTGTGAGATGAGTTAGTAAGAGTCCCAGCCTTGCCTGGGCACTGGAAGTTTCCACGAGGCCATGGCAGTCTTGACTCAGCACAGGTCTGGCACACCATGAGCACTCAATGCATGGTCACTCTTGTTGGAGGTGGTTGTTTGTTATTATTGTTATTTCTGAAGGGCTCATTGGGGCCTAGCGAAGCCCCCCTCCTTGTCCCCCTAAGCAGAGCTGAGAGAATGCTGAGCCTGTGAAGCAGCCCGGCTCCTCCTCCCCATCCCCCGCTGAGCTGAGTGTGTTGAAATCATCCCAGAGAAGCTGCTGGGTAGAAATTTCCAGTCTTCCTGGCAAAGCTGGGAAGAGGTTGGGTGCGGCTCAGAGACGCAGTCAGGCAGGCTCTACAGGGCCAGGGCTGGGGAAGGGCCCCCAGTTGGTCTGTGAGACCCGGGAAGCACCCCCGACCCTGGGCAGCGCCTGGCCTGCAGCTCCAGCCCCCAGCTGCTGTAGCACAGGCAAGAGCCCATCGTCCTGGGGGGGGGGGGCTGGGGCAGGAGCCAGTGCTGGCCGTGTCCTCCTGGAGCAAGCCCTGTACTCCGGGAGTCTGAGTGAGCACCCTTGGAAGATGGCGTACCAGGGTGGCTATGAGCACTTAGCACAGTTCCAAGTACGCCACAAGTGAGGGCTCTTTAGTGACTGTCCCAATCACGGGGGCCACCAGGCCTCTGAGAGGCCCACGTTGCAGATTCCTTGGTCACCAGGAGGACCAGAGGCTCTGATCAGGATGGTGGGTCTCACTGGGGCTGTGGAGGAGTGGCCTAGAGAACCCACCAGGGACCTGGCAGACAAGCTGACCCTTGTTTTGCTCACAGGGCTGTGTGACCTAGACTAAGTAACTCAGCTTCTCTGGACCTTGTTCTCTCGATCTGCAAAACAGACAGTGACCTGTGGCCCTCACTCATCAGAGGGAAGTAAGGAGCTCTGGAGTGTGAGAAGATGGGGGTCGAGTCCCAGCACTGCCCTAAACTGAGCGGGTGACCTTGGACAAGTCTGAACGAGACTGATTAATTCTGAATAATGTGAGTGAGTAGAACATGTCAGCGGCTCTCTGCTTCAGGCCAGTGCTGGGTGTCGTACATACACTGTCATCCCCCTGCTACTCTTGGAGGGAGGTTTTATTATTGACTTTATTTTCCAGATGAAGTAACAGACTCAGAGAGGCCGATTCACTTTCTCAAGGACACACAGCTAGGAAATGAGAGAGTCAGGATTCAAACCCTAAGCTGCTGGCTTAAAGCCTGAATCCCTAAAGAAAATGCCAGTTGAATGTTTTCAAAAATAAAACATTTCAAGCACCTACTATGTGTAAGACATCGAGATAAGTGGGAACAAAAATAAGGATGCATGGCAGAGACTTTGAGAAGCTCATACCTGAGTGAGAAAACACATGACTCCAATGACACCCTCATGGAAGTTTGATGCAGAAAAGCACCACTGTAAAAGTACCACCAGGGCTGTGGGACACCAGTAGAGAGAGGTGGGGGGCAGGGAGGGTGGGAGCCAGGGGAGGAAGCACAGAGGCCAGGAAACAGGGAAGGCTGGTCTGGAGAAATGAAGAGGAATTTTAGTGGAGGGCACTGGAGGCACACACAGCAAGGGCAGAGGCGTGGCAGCGTCAGAGGAGGTAACACAATCGGGCGGTGTTGCTAGAAGCCCTAGGCAGCTGCCTTCGCTGTATGAAAGTGGGGAGCCATCGAAGGTCTTTGAGCAGGGGTGGCTATCATCCTGTGGGAGCTGTAGAAAGACAGTCCTCTCGGCAGAGAAACTAGAAAGGACACACAGAAAAACTAGAAGGATGAGTTGCTATGCATTGCATGAACTTTTACAGAGCTTCCTTAAAAAAAAAAATTTTTTTTTTTTTGCCTTTTAAAGGTATAACTATTCCAAAAAAAAAAAAAAGAAAGAAAATTTTCAAAGGAAAGAGTGGGACTGGGAGGCAGAGGCGTGGGCGGCTGCAGCAGGACTGAGCCAGGATGGGTGGGCCCAGGTGGCCTCTCTGACTGCTGGCTCTGCGGCTGCTTGAGTGATGGGCTGGCAGCCCCTTCTCAGAGATTGACAGGTGGGGCCACCAGGCTTTGAGACCTTCCTCTTACCTAGAGCGTGAGCCTCCCCTGACTGATGGCTTCAGCCAGTCCCTGCTTACCCCAGAAATCTGTTCGCATCCAAACTCCTCCCCTTGGGCTAGGCTTTGGGACACAGGCTGATCCTTAAATCTCATTTTTGGGCTAAACGGGGACAGTTATCCCAGGGGCCTCCCTGTGTCCTTGAGGACAGACTGTCCCATAAAGAAGCACAAGGCACCATGCTGGGCGCTTTCCGGGCAGTATCTCTTAATCTGAAGATAATCCAGAAAAAAGATATGTTGCTCTCCCCATTTGACAGATGGAGAAATGGGGCTTAGTGTCTTGCTCAAGCTCATACAGTGAGTGGGGAAGTGGGATTCTCACCCAGGGTGGGCTCAGCCGAGAGGCCCTACCACTAGGCTGTACAGCCTCTGGCTTCTCAGGAGAAAATCTATCTCTCCCCCACTGCAGACCTCATGCATTTGGCCCGCTCTGGTTCCCAGAATAGGGGATGCAATCATGCCGCTGAGCCATTCTCTCCGCCTGCGATGCCTCAACTCCCTTCTCAGCGCCATTCACAGGGCAAACTCCTACTTAACCTGTGAAGCCCAGTGAAACCATTGCTTCCTCTCAGAGAGTCCCAGACTGCACCTCCTGTCCTCTTATCTGTTCCCATAGAGCTCCCCAAGAGGGGAGGAAAAAACTCGGGGGACATGGCTGGAACATGAGTTCCAGCCCAGCCCCGCGTGGGCAGAGAGGAGGGGACGATGGGCTTGTTCTGGGTGCTCAGAAGGGCAGGACTTGGGCAGGGTGGACGTGAGAGGGAGGCTGGCCTTGGCTCACCCAGGGAAAGACGGATCAGCCAGCCCCTGGGATTATTTGGCTTAGAGGCCAGGAGAAGGACAAGTTCCAGAAGGAGAGGGAAGAAAAGATCCAGGCTGCCTAGCATGGTCTGGCCAGTTCTCCACCAGCCCAGAGACAACAAGCCATTTTCTGCCGGGCCCTCCCAGCACGCGTGCACCTGGACCTCTGTGGCAAGGCGGGGAGTGGGAAGCTGTCTTCTGTGCACAGGTGCCCTAGACCCCACCCCTAGGGAGCATGTGCGCAGAGTTGAAAGCCCCCTCTTAGAGCCTAGAGGCCCGCACCCTGGGGCGGAGATGACCAGAATTGGGAACAGTGTAGTGTGGGCTCCTCCCAAACTCAGAGGATCCCCAGTGCCGAGAGCAGTCTCTGGCAGAGACTGCCAGAGCAGTCTTCAGCATTGGTTGATGAACGAATGAATGAATGAAGGAGTGATTGCCTGACCCCGGGCCCAAGGAGGAGGGCCAGGAGACTTGAAGTCTGTCTGCCTGCTCCCTTGTGAAACAAGACCTCCCGCATCCTGTGGAGCCGCTGGTGTGTAGGGTGGGGGGGGGGGCTTCGAGGGAGGCAAGTAAGGGGACCAGAAGCGCCCGGGGCAGAGGCCCTGCTTGGGAGGCATGTTTCTGGTGAAGCACCCTCTGCTGCCTGGGCACGGGCAGTACCAGGATCCCTGAGGAAATTTCAGGCACCCCAACATTGCCCCAGCAGGGACCCCCACACACAATTCCACAGAGGGCAGCCTGGTGTGGTCGTTAAAGTCGGGGGCGCTGGCCTCAGACATTTCTGGGCTCTAGCATCACCCCTCACAACTTAGATCAGTGCTTCAGTGTCCTGTCTGAGAAGGGGCCTGATGGACAGAGGGGCCTGATTGATAGAGCCGCCTGCTGCCCAGGTTTGCTGGGGAGCTCAGCACATCCTGTCTGCCATTGTTGTAAACAGCACAGGAGAGCAGGGAGCAGAAAGTACCCAACAGGCAGGTCACGGGCTCTGTCTCTTCGTGCCACCCATTTACCAGGTGACTTTAGGTAAGGCCCAGCCTTTCCCCAGGCCTCAACTTCCCCACTGATAGTCAGGCCCTGTGACCCTTCTTCCAAGCTCCGTGCCTGCACACACAGTGGCCTCCCCTAGACCTGCACACGGTCCCTGGCACTGCCCAGAGACACACAGGCATGCGTGCACACGTACACACACACACACACAGACGCTCTCACAGGCCTACACGTGTGAGCACAGGCGCATGCTCACACCGGCACACACTCAGCCCCCTCACCCTGTGTCTCCGCTGCGCCCTCACTCTTGCCCTTGGCACCCACACCAGCTCACACTCATGCTCACACTCACACCCCCCTCCCCCAAGTCGGCTGTGCACCAACTGTTGGCGCGGGCGGGGCTGGGAGCGGGCGGGGGGAAAAAAAAACCCACGACTCAGCCGGGGAAGAGGGGGTGCGGGGGGTGGTGCGCGGGCGAGGGAAATGACAGCCCGCGGTCCCCCTCGAGTCCCGGCTCATGAATATTAATACGACGGTAATTAAAATGCAGGGACGCAGCAGGATGGATGCGGCTGCCTCCGGAGCGCTGGGGAGCGCGGCGTCTTCGCAGGCGGGTGGAGCTCACTCCTCGCCCGCGAGCGCGGGGTCGGGCTCCGGGGCCTGGATCCGGGACCCGGATCCGGGACCCGGGGCTCGCGGCGGGTGGGGGTCGGTGTGTTTTCGGCGCGGCCGAGCGTGCCGGCTCCGCGTCCCCTCCCGCGCCCCTCCGCGCCCTGCCCCAGGCCGGGCCGCCCGCCAGGCCGCCGTTTCCCGGAGCCGGCCCCCTCCCGCCCTCGCGGCCCGGTGATGTCATCTGCACAAAACTTTCCGCTTCCCGGCCGTCTCGGGGCCCTGAGTCATCCCGCCCCCGGCCCGGCCCGCGCCGTCTGTTTGTGGAGCGCTGGGCCCCGCTGGCCCCGGCCTGACGTCAGGCTGGCAGGGCCTGGAACCGCGTGGGGCCCCTGAGCCCCGCGCTGCGGGCCGCTAGGGGTGGGAACAGCCCCCCTGAGGGCTGTGGATTAGGCCAAGGTGAAGGGCACACTCTGGGTTCCAGGTTCAAATCTACAGTCGCCTAATGTGGATTGTTTGACCTGGGGCAAGTCCTTTAGGCTCTCTGAACGTCAGTCTCCTCATCTACCACTTAGCAGGGGCTCAACAAATCTCAGATTCAGTAAGTGAATTGTGCAGCTGGGTGAACCCAGGCCCAGAGATGGGAAAGGACTCTCCCCAAGTCACACAGCAGATGGGCAGCAGAGCTGGGTTTCTGGGCCTAAGTTCTTTCTGCCTTGCCACATGCTGTCTGTTACCCACGCCTGAGGACCCTTTCTGGCATATGCTGAGAAAACGCTGCAGACATACAAGGAGGGGGCGGGGGTGGGGGTGGTGCCTGGGTTTGCATCCTGGCCAGTTTTTGCATCTCTGAAGCAGGACTGATAATCCAGTGTAATAGCCATGGGGAATCTACGACGCTAGAGGCTCAAATGAGAAAATACCACCCAGTGTGAAGAGTATGGGGAAGCTTGATTAAGAGCATGATCGTAGTCGCAGTCAGGTGAGAGGGCCACTTTGGAGTCACCTGGGTTTAAATCCTGGCTCCCCCACCCCGACCCCCCATTACCTTCCCTCCTCTGTGCCCTCAGGCCAGGTACTGACAGTTGAGTCCTGGGCCAGGGCTGCCATCTTCCATATCTCAGCCTCCTGGGATGCTGGGAAGGTTTGTCAGCAAATGCCCACCCCGTCCTTCACCAGAGACGCACAGTGAGTACACCCAAAACATGGACAGTTCTTGGGCTCTTTCTTGTGCCTTCGGCATACAATCTAGGGACCCAATTTATAAATGGGGAACTAAGAAGCTTCGGGCTACTGCTCTCAGGAGCTGAGCAGGGATTAGGCTCAGGGCTGGGATCCCAGACCACGCAGCCTCCCAGATGCACGGCCAAGGCTCCGGCGGTTCCCCAAACACACCCCCACCTCCACCCAGCATCTGCCCCTGGTCCCGGCCTGCCCCTCCTGCCTGGTCAGTGTGGCTTGGCACCTCTCAGCGCCACCCCCAACTCCTGTTTATGCACACCCTCAAGCTACCTGAGAAAGGCCCGCCCTGCGAGCCCCCACATCCTTGCCTCTCCCTACCTGCCCCCCAGCCTCACTGGAACTCTTTCAAGTGCACCAGTGCTCCAGGGGGCGGGGTGGCCTCTTCTTGCCTAGAGGCCTTTGCACACACTGTTCCCTCCCTCTGCCCAGAACACCCCCTCTCCTCTCCCATTTTCCTGGTTAACATCTCCTCCTCCGTCTCTCCTTAGCTCTTCCCCTGGGGAGTGTCCCAGTTACCACCACCCCACAACACACACACACACACCAGCACACTCTCCCCCACATCATGCAGACCACACCACACACAGGCACAGACATACCCCACTATACAGATCACAGTCACAAAGGCGCGTGTGCACACACACGCACACACACACACATTCCACATGCCAGAAACCACAGACATACTCCACACACATCACACAGACCATTCAGTACGCACACCTTACATAACCTGACCACACAAAAACACACACATTCACACACAGACCTAACAACACGCAGCAAGGCTGCATTGGTGCCCCTCTTCTGGGCTCCTGCAACCTCTAGTCTTGTCTCCCCACCACGGTATTTACCCCACCCCCCCCCAATGAGGACAGGGACTCATCCTTCTCCTCCATTCTCTCTCCAGCCCAGGGCCTTGCACCAAATCTTGCTCAGTTAATGCCTGAACCCCTGACCCCTCCCATGGCCAACATTGTCACAGTTCCACCTCCACCAAGGCCCTCTCATATGTGAATCAGCCCCCATTTCTGCTGGGGGCTGTCTGCACTCCCCCTAGAGCTGCTCCAGGCCCCGCCCTTTCACCCACAGGTCACACTTACCTGGGCTGTGGTCAGCCCCATCCCACCCAGACCACAGCTACTTAACAGGAAGAACCATGTCCAGTGGCTACCTGTCCCCATTCCCTCCTACCCCCATCACCCCTACCCCAGATCAGCCCAGGGCCTCAGGAATATTTGGTGACTTGAACTGCATCAGAGCCTTAAGGTCACTTCTATCTGGGGTCTCAACTTTCTCATCTGTAAAATGGGGTCACATCGACAGTACCTTGCAGAAACTCAGAAATGTCACAGGGGATGTCATTTCAGGGTTACCAGGTCCCTGTGGGGCTGGGTTTGGGAGGGAACTGAGCTTTGGGAGGTGCAGCTCATCCCCTAGGTGAGCCCCTTCCCCAAGTGAGTGTCCTGGTCATGTCCCTCCTGGAAACTGGGTCCCCTGAGATGTTGTAAAAGTCCCCTCTGGTGTGGGGACCCAAGCCTGGCTCGATTCTAAGTGCCCATGGGCATGCCTGCCATGCTCAGCCCCCATAGGCCACTAGTCTCCAGTCTCTCCCTGAGCCCTAGGATCCGGCAGCTCAGTTCTTGGAGGGGATGAGCAGTCCCTGGGAGATGGAGGCCCCACACCAGCTGACCATGATGACAAGACAATTTTGTTCCCTGGCTGAGTGCTCTAGGCTCCTGGCTCTCTGAGGTGGAATGTTTCAAATGGAGAGGAGTTCTAGAACCACCTGATCAGTTTGGTTGGGGGAGCCATGGACCCTGCCTCCTGCCTGCTGGGACCCACTGATTAAAAAAGGAAAATTGATCACAGCTTCTAAGTATTGACCACCGCCAACCTGATGTGAGCCAGGCACTGTGAGATATTCTGACAGCGAGGTTTCTCCAACTCAAATGATGCACAACAGATGAGGAAACCTAGGCTGGGAGGGGGAAACGCTGTGCCCCAGGCCATGCAGCTGCTCCCTAGACTTTCTGGAGGAGCCAGAATATGAACTTTTCTGTGTCCAAAGCCTGACCTCTTACCCACCAGGCTACTCTTCCCTCTCTGTTGTGTCAGTGGAGAAATAGGCATGTCCAGTCCCCGCCTTGCCTAACACCCATGACTGTTCTCCATCCACTCAACTCCTCGGCATCACCTACAGGACCTCCACAGAGAGCCTTGGCCTGAGACCTGGGGAGTGGGGCTGAAAGCAGGTGCAGATCACCAGGGGAGCTTCCCAGGCAGGGTCGTGAGACCCCAGGATGTCAGACTGAAAGAGACCTCAGGGATCACCACTTTGGAACCCTGTGTTGCACACATGGAAAAGCCTCAGCTCAGAGAGGTGGAGACACTGGCCCAGGGACCCACAGCAAGATACGTGCCCAGCTGGGACTGGATGGGAGGAAGTGGTTCAGCTTTGGAACTCAAATGCCCAGGTTCAAATCTGGGTCTGTTGCTTACCAGCTGTGAGCCTAAGTCTCTGAACCCTCTGTGCCTCAGTGTCCTCATTCTGGAGAATGAAGAGAATAATGATTCCTATTTCAAATATGATTGCCAGAAATAAGCATATTCTATGCATAAAAACAGGGCCTGGGACCCAGTAAGCATGCAATAGATTCTGTTGTCCTCAGTCTCCTCATTTCTAGTCCAGTGCAGACCCCTCTGTTCAGGGAACTTTCGGTGTCACCTGCTCAGGGCCAGGCACTTTGTCAACACTGAAAGACGGAGCAATGAACAAGCCGGACCAAGCCTGCCCACCTGGAGCTTACAGTCCAGATGGGAAACACACTCGAAACTCCAGAACCAATCAGCTCATTATGGTGCTAGTGTCATTTCTGCTGGTCCAGGGATTCAGGGAGCTGCGGTTGGCAAGATGAAAAGCAGAAAGCACGGTTCTAGGCAGAGAGAATAATAAGCCCGGGGCAGAAAGGACACCAAGCTGTCCAGACAGGAGAGAAGGTCCAAACGGCTGGAGCCCAGAACCAAAGGTGATGGAGCCTGGGAATGCTACACCCAGAGCCCAGAGAGCCAGGGATGGGTAGAGAGGGAAGGAAGTGGTCAGTCAGGCTTGCTTTTTAGAAAGATCTGTCTGGCAGACATAGGGGGCAGGTTGGACGGGGAGATGGGCAGAGTGGGAGCTGGGGGCCCAGCCTGGATCGGGGCAGGGGCAGTGGGCGAAGGAGGGAAAGAGCTGACTTTTTGAAGTGGGAAGCTCCTTAGTTTTGGGTAAGTATTGGGCTGGGGGTTGGGGAGGAGACAGCACCTGGGATGCACGTCTGGAAGTGTTGGTCAGGAGCAAGTTCAAAAAAGAGGGAAGCGCTGTACCCAGCTTGGGCCACCCCAGCGGCAGCAGTGCCCAGAGACCCCGGCAGTGCTCTCAGGTTAGAGTCCCGACCAGACTGCAGCACTCTGGCCCTTTTCCGCATGGGCCTTTCCTCATGGGGCAGGGAGTGCTCGAGACCAAGGAGACAGTCCCAGGTAGATCCGTAATCTGGACACCTGGGACCATGGAATTTCCTGCTTAGTGACCCCCAACCCACTTCCTCAGTCCATCCTCTTGGGGGTGGTCTGAGTTGTCCATTTGGATACCCATAAGCCCTAGGGTATGAGCAGAGTTTATACACTGAAGCTGGAGTGTCCATACCAAAAACCTACCTGGAAAAGAATGAAACCTGGGGCAGAAGGAAAAGAGGAGCTGGGTGGAAACCGCAGGCCAGCGCTGCCTCTGCCCAGGCCCCACTTCCAGCATGGAGCCTGGCGTCTGAGACTTCTAAATACAAACCCTGCCTTCCAGAGATGTTTGCCCTTAGGAAGGTGTATTTGTCAAGGAAGGAGGACAGAACATATTTTATTTAGCAGTTCGTTAGCTTGATTTATAACTTGTAAATACTTAGACGTGAGGTATGTGAGCAGTCTCCATAGGTTCCACATCAGCATTGGGTGGCACTGGGTGGCTGACCCTGGACCAGCGGGTCCACCCCAGGGAATCCTCCAGGCTTCTTTAGAGCTTCCTGACCCTACTGCCTGTGCCCTCCCTGCACTCCATCCAGTACCTCAGCCTTTATCCAAGGGTCCTCCGCCTCCCCCTTTAAATGTTCACCTCCAGACCCTCCTGCTCCAGGAAGCCTTCTCTTCCCAGAAGACCTGGCTCTTCAGCTGTTGTCACTAGTATTATTTGGTCACAGTGGCTCCTGGTGGTCTGGCTAGCTGGGGATGGGAGTCCTGTCCCTCCTGCGAAACCAGGAGCTCCTAGAAGCACCACATCCCAGCAGAAGCAGTTTCTTGCCTTGGGTAGGAATCCAGGCTCAGAACGCACACCGGCTTGGGGTCAAATCCCACCTCTGTGATTTTCTTGCTGTGTGACCTTGGGAGGCGCTTCGCTGTTCTGAGCCGGTTTCCTCTTCTGAAAACCCATAATCATAACTGTACCTCTTGCAGTGAGGAGGCAGTGTGGAACGCGGAGCCCACGTGTGCCCGGCACTTGGCAAGTACTCGGGGAAGGAATTAGGAAGGGCAGGAGTTACATCATTCACGTCTTTTTACAGCTGAGAAAACAAGCGGAGGAGGCTCAGGGAGGTGAGGCCGGTTGCCCAAGGTCATGAAGCCTGTAGGGGGAAGGGGTCCACGCCAGGCTGGCCGACTTGTGCTCTAACCACTGAGCTCTCAGGCCGCTGGCCTGACCCCCAAGTACCCTTCCCTGGTCTCCGTGGCCCATGGGCGCCCGAAGGCAGCGTGGGGCCGCAGGGACAAGAAGCACGACCAGGGCCGAGCCTGCGGGGCGGGAAGGGTTAACGGGCTCCGCCGCATTGGGCCGGCCTCCGGGGGAACCAGCCAATGGGCGCGCGCCGCGATGAGGTAATGCCAGAACCGCGCGGAGTGGGCGGAGCCAGCGGGGACCTTGCCAGTTAGAGTTCTTTCGCTCCCCACCTACTCCTCACCTTTGACCTTGATGTCCACCGCACCCCGCAGCCTTACACCCGCAGAAAACCCTGTGGTGGAGCTGAGGGCCTCCGGCGGCCCTGAATCCTTAAGGTCTACGGCAGGAGACTTCCTGCCTCCTCCGGGACTCAGTTTCCCCTTTTGCAAGAAGATCTCTAAGGTGGTGGACGGTCTTGGATTCCAGGACAGTTTTCAGCGCCTCCCTGCCCTTGGCCCACAATGTAGCAGGAATGGCCCTGACCCTCCTCAGGCGATGCCCAGCGCCAGGGAGCGAGGAATCCTGGGCACCAAACGGAGGGAACCTCACCAGTCCAGTCACAAGCTCCACATAGCCCCGAAGCATCAGCCTCTCCCTTCCGTTGCATGTCTGAGCACCCCCTCCCCCCGCCCCGCCATTCCCCTCTGCTGCCACCAAGCCCCGAGTTAGCTGCAAAAGCAGCCAGACCGAGCCTGGTCACAGGTCAAAGTTCTTCCAACCACAAATATTAATTGAGCGTCTACTACGTGTAGCTCAGAGCTGCGGGCTTGGCTGCTGTCTAGCCGGCTTCCGAGGCTGCCCGGGACCCCAGGGAAGAGGGGGGCGCCCTCTCGGCCTGCCGGCCTGCAGGGGGCCACACACCCATCCAGGCTACCTGGGCACGAAGCGGTTAATACCTTTCTAGCCGAGCTGGCAGTGCTGCTGCGGCCTGGGCTTATTAGTCAGCTCGCAGGGAGGGGGGCGGTGGGGGAGGGGAGGGGCTCCAGTTGAGAACCGCAGAAAGCTATTCTCAGGGGCTCCCAAGTGTGGGGAGGGCGGCTCAGCAGGAGCTGCTGCTTCCCAGAAAGTTGATTATTTTTAACCCAGGAAGAAAGGAAGGAGGCGAGGGAGAAGGACTCAGAGAAAAGAGGAGAGGATTGCAGCGGAGAGGAGAGGATGGGGAAGGGGACTGGGGAGGGGGAGGGAGAGGGAAGGCGAGCAGGATATGGGGAGAGGGAAGGCAAGAGGCAAGGGAGGAGAGGGGCAGGCAGTGGGGTCAGGGAGGGGAGTGCCAGGAGAGACAGGACCAGTTGGAGTGGGGGGAAACCAGCTGGCGGGGGGTCTCTGGGAGGGGAATGGATGTGGAGAGGGCACTTCCATCCTCCTCAGCCCCTCCTTGCACCCCTCTGGCTCCTCTCCCAGGCCCGGGATCTGTGGGGCTCTCCTGCTAGATCCACCCCAGGCTGACCATCCTGACCTTCCCAAGCCTGAGCTGAGAGCGGTGCCCTGTTGGGTACCACCAGCCCCGGGCTGTGCAAGGCCCTGGGGCTTGGAGAGTGGGGGCAAAAGGCAGCTGCAGCCCTGCCCTATGGTGCTCTCCAGCCCATAGCGGCATCAGCATCGTGACTTGTCCTTGTCAGGGTGGTGATCACTGGGGGAGGAGGGGAAGGAGGGCTGCCCTGGAAACCCCATGGCCTCTGCCAGGAGGGCTTCCTGGAGGAAAGGACAGAAGGGACCTAGGGCTCCCTTTCTCCTGCCTTAGGATGGAGCTAAGCTGAAAACCAAACCTGGAGAGGGGGCCTACCTGGAGAGGGCTGGGGACACAGTAACAGACAAGACGGACGTAGCCAGGCCCACACGGGGCTCACAGTCCTGCAGGGGAGGCAGGGGCTGCACAAACCGCTATGAATAATACATTAAATAATGACAAGAGGGTATCCGGCTGGGAGGGGACCCTGCAGGGAGTTAAGAGGGGCTGGTCCCAGGGACCTGATCTCCGCAGGGGTCATACGAGGGCTCCCTGAGAAGGGGTGCCTGAGGACCAGGAGGAACTAACCAGAGGGAGAGTGACTGTTGGAGGGAGAGGGGCCGGCGTGGATAAGAGTCCCAAGGGCAGAGACCCGAGGGCCCCCAAGAGGGGATTAGTGTGTCCCATACGTGGCCCTTGTACTACAGGCAGCCGGAAGCTTTGGGTTTTATAGAGCAGAGGGAAGAGACCAGATCCAGAAAGCTGACTTGGGCTGTAGGGGACAAGAGTGGATACAGGAGTGGTACAAGGTCTTGGGAGAGCGATGGCAGCCTGGCCTGGAGCAGTGGCCTCTGAGACAGAGGAGAGGCTGGCCTTGGACATGATTTGGGAGATTGAGGACAGAGATGGTGTGTCATAGTGTGGAGGTGAAGGAGGCCAAGGAGGTGTTAGGGAAGTGCCAGCCTCTGGCTTGTGCAACGAGAGAGGCCGGTGCTGTTGGAAGACAGAGGGCAGCCAAGGGAAGAGGCTCACAGGAGGTCAGGCATTTGTGTCGGGACAAGGTGGAGACAGGCTGCAGGAACAGCTCCAGCAAAGGAGCAGAGAAGGGCAAAGGGAACCACCTGTGGTACTGTGGGATGCGCTGGGATCCTCCAGAAAGGGGCTGAGTCTGCTTATGGTGGCCTTCACTGCAAGCAAAGGGGTCTGAACTCAACCTATAGTCAGTGTTGAGCAGTGGAAGTGTAGGCGAAGAAGAAGGTACATTCCAGTGCTGAACACAGGGAGGGCGCTCAGCAAACAGTGACCAGGGCCGACAGGGGCTGAGTCTCTGGCAGCCGGTGCCTGCACTCCAAGGAGGGATGTGGATGAGGGAGGCGTGTCAGGGGCCAGCCTCTGGGGCAGCCTGTGTGGTGAGTGTGAGAGTGACTGAGTGTGTGTCCCTTGCACTGAGTGTCCTGCCCTCCCCTTGAGGACAGGACCCAGGGGGTACAACCAAACCCTCCAGGACCAGGGAATGGTCTGTCCAGGCCTGACCAGACCAGGGGGATGATGGATGGAGGAGGACCTCAGCCCCTGGCCCCAGCCCTGAAATCCCTGGATACACACACACATACATACACACACACACACGAACACATGACTCTGAAACCTGGAACTAGCACCTGACCCCCTCCCCAAAGGAGATGGGGTGGGCAGTGCTGGGTTAGTGGCTGGAGGTCAATGTCTGTATGCTTTTAACTATCGCAGGGTGCCAAGGGGGCCCTGATGCAGCAGCCCAGGGTCACCTATACCCACTTCCCACTCAGGGCCCGGGCTGGTCCTCTCCCGGGATGGAGGGCAGGTCTGCTCAGCCTGGTGCTGCCCTTAATATGAGCGTCCAGTGGCTTGGCTGAGGCCTGATTCCAGTGGTTGGGGACTGTGGCCTGGCCACCTGCAGCTCTGACCCTACTTTCAGCCTCTTGGGCCACGTGGGCCTGTGGCTTTCCCATCCATCCTGCTACTTCCTTTAGTACTCAACCCCCTGGGGTGGGTGCACATCATAAAGTTATGGTTAAGGTAAGGGAGCAAACTGGAATACAAACCCATTGCTGCCTGGCTGGCTGTGAGCTCTGGCAAGTAGCTCTGTCCTCCGTGCCTCAGTTTCTTCATCTGCAAAATGGGGATAATAATAACAGAGGCAGAGAAACTATGGAGATAAGGCCCTTACAAGGAGAGCGGCCTGTCCCAGGTCACTTGAGCCCCTGAAGTTTCCCCAGCAATATGATGAGGGCTGTGGGCTTCAGCACTGCAAGGTGGAAGAGAACTGGACCACGGCTCAGGTGGTGGTATTGTTCCTATTTTGCAGATGAGAAAAGAGAGGCTCAGGGAATTCTGTCACTGGCTCAGCACTACAGAAAAGGAAAGGTTCAAATTCTCTGGCCTGCTCTCTCCTCCCATTTCGGTTCCCACCACCACTGCCCTCCAGATAAAGAAACTCAAGTGCAAAATGCATTTCCCCTCCAGGACACCCTCCTCTCCCTGCCCAAAACCCACACAGTGACCCTGGCCAGGCCCTCTGGGCCCCGGAGGAGCCGAGTCCCCATCGGACATCTCTGAACTGGCTTTCACAGCGACGGAGCACAAAGGGGGGTAGCCGGGCAGAAAAAGAGCCCGACAGGCGAGGAGCCGGCTCCGCGGGCACTTTTCTCCCTGCTTTCTTCCTCTCTCGGCTCTTTGTTAAGCTCCCTTTCAGCTGAGCCGGCAGAGCCTGGGTGTTCCGAGCTGACAATAATTGCTGCGTCTAGACAGTGTCTGGTATGAGGCCTCCCTCCCTGGCCTCCCCGAGGCTCCCTTTCCCAGCGCTGCCAACCCTGCCCCACACCCTGCCCTGCGTTTCCCCACACCCCTTCCCCTCTCGGGCGGCCCAGGGTCCCTGTCCTGCCTCCGTCCTGCTCAGACCCTACCTCTCTCTCTCCCTCTCCCCCTCTGACCCTCAGACTCAAACTCACCCACTGCATCCGCAGGACTGAAATCCAGGGAACAAAAGTGGTTTTGCACTTGGCTCTGGCTGGCTGGCCTGGGAGAAGACTGAGCTCAGCGGAACCCTCCAGAAGCCCAGGCTGCTCACCTTGCTGGATTCTGCGCTGAGCTGGGCAGCCCTGGGCTTCATCAGCTCCTTCCCTCATCTTTCCACCGGATGGGAACCCAGAGGAATCCCTGGAGGTCCAAGGAAGACCTTCCTGGTGCCTCTGACCATCAGACATGGATGGAACGGTTTCAGGAGATACAGGGGGCAGGAAGGGAATTTTCACAAGTTTTAAGATGTGTTCCTGCAACTCAGATCAGTCATTTCAGAAGATTTTCCAGGATCTGGAGTCTCACTAGGGTCAGAATCAGGACCTCAGGGTGATTCTGAGTCAGTAACAATAACAGCCAGCATTTGCTCGGTCTCCCTGCGCCAAGCATCGTGCAGTCTGTATGCATAATCATTTATGTCATCCTCCCGGCAGCCCTATGAGAGAGAAAGAATAAGCCTATGATTTGTCCCATTTTATAGATCAGGAAACTGAGGCCCAGAGGGGTTAAGTAACTTGTCCAAAGTCACAGAGCCAAGCAAGTGGAGGAGCCTAGATTTGAAGCCACAGACACTGACTCTAGAGCCCCAATAATTAACAGCAATACAAACATTAAATGCGTACTGAATACTGGGGCTGAAATGAGCACCTGACACGTACTGTTTCCTTTATCCTCACAACGCTGTTAGACAGGATCCAGGATTGTGCCCATTATTCACATTAAAAGAGAATAGTGCAGGAGTGCTGGGTGTGGCCAGATGGTGACCGAACTCCGTGTCAGAAAGGCCTAACAAACCATTCGGGCTGCTGTGCTTGTAAAAGGCTTGGCCCCACGTAGGTGCTCAATAAATGCAGCTATTGCATTTCCCACTTCTCCCATCTGGGCTTTCTTGAGCCCCTCCTGGGCTCACAGCCCTGGCCAGGCTTGGGGAGAAAGAGGCTAATGTGGGGCTCTGTCTTCATGACACCATGGCTCAGAGGGAAGCGGCAAGTCAGTTACGTTCAATATGGTGGGGGCAGGATTAGTATGACATGAGGGATGTAGGGCCTCTGGGAGCCAATAGGAGGGACCCTAAATCCAAGAAGTCTTCTTGGAGGAGGTTGAGTCAACACTGTCCTGGAGGATGAGGAAGAGTTAGGCAGGTTAAGAGCAGAGGAAAAGGTGTTCCAGGCAGAGGGGACCACACAGAAGAAGGTCCTGAAGTGGGAGAGGAACAGGGTCCTCAGAGGCCCAGAGAGCCCTAAGCAGCTTTGTCAGCCCACATGGAGGCAGGGCCAGGGAGGGCACTTGGGGAGCCGCGAGGCTGGAACCTGCAAGTTGGAAGGGCCTCAATTGCCAGGAGCTGCGACCTATTCCAGGGCTGGGAGGCCAGTTAGGAGACTGTAGGAGACCTGGAAGCCGGGCTGTGATAACCAGGAGGATGTGGAATGGAACAGGCCAGGTGTAGCAAAGAGGCCCTGAGGAGTTTTAGAAAGATGGCCTCTCATGATGTTGGGAGCTGGCCTACGAGTTTGCCTTCAGTGCCATTCCAGACATGGACACATTGAGGACAAAGGCGTGGAGGGGAGTGTAGCCAGAGGTGTGCTCTGGAGGGGAGACAGTGGGGCAGGTTCAGCCCCTACAAGCGAGGTTAACAGCCAAGTTTGGTGGCTCAGGTAGGAGGATTAACTGGGAAGATGAATCTGGAACCTTTGCAGGCTGGATTAAAGGGGCAAACCTGAGGCAGGGAGGCTGGGGAGAAGGCCGGAGGCCTCCTTCCCCAGCAGATTTGTCTTCATCCCCAGCCCCTCCTCCTTCTGCAGAGTCATTTTGATTCTATAGCGACTCTCACCATTCAGTCCTCATCAAGGCCATTGACGGAAATGTCAGACAGCATGAGTCCACGCCTGGACACTTCTTGTGGCCGCTGGGGGCCAACACTGGCAGATCCATCGATGAGCTGCCTGCCTGCCACCCCTGGGCCTGCCTCGGAGAGATGCAGCCACAGGCCTGGGTTGTGGCTTCTCTGGACTTGACTTGGAATGTGCAACAGAGTCCTGATGGGGAGCTGCAGGCACACGGAGACAGCACCTCCTGTCTGTAGACTGAAACGCTGTACTGTGAATCGGATACTGGGGGTTCGCAGGCTGAGAAAGGACTAAACAGGAGCAGGCACATGCTAGAAGGCAGGTGGGGGTGGGACAGGAGCAGTAAAGGGGAAGACCAGGCCCACTCTCCCTGACTCCACATCCCTGGGCAGATAGTTCCAAAACTCAGAATTTTTCTAGCTGTAGAAAGGATACTATATGACACACATACCAGGTATTTCCTCAGACCCCCAGTGAAGTGTGGGGCAACCCCAGTAATCAAACACATCAACATGTCTGCAGCAAAGCATATGAACAAAGATACAAAACCTCCCTGAATCTCAGTTTTCTCATCTCTAAAATGGGGCAACAGTGGTACCCAGCGCACAGGGTTGCCCTGAGAATTTGACACTTCCCATGATACCAGCCAGCCTGCGTGCCTCAGACACTGGCCCCTGTCCTGCCCCAAGCCCTTTGCACTTGCTGCTCCTTTCTAGACTATTCCTCCCCAGATATCTCATGAGATCACTCTCTCACTTCCTTCAGGGCTCTCCTCAGCAAGCCTTGCCCTGGCCGACCCGTCTCCTCTCACCCCTCCTGCTCTCTCTTCTCTTTCTTTCCAGTCTCCATCATCTGAGGAATCACTGAATCAATGACTCATTAACAGCCTGCTCTCCCACAGTAGAATCTGAGCTCCATGAAGGCAGGATTCTGTTCTTTGCCCCCACACCTAGGACAGTGCCTGCACAGGTGGAGCTCTGATTTTTGCTGAATGAACAATTGTCTGTTTAATGAGCCTCGCCCATCAAAAAGGCTCAGTGAAGCCCAGCTGCCACCATCATCATTATTGTTACTGATACTGCCGCAGCTATTAGTAGTAGTATCATTACTACGTTTCTGAGCTGAGCCCCGACCTTGGTTCTCCAGCCTGTGAAATGGGTGTCCCGGGGCCGAGGCATTGGCCACCAGAAGCTGATCAGGTCCTTGCAGGAGAGACAAAGAACGCTGCCCCCCTCCTCCCAGGGGAGCCTGAGCCCCTCACTGAAGAGAGAGACCCCGGAGAAGCTTGGAGAAGGCACGCAGCCCCAGTGAGCAGGGCTACCAGAAGGCCATACATAATTCATTGCCAAATGGGGCGGCTGTGCTCCGGGGGCTCACTCTGCGCCTGGCACTTTGCTGACTGCTCCTCACACGTTGCCTCATTGCATCTTCACGGATTCGCAGGGTGCGATCCTTCCCCCGCCTCCCCGTTCTACCCAGGGAGGATGTTGAGTTCAGAGGATGGGGCCACCGTGCAAGTCACACAGCATCTCAGGGGCCAAACGGGGCCCCCAGTCACTGCCTCTGTGTGGAGGAGATATGGCCCTGGGAACGGGGTGGGGGCAGAGGAGACCTACCCCAGGCAAGGCAGGCAGAGGACAGGTTAGGTCACAGCAGGGCTGAGGAAGGGGCAGGGGGCCATCAAGTCGCCAGCCCCGGCCCCCCTCACACGCTTCTCCTCGAGGAGATGTTCCCTGTTGTGGCCACCAAGAGTGCTGGTTCTGGAGCTTCAAAGGCTCGGTTTGCTCAGCTGGAAAGTGGGAGTAACAGAAGCCACGTGCTGGGGTTCTGAGAGTCTGCAGACGGGGTACTGCCTCCAAAAGTGGCGTCTGCCCAGGGAAAAGCCGATCCCCAAAGGTTACAGATGCTATGATTCCATCCAGATAACATTTTTGAAATCACAAAATGTTAGCAATGGGGGCCAGGTTAGGAGGACAGGCTGGATGGGGGTGGAATGGGGGTGTGGGTATAAAAGAGCAAAGGTGGGATTCTTGCCCTGATGGAAACGTCTGTACCCCGACTGTGATGGAAGCTCCCCAAACCTGCGGTAAAATTATATGTAACTAAATACACATATGAAAGCGTATAAGTAAAGCTGGAAATCAGAGGAAGACGGGTGGGTTGGGTCAATGTCCACATCCCAGCTGTGACACTGTCTTCCAGTTCTGCTCCATGTTTCCCCCGGGGGAGCCTGGGGGAAGGCGACAGGGGTCTCTCTGTATTATTTCTGACAACTGCATGACAACCTACAATGATCTCAATGGAAATTTCGACTTAAATGTCATCTGCTTCTGCCCAGAAAGAGTTAAATGAACCACTGCAATTTGGCCTAAATTCATCCCCCACCACTCCCCTCCCCTCCCCCTCATCACATCCACCCAGACTGGGACCAGGGACAAGTGGGCACCTGCCAGGCAGTTGGAGTTTTCCTCGGCTGTGAATTGTCCTTCCTGCTTCACTTTGAGGGTCCCCAGCCTTTATTCTGGAATGTTCCTGTCCTCTCTCACCTTCACATAGACAGGAATTCAATACTGCTCCCCATGGGACTCTAGAACGGACTCTGGAGGAGAACAAGGAAGGTCTTTGTCATCAGTCTCCAGCCTGCATCCCACCGGGAAACGCAGCCACGCTCAGAGGCTCCCAGTCAGGGTTAGGAAAACCATGACCCCCACCTGCCTCGGTCTCCAGCCCCCAAGAGAGTGTGGGGCGGTGAGAAGAATGCTGAGTGTCAGACCCCGTGGGTCCCAAACCCAGCCAAGCTTCTGCCTCACCAAGTGACTCCAGGAAATCCCTATCCTCTCCTTTGTTCTTAGTTTCCTCATTTGAAGCACAAAAGAATTGGACTAGATTATCCTGAAGAGGTGGGCCTGGCCCCTACGCTCCTGACCAGGGGAGCGTTCCTGTGGTTGGCAAAGAAGAGCTGGGCCCCAGGCCTGCCTCTGGCCCTTCCCTGCATGTGACCTCGGGCCTTCCCTGCCCTCAGCACCAATACAGTGAGAGGGTTACACCAGCTCAGATCATTAAGTCACTCAACAAATGTGTATTGAGCGCCCAGCAATTGCCAAGCCCTGGCGTAGATGCTGGAGAAGAAAAGCTGGGGGTGGGGGGAATGCCATCCCTGCCTTTGTGGAACCTGCAGCCCAGGAGGGGACACTGCCATGAAGAAATCAAAAACTGCAGCTGAGATTATGCAAAGAAGGCAAACATCAGCCGAGATGGTGTGTTTCAGGGCCTTGCTGAGGGCTTCCCTGGGAAGTGATAATTGAGCTAAGGGCTGAGCAAGGAATTAACTCTAAGCAAAGGGATGGGTAGAGTGGCCATGGGCCGGAGCTGCTTCAAAACAGGGAGCAGCAAGAGCTGAGGGCCTGTGCAGAGCAAAGGCCCCATGTGAGAGATCGCAGACCAGAAAGGGTCAACAGCTTCAGTGAATGACACAGGGGAGCAGGTGCAAAGTGTCAGTGGGGCCAGAGAGCCAGGTGAGGAGCTTGTTTCCATCCCAGACAGAAAAGATCCTTCAAGTTGTGTTAAACAGGGGAGTTACCAGACTGGATTTGTGTTTTGAAAACTCTCCTCCTGGTTTCCAAGAGGGGAGGGGATCTCGTGGGCCCTTCTTGTTGCCTTCAGTGATTTTTACTGTGGTGTTACTCAACATGTACCAAGATTAAATAAAGCATAAACTCCTTACGGCTCTCATACAACTATACAACCAAGACAAACTGGTCAATCAAATACAAAATCAATTCAAATTGGATTAATTTTGTATGACACACTATGTCTTCTATTTGAAACCTCATCACCACCTACAATGCAAATTTGGCCCCACTACCATGGCTTTGAGTTTGTGGGGCAGAGCCGACTGGCCTTATAATCCCAGAAGAAAGAGGCAGGCAGCTCAAGAGAAAAATGGAGAAAATGACTTGAATTAAACTTCTTCACAAGAGAATAGCCAAATAACTGGAAATGCGTGATAAGGTGCTCAGCTTCATGACTCATCGGGGGAAGCACACATTAAGCCCACACTGAGCTACCACATCGGACACCAGAGAAGCTAAAGTGAAGAAGGCTGACAATAGCAAGCGTTGGTGAGCACACGGAGCAACCGGAACTTACACCCAGCTGATGGGAAGTGTGCTACTGTGAGAAGTGTGCATCCGATCTGCTCAAATTGAGCACACTCTACCCCCGACCCACATTTCCACTCTGAGGCATGTACCCAACAGAAGTGCATTCGTGCGTTCTCCAAAGAATGTGACCTGAAATATTCACGGCAGTGTTCCAGTCCTGCACAGAATGAATCCGAACGTCCTGCCGCTGCAGAATGGACAAACGACTGGTAGACTATTCCTGCAGCAGGTGACTGGTCAGTTTTAAGGATGGACGATCTACAACTAGTCTCAACAGCAGAGATGAATCTCACAGATACGATGCGCAAAAGATGTCATTTATACAAAAGACATAAACAAGCCAAATTAGTCTATGGTGTTAGAAATCGGGGTAGAGTTACCCACAGGTGGGAGGAGGGTTAGTGACTGGGGATTTGGAGGAGGGACAGACCAATGGACTAGACAGGAAGTTGCTAAAAGTGAGTGTGGTCTTCAAGGCTCTGGACTCAGCTGTGAGTCCAGATGTGGGGTGAGGGGGAGGACCCATGGAAGTGCAGCTCAGGGTCCCAGGGCCCCTTTCCTTGCCCTCACAGACCAACTCGCAAGTGGTAACGTAGGTGCCCAGGCTTAACTAGAAGAAACTAGAGTAGGGGTAAGAAAGGGGCTGACCTTCCAGGCCAGAGAACAAGAGCTCCTGTTGGGGAAGACCTTGCCCGCAGCCCTGGGGCACTAACAATTAGTGGAGAGCTTGGCACCAGCTTCCAGGCAAGGATAGGAGGCTGGGCGGCATGAGGCAGCCACATTGGCCACAAGCTTCTGACCCTAGGCAGCCTCAGGAAAGCTCAGCTCCAGTCCTGGCTTTGAGGATCTGTTTGTTTGTGCCTTAAACCCTTCTACCAACCCCCATGTCCCTACCCCCTACTTTGGAGCAACTAAAGGAGAAGGGTCATTTCCTGCTCCTGAAAAGCACACACATAGTCTACAAGCAGCTGCCAGTGACAAGGGTCCCAACTCTTTGGCATGAAGCTGCTACCAAACAAAGACTGATTGAATGAATTCTCAGTTGGGCAAGATGCTATATGGATGGCCGACTGGGGCCTCCCCATGGGAAGTTCACTGACAGGCTTCTGATAAAGGAATCGAAATATAAGTTCAGAGTTTTCATTCAAGCAGCATCCACCATGGGCCAGGCTCTCTGCTCAGAGTTTTTGTGCACAACCTCATTTAATTCAGACATGACTATTTTAAAGATCAAGAATGACAATACCTGCCTTTTAGTCGGAGAGTCTAGTCCTTTTACATTTAATGTACTTATTATTGTGGGTGGGTTTACATCTGTCAACCTGCTACTTGTTATTTATCTGTCCCCTCTCTTCTTTGTTCCTTTGTTCCTCTTTGTCTGCCTTCTGTTGGGTTTATCAAGTATTTATAAAGACTCCATTCTGTCTTCCCTGTTTGCTTTTTAGCTCTACCTCTTTATATTTTGGGTGGTTCTCATAGGGATTACGATATCCATTCTTAAGTTATCACAGTCTACCTTCTAATAATAATGCACCACTTCATGTATTCTGTAAGAACTTTTCAAAAGTAGAATTCCATTTCGTTCTCTCCTGTCCTTTGTGTTGTTGTGGTCGTGTATTTTACTTTTATATGTGATGTAAATCCCAAAGGACACTTTTATTTTTGCTTTAGGGAGTCAATTGATTTTTACAGAAGTTAAGAAAAGGAAAATAGTCTTCTGCTTCTATTCACATACTTAACCATTTCCAGTGCTATTTTTTTTTTCTGCTATAAATCTGCGATTCTATCTGGTATCATTTTCCTTAAGCCTAAAAACCTTTCTTTAGCATTTCTTATAATGCAGGTCTACTGGAAACAAGTTTTCTGGTTTTGTCTATTCAAGAATCTTTTAATCTTTCCATTTTGAAATATATTTTCCTGAAAGTGTTCTAAGTTGACAAATTTTTCTTTCATCACTTTTACGATGCTGTTCCATTGTCTTCTGACTTGCATTATTTTTGTGAGAAGTCTGTTGTCTTTTGCATCATTGTTCTCCTATACGATTATTATATATTTTTTCTAGCTGTTTTCCAGATTGTCTCCTGATCTTTGGTTTTCAGCAGTCTGGCCACGATATGCCTAAGTCTGATTTTATATTTATCCTGGTTAGGGTTCACTGAACTTCCTGGATCTGTAGGTTGATTGCTTTTTCAAATTTAGAACATTCTCAGCCAATATTTCATCAAAAAACCCCATTTTTTGCTCCATCATCTATTGTAACACCTCTGGGACTCCAATTACATGTATGTTAAGACTGCTTGATGCTGTTCCATAGGTTATTGAGGCTTTGTTCATTTTTAAAATCATTTTTCTCTTTGTGCATCAGTGTGGATAATTTCTATTGATCTGTTTTTAAACTCACTGGTCCTTTTTTATTGAGTCTAATTCCATCCCATGGTAATGTTTGACTTCAGATATTTTATTTTTTTAAATGCTTTTTATTGAGTTATAGTCCTTTGACAATGTTTTGTCAAATTCCAGTGTACAGCACAATTTTTCACTTGTACATGAACATATATATATTTATTGTCACATTTGTTTTTTTGCTGTGAGCTACCACAAGATCTTGTATATATTTCTCTGTGCTATACAGTATAATTTTGTTTATCTAGTCTACATATGCCTGTCAGTATCTACAAATTTTGAACTCCCAGTCTGTCCCTTCCCACCCCCCTCCCCCTTGGCAACCGCAAGTTTGTATTCTATGTCTATGAGTCTGTTTCTGTTTTGTATTTATGTTCTTTTTTTTTTTTTTTTTAAGATTCCACATATGAGCGATCTCATACAGTATTTTTCTTTCTCTTTCTGGCTTACTTCACTTAGAATGACATTCTCCAGGAACATCCATTGTATTTTAAAGTTCAGAATTTGACCTGATCTGTTTTTTAAAAAAAGTTTCCATATCCTCCCAAAAAAGATATGTTGAAGTTCTAACCCCTAGCACTTCAAAATATGACCTTATTTAGAAATAGGATCATTACAGATGTAATTAGGTATGTTAAAATGAAGTCATACTGGAATAAGGTGGGCCCTTAATCCATTGACTAATGTCTTTATAAGGAGTGGAGAGAGACACAGGGAGAACATCATGTAAAGATAGAGAGAGATTCGAATGGTGCCTCTACAAGCCGAGGAATGCAAAGGTCCACTCTGAGCAACCAGAAGCTAGGAGAGAGGCATGGAACAGATACTTCCTCAGAGCCCTCAGAAGGAATTAACCCTACCACAACCAAATTTCAGGCTCCTGGTCTCTGGAACTGTGAGAGAATAAATTTTTGTTGCTGTAAGTCATCCAGTTTGCTCTGACCATCCCAGGTAACTAATGCACTTCTGAAATTTCCCATGTTTTCATCCATTGTAGTTACCTGTTCCTGTAAATTCTTTAAAAAATTTATCATAATAATTTAAAATTTTGCCTATGAATTCCAGCATCTAGATTGTTTTGGATCTGTTTCTACTGACCTTAAAAAAAAAAAAAAAAAAAAAAACTTGTCTATATGTCACATGTTCCTGTTTCTTTCCATATCTAGTAATTTTTTATTTTATTCCAGCTATTGTGATGATACAACGTAGGGCTTCTGGATTGTGTTATCTTCCTCTGAAGAATTTTGTGTATCATTTCTGTCTGATTGTTGGCCATTCACCTCAATCTTGTGAAGCCCTGGTTTTAGACTTTATTAGCACAGGTTTATTTTGGTCCTTACTCCTAAGTAACGATCTCCTAGGATCTCAGTGAAAAGCCTGGTGTGTTTACCAAGCCACTCTAACTTGGTGAGATTTGAACTAGAAACTCTGTATCCCTAACGCCAAGCAACTGCAGAAATTTCTGCTCAGCCCTTTCAGCCTTCCAGCTGTGTTTTCCTCTGGGCTCCACGGAATCATGCCCTATACCAGAGTCAGCCAAGAATCTGAAGGGAGTTTTCTCCCTCTGCAGCTCTGTTTTCTGGGATTTTTTTCTCCTCAGTCAATAAGGTTTCTGCTTTCTGCTTGAGTTCTATCCCCCATGCACTACATAAACTAGGCAATGCCCTTAGAGGGAAAGCCAGATAAATGTGTCTCTTACCAGTATGGTTTCCTTATTTCAAGGTTCATATCACCTCTAGTTTCTGCCTGCTTTTGGTCACTTTCCAGTAGTTCCAAACAAATCTCTTTTATATTTTTTTTGTCCAGATTTTGTAATTGTTATCAGCAGAAAGTTAATCTGATATAAACTACTCCTCTACTACCAGCAAGTCTATGCTTTATAGATCACTACATCATGCTGCCTAAGACTTATAATTTAGTGCTCATGATAGATAAAGTTTTAGACTTGACATTGGAAGCAATATGGTTTAGTGGAAAGTGGAGGCCATTTTGTTGGGGTCTGGCACCAGCTAGCCCTGTGGTTGAGTCTTGACCCTGGTACTTGTGTGACCTTGAACAAAATTCTTCATCTCACTGAGCCTCAGTGGCCTCATTTGTGTAACAGGAATAACAGTCCCTATCTTCAGGATGAGAAACGGAAGTAACCTAAACCTAAACAAAAGCCCAGTCCCATGTCCGCACGTGGTAAAGTGCTCAGTGAATAGGAGCCATTATTAGCAGTGAATTACACGGTTCTATTCTTACAAGTAAAGAGTCCCAATGACATGATGGTCAGCCAGACCCAAGGCTGACCCTGAGTAAGTCCCCACTCTACTCTGTTGACACTCTAAGGTACAAATTGATGTCTGCAAGTTTGGTTTTCACAGTCATGTCAGGGGTGCATCTTCTGAGTGCAGGGAGGGACCTGCACCCTCTGGGATGGCCCAAACTGTGCCTCCTCAGCAGGAGACAGTCCCCAGATAGAAGACCAACAAGGACTCCTGCCAGCTCACGTCTGGGCTAAGTCAAGTTCTGATCAAATTGGCTGGGCTGGGTTGGGTTGAGTGACACTCACTCACTAGGCTTAAACAGTAATCCAGAGAGGAAGACATCAATATACTTAGTATTTATGGGGCGGCTCATCACCCTCTGAAGGGGCAAAGGCCAGTGACACAGTGGCCAAAACAAGCACCTTGACAGAGGGGCTCACTGCCTTCAGGCAGAGTGTGGAAGCCAAGGCTGCATCCTGGACCAGCCACATGGCCTTGGGCAAGTTCCTGCCCCTCTCTGGGTCACCTTCCACCACCTGTGCCAAGAGATGACCCCTAAAGGCTGTCTCATCACAGGATCAGAAATCGGGAGCCCTGACCCCTAGCTGTGGTCCTGCCTCCAATATGGGAAGTGAGGTTGGGCACCTTACTTAGTCATTCTCTTCCTCAGTTTCCCCATCTGTGACAAAGGGTACACATGGTCAGTACTCCTTTTTTGCACCAGGCTGCCATGAACCCAGTACAAATGGCAAAGTACTCTAAAAGCCAGAATAACATATATTGCACCCTAAGATCTACAGCCTTGCACTGTGCTTGGCGAACTCAGCAGAGTGTTGTGTTATAAGGGCAAGTAGGGGAAATGGAGCCAGCCCCCCTTGGGAAAAAAAATGAGAGCTTTCAAAGAGAGACAAATAACTTGCAATTTAAATGCATAAGAGACCAGGCTGTGCCACTGCATATGCAGATAGATGCAAATGATATGCAAATGGCCTGGAGTTAGCTTGGGTTTGCCAATGTCCTCTGCCAAGCAGCCAGTTATGGGGTTCAGCCAGGTCTGGTCTGTGCCAGAAGCTCACATCTGGGGCTCAGAGGCCTTAGGGTGAATACCCGAATGCACCTCCTCCAGAAAGCTTTCCAAGACCCAGCAGGCTGCAGCCCCCTCCCCCTTACCCCAGGGTTTGGAGCCTGCCTTTGGACTCTGCAAAGGTGCTATCCTCTCTCCCCCAAGACTGTAAGCTCCCAAGAGCAGGGCTCTGTCTCATTCACCACTGCACTCCTGGAACTTGCACAGAGTCTGGCACCAAGTAGTGCTCAGGGGCTGTAGGTTGAGTGATGGCAGGAAAGCAGGATGGGTGGGTGAATTCATTTCTAAGTCCTCCTTGACCCAGGGAAGAGACAATTTCCTCACCAGGGGCTTTGGGTTGTGCTGTCACCCAATGATGGGTGGCTTGCAGCATCAGTACCCTATTACCAGTGGAGATTAAAGTACTGAAGTTTGCAAGTAACACCTAATTTATGCCTTAGGAAAGATTCCACTTTGTTGATAGAATGACATTCTCACCCCCCTCTTTCATTCTGCTGTCCTTTCTCGGGTGGGTGAGGGACTGTCACAGAAGCAGTGTACAATGAATATTGGTTGATGGAGGAATGAATGAATGAACAAAAGAAAAAGGTCTCGTTTAATGAAAAAAATATGAAAACGAATATATGTATGTATATACATGACTGGAACATTGTGCTGGGCACCAGAAATTGACACATTGTAACTGACAGTACTTCAATCAATCAACCAACCAGTAGAAAGAGGTTTCAGCTAACTTTCCAGGAGTTGCCACAGCCCATTCTGTCAAAGCACAGACCTTAAGCTGAGCTAGTGATTTTGTCTAATTGTAGCAATTATGAATTCTTTTTGGTGTCTAGAAGCTTCAGGAACTGCAGCAGACACATCTGTGCCGTGGTGCATCCCCTTGCCCCACCTCTAATTTCAGCTGCAGTGAGGTGGACAGTCCTGACTCACGCTGACTGTGCTACATCAGGCAGGAGATTTTCCACTTGGGCGGGCTTTTCCCAAGGCCTCCTGAAGCCACCAGACCGCTCAGGAGTGGGGAGTAAAGACCGCTGAGCAAGCTTCTGCAATGGAGGACAGGAGCCAGTGGATGGACACCTCCGCCTCCTGTCTTCCAGAAAACAATTCTGGGAGGCATTCTGTATGCGTCCAGAGCTTCTGGTGGAAAGCAGCCTTCTCTTGCCCACAGCAGGAAGGACACCCCCATGGCTCCTCCTCCCTTGCCTTGCTCTCCCGCCGCCTGGGGTCACCCCCAAGTCCTTAACTCAGGCTCTGCCTCCAAAAGATCCCAATATAGGACAGCAGCAGTGCTCAAAATCCAGTTCTGCCCACGGCTGTGCATCTCATGAGTATGACACACACATGAAGGTGGAAAATAGATTGCGAATGGCTCGTCTTCACAGCCAAAGGGAGCTATTTCATCGATAAGCTGGTGTTAAGTGGGATTGAACAAGCTCCCATTCATTCTGTGCAGGATACAGCAGACAAGGCCCTGCCCTTTTGCTGCTACACCTGGTGGCCCTTGTGATGAGGATATGAATGGGCCATCCTCAAGGGCTCGATGTGATTGCCATTTCCAGATGAGGAAATAGGGACTTGTCCAGGGAAGATCAGACAGCTTATCAATGGTGCAGCGGAGACCTGATCGGCAGCCTGCAAAGACCCCTGTCTGTCCTGGAGCTGACGTGGTGGTGCCCAGGGCTGGGAGTGGAGGGAGATCTGCTTAGGAATCACATGGCCCACACTCTAGACCAGGACTGTCCAACATATATAAGACGTAAGCCAAAATGCAACCCATGTAGGTCATTGTAACCTTTCTGATAGCTTCATTAGAGCAAAGTAAAAAGAAAACTGGCGGATTTGACACAACACTGTAAACTGACTATACTTCAATAACAATATATTTTAAAAGTTTTTAAAAAAAACAAGTGGAATTCATTCTAATAATATTTGTACTATTGTCATTACATCATTCTAATAATATTTGTATTATTATTACAATTATTACAAATACAAATACATCGTATTTGGATAATAATACATCCAAAACACTATCATTTAGACATGTCAGAAATATTTAAAATTATTAATGAGATGTTTACCCTTTGGGTTTTCACATTAAGTCTTTGAACCCTGGTGTATATTTTATACTTAAGGCACATCTCAGTTCAGAAGAGCCACATTTCAAGTGCTCACTCCCTGTAGCTAGTGGCTGCAGTGACCTTGGCCGAGTCCCTTCCCAAGTGCGTCTTCATCAAAGGGAAAGTGCTTTGTAAATTCACTGTGAGCAGGACAGTGTGACTTTCCTTTCATCTGTGCACCTTGGCAGCCAAAGGGACCCACAGAGACAAAGCTGTTGGGGGCCACAGCTCTGGGGACACACGCACCCAGTTCCTCTTGTGGAAAGTGATGTCTTCCCAAATTTGGGCCCGGGAGCTCCACCCACCCACAAGAGGAGGAGGGGAGGGGCTGAGGGAGGAGTCCCTCTTTCCCCTCCCCCAGGCAGAGAGCAGTGCTGCTCTAGAGAGGGCTAATTAGGGTTCATTTAAACCCCAAAGACCTGCCACTTCCTTATTAGAATGGCAGTGGACAGTTCTGCTCCTCCTGTGCAGGGCTGGTGTCTGCCTCAGGGGAGGGAGGATAAAGTTAGGTTTAGCAACCAGGCTGAAACAGCTGCTTTGATTTTGTAAAATCCAAACTCAGTGCTTGGAGCTGGTTCTGTGGGAATGCCAGCTCTCTAGTTCATGCATTAGACACAAATTTATCCAGCGATTCCAATGTTTACACTACCATGAGGATGCTGAAGATACGGAGAAGGGAAGCAGCCCGGTCTCCTCCTGGGGAGGGCAAGGCTGTTGGAGGAGGCTGGCCAGTGAGCAAACAGCCCCAGGAAGCTCTGCAGGCAGCACTGCAGAGGCTCTGCCTGGGCAAGGGGGTGGGAACAGCAAGTTCAAAGAAGGGTGAGACGGAGCTTATGATGAGGTGTGTGGCTGAAGGAAAGGATGCCAAGGAGGGCTGGCTGGACATCAGATGGTACCCACGGGTTGGATGGGTCCAGCCCAGGCTGTCTTGAATGTTCTCTGAGACTCCTGCTCCAAACAGCAGGACCACCAGAGACACCCTGACTTGGCTTTGCTGTGGCCCTTGGCAAAATCGCCAGTTAGGTGATCAGGCACCAATGGTGGCAATTCAATTCCATTTACTCACTATTCATGGGGCCTCTATTTATGCTCTGCTGTGGGGAATACAGAGATGTAAAAGACAGTAGAAGCCAGCAAAATACACAGGACTTCCATTTCCAGCAGAATTGTGAGTTACACAGCAGAAAACCCTCCTGCTACAGAATTGTACTTGGAAATGGTGGCTAAAATATAACAAACATCCTTTTGAATGCACGGCTGAGCTTGCAAGAAAGAAAGGAAACTCCCCAGGGATAAAAACAAAGAAATAGCTGAAAACCAGAGCAGGAATCGGGAGGGCTAGTACTGATGCTGTGCTGGGCAGGGATGGGCGGGGCGGGGGGGGCGGCGCCGTGGGTCTTAGCAGCCTGGGACTGGATTTTACAGCCCCAGTGGGGACAAGAAATAAGGCTTTGGGCTCCACAAAGCTGGAAGTTGTAAATAAGACCTACTGCCAAGCCAGACTCTTCAGAGTTATATTCTCGGTGAAAAGGTGGGTGAGGATTTAAAAATCCAAAAAACAAAAAAACCCACTCTCTGCTCAGACAGATCACCAAGAAGCTCATCTGCTACAGCCTGAGCTCTGGGAATTTGTAATCACAGACTTAGCCCCAAGGGGTTTGGGATTTAAATTTACACTGCCCTGCTTCCTGTATGTTCTACAGACTCTGAAAGCAAGAAATTAATACAAAAAGGGGTCCCTGGCTGGAGATGCCTGTGGGCAGTGGGCAGTGGGCAGAAACAGATCCAAACACTTGCTAGAGGACCATGACCTCAACCCAGACTGCTCAGGGTTCCCACAGAAAAAGGTTCCTGCAGATGAGCTCACAAAGGAAAAATTACAAAACAAAAGCGGAGTCAAAGACAAAGCCAATGGCAAAAGCAACAATAAACTTGCCTCACCCACTCCCACCAACCCAGGAACCTCAGATGATAGATCCAGGAGATAAAGACCACAGAATAGCTGTGATTGCAGTGACTAAGACATTTGGGGAAATATCAAGAAGAGTTAAGTGTAATGAAAAAAGAACAGCCAGGGTTTCTGGTTATAGATAGCAGATTAAACACAGGCACTTATCCCTGCTCCTTCCTGAAACTCCTTTAAAATGGCAGAAAAGGAAGTTTTAAAATGCTACAATGAAAAAGAAAATGGGATAATTTTGAAATTGGAAAGCAGACTGATGAGTGGGAATTGACTTAGGGAATGCAAAAAAATTGAGTCCTAAGCTGGCAGTGAAGAAAGTCTAGGACACACAGAACCTCTGAAGGCTCAGGAACTGAGTACCAGCTACCTCTGGCAGCAGAGGAGAGAAAGCAGAGAGAACCACAGAGGACTTGTTGAAAGACAGTTTAAAGAGCAGTTAGTAGCCAAGATCTCATCCCCCAAGGTGACTGCCTCTACTATAGCCCAATAGAAGACAGATCGTTTATTGCCTGGAGGGCAAAACCATGGGAGTCTGCACTGGGGAAGAGCAGATCCAGCTGGGGGCAAGGACATCTCACCGAAAATGGAGGAATTCAGTGGTCTTCACATTGCATGTCAGTACAACTGGCAACCAGGTTTAATATGAATCTCCAGGCAAGAGATTGAAAGATAATTCTTTGCAGATCTGAGAAACCTAGGAGGAACGACCTAAGGGCAGTGACATCAGAAGTTGCTCAATGAAAGAACCCAGCCAGTTCACCCTTCAGTGGAGTCCTTGGTGGGCAGCCAATTGTGATATCTGAGCTTCCAAGCAGATTGTACAGAAGCCAAGGATCACCAGGCACACAAAGGAAGCTCCTAACTCAGAGCCAGACAGTAAATAGCAACTGGGAGGGAACACAGATGATGATGACGATAAGAAGAAAATGCAAAAAAAAAAAAAAAAATTAGTATCATCAAAGACATAAGAGATACAGCACACATTCAACAAGTACAGGATGTTACTGAAAAGGAACACTCTGAGAACAAAAAACATCTCTTGCACAGCACAAATTAAAATCTTAGTGGAAAGTCTTAAAGATAAATTTGCAGATGAGACAATTTCCCAGAAAGCAGAGCAAAAGGACAAAGTATAGCAGAGAAAAGGCTCATGTCTTTAGAGACATTAGAGAATCAACCTGGGAGACCTAATATCCAAATAAAAGGAGTCCCAGAAAGAACAGAAAAATAGAAGGGTGAGTATTCATCAAATAAATTACTCAAGTAAATGTCTCAGAATTAAATTACAATAGTTTCCAGATTGAGGATGCCCAATCAGTATTCAACAAGATGGATATTTTTTTGTGCACTAAGACACATCAATGTGAACTTTTAGATCACTAATAACAAAAGAAAAATCACATAAGCTCCCAGAGAGGAAAAAACTAGGTTTTACATAAAGCATCAAAAATCGGAATGGCATCAGACTTCTCAACAGCAACTCTGAAGTTAGACCACAATGCCTTCAAAATCCAGGGAAAAGTATATTTCAAAGTTAGAATTCTATACCTAACCAAACTATCAATTTTAAGTGTAGAATAAAGACATTTTCAGAAATAACATTCTCAAGAAGTTTAACTCCCATACATCCTTTCCTGGGAATTTACTAGAGGACATGCACCTTTAGTAAACAAGGGAATAAATCAAGAAAGAGGTTAATGTGGGAAACCAATGCGTAAGAGAAATAATGTGAATCCTCAAGCTACTGATGAAGTGAGGGCCTGTTAGAGCAGCCAGAAGAAATTGGAACAGACCAGAGGGTCTGTGAAAAACATTTCTAAGACAAATTGGGAAATGTGTTTGGGTCTATTAAAGGGCAGTGTGCTGCTGGGAAAGGATCTGGGATGAATTCATGATAATTACATAGAAAACTAAGCAACCAAATAAATAAAACGTAGACAATATTAACTAAAAGGAAAACAAAAGATTGTGGAAGAAAAGCAAAATAACTATTGTGGTCTACATGGTACAAGGGTGAACAGAATTTATGTAATCACAATAATGTAAACTTTAAATTATGATTTAAACTATATTGGAAGAATGATGAGACAGGAAGTGTGTGTGTAGAAGGTGGAGGGAGGGGTGGTGCTGGTGAAAACCAGATACTTCCTCATCTTCTATTGTGGAAAGTTGACAGATAATAAGGAGGGATAATAAGGCACATTATTTAGTGATGTAGAGGTAAATTCCAAAAGCAATAGTTAAAAGAGTTGAAGTTGCTTGCCCCTGGGGAGCGGCAAATGGAAGAATTGGGGGATGGGGGACAGGAGGCTGCAGTTTTAAGAATAAGCCTTGTGGACCTGCCTGATGTTTTAAAATATATGCATTTATACAAATGAAAAATTTTAAAAACAGATGAGATAGATTTGAAAAATAAATTTGTCATATACTCTCCAGTGCCAGCTTGAATCCTCTCAGCTCCACCAGTCTACAAGAGTCTTGGCCAGTTGTTCTGTCCCAACCAATTCTGCATGGACTCTGATCAACTCCACACATAAATAACCTGGGAGCATTTCAGCCTCCTAACCCCATGGACTTCCCTGTGGCTGCTGATGCTTGAAATGCCATGGATCCCCTTGATGCCCTGGCATGTGCAAAGTACCACCATACAATCAAGCAATTAACTGCAATTAACATCAAGAAGTGGTCAGCTCAGTAATGTATCTTCACAGTGTTTCTCCCTCCTTTTCTCTTCTCCCACTCCAGATTTCCTGGGATTGCGCTCCCTAAAACATTAGTGGAACTTCACTGTCACCTCAGTTCTGCTTACTGAAACCCTAGAAAGCAGACCTTTGGTGTGGGATTTGATGGTGGATTACTCATGTTATACGTAATTATGAAAGACTGAATGTTTTCCCCTTAAGATCAGGAATAAGGATGCCTGCTCTCACTAGTCCTATTCAACATCATAAGAGAATTCCCAATCAGTGTAATAAGGTAATGAAACAAGACATACAGCTTGGAAAGAAAGAAATCTGCTTCTATTCAGATACAACATGATTGACTATGTTAAAGAATTCTAAAGAACTAATAAGTTCACATAAGACAATACACAAAAAAAGTATTCCTACATGCTCACAGTGAATAACTGGAAATTGAAATTAAGAAATAGCACTGGAAAAAATTAAATACTTGGACATATATCTGTATGCTGACGACTATAAAATACTAGTGAAAAAAAATTTAAGCACCTAAATAAATGGAAAGATATACCATGTTCATGGATTGGAAGTCTCAATTTTGTTAAGCTGCAAATTATCTCCAAATTGCTCTATAGATTCAGTCTAAGCCCAAACAAAATCATAGCAGGCTTTTATGTAAAAATCAACAAGTTGACTCTAAAATTTACATGGAAAGGCAAAGGAATCAGAATAAGCAAAATGATTTGAAAAAAGAAGAACAAACTCTCAGGACTCACACTATTTCAAGATTTTCTATAAAACTACAGTAATTGGCATGAAATTGGTGAAGGGATAGATACACGGATCAAAGGAGCAAAGTAGAGAATCCATAAAGAGCCACACAAATTTGGCAAACTGATTTTTTATAAAAATGCAAAGGCAATTTTATTGAGAAAGCATAGCTGGTTGTTGTGGTGGGTTTTTAAAATTTTCGACAATTGAGGTTTAAAAATTTGGATAGCCATATTAAGAAAAAGATTATCAATCTTTATCTCACATATTATACAAAAATTAACTCAAAGTCGATCATAGACCTAAATGATAAATGTAAAATAATAAAACTTTTAGAAGAAAATACAGGGGGAAAATCATTGTGACTTTGGATACAAGCAAAGCATTCTTAGATGTGACAACAAATGCATAGTATATAAAAGAAAAAATGATAAATTAGGTTATATCAAATATTTTCAACTTTGTTTATGTAAAAGACAGCTAAGAGAATGAAAAAATAAACTACATATTGAGAGAAAATATTTACAAATCTCATACCCAACAAAAACTCACACCCAGAATGTGTGAAGATCTCTCAAAACTCAACAATAAATAGACAGCTTTTCAAATGGGCAAAAGATTTGAACAGTCACATCACAAAAGAAGATATATGAATGGTAAATAAGAAGCTGGAAAGATGCTCAGTTTCATTTCCTAGTCACTAGGGAAATTCATATTAAAACCACATGGGATACCGTTACACACCTATTAAAGAGGCTACATTTAAAATAAATAAACATTACCAAATGTTGTCAATAATATGCTATGATCAAGTTGGGTTTATTCCAGAAAGCAAGGGTGATTTAACAATTATAAAATTTTTAAAAGTCAAGATAATTCACAATATTAACAAAATAAAGGGCCGAATCATATAATTATCTCAGTAGGTGCATAAAAAGCATTCAATAAAATTTAATATTCATTCAGAATAAAAATTCTTAACTAGAAATAGAAAATTTTCCTTAATCTAATAAAATATCTACCATAAAGTACAGCAAACATCATACTTAATTGCAAAATGCTGAAAGTTTTCCTCCAGAGGTTAGGAAGAAGATAAGGTTGTTCACTATCATAACTTCTATTCAATATTGTAGAAGAGATCCTATTCAGTGCAGTAAGACAAGACAAAAGTTTAAAGTATAACAACTGGAAAGAAAGGACAAACTGGTACTATTTACAGACAACATGACTGTATACACAGAAGATCAAAAGAATTAACAATTAAATGACTAAAATTAACAAGCAAATTTAGCAAAGTCCCTGGGTAAAATGTCAACATCAAAAAATCAATTGCCTTTCTATATACTAGCAATAAACAATAATAAAATGGAAAATAAACAATGACACCATTTACAATACCATCAGAAAACATCGAATACCTAGGGGAAAATGATGGACAATATCTCTACACATAAAACTGCAAATCATTACTGAGAAAAATTAAAGATGACCTAAATAAATATACTAAGAGCTTGCATCAGAAGACTAAATATTGGAAAGAATGTAATTCTCCTCCAGTTGATCTATAGATTTAATGTAATTCCAATCAAAATTTCAGCAAATATTTGTGGAAATTTACAAGTTGATTCTAAAATGTATAAGGAAATACAAAGGGCCAATAATAGCCAAGACAATACTGAAGAACAAAATTAAAAGACTTACTTACATTAAATACTAAGAATTATAAAGTTGAAGAGATTAAGATGGTGTGATATTTGTACAAAGATAGAAGAAAAAAAAAAAAAAAAAACCACCCACAGAACCACAGAACAGAATGGAGCGCAGAAAGCGACTCATATATATATATATGTCACTTGCTTTGTGACAAAGATGTCCCTACAGTGTAATGGGAGAAAGGCAACTCTTTTCAGTAAATGGTACTGAGTAAATTGGATATCCATATGGGAAAAAAATGAATCTTGATCCCTACCACACACCATGTGTAGAAATAAATTTCTGTGGGATCATAAACCTAAATGTAAGTGGTAAAACAATAAACCTTTATGAAAACATAAGAGAATTGGACATAGACCTTGGACTAAGAAAAGATTTCTTAAGTAAGACACAAAAAGTTCTAATCTTTTAAAAATAATTGATGAATTAGACTTCATCGGCATAGGAACTTTTGTTCACACACAAAAAAACCAAATTAGAGTAGAAGATATTTACAATACATATTTTCAATAAAGAACTCATGTCCAGAATATATAAGGAACTCTTACAGACTCTGTGAAAAAAAAAGCTTCATTCAGAAAATGGGCAAAAGACTTGTATAGGGACATCAAAAAAGGGGCTGTCCAAATGACCAGTGAATATCTTACCACCACATTGGGGGTTAAGATTCCAACATACAGATTTTGTGGGGGACACATTCAGCCCATAGCAAGTCCCAAACTGAAAATTACCAAAATATCCATCAGTAGTAGAATATATAGCTAAATTGTGGTATATTCACACAACAGAATACCAAAAAGTATTAAAAATGATTGAATTATTGTTACACAGGACAACATTATTCACTTCACAAACATAATGTTAAATAAAAAAGTCAAAAACAAAAAAATATACTCAATGATTCCACTTATAAAAGGTTCGAAAACAAGCAAAACTTACCTACAGTGATAAAAGTCAAATTCACGATTATCTTTTTGGAGTTAATGACCAAGAAGATGAGAGGGGAGGCTTCTGGGATGCTGTTAGTAGCCTGATTCTTGTCATGGATGGTGATTACATAGATGTGTTCACCTTGTAAAAATTCACCAAACTGAACGTTTAAGATTTGTGCCACTTACAGTGAGTATGTTATTATTCTTTAATGAAATATTTACCTTAAGCAAATAGTTTTAGCTGTTCCATATAGATATAATATTTTAAAACTTGGTATACTAAAAGTATAGATGAGAATAAAAATAGCCCATGTTCTCCCATCCATGTATAACCCACTCTTCACATTTTGGTGGACTATCCCCTACAGTGTATATACATTCCAAGAGTTTCACTCATACTAAAGGTGGAACTTCATAAGCTATAAATCAAATACAGGGACATGTATAATTACTCCTCTAATCGTCAAACAAATTGTCACAAATCTAATGAGTTAAAACAACACACGTTTATTTTCTCATAGTTTCTGTGGGTCAGAAGTCCGGGTAGAGGTTAGCTTCTTCCTCTGACTAAGGTCTCCCTTGGCTGCAAAGTGTCAGCTAGGCTGTGTTTTTAACTGGAGGCTTGACTGGGGATGAATCCGTATCCAAGTCCAATCAGGAGATGAAATCACTACTGTTGAAATTCGAATAATGAAACCAAAATGCTTTTAAATAAACATGCTTCAGCTCCTCAGAGAGATAAGGACAGGAATAAAAACAACAGAAACATAATATAAAGCAAACAGATATGAATGAAGAACAAATGGATATACAAATTATAGTCATTGACAAAGCAGCTCAAAAGATGGTATAAACTGTAAGCCAGACACCAAGAGAGAGCTGGGTAATAGAAAGACAGCACTGAAGAATTCATTTAGGAGGTAATGTAGAAAAAATGATGGAAAATATGTAAGAGAAGTTAAGAGAAATGAAAAATAACTTTAGAAGATTGAGTATACATATAACAGAAATTTCTAGAAGTATGATATTGAAGGAATGACAGGAGAGCAACATGCAAAGAGATAATAGCTGAGAATTTTCAAGCAGTGAAAAAAAGCACATATTCTCAAAATAAACCCAACAAATGCCATGCTAAATAAATAAAAATAAAAATTCCACCCAGATACATGCAGAATATCAAAGATGATGAGAAAATATTAAAAGCGACCTTGAAGGGGAAAAAGGTTACCCATAGAATGTAATTTAATACAACCATTAAGGAAAACAGTAGTGATTCCTCAAAAGAATAAAAACAGACTTAGCATATGATCCAGATATCGCACTCCTGGGCATATATGCAGAAGGCACTCTAATTCAAAATGATCCATGCACCCCAATGTTCATAGCAGCACTATTTACAACAGCCAAGACTTGGAAACAACCTAAATGTCCATCAACAGATGACTGGATAAAGAAGTTGTGGTATATTTATACAATAGAATACTACTCAGCCATTAGAAAAGAATAACATAATGCCATTTGCAGCAACATGGATGGACCCGGGGATTGACATTCTAAGTGAAATAAGTCAGAAAAAGAAAGAAAAATACCATACGATATCACTAATGTGTGGAATCTTAAAAAAAAAATGCAAATGAACTTATTTACAAAACAGAAACAAACTTACAGACATAGAAAACAAACCTATGGTTACCAGGGGGTAAAAAGGGATAAATTGGGAGTTCAGGATTTGTAGATACACACTACTATATATAAAATAGATAAGCAACAAATTTCTTTGTATAACACAGGAAACTACATTCAATATCTTGTAGTAACTTTTAATGAAAAAAAAATGAAAAGGAATATATGTATGTGCATGTATGACTGAAACATTATGCTGTATACCAGAAATTGACACAACACCGTAAACTGATTATACTTCAATTTTTTAAAATCTATTGAATTTAAAATAAAAGGTTACCCACAAAGAAATGATAAATAAGCCAAAATGAGAACTCTTGACCACAAAAGAGGCAAGGAAACAATGCAATAACACCTTCAGGCATTCCAAGTGCTGAGGAAAATTAATTACTAACTTAGAATAATATACCTAGCTAAACTATCACTAAACAAAATGAAAACATCATCAAACTTACAAAAGCTAAGAATTTTTCATCCCCCCAAACTCTTGATGAAAAACCTCCTAAGGGATGTTCTCTGCCAAGAGGAAATATAAACCGAAAAGGAGGGAATATCAAGAAGCAATAGTGAAAAAATAAGTTAGTAAATGATTTCGGTAAATCTAATTATTATATTAAGATAGAAGTTTGGCTGATCCGACTGAGATCCAAAATTCTACTGGCTCATGAAGACAGAAATTTATTTCTCCCTCTGTAGCAGTCTGGGCCTAAGTAGCTCATATAACAGCTTCAAGGTGTCAGGGCCTCAGGTTTCTTATGTTTTGTTGTTTTGTGATTCCGGCAGCATTGCTCTTGTCCCCAGAGTTCAAGATGGCTCTCCACTGCATCTACCTTCCCATTAGCAGAAACAGGGAAAGGGCAAAGTACACTGTTTCCTTTACAGAGTAGGATCTGTCAGCTGCACATATATCACTCCCACTCGCATCTTACCAGCCAAAGTCAAGGGAGGCTAGAAAACGTAGTCCTTAGCAAGATGGCCATCTGCCCAGATCAAAATCCTCTTACTCTGCAAATAGATAGAACAAATATTGAGGGACAACCAAGCAACTCCACCACAACCACTGACTATAAAAACTATATAATCCTAATTAAAATTTTACCTTAAAGAATATAATTAGTTCAAGAGGGAAATATGTCCAAGCAAAGAAGCCTACAAGAGGGAGATATTTTTGTGTGTGTGATAATGTGCACATTGCAAAATGACAAACACTCACTTAGTTTCTAGTGTCTGCAAAAGAGAGAAATTCTCATCTAAAACCAAGAGGTTCCATCTGGGACATAGCAAGTAAAGATTAAGACCTCCACAAAGATGGAGACGGTACAAGTGACAATGTTAAGGATTAGACTGATATGGTAAGATACATCAAACCAGATTCAGTTGATACGCTGTAAACCTGTACGGTACCCACCTGTTAAAAAAAACAAACAAGTGGAGATGAAATTCCAGATAAAAATAACAAGGAATTGATTTCAAGACTTACTAAAATGTTACGGTAATTAGGACAATGAGATGTTGGCCTAAGGACAAATAGATCAATGGAACAAAACAGAGAATCCAGAAATAGACCCGCATTCACACTGTCGATTGATTTCAGTGAAGATGCCAGAGTAACACAACACAGAAGACACTTTTTAAACAGTTGGTGCTGGAATTGCTGGAAATTATTCCACTTAGAAAAATAATCCAAATGAAAAGACAAGCCCCAGATTGGGAGAAAATATTCACAGCACAAATAACTGATAAATGAGTAATAGTACACCAGAAACTAATGTAACATTTTAAATCAACACTACTTCAGTTTTAAAAAATAGTAATATATAAAATGTCTGAAGAACAGCTAAAACTCAATAAGAAAATGGGAAATATTCCAATTAAAACGGGCAAAAGAATTGAACAGATACTTCCCAAAAGAAGATAGATGAATTTTTCATTGTAAATGATGTCATCTGTATGAAAAATACATGTATTTTTCATCCACATGAAAAAATACTCAACATTATTAGTCATATCAAGTGTTGGAGAAGATGTGGAGCAAATGGGAATCTCAGACAACACTGAGGGACCTAAAGTGGCACAACCACTTTGGAAAACTGGCAGTTTCTTATAAAGTTAAACAATACCTGCCATACAACTCAGCCAGTCCACTCTTAAGTATTATTTAACCAAGAGAAATGACAACATACGTCCACCCAAAGACTTGTATATGAATGTTCATGGCAGCCTCAACCTAGAAACAACCCAAGTGTCCTCCAGCAGGTGAATGGAGAGACAAATGGTGGTCCAGTCACACAATGGAAGACTACTTCACAATGAACAAAGTGACAACCTACTGATACATGTAACAAAGGGATGAATCTCAAAGGCATGTTGAGGGAAAGAAGCCAGATACAAAATAGCACATACTGGATGAGCCCAATTACATGAAATCTGGGGAAAGGCGAAACTAATCTAGGGGGAAGAAAGCAAAAATCAGTTGTTTGCTGTCTTTATTCTGGTGGTGATTGCATGGGTTTATTCACTCTTTAAAACTCACCAAAATTGCATGAGTATTACGTGTAGATCAGATATTGATAAAACTGATCATGAAAAAGAACAAAGTAACAAGGAAGAGGGAAGGAGGAATTCAGAGGATACCAAAAAATTGCTCAAGTGATTGTCTTCTCCTGGAGGCATACAGAGGGGCTGAATAACCTCAGATTCGTGCTATCTAATCTAGCAGCCACCAGCCAAGTGTGGCTACTGAGTACTTGAAATGTGGCTGGTCTGAATTGAGATGCACTGTTAAGTGTAAAATACTTAACATAACAGATTTCAAGATTTAGCACAGAAAATATAAACTATTTCATTAATAATGCTATATATATATTTTAAATTGAAGTATAGTCACTTTACAATGTTGTGTCAATTTCTGGTGTACAACAGAACATTTCAGTCATACATATACATACATATATTCAATTTCATACTTTTTCATTATAGGTTACTACAAGATATTAGATATGGTTCCCTGTGCTATACAGTATAAACTTGTTGTTTATCTATAATAATGTTATGTTGATTACATTTTGAAATACTCTTTTTGATATATTATTTTAAATAAAGAATATTGTTAAAAATTAACTTCACCTGTTTCTTTTTCTTTGTAATGTGGCTACTAGAAAATTTTAAATAACACATATGACTCATTATATTTCTGCTGGGACAGCCCTGCTTTGGACATTGTTGGGAAAATATCTATCTAGCTATCAATATTAAAAATTTAAACGGGAAGGAGGGCATAGCTCAGTAGTAGAGCATGTGTACACTGGTACCTCCATTAAAATAAATGAACCTAATTACCCCCAAAAAATAAAAATAATTTTTTAAAAATTTAAACAACAGAAATACAGCTGTAGTTTTGAAACTATCAGAGAAAAAAGGAGAATAAAAACTGTAAATTTAATAGATGACAGAACATGAGAAGTAATCATTTTTAAAGCTAGGGTAAACAGAAGAAGAAAATAAAGTGGTAGAAGTAAGTCTAAATATACCAACAGTCATTATAAATGTAAATTGATTTCATTTGTCTCTTTAAAGACAGAGAATGTCACACTGGATCAAAACAAAATACAATACCATGCTGGTTAGGAGAAACATTCTAAAGAAAAAGAAAAAGAGAAAGGCTGAAAATATAAGAATGGGAAAAGATATACCAGGCAAATACTAACCAAAAGAAAGCTGACGTAGTAACATTAATATCAGACAAAATACACCTCAGGCAAAGAAATATTAATAAAGACACTACAAGATGATTAAAGTAAGAATTCACCAAAAAGATCCATCAATAATAAGCTTTTTACATCTAACTATTAGCCTTGAAATAAGTAAAGCAAAAACCGGAAGAATTACTTGGAAGAACTGAGGAATTCACAAAAGGAATGGGTTCATGGTTGTCATGCACATATGAACATTTATAAAAATTGCCCTTGTGTTGGATCATAAATGAAAGCCTGTGCAAATTTTGAGGTGGATATGAAGCAGACCACATTCTCTACCCACAATACAGCAAAACTAGAAGTCAACAACAGCAAAGGCAGATTAAAAACAACAACAGGTGTATTTTTGAAAATTAAAAAACACAATCCTAAATATGTCATGAGTTCAAATAGAAAATTGTTGTAGGAACATTTCTTTCCTAGTCCTGATGTTTCCTCCTATCTGGAGGGAGGCAAATTAGCATAACAATTTCAGCCTTTCTCTGCCTTTTTAGGTCCTCTGCCCCAGGGCGGAAGAGTCTCTAAGCTGACTGGTCAATGTGGGGGAAATAAAACAGTCTTGCTTGATTCACCAACTTCCTTTCTCTTCTTGGCATTGAGCTGCCCACAGGCAGTGGTCATTCTCTGTTCCCCATCCACCACCCACAGCATCACAGTGACTAGGGGTTAAGGCTGCCAAACCCCCATTTTCTCTATTAGGAAAGCCATTTGGCTGGCACGTCTACCCTCATCCTCATCCTCCAACCTTATCATTATCATTAAAAAAAAAAAAAAAAAAAAAAGATAGTCGCCCCACCCCCACCACCAAGATACTTTGTCTTATCTCTCAGATCAGAATCCAGGAATCCAGGAGAGGAAAGGAAGTTATTTGCTGAGCCCCCTCAAAGACATCAACAGAAATAGAAATGGGAATTATGAAATATTCTGTACTGAGGATAAAAAGATAAACACACAACGAAATTTGTAGAATGGAACTAAAATGACATTTATAGTGAAATATACAGTCTTAAGTGCATTTACTCTAAAACAAGAATGACTTAAACCTACATGAGTAAAGTTTCCAACTAACTAAAGAAGCTTAAAAAAAAATGGTTGAAGAAAGTAAACAGTAAAGATAAGAGTATAAATGAAAAGGAAATCCACAATCACAAAAGTGATCAACAAAGCCAGAAGTTGGTTATTTGAAAAGACAATAAAATGGATAAACATCTGGCAAGACTAATCAAGAAAGAAGAAGAAGAAGAGGAGGAGGAAGAGGAGGAGGAAGAGGAGGAGGAAGAAGAAGAAGAAGAAGAAGAAGAAGAAGAAGAAGAAGAAGAAGAAGAAGAAGAAGAAGAAGAAGAAGAAGAAGAAGAAGAAGAAGAAGAAGAAGAAGAAGAAGAAGAAGAAGAAGAAGAAGAAGAAGGAGGAGGAGGAGGAGGAGGAGGGGGGGGGGGGAGGAGTGGGGAGGGGAGGGGGAGGGGAGGGGAGGGGAGGGGGAGGAGGGGGAGGGGAGGAAGGGAGGGAGGAAGAGGAGGGGGAGAAAGGCACAAATACCCAATATTAAGAATGAAAGGAGGCTGAAATTACAGATAGAGAAGTTTTAAGAATCCTAAGTGGATAGTATAAGCAACTTTATGCCACTATATATGAAAATGTATGAAATAGAGAATATCTTGAAAAATATAGATTAAAGTTTACTCAAGAAGAGGAAAAAACTAAATAAATCAATAACCATTAAAGAAAAGAAATCAGCATTTTAAAAATCACCCCTCTCCACCTCCCCAAAGAAACCACATATACAGTGGAGAAGAATGAGACTGAGCTGTTCCTCAGAGGCAGAAAGAAGCAGGCAAGAACAGCTAGGGACCTGGAAGACCTCACTGAGGTTGGCTCCATTCCTGCCCTTGTCACTGTTTGGTTTCACATGTGAGCTCATACTTTCCCCTTTTTTCCTAAGCAAATCCAGCTGTGTTTCTACCATTGGTGTAACCCGAATACAAGCAGAGGTGCCACGTGTCCCAGTAAATCCTGGAGCGGGGGCTTCTGCTCCTACCTGCCATTCTGCCCTAAGATGTCCAGAGGATCTTAGACCTCCATGCCAGCCAGCCAGTCCCATCCTCCCGTACCCTGGGGAAATGCTGATGAGGAAAATTTCCGTTCACGATGGCTCAGCTCCTGCCTGACTCATAGCAGGTCCTTGCTCAGAATCTGGTAGATCTCCTTCACTACCCCCGCCCTCCGCATCCTAATGCCAACACAGAACTTAGAGGAAATTTCCTCTAGCAGAAGGCAGAGAAGTGGAGAAGCTCTAAACATCAGAGTAATCCTCTAAAGGATTACTGAACTCAGGGTTTAAAGGGAGGGAAAGACTTACACTGCAGGAGTGATAACCAGGCTACTGCTGACCTAGAACTTTTCTTCCGGAGGAGTCTGGCATGCATGGTCCATCTTTGTAAGCTCCCAGCATAAAGGAAGCCCCAGGACAGAGAATGGACGAGACCTGAGGGCCCATTCAGAGTCCTTAGAATTGATGTCCCCAAGAGAGTATGTCCTCAGCAGAGTATGTCCCCAGCACCTCTGTGCACATCACCAGAGATGAACTGGATTTTCTAATGCCCTCATGTCATGGAAATCAAGCATGATGACAGCAGTGGCTAAGTCACAATCGGTAAACCAGTAGCCAGTTGAACGTATGCAGTAGATATATTTTCAGTTGATAACTATTTCATTGCGGCTTAATTAATGGATGTTCACAGAGCATTTGCGATGCTTGGGTGAATGGCCCTCTGAAAGAGACAAGTGCCCCTCTTCCGCTAGCAATGGTAGTTTAAGACATTCATATTGGTAAGCGTGATAGATCTCAGAAGGTTAAATTTACTGAACTTGTACATGAGAATTAGTGCCCTTGTGTGACCCCCACCTCTCTCCCCACCCATTCTTTCCTCTTTCCTCCTTCCACAACATCAGAGTTCTGATAGAACTGCTTTTGTCAAAATAAGGCTCTCATAGACTCAGAACATTGGACCCTTAGACTGAGAACCAGACCGTGGGACTGGGAGCTCCATGGTGACAGGCACGTGTCTGTCTCACTCATAGCTTCACCCCAGTCCCTAGCATAGGACTGCCTGCACCAACCAGGAGCCTAACAAATTTTGGTAGAACACATGAGTGCAGCGTGTGAGACTCTTCATCACAAAGTTAGGCCCTGGTCTCTCAATGTCAGGGTCACAGCCAATTAGTCCCCCAGCTTCTTGGACTGAAGGATCTAGAGAGGTGAGAGGCACTCACATTGTTCAGGTGCAGAGCTGAGAAGCTGTGACTTCATGGGCTTCTGTGAGTCTCTCTCTTCGCTATAGGAGGGGAGGGAGGGATGGACAGGATGAAGGGAGAAAGGGTGCAGGCTTCCAGGGACCCTAATGAGCTGGGACAGCAATGGAAGCCCTCACTCCCAAGGGCCCCAGAGCCCCTCCATGCCCCTGCTCTGCCCCAACTATACCCTCCCTAGGGCCAGGGAGCACAGGTCAGCTCTGGGACTTGGGGGGACCCAGAAGACAGGCTGTGACCTTGGTTGACATAGACTGCATTCTTCCCCCTCCCCTCCCTCCACTTCCTCCTCCCCTCTCCCCACCACCTCTCCAACCTTGGGAAATTCCAGCAGGAAATTTTGGCAGAGTGTCAAGGGAGTTCTCTCATGGGATGAGAATCTGGACCCTTTCACTGAATGGTTGTTCCTCACAATCCACCTTACATTTCTTTTCAAAAGCTCCATGGAACTCACAGATTAGGGGGTCATCACTTCACAGGGCAGGGTGAACAGGCCAAGATGATGGAGAGAGAGATTCAGTGGGTGGCCAGGCCCTGACCCTCTTTGGGCCACAGTTTCCCTGTCTGGAAAGTGAACTTTGCATTAGATGGGCTCTGAGACCGCTTTGAGATCCAATATCCTACGACTTGCTTTTTTTCTTTTTTTTTAAATTGAACTCACTCCTTAGCAATGTGGCCTTAGGTGAGTCACTGAAGCAAAGCCCCTGCTAGCTCATCTATGTCATGGGTACATTACCAGAGGTAACCTGTCAGCTAGAGTGGATTTTCACCCAATACACCTATTGCTGCTGGCTCATTGGGTCCACCATACAGGCAACTCAGGGCACTTTGTTATGAGTTCTGATCTTGGTTTCTGGTAAGTCTAGCTTTGAGATCCAGCCTCACCAATGACTAGCTGCATAACAAGTAGCTTAAACTCTCTGACCTTCAGTCTCCTCATCTGTGAAAAATGAACTTAACAGACACCTACTCCCCAGGATTGCCAGGAGACCATATCTGCGAGCTCGTAGAGAGTGTTAAGTACTCGGTCAATGCCAACTGTCACTTTGTGGTTGGCTGAGAGCCCCAGGGGTCAAGGTAACCACACTGGCCTGGAGCAAGTCACCAGCTCAGAGACTGAGTCAGAACTCTCTTTGAATGCAGACCAGTTCTCAAGGCCCGGGGAGCGACACCAGGGCAGCAGCGAGCGCAAAATGTTCTTGACACCTCCCGCCACCACCAACATCCCTGCCCCACGTGCCCTTGGACCATATTCTGAGAAGCCCAGGACCCCATGGACCAATGCTCCTGCAAGGGCCTGAGTAAGCTCTGGAGGGAACCTGTCTGACAGGACCCCTCCTTCCCTGGTCTGTCCTTCCCTTTCCAGTCTGTCCCTGCTGGGCTCACAGAGGCCAGCCTTCCCTGGGAGGCAGCAGCAGGTCCTGCCCACTGCTTTGCTGGTTCAGAGAAATGTCTGTTTCACCTAGGTGGCAGGAGGTGCCCTCCAGGGTTACAGCCCCCTGAGCCAAGTGGCCCAGCTCCCCCAGGGCCAATTAAAGGAGAACTACCGCCTTGACCTTGGTTGGTCCAAGTGTACATGAGCCTTACGGAAGTCATGCTTTGGACCTGTCAGTGTGTGTGCACCGAAGTACCGTGACACACCCAGCAGCCCCGTCCCAAATCACCCTGCCTTCTGAACCTTTGCTTAAGCTTCCTCAGTTGAGACTTGTGCCATGCACTGGGCACTAGAATGGCCCTAGTATAGCAGTAATGAAATGCCCCATGGAGTGAGTGCCGCCGTGTTCTGGGCCAAGAGCTACTGGTGTTGTCTCCTTAAATCTGGCCAGCTAAGTCCCAGGAAGTGGCTCTGTTATTTTATCCCCATTTGACAGCTGGGCAAACTGAGGTTCTGAGAGTAATTTGCTCAGGGACACACACAGCCAGGAAGTGGAAGAGCAGAATTTAAACCCAAACCAACTGGGCTCCAGATTTTAACCTCCTGAGTGGGCAGCCTCCACTCTGCCTGCCAGATCCTGTGTTCCCTGAGGGCTGGGACTGCTTCCGGTGCAGCCCAGGCTTCCTCCAGGGCCCGGGGCAAGGCCCAGAATCTGATTGATATCTAGCTGGCATTGAATGAATACAGTGTCTATTGACAGAATCAGTTCAGTGAGAAGCCCTTCAACCCTCAGCCACAACCAGACAAGGGGGACCCCAGGTGCTGGAGAGTTTTGACATCACACTCCACCCCCGATGCTGGACAGGACCCAAGTGTGTAAACTAGAATGTAGAGGTGGTAATAGGGAGCCGCAGATGGTCTGGGAGCAGGGGAGTGACGCAATGCCTAGGGGTGGGGAGGAGGAGCACTGCTTACACCACGCAATTGGGTGCCGGTGCCGCGGGAGGCAACAACCCAGTTCTTTTGAGAATTGGGCAGCCACCAGGGAAGGCGAGGACAGACACAAGTGGAGACATTTTCTTCCCAAGTCACAGCAAATAGTCAGCCCTCACTGCAGGGCCTGGCCCCAGCTATACCTCAGCATTCTTGGAGAGAGGGGAATGGTCAGCAGGGAGGCCCGGACATTAAGATTTGGGAAAACGGGGCCCTTCCACCTGCTTTCCGAGGCAGAGAAGGGAACTGCGAAGGCAAGGCGATGATCCAGAGAGCACGGGCTGAGGAGCACCGGCGGGGGTGCACAGGCTGGGGCGCTCGGGCTGCCGGGCAGGCGGTCGGGCACCTGCTGGGGCGCAGGACCCAGGGCGCACCGGGGAGCCCGTCCCCGCGCCCCCTCGGCCGGGCCGCCCGCGGCGGCCGGCGGCAGGAGGCGCCCCTCGGAGAAGCGGCGTGGGCTGCCGCCGTGTAACCTGATATTTCTCTGCGCGGCCCCCGGAGGAATTTTTCCATTACCCACGCCGCAGCCTTTTCTCTCTCCCCCGCCTGGCTCGCTCGCCCCCCGCAGCCCCTCCGGGCTGCCGCGCCGAGGCACTTTGTGCAAATGTAACCTTTCAGCAGGCCCCGCCTCCGCCAGGAAGCTGCGCGTCCCGTTGCCAGGAACGCGGCGCGGCGCGCTCGGAGCTGGAAGGCGGCCCGTTAATCAGCGGCGGCTGACAGAAAATCAGACAGCCCGGGCGGCCGGCCGGCCTCGGCCCCTCTCCCTCCCGGCGCCTCCGCGCCGCGCTCGCCGCGCGCCCGCTCTTTGTCCCCCACCCACTCCGCCCCCGCGGCTCCCCCTGCCCTGCGCTCCACGGGACCGAGCCTCTCCATCACGCCCCCTTCTCCTCCCTGACTCTCCGTCCTCTCCTTCTCCTCTCTTCTCCCTCGCCTCCTGGCCCTGTGTTTCCCGCTCTCTCTCCTTCCTGCCTGATCGCCTCGTCCTCTCTGCCTTGCCTTCTCCTGGACAGCAGAAAGTCAAAGTAAAGGGGCTCATTCTCCCCGTTCTTCGCCAGCCTCCTGGGAGGAGGTTGGGCTCCCCAGTGTGCCTCTTGGTAACGTCTTCCCCACTGTCTCCCCAAGATCTCAGGAACCGCCCCTGCCCCAGACAGAAAGATCTTAAGCTGAGTTTTATGAATGACCTTGGGATGGAAGGGGTCCATGAAATCCCTGAAATTATATGTCCCGCTTTAGATGCATGATGGGGGGCGGGGGTGTCAAAGGTTTTGTGGGTTTTTCAGAGAAGTCAGTGATTCAGAAAAGTAAAAAGTCACAGCCCTTGAGATGCTTCCCATGCATCTTTTTAATTAATCTATTCAACCAGTATTTATTGAGACCTACTATGTGCCGGGTTCGTGCTAAGTCCTGGGACTGCAGCCATGAATTCTAGAGAAAGACCCTCACATTAGACAAACTACAAATAAATGTCATTACAGGCGCTCTGGGGCTAGGAAGGAACTGGGGAGAGGTTGAGTGGGAATGACAGAGGAGCCAGCCCAACTTGGGCTGGGGCAGGGGGGTCTCTGAGGACTTCACAGGTACCCTGGCTTCTACTCAGCCTGCACCCCAGCCTCCTCCCCCCCAGCACCCCCATACCAGCGCTGCCTGTCCCTGTTCTGTTCCCACAACCACCATAAACAGCACTCAAAGTATGCTGGGGGCTGAGGAAGACTATGGCCCCACCCTGGGCTCCCTTGAAAGCAGTAGAGCTGGAGGAGTGACTGATCCAAAGGTGTCCTATGTAGACAGGCTCGAAATTTGGATCCGGGTTTGTTTTGTAGTAAGGACATTTGCCAGCATTCTTTGAGCCACTGCTCTGTAGCAGGCACTAACTGAGGTGAGCATTTTACATGTGTCCTCTTTCACTGGCTCATTCGCCCGCCACTTCAACAAGTGTCTGCTGAGCCCCTCCTCTTGCCAGGCACCCTGCCAGATGCTGGTGATAGACCACTGGAGGGGCTCCTAGCCCTCATGGAGCTCATAGTCTGGTGGAGAGATGACAACAGACAAATGAATTAATGAATGTCATAGCTGGTGACAAGGGGTGGGGATGAAATAAGCAAGGTAATAAGAGAGACAGCAACCAGTGTGCAAGGCGAGAGGTGAGTGGTAGCTACTCTGGATAGGGATGGTCAGGGAGGGCTTCCTGGAGGAGGGTTAATTCAAGGTGAGATGTAAAGTTCAAGAAGGAGCCGGTCACTTAAACAGCGAGGCAGGAACTTCCCAGACAGAGGAAACAGTCCACAAAAAGATTCTGCCATCCTTACAATGGCCTTGTGAGGTGGACATCACTACTATGCCCATTTTACAGACTAGGAAACTGAGGCTCAGAAAAGTGAAATTCCTTCTTGCCTGGGGTCACTCCACTAGGATTTGGTGGAGCAGGCCCTGGAATCCGGGCCTTCTCCCCACACTTTCCCCTTTTGTCTCCTGCCCCTGCCACCTCCTTCCTGAGGACTGGTGAGCAGGCCCCCTGTGGAGGTAGCAGTGGGTGGCAGGGCCAGGAAGTCTGAGTTCTAATCCTGTCTCTGCCTCTCCCAGCAGGGTGACGTGGGCATTCACTTACCTTCTCTGGGCCTCAGTTTCCCTCTCAGTGTGCAAGGATAATAAATGCATGCCTTTTACAAGGTTGCAGTCCAGTGAGGTCAAGGGCATAGAGTGTTTAGTAGAGGTCTCTGCACCCAGAAAGTGCTCAGGGTGATCAGAGCTGTCCCCAGATTAAATGAATTGTTCCTATAGAAGTGGTTTCTACAACTGGGCGAAAATTAGACAGGATTTTTTGTTGCTGCGAATGGCAGTGAGGGGTAGCCTGCACCTTTTGCTAAAAGGTCTGCGTTGCTCACCTCCCCTCTCTGCATTAAGCAAGCTCTTCCTCCCCCTCCCCGCATGACAGCTGCCCACTGAACTGTGAGAAAGAAACTCTGTATTGGAACAGTAAGGTGACCAGAGCTTAATCTATACAGGAGAACGCTGATGAGAATCAGCTTTGGCTAATGGCAGCCTCTTTGGGGCCCTGAGGACCCAGTCCTGTGGAACTCACCTGCTCTACGGCCAGCCTGACCTGCAGCTCAGCCCCAAAGCCATGCATGTGCTGGGCCTGGCCTGGGCCAGCTTGGGCCCCCTGCCCTCCTCTGATTTCTGGTTCCCTTCTTCTTTCCATCATCGGTGCGCCCACACAGCCAGTGTCCCTTATCATAGCACCAGACTGTGGCTTCCCCCCGGGGCTGGGGGCCTCCCAGGGCAGGCCAGGTCCTATCCTAACCACCAGGTGTTCCCAAGTTACTCCTGGCTCAGTAAACTTGAATGTGTCCATGATGTCGCTGACTCTTCTGCACCCCCAGAACTTCTGGCAGTGAGACGGGGTCTGGACAGGTGCCGGCTGGCTGTCTGGTCCCCCCGCCCTGCCCCTCTCCTGCAGAAGCAGGCCAGCCCTGCCAAATGCCAGACAGGAATGCAGCGCCCCTCCACAGCCTCCCTGCCTCTCCTGAGGCACCACCCTGGGCCTCCTGCCAGCGGGTAAACAGAGGAGTCTGAGGAGGGAGAACTCAGCAGCCTAGCTCTTGGGGGCTGGAAGGGATGGGTTTGGGGAAGGGCGGTGTGAGGGGAGCCAGCTCTGCCTTGGATTCAGGACCCCTGCTTCTCACCTGTCCCTGCCTCTAACCAGATGGGTGATTGGCCTCTGTCCTTCAGCCAATGGGACTCAACACAGGGACCGCCAGAGCTTGGGACCAGGGTCCCTGCATCCTGTTGGAAGGCACAGTGTCTAAATGTCTTTCGTGGGGACTTGTACTGTTTCCCAGTTCAAAGCAAGTCTGCTGCTCCTGCTGTGTAATCTCAACTTGCTGCTTTCCAGCACTGAACTCACCCAGCTCTGAAGACTTTTGGGTCTCCCCCAACTCTGCTCCCAGGCCTAAAGCTACCTTCCAAATAAGTGTGGCCAGTTCTCAGCCCACAGAAGGCTGATGGCAAAATGATCGAGTCCAGCCCTTCTTTCTACCAACCTGGGAGAGATGGTCACTGCTGGCAACCTCCATGGCACTCCTCTCCCTAACCCTCTATGGCTCCCCATTGCCTACAGCTGTAGTTTCCAAACCTCCCTTTTTAGTAAGGAGACTTTGTAACACCTGTGTTGGTAAAACAGATGACTGCTGAGCATCTCAGGCTGAGGCAGGAGTTGGAGCAAGGCTGGACTCTGCCCCCCATCTTCCCCTCTCCTGGAAGCCCAACACTGTTGGCAAACCATTAGCCAAAAGATAAGGAAGGTATGAGTGTAGCACACAGATCTCCCACCCCTCCTTGGCTCCCACCCCTTCTTAGCTAGCCTCCTGGGTCAGAGGTCATGGTGGCAGGAAACCTTCCCGGGAGAGGCTATCCTTCTGAGCCCAACAGGGTCCTCACCTCCCAGGGCCTACAGACACACCCACAAAGGTTTGACTGACACCACCCCATGCCAGGCCCTGTGCTGGGCACTGGGAGACCTGAGGCAGAAGTGGCTGCCTTCAGAGAACAGAAACCTGTGGGTAGGGGCCTGACACCCAAGAAACAAGTACAGGGATAAGATGGCTACAAACGGCAGTAAATGCCACAAAGACAACAAAACCAAAAGACAGAATCTGGCAGACATCATTAGACCACGGGGTCAGCAAGGGCTCCCTAGGAAGGACAGGGAACAGAGCATCTGGGCAGAGGGAACAGCATGTGCAAAGACCCTGTGTCTCTGTATGCTCCTAGTTGGGAATCATAGGATAAACAAAAGTGTCACATCAGGTCCCTCCCTCTCCACAAAAGGACAGGTACTCGATGTTCACAGCCTCACACATCAGAGTCAGAGATCAGAAATGACCGGCATGGCCACTGACAGGAGAAGGGATAAATAAACAGTGGAATTCAACTAAGCAATTAAAAAGGACACGTCCTGATGTACTCGGTGCCATGGCCGAATCCCCAAAATATGCTGAGTGAAAGCGCCAGGCACAAGAGGGAACGGTGCTGGGACTGCGCTTGTGTGTAGAGGCACAACCGTCTGGGGTGATGGAGGGCAGGCTAGCGGGTCTGTCCCGGGTGGAGCATGACGGGAACCTCCCGAGTGACAGGGCTGCTGGGACTCTTGCTCAGGGTGGTGATCACGCAGTGACACAAATGTAAGAAATCGCAGCGCTGTGCCCATAACACGAAAGTGCTTTATCTTGTGTAAAGTATACCTTGAGAAAGTCCTGAAAGGAAGATAAATACAGTTTGCCCTGTTTGGAAGGAGAGACTCCCACCTCACCCCAGCCCACCTCAGCCAAATCAGGAGTCACCCTGCCGGCTGAGTCTGAGGTCACCACTCAGGGCAGAAACCGAGTCCGGGCTCCCCCAGTTAAAAAAAAAAAAAAAAGCCACCTGAACCCAGCGGGTCCTCCCCACCTCTCTCCTCTCCTCCCAGCTCCTCCCTCTCAAGTCCCCAGGGCCTGGAGGGGGTCCCAGGGTGGGGATGGGGTGGACCTGGAGACCAGCCTTCCAGAATGTTCCATGTCAGGCTGGGAAGGGCCCGGCTCCGCGGGAGCAGCTACGCTGTAACCTGAGCCTCTGGTTAAGCGGATTTCTCCCGGGGCAGGACCCCCTCAGGTTCTGGAATGCAGCCTGGGGCGTGGCAGGTGGGGGGGGAGCGCTGGGAAGGGGTAACAAAGGGTGAGATCGCTTTGAAATTCTGCTTCCTGCCCCCTCGGTCTCAGAGCTGAACAAACACGCCCTCTTCTCCTGGCGGGGCCTTTGTTGGCAGTGGAAGTGGGGGGAACAGTCCAGGCCCGCCCTTGCCCAGGCTGGGATCGTGGTTTCCAGCCCCCCACCCATCCTCCAGGCCCAGCTGCCCCCCACCAGCTGCATGAAGCCCACCTCCAGTTCACGTGGGGCCAGAGCACAAGCCCCAGCACTTCCTCCGGAACCCAGTGGGCTCCAGCGTCGGCCCACGCATCAGGACGAGATTCAGCCCCACAGCCAGCGGGAGGAGGCATCGGGGCCTCCCGCAGCGGGTGAGGCTGCCCAGTGAGGCCAGGACTGAGGTTGTGGGGCCAGCTTGGGCGGAACATGCCTCCTGGTCGCTTCTCCCCGTGCTCCCCCCGCCCCCATCCCGCTCCCCCATGACCGGCTTACATGGGTCCAGCACCAGGATTCTGGACAGGCTGAGACAGGGGCAGTGAACTGTCCCCAGTAGGGTTTTGTTTAGTTTCAGTAAGAGGTGCCACCTTTATTCCGGGCCTTCCAGCAGCTCCCTGAAGTGCAGTGAAGAACGGATGAGGCTGCAGCCCCTGGGCCCAGATCCGCGTGCTGCCCCAGGTTTCTCAATCTCAGCTAATAAATAAGGGAGGGGTGATGGTGAGGCTGCAGCCCCTCTCCTCATTCCGACTTAAGGCAGGGCCCCAGTACGGACACCTTACCCGAAAAGGACAGGGGCCTTCGGAAGGGAGCCATCTATCTGGTAGATAAGAGCATGGGGAGCCAGCAATACAACGACACACGGGTGTGCACACAAGCACATGCAGAGGCACCTGGCTCCTCCTTCTCCACGCCCCGGCTCCCAGGACAGTCCCAACGCTCAAACCCCCTCAGTGTCCCCTGTAAAGCCCCAGTGGCTACTCTCCCAGGAGACCCCTGCCCTACCTGCGGCCTTCCTTCCTCCCCCTGCCTTTCCTGCCCTCTCCAGGCTGGGCCCCACCTTCAACGCCCAGGTCAGTTCCCATCCGCAACCCAAGCCCAGGCCATCACATCACCCCCTGGTGCCAAATGGCCCCTGAAGCCTCTCCATCCCTGGAGCCGTCCCTCAGACAGGACCTCCACCTCAGCTGTGTACCCACTGGACCCCAAGGAGGACTCCCTGCCTCCCTCCTCAGCCTGCACTTGACGCGTCCCTAGGCCCCTTCCTCATCTATCTGTCCAGGAGCACTGCCTGGGGGCCAGGTGCTGGGGATGGGGGCAGGAGCTGGCTGGACCATCAGAGGAAATCCCCAACTTAGTCTCCTGGTGAAGGGAAGGCAAGGACAGAAGCGGGCTTGATGGTACCATCCCTGCCGACAGGGATGTCACAGAACCTGAGCCAGGGTGGTCCAGCCACGGTGGACCTATAGGTCTCCTCTGGGGCCTCACTCTCTCCAGGCATCGTTACCAACTCCACCGAGCTGGCCTGGGGGTCTCCTCTGCACTCCCCCAGGCCCGCGGGCTGCCCCTAACACAGCACTGACCACTCTGCACTGTCCTTGTCTCCACGGCTCTGTCCCCCCCACCAGCTGGATCTCCAGGCTTCTGCTTACTTACGGACACACAGAGAGAAGTGAATTAGTGAGCGAGTGAATGAATGGACAAACAAATGAATGAGGGAAGAGCTTCTCCACCAATTGTTCATTTGTAGGCTTCCCTGCCCTTGCAGGTCATGCCCACACTCGGGGGAAGAATTTGCTCCCCTCCCCAGCCTTGTGCTGGTCATTAACTCAGTGCCTGGACTTGCCTGGTTAATGAATAATTAAGCTGGACAGGGGCTGACCTCAGGCTGACCTTGAGCCTCCCCCCAAGTCTTCCTCCAGTTGGATGTGTGACCACTTCCAAGTGACCCTTTTCCTCCTCTTCTCTATTGGTGAGTTCTGAATCCAGGGTAGTGCCAGGCACAGAGGTGCCCTGGCCCCAGCCCCGGAGTGCCTCTGCCCTGGAGGGCCCCAGAGTACCCACAAGGCCACTCCCCCAGGACACAGGGAGAGCGGGGACTGCTTCTTCTCCACACTCCTTACCAAAGCCCAGAATTGCAGAACTGAGCCGGCATGCAGGCCTCAGGCTGGGCTCTGCCATGGACGCACTGAGTGACCTGGGGTCCAGCTCTCCCCACAACTGGGCCTTGATTTCGCCATCATTCAAACAAGGAGGATGGGTTCAACCTGACTGCAGCTCGTTCTCTGATGCTGTGGAAACAGGTGAGTGTTGTGATACAGAGGAGTCCTCGGGGACCAAGTCATCATGCAGTGAGGACCCGAAATCACGCAGCAAGTTGGGGAGGGCTGGGAGGAGGACACAGATCTTTTGAGCCATAGTCCTGGCCTCCCTCGCCTTTAGGGCAGTCCTCCCTGTTGTCAGTGATTCTCTTCTCTTCTTGTCATTCATTCATTCACTGGATAAGTTAGGCAGGGCTTAGCATGAGGTGCCAGGGACTTGCTCTCAGGGAGGCCCAACCTAGGGGACAGAGCCATCCAGAGCAATTTGTGCTAAGGGGCAGGTCCACAAGAGAAAAGGGTGAGGAGGCCTCCTGGAGCAGGTGTCACCTAGAGGAGCAGACGAGGAGAGGGAGGCAGGAGCTGCCAGCAGGAGTAACAGCACGAGCAAACCCCACAGAGCAACAATGAGCCCTCGGGAGACCTGCACACAGTCCAGTCAGCTTGGCTGTATCGTAACCTGATGAGCCACAGGTAGGAGCCTGGGATTAACTCCGAGACAATGAAGAGCAAAAGGGTTGGCACCAGGGAGCGGCATGGTCAGACTGCCATCTGGAAAGACAGCTCCGGCTGCTGTTGCAGAAAATGACTGAATGGAGCAGAGACAGCCCGGGAGCCTCTGGGTGTCACCCTGGGCAAGACGCAGTGGGGTCTGGATCGGTGGCAGGGGCTAGGAGAGAAGCAGACAGAATCAAGAGTTACTAGGAAGTAGGATCATCAAGACTTGGTAACTGACTTCTGCTTTTGGCCAAGATGGAGTAACAGGCCAGATTTGCTATCCCACTTGAAACAACCAAAAATTCAGAGAAAAAAACAAAAACACATGAAACGGTGGTTTAGAAAAAAAAAAAAAAATCTGAAAGGATTAGAGGGAACTGTCTCATGCTTATACTGGTTCCCACCAGCCAGAATGGAAAAGTCATAATTCACAGGGCAGTGGGTGGCTAGAGCACTGAGGAAGTTCTCGTCTCAGAATTGGGTAGAATTGGGAAATAATTAGCCTTAGACTGAGCATTGCTAAAAACCTGCCTAATAAATCATAAAGCAAGACCCAAAAGGATCAATTGGCTCCCAAGTAATTTAACTGTTTCTCAGAATAAGATTCAAGAAGATTTATAAGAATATAAAAATATCCAAAAATCCCAATGTCTGGCATCCACCAAGAATTACCAGGCATACAAAGAAGCAAGAAAGCATGACCCATAAAGGAAAGAATAGTCAATCAATAAAACCTGACCCAGGACTAACACAGGTTAGAATTAGCAGAGAAAGTTTCTAAAACAGTTTTTATAACTGTATTTCATATTTTCAAAATGTTAGAGACATGAAGATTAAAAAAAAGATTCAAGTTAACTTTTAAGGGTTGAAAACTACAAAGTCTGAGATGAAAAAACACACTGAATGGGATTTGTGGCAGGTCAGACAAGGCAGAAGAAAAGATAATGAACATGAAGGCGAGGCAATAAAAACTATCCAAAACCAAACATAGGGAAAGAATTTGTTTAAAAAGTGCAAAGAACAGTAGTCAGCTGTGGGATAATTCCAGGCTGCCTAATATAAGGATAATTGGGGTCCCAGAGGAATAGAGAAAGGGAAACAGAAAAAATATTGGAAGAAATATAGGAGAAAAATTTCCAAACTTAATGAAAACTATCCAAGAAGCTTAATGAACTCCATGCTTGGTGACCGACTGGATGTGGAGAGTGAGGGAGAAGGAGTGGGCAAGGATGATGTCCTAGCTTCTGGCCCAGGAGACACGGCTAGGGTACCATTCTCTGATGGGGAGGCCTGGAGGAAGGGCAGGTAGGGTGGGATTGGGGCGGGAAGGATCTGTGTGGGCTCTAGGGATACAGATGGAGGTGCCAAGGGCAGCAAACGTGATGGGTCTGGCGTTCAGAAGGCAACGGGCTGGAGCTAGAAGCCCAGGAGATCGTGGAGAGATCACTGCCGGAGAGAGCTGAGGGCCAGGGGCAGATTTCAGGACATACTATCAGTTGATCAAGGGGCAGAGCCAGAAGAGCCGCATGAGAGCCTGAGGAGGGACATGCAGAGAGAGAGCAGGGAAGCCCAAGGAGCGCGGTATCCAGGTGGAGTGGCCCTGGTAAGAGAAGAGTCTAAAGTGGGAATGCTGTCTCTCAGAGGTGAAGTCTGGTGAGGCTGGCTTGGCCCTAGGCGGAGACTGCCTCAGGATATTGTACAGAAAATGGTAGATGGGGCCTGGAAGAGGGTGGCAAGCTTAAAATATTCTCAGAAGAGTGAGGGCTAGGTGAGTGGGAGGTGGGGTGGAGGCAGGGATGTCTGAATTTCAGACAGCGCCGTCATGCAAGCAAAGACCAGAGCAGGCTGGACCACGGTGCAGGGGCCGAGCCAAGGTCGCGGGGAACAACAGGATAGAGAAAGGGAGAGGCCAGTATGTTGGCCAGGGGATCCTGCTGGTGCAGGAGGGACACTCTGAGTGAGGAGAGGACGACTCTGGGAGACCTCAGAGTCTTCTGAGCATGAAGCATTGTGCCAGGGTGAGGAGGTGACCCCAGGGACCAGGGTGCAGGAAGCACAAAGTGGGGAGGGAATTGGTGGGGGTTGGGGGGGCAGCAAGCTGTGGTGGATGGAAGGGCATCACAGACTTAGGTTAGGAACCAGGGAGATTCCTAGGGGGAGAGAGAGAGAGAGAGAGAGAGCTGGTTTTCCGCACACCGGGCTCCATCACTACCACCAAGGCTGGCAGCTTGAGGAAAGATGTGCTTGTGCAATCTTGCCTTCACAGAAGGTTCTGGCTGCCTAAGAGGAGAGCCATGACCCAGCCCCCACCTGAACCAGGGCTGTGGGATGGAGAAAAAGTCGAGAGGAGCCAGGCCCCACAGCCTGTCCCTGGAGCCCGATGTTCGGAGCAGACAGGCCAGGGCGCAGGTGTGAGAGGCCCGAGCGGGGACGTGGCAGGCGGCAGCCTGCCTCTCTGAGCTCAGAGGCTCGGGAGAGCCTCTCTTGGCAGAGGGCCCGGGGGAGGCCTCAGCGTGCTAGGCAAGGCCACCTGCTGTCTCCTGCCCCTGCCAGCCTCAGAGGCCCGGGGGGTGTGGGGAGGAGGCCATCTCCCTGGACCCCAGCTGGGTGCAGGGGGCAGCTGGCCAGCTCCTACCTCCCTCTTGAGCATCTTCCACCAGGTAAGCAGCAGCCAAGCCGCACCCCTGTCTCTTTGTCCTCCAGCTCTCGGCTGAACAATCGGGAAGCACCCTCCTCCCCACGGGAGCGTGCTGTGCTCCCTAATGAATGTGGGGGTTACACACACCCAGGGCGCCATGTGTTGTTCAGAAAGTCAATGGAGGCAAACACAGGCACAAACATAAGCACGCGCGGAAATGTGCACGCGCTTGGGAGTAGCTGCCTACACCGACGTGCACGTGTGTAGAGGGATTACACGTGTGCGCATGCAAACACACAGAAAGCATGAAACCACGAAGGTGAGTATATGCACTACATATCCACGCATGCTGGCATGCACACATTATGCACCCAGAATGCAAATACACAGCAGTTGCCCAGGCAAACATGGCCATGTCATCCCTGCAGCTCCGTGCATCCAGAGACGCCCATTCTAGGCGCTTAAAAGAATTCAGAGATGTTCACCCACACACATCTATGTGCATTGAAAACTAAGTGCAAACGGAGGTACACAGGCACATGCAAACATGCACAAAGATGCACGTTTACGCAGATGTACACCCACATTCACATACACAGTTATTCACACACGTACGGAGCTACTCACACTTAAACACGTGCATGCAGACTCAGCAGTGCATGCACACGTGCACAGTCATGCCCGTGGACACAGTGCACAAATACTTCCATGCATGCAAAGAGGTACCTGCAGATAGGCATGTGTCCTCATAAATACTCCGTGCTTAGAAGACCCCAGCAAAAGGCGCTCATTCCTGCAGGTGCACATTCACGCTACACTGAAGGCGCCACGAGGGCAGGGATCACAGCCCCTCTGGTTCATCACTGCATCCCTGATGCCCAGCTCAGGTCCTGGGCCCAGACAGTCTGGGGAATGGCCAGGAGTCCCATGTGGGTGAGTGAGGCTGGGACAGGCTTGTGGCTGGGGAAGGGGGAATTCAGGAATTACTCCTTGATTTTATCTTCCTCCCACTCTCCTCTTCCTCAGACCAGGGCTCCTGTGGCCAGCAGAGGGGCCACTTTCCCATGGGGGACCTTCAGCACCACCTTTGGAGCCCCCTTGGGGAACCAGGAAATCTTGGGATGGGGAGCCCTCAAGTTTCTATACCACCCTGCCCCTTTGACTGAGTCACTTGTTGACCTCGCCCAAGGTAATACGAACCCAGGGCTGATCCCCTCCAAAGCCCACAGCCCCTAAAGTGATGGAGATCATTATCTCCTTTTCACAGGGGAGGAAACTGAGGCTCAGAGAGACCAAGAACAGAGCCAAGACTCCTCTGTAGGATTTTTGCACACTAGGCTTCCAGCTTCAGGGATGAACTTGACCCTGTCATCCCCCTACTCAAAGCCCTTCCGTGCTCCCCTTCACTGGGACTAATCCTCACACTCCCAACCCCTCCCTGACCGGACCCTGCTGACCTCCCCCTCGTCTCTTGCCCTCCAGCACACTAGCCTTTCCCAGTTTCTCGAATGTTCCAAATTCCATTTGGACTTCAACTTTAACCCATGCTGTTCCCCCTGCCCTTGAATCCTCCTACTCCACCTTCAGTTGCAGCTCAAATGTCATGTCTGCTCTTAGGATGTCCTCCCTGGTGGCCAATCCCCCACCTCCAGCCATAATCTGTCACAGTCCCCTGAACTCACCACAACTATTCCTAATCTGCTCAATACCCACCTTGCCCCAAGAGGGAACCCCCAAGGGGCCATCTTGCTCTCAGTATGCCCTGGCACATAGCAGATGCTGGACGGAGCTGTGCTAGAGGAATGATGAGGCTGTGGCTGGCAGGCAGGCAGGGGAGAGGGCAGCAGAGAGAAGGTGGTTGAGCCTGAAGGAGCCTTGGGGGACATAAGGTCCAAACCCCTTTTTGTATTAGGCTGGGGACAGGGGCAGGGGCTTGCCCAAGGTCACACACTGGTGAGAAGAGGGACAGAATTAGAGTTGAGGTCCCCTGCTCTCCAGCCTAGAGTCCACCCACCCATCCACCACCAACAGCCTAGTAATGAGAAAGGAGAGGCCCGCCCCTCCTCCCCCTTCCCTCCTCTCTGGAGGCTGCAGAGTCGAGCTGCCCTGAGCCAGTGGGCCTGGGGGCCCTGACCTCCCCCACCAAGCCTGCAGTATGCCAGTACCCATGAGAAGACCCCCTCCCGTCTCCCCTTTGCTAGCTGGGTTCTAGGGTCATGGGGCCACTCGCTGGCTGTAGGAGGTGGACAAGGCACCTCCCCTCTCTGAGCTTAGTTTACTCATCCATAAATTGGGGCTCTGACACCTCTCCTAGAGTCGCTGGGAAGAACTGGCGGTATAATCGTGAAATAAACGCCCAGCTTCCTGCTCGGCGACAAGCCCAGGCCCTCCTCATGGAGCCTCTGATTTTATCCTCTCAACAAGCAAGACGTAAGAACTACCCCGGTTTAGGTGAGGAAACTGAGGCTCAGGCCACGCACTTTCGCAGGCAGGAGGGCTCCGAACCCCGGTCTACAGCGAGCAGGGGTTTGTCTTTCCTCCTCGCCGGCGCTGGCCCGGGGGCAGGGTCCACACTGGGGGCGTTCTCCGCACCCCCGCGCCACGCGGAGCCCCGGGCGCCAGGCCCACCAGCGGGGCGGCCAGAGCGGAGGGCGGGGGCCGCGCTGGGGCTGGACGGGGGCGCCTGTCCGCACGGGGCCGGCCGTGGGTCGATACCGCGGCGGGATAAAGAGGAGAGGAGAGAGCAGAGCGGCAGGGAGGGCGCGGGGAGGAGGAGGAGGGGGGTGGAGGACAGCCGGGATGGGGAGGGCGGCAGAGGGGAGGGGGGAGAGGAGGGCCCGCCCCCACCGCTGCGCCTTCCTCCCCACACCCCGCCCGGCGGGCCCGGCCCGGGTCTGCAGCCGTCAGCGCTGAGCGCGGCCCCGCGGCCCCGCCGAGGGATCGATAACTAATTTCACCGTAGCAGCCGCCCCAGTTTTTTCCCGATAATTGTGCGCCGGCAGCTGCGAGCGAGGCCCCCAGCCCGGCGCGCGGCCCCCGCCCGCGCCCGATCAATTGACACCGCCACCGGGCGGCAGGAAAACTCATTTTTCTCTCCCTCCCCGGCTCCCGGTGGGCGCCGGCGAAGCTCCGCCTCGCGCCGAGGAGAGGGATGGGGGGCGCGGGCTGGTTCCCGGACTGACAGGTTTGGGAAGGAGACTTCCAGGGAATCCGAGGAAGCCAGAGTGCCTCAGTTTCTCGGTTCCCAGGTAGGGGCGTGGCCGGAGGCCTGGCGTTTGGATTGAGCCGGCCCTCGAGGCTTTCCCGTTGCGGGATGCAAGCGTCCCCCGCCTGAGAGCGCAGGCGCTGTGGTCTGGATGCGTAGGTTCGAATCCGGTCTCTACCAGCTAGCACTGTGTGACCTCGGACTCCTTCTTCCCTTTGAGCTCTTCCTCCTTGATTCTCAGTTTCCCCATCTTCCCAAAGGGGCCCGGCATAGTCCTGGGCACGCAGGGCTGTTGATCGGAGGCGCGCGGGGGGCGGGGGTGTTGGAAGGGCGTTACACAAGTACTCGCTCTATAAATGGTGGTTGTCATCGGAGAGTGGAGGAACTCTTCATCAGTTACTCACTGAGCACCTACTGTGCGCTAGGCACTGTTCTGGGCGTTGGGAACAGAGCAATGATGACAGTAGACAAAAATCCCTGCCCTTATGGAACTGACCTTCTACCGAGGGGATGGACAATAATACATCAATGAAGTGAGAAGATGAGAAAAGCAATAGAGGAAAGTAAACTAGGGCACGTGAGATAGGGTGTGTGTGGGGGGCGTTGCAAGGACGGTGCAGCCCCCAGGACCAACTGAACAGGGCTTCTTTGCCAGAGGCCCCTTTGCCAAGCTGGAGCTGCTGGCTCCCACCCTGCTGTCTCTTCAAGGTCAGGGAAAGCTGCAGACTTGGCGTTCTCTGAGGAGGGTAGGCAGGAGGAGGGAGAACAGAGAATGGAGAAGGCGAGATGGGTCGAGTCCACAGTGGGGCCTGGAGGGAGTCCAGAGAGAAAGGGGGAGTGTAGACGGAGGGAGAAGGGAGGACAGAGCTCTGATGGCCGGGAGGCCTGCAGGGTCAAGGTCAGAAGGGACGCAGGCAGTCGGCTGTCCCAGCTGAGCCGCTGAGGCTCAGAGACAGGCAGGGGCCTGCCCAAGACCACAATGCATGTAGGGGTCAGAGGTGGGCTCCTGAGTCCTGAGGTGAGAGAGAAAGGCCAGAGAGGGAGGGACTGAGGGGAGGGAGCAGTGGGGGGAGCCCATAGGCTGGGTCAGAGTGGGGAGGGGAGCCCAGCTGTGCCTCTCAGAGGTCAGCTGGAGCTTCCTTGGAATGACGTGGGTTGTTAGGACATCTCTGGGAGGCCTGGGAATGACTCAGGGAACCCCATCTGCTGACCAGACTCCCCCTGCCCTGCCCCCAGCCAGATGCCCAGATCTGACAGAGGGGTCCTAAGGCTTCCCCATGAGGGTGGGGGCCCAAGGCTGCTGGGGGGTGAGGCGTTCTGGGCCTGAACAAACCTCAGGACTCTCCCCCTGCCCCAATTTCCTCATCTTGAAAATGGAGCTAGTGGTGAAGTTCTCAGGGTCTGTCAGTCTTCTTCCCTCCAAATTCCTGGCACAGCCAGCCCAGTCACGGGGTAGAGAGCAGTGACTTGGCAGAAATGAAAGTCTGCTAGCAACCAAATGAGGTTAGCAGAGGCAGGAAGGGCTGCGCTGGGTGGCTGGGATCTGGAACACACAGAACTAGGCCACACCCACCCGTTTGTCCATTTGTCCATCCATCCACCCACCCAGACATTCAGCATGTATTTAGTAAGCACCTACTGTGTGCAAGGCACTATGGAGGGGGCTGGGCATGAGGTCCCTGCCTCTTCCATCCTCTCCCTCTCCCCACAACCCCCACACTTTCTCTTGAGGAGTGGTCGAAGGAGCACTGGATTGGGAGTCAAGGTAGAACTCAGACCCACCTGGTGGCCCCTCTGTGCCTTGGCTGGACGAACAAAAACCATGTTGAGGGCCTGGCTCCCAGTATGTCGTCCATCCAGTCCTGCAGTCCCCGTGAGGCAAGATGAGGGAACAGAGACCAGGACTCACCCAGGGTCCCACAGCCGGGAAGTTGTGCCTGTTCCAAGCCTCAGAGTTGCAGATTTGAGGATCCTGCGGAGAAACCAGGCCATGGGGTGAGGACTAAGTCCTCACCTTTCCCTCAGTTGGTGGCTTTGGCTGCCCCTTTGCCCACACCCAGTGGCGGCTGATGCCCGGGGAGGTCATCAGGGTGACCTCAGCTTCCACACTAGCCCCTGAGCCAGCCCAGGCAGGGGCCAAGCCTCCCTTTCTAGAGCCTTGTGCTCCGCCAGTCAGCTGTGAGGGGAAGGCAGGGCAGCCTCCCTTGCAGCTGAGAGCACAGGGTTTGTAAGGCCTGGGTCCCACCCCGGCTGTTGCCCACGAGCCCTGTGCCCTGGTGCAGGCTGAGCCTCAGGGTCCCTATCTGGAAGATGGGCATCTCGGAGGTTCAGTAGGAGCCCCGCAGGCCAGACCCTGTGCTGGACCCATCCACTAAGGCCTTTGAGGAGGTGAGCATCCCCTCTTCTGCATCCTTCAGTCTTCCAGGCCCTGCCACGTTTCTCGGCCACAGTGACGATGCTGAGCCACCTGACAGGACACCACAGCATGACCACACCCAAGGCCTTACAGAATTTTTGGCTTGGAGACGTGAGATCCCAGCCCACCTGGGCCTGGGACCAAGAGCCACACTTTATGGCAAGGAAAGAGCACAGTGGATGCAGCACAGTAGCCACTGGTCTGACCCTAGAGCAACAGGCCTGATGGAATGCTGGGGCATCTGGCTCGTGTGACACCTGGTGCCCAGAACCCACAGCCAGTCAATGGTACCCCTAACAAGGACACACAGTCCAGGAACAAGCTGTGGAAATAGGATTGCGGCCCCTCCATCACTTCCAGTGCCTTGCTTGAAGATTTACATTTCTCCTCCCTGCAACTTAAGACATTGTCACATAAGAGGTCCTGGTTACCTGGGACTGGTGTGGGGAGGGCACAGAATGGGTCCCACTGAACTCAAAGCTGTGACTGCCCTCTGAGCACTGTGGAGCCCTCATGCCAGGGACCAGCCCTGGGACATCTCTGATTCCCCATATGGGGTACCCCTCCCCCACCAGGAATGACTTTTGGGCACCCGGACACCGTAATGGTGAACTCAGGGATGCGAGTTGGTGCTGGCTGTCTGTCCTATCCTGTTTCGCTCTCCCCTCTCCCCATCCCTTGCTCTTGTCCCTGCGACTATACTCCCAGACATGTACTTCAGCCTTTATTTTAGCCTGCTCTGGAGGAACCCAGACCAAACAGGTGTTACGGGCTGAACTATGTCCCTACCCCCGCCCCGAAGTTTACAGGTTGAAGTCCAAACCCCCAGTACCTTAGAGGTTACTGTGTTTGGACACAGGGTCTTTAAAGAGGTAATTAAGTTCAAATGAGGTCACCAGGGTGGGCCCTAATCTAAGGACTGGTGTCCCTCTAACAAGAGGAAATTAGGACCCAGACACACACACAGGAAGGACCACATGAAGACACAGCTATCTACAATTACAAACCAAGGAGAGAGAGGCCTCAGAGGAACCAACGCTGCCAATGCCTTGCTCTTGGGTTTCCAGTCTCCAGAACTGTGAGAAAATATATTTCTGTTGTTTAAGCCACTGGGTCTGTGGCGCGTTGTCATGGCGGCTCAGAGATACACACGGTGTCCTGTTATCACCCCCATTCTACAACCAAAGAGGTCGAGACTTCGAGACGCAAGGACTCACCCAGGGTCACACAGCTAGTGAGCAGCAGAGCCCAAATGCAAACGGGGTCTTTGGGCAGCAGAGTGCAGGCGCTCCACACTAGGAATGCTAGGAGTGCAGTCAGTCTTCAGACCCCCTGGCCCGGCATCACCGGCTCCTCTCCCAGGTCTGGGAAGCCCCTCCCTCCAGCCGGGCCCACCCCTCCTTCTCCAGCTTTGGCGGCACTGGCCTTGGGAGGCTCCCTCTAGCTCCCTGCCTCTGGGCCTCTGGCTCAGCTGTTGCTGCAGCGCTGAGTTCTGCCAGCTGATTCCCTCCTTCCTCTCCTCTGAAGTCTCTCCTCCGGCAGCTTTAAACACACACACACACACACACATGCACACTCAGTGCTCACCCCCTTTTGACAGCCGCTCTCGGGCTCTCTCTACCACCTTCCTTAATGCCTGCTGCAGACCAGTGCAGAGGGACTTTGGGACACTCTCTGAAAACCATGCCCCCGTTGCTCCCTGTGTTCCAGTTGCCTGGGTGACACCCTCTTGTCCTAGCAGGACGCTGTGCACAGAGGATCTCACTGACTCCTATCCCCTGCAGCAGGGACTAGTAGCATCTCCATTTTCTATATGAGGAACCAAGGCCCAGAGAGGGGTAGGGCTCTGCCTAAGGATGCACAGCGAGTGCAGTGGTGGGGCTGGGATTCATCCCTAGTCCCAAGACCCAGCTCTCCCCAGCAGAGGCCAAATGCAAAAAATGGAATTAATCCCAAAGTGTTGTGGCTAATGCAGGCCCTTCCGTGAGAGCAGGCTGTGATGCAGGGCAGAGGGCGGAACCAGGCATGTGCACCCAGAGGTCATTCCCCTCCCCGCCACTGCCCTGATCCTCTCCCCGTGGGCGCTCCAAACTCCTTGAAGGACAAGCATGAACCTCCGCCCAGCCCATGCTCCCTCCCATGTGGCTGCCTGACCCTCAGGCATGAGGATGCTCTGCAGAGACCCTCAAAGACTCCCACTCTGCAGGGAGGGGATGCTGACAGAGGCCAACCTTTCAGGCACCTCTTATGTGCCTGGCTCTTTGCCGTGTTGTAGACATGGAAGGTGGAGCCAGGCCAGGCTTGACCTCCCACAGCACATCATCTAGTGGGGGGAACACGCAATGATCCTACAGGCAGCTGGAACTTTCTAATCACAACAAACGCTGTGAGGGAAAGGAGGTCAATAATGGGATGATCTGACCCAGTCTAAGGAGAGGTTACGGAGGGCTTCCTGGAGGGGGTGGCCCATGAGCGGAGATCTGAAGAATGAGGGGGAGTAACCCAGCTAAAGAGGAAGGGAACAGCATGGCAGCTTGAGGGAATGGCATGTGTTATTCAAAGGACCTGTACAGGGAGGGACACGGAGAGAAGCGGCAGGGACAGGGCCCATGAAATGGAGTTGGTGGAGGATTCAGACGAGGCTGGAAAGGCTCCCAAGGGCTGGGGTGGGTAGGGCCCCGTGAGCCACGTTTCAGACTCTTGTCTGGCAGATACCTGTGTTTTGAGCCCCCGCGCCGGTGTGGTGGAGTGGGGTCAACGCACAGAAGCAGGCAAAAAGGCGAGGCTGGCGGTGCGTCCAGGTGAGAGGACCTGGGGATATGTTAGCTGGTGTGAATATTAAAACACAAAACAAACAAACAAAAAACAAAACCCAAGACTCAGCACAGCAGCGACAATATTATCCAGCCCTGATTTCAAACCGGGAGGGACCTTGGAGATTCTTGGTTTGTGGACACACCGTTTTACACGTGAGGAAACAGGCCCGGAGAGAGGAAGTGCTTTACCCCCGAGTGAGTCTGCTGGTTCGTTCATTTAACAAACAGTTTTTGAGCACCTACTAGGTGCCAGACACTGTGCTAAGGGCTGGAGACAGAAAAATGAGCAAGACAGACCTGGCCCACTGCATCAGGGATACGCTGGGGCCAAACCTGCATGGTTCTCAGTGCAGGATGGCCACAGGGATGGAGGGAGGGTAGGAATGGGATGATGATGACAAAATTACACTTACTGAGCATTTTCCATCGCAGACACTGTGTCAAACCTGTGAATATGATTTCATTAATTGCTACAAGGCGACAAGGAAGTGTCGTGGTGCCATTTTACAGATGACAGGATTAAGGGTCAGAGAGGTGGCACAACCTCCCTCAGCCAGGCATGAGTGAGGGACGGGGCAGGCTGTCTGGGCTAAGGGGCCAGACCAACCCCCCCTCCACTACCCCAGCTTGTCCTCCTCCCCAGGACCCAGGCCAGAGCTGGGAGGATGGTGCGGGGGTGGGGTGGGTTGCCTGGAGAAGTAACGCTTGGCTTGGTGTCCCCTGGGGACCCTGGGAGGACTCTACCCCTTCCCCCATTCAGTGGAGGGGCCTGGCCTGGGGGATGGAGGTCATGGGGAGGTTAGGGAGGAAGGAAGGAGCAGAATGTGTCAGGCATTGAAGGCTGCAGGCATCCGCCTTCCTTCTTCCCCTCTCTACTCTCCCCTCCCCCTCCAACAGCAAGGCAACCTCTACAAGTCTGAGTCCACTGTCTATGCAAGGTAGAGGGGACTAGCTTGGGGAGTGGAGCCCTCTGGCCTTCCCCTGCACCAGCCCCACTCCAGGGCACAGTCTTGGCTCCACCACCATCCCTGATCACCAACTACAGGAACACACGTGCTGCACACCCCTCCTGCAAGATCGCAGCCTCCTCACTCATGCACCCAGACATATGCACTCATTCATTTATTCATTCATTCAACAAAGTTCTGAGCATCTGCTCTGGGCTAGACGCCGTGCTGGGTGCTGGTGACAGGGTACAGCAAGGCATTCTAGGTTCCTGTCCTCAGACCAGGACCTCAGAGGGAAGAAGGATGGTCATGAGGGATTACTGTACCTTGTGGTTAGTGCTGAGACTGGGGGAGCACATGAGAGGGAGGTGCCACTAGGTCAAAGGGGAGGATAATCATCCCAGTGGGGGTAGCAGTCAGGGAAGGCTTCCTGGAGGAGGTGATAGCTTACCAAAGAATGAGTAGGAGCCAGTCAGTGAGGAGGAAAAGGGAAAAGTGTTCCAGACAGAGGGAATAGCATGGGTGAAGGCCTGGACTCCCACAGGAACATGACCCACTTAAGGGATAGAGAGGAGGCAGGCAGGGCTGGATCTGAGGGTGCGAGTGGGGGAGCTGGGGAAGCTGAGATGCTGCAAGAGCTAGAAGGTGCTGGGCCCTGTCGGCTACGGTGAAGATTTGAATTTCTCCCTGAGGCTACAGGGGGCTGTGAGCAGGGGAGTGCCAGGTCAAAGGTGAGTTTCAGAATGCTCATCCAGGCTGCATATACACCTGAACACAGGTCCCGGCACACACGCATACCTGCCCCCACCCACGCACCCACCCAGGACACACGCAGGGATACACCTATGTGCCTGGCCCTGTGCTGAGCTCTTCACAAACACAGCATCCGGTCTGGCCCTACAGGTAAGTTCTACCTACTCTCCGCATTTTACAGAAGAGGAAATTGAGGGTCGGAGAGGTGCAGAGTCTTGTCCGGAGACTCACATGTAGGCTCAGCAGAAGCGGGGCCCAGGACCCCGTCTCCAGGCTGAGATTGTGACCACCACACTCTGAGGCCCCCTGGTGAAGAGAGGCAGCGGCAGACAGCACCTGAGGGGAGCCCTTCTTTCTGGAACAGCAGGGCTGGCTAAGACCTGGGAGAAAAGCTGGTGCAACCCCTCTGGACTGGTTTCTTGTTGCTGCTGCGACAAATAACCACAAAGTTCGTGGTTTAAACAGCACAAATTTGTTCTCCTAAGAGTCTGGCAGTCAGAAGCCCAAAGTCAGAGTCTCAGCAGGGCTGTGTTCCTTCTGTGGGTCTAGGGGACAATCTGTTTCCTTGCTTTATTCAGCTTCTTGAGGCTGCCCACATTCCTTGGTTTGTGGCCCCATCCTCCTTTTTCAAAGCCAGGAGCACAGCACCTTCCACCCTCTCTTTCTAACTCTGACCTTCCTGCTTATCTTGTGATTACACTGGGCCCACCCCCACCAGCCTGACTGTGAACCCCCAGGGGGCTTGGTAGTGCTTCTCCCACATCCTTCCTCCCCCACCCTCCACACACCGCCCGGGTTAGGCCCGGGTCCACCACTGCTGCCTAGAAGACAGGGAGCCCTGTCCAGGCTTCCTGGGAAGGGGCCAGGATGCCCCTGAGGTCTCAGGCTCTCTGGGCTCTGGTCCGAGCCCCACCCCTCCTCCCTTGCCAGGGGTAAGAGCCAGCTAAGGAGGAGCTGAAGTTCGAATGGGTGGGGACCCGTAAGGCCTGTACGAATTCCCCTAGACCCGACTGCTGCCTCCAGCTCTGGGGGAATGGTGCCAGGAGCCAATTAGCTGGGCCCCACCAGGCTCTGGACCTCTTTCCTGGCGGCGGTGAACAGGAGGGGGGTTCTAGGACCTGGGCCCAAGGGCATTCCAGGGAGCTTGGAGCGGAGAGTCCCTACTCTGCCATGTCCCTGCTGGGCCACCTGTGGGGAGTCCCACTCCCTCTCTGGGCCCCTGGGGAAGATGGAGATAATCTTGGAGCCCTCCTCCTGGGTTACTTGCGGATTCAGCGCAGCTGGTGGCGCAGGTACTCCATGTTAAGAACAGTCCAAACCTGCGAAGTAGCCAGACATAGGCCTTCACTTACCATGAAAACAGCAATGTCTCCACCGGGATCCTGGAGAGAAGGTGACACCCAGCGGAGCTGCTGCCCTCCTGCCGCTCAGCTGACCTCTAACGTGAGCAAGAGGCAGAGTTTTGTGGTTGCGAGACCGCCGCGATGTGGAGGTTGGTTGTTACCAGAGCATAACTAAGCGGGACCTGACTAACACGTTTTCTCCCCCAGCTGGATCCACTTCCGGCAGATACACTCACTGTCTGCCCTCCTCCTGACCTGCTGCTTCTGCAGGAACTCCAGAGAGGAGCAAAGTAAAGGAACCCGCGACCCAAGAGGGAAAAACGAGGAAGTGAGCTGGCTCCACCTTCTCCTTCAATTCCCACATTTCATTGGTTATTGGGGTCAGGTGATTCTACCTGGAGTCTAGGGCTCCTCCCCTTAGTGATTGGCCCCGCCCCCACGCCTGCCCCAAGCCTTTTTTCTGCCTTCCCAGAACGCCATGTTTGGTGAGTATAATGTCTGCACCCCAAAGATTAGAGCACAGTAGGATTCCTTAAACTGGGGTATCACATGGGTAGAATTCAGGGTGTTCATGAACTTGGATGGGAAAAAGATTACATCTTCAATTTCCCTACCCTGTAACCATATCCAGTTTAGCATTTCCTTCAGTGATGAACATACCCAGCACGCCCTGTATTCAGCAGTACCTGCGGCTTTGTTCCCAGTAGAAATTGCTGGTATCTTCAGATCACATCAAAGTTGATGCAGACTTCTCAAAATCTCACTCATCCCTCCTCCATTTTAGACCCGCTGCTGAGTCTTGTTAATGGTTAATAGAGTAGCACATTTATCATTTCATCACAACTGTGGCTTTTAAAAATATCTTGATAGCTGTATTTCAAATTAATTGGCTTCCAGTATCATCCCATGTATTTGTGATACATTTACAAACAAGACAGGGTGTGGAGGTGCCACCAAATGCCCCAGTGGTCCATGGCACAGAAAAGTCATGACCACCTGCTGTAGGGAGAAGAATTGGGACTTTGGGTACTTGGAGAAGTAGGGCCAGAAGCGCAGCTGGGAGGCCTGCAGGGAATCTGTCAGGGGCCCTGCAGGTGGGTGCCTGGTGTTCAGGTGGAGCTGGTTGGAGAGAGAATGGGGCTCTCTGGTTGTCTGGGCCTCTCTCCCTGAGGGATGGCGCCTCAAGGCTGGAGGCTGGGCCTTTCTAGGGCCTCCTCTCTCTGCACCAAACCCAGACTGAGTAGGAAAAAGTCCCCAAGAAGAGCTCCTTGGCAGAGATGCCCCAGGGGCAGGCAGCCACCACCCAAGGGAGATGCTGGAGAATTGCTGGTGAGGCAACATCCCTGGCTCCTGCAGGGCCAGGCAAGAGCCTAGCCCACCCCCAGACTCTCCTGCCTGCTCCCCCAGGGTCAGCACACCCCAGGAGCCAGAGGCTTGGGCAGAGCCACCCTAGCATCATGCTGCCCCGGAAAGATCTTCTTTTCACACTAATTCAGTCCCAGTTTTTGAAGGAGGCCGGGGGCTGCCACCACTTCCCCCCTCTGCCTTGGCCCTCTGGCACCCTCCATCACCCCAGCTCAGGGTTGCAGTTTCCTTTACTTTGCTCCTCTCTGGGGTTCCTGCAGAAGAAGGAGGTCAGGAGGAGGGCAGACAGTGAGTGTATCCTCTGGAAGTGGATCCAGTGGATCCCTGCACCTCCTTCCCTCTCAGTGGCAAAATCCCCTGCTCCATCCAGGAGCTGACCTCTCTGAGTCCCCTCGCATCAGGCCAGGCTCAGTCCTGGAGGCCACAGCCCAGGCCCCGAGACAGTCCAAGAGGGTGGAGCTCACACTGAGTGGGGAATCCACACTGAGGGGGGAACTCACACTGGGGGGTGCCCAGCCACTTGTGGGGCACACAGAGATGAACAAATTCAGTCACATCACAAATTCCTTCTGCAGCAATTCAGCAGGCACTACAGAGAAGCAGAGATGTATCAGCTCTGGAGTCAGAAGGCCCTAGGTTTAAATCCCAGACCCACCCCTTACCAGCTAGATGGCCTTGGTCAGGTGATTTGACCGATACTGTTCCTCAGTTTCACTGCCTTGATGGTTATTATGAGGATTATCAAATGTCTGCAAAGTAAAGTAATAAATACATATCATTATGACCATTATCATTATTATTACTGTTATAAGCCAGGAGATGTGCACAGTGACACAGGCTGCTAGGTCTCGTTTCTCCTCTTCCATAAGAATAGTATCTCCCATCCTTAGCTGGGCACATGGCCGCCTGGCCTAGAGACTACACTTCTCAGCTTCCCTTGCAGCTAGATATGGTCATGTGACCAAGTTTTGGCCAATGCGGTGTTGGCAGAAATGCCTGGGCTCACTTCCTGGGAGTTTCCTTAAAGGACAGCTGGGACGCCGCCTCCCTTTTTTCTCCTTTCTGGGATTAGAATGTGAGCGTGGAGGCCAGAGCTGGAGCAGCCATTGTGCACTGTGAGGTTGCAGCTGCATACTGCGGATGGCAGAGCAACAAGGCAGTAGGAGCCTGGGTCCCCAGTGGCCGTGGTCTCTCATACCAGCCCTGACTGCCTGTATTCACTTCAGCAAGAAATTGACACTTTTCTTGTTTAAACCACTATTGTTTGAAGTCTTCCCTGTGTGAAGAACAACCAAATCCTTTTCAACACAGAGATGCTGTGCTAAGGCAGACACACAGCCCCTGCCTCCCGGGGAACTCAGCTGATAGTCAAGTCGCGGAGGATCCATAACCATGTAAACAATGAAGGAAGTAATTGCAGTAGTGAAGGAAGTGAAACGAGGGGATGGAGAACCATATGGGGAGTGGAGGAGGCGCTGACTGACTGACTGGGAGGACAGGCATCCACGGGAGGGCCTCCTGGAGGAGGGAACAGCTGAGCTGAGATCTGACAGATGGAGGAGCGGAAGAGAGGAAAAGGGATGGAGATGGCCCCCATCCTGCCAGGAGCACAAGCCTGGGGTGGAGTCAGGTAGGTGGTCCTGGGCCCCTAGCCCAGCCCTGCCTCTTCCAAGCTGTGGGACCCAGGCAAGCTATTTCTCTCTCTGAGACAAAGTGCTCAGCAACTACCTGACACACAGTAGGTGTTCAGTGAAAGATGGCTGTTTTAGAAGGCATAGGTGAACCGTGTGTGAAATCATAGAGGGGGCCGGGCGGGGGTGGGGTGCAGGAATAAGGGAGTGTTCTGGAAGTCTTCACAGTAGAGGGAACATTTAGACTGGGTCCTGAGGGATGGAGGAGTATGACCAAGATGGGGAAAGAAAAGGCCTCCTAGGAGAATGGGTCACACACGCTTTCTACTCACTATCCACTTTGGGGCCAGCGCCACCCATTGTACCTCCTCAGAGCCCAGCTTCCAGGTCTCCATTTCCGCCTCTAGTCAGTCCATTCCAGGTGGGGTCTGAAATCCAGGCTGAGATTTTCTTCTAACCTCAACTTAATCCCTGCTGCTTCTGGTGGGTAGCACTCATTGGGTTCCCTCCACCTGGCAGTTGGGACATTCTAGGATGAATTCTGTGGGTTCTCAGGTCCTGCAAAGCCCTGCTCAGCCAGGGCCCTGCCCAGACTGCTTGCTACCCGCTGGCCTCTGCTACACTTAGGTTCTCTTCCCTCCTCCAGAAAGTCCTTCCTCTCTCTCCCTCTCACACAATCCAGCCCACGCACTGTTCCCTCTGCCTCCCTACTCTGCCCTTCCTACCACTCACTCTCACCTGCCCTGGCTTTTGCTTTCAATTCAGTCGTGCCACTTCCTCCAGGAAGCCTTCCCTGATCTCTGGGTTAGAGCCTTTTCACTAAACTGTCTGTAGTTCCATCATCATAGCCTGTATTACTGAGTCTATTGGATCCGTGTCTGTTTCCCCCACTAAATGATGAATCTCTCTTGTCCACAGAGGTATCCACAGTACTTAGCTCAGGGTTAGCACAAAATAAGTGATCAGCAAACATATATTAAAGGAAGGAAGTAGGAGAATTAGTCCAAATCCCCAGGAAAGATAAGAAAGCAGGCTGAGGGCTTTGGCCCAGGCAGCGGTCAGGTCTCCTGCCCCTGGGGTGAGCTCTCCATTTCCTCTCCCCTCTGCCTAACCCAGCAGAGAGCAGGCTTGGTGTGGGGTGGTGGGGGGGGCAGTGGGCGTGGTGGCAGGGGGCTGCAGACAGAATACCCAACACCCTGGGGAGGCAGAAAGCTGGAGCTGGTGGGGAGGGGAGGCTGAAGCTCACATCTGGTTTGGCCCACCCAGGCCGCAGCTCCTGCGGGCAGCGCATCCACCCCACAGCCCACTAACCGCCCCCCTCCGCCTCCTGAGGGCCCTTTTCAGGGCTGCCCTTGGATTTGTGTGCACGTACAGCCAGTTATATGGTGCTGTGTATGCATCTAAACATCAGGTCTCTTGGGGAGGGTATAGTTCAGTAGTAGAATGCATGCCTAGCATGCATGAGGTCCTGGGTTCAATCCCTAGTACGTACCTCCATTAAAAAAATAAATAAATAAATGAATAACCTAATTAACTCCCCCCCAAAAAAGAATAAAATAAACATCAATTCTTGAGACATAACATTGAAACCTATCTTGAGGCTTGCAGCCAATTTGTTCCTGTGTTTAATATATGGAAACCTCCCGAAAGGATGGTGCCTGGACCCTCTCAGCCTCCCAGGAGGCCTTGAGTGAAGGTAGTCCTAGGTTTGAATGTAGCCTGAGAGAGGCCCCTCTCTTTCCCGAGGCCTAGCGCTGCCAGGTCTGTCACGCCAGCTCTGGGATCTGGACCCTTCTGTGGGCCTCAGCGTCCCCCATCTGCAGCCTGGAACTAAAACTCCAACCCCAGCCTGCCACTCTGGGGGTGCTGGGAGAGAAAGGTGGGGGAAATCAGCTGGGCCGGCAGAGGAGAGGGTTCAAGGAGGCAGGTATGAGGCATCATAGGACCCTGGGGCAGGGAGTCAGGAGTCTGGCGGGGCTGTCAGTGGTTGAGCCCCTCTGCAGTGAGGGCAAGGCCCGGGCTGGAGGGGGGAGGAAGGCCACCCAGTTTTGTAATTGGAAGATAGGACACGGTATACCACGAACCTGGGATGTGCTCTAGGAGCCTGGAATTCTCTCTGCGCCCCCTCCTCCTCCACCCCAGACCGCCGGCCCCTAAGGCTTATCATCATGACTGCTGTTACTGAAAGATTCCTTCTCCCCGTTCCCCAAGCACCTGCCCACAGCCCATCAGGCTGGGGATGCAGGGATGCCATCCTGGAGCTCATAGCCAGAGCCTGGGCCGCCACTGGGGGCGCTGCAGCAGGGGACCGGGAGGAGGGCACCTGGAAGGGATTGGGGCGCGGTTCTGGGAAGAGATAGAGCCCCAAATGAGGAGCTGACCCTGAAGCCTGGCAGGAAAAGGTGGGAAGGGCCTTTTAGGCAGGAGGAACAGCCCGCGCTAAGGCCCGAGACAGGCCAATACCTGGGAACCACTCTGTCTAGCCCAGGGGTTGCGTGGGAGCCTCGCAACCAGGGGCGCAGGCAGGGCAACCGCCGACAGGGCCTTGAACGCCGAGGACAACCCGCTCCCTCGCTCCGCACCCCCACCCCACCTCCAGCCTCCTCCCTTCCTCCGGGCGGTCCCGGGCGGTCCCGGGAAGACAGGGCGGGGCCCCTGGCTGCCCTTTCAAGTCGGCCTCCCGGAGGCTCCGAGCCGAGCCGGCTGGGCGCGGGGGCCGCTGCTCCTCCGCCTACATCAAAGCCCGCCGCCCCAGCCTGAACCGGTTGCGGAAGGGGCGGGCGAGCCCGGAGGGAGGCAGGTTTGGGCAGATTCCCCTTTCATCCCGCGGCTCGGCCAGCAGGGACCTTGGGGAGGCCCTGCACGTCCCTGCTGGGCTTGTCCCTACAGGGCCTAGCGGCCAGAGAAGCCTGTGCGGCTCGTCCCGGCAGGGACAACCTCTATCCTGGCCGGGCTGTGCGACCTCAGACCTGTTCTGCCCTTCTCTGTGCCTCGGTTTCCCCAGCTGCCCTCCACCGTGCTCAGGAAGCCCTGGCACCGGACCTTCCTGGGGAGAAGTGTTCTGGGAAGATTCCCTAGTGATTAGACGCTGAGATCCCAGCAGGGAGCCAGGGCTCACCTTGGCGGGCAGCTACCCTCAGAGGCTGGTGTACCTATCGCCCCATTTTACAGATGGGAAAACCTTGTCCCTAGGAGGCCACACAGCCAGATAAGTAGCAGAGCTGGGTATGGACCTGGGTTTTTTTTTTTTTTTTTTTTTTTTTTTTGGCTCCAAAGACTTGAAGCTTAGCTGCTGCCTCTGGGATGAGAAAAGTCGAGCCTCTTATCCCCAACAGCCCAGGCAGGGAACCACCCAGCCAACACAAGGACCCCAGCTGCGACCTACCCTTATTACATCCAGTATGTAGCTGAGGGACTGAGGCACAGAGAGGGATGCATGGTAAGCCTCAGTCTCACAGGAAATGACTGTCAGAGTTTGAACCCTGGGGGCATGAAGGAGTTTGATAGCTTTGGCCACAGAGAGCAGTCCTGCCACCACCAGTATCCCCGCCTCGGGCCTAACAACACACAGCTATGGAGCCTGACAGGGCTTCTCTGTGCCGGGGTTGGGGGTGGGGGGTGCTTAACTGCCAAGAAGGGGCAGTTTTAATGGGCCTCCCCAGGTTGTCAGGTGCACTCAGCCAGGTGGGATGGGATGGGTACCCGGGTATCAGGCAGATGCCACCCCAACCCAGAGATTTAAAATTCCTCCCTGGAAAATCAGATAATCAAGGAAGTCAAATACCGTGAAATGAGTGTGATCCTTGCCAGAAACCCAGAGGGAGCACCGGAGAATCATCACGTGGCAAGCGCAGGAGTGTGACCTGCCCTCTCTCCTTCAGGCAGGGAAACTGAGGCCCAGAACACAGCAGGGAGCCCCTTGTCCAGCATTTATTGAAATCCTCCCATGTGGCAGGCTCTGTGTTGGGGGCCTGTTCAGTCCCTGTGCTTCCGGAGCTCCGGTTCTGCTGAGAATAGTCCTCTGTGCACCGGTAACATTACCATTGTTCAATTTGGATCCAGGAGGGCTTCCCCGAGGAGGAGAAATTGAAGCTGAGACCTGATGTTAAATAGGAGTCAGTGGAGCTAGTGGGAAGAGCATTTCAGGCAGAGGGGAAAGTACGTGCAAAGGCCCTGGGGGCATGAAAGGGTTTGGCTTAGGAGCTTAATGAAGCCAGAAGCCTGCTGCAGAGGAGGGGAGCCTGGGAGAAGGCAGAAAGGTGTGTGTCCCTGGGGTTTGGAGAAGCCTGCCTGGGCCAGGTCAGTGCTGAGGCAGGGGAGAGGAGGCGGGGGCAGCAGGGAATGAAAGTTGGCAACCACCTCAGTAGCACACCAGGACTTCAAATCTCAGGAGAACCCTGGCTGGGAGCAGGATTGAGAAGGGAGCTGTCTCCAGTCCTGTTCTACCTGGGCCAGGTCAGTGCTGAGGCAGGGGAGAGGAGGCGGGGGCAGCAGGGAATGAAAGTTGGCAACCACCTCAGTAGCACGCCAGGACTTCAAATCTCAGGAGTACCCTGGCTGGGAGCAGGATTGAGAAGGGAGCTGTCTCCAGTCCTGTTCTAAACCCAGCTCTGTTGAGCTACTAAAAGAAAAAAGAGGGAGATCAAAAGGGAAAATTTGCAAGTTAGATTTACCCTCAATTCTATTAAACCACCAAAAGCTGTTGGAAAATAGTATTAGGGTCTTAACTCCACAAACGCTGAAAATCCCAGCCTGGAAGGCCCATGGAGGCCCTACCCTGTCCTCCCTGCACTGGGGAAGGAGGGAGGGGCCGCACGAGGCCGAGGCCGGGATTGGGCAGCCTGGCCTGGGCTGGGGGCTTAGCCAATGTGCAAACTGAGTGGGATCAGTGGCTCCCCCAGACGTGGTTTGGGCTTCTCGGAAGTGTGCTGTGTAAGGGGTTGAGCAGTTTCTACCCTAAGATGCACAGGTGCTTGTGGGCATGAGCAAGTCTTCGCCTTGTTTGTGGATGGGGGCGGGGAGGGGGGAGAAGGGAGAGGGAGGAAGAGGAGTAGAGAAAAGGGAGGGAGGCAGAGGGGAGGAAGAAGGACACAGAAAGGAGAGGGAGATGGAGGGAGGAGGAGCCTGGGCTAGACGGTGTCTGCACTTCACTTCCTTCACCCCCAGTAACCTCAGCTCCCCAGGTGGTGCCCCCATGCTAGCCCTGAGCCAGGGGAGTCCCCAGGTGGGTCTTATATGATTCTCACAAGGGCTGGACCCCAGTCACCAAGCTTAGCCAGACCTAGGGGTCCCCCTTGCCCCACTCCCAGGGCCTAACCCTCAGTTTACCAAGGGGCCAGACACCGAGCCTGTGCACACGTGCTAGGTTAAGAGTAAAGACTGGGCTGCACTGGTGGGGCTTCCATCACTCAGCCACTTACCAGCTATGTGACCTTGGGTGAGTGACCCAAGCTGTCTGTGCCTCAATTATGGGGCATAAAGGAATTGATCTGAGAAACCCCACACCACAGCCCTGGAAACACAGTAAGTGCTCAGTTTTAGCTACTAAGATGATTATTTATTATTCCAAAAAGGCTGACTGTGGGATTCCTTCAGGAACAGGCTCTAAACTGGAGGGAGGGGTCTGTGGATAGGCCTCAGGAGGTTCTAGAAGCTCCTAGAATTGACTGCAAAGCTTGGTGTGCTGGTACATTTTTCTGGACAGATAAAGTCCTTAGCTTTTGTCCGAAGGCCTCATGACCCCCCAAAGTTGAGCCTCCTTGTGCCAGCATGGACGGCACCCCCAGTGCTTGGAGGTCTTCACACAGCTTCTGAGGGGCTGCCTGTTGCCTGCCCCTGCTTGACCAGGGCAGACCCACCACAGACACCCACACTTTGGGGGGCCACGTGTGCTCAGGGACAATGAGCACCCAACTCCAGGGGAATTATTTTTAAGGCGGAGTCAAGGCTGTACGATGCAACCAAACCAGCTCCCTTCTCTGGGATGGGGAGGCATCAAAACATATTTCAAAGGCGAGCCTTGAATAAACAAAACACAATAAAAATAACGCTTTGAACCCAAATGTTGAATCGCTGCCCCAGGCACATGCAGCCAGCTGACGCCAGCCCTCTCTGGCGACAGGCACAAGCTGCCCAGGGGCGCGTGCCAGGAACCTCGGTGCAGCTGGGGCCTGGGGGCCAGGTACCCACACCTGCCCCAGCCCCCAGCAGGCCACCTGGCCCGGCCCCGCCCTCCAGGCCTGGCTGGGACTCCTGCCAGCTCCATCCTGGTGGCTGTCGGGTTGGAAGGGTCCTTTGGCCAATTCTCACCTGCTGAAGTTGGAGCTGCCCCATCTGGCATCGGGAGGTTGTCAGTATATGGCAGGGGGCAGTTCCCTCTCCCCGGGAAATGTGAACCTGTTCTGGGAGGCAGTGCAGCTTTGCTGATTCCAACCTTTGTTCAGCTGTGTGACCCTAGGACGGTACCTGCACCTCTCTGAGCCTCACATAGAAATACGGATCATCCCAGTACCTCCTTCACAGCATAGAGATTTGGCTCCCTCCACAGCAGTCCTTGCAATTAGGACAGGAGAGAGGCTGTCAGGGAGGCCTGGGTGCGCATGAGCACGTGGAAGGACCAACAGCCTCTCTGCCAAGGCCAGGAGCCGTGCGTGGGCCACCAGAACACCCACACTTGCTGGGACACTCTGGGTCCCCGTTTCTCCATCTATGCAATTAAATGACCTTGAAAGAGCCTTCTGTGATTTCCCAGCTAGGCTGTCAAGTGGGAACGCTAAGAGCAGGAAGTGTGTGCAATACAGAATGTGTACAAGATTGACATCCCCCCCACACACAAATCAGCATCACAATGCAAAAATACACGCTCGTACGCACTTCCTCGTATGGTACAGAACAACTCTGGTGGTGCCCAGGGAACAGGTTACCTAGTGGGAGGGGCCAGGGCCGGTGGGGGCCGACTGGGCGGGGCTTTCTCCTCTCTGGTTTCCGGAGGCGTGTGCCTACCGATGCTGCGCCCGCGCGTTATCTAGTCCAAACAGACACGCAGGGGTATTTGTAAGGTCCCCTTGGAGCTTTGCTGTTCCTGACCTCCTGTGTGATGCTGACCCAGCTCCCAGGGAGCTGCCCTGTGGGATCCGGGGACCCGTGACAGGATGTGGGATCAGGACAAAGCCCAGGCCTAGGCCAATCTGTTACTGCCTCCTCCAAGAAGCCTCCCGGACTGCCTGCCAGCCCTCCCTACAGCCCCGCCCAGCATTTGCCACAGTTTAATAGCTGTGTCCAGGCCCAGCTACACAACTTGCAAGGGCCCAGGGCAAAATGAAAACGTAGGTCCCTTTGCACAAAACTGATTCAGAATCTCGATGGGAGCCACAGAGATTTAAGCCGAGTGGAGGGCCCTCCTGGGTGAGGCCCCATGTGACTGACCGCAGGGGTCACACACTTGTGAGGCCAGCCCCGTTCCTATCTCTCTGACCAAGGTGTGGGCTCCCTGAGGCAGAGTGCTGACAGTCTTGTTTGCCGAGCCTGGTACACAGTAGGTGCTCAATAAATGTGTCTGTGACTGGAGGAGAAGGAACAGAACTAAGGTAGGGGTAGAGTTTACCATAGGTAGGCAGCCTGTGGACACTGGCTCCAGCTCTGCCCCCCTTGGCCTTGCCCTCTGGGCTGGAGGAAATCTGGGCCAGCTTTCTGGAGGAGGAGACCCCTGCCTCAGAGGAAGCAGACACCCTGTGCTCCTCTGTACACCTGCCTGTCCTTCCTTCATCACAGCTTATTATCACTGATGTCTTATCTGCTGCTCAGCTGTGTGACCTTGGGAAAGTGACTTAACCTCTCTGTGCCCTGGTTTCTTCATCTCTAATGTGGAGCTAAGGGCCTGCCTACCTCACAGAGCTGTGTCCTCCTGTATGGATAAGTGAGCTTGGAGCATGACGGCCTTTGGACAAGTGTCTGCATGAGGACCTGCTCGGTAGCCTTAGTCACAATGCCTCTGTGACTCCCAGCTGGACTCCAAGCTCCAGGAGGTCAGGACCTGGGTCTGTCGTGCTCATGTGGGTTCCTGTCGCCCTCGTTAACACTACAAGCTGGCTATGGACTGTTAGAAGGTACTCAGGGCCAGACCCAGCCTGGGGAGGCATCTTCCCCAGGAGAGCACAGGCTAGGTCTCGGACTGCCTGGGCCAGTAGGTTCCTGGGAGAAGATTCTTTGGGGTTTGCTGGGCTCTGCAGCTGGGAGAGCTGGAAGTCAGCCCAGAGCCCAGACGGGGGCTCCCCGGGAGCTTGCGGGTGTCACCACAATCCCCAGGGCTGCCAGGTGCAGACAATAAACCCAGGAAACCCTGGTGGGTGAGTCATTAAGGGTCCCCAAGGCCTCATGATGGGAGACAGCAGATGAGCAGCCCCTGGCTCTTTGGGTCCAAGTGCCACTATTCAAGAGGGTTCCAGAGCCCAATTTGCTGGGTCCAACCGAACTCTGCTTCTGGCTCGGGCCCCACCCAGCATCCGAGGCTGGCTATGATGAGCCCAAATGGCACAGTGAACACAGTGTCACCACTTTCCTAAGGCTGTTTACAGGGAAGTGTTGAGGCTTGTGGGGCTGTCTGGAGGTGGCAGCATGTGTTGTCTCCATGGAGGAGTTTGATGGTCTTCGGCAGGAGCCACCGGAAGGTGCAGCCCATCTATCACTCAGGGCATATTTGGGAGGGACTGACAACAGGACCCCAAAAGGCAGAAATGTCAGGGAAAGGGAGGCCATGGTGGGGGAGGGGGAACTTAGATAACCGGCACAAAGGCCGAGGGCCTGGAATGAGCAGGGGGTATCCCCTCTCATGGCTAGGGCACAGGGTGTGTGTGTGTGTGTGTGTGTGCGTGTGTGTGTTCTGGGCTAGGGGAACACTGGCCTCTCCCCCTGCCGTGTCAACAGCCCCCTGGGCCCCTTGGCTCCCCCGGCCCGTGCTGAGAATCATGGCAGCAGCCTTGCTGCAGGGACTGTAACAGTTACCCCCCTTCCTGGGCTCCTTTTCCCATCTGGGTCTAACAACACCCTCACCTCACTGTCATCCAAGGCCCAGGTGTCCACCCCATGCCCTGAACACTGGGTTAGCCCCCCATCCCAGAGCCCGGGTCTCCCATCAGAGCACTTATCACTGTGAATTGCCCATTTGAGTCCATCCATGTCCCCCACCAGACTGTAGCCTCCTGAGGGCAGGCTGGTGCCCACCGTGCACCCAGGGCCCAGCATGTGTGTGGCACACAGTAGGTGCTCAAGTAACTGCCTGCAGAATGAAAGTGAATGAGCCGCCAGGGCAGCTCATGTCCCTGGAGCCCCGTGCGGGGCCGGCTTGCTCTGGTTACCCAGCACCATCGGGTCTCTGGCCCCCTCTCAGGCCAGGCCCCGACTGGCATTGGGGCTGCCTTTCTCGCTCCCCATGGGTCCAGCCCCGCCCTCTGAGGAATTCTGGAGGCTTCTGGCTCACAAGACCCTTCGCTCCTGTCCTTTTCTGTGCCAGTCTCCACATCCTCCCCGAATACACCTCTCTCCCTCCCAGACCCTGCCCTGGTTCTCCCTGCTTCCAGGGTGCCCCAGGTAGGGGGTGGGGGCGGAGGGCGGGGGAAGGGGCAGGAAGCATCTTCCAGGCCACCCTGCTTGCCCTGAGGAGGGGGAGCCCCAGGATTGTCTGTTGGCATCTCTTCCTGCTGAATTTGAATCCTGACTCCAACACTTGAAAACTAAGTGACACTGAAAAAGAAATGAACCTCTCTGGGCCTCTGTTTCCCAACAGTGAATGGCTGTTCTTCTGAGAGAATGCCTCTGTGTGTGGCTGAAGGCTGGGTCCTGGCCTAGGACACGTATGGATCTGGTCCCAGATCCAGCTCCTGCGGTTGGCATGGCCTGGGCGAGAGCCCCTAACTTCTCTGGGCCTCAGTCTCCCCTGCAGAGGGGCTAAAGAGATGCCCTCTCAGGTGGAGAGGCCCTATGAGATGGGGGAGCGCTCAAGAGAAAAGAGCAGTGAATTTCTCCCTCTCCCATCACTTCCTTTTGTCCTGAATGGGAGTCATTGCTCCCTCTCCACCACCCCAAACCAAACCCAACTCCCACTGCCCCCAACCCTGGTTTGGCACAAGTCTGCCCAAGGGCCAGGGTGGGATGGGGGTGGGGGTGAAATGGGGTGAGGGTTACCATTGCTCAGAATGAGAAGGCAGACAAGAAGTGGAAGAGACCCGTGGTGGGGTACACCTGCCTTGCCCCCCAGAGATTCAGGGGGTCTGGGACTGTGGGGAGCAAAAGCTGGGGCAACCAGCTCCAGCCACAGCCACTTCCTCGGCCTTCCAGCTGCACTGCTCCCAGGAGCCCAGGAGGGACAGGCCACCTACCAGCCCTGAGTGGAAATGTACCAGCAAAAAGGACCCTGCTGGGGACCCTGGGGAGGGGTCCAGGCGCTCCCTGCAGCTCTCCCTCCCACCCCTCCCTCCCTCTGTCCCCCACGTTCAAGTTCAAGCTCTGCCTGCTGGGAGCAGGGGCATGTTGGAAAGATCTACAGACGGGATGGGGGTTGCCTCTGAGCCAACAAGTGGACCCGGAATGGGGAGGCTGGGGTCGCTAGGAGACCCTAACAGTGGGAGGGTATGTGTGCGTCCTCTGTGAGTATGTGCTGTTTCTAAGTGCTGTGGTGTGGGTCTCTGTACGGGTGTGGGTGTGTTTGTGGTGCGTGTCGGGGGGTATCTGGGGGCTTGTGTCTGTGGCGCATCTTTACATGGTGTGCATCTGTGTGCTGTGTGTTCCTCTGGTCTGTGTGGTGTGTTGGGTGTGTGCCTGCGTGGTGTGTGTCTGACTTGTGTGTATGTGGTGTGTGCGGGGCGCGTCACCGGGCGCCTGTCTGCGGCTGTCCCTGTATGTCCGTGTGTTTCCGCTGTGAGTGGCGGGAGGTGAGGCTCCGAGCTGCTGCTCAGGGTCCTCTTGACACAGAATCCACGTTTGTCAAGGAGGAAGAGGGCGACCGGAGGGAGAAGAAGGAAGAGGACGGGGAGAGGCGAGAAGAAATGAAGGGCGGGGGCGAGGGGGGCGATGCGAGCGGAAGGGAGGCTGGTGAGACGGGGCGGCGGGCAGGGGAGGGGTCCCCGAGAAGCCGGGGTGCCGGACCCACGTGGCGGCCCGCGGAGTCCCCACACGGACCCCGCCGGCCGGGAAGTACAGGGACGCTGTAGGGCCGCGCCCTGGCCGTCCTGCTTTGGGGTCCCAGATGCCGCAGGGCTGCCCGCCCCCCCCCCCCCCCCATCCGCGCCCTGTGCCTTGCACGCGGGACTCCATTCCCAGTGCTCGTGGCTGACGGCGCTGTCGCAAGCTTAGTAGTTTTTTGGTTTAACAACAACAAAAAGGCGAGAAAGAGAAATTAGGGGCTGGGGGAGGCACGCCCCCATCCTCGCGCGGTCCGGCCTCGAACTCAGGCAGGTGGAAGGAGGCCGCGCGGCGCGGGGAGGGAGGCGCGAGGGCGGCGCGAGGGGAAAAGTTTCCAACCCTTTAGCAAGAGGCGGAGAAGTTTCAGCCGCGCCGGGCGGCACCAAAGCCAGGCCAACACTGCCCCCGTGTGGGCGCAGCGCGGCGCTGCAGCCGGTGGCCGGCTTGGGGTGGCCGCGGCCTTGCCAGGGAAACTGAGGCTCGGAGAGGGCGACATGGGCTGTGCAAGGCCACGGGGAGGAGGTGCAGTAGAATCAGGCCTCCTCTGGGACCCACAGACTTTTCAGGAAATAGAAATACTGGGGAGGAGGGATAGTGAAAGTTGAGAAATGGGATGGAGAGGAGAGGTCATCCAGGGTTTGGAATCCCACTACAGTCCCCAGTGAAGAGGGGTGGCAACACAGCCCCATCCCACTCCCCTGTGGCCTTTCTTTTGGAGCCAGAGCACCCCTTCAAAACAGGCCTCCCCCATCCACAACCCGTCTTGGTCCTAAAATCCCCACTGCCTGTCCAGCCCAATCCCAGCCATCCCTTAACACAGCGTTTAGCTGTGGATTCCGTGGCTGTTTTCTCGCTGGCCAGGAGGTGGCGATAAAGAACTCGATCCGGGATTTGGCCAGGGGTTGGTGCCCAAGCACTGCTTCAAGAAGAGAGGGGAGGGAGCTCAAACTTTGCCCAGCAGTTGGAGTGCAGGTGTGTGGCAGGGCCTAACCTGGCAGACAGGCGAAGCGGGGTGGCACTGCTGGGTCAGTGCAGCGGTCAGATAACCTCCAAGGCAGTTCCCACCATCTTGTCTTTCACCCTCTCCTATGTGGCTCAGAACACTGCTGCTTTGCTAGACCAGCCAGGGCCCGCCTTCTGTGGAGGTGTGATCGTCTGGAACTTCTTGGGCACCTCCTCAGCTGGGCCCCTAAGGTCTGCCTTCATGGATATTGGGAAAGGATGCTCCTAGTGCCTTCCTACCTTTTCCTGCCACTAAGAGAGAAACATCTGGCCTCTGCCCACCCAGATGTTTGCCCTCCAGGGACCAGATGGTGAGAACCTGACCTGGGGAACACATAAGACAAATGTTTGCCCCGTCAGCCAGAGTCTGGATGCCCTCACCCCATAGAGGTGGTCAGCAGACTGCCTTTGGCTCCAGTCAAAGATGGAGGCTGGGGTCAGGGAGGGGGGAGTGGTCAGGGCAGGCACCTGTTTCAGGTGTGGGCTGATCTAGGTTGACAGAGGCTTGGTCCCAAGTTTGAGGTATGTGGCAGTCTCCACCTCCCAGAAGAGGGGCTCATTTGGAACAAGCCTGACCCTTGAAGACACCTTGCCCCCAGCCCTCAGCCCCATCCCAGCTGTGACTCCACCCCTTCCCTCCCCCTTGGTCCAGGACTCCTGCCCCATCCCTCAAGACCAGCAGCCAAGCACCTGGAGAAGCCTGTAGGGTGAGACCTGGCAGCAGGTTCCAGCCACCTGGGATGTGTGTTTATTTGCAGGGCAGGGAAATCCTCTCCTCACTCCTGGCCCATGTCCACGCCTGGGCTTGGGTTCCAGTGGCCATTTATCTCTGAGCACAATGAGATGTTGCGGAAGGCAGAAGGAGCTGGTACCCCTTAGGGTGGCCTCGTTTCAGGACAGTGTGCAACACCAGGCTGGGCAGGAAGGACTCCTAGAGTGAGAATGAGGACCAGCTGGGTGATGCAGGGGGCCTCTGGGCAGGAGATGGGGTTCCCTGGGCCCAGAGGGATTCTACACTGCAGCCCGGGGAGGCAAATCACTGCAGTCAGCCCCATTTTACAGATTCGGAAACTGATATGCAAAAAGACCCCACTGTTTGCAAGTAAGGAGCTGGGATCTGAACCCAGGCAGCCCAGCCCTACAGTCCACCCCTGAGCTGAGCACACAGTGGGGTTTACCCGGAGCCCTGGGCCACCCCACTAGGCACCCACCACTGGGCAAGGAGAGCTCCTGGTGGCCAGCTGCCAGCAGTTGCTTACCAGCTTCTGGCTCCAGGAACAGGGTGATTTGCCCACCTGCTCCAGGAAGGTTTTGAGGTCCCCCCGCTGCCTCGGGATGGTGGCCCTAGGGATGAAGGGCAGGCTGCTGTTCATGGAGGTGTCCTCAGAGAGGTGGCCCTTCAGCTCCTGGGTGGACCTGAGGGGGACAGGAACTCATGAGATCCTGGGACTCAGGGTCCCTGGGTCCCTCAAGGACCCAGACCACTGCTGGACAGGGGGGTTTACAGTGTGGGGAGATGCATGAATCCTGTCCCCTTCCCCAAAGCCTCACAGGCCAGGGAAGTCCCAGGTGAATGAGTTGTCCACGGTCTCCTCCTTGGCTCCGGGGTACAGGGCTTTGGGCAAACTCTCCAGCCATCTCCCGACACTCCCTAACACCCGCTCTGATGCCGCTGGCCCTGACCGGTTGGCTGTCCTGTTCTTGGTGACACCCTGCTGTGCTGGAGGAGAGAGGGCCACTGTGAGTTCTCTACCCAGGTTGGGGCGCCCCCCCCACTCTCCCCTCCTCCCTCTGGCAGGCAAGACCGGGCAGAGCCCCGTCTCCATGGCAACCCAAGGCTCCCTAGTGCCTTCTGGCTGCCTCTAGTGAAGGCTGGGGTTTTAAAACTATCCTGCATGACTGTTTCCGCCTTTATTACCCAAGCTGTGCCCCCGCCCCCCCCCCACACCTACTCCTGCTCCAGCCCCAAATGGGCTGCCTTTCCCACAGTGGGAAGGCCAATCACTCCACCCAGGAAATCTAAGAGACAGTGCTGAGAATCCTATGTAGTTAGAAGGGGTAGCTGGGGATGGGAGCCTTTCGTGTCCAAGAGCTGCCCCTCCAGCTGGCCAGGAACCCCAGACTCCCCAGGTGGAAAGGACTGAGAAGCAGCCGTCCGAGCCCCGCGCGGGTGCCCTGGGCTATAACCCAGCCCCTGTACCCAGTCTCCCGTTCTACCCAACTGCCATTTGCAAGCAACTTTCTCCAGTGCCCCATTTCCTTGGATCTCCAGGGGTGGCCTGGGGACTCTGTGGCTTCTTTCTTGGTTGCTGTGTCATCTGCTCTCAGGGCCTTGGCTTCCCCATCGAACAACTAGAAGCTGGACACAACTGCAGCCTTCACCTCCAACTTCCTGTGGCCCGAAGGGGGCTGGGTCTGGCCAAGGTCCTGCATTTTGAGGGCTTTACCCCCAGGGAGGCTTTGGGGCAGCCGTTCCCTGAAAGTGCACACAGTCAGTGCTTAACAAATAGATGTGGCTGTTGGACTCCTGAGAAGAGAAGGGACCGAGCAGCTGGGGAAAGGGGCCCTGGTAAAGGTCATACCAGAGCAAGGACAGGTATTCCTCCGGCCTGACTCTCCACGGCCACTTCAGAAGACACTGGAAGCCCTGCCAAAATGGACACTATCGTATCTGTCCCCAAATTGCCAAGAGCCAGGTTCTGCCTGAGACTCTGGGCCTGGTGGTTGGTTTCCAGCTGCTTGTCTGGACCAGGCAGCATTGGCCTTCCGTAGAGGTGTGATCTTCTGAAACTTTCTGGGCACCTTCTCAGCTAGGCCCCGGAGGCCTGCCTTCATGGATGTGGGAAAAAGATGCTTCTGGTGCCTTCCTACCTCCTCCAGCCCCTGGAGGCCATGTTCGGGGCCAGACGAGGGGTCTGCAGGCTGTGGTGCTGGTTCCAAGGTGGGCAGACAGGGCGTGTGGGAACCCTTGGCAGCAAGAAGTCCTTCCGTGGTGGCCAGGCCTGGGCAGCCACTGTTCTCCCTGGTGCCACCCGCCTTGGGACAACTCTGTTGGACCTCAGACCCTCTACTTAGTCCTTGGAGGTCACCTTAATGGCTTCTGTTAAAAGGCCAGTTCAGATGTCCCCTCTGCAGGGTCAGCTGCCTCTTGGCCTTTGCAGGCCAGCCCCTAACTCCCAGGACCCAGGTCCATGGCCTCTGCTGTCCAGGCTGGAACTTTCTGGAGTCCAGGGCTCCCATCCTGTCTGCTCACCTGCACAGCTGCGCTCCCAGTAGCGGAGTGCTGCATCCCTCAGTGTCTCATCAGCAAACCGCACTCGGAAAGGGCAACACCGCCTGCGGTGGCCTGAGCCTTCCCCCGAGGAGTTGTGGGTGAGCACAGCCTTGAGCTTGGGACCCTGTGTAGAGTGGGGCCTGCTGAGAGAAGCAAGAGGGGCAGGGGAGGACCAGGGCCTGAGCCCCCAGCGCCCCACGCCACCCTGACCACACACATTCGCCAGCCCGGAGCTCGCTGTGAGACCCTGACAACCATAGTGTTTCCTGAGCACGTCCTGCCCACCAGGCAGTGGATCAAGTGCGTGACAGGCATCAGCCCACGAAATCCACACCACCTGGGAAACATGATGATTATTCCCATTTTACAGATGAGGAAACTGAGGCACAGAGTTGGGTTTTTTGTTTTTTTGTTTTTTTTTTTGTTTTTTTTTGTTTTTTGCAACTTGCCCAAGGTCACACAGCTGTTTAGAAGTAGAGCTGAGATTTAAATCCTGGTTCCAGAGCGGGCACTCACACGTCAAGCAATCCAGCAGCGAGAATAAGGATATGAATTCAGGAGTCAGGCGGTCCTGGGTCAAGTCTAACTCTTTTGAGCCTCAGCTTCTTTGTCTGAAAAATGGGGATCATCACTGTGCCCACTGTACAGGGCGGCGAAGAGATGAAAGGGACTTCGGTGCACGTTGCCCAGGGTCTGCGGGGCCAGGAGTAAACATCTCTGACCGGGAGCTGTTCTCATAATCATCGATTTCAATTATGCTCCTTCCCAGCCATGTGGCCTGGAGCAGACTGCCCTCTCCATTTTGCTTTTTTGCCCTTTAAATTATGTCCTGTGTGTTATAGGCATGAGAATAGCTTCCTTATAAGAGTTTGGTGAGCAGCAAGTAACACGTGAGGCGTCCAGGACAAGGTAAGGAATCTGATATTGGTAAAGTACCAGTAAAACGTATCTGTTATTGCTACTGTCATTAACTTACTGTCATTTATTTACTGTCATTAGTTCAGCCTCCAGGGTAGGGCTGTAGGACGGCCGGCTTGATCCATCCATGGCTCTGTTATTTAGAAATGCCATATTTGACCTTAAGTATATGCATATTGACATACTGCCTCCATTTATCTGACCACATCTTTATGTCCATGTCGACACAGAAGGGATGCTTTTCATAAGCCCACTGAAGAACCAGGCAGCCAGGAGGTGGCCAAGACAGTGCTGGCTACAGGCATTGGGACCTAGTTACCCAACAGTTGTCTGCTTATGCACGCCTGCTCAGTGCTGGCTGCAGGACCCGACAAAGGCTCGCTCCAGCTCTGTGCTGGTCTGAACCCTCAGCTTCCCCTCTCAAAGGCCGCTGGAGCCTGTTCAAAGGCACCCTGGTGTCCTCAGCAGGACCTACCAGGGAATCCCACTCACTGAAAGGTGCTCAAGAATTAGCTCCTTAATGTGAAACAATGTGGTGTCCACCCCTGCTGTTGCTCACATCTGAGATAATGAGTTCCATACTTTTATTTATTCTTTCTTGTGAGAAGTAGTGGCCTGATTGATTTAAAGTTCCTAGGTTGGCAGATGTGTTTCATTTCTGGCACCTACTCTGATCCATTTGTGGTGTCTGAAGGCAGGTGGATGGATGGACTGATGGATGAATTAATGAAAAGGTCGTAATAGAAGGACTGAATCTTAGGAGGATGGGTAGATGTATGGATGTATGGGTGGATGAATGATTATGTAGATGAGTACGCAGACCTGTAGATGGCTTCATGACTAGATTAGAGATGGATAGTATCCTGGATTTACAAGTGGATGGAAAGATTGGTAGATGATTGATTATTGGATTCATGGATAGATGGATAGAATTCTGGGAGTTTGTGAATAGCTGGATGACTAGTTAAATGGATGGATGGATGGGTGGATGGATGGCTAGGTGGGTTAATGGATCAATAGGAGACCTGGTTCATGAGTGGATGGATGGATGGATGAATGGAGAGATTCATGAACAGGTTGTAAAAGACCTAACTCAGAGATGAGATGTATGCAAGGGTGGAAGGGTGAATGGGAGAATGAATATATGTGTGGATCCGTGAATGGGAGAATGAATATATGTGTGGATCCATGAATGAATTATGAATGTGTTGGTAGCAGACTTGATTCATGGGTGGATGGATTCATAGATGTTGATGGGTGATTCTTGAACAAGTTGGGAGAAGACCTGATTCATGGATGGACACAGAGATGGATGAATAGGTGGACAGATAGATAAATTCATGGGTGAAAGTCAGAGCAAAGAAAGGAAGGAAAGAAATGCTCTTTCTCTCCACTCCCTTGCCCCCACCCTCCCATAACTCACTGGTTGGCCTTGACTGTGGTAAATTGTGAGTGGTCTCTCCTCAAGGGCCCCAGGGCAGGTATCTGATGGAGCAAAATCTTCTTCAGACTATTCTTGAAGTGTGATGACTGGTCCCTTGAAGACAAATAGACCACACCTGGCATGAGTGATCAAGGTTCCCCATTGTCGGAGCACTGATGACAACCCTGTCCCCAGCAGCAGGTCGCTGGCACTTACTGGAGGTCTGGGAGGAAGGAGCCGCTGGGACACTGAGAACTTCTGCAGTGCTCTGATACACCCCGTTGATGTTGCGATGCTGAGGGTGCTGGGAGCCAGGAGGAGGTGGAAATAGCTATGAGCCTTCGCCTGGGGACAGTCCTTGCTAGGCTCTACCTAGTTGTATGGCCTCGGGCCTCAGTTTACTCATCTGTACAGTAGGGGCAATGGTAGACCTGCTCTCAAGGGGTGGTTACCAGGCCTACTCCGCACACTAGCATCATTCTATGCCAGGTGGTGGGACACCGTCCCCCCGCCGGAAATTACTCAGCCCCGCCCTTGCCCCGCCCCCTGGAAGGTCCAGCAGGGCCTCACTCGGTGGCTTTGTCTGCTGGGTACACTGGACTCCGAGCTGGCACAGGAATTCTCGGAACCGGCCGGGGAGGAGCTCTCCTACGAGGGCGCTCAAGGAGTCGGGGACCTCCTTGGCGGAGCCCCTGCGGGGGTCCTCGCACGGTCCAGGCCCGGGGCGCGAGGGCGCCGGTTCCTGAGGCTCGCGGGCCCAGAGCAGGGGCGGCAGCAGTTGCGGCCTCAGCCCTGTCCGGTTCCTCGCCGCCCGCTGGGCCAGGGTGGGCAAGGCGGGCAGGCGCGGCCCGGAGCGCCTGACGCCCACCCCGGGATCTAAGTGCGAGGCCTCACACCCCGCGTCCTCCCACCAGTCGGCGCCGCTCCCCGAGGCCCTCGACCCCCGGGAGAAGCCCCGCACGCCGGAGGATGCTCGGAGCTCGGGCAGAAGTAGCCTGGGCAGCCCCGGGTCTTTCCTTCGGCGAACGCCATCGCCGGGGAGCCCCTCGGGCGCCACCTGCTGGGCCCAGGAGCGGGGGTGACGCCGGGGCATGTCTGATCCTGCGCTCAGCTCAGGGCATCCTCACGCCTGTGGGGGCGGGGGGTGCCGTCCGAAGTGGAGAGGCGGGCATAGACCAGCCCCCAGGCCATAGCGCCCAGAGCGGGGCAGTATGGTTTGGGGGGGTACCACCACTGGCTCGCCAGACAGTAGTAAGTGGCTCCCGGCTACAGCGCTCCGATCCTCTGTTTCCTCACCTGAGAAACGGTGACGGCGAGAGTACCCACCTTTTTGAGTTGCTGTGACGTTTAAATGAGCGAGCCCACGTAAATGGCTTAGAATAGTGCACGTTGCACATGCTCAACAAAGACTAGCTGACATTATTATCGTTTCTTAAAAAGTTATTTAGGATTTACTCTCAGCTCCACTTCTTATTAGCTGTACCCTTGAGCAAGACTGGCAATTAACCTCTCTCAGTGTCCTCGTCTGTAGAATGGGGATAACGGAGCACTTGCTCCTTTGGAGCGTGAAATAGCACCACGTGGTACGGAGCACTTAGCACTTGGAGGGTTTAACGTCCTGTTACTGCTATCAGCGCTACCGTGGGAATCGGGAACCTGGAACCAGCTTGAAAGGGTGACCTGCCCTGCAGCTGCCCAGTCCTGCTGGAGGCCCAGAGCCCCTTGTGGGTGGGAGCTTCTTGAAAATACAGATACCCAAGATTCTGATTCACGGGGTCCTGGGTGGGACGAAGATGCATATTTTTTTTTAACAAACTTCCTCTTTGAGAAACAGAGCCCCAGACCGACCCCAGCTTCTGACACTGGGGTCTCAGAGCCAGCTTCTTCCCTACCATACCCCACTCCAAGATGGTTGTCAACTCTGAGCTGTCTTCTAGTGTCACACTCACCGCAGTGGGGTTTGGAGGCGGGGCCAGAGACAGTCCCCTGAATTTAGAGCCCCCTAACAGGTGGGCTGGTCCTTGGGAGAGCCCATCTTCCTGGCCTGGTCCCTCCGCGGGCCCCTCCCTGCTGCCTCTAGGGCCTCTTCAGTCATTGTGATCCGCCCCTCACCCCAGGCCAAGTGGGACTGAGGCTAGGGGCAGAGGGCGGGGCTGCTGTGCTCAGGATGCCAAGGCTGCAGTCACACGAGGGCGTGGGACTCCTGGCCAGGGCAGCCAAGCCCAAGCCAGCGAAGAAGGAACCAGGGTTTGGCTACCCCTCTGGTTCTGGGAGGCTCAGGTGAGTCACGTTTGGGCTGGGTGGCTCTGGAACTTCCACTAGAAGGCTGGGCAGTAAGAATGCCGTGCACCTGGAAACTAAGAGAACCAGTTCTGAGTTGACCCTCTGCTCCTGCCTGCTGTGTGATTCTGGATAAATCTCTCCTTTCTCAGGGCTCCATGGTGAAATGGACTTTTGGGCCCCCATCTGTGGCTCTTGAAACACCAGACTAACTAGATGATTTCTAAGAAGCCCTCCAACCCTTACTTGCTGCAAACATTTATTGAACAAATACTATGTGCAAGGCTTGGGAATTCAGAGATGCAAGAAGCTTTGAGGTCAGCAGGCTGGCCAGACCCAAAAGGCCTTGGAGTCCAGGTGTAGGGAAGGGATTTTGTCTTCCATTGACAAGAAGCAAAGTTAGGGGTGGATTTTTAGGTGCCCCTAAAAGAGTTAGGCTCAGAGCTGCCCCCCAAATATTACAGACACCTCCAGCAATTGAGATTGTCCAAGTTTATCCCCTTGCCGTAGAGACATGGAAAATGATGCTTGGGAGAAAGGCCCAAGCCAGGGGGACCAAGTCGAACCTAAAGTACCCTAGAGAGGTACTTTAGAGGTGCCAAATAATATGGACAGATTTGGGGGACTCAACAGCAGGTGACCCTTTTCAGCGCACCCCTCACCATAGCTTTCATTTCATTAGAGCAACACACTTTAAGCACCTGCTGTGGAACGCCCAGAGGAAATCACTGTAAATCTAAGTCAGGATGTCAGTTTAGGAAAAAAGAACTTATGATGAATATTGTGACTATTATGATACATATGAATATTGTGATGAATTTTATGAAGCAGCTTCTATTTACTGAGAGCTCGCTCCAAGCACAGGGCTGAAGGCTTGATGCACAATGTCCCACAAATTTAACCCTCAGAATGTTGGAAGGTGAGTAATTATTACATCTATCTTGCAGAAAAGGATACTGAGGCTTGAAGAGGTTCACAAGGTCTACCTATCTGCAAACTCACATTTCCATCAAGGCTGCTTCAGGGAACTCTCTGGAATTTCTGTGTATGGGAGATTAGGGGAGGCAACCTTTTTGGAATGGAAACTTAATGGACTTGTTCTGCTTATTTGGAGTGGCAACCTCATGGCACTGCCAGAGGTATTTTCTCTTCTTTCTTTTTTTTTTTTTTTTTTTGATCTGTGCATTATTTAAAGATGTTCATTGTTACTGGTGGGATTAAGGCTTGAATGAAACTTTCCCTCCCCCTCTTTACCCAGTGGAAACCCACAGAAGGCTCATTTTTAAAAGTCCAGCCTCGCCGCCTCCAAAAGAGCTGATGCGCAAGCTGGAGGCGGGACAGGGTCTGCACAGCGGCAGTCTCCTTAAGACCATGAGGCTCTCCCGATACTAAACTCCCGTTAGGTTCCCAGCCCACAGGGCGGGGCAAGCCGATCACGGGGCGGAGCCCACCTCGGCCCCGCCCCTCCAGGCGCCCGGAAGTGATGTAAGCGGACAAAGGCGGCGCCAGCCGCGAGGTGTCGCTTCTGGCCGAGGTCTGACGGAGCTGGTTGTGGGTTTGTGGGGTCTTCGCCTCCGCAGCCCTCCCTTCCTCTTTCTGGTCCTCTTCTCCCGCGTCCCGGGAGCCCCCGCCCGGGTGAGTAGTGCGAGGCGGAGCGGGGGGGGGGGGGGCCGCGGCGGCCGCCGGGAGAGGGGAGGTCCCGGCCCCCAACTGCCTCGGTGCCCTGAGGCCCCGGCTCTTCACGTGATCCGGGCTCAAGCCGGCCGGGCCTCACGTGCGCGCTCGGGGGAGGTCGGCGGGCCGGGCCTGGGCCCCGGGTTGGGGGTGGAGGAAGGCCGATGCCCCCCCGAAGCCTGACCAATGCACTCCCCTACGCCAGCTCCCCCCGCAGCAAGTCCCTCTCCCGTTCTGAGCCTCAGTTTCCCCTGTGAGAAACGAAGGTAAGGAGAGCACCCACTAGGAAGATGGGTGTGAGGATTCAGTAAAATGCTCAGATCAGAGTCGCCCGCAGGGTAATGCCTGTTACATGGAAGTTGCTGTCATATTTCACTTTGGACCTGACCCCAGTTACGGCTCAACATAGGTGCCACTCAAAAGACAGCCCACTGCCAAGAGCCCTTGGAGTCAAGGTCAGCCTGTTGGCAGAGAGGCTGCCATTTCAGAAGGCCCGGGCTTTGCTGCCCATCAACTCTGTGATCTCTCTCTCTGGACCCTGGTTTCTTCGTCTGAACCATAAAGGGTAGAAACAGCTGGTGTCAGAAGCTTTGCCGGTAAGGCTGGGCAGTATTGCACATGGTCTGGATGTATGGAATCTGCCCAGTAAGATGGGATGAGCCCCTGGGAGGACTAGGGCTTTGACCAGGGTAAGAAGTCTGGATTCTGCCAAATCCTGTTCCTGGCTTCCTCTGTGTGTGCATCACTCCATTATTGGAATGGTTTTTCTCCCTGTAAACTACGGACTGTGGGAGTGTTGGAAGTACACGTGGAATGCTTTGGTGGAGGCCAGAAGCCACAATCACAAAGATAGAGTCTCTAAAACCTGCAGTATTTCCCCGTTTACATGGATTGGAATCTCAGTCCCCTCCTACGTGGACTGGTAGAGCTGTTTGAGTCTGCGTTAAGTCATAATCCCTTAGGTGTGGCCAACACGCTAAGGTTTATAGGGCCTTTCAGTGCATTTTCTCATTAGATCTTCACACTTGGCAGAGAGAATTCATGAGAATCTCATTTGACAGAGAGTTTTACGTTTGAGATTGATATGTGCCCAGCAACGTATGGATCACTTTATACTTTTATATCCACGTCTGACCATCACAGCCTTCCTGTAAATATTGCTGTTGCCATTTCATAGATAGACACTTACTTAAACTGAGGTTGTGTCTTACCTGAGTTTACACAGCCGATGAGAAGCGAAGCTGGGATTCAGACCTGGTTCATTTTAGTCCATCTGAGCCTTTGCTTTTTAATCCCCTTCTTTTTTTTTTTTTTTTTTTCTTTGTCTTCCTTACTCCCTCCCTCCCTTTCTCTTTCATAGAGCACCCTGCCATTCTCATAAGTCCGACTGCTGTCCACACAGATCCAGGGAGAACAGGCCCTGTCCTATAATACGGTGTGGGAGGGAAGAGGTGGCTTCAGGCAGGCTCTTGCCTCCTGTTGCTTCCGGTCTTTTTCTTAGAGACTGGAGAGGAGGATGAGATCAGCCTGCAGAGCCTGATGGGGACAGTCCTAACACCGTTCTCTCCCACGGATCCTGGGAGAAGAGTAGTAACTGGAGCGGCTGCCTGGGTGTTTCCCTGAACGCCTTTGGCAGGGGAGGTGTTGGCCAGATGACCATGAAGGATGCACAGACACATTCTACTGGCTGAGGAGTGGTTCTCTGAGAAAGGGTTCCTCTTCCCCTCCAAGCTGGACTGGAGCACCCACCAAGCCAGCCTGGGCCCAGGTGCCTTCCCCCTCCCTGCAGCCAGGTAGCTCCTCGCTGTGATCTGGACAGAGTGGAGGAGGACTTCCTGCAGTCTGACAACCCAGCTGTTCCCTCTGACTCCTGGGGACCTGCCCACCCCAATCTGGACGCCCAGAAGCAAAGTGTAGACAGGGCCCCAGAAGTCACGTTTAGTAATGAATCTAAGCTGCTAGAACAAATGTCAGAGTTATACTTGCCATTTCCCAGCCTATGTGTGCCTGGCTGGTTCCTAGAATCTGCCTGTAAGTAGAATGCTTGTAAATTAGATTATTCGGGAGACCTTGACATTTAAAGGAATCATGTTGTAAGGCTTTGGGGAAAGCAAAAAATTATATTGTCAGTAATGGGCTTCAGCCTTATCAGGTTTCAGTGGTTAGATTTTTGTCTGTAGGATTTTTTTTTTAAAGTGCAAAATGACTAGCTGCACAAAGGTCCTTCTTTGATTCATTCAGCAACCAATTAGTAAACACCCACCTTGTAACAGGTGTAAGGCTGATGGTGTATGAGGTAATGTCCCTGCTCCTGGGAAGCTCACCTCCCAGGAGGGTAGGCCAACAGATAGAATACAGCCAGGTAAGTGTCCAACTGCAGATTTATTTGGTTCATTTGATCAGAAGGGAGCTTTTTGTTGAATACCTGTGTGCTACGCGGGATGCAAGAGAAATACAGTAATGCATCCTGGTGTCCACTGCTTTCTAAAGAGTTCCCAGTCCAGTGGGGAGATGGATACAGATACAGAACCAGAGATTTGTCAAGGCTGGTGGGCGGTACGGGGGACAGGGCTGAACTTGCTGAGCCTGTGGGCTCATCTCCCACACCCGCTTTCTCTGTCCACACTGCAGCCCGCCCAGGCCATCACCAGTTCTCTGTGTAGCATGCGTGTCATGCCTCTTCTGCTCTGTCCCCATCCAGAACATTCCTTGTCCTAAGCCCGGCTCAGGGGCTGCCTTCTCTCGGCTGCTGCCTCGTCTCCCATTTGGAAAGGACTCCTCCATCCCCTGAGTTTCCATAGCACTTTGTGGCTCAACAAAGGGTCCTTGTTTCTGCCTTGTTTTTGATGGTTCCATTTCTTCCTGTCTCTCCTCTGGATTGTAAGCTCTCAGGGGGTCGGACTTGATCTGGACAAGCCTCACAGCAGCTGGGACAGCACCTGCCCATGGTGACCATCTGTAGCTGAGAGCCATGCCTAGGTGGAGAGATGTGATCCTCCGACCCTTCCTGTCGTGGTGCGGATGTCCCTCCCTGAGTGTGGCACCGTCGAACCGTCCCCCCCTCCTATGCAGCACTGGGGCCTCAGCTCTGCCGCCAGGGCCTGGCTGCTGCTTCCTGACCCGTCTGCTTTCACTCTTCCCACAGTCCACACAGCCTTCCAGAAGCATACAACTCAGGCCACTCCCTGCTTATCCTAGAGGAGTGCAAGCTCATCGCTCTTAGTGTGGAGTGTAGACTACTAAATGTAACCTGCAGGACCCGAGGTTTCCCATTGGAAGGTTCTCCACACACTTTCCTCCCGAAGCAGCCGTCCTGACTGCTTAGCAAACACGTCCTCCGTCTTAGTTTCAGCTGGTGTGTCCTGTCCCCAGGGGTGTCTGCCCTGATGCCCTGGGCACGCTTGGTTCCTCGGGCTGTTCCCTTCTAGCCGCAGTACCTCTGCCATCCTCACACACACAATTATGTGTGTCCGTTGTCCTGGTTCACAGCCCGGAGCCTGGCAGAGTCTGCCTCATGGGTAACGAAGGACTGGACCCTGCAGTGAGTTTGTTTCTGTGCTCACGAGAGAGGAAGGCAGGTGTGGGGCTCCTTGGGCCCCTGTCGGGACCAGCTGAAATTTCTGCTGTAGGAGGCCTGGGTTCTTTGCTGTGTTTTCCTTTCTCTTAAGTGCAGGTTGGGGGTCTCTGTATCCTGGGGTCAGAAGCTACTGAGTCAGATGTCATGAAGAGTAAGGAAGGAACCAGAAGCCAGGACTCTGGGTCTCCTGCTCTGACATGAAGATAGCTTTGTAAAATGACTTGAATGCAAGAGACAGAAGGCACTGCCATCCAAAGGGTGGAAGCAGATTTGGGGACACTGGCCATTCCTCTTTGTCAGGCAGGATCGTGTGACCAGGAAAAGCACGGTGTGGGACTCGGGCCCTCAACCAGGCTCCTTTACTCTTTTCTATTTAGGAGGCGCCACTGCTGAATTTGGTGCCTGAGCAGAGACGTGGTTGGTGACAGCATGACGAGTGAGGTGATCGAAGATGAGAAACAATTCTATTCCAAGGCCAAGACGTACTGGAAGGAGGTCCCACCCACCGTGGACGGCATGCTCGGGGGGTATGGCCACATCTCCAGCATCGACATCAACAGCTCCCGGAAGTTCCTGCAGAGGTTCCTGAGGGTAGGCAGGTCTGGTGTGCTCTCCAGGAGGAGAGGACATGGCGCTGGTGGCCCTGCCTGGTCTGCATGGGGCACCACCTTCACCATGCAGGGTCTCCGGTTCTCTGCCGGTGTCTGCCACCCCCGCCTCGGAGAGCGGGTGGGGCGACTTGTAGACTCTTCCTCAAGGTTACCAGACGGGACAGGGCTGTTAGGCTGGGGCCTCCCGGGTGCCAGAACGAAGCAGTCTTCTGGCAAACTGTCCAGTTTTTCCAGAGGCAAAACCTTTGCTCTTCTGCTGTGTTGGCAAGCATTTGGGCTATAGGTGTTGGCTGTTCTGCAGAACACAGGCTCCTAGTTACTCGCCCCACCGCCCTCCTTTGCATCAGGCTGGCATTGCCCTGGGTCTGCATCCTTGTCTCCAGGAGGCTGCTGCTTGCTCCCCGCTCCACCCACCTTCCATTTTCCCAGATTGGCACACTGCTTGCCCTCTTCCATTCCTTCACTGCTTGAACCGTTTTTATTCTTGCTCTGCTGTCATTTTAATGGGGTCTCAGGAGTGAGATGAATGCACCTATTCAAGTCAGTACCTTTATGTGGAAGCTGGCTTTTGTTTTAGATACGTGTGGCTCAGAAAAAGCGTGCTGTGCTCACACACTCTGACGTCCCCACCAGTGCCAGCTGCCAGTCTGGGCCCAGCCCTGATTTGAGTCGTCCCAGGGCTTATGAAGAACAGCCCCTTCACAGGGACAGGGCGCCTCTGGCTTCCTAATCCTTAGCGCCTGCCTCCTCTGCTTTTAGGAAGGCCCGAACAAGACGGGAACCTCGTGTGCCCTGGACTGCGGAGCTGGCATCGGGAGAATCACCAAGCGGCTGCTCTTGCCTCTCTTCGCGGTGGTGGACATGGTGGACGTGACGGAGGACTTTCTGGTCAAGGCTAAGACCTACCTGGGGGAGGAGGGCAAGAGAGTGAGGAACTACTTCTGCTGTGGGCTCCAGGACTTTAGCCCAGAGCCCAGCTCTTACGACGTCATCTGGATCCAGTGGGTAATAGGTGAGCATCCCCTGGCCCTTATCCGCCTTCCCGCGCATCTCAGAGGCTGGGCTTCCCTACGCCTCGGGAGCCTTGAATCCTCCCCCTGCTCCCCAGACTCCACCTAAAAGGTTCATCTGCTTCCATGTTTTGTTTTGACTCAATACCTGCTACAACCCACTTGGGGGCAGTTTTTGGTTGAAAAAATTTAAATTGCCAATAACTTACTGCATTCAAAGAATGTGGAAATGAGTTTTTGTAAGTAAGGGGTTTTTAGTCAGAGGAAAAGTTGAAGCCTTGGCTCCCCTGCCCCACCCCACCGTTCGCGGTGAACGAGCCCTACTCTGTCCACATCCTGTCCTGCGCCCACTTAGCCTAACAGCACAGCCAGGGTGCTCTTCTCAGGCTGCTGACTTGGCGGCAGGCCCCCTCCTCCAAGGTGGGCAGCACAGGCCTGCTAGGGACATGCTCGGTCGGGCCTGTAGTTTGTGGTCCCCAAAAAGCCTGTCTCAAGTTTTAATGTAGGGAAGGAACTCTGTTTGGCACAGGCCCCTAATCCAGGCCTAGGAGGGGCGAGTGGCATGGAGGGCAGGTGTTGGGCAGGGCCTGGAAGTCACCCAGTCAGGGTGAAACCCCAGCTGCGTACTTTCTGATTGCCATCAGGTAGGTGACTTCGAGCGTTTCCTCTTAAGATGGGGCCTGGTAAACCCCTCCAGGCTGCTGGGAGCCAGTGAGCCCTGTGTGTTAAGCACAGAGTAAGTGCCCGGTAAGTCAGTAAGAGGTGGCGGAAAGAAAGGCAGTGGTGAAGTGCCCATGTCCTTCCCCGGTAACGGCCTCCTCCTTCCCCAGGCCACCTGACCGATCAGCACCTGGCCGAGTTCCTGCGGCGCTGCAAGCGGGGCCTCCGCCCCAACGGCATCATCGTCATCAAAGACAACATGGCCCAGGAGGGCGTCATCCTGGATGACGTGGACAGCAGCGTGTGCCGGGACCTCGACGTGGTCCACAGGATCATCCGCAGCGCGGGCCTCAGCCTCCTGGCCCAGGAGCGGCAGGAAAACCTCCCGGACGAGATCTACCACGTGTACAGCTTAGCCCTGAGATGAGCAGGGGCTGGCAAGAGAGCGGGACCAGTGTGGGCGGGGGAGCCAGCAGCGGGCAAGGTCCAGAAGCTCCACGTGGATGGTTCGGGAGTGTTGAGTGAGGCCACTAAATACACCTGTCTGCCGTCCACTCACTATACAGACTCTTCTTACAGAGGCACGGTGGGACCCCGCGGGGAGGGGTGCCGCCGAGTGGGGCGGTGAGGCGGGAGCCTGGCTCTGCTGCTGTGAGAGGTGGGGGTTGGGGAGGGCCCTGGTGCTCCCCATGTGGGAACCCGGCGACCCCAGCAGAAGCAGAGATTCCCTGATCTCCAGTAACGCCACCTGGCCTTCCTGCCACTGGCTTGGCTGCCTTAAGAGGAAGAGAATAACCCTTAACTCTGCTGTTGAGGACTTTGCCTCAGGGGAGGAGGGGCTGGGCTGGTGGGACCTGCGGCTTCCTGAGCCCCCCGGCTGCCTTGAGCCCACGTGGTGCCTGCCGTATCGTGCAGCTGGTGGGATGTCCACGTTCTGAGTCCTGTTTAGAGATAGGCCCTGGTGTCCTTACTGTGATCACTGCCGTGGCCTGCAGCAAGGGGAGGGGCCCGGAGCCTCACTCGGCTGCACCTTGTGGCTCCTCCTTGGTGGGCATTTTCATTAAAAATAAAAGGGAGACGCCTTGTATGTGACATCCCTAGCCAGTCTGGAGTGGTGCTTTTCTTAACAGGGACAGCAGTGTCGCGCTACTTGAAAACTGTTCTCCAAAATGCTGCATCTGATGTGTCATCTCTTCCACAGGATCCTCTGTCCTGGAGTAGGGCGGCTGTGGCGGGAAGTGCGGGGTGGGGAGTGGGTTATACAAGGACCTTTAAGGCCAAAAGAAAATTTAATTTTATAATATAAATATATCATTTACTTGCCTCAGTTTGTCTCCAAGGCATTTACACAATTCACAATTCACAATGACCACTGTGTGTGACTTGCAAACGGCTTGGTGAGGGCTCAGGGTGGGGCGGTAGCTGGCTTTCAGTCTTGGTGGCTTTCTCCATCTGATGAACCCCTCACAAAATGACACATTTTGGAAAGCATAGCCCCTGGTCGTGCATGATTGCTTTTTAGAAGGCATGGTCCCCAAGACCTCAGGTTTGGCACAGAGCTGCCACCAGAGCCCAACCCTGTGCCTTGGCAGGCAGGGTGGTGGGTGACCTGGCCCCAGAGCTACAGAAGTGGCAGGAGTCAGCTCTCCCTGCCCACCAAAAACACTTCTGGACAGAATCCAGAGTGAAGAGGCGGGAGTAAAGGGCCTCGGCCCGGCTGCACCCCCACAGGCCCCTCCCGCCTCCTTTAGCTTCACCTGTCTCCAGGCAGCACGGGCCTGTCTTGGAGCTCCCCTGCTTCTGCAAATGCCCAGCACTCCCCTCAAATGAAGAGGGGATAAGCTTGTCCCAAATCTAAACCCCGGCCCTTATTCCAATATGGGTTGAGACTTGGGGGCACTGGCAGGGGGAAGCCGAGGCAGTCTCTCTGAAGATGGAAGCCTTTCCCCACTGCAGTGGTTGTGGCCGCTGCGCTCCACCTGGCTTTCTTTGTACTCAGTAAGGATCAAGTCTCGCCTCCAACCTGCACCTTCTGACAGACAGGACCGAAGTTTCTCCCTAAGGTGCCACAGGTACTGAAATCCACCAGCAGGCTGACTGAGCTGCCCAGACGCCGTCCCCTGTGTCCGGAGCCGTCAGATGTCATCTTCCACGGTGCCGCTGTGCTCACTGAGGAGGTACCACTTCAGCCTGTCAGGCAGAGGGAGAGCTTTGACCTTCGCGTCCACTGGCCACGGCTGAAGGTAGAGCCGGATGTAAACGCGACACAGGTGCTTGAGGGGTGGGGGGTAGCTCTCCAGCTGCCTCAGGGAGCCATGGAGGGCCTGGATCTTTTCTGCCAGGCTGCCCACAGGGTGAATGTCGAAGTTTTCAGGCAGCTGAAGTTTCTGGGAATTAGTCACCATGAGATCCAGGACGGTCTCGGCTTTGCGCAGTAGGTCCACGTGGCTCTCGTCTTCGGCACAGCCTGGGTGGGAACAGAGCCTCTCAAAGATGATGTGGAAGCCGGACCAGCAGGATGCGCCATGCAGAGAACAGTTATAGGCGGCTCCGGACTCCAGCAGGAAGCGCAGGAGCGGGAAATGCAGCTTAAAGCTCTTGAGGCAGATGTGTGTGAGGGACTCGTGGGCCGGGCACTCGCTGGGGTCAGCCCCGTGAGCCAGCAGCAACTGCGTTACTTGGAAGCAGAAGCGGTTGATCAACTGGGCCTCCTCCTTGTCCCCTCCCACCGTCTCACCCAGCAGGAAGATGATGCAGGTAAACACGGTGTCCCCATCTTTGGTGGTAGCCTTGACGTCTGCCCCTGGAAGAGCCAGAAGGAGAACAGAAGGTGGGAGATGGCCTTAAACCCTTCCCAAGTAATACTTCATGTTCCAGGCGGTGGGGAGAGCCCGCAGAGACCAAGTGCAGTGGGAAAGGATGACGCTGGGGAACAGCCTGGGCTTGGGCCTCACCTCCTTCCAGTAAGAGCCGGATGTTCTCGGTGTTGTGGATCTGCACCCCGTCACTGCTGGCCAAGGCATGGAGCAGAGCAGTCTTTCCTGGGGAGGGAGAGTGAGTGAGGAGGAGAGGGAAGCCAGGAAGCCAAGGGCGGGGCAGCCCCAGAGGTGGAGGGGAAATACAGACACACAGGGTCAGAACACAATGAACTTGAAAAGCTACTGATATCTCAGCCAGGGTGGAGGGTGACAAGTTTCTGGTCACTCTCTCCACCCACACTCAGGTGGGAACCGAAGGGCCAGAAGTAGAACTTTTCTGGACCCTGAGATGCTACCTGCGACCCAGGCTGGGTCTCTCCCAGTAGGAGGCCCTGTCCCTCAGAAGCTGAGCGCACACATACCCCATTTCCTCCTACAGGCAGCCCTCAACGCACTGCCTCAGCAAGTCAGCAAAACGCACCAGCGTAGCCTGGCTGTGCTGTGCCATCAGATGGGCTGCATCCAGCCCAGGGTACCTGGTTGTGCTCACAAGGCAACTCAGCCCAGGCCCGTCTGTTTCTCTAGAGGAGGCACCCACCATGCTTGTCGGCGGCGTTGACATCTGCTCCAAGATCCAGGAGGCGCTGCAGGCAGGGCAGGCGCTCTGGCTCCTCGCTGGCCAGGTCCAAGGGGCTGCTCTCGTGGATCTGAGCCCAGAAAGCACAGCCAGGTTGGGCTGGGGGCTGTGGGCTGCTTGGGGCCCCTACCACATGCCCCCTTCAGAGCAGGCTGGGTCTGGCTCTTACCCGGTCCCTCCGGTTAATGTCGGCCCCATGGCGCACCAGCAGCTCCACCATGTCAGGCTGGTTTCGCAGGACGGCGATGTGCAGGGCCGTGTAGTAGGTGACGGGGTCTGAAGGCACAGACACAGCTCACGTCAGTCCTGCCTCTCGGCATGTTCTTGCAGCATCCCAGGTCCTGGCCTGGCAGCCCGGCCCCAGCACTGAAGCCTAAGGAGTCCCGGGCTCCTGTCACCATGAGGGATCAGGACACAGCTGCCCTCATCGGATGCCACAGCCCGGGCTCTGGAGTCAGGCCTAGGTTTGGGTCCTGGGGGCATTCTAATGGACATGGTACTTAACCTGGGCTTCAGTGTCTTCTGTAAAATGGGACCTAAAACAAGGCCATTGAAAGGAACACCCAGAGTGACAGCTCCTTTAGCCTTGTGATAAAAGCTAAGTTCTCAAAGCTGGGTCCCCAAGGGACTGACTTCAGAATGTCCCCTTCCCCCAATCAGCTCCTTGAACTTCCAGGAGCCCAGCAGCCTCAGAGCCTGTCCTCACATGGGGAGGAGACACACGCCTGGACATATCCTGCCTCAGCACAAAAACCCCCCATTCAGCCACAAGTCAGCCCTGCTTGTCTCCCAGCTCACCCTGTTCCCCCCTTCCCCACCCCCAGTGAAAGCAGAGAGGGAAGGAAAATGGCTCGTCACCATCCCCCAGCACACAAGCCAGAAGCCAACATGGTCCTGATGTGATTTATGCCTGGCATGGCTTATCTGTTTCCCCTCTCCTGATGGCAGGAACAAAAATGCAAGATGGCTCAGAATGAATAGCAGAAAATGACTTTCCCTTAGCCTTGGGCACAGTGCCAGCAGCCACATTTTCACACTAATGGAAGCAGGGATTTAGCCGGGAGCCAGGGAAAGTTCCCCAAATTTATCACATGGCAGAAGCAAACTCACTCTTGGATCAGAGGTGGTTAAAGGCCATTTGAAAGCCCATAGGGAGATGGGAGGCCACTGAGTGTGGCTTTCCTTAGTCATCACCCACGAAATAAATGAGGGAAATAGCTCCTAAGAGAACAGTAAATGCAGAGCCTGAAGGCCTGGCCGCCCACCCAGAGCAAGGCCACACTTAAGCCATATATGCACCCCAGCCCCTCTGGGCTCCAGCTGACCTTCAAAATTGAGGTTGGCTCCGTTCCGCAGGAGAACGTCCGCTGCACGCGTCAGTCCCAGCTCAGCCATCTTCAGCAGGGCGTTGCTCACACCTTCCTGGTAAAACGGAGAGTGGGCTTTTCTCTCCAGCAGCTCGGTGAGAACAAGGATTCGGCTCTCCTCGCTGGCAACATAACTGGGCCTGCAGCAGGAAAGAGGCAGACCAGCTGGCTGGGCACCCTGTGCGTGTGTGGCCTTTAGTCTCCTGCTGTCATCCCCCCTAGGCAGGGCCCTGGCTCTGTGGGGCAGAAAGTCTCTTCAGAAAAGGTCTGTGGTAGAGGGCCAAGCTGGATCTTTTCACTGGAGCAAACTCCTTGGGTTTGCTGAGAAAGGACCCTGGCTTCAGCTTCCTTCCAAGTTGCCCAGAGAATCTGGCCCCTGGCTTGGGTACATACACCTGGGTTGTTGGCACTGAAGGTAACCCTTGTGGCCAGAGCAAGAACTAGACACTGACACCCCTTCTTCAGATACTGTCCCTGAGCTGCAGAGGATGCCAGACCAGCCCAGGCAACCTCTGCAGCCAAGGCAGTCAGCAGACCTTCTTCCCGGCTCACGCTCAGAGACACTCAGCCTCCCAGCCTTCCAAAGGCTGAGTGCACACATGTCTTTAGCACGCCAGCCCCAACCCACCCACCTCCTCTGCCAATTCCAACTGACCCCTAGAAACACACCTGATCCCCTTTCCTCTGCTCTTTTCTCTGTTCCATTTAATACACTGTGCACTTCACTTATGCTTGTCAGTCTCTTTTCTGGGCCACAAGCATCACAAAGGTTGGGGGGTTTTGTTTAGCTCACTGATGGACCCCCGCACGATTCACTTTCTAACACCTTTCCCACAGGTTCACGGATAGACCTGCTCCCATCTGTATAAAATGCAAACTCAGCTACAGAAAGCTCATTTCGCACTGCTCACAGATTCCACCCTGCTCCTCTGCAACTCAGGGTGGAGGACACAGGACAGGCAGGGCGCAGGGTAGGGCCCTGAGGCGGAGGCCCTGACGACACCACACCCTCCAGCCCTCCCTGCGCTGGCCAGGAGCATTCTCCACCCCTGTCTGTCTCTCCATCTGTCAGGCGGGGCCACTCCGCCCCAACCCCCGCCATGTTTGTAATGACAATTAAAGGGAGGCAATGCCTGGTCGGAGGCGGGAAGGGGACCAGTTACCCATCCAGGGGCTCCTGCCGCTCGGGGTCCTGGATCCCCAAGGAGCCCAGAATTGCATCCACTAGCGGCTGGTACTCGAAGATGATCCTCCGGAAGCCGTGCAAGAACGGCATTGCGGCAGCCGCGCCTTCCGCCGAGGCCAAGATGCCGACTGGGCGCGTTCCAGCGGCCGCGGTCTCGGCCAGCTCTGGCCACTGCTGGTCCAGTCTCCACAGCCGGCCCGATCTACCGCCCAACCCGCTGCTCCGCGCCGGAAGTGACCCTCGCACTTCCGGCTCGTTCCGGCCCAGAAAAGCCATCTGGACCGACAGCGCCCTCTGCGGGCTAGGAAGACCGAAGCGCAACTGGGAGCGGGAGCCAGGGCTCTCTAGGGGGCGGCCCCGCGGGAATCCAGTGCGCGGACCCACAGCTCAGCCCGATCCCAGCCCACGGTGATCCCACCCGTCCTCCGCCCGGCCCGGCTCCGCCCTGCGATCCCGCCCGCGGCCGCTGGGCGCCGTCCGAGCTCCGCCCACTGCGCTCACTAGCCCGATCACTGCTCAGCTCCCTCCGGTGGTGGAGGTGACTCGAACCTCCCGCGTACCTGAGCCGCCGTGGACTCGGGTCGGACCATGGCTGGACCCGGCTCTTGCCTCCCCGCTACACTGACTAGACTACACCCACCTCGATGGGCGATGCGGACAATTCCTTAGTCTCCGCCCCCGGGAACTTCTAACTCCGCAGGCTGCCGGTTCCTTCCACTTTATGCTTTGAGGGACTCAGCGAACTGTAATTTCTTCATCTGTGAAATGGAGATAATCAAACCCCACGCAAGATCCTAGAACAAGAGCTCTTACTGTCGGTGGAATTGGAGACTTGCAGCAAGGAATCCAAGCCTGGGGCCACTTTTCTGGGGTGTAGGCAACTTCCCTTGGCCTCGCATTTGAACCTGCACAACCTTGAGGCCCACAGTAGGACCCTGATATCTTCATGATTCTGAAAAGTCCGTTACGAAGAGGCGCGCCTCTCCCAGCCGTTCACAGCGCAGCCTTGGTCTCCCGTCTACCCCCTACCCACTGTGGGCTTGGGAGTGTCTCCTGCCTGGCAGGTGCCAGAGGCAAGAGTTGTTGAGCGAAGTTGAAACCGTTTAGAGACGAATTTAACCATGTGTCCATGGTTAAAAAAAAAAAAAAACAAAAAAACACAGAATAAGCCTCCTCCTTCTGGGAGCTAAACAGTCTCACCAAGAAAACCCAACCAAAGCATTGCCAGGTCCAGCTAGGGGGACCCAGCAGGGTTGAGTACACTGCAGGGGCTGGATAATTGCTCGCTATTATTATCGTCCAGTTTACAAGGTTGTTGTGCAGATGTAATGATGAGCTCTTAAAATCCCCATCACTCTGAGAAGCCTCATTTTGCCTCCCACTTCGTTGCCTAAAGGAGCAAGAAAGAGAGGTGGGGGTGGGCAACAGGGTTTAAGCCCCTTTGGGCAGGCCAGCTTAGGTTTGTCAAAGGGGCTCCAGACACAGGGTCCTTGGTTCCCACACACATCTGCCTTGGTTCTCCCTCAGGGAAGAAGTTATCTTCTCCTAAAGTGAAACTGGGATCTTTTGCTCACACATAAATGGAGATTTCCAGGTTGTCTTGTAAAATCGGAAAATCCGGCACCCAGGCCCAAATTCCTACCTGGCAGCAAAGAGCATCTGGATGGGGCACTTGCTCTGCTGTGTCTCCATCCTGCGGGGTGTTAGTTTCCCTGGGGGTTTGGGAATGTCTGCCCCTGTTTGAAGGGTCCACAACCCAACCCCTCAATTCATCTCAGGGCCTGGAATGATGCAGCAGCCCCCAGGCGACCCTGGGGCTTCACAGTCCTATTTGATCTAGGGTCACTTGTTCGTGGCACAGCTGAGGGGCCTGAGGGGCCTGAAGAAGCCTGACTTGCCCAAGAGCACATGGTCAGTACCTGAAGGACGCCCTTCTAGAATGGGGTCCAGGGCAGAACGGGAGGCTGGGAGGAAGCAGCCTGATCTGAAGCCTTGACTTCATTCATTTCCTAAGGCCGTGTTAAAAAAGCACCACAAACTGGGTGACTTAAAACAACAGAAACGTATTGCCTCCCAGTTCTGGGGGCCAGAAGTCTCAAGTCACAGTGCCAGCAGGGCCATGCTCCCCTGGAGGCCCTGGGGAAGGTTCTGGCAGCCCCAGGTATTGCTCTCCCCAGGCAGGATGCCGTCTCGTGGCGGCATCCACTTAGTCTCTGCCCATCTCTGTCTTCACGTGGCCTTCTTCCCTGTGTCTCTGTCTCTGTCCAAATCTCCCTATCTTTTCTAAATGGCACCAGCCGTCGGATGTAGGGCCCATCTTAATCCAGGATGGACTGATTTTAACTTGGTTGCCTTTGCAAAAACCGTATTTCCAAATAAGGTCACGGTCATAGGTTCCATGGGGTCATGACTTGAATGTATGTCTTTGGAGGATTTAATGAAAGCCACTCCAACAGATGCCCCCAGGGATGGCCCTTCTGGTCTCTGGGCCTCAGCTTCCTCCCCTGTAACCTGAAGGCCCTTCAGCTCTGACAGTCTTGGAGCCAGTGAAGAGGTCCTTGATGTCACTGATGGACTCTGCCAACAAGAAAACTCTGATTGTCTTGTGATTAGGATGGTAGCAGTCATGAGTTAATTTTCATTTACTGAGCCCTTTTGATGCGACAGACACTGTGCTAAATACTTGACATTCTACTAAGTTACTTTTTCAAACAAGGAAACTGAGGCTCAGAGAGGTTTGGACGCTAACCTAACATTGCACATCTAGATTGAGACTTTAACCCAAGTTTGGAGGACTCTTCCATATACCTGGCCTCCAGGGGTCGAGAGCCCTGCAGCTCCTCTGGTTCAGGGCCTGAGAGGGTCTGGACATGCCGGAGGGAGGGGCTGACCCTTGCTCCATCACAGCCCTTGGGCACCACATCGTGGAGTAGGCCCTGCCGCCTGCCCGTCGCCCAGGCTCCTATCTTTAGAAAGCTCTGTGACCCATGACCTCCTTCCCGTCAGCAAGGGCAACCCTATTTCCTCCATCTGCCTTCCATTAAGGCCCTGTCACTCAGAGCCTCTCATTTCAGCTCCAAACCTCTCTTCTTTCCTTGCCACTGCCTCTCACAGTCCTGCCAGCCTAGCCGCCTCCTGCTACTCAACTCCAGTTCCTCAGCAGACTGGGGGTCCTGGGGCCAAGCACTCAATGCTCAGACCCTGGCAGGGTCTGTCCCTGCCTCCACCTCCCCAGGGAGGTTGGGAGTCCCTCTGACTATCCAGTGCACAGAGGGGGATAACCTTAATATATAAAGAACTGTTAAAAATCAACAAGATGGCAAAAACACTAACAGAAAAATGGGCAAAGGACAGCCACAGGGGAGTCACAGAGGATGAAAAACTGTCCACAAACATAAGGAGGGAAATTTAGCCCCTCAAGCTGTCGAACGCCAACAGCAGTGATAGCGGACATCTAGGACATACCATGCGCTAGACTGTGCCCTCGAGCAGCTCAAGAAAGCAAGTTACAGAACGGTAGGTACTGTCTGATCTCATTTAGGAAAAAGTGTGTGTGTGGGGTGTGTGTGTGTATATGCACATGCAGGGGCAGGAGTAACTCTGGATGGTCCCAGGCTGAGATGTTATTGGTGAGTGTTTCCGTGCTGGAATCTGGGGAATTTTTATCTTCTTGGTTCTTCTCTGTGTGTTCTACCTTCTTACCCATGAGTGTGTCTTACCTGAGACTCAAGACTCCAGATCAGCCAGAGGCAGGGGGATCAGGCCCTGCACGTCCTCTGACACCTAGGGTGCAAGTTAAGGCCGTGAACACCAGGGCAAGGCCGTGGTCTGTGCACAAAGCCTTTTCTCCTCCCAGCTCCATCTAGTGACAGCCTTCCCAGCACACAGATCACCTCCCCCAAGGCCCTCCTGAACCCCCTAATCCTGGGCCCCCCTAGCCTGCATTAGCGCACTCTCATGGCCCTCCCCAGTCCTCTGGTACCTCAGGGCACAGCCGGACTGTATGAATGATAAATTGATCACAGCAGCAGCCTTTGGTGTGGTGTGTCCTGTGCCCCGTGGATTAGATTAGAAGCTCCACCTGGATTGTCTGACTGACTGGTCATTAACACCCCAGGAAGGGAGTAACAGTGGGAGAGTCTGGGAGACAGAGGCTCAGAGAGAGAACTGAGCAACCCCAGGGCAGCCAGCGAGTTGGGGGCCCAGCTGGGACTCCATCCCGAGCCTGGCCCTTAAGATCTCCCTGGAGCCCCAGCTCAGGGCCCTGGCCACCCGCCCAGCCACAGTCCCCTGCACTCTCCCTGCTCCTCCTTCGTCACGCACACTCTCACACTCACGCACACACTCACACAGCAGACCCTCACGCACGTGCTCCCTCTCACACCCACACCGACTTGGGACACCACATTCACGCCCACAAGATGTTCTCCCACGCAAACACTCACACACTCACACCAACACTTCCTCAGACAATCATACACACACACACACACACACACACACACACACGCTCAGGAGGGGCGGCAGGAGGGGCGGTGTCGTGGCCCCGTCCCAGCACCTCCACCTTCCTGTGCCCCCTGCCCAGGAGGGGCTCTCGGCAGCCAAGTCTGTCCTTATAAGGCCCCTGAAGGGGAAATTGGGTCAAAGCCCCCTCACTTTATTTCTCTCTTTCTCTCTCTCTCTCTCTCTCTCTCTGATTTGGCAGCATTTCCATAAAGTGAGATATTTGGAAAAATGTAGCAATCTGCCACCAGGAACGTGCTTCCCCCTCTGGGTGGAGAGCCTCCAGCTTCAGGCCTGGCAGGTCCCGGGGCGGCAGAGAGGCGGGCGGGCAGGCATACTTCTCCAGTGCAGTCATGGGGCTGCCGCCCCCCAGCTTCCTCCTGTCTGCACCCCTCCTGGGGCCCAGCCCCATTCCCCCACCTCTGACCCCGCCCTGACCCCTGACCCTCAGGACCAGGAGGCCCTGCCTGCTCGGCTCTGTTTGACTGCAGTCCCCATGCTGAAGGGCAGAACCCAATTCTCTGCTCTGGGGGGCTTAGCCCTCTGTGGGCTCAGCGGGCAGCTGAGGGACGGGGAGGCTGGGAATGGGGGCCGGCAGCAGGGAAAGACTTTCCTGTCCCCTCCCTCATTTTGTGGACCCCCAACACCCAGGGACGTCTGTGCTCCCAGTAGCCCGCCTCACTCCTCCCTGCTACCTGCCCCCTCCAAGAAACCTGGCTCTGCAGGCCAGAGCCTCCTGCCCCAGGGCAGCCTCCTCCCTGACATGCCCACCACCCCATTCCACACCCAGACACTGCAGGTGGTCCTGATGCTTGGCCAGGGAATGGGGCCTGTGAGAACTAGTGCTGGGCTGGGCCAGGCCCTAGGGAAGCCCCCAGGTGGGCAGCCCAGAGCCTCAGAAGGGGTGCTGAGGGACCCCCTTCCTCTGTCATCCCTATGTACCCACATCAGGGGCCCCACTGACTCCCAGCCTCTTCCAAATGAGATGAGTCCTTAGGCCCTCAGAAGCCCAGGACGACAGGGTGAGAAGGCACTTGCAGCCTTACAGGAGGCTGGCAAGTTCAAGATCAAGATGCCAGCAGGGTGGGTTTCATTCCAAGGCCTCTTCTCTTGGCTTATAAGCAGCCACCATCTCCCTGTGCTCTCGCAGGACATCCTTCCTCTTCTTACAAGGGCCCTAATCCCATTGTGGGGGCTCTACTCTCATGGGCTCACCTCCTAATACCACCACATTGGAGGTTAGGGCTTCAGCATATGAATTTATGGGAGGGTGGGAGAGGGGGACACATTCAGCCCATACGGAGCCCCTCAGGCCCCTCACCTCAAGATGGAAGGGAGTCTGGGGCCTGGGCTCTGGCCTGGCCCTCTCTCAGCCTCACTGCCCCACCTACACAAGAAGATGGTGGTTTCAGGGCTCACCTAAATTCCTTCCCACTCCAAGAGTCAGGCGTCCTACTGAGAGTGACCCTTCGCATCACTTGGGCCTTTCACTGGCAGAGCCTCTTAGCTGCTGGTCAGCCTGCCTCTGCCTCTCCCGTCCCTGGTGAGCAGATATGCATGATCCTGGCCCAGGCCTTGCCCTCTCTGAGCCTTGGTCTATCTCACTGCCACATGGGTTGGGGAGGGTGCCCCGGAGGTTTGAGCCTGACCCATCTCTGGCTGGTCTGAGCCCAGATCCCCCATCGGACCCCTGCTGGCGCCCACGTGGCATCAGTCCCTGGCAGGCCAGCCCAGAGGCAGAGTTCAAGGGAAGGGATCCCTGGGGCCCCTCCAGCCACTACAATAGGTCCAGTCAGGCTCTGCCTAGAGAAGGCCCACGAGGGCTCAGCGCCCTTGGGGAAGGAGAAGGGCAGAGGTGGGCTCAGGGCTGGGTCCTTCGTACTCCCAGGGGAGCCCCCCACTCCACCCCCACTGGCCCTGCTTGGCAAAGCTGTCGGCAGGAAGAATCCAGTCAGCCGTCAGTCAGGGGGACAGAGTGGGCCCATTCAAGGAGGGGAGCTGGGAAATTTGATCATTAAGAAACCCTCCTGGCTGTCTGGGGGAATTTAATTAAATTGCTGGAGAGGGCTGTGAGAGAGGGCCACATCTGGAACCAATATGCGGGCTTTGATTTTTTCCCCTCCTCTCTCTCTCTCATTCCCTCCCTCCCTCGCCCAGCTCTGCTGTGAAAGAGGAGAGTCCAGAGTACCCGTTCCTCTGGGACACAATTCCCGGCAGACAGAGGCAGAGGGAAACCAAAGGCAGTGGAGCCCTAGTGGAGGCACAGACAGAGGCAGGAGAAGAGAGATGGGTGAAGACTGAAACAGAGGCAGGGACGGGAGAGCCAGGAAAGAAGAGCGGGGTGCAGCTGGGCTGTGCTTTGGGACTTGGCTGTGGTGGTGTCAGCAGTGACAAGAGGTAAAGGTTCACTTGGCAAACCAAGAGAATAAGCTCCAGAAGGTTCCAGAAATCAACATGCTCGGCCAAGCGTCCCTCGGGTAGCCAGCACTGATCGAGCCCCTGCCCTGCTTGAAACACGTGTTGTGGGTGAATCTTCCCGACACCCCCCAAAGTGTAGATACCGCTTTTAGCCCCGTTTACAGATGACAGGGAAGTGACCTGCCTGAGGTCGCAGAGCATGAGTGGCAGTGCTGGGGTTTGATCCCAGGCTGTCTGGATACTGTCTAGACGTGCTGCGTGGGTCACTGTGATGGCATCACTTCACTGGGCAGCGGGTGCCGGACACCGGGCTAGGCTCCTGGAGGGAGCAAGCTCTCCTGGGCGAGAGTTGGCTGAGACAGGAGGTGGGGACAGAGGCCTTGGGGGTCTCTCTCAAGTCCCTGTGGAGCAGGACCCTCCAGGCCTCAGGCTGCAGCCCCGCGGTGGGCCACAGGAATGGTCAGATGACTTCCCAGGCTTGACCCCCACAGCTGAGCCATCTGACACTGGCCTAGTCCCCTTTCAGCCAGATTCCTACACGTTAGCAATCCTGCTCCTGGTCTCCAAGCTTACCATCCCCCTGCCCCCAGGTCCCAGAGCCCCCAGGCCCAAAAGGCCCCCCAGTCTCCTCCAGCCAGGGCTGCAGGGAAGGAACACGGTCTCCACTCTGCAGACAGCTTCTGGGATGATTCCCTTCCTTGTCTAAAACTCAGCACCTGCCCTCCTGCCTGAGCAGCCTGGGGGCCCTTCCTGGACCCTTCCCATCTCCACCCAGGATGGCTGAAGTTCAGCCTTGGGTTCAACATCCATCTTTACTCCTCCTCTGCAGGCTGTGAGCCTGGAGCACAGGAGCCAGCTCAGACTCAGTCCCCAGCGTAGCCCCAGGCCCAGCCCTGCGCAGGCACAGGATGGAGCATGGTACATATTTGTGGAATGGATGTCTCACGATCTTGGTGCCTGCAGAGCAGGTTAAAGATGTAATTCAAGCCCTTGGCAAGGAGGGGAAGTGAGCAAGGCCAAAAAGGGTGCTACTGCAGCACCCCAGCCCCTTGGAACTGGTAAGGGTTGGGGCTCTGGGGGTCGGTCCTCTACATGTGCTGAGTCTCCTGCCTGGCTGCCCCTAGACTCTGCCCCCTGTCACCTGCTAAAGTCTGCTCAAGCTTCAAGAGTCAGTTTAATGCCTCTTCCTTAGGGAAGCCCTCCCTGATACCCTTCCCCCAGCCCACTTCCCTGTGGAGCCCTGATCTGCTCACTGCTTACTTCTCTGCTGAGATTGGCTTATTGACTTCTCCGCAGGACTGGGCTGTCTGGGTCACCACTCTCTCCCCAGTGCCCCAGCCCGCTCCCAGCACTACAAGGCTTTCAATAAAAACGTGTTGATAGAGGCTCTAAGCCCTGCGTTCACCAGGAGCACCAGCTTGTAGGCTGGGGTGGGGGTGGGGGCAATGGGAACAGGACAGGCCCTGCCCTCAGGCTCTGCTCTGGGTCTGGGGGAGTAGTAACGGTGACGCGGTGGCCGCTGCTGTAAGCAGATGTGCACTGTGGGCCGGGCACTAGGCAGATGCTAGGATGCCCAGCAAAACCTTCCTGCAGCCTGATGGTGACCCCAAGGTGTGTGTGTAACTCTTATCCCTCTGTTGGACAGATAAATAAGGAAACTTTAGGAAAACAGGGTGAGGGCTGGAGAGTGACCAAGTTGGGACTGGACTCAGCTCTGTCTGGGGCGGGGTCACTGGCATAACCACGGAGATATATTTCCTCGTGGGGTGGGGAGGAGGGCCTTGGGGAATCTGAGAGGCCAGTGCTGAGCTGCGGGAGGCAGCTGGAGTACGGTGGGGTAGGAAGGCAGAGGACCAGAGGCCAAGGCGCTGTACGAAGATCTGGGGGGTCAGAGCGGATGGCGGGGGGCACAAGATGCCACGGTCAAGGCCACGCTAAGGGAGGGAAGCGGGAAGACCAGTGGCAGCAAAAGAAACCAGACTGCAGGGCCGTCCACACGCCCTGTTAATCCGAAACAAACCAAGAGGGAGACGTGGGGTCCCACTTGGAGGCCCTGACAGGGTGATGATATACAGAGTTTTAAATAAATGTATCTCATTAGGGACGCGCTGTCTGGAGGGAGAAAAATGAACCTCTTTCCCACCCCTACCTCCCGTCCCTCCCACTCCCTCCAAAAAGAAAAAAAAAGAGAGAGAAAGGAAGAAAAAAAAATCCAATGCTACAGCTAAAAAGGAAATTGCATTAATACAGATTGTTTTATTTAAAAAACCTTGACCTCCACTTCAAAAAAAGTCATTAGACATTCTCCTTCTCAAAGGCTGCCGGAGCGATTACGGGGAGGCCTGTTCATTTCTCAATGACTTACTGTTCCCGGCTGCTCGGGGAAATGTGCGAGGAATCGGGAGTAATTTAAGGCTCCCTGCAGAAAGGTGTGTAAATCTTTGCATGTCTAAAGAAACTTTACCAGACCACTAAGTCAGAGGAAAAGAACACTGGGAGACCCCCCTCCCCCGCCCCTTCTTTTCTTCCCATTTCTTTCCTTTGGAACTCTGATCTCTTTGATCGTAAAAATGGTCATATTTCACCCCCAAAATATCAGCAATCAGCAAACTAAGGAAGTGGGAGCCCAGGGGGAGTTTCACCGCCGATTAGGCCTTTGGTTTAATTATTTAACGCCTGCCTGGATTGTGTAGGCTGTGAACACACTCTCCTGGCGAGGGTTCAAGAGCAAGTTATAAATAATAATAACTATTATATCCCCAATTAAGCCGGTGAGCTGGAAGCCTCAGCCCTGTCCTTCAGCCCCGCCTGGCCCTGAGCCACCGCGCCCCCAGTGTGCACAGGCCCCCACCCCCACGCTGAGTGCAGTGAAGAGTCACCACAGAGTAATCACAACAAGATGTTGCCAGGCCCGCGAGGGAGCGAGGGCAGGGCCCGAGGGCTCCGGAAGCCTTTGTGAAGTCTCGGGGCTCCCCGAGGCCTTAGTTAGGCCTGTGCCCCTCACCCCAGCAGCCTTCTCCTGACTCCTGGGGAAGGTAGGGCGGGAGCAGGTAGGGGCATTCACCCAGAGAGAATTCCGGAGAGCTGGGGGGGGGGGTCACAGGCTGGGTCTTTTCTCCTCTGAGCCTCAGTTTCTCCGCCTGTAACAGAAAGGAGTTCTCCAACAAGGGCCAGCCCAAACCCCTGGCTTGGAAGATGTCTTCGTTGTAACAGACAGAGTGCCTGGCCCAACCGAGTTAAGTCTGTGGTTCTCTGGCTGACGAGGTTGGACCGCAGCATCTCCTCCGAGAGTCCCACCAGGTCTCTGGCCTGGTACTCACCTGAAATGCCTCAGTATACAGTGGGTGCCCAATAAATTGCTGTGGAGTGAGTTTTCAGGACCATTTCCCATTGGTCCGTTTCCCTGTGAAGACTGCAGCCTGATGAGGGCAGCAGAGGTGTTGCTGTGGGTCCAGAGTGTAACATGGGTACCACGCTGTGCCCACCAGGAGCTCTGCACACAGTAGGTCATCAATAGGAGCTTGTCATTTGGCCCAGAATCCAGGCCTGTCCCAGCCCTGGGGGTGGGGTCCTTGGGCCTCCAGACCCGCCTGAATGCCACCCTGGCACTGGCCCAGGCATAGTGCACCATGCCAGCCAGGTGTTTCCTGGGCAGTAGGGAACCTGATCGCCAGCCATTCAACCAGCCATTCACTCTCAGAATAACCATGTATGAAGCCCTACTATGTGCCAGGTCAAGACCTGCATCACTTCTACTGTCTTATCCTGTGCAGGCTCTGGGGACACAGTGGTGTAAAGGATAGAGCGGACAGCTTACAGACGCGAAGCTGAGGCTCAGAGAGGGAAGTACGTGTCCTAAAGTCACACAGCAGGTCCACAGCAGATCTGCAGCAGGACGGCCTTGAATCCAGCCACATCTTCCCATTTAGGACAGATCCTCTCTGCTCTCTTGGTTTTATTAAAGCCTTTTCTCATACCCATAGGTACTCTTTCCTTCTTTCTTTTTTTTTTAATTGTGGGGGGGTGAAGACTAGGTTTGTTTGTTTGTTTGTTTAAATGGAGGTATTGGGGATTGAACCCAGGACCTTGTGGATGCTAAGCACATGCTCTACCACTGAGCTATACTCTTGCCCCATAGGTGCTGTTTCTTGAATATTTTCCACATGCTGAGCTCATGCTGGGTTTTTTATTTACTCAGATCACTTCATTTGATGCTCAGAAAGCCCTGTGAGATCCGTGCCATTGTTATCTCCAATTTACAGATGAGGAAACTAAAACCCAGAGAGGTTAAGTGACCCCCATCAATGTCACGCTGCTAGAAAATGTCCAGTGCAGGACCATTACATCAAAAAGATTTAAAATGAAAAGGAAAATGAAAAACTCATGTGAAAGAAGACAAGAGAAGTTAATACACTGACTTGACACCTGGACAGATAGAGTTACTGTGATTATGGCTTAACATTAGCTCTGAGGTTCCTGGTAGCCAAGGCAAAAAGGGAAATGCCATGGATTGTCCAAGTCTCATTATTTGATTTCTTTAAAGGAGAAACCATAATTCTTCAAGAGAAACAAATAACTTCCTAGCCCTAAATTCTCATGGAACAACCTGGCATGATGGTTAGGAGCCTGACAAACTTACCAGAAGTTAGAGCTTAAGCTCTCAGAGTCTCTGTTTCCCCTCCTCCCATGGTAATTGTGAGGATGCTGCAAGACAATATGGTTCAGCACATCGCCTGGTTTACAGTAAAACTCGTGAAATATGAGCCCCTGCTGTTATAGAGTGCATCTTTATCTTTAGATTTGTGGGTAGAGCAGAAACACTTTTCAAAAGGGTATAATATTTCAACCCTTGCCAAGAGCTGAGAACCAGTCACTTCAGCAGGATATCCTGGTTAGGAGGTCCTCAGGAAGGAAACTGAGGCTGGGAAAATTTGGGCAGTGAGCTGAGGGAGAGAGCCAGATGTCCTGTCCCGTCCGGCTAGGCTCCACTTCCCACAGGGTGGACCCGGGTCTGGGGTGAGCAGGGAGCCCCGCTGTGATAGCAGCCTGACACAATATTTACAGAACCCTGGGATCTGTCACGGTCACGCCTGGTCACATCTGAGTCACATCGGCCTGCAATGTTTATGATTCCCCAGACATGGAGCAGTGAACACAGTCTGGCCTGTGAGCCTCTGTGTGTAGTCTCTGCGGAACTATCTCCTTCTAAAGAGGCTGTTGGGTATGTGGCCATGGGGGCTGATCAGGTGAACAGAAGAGCTGCAGGATTCCATGTCACCTCTGTGTCCCCATCTGTGAAATGGACTTGGTCCTTGAGTGACTGACAGTCAAGTGTCTTGCAGAGGTTGTTATGGAGAAAGAATGACCTGATTATAATTCCATGAGAAACGGAATCATTCCAGTAGAAAAACAGGTAGTGACTATAAACAGACATTGTGCAAATAAGAAATGCAAGTGGCTATTAAATACCCATAATCTTTACCTCTGGCGATTAATCCAAGGTATGCAGATTAAAAGAAGGAAATGTCTTTTGAAATTAGAAATAAATTATTATTATCACTCTCTGCAGTCTGAAGGCAGAGGAGATGCCACTCAGCATCTTGTCTCCTGGGGAAACCCAAGATCATCAAAAGGAGAACCAAGAAGTTCATCCGGTGGCAGTTAGACTGATATGTCAGAATTCAGTGTAACTGGCAAAAACCCAGAGGCATTGACAACAGGATATCCAGAGGATTCAAGATCAAGTTCTTTATGTGATGATGTGAACAAGGAAATTAGTACATGCTACCCAGTGCCTTCCTGAAGTTCCTGGTCCACAACATCAAGGAGCTGGAAGTAACAATATTGCTAATGTGCAACAGATCTTACTGTGCTGAGATTGCTCAGTGTTTCTTCCAACAACTGCAGAGCTGTCCTGGAAGAGCAGCCAGCTGGCCATGGGAGTCACCCATCCCAATGCTGGGTTGTGCAGCAAAGAAAGTGAGTAGACAGTTCACGCGCACGTGTTATTCATGTTAAATAAAACAATGAAGTGCCTGCCATGAATAAAGAAAATAAACAAAACAGCTCCTGCTAGCAAGGATACTGAGGCACATCCAGAGGTAAGAATTAATACAACATTTCTGGAGGCTATACAGCAATATTATCAAAAGTCTTAAATTTTTTTGCAGCGTCTTTCATTCAGTGCGTTTGTTTTCTATTTGCTGCCGTAACAAATGATCACAAACCTAGTGTCTTAAAATAATACAAATGCAGTATCTTGCCTTTCTGGAGAACAGGCTAAAATCAAGATACCTGCAGGGGTGCACTTCTTTCTGGAGGCTCAAGGGAAGAATCTGTTTTTCTTGTCTTTTCCACCTTCTAGAGGTGGCCCACATTCCTTAGTTCGTGGCTGCCTTCCTCCACCTTCAAAGCCAGCACTACCCAGTCAAGTCTCACACTGCATCACTCCAGTGGGACTCTATCCCTCTCTTCCACTTTGAAGGACTCTTGGGATTACATTGGGCCCACTCAGATCATCTAAAATGTTCTCCCTGTTTTAAGGTCACCTGACAGGTAACGTTAATTCCATCTGCTACCTTAATTCGGCTTTGCCACATCCACAAGTTCCGGGATTATAATGTGAACATCTTTGGGATGTTTTCTGCCTACCAAATCCAGATATCCTATTTCTAGGTATTTCTTACCAAGAAAATAACTATGGATGTATATCAGTAGGGAATAATGTATCACTAGGTTTTCATTAAAAACAATGGTGGACAACAGTAATGACAGTGTACAAGTTATTACAAAGTTGGTACAACAAAGTTTGACTTTTATAATATATATGATTATCTTTCATTCTTATTGAAGTATATTTGGTTTACAATGTTGTGTTAATTTCTGGTGTATGGCATAGTGATTCAGTTATATATATATTCCTTTTCATATTATTTTTCATTATAGGTTACTACAAAATATTGAATATAGTTCCCTGTGCTACACAGTATAAACTTGTTGTTTATCTATTTTATATGTAGTAGTTAGTATCTGCAAATCCCAAACTCCCAGTTTATCCCTCCATAGGCCCCTTCTCCCCCTAGTAACCATAAATTTGTTTTCTATGTGTATGGTTATCTTTTTCCACTTATCTAGAATATAGATAGAAGCTAGAGAGATACACTATAAATTTATTTTTAGCTAACTCTTTTTTCTTGTCTTATTGCTTCTTCTAGGTCTTCAATATTGAATAAATAAGATGATTATTGTCAATCTCTTTCATTAAACCAATTAAAAACATATATATATATACAGAATACCTGTTTTGTCTCAGAAATCTCTGGGAGTGGGATATATGTGTTTTTCTTTTCTTAATTTTACTTGTGTTTTCTAAAATCACAATAAGCATATTACTTCTGTAATAAGAGAAGTTAATTTTTCTTTTAAGCATGTGAGCTTTTGAGATTGGGGCAAATATGCACTTTTACTCATGGTCAGACCCAGGGTCCAGCTTCCAACAGAGGATTAAGGATCAGCTCCTTTTCCTTGGAATCCTCTCTGGAGAGCAGGGGCCCTCTCTGTTCCATTCTCTTCCTCCCTGCCCCTGCTAGAGCAGGCCCTGGTTCAATAATCACTTGTTGAACAGAGAAGTTCCAAACTGGAATCCTGTTTTCCCTCATTGCCTACTCTGGGTTAGCACCACAGAATTTATCTAAATCACTGTGGAGGGGAGCATATAGCTCAGTGGCGAAGATCATGCTTAACATGCACAAGGTCCTGGGTTCAATCCCCAGTACCTCAATTAGAAAATAAATAAATAAAAATAAATCACCACAGAAGTTGTCTTCTAATTTTTTAACTTTGGTAGGGGGTGGTAATTAGGTTCATCTATTTATTTATTACTTTTGGTGGAGGTACCAGGAGATTGAACCTGGGACCTCATGATGCTACATGTACTCTACCACTGAGCTATACCCTCCCCCTGGAAGTTATTTATCTTTTAGCTGTATCCCGTTGGGGTAATGAGTTCTGTCCTAAATTGGAGCTTCCTTGGGCTCATTTCCAGGCTGCACCAGGCCGGGAGCTCTCCCTCAGGGGCTGAGATTTAGAATAGCAGTCTGCACCTCTTGCCCCCCTCTGAAATCCCTGTGCCACCCCAGCACCCACCCCTAGGACTGGCAAGGGTAATAACAACCTGATAACAACAACCTAATAATGTCAAATTCACAAGAATCCTTTTGGACTGGTCCTTTTATTCTACAGGTGATGGATCAGACTGAGAGAGGACCAGCTAGTGACCTCTTCAAGTCCACATAGCTAGTACATGGCAGCGAATGGATTTAAACCTGTGTCCCTTCAGCTCTGGAGCCTGAGTTTGCCGTCACTGACCTCCATTGCTTTTTGGAATAAATGTTTTTTAAATGATAATTGTTAACACTTACTGAGCATTCCCCAGGTACCAGGTGCTCCAGGTATATCAACAAACTTAATGCTCCTAACAGCCCATTTTACAGATGAGGCAACCGAGAGGCAAGTGGATTGCTAAGGTCCACAGCTAGAAAGTGCAAGGTCTGGATTTGAACCCAGGAGCCCCCTAGGAATGGGAATGAGATGTTCTCTCAGGCCCTTTCCAGTTCCACATGCTGATGCTGACAGTGTCTCGTGTTCTAGGCCACAGACCCAAGATCTTACCTGTGATGGACTCCCCATAGTGCCCAGGAGGTAAGTACTTCATTAGATCCAGACTACAAGGGAGGAGCTGGGTTCAGAAAGGGAAGGTGACATGTCTGAGGTCACACAGCAGTGCGTGGCAGCCTGGGCCTGGCCCCTCGTCTCTGACACCAGTGCTGTTCTGAATGCTTGGCTGTGCTCTTCCTGGGATAAGCACCCCCATGCTTGGCTTGCTGGGTGCTCCAGCAGGGACAAGGCTCCCAGATAGTCCCCTGAGCCCTGGAACGGCCCCGCCCTGCTCAGAAAGTTCTCAGCCACTCACACCGTGGACCCAGGTGCCCAGGCACCCAAGCCGGCCTTGTTGGGGTAGCTTTCCAAAGAAAAAGAATCTCATCATATCCAAACTCTCAACCTACCCACGTGCATGGATGGCTTGTCACCTTCGGGGACACTCAGCTTTATCTCGGGGGCGATTCCTCTCTGGGAAAAGCCCTCACTCATGCAGAAGCTGGGCTGCTGGGCTGGAGGTTTTCAGCGGGTGTGTGCAGGGTGGCGTCTCTGTGCGGGAGCCCAGAGGGTAGATTCTGAAGGCCTTCTTTTGGTGGGTTTATTTTTGTTGCTATGAATTACAGCTCTGCAGTGATGCTGGGACAAGAAAGGGCCAAGCCTCCAGGCAGCCATCCTGGGGAAAGACCTGTGGCATCTGGAAGGCTTACACTCTCAGCTTCACCACCGGGAGCATCTTTTTTGTGCTTTCCTTAAAAAACAAAAACAAGAGCAGAGACCCAAGCCGGCCTCTCTTTCCCTGTCACCCATCTGTCAGTCCGGCTGTCATCTGGCAGTCTGTCCTCTGTGTGTAAACTAGGAATTCTGGGCGGAAACTCTTTCCTCCCGGCTTGGTTTTCCTTGGGGAGGCCCTGGAGCATCCTGGCCGTGGGCTTCGAGGTGTGTGTTGGGGGAGGAGAAGCGCGCGCACCCCAGAAGCTTGAGGATGTGCTGCTTTGTGGGGGAAAGAACCTGGGGCCAGGTGGAGTGAACAAGGCGGACCCGGGGACTCTTCCGGCCGGCGTTGTGGAGCACGCGGGATGACAGTGGCGTTGAGATTTCCAGATCTTCCCAGCCAACTGTCTCAGAGTCGCTTCCCCCTTCTCGGCAAAGGAATTTGTAAATGGAAGGGGCCTGCTAATCTCTCCACTATCACCTCCCCAGACACTTGTTGGGGGATTATAAAACACACACACACACACACACACACACACACACACACACACACACAGACACTAAACTTTCCCAGTCCTTAAAACGTGGGTGGGGAGGGTGAAAGGAGGACGCCCCTTCTTCTCCCCCTCCCCGCCCCCAGCCTCCAGCTGGACTCCCGCGGGACCCCCTCCCTCCCGCCATCCCGGAGGGGTGGGGGCGGGCGAGGCGAGGAGGAGCGGGAGGAGGAGAGGCAGGGGGCGAGGTCTGCTTCAAGAAGGGGCGTGTGGCCGGAGGAGCTCGCGTTTTAGCAACTTCGGAGCGAGCGAGGCGGCAGAGAAGGGGAGGGAAGAAAGTTGGTTTCCCCCGACGTCAGCGCCGGGCGGGTCGCGGCGGCCGCGGAGCCAGGAGGCGGCCGGGAGCGGGGCCGAGCGCGGGGCGGCCGGGGCGCGCTCGCTCCGACCCGCGCCTGCCATCCCCGCCTCGGACCCGCGCCTGCCAGCGCCGCCGGCGACCCCGGGGCGGCCCGCGGGCATGGACAGCGCGGCCGGCGCCGCCTTCGCCCTGGACAAGCCGGCGCTGGGCCCGGGGCCGCCGCCGCCGCCGCCCGCGCTGGGGCCCGGAGACTGCGCCCAGGCGCGCAAGAACTTCACGGTCAGCCACCTCCTGGACCTGGAGGAGGTGGCGGCGGCCGGGCGGCTCGCGGCGCGCCCCGCGGCCAGGGCCGAGGCGCGGGAGGGCGCGGCGCGCGAGCCGTCCGGGGGCAGCAGCGGCAGCGAGGCGGCGCCGCAGGACGGTGAGTGCCGGGCCGGGGCCGGGGCGCGGGACCCGAGGGGCCGTGGGAACGGAAATGCGGGGAGCCGGGGGCTATGGGGCTGCCGGGGGCAGAGGGGTGCGAGGCTGGAGTCTCGTGGGCACGAAGTGGCGCGCACGGTCAGGCGACAGAGGTGGGGCGCTGGCTCTGCCCGAGCCCAGACTGGGCAGGAGACGCGGCGGCAGGACCTCCGGGGGCGCGGGTGCTGGGCGCTGCCGCCCGAGTGACTGGCTTGGCCCGCCGCCGCCACTGCCGCCGCAGCCCTAGTTGAGATAGTCTGTCCCTGATGGGGTGGGCTGCGGGGACCGGAGCTCTAGACAGGGGGAGGGCACTGTCTTTTGGCCAGAACCACCTCCAGTCTTCGGAACAGCAGAGGGACGTGCTGCCTTGTGCTCAGCTCAGAGACAGCCCTCAAGGCCCCATTCCCAAATAGCCTGAGAAGTAGGTGTGATTATTGTGGTGCCACAGCTGGGGAAACTGAGGCTTCCCAGGGGCAAAGTGACCTGGTCACACAGCTGGGTTTCCAACTCTGGCCCCCTCTCCTCCGGGATACCATTCCAGCTACTACTAGGCTTTTGCAAGACGGGTTCCCCGGCTGGGGTACACGTGCCTGCCCCCCACCTTCAGTCTGCCCCACTAGCAGCTTCCTAGGGGGAATGGCTCAGCCCTGAAGAGCCAGTAAGTCCTCCCTTCCCCTGCCGAGGTTAAAGGTCATCAGGAAGGGGCTTTAAAAACAAACAACCCACCCAAGTGGCTTTTTTCAAAAAGTCACGAGGATCACAGGGTCCTCAGTGCTTGGTAAGAATGGGGGTGTGGCTAGAGCAGGAGAAGATGAGGATAAAGCAAAGATCTCAGCCCTGAAGAGTTTCATGGAGGGGGAGGACTTGCGGCCTCATAGCTCACCCACGTCCTGAAGAGGTGGTGCGGTCATCTGAGACCACTGCCCGCTCCCCTAGCTCTGGGGAGCAGGCTGGCCTGCTGGAGGCTCTGGGTCCCTTAACAGTCACCCACCTGACTCCAGCAGGCTTCCCACCATCCCTGGGGACCCCCACTTCCTGCACCAGCCTCCAGGTCTCAGGGGAGCCCTGGTGGCTGCATGCTATGCTTTTCAGATGAGAGGACGTGCAGGGAAAACTGAGGTGGCTCAGGCGGCCTCCTCTGAAACCTTGTCCAGGAGCCTGTGTGTATGTGAGGGATGCCTGACACAACCCGTTCCATAGTGCACCTTAGAGAGCGCCCAGCTGGTGCCAGCTGTATCCGGCGTCCTCCGGTCCCCCCTCAGTGGCGTCCACCTCCTGCTAGCCACAGCAGACTGGCATCTCTTCACCGGCCCGGGTGATCACAAAGCCGTCAGACCCACTCCTGGGAGTTGGGGTTTCCCTGGTAGAAAGGTGGAAGGAAGGTGTTTGGTTTGGGCCAGGGGTAAAGTGGGGGTGCCTTCTGGTGTGCGGGCTGGGTCCTGCCATCCTGAGTTGTTTGAGGACCCCAGGTCTCATGGGAAGAGCTCCTGGCTTGGAGCCGGCTTCCCCACAGAGCGGAGGAGAGGTCTCCGATCTTACCCTGATAAACTGGGGAGAGAAGGAGGAGCAAAGAAGCAAAGAAGGAAGAGAAAAAAGGAAGGAGAAGAGAAGAGAGGAGTAGAGGAGTGTTGGGGAGAGAAGGAAGGAGGCTGGGCATTTTGTACTCAAGTCCTGGCGGGGGGTGAGTGCCCGCTTCTGCCCTGGCCCCTGGCGGTGGGGACAGACAGTGGAAGGCCTTGCTTCTCTGGGACACAGCATAGGTCTCCAAATGGAGGGGTTTTCTGGGGATCCCCAGAATAGCTGGGGTCACAAGTGTCTAGACAGGGCCACTGGCAGCCCCTAGGTACCTGGGTGGGTAACAGGCCTCCCAGCAGCCCCCTGGGGCCAGGCCACCCTCTCTGAGAGCCCGGGGCCTTTGCCTGAGGAGGGGCTTCTGCACACTGGGAATTCCCAGGCACTGGAGACAGAGGACACTCTGGGTGTGAGGTCAGGTGGGACAGGCCTGAGGGCAGCAGTCAGTCTGCCCCCAGAGGAGGGCATCTTCTCCCCTCATCTGTGGGGGACAAGGGGCCACATGCAGAGTCAGAGCTTGGCTCAAGGAACCGCCCCCCAGCTTAGCCCTGGGGACATGCAGCCCTGGGCTCCCAGCCCTCAGGGAGATTTTCTCCAGGCCGCTGCAAATGGAAGCAAACATGGACAATACAGAGAGTTCCCTGACGAAACTAAAAAAAAAATCCAGTTTGAAGGATTCTCTGGTTTGGGATTATATCTTTCTTACTCATTTTTGGTCTTAAAACACCCTTTCTTTTATGAAATAGGGATTATAACTGGAGATGGTTTTATTTTAATGTCCTTACTTGGCAAAATTAAAAGGAGGTAACCCTATACTCATTCCTCAGACTGAAAACAAATCACTAGGCCATGAAATCCAAATGTTTTATGTCGAGTCAAGCAGCTCCCCAAGGCCAACTGGGTGCATTCCAGGGGTGCCCGCTGCCAGGCGGCGAGGGAGCAGGGGTGGGGGTGCTCCGCGGCAGCCCCCGGGCCAGGTCTGGGAGAGCTCTTCCCTTGCCCGCCGGGCCTGGGCCTGCAGACAGAAGGTGGACGGAGGGGAGGCCGGCCTCCTGTTCTTCCTCCTTCTCCTCCTCTTTCAGGCACGTGCCCCCTCCCACAGCCGCTGGATTCCCAAGTCCTGAAGTCTCCAAAGCTGGGGGAGAAGGGCCCTTTCGTCCCCTCAGCCTGGTGAGCCCAGCCCGCAACCCTGGACCCCTTTCCGAAGTGGGCAGCCAAACTCAGGTGCGGGGAACCTGGACCCCGGGCCAGCAGGCGTGGGCTCTGGGCTGTGGCTTCGTCCCCCAGTCCTGGGCCCACAGGGAGCCCTGGTGCCTCACTGAGGATTTGGACATGCCGGCAAGTAGATTTTCCTCTGGCTTCTGGAGCTGTTTCCAGGTCCAAACGAAGCGACTGACACCAAAGAGAAACGGGGTGCCCGCATTAGAAAAATAAAGGTTAATGGGGAAACTAATGAGTTAGAAAATTGGTATATTTTCTACCTGCCAGGTTAGCAGGCTCAAAATTTTTAAGATATATTTTTCAATCGTTGGTTTTCAGCAAGTCACCGGTAGATATTGCCTCTTCTTGCCAATGATTTCCCCGGATCAGGCTCCCCCCAGAACTGGCCAGGGAGGCTGTGGCTTCACCGGTGACTCAGAGCAAACCGGGGTCTCGGGTTCCTCCCAAATCAAACGCTGAGGTCTGCGCTGGGGCGCCGAGCTATGCCAAGCACGTTAGGAAAATAAACTCTCGTTTGCTGCCTTTGCAATGACTTACAACAAAAGAAACCACATTAATAACTGAGATTTTCTTTAAAGCATTCCCTCCTGTGGGCAGGGCGGAAACAGGGATGCGGACACACTGAAAATAAACTAAACCCCTGGAGCCAGGCAGGGGTGAGGCCCCCAGCCCGGGGAGGCTGCCTGGCCTGCGTGGGGCTGGGACCCGTTTCGGGAAAACGCCAGGACCGAATGGTCCACCTCCCAGAGACTCAGGACAGTGGAACACTTGGAGTTTGAGGGTACAGGCTGAGCCGGGGTGGCCTGGAGCCCAGGGCAGGGGTTTTGGGCTCCCCTCATGGAGCTGTTCTCTGAGCCGCATCTGTTGACGGGTGACAAGAAGCCAGGAGGTTTGGGTGGGGACCTCCCGCTCCGCTTTGCCAGTGGTGGGAGGGCAGGGCCGAGTGTCTGAGTGGAGGGCCTGAAGGGGCCACTGAGTAGTTTGAGAGACAGGCAGACTGGCCTTCAATGTTTTGATTTTTCTTGGGGTCGAATACACCTAATATATGATTTACCGTCTTCACCATTGTTAAGTGTAGATTCGGGGCGCTGAATACATCCACATTGTCGTGCAGCCATCCCCACCATCCATCTCCAGGACTTCCTTCATCTTCCCCCACTGGAACTTTGTCCCCATTAAACACTAACTCCCATCCTGCCTCCCCAGCCCCTGGCCCCCACCATTCTACCTTCTGTCTATGAATCTGACAGTTCTAGGGACCTCATATCTGTGGAATCATACCGTATTTGCCTTTCTGTGTCTGGCTTATTTCACTTAGCATAATGTTCTCAAGACTGATCTGTGTCGTAGCAGGTGGTAGAATTTCCTTCCTTCTTAAGGTCAAATAATATTCCGTCCTGTGTATGTGCCACATTTCGTTTACCGGCTCATCCGTCGGGGACACTTGGGCTGCTACTGCCATTTGGCTGTTGTGAATAATACTGCTGTGATCCTGGGTGTGCAAAGCTCTCTCAGATCCCTGCTTTCAGTTCTTCAGGGCGTATCCCCAGGTATGGAATCACTGGGTCGTATGGTAATTCTGTTTAATTCTTTGAGAACCGCTACGCTGTTTTCCATATCTGACTTTTTAACCGGCCTCCCTCTGACTGGGTCTGAAATCTGGCTGTGGCAGCCTCAGGGCCTGCAAGACAGGAGCAGGGCTGGTGGGGGATAAAGACAAAGGGACTTCTTCAGAACCAGGCCTTTGAAAGACAAGCCTGCTTTCCTCCCCTCGTCCCTCCTCCCCTCCCTGCCTCTCCCTCCATCCATTTCCTTGACGGAGGTGGGGGACGGAACATCTGCGGTGAGTGAGCCCTGGATGGGGGGTCAGGACACCCAGATTGGGGCCCTGCCTTTTGCTGCCATCTCCATGTGGGACTCCATGTCACATCCCTTCTCTGGGCCTCGGGTCCCCACCTGAACCGTGGAGGCAGCACACACGCTTGTGAGGCTCCTTCTGTCCCCCCTCCTGAGTTGATCCAGGCTGAGAAATTGCCCATCTCCCCAGGAAGGTGGAGTGTCTGAGACCTGGGTCCTGGCTGGGCCTGGGCCAGACAGGTGAGGGTGTCCCTCAGCACACGCCCAGGAACAGGGAGAGAGGAGGCGTGAGTGAGAGACTGAGGAACCAGGCCTGGAAGCTGAGAGCCCGGGGAATTCAGTTTGAGAACTGCTGGGTTCACCAGGGGAGGGGAGCAGGGGGAGGGGGGCAGCGATCTGTGGCTCTGGTCTTCTGTCATCAGGAAGGGCTCTTGTTTTTTCATTCATTGTCCATGGTCCCAGAGTGGTCTTGTTCCTCTATCTAATAGGTCATCCGGGTGGAGCTTGGGGGCCTGGCACAGGGGCCTCGGGCCAGCTGGCAGCCCCACGAGAGCCCTTCCCTGTGGGCTGGAGCTGTCACTGTTCCCTCCCAGAAGACTCAGGAAAAGTGATTTTTGGAGCATTAGCGATAATGCTCGCAGGTACACCACCCTTGAGGCCTAAAAAGCACCTTGAGGTTCAGTGTTGCCATCTTTGAAATGGGTATGATGGCCAGTGATGTCTCTTACAGGGTGGGCCCTGATGGGGGTGGGAGACCACACCTGGCATGTAGTAGGTGCTCAATGAAGGGTCTCCATTTCAGCTCATGGAGATGCTCACAGCAGCCCCGTGAATCAGGCAGGACTAGTGATTCCCATGCCTATTTTGAGGAGGCCCAGAGAGGCAAAGCAGCCTGCCCAAGGTCTCCCAGCTGGGAAGAGAGGGGTGGGATCTGGTTTTGGATCTCAAGTCCAGGCTTCTCCTGCATAGCTCAGTATTTGGGCTGGAGGAGTTGGGGAGGGGAAGCCCGATCTGGTTGTTGGGGAGACTCAGGTAAGGTTTATTTGGGAATCGAAAGGGGGCAGGGAGGCAGGGGGAGATGGGCCTTCAGGGTTGGCACAGAGTGGGGCTATTGGGATGGACCCAGTGCCGTGTTAGGTTTCTATGTGGATAGAGACAGGAAGGAAGGGTTTTCTGTTGTTTGTCCTGGGCAGGGATGTGAGGTCAGACTGGACAAGGCCAAACTGGGGAAAATTTCCTGGTGTCCTAGACCCAAAAGGCAGTGGCTCTCCCCAGGCAGAAGTGAGCCTAGGAAGTGATTTGAGGAGGGCACTGCTTCCCCTGAACACATCCTACAAATAGGGCATCAGTGTTGGAACCCGGCCAACCCAGGTGCTGCCCTGGGATCAGAGGCCGAAGGAGTGGAGTTGAAGGGATTGTCCCAGAGGGAATGTGGTGACAATGACCAGTTACTTACTGTTCACTGTCCAGGGCTCCACACATGCCTCACCCCTCATTGTCTTCCCACCAACTGTGGAAGTGGGTCCTTTTATTAACTTCATTTTATGGAGAGGGAAACTGAGACTCAGAGGAGATGAGCCCTTGCCAAGGTGACAAGAAGGAATATAGGATTCCAGCCCAGGTCTGTCCCGAAGCCTCTGCTCTCTGCCGCTGGCTGGAGCCATCCCTGGAGCCCCCAGAATGCTAGGTGGTCTGGCCAGGGATGTCTACTCCCAGGCTGGTGTGGGCTGCATTCAGGGGGCCACGAGGCAGCCAGGGGTGGGGGTCTCCTCCACATCTTCAGCAGCCTGGCCTGGGTCACAGGTGTGGGGAGACGGGTCAGGCCTGGCAGCGGGAGGACAGCCTGGCTTGGAGGGTCTGGGGAGGTGTGAGAGTGAGTGGGGGCCCTCCACCCCGCCTGTCCAGAAACATCTGGAATGGCGTCCTGGACATAGGAGAGCTGTGGAGGGTCCCTAACTCTGAGGAACATCAATAGGGCAGGCCCCCTTTCCCTGCCTAACCCCAGCTCCCATATTCACTCACTCGCTCACTCATTCATTCATTCACTCACCCACTCACTCATTCATTCATTCATTTACTCACTCACTCATTCATTCATTCACTCACTCATTCTTTCACTCATTCATTTATTCACTTACTCATTCAACAGTCATTTTCTGAGCACCGACTATGTGTGAGGCCTTGATCTCCTACCACCTACACAGACTTTCAGATTTCAAACCCTGGTGAAATTTCCAGGCACTTAGAGGAACTGGCATAGACTGGGCAGCTTTAAAGTTGCCAAGAAAAGCCATTTACTTACAACAACTACTATCTTATTGCTCACATCTGTTTATCTAAGAGAGAACCTTTTAGCACCTTAATCTCAGAGTAAAAAATGGTCCTCAAAATGAATTTTAAATTTAGCTTCACAGAGACACTTGCAAAGTGCCCCTACCTTTTGTGGTAGGTCGGTGAAAACTCAGTCATGGGCTGGCATTTGGGAAGCACATGGTGGACTGGCTTTCCCAGCTCAGACACAGACGCACATACAACCCCCACCCCCCAAACACACAGTCACCCTCCACCACCCACAAACCCACTCACTCACACACACACTTGCACCCACACCCACACCCACCCTCACACTCCTTCGTGAGGGCTACAGCCTGCAGATGATCAGGGCCAGGCTTTTAATGGTCAGGGTGGCCGCAGGCGACTGGTGTATAGATGAGCGAGCAGCCAGATTGCGCCTGAATGGGCCAGGGGTTAAGTGCCTTTTGCGAGGTGGTGAGTAGGAGAGCCCTGTGGGAGCTTCCTGTTTAGACAGAGCTGGGGAAAGTGATCTCAGCAGGCGCCCATTGCTGAGCAGACACAGGGAGACAGGGTGTTCGGCAGCCCCTAGGGACCGGGGTGGGGGGGGGGTTATGTCTCAAGGTGCTCCCCGCCCAGAGGGAGTCGACTCCTGGAAGTCATGGAATCTCCAGATGTCCTAGGAATGGACGTCACTGAATAAATGACCCAGATGCTCGCGCTGCCCCTGCCAGTCAGTCCTCCTTGCTCTCTGTCCCCTCCACATCTGGGAAGCTGCTTGCTCCCAGCCTGGCTCCGAGGGGCCACTGTGATGACAGGACGCTGTCCACGGGGGGCCCTTTACCGCTCATGATATCTTTTATTGCATCCTAAAAATGAAGCAGGCTCTGGAAGACATTATTTTTGGTCCCTCTTCATGATCCTTTCTGCTTTCCTCTGCCTGGGAAGGACAACCGGGACTTTCCAGTTTGGGGGCCAGTGGAGACGTTAGAAGGAAGCTGGGATGATGAGTTACAGAGAAGCCAAGAAGGTGGGACATGGTGGCCCAAGAGATGGACGGGGGCTGCTGGGTGGATTGTGGTCTCTGGAGAAGGTCCTGAGTGCAGGGCAGATAGAGCAGGAGGCCAAGGGGCTCTGCCTTTAGCAGGGCCCCCAGCCATTTTTATGTGAATTAAAGGGTGAGCACTGCTGTGCACTCAGAGGCTCCTTCCAGTGCTAACTCTGCCCCTCTGTCGTGCTTGTCATTTTGTCTGAGTGGAAAGTGGTCCTCTTGTGGGAGGATAGAGAGGCCGCGCGGCGCCACCAAGGAAGCCTGAGGCTGGCGTCGTTTGGAAGCACCTGGAAGAGTCCATCCTGGGGGGAAGGGACTGCTCCAAGGCCCAGCCCTAGCGCCAGCATCCCCAGAGACCTGATTGCAATGGAAGCCACATCGCTGCGTCTAGGAAAGCCCAATCGCTGTCGACCATCCATCGGCACTCATTGGACACCTACTGAGTACCTGTCCAAGGGCACCTGAACGAAGAGCTGGAATAAAGGGGGCAACTGCCACAGGGAGTTTCTCCTTCTCAAGCACTCTGATTCCCTCCAGCTGCCAAAGTTGGGGGGTGGGATGGTTAGAAGCCTCGCTGCAGAGCTGGGGGTTTCTACCACTCATTGCTGGAAAAGCCCCTCCCATCATCCTGCCTGCCCGCTCCTCCGGGCGCACCCCCCCACCCTGCCCCTCACGGCACTACGGGCTCCCCTTGCGGGGGTCTCCTGAGGTAGAGCATCCACACCCCAAGGCGGGCGGCCGCCTCGCCCCAGGTTTGGTCCACTGGCCCCCCATCCCGCCTCCCTGCCTGGCCTCCCCCACCACCGGCCTCGCCCTCCCGGCCACCCCTCTTGCCGTGGGCGCAGACGTTTACACGCCAGAGATGGCGTTATTAAAAATGACATTTAACCAGAGCTGGAATTACCACGCGGATGGCTGCAAACCTCGGAATCAAAGCAGGAGCCGCTGGGCGCGCCTGGCAGGGGCCTCGCGGCCTCCTCTCGCCGCCAGAGCTCCGTGCGGGCCTCCCATATAAAACCCCCGCAGAACGCCGAGGTCTTGAAAGCCAGTGCACCTCCTTTCATTAGACTAACAAATAACACGTAACAGAAAACATCTGTGAACAGCAGCCCCTAATGCTCTCAAGATGGTGCCGCGGGCGGCCGGTCCAGCCAGTGGGCAGCCCAGCCGTCCGGCGCTCAGGTTCTGGCTGCCCCCACCCCAGGTGGGTGAGGGCCTGGCACCGTCCCCCATCTCCTGGGCCTCCCCCCGCACCCTGTGGGACCTGGGGCCTCCTTCTCCGCCTCTCCCTCCTCGACTCAGTCTTCAGCCCTCTCTTCTTATAGATGAGAACCAGTCATCTGAGGGTCTGTTTGCATGGGGACAGTGCCCCTGCTCAGGGCATCACAGCCCCCCACTCCAGGCAGGGGCTTGACCCCTTGACCAGCCATATGACCTTGGCGAGTTTCTTCTCTCTAAGCACCTCGTTTGTCATATGAGAAGAGTCGTGCCTCCTTGCAGGGCGGTTGTAAGGATTTAGGGGAGTGATGAGAACAGAGCGGTGGAACATGTGAGACGTGTCCAGAAAGGGCATCTGCTATAATGATTACAGTCGGGGAAACTGAGGCTCCACAAGGTTACGTGACTTGCCCAAGGTTCCACAGTGCTGAAGGGGAGCGAAATTTGGAGCCTCAGGGTCTACACCATTTTCATGACCCCATGAAGCACGGAGTGAAGAATGAATGTTGTGCTGAGTGAGGCGGACATTCAGAAATGGATCTGCCACGGCCCCTGCCCTCAAAGAACCTCAAGTCTGTAGCTGACGGCAGAGGATGAACTCATCTCTGAGAGAGAGCAGGTTGGCCCTCACTGAGGCCAGGCGCCCCTCAGACTCACCCCTCTGCTGCCACTAACCCCTTGGGCTACAAAGCCAGAGGGTCCCAGGACCTGAAGCACTTGTCCCCACAGCACAAACTGGGAGGAGGAAGGGCCGCATCCCAGACTAGGGAGGAAAGTCCAGGAAAACATCCGAGAAGTGGGAGAAAAGACAAATGGACACTTTGTTCCCCTTTTCCTTCATGATGAAGCTACAGAAAACAGGCCTTTCTGCCTTCCTCTGAGAGACTGTATGCAAAACTTCATGCCTCCCTGTCCTCCTCCAAGAGGTGCCTTGCTTTTTGGTTCCAAGAACACTGGATTGGATTCATTCATTCGCTCATTCATTCATTCATTCGGCACGTGCGTGTTGCGGAGGCATCGTGCCAGGGAAACCCCAGTGGACAGACGAGACCTGGTCCCTAACTGGGGAGCGGAGCATGGAGACAGCATTGCTCCCCGACGTCCAGCTGTTCATGTCTGCCTGGCTCCAAGCTCAGCCCTTCACATGCAGCCTCACCCTGAGTTCTCTCAGCAGCCTTATGAGGGAGGTGAAGCATTATCCCCATCTTACAGGTGTGGAAACTGAGGCTCAGAAAGGCTGAGTGACTCGCCCAGGGTCACTCAGGAAATACGCGATCATCCCCTGAGCTCAGATACCACGCTGGCCACTCATGCTGGGCCCCCAGATGGCCAAGAGGCTGCAGGGTCCTATTGGGGAAGTGGCCTAGGCCCTTCCAGGGAGGGACTGTGCCTCCTCCCATCTCCTCGTTTTTCACCCAAGACCGCTGCAGTGCCCGGGGAAGGCCCCGCTTTTCCAGGGACACCATTTTGCAGAGCCTGGTCTGTAGCTATCAGGCAGGAGGGCTCAGAGCTGTGCTGTGATCGGGGAACTGGGGCTAGGGAGGTACCCCAGCCTTTGGGAATCTCGTGTTTCCGAGAGACATCGTGTTCTAATTGGAAGGCCAGCCTCTCCTGCAGAGCCGGCTGCCCGGCCACTACACCCCCGGGTGAGGAGAGTGTCAGGGCTCGAAGCGGGAAATTGCTGGAGACAAGAAGTAAAAACGAACTACTCTGGTTTCACCGGGAAGGAAAAAAGAAAAGGCGAAGATCTAATGCAGCTGAAAGCGGGGTCGTTGTTTAAAGAAAACTGTTGCTGTTGCAGCGGATTCGAAGGAGCAGAGCAGAGCTCCGAGGAGGGGCATGGGAAAGGCGTCCCATGAACACGTCCCTCCATCTTTTCTCCCACAAAGATTTGTTGAGCATCTGCTCCATGCCCAGCCCTGGGCTGGATCCTGGGGTCCCAGCAGGAAACAAGGGAGATGTGGGCCCTGCTACGAAGGAGATGTCCCCGCTGCTATGAGAACAGATAAGGGGAGGACTGGAGGTTCAGGGAAGGCTTCCTATAGGAAGGGACCTAATGGATGGGTGAAGTTAGCCAGAAAAAAGAGGTTGGGAAGGGTACTCCAGGTGGAGGGAACAGCAGATACAGAGGCTCAGAGATGAGAAAGAGATTTATTGTTCCAGGAGCAGACGGGGTGGGAGGGAGCTTGGTGGAGAGGGCCAATGAGCAAAGCCTGCTTCAAGATGTGCAATTTATGTGTTAAGAGCGGCAGGAATGCTTTCTGTGCATCTGTGAGCATTTGGAGTGTCCAGTGCGCCCAGGCCCTTCCCAGTAGCACTCTTGCTGAACGGGCGTTCCCTGTCATGTGGGAAGTAAATGGTTAACTTGGGAACAGCACTTGTGTCCTGGCTGCCCAGAGCCTCCCGGGGTGCCCTGTCTCCAAAGGAGCTGATCACAAGCCCCAACTGCTCAGCTGCCCCCGCCCAGCTGCTGTGAGATCTGAGATCGTGAGTCAGGGAGGGGAGGGTCCAGGAGCCATGTAGAACCAGAGGCCAGGCGGGTCCCTGTGCCCAGCTTCAAGCTCACCAATCGGCCATCTGTCGGGTAGCTGCATCCAAATCACGGCCCCAACACTAGGACTTCGTGCCGTAGGTGTACAGCTCAGAGATGGAAATTTCCTTAGCAGATGCATTAGCAAGACAGGGAAGGTCGGCCCAGGCTGTTCAACTGCAAATCCCATCTCCCGGGGGGAGTAGAGGGAGTTTGGGGTGCTTGTGGCTGAATCGGGGGCTGGATGACTGGGTGGCTTTTGAGTGTGTTCATCTTCATCATTGTCATCGTCACCAAGATCCCAACAGTGAGGACCATTTATTGTGCACCTACTATGTGCTAAATTCTTCATGTAGATCATCTCATGAATTCCTCCCAGATATTGTAGGCTGTCTTATGACCCCATTTTCCAGATGAGGAAGCTGAGGCCCAGAAAGATGGGTTATGGTTTGAGGACATGAGAGCTGCAGGCCTAAGGTCCTTGTCCTCGGCATGTTCCCCACCCCTACTGGCCTGCAGCCCTTGGGCTGTGCTCGCTCTGACCTCATCCAGTCTCTCCCGGCTTGTTTAGAAAGGGATGGGTAAGAGATGTGATAACGCCAGGGCAGAGGGTTGCTGGACAGAAACCAGAGCTGTTCCTCAACCCAGGCAGGCAGGCCAGGATCCTGGGACAGGGACAACCCCCACTGTTCCCATACAGCTTGATGGTGACACAGGCATAGAAATAGCGAGCCAGCCCCAGGGAGTCCCAGCGGGTCACCTGCCTTCTCCAGGGCAGGACACACTTCTGGTAGGGTCCCAGCGTAGCTGTGGGATGCTGGCCCCAACCTCACCCCTACTTACTGGGTGATTTGGGAAAGTGCTTCATTTCTAAGAGCCTCAAATTCCTCATCTGCAAAATGGGTGCAAATCTAGTACTTGGAGCTTGGGTTGCTCAGAGGATTTGATGGCATCAAGCAGGTGGGGCTTGGCTCTGTGTCCACCTGGCCCCCCATAGGTGCGCAGTAAACACCAATGTGTGTTCTCTTTCACTCTCCCTGCCATTTGGGAAGAGAAGGAAGATGCACAGTTTAGGACTGTCAAGCCCCCTTCACAGATAGAAAAACCAAGGAGGGAAAAGTTTCCCAAGGCTCCACAGGAAGAGGAACTGAGATTAGAAACAGAGTTGTGGGTCCCAGGATCTGAACCCAGTGGCCTTTGCTGGTTCCTAACTATGTCTCCAAAAAGGAGACAGGTTACCCACGCACACACAGTACCAAGACCCCGCTGCCCCTGCCAGCCCTGCCTGGTGACCTGGGGTCCCCTCTCTGGAAGGATGGTGTGGATTTGCTGCAGCCCCAGCCTGGCTGGAACTGACCTCTGCTCTCATGAGGAATGAGCAACTTGCTTTATTTTCCACAGCGTAAGATATAATAACCATGTATAATTTCCTGACAAATGTGTCTATAAAACACAATGCAGCTATTTTTATAATGTAGCATTTGAGGTTAAAAATTCAATTAGAGATTAATTGCAACTTCTAGAAGGTCTGTGGATAAGATGGCTTGGGGAGGAAGGCTGAGATATTCAGATATGCTCCCTGAGGGATTACAGATGGGTTCTCACACGTGTCTAGAACACACACACACACACACGCACGCACGCACGCACGCACTCAACTGATCTCTGGCTTCAGCAAAGCTGGTTTAGACACAGTGTTTGCACTCTTGGGAAGGTTGATCTTGATGCTGGCTCCTTTCTCTGCCCTAGACTCCAGTCTCCAACCGTCCATCAGAAGCAGGTTCCATGATGCTCAGGCAGCCCTAGGGTTGGTGGAGGCGGATGGCAGGGGGAAATACACAGAGCTTGGGGCGCGAGCACATTGGGTTAACCTCCATCGGGTGCCAGCTCTCAGCTTCTCCCTAAACCCTCCCCTTCCTCCACCCCCTAAAACCAAAACCAGATGGAAATCTAAGTGAATAGTGGGTCTTTGGACAGGGCAGACAGCGTGGGATGGAGCCTGGTCAGGGAGGAGGGAGACAAGCCAGGCGAGCCCCATTCCAAAGAGGCCAAGGGTGGGGTGTGTCCCCTTTGGCACCCAGGGCCCAGACCAGAGCCCCCACAGAAGAGCAGTGGGGTTCTGGAGAGCTCTGTGGGGATCTTGGTGAATGTTGGCTGCTTTCTTCAAACCGGAACAACAGCAGAGGTTGGGAGAGTGGGGCTGCCCTCTGCACTGCAGATTTTCCTCTCCCCACCTTTTCATGGGTCCTGGCAGTTCCCTGAGGAGGAAGAGGTAGCAGGAGGGCAGCATCTCCAGGGAGCTGGTAGCCAAGGGTGGGAGCCTAGCAGCCTCCTAATGTGTCTGAGGGGCCCCAGGGAGAGGAGGGCCAGAGTGAGGCCAGCAAGTCAGACTGACCCCACTTGGCTCCCTGGGCCCAGGGGCTTCCCCTTCCCGAGCCTCAGTTTCTTCATCCGCAAAGTGGGGACAAGGCAATGGAATGGTGAGGTGAAAAGATAGGAAGCACTTCCCGTAGAACTGGCACGTGGCCCGCTGCTGCTGCTGTGGTTATCATTACTGCCATTGTTATTATTAGCAACTCACATGCGGGTCCCTGAGGGAGGGCGGAGGACCCAGCCACACCCCTGGCAACTGCTGGTCCCCAAGGTCCCTCATCTCCCCAGCATGAGGACGGGAACTGTCCCAACCCAAACAAGCTCCATATTAAGGCAACAGCTCTCCCTCCACCCCCAGCTCCACCCCAGGGCAGGCAGTGTGAGTGGGGCTTGTTTATTTCCCTTGTCTGTTGCCATGTTCAGGGCGAGATAGAGGGGAGAGGGAACAGGCAGTGTCTCCACCCCTCTCTCAGCAGGGGCTGTCCATCCTGGGGCACTGCTCGGATGTCTTCAGCACTGCCCAGTCTTGGGCACAGCAGACAAAGAAAAGCCTGGGCGCCTAGAGCAGGGTCAGAAACAGCCCAGGGGAGGGGCTCCTAGCTCTGTCGTCCTCAGATCATTGCGTCCATCTCCCCCTGCTCCCCGGGCTATGCCAGTGCCTGCCACGCCATGATAAATGTCACTTCTTTGGTTGAAGTCACTGTCCACAGGGAGCCCTTGCTGGGAGCCCTGTCATAACAGTAGCACATCATCTCCTTGAAGAGGCCCTGTTAAGCCCAGGGTGTCCTCCGTCTTTAAAGGCTATCGAAATTTTCATTTTACACGTGAGAAGCAGGCTCCTCCACTCAGCATGTATTTCTTGAGCCCCTACTATGTGTGGGCACTAGGCTGACATCCGCCCATCACCCCTTAAGAGCTCCCAGACAACAGGAGACAGGCAATTAACTGATAATGACTCAGACAGGTAATTAGTTGCAGTGCCGGTAAATTTCAGCAAGTTCAGAAGCATAGGGGCCTCTGGGGCTCAGAGACAGGTGTCGCCATGCCAAGGCTGCACAGCCGGCACCTGGCAGAGGTGGGATCAGACCCCAGACCCTCCCATCCCTGCTCTCCCCATGGCACAACGCTGTGGCTAATGGGAGCTCCTCTGAACAGGTTGCAAAGATCATATTCCAAATTAGTTGGGAGAGGGACCCACGACCAGCCCATGTGGCAGGGGTGGGATTGGGAGCAGAAGACAGGATTCCAAAGATGGGTTCACAAGTCCTCTGGGGCTGTACTCACAGCGACTTGGGGGTGGGGGTTTCCCTCGCTGGGGGCACACTAGTTCTGCCAGGGTCTAGGTATAGGTGGGGCTTGGGCACTGTGCTAGTCGGGACTGTCACCTACAATGGATAGAAAACCAGCCCCAAGTGGCTTAAGCAAAGCTAAGCTAATGTGCAAAACTGAAAAAATCCAGAGTGGGACTTCAGGCACGACTCAATCCAGGACTTAAACAATGGAGCAGCCAGAATTTGTCTCCCAGAATCTTGCTGTGCTACACTGGGTCCCTGTCCACCTCTGAATCAATCACCCTGGCCGCAGAGGAGCTGCGTGCTAACTGGCCAGAGCTGGACTGTGTAGGGTGGCGCTTCACCGGAACCCCTTGGCCCAGGAATGGAGGGAGGCTGCCCTCCAAAGCGTTGTTCCTGGACATAACAGAGCTCACATTTACAAGGAAGAGTTCCCTGAAGAGCACTAGCCCTGCTTCATGCGCTTCACATGTATTATCCCACCTAATCCACTTAGAGTTTTGCTGGGCCCCCTTAAGTAGCAGTGTTCCCCTCCCATGACATCAAACACTCCATGACAAATACACTTTATCCACAGCCAGGAGTGTGGGGGACTTTGGATGTCCAGTTGACATGCCATCATGTCTGGTCAACATGTTGCTAACCATTTGTTAATTACAAATTATTTTGGAGCCAATAAAAAACTGTATTTCAGGCTTCCCAAAGATCAGCCTTTGAAAATCTCCTGCGCCTTAGGCATTGTGGGTCTCAAGGCTAAACGAAGCTGAGCTGTGAGTCGTTCGTTCATTCATCCAGCTTTTACTTGAGCACCTGCCTTGTGCCAGGCACCACTATCAACACAGAGAACCCCGGAGAGGGACAGAGAGAAACAGACTGGTGCAGCCCAAGGGAGTCTAATTAGTGGGAGTGAAGTGGCTGGGGAGGTAGGTGGGCCCCCAAACCTTTCTGGGGCTGTGAGGGAAGAGTTCCTCTGGGAAGTGGTGCCTAAGGTGAAGACTAGGTTGGGCTTCATGACAAGGTGGGAAGCGTATTGCAAGAGGGGCAGCATATACAAAGGCAGGAGGTAACAGCACGTGGCTGGTGGGGTGTTTGTGGTGGGGCAGGGGAACCGTTCAGGCCAGAGGAGGCGGGGGCAGATCCTAAGTCTGGGATCTAGACTCTGGTCTCGCTTGTTGGCTTTTCTCTGGGTCAGGACCAGAGTGAGGAGAGTGAGGCACTAATGGTGCCAACTGTAAGGAGGTGCTCACTGTCAGGGCCGTGCAAGTGCTGGGGGGCATCTGAGACCCTCACGTTTGCTCCCTCAATGCCAGGGCCAGCTCAGAAAGAGGTCCCTGCTCATCAGGAGCCTCCAATCAGCTGCCCCTCCTCCTCCCTGGGCCCCCTCCCTTCCTCTCTGAAAAAAACTTCCCTATCCTGATTTTTTGAGTAGGGGGCTTTGGTGGGTCTGGGTGGGGGTGATGGGGGGCTGAGCCGAATGCTAATGAAATCAGAGGCACCCAGGTGGGGCCAGGCCCGGGTTAGGGGAGAATTAAGCAAATGCACCCAGCCTGCTACAGGCTGTTCTCCGTATTTGATTGGTGCAGGCTGACGGACAGCCCCCTGCGGTGCAGCCCCCTGCGGAGGGGGATGGGGAATATGATGGGGAGTTGGTGGGGGGTGGGGAAGCTTGCTTCTTCAGTCCTGGGAACCTGCGAGACTGCACTTGGCATTCAGGGATGCTTCATAGTAGAGAAGGGGCAGAGATGGGCCCCTGGCTTGGCTGGGAGCTTGGCTGTCCAGCCCACCCCCTCTGGAGAGGCGAGGCTTACAGAGGCCCGAACTCATGCTTGTCAGCCACAGCGACACTTGTGTGTCCTGTATCTTGACCACCTAGGCATCATCCCATGGAATCCTCACAACCATCTGTGAGTGATGTGCTATGCAGACTGGGAGACAGAGGTGCAGAGCAGCAGAATGACTTGCCAAGGTCACAGAATCAGCAGCCTGGCTCGCAGCCCGTTGTGGTCACTTTACCTGAGTCCATGCAGTCACAATAAGAAACCACTGGGGATGGGCACTCTTATTAGATCCACTTGAGATTTGGGGAACAGAAAGATAGCATGGCCCAGGAAGTAAGAGAAGATAGACTCTAGCTCAGATCCCAGCTAGGCAGGATCAACTCTCTGAGCCTGTCTCCCCTTCTGTAAAGCAAGTTAATGACAGCATCCCCCTTGCACCGTCACTGAAGGTGGATGAGAAAGGCTTTGAAGACCGGGAAGGGCTCCATGACGTGAAAGGGGGTTGTCTGAAGACTCCACCCTGGACCCAGGCTCCATGGTGTGGGCACTGACCACGAGCTGCCCACCTCAATGTCTGCCCCTCTCTCTGTAGCTTCTTCTCCCCTCCCCAAACATGTGCAATAGTACATTGATCTCACATTTTCTCCAGGAAGCATCATCAATGTCAGGATAAGTTCTATTTGATTCTGAAGGAGAAAGGCCAGGAGGGCTCCTGGGGTTCACATTTCTGAGCCCCTTGCTACTTCTGTTCAATTACACTGCATCCAAAGAGGCACCTGGGAGTTCACAGCCTAGTAGGACTTGAGACAGAGGACCAGGCCCAGAAGCCAGTGTGAGGAAGCTGAAGCCGACATTTGCACAAGGGGTTCTGAGCATCAGTGGAGGGCTTTTCAAGTGGGGTCTTGCAGGATGAGTAGGAGCCCATTGTTCACTAGTTCATTCCACACCACCTCACAGCCTGTGTGACTTTGAGCCTAGCATCCCTCCCTTCTCATTCATAGGATGGAATGGAAAGGGCCTACTCTGCTGAGAATTCCCGCAGACTAAGGAGGGTCTCAGAGGAAAGAGGTGAAGTGTGCATGAGGCCTGGATTACTCCATATTGTTGGTTTTCAAGAGGCCCATGGCATAGCAGTGCTGGTCCTGTGGCACAAGGAGACACTCCAGTGCCCCTGACATGCTCCCATCTCCTCTCCAAAGCCCTCCTCTTTCAAGCTTTCCTGCCATCTCCACCCCTGACTCTTCTCTGAGCTCCCAAAGCATTTGTGTCCTGAGTAATAAGCCTGCCAGCTTTGGTCTGAATCCTGACTCAGCCAGCAGCTTGCTGGATGACCTTGGGCAAGCCCTCCTTCTTCCTGAGCCTCGGCTCTTCATCTGTAAAAGAGGAGTAAATGATAGTGCTTATTTCCCAAGGTGGTGCACTTAGCTTGGTGCCCTGCACACAGGAATCGCTCCACTCGTGTTCTCAGGATCCATCACCGTTTCCTATTCTCTCTCCTTGGACCGGGCCCTGTGCTTGGTGATGTGAGTTACTGCCTATGACATCCCTGGAGGTAGATCTCCATTTTTCAGACAAAGAAACTCATTTTGACTGACTTTGGGGAAGTGGCTGGGACTTGACTCTAGACTGGTATAATAACCCCGAGTCATGTCATTGTCCGTGAGTGGTTCTCAACCCTGACTGCACAACAGCGGGACCTGGAGAGCGGTCAGTGATTGCCATGTCCAGGCTCCACCCAAAACCTGTTGAGTCAGACAGGTTGGAGGGGTGGGGCTTAGCATTTTATGTTGAAAAGCTCCGCCCCTCCCCACCCCCCAGTGACTGCAGTGAGCAGCTAGCGCTGAGGACCCCACCTTGCCGCCTCCATCCCTCCCACCTTACTCAGCCCATCCTCCCTGTCCCTTGGGACCTCTGTTTTGGGGAACCCATCACTCTTTCCCTGAAAGTTGGCATGAAAGCTGCAGGCCTGAGTTTTCTCTGGCAGGACTCTTCAGCCCTCTGAGCACACTTTTGAGAGTAACAACTCACTTTGGAAAGGCCCCCAGCGCTCAGACTGGTAATGTTGTTCGATCACGCATAGCTTCAGGTTGCAGGATCTGAACCCTGATGACAAGATTAGCAGGATCTGGGGACTTGCCTCCAAGGGCAGCAGTTCTGGGTGAACTGCTAATCCTGCGACAGACCTGACCATCACCATCACAGTACCTGGTTTCCATATCCAAAATGAGCTGTCCGCCGGGATGCCAACTCCAACAAAATATGCCCGCCCGTGAATGAGGATGGGACGAAATAGGCAAAACTGAGACCGCCTCTCTTACACAAGCTACAAATCATTTTTCTAACACCAGCTGATACTGGCTCATGAGAACCAATTGTTAAATTTCCAGAATTTTGGAAGTTGGTTGTCAAATACACATGCTATCAAAAGTTAAATGATATAAACTTACAATGACAAAAATTATATTTAAAACAGAGGCAATATATACTCAAAACTCACCTCTTGCTAGTAATTTTCATTTTACTATTATTTATGTTCCTAGGATGATTTCTTTATGTACCATCTGGACAGTGGAAATACTGTGTACTGGTGTGCCTCTGCACAATTTTGCCTTCACTGATGTCACACTGTACCTAGAAGTTGGCTGTGGGAAGTATCTATACCCCAGAAATTAGTAAACACTATACATTAAGGGCCCCCTTTCCCGGAGAACCAGTTGTTAAACGTTTACCAGCACACCACAGACTATATTTTAATTTTTTATTTTCTTTTTTTTCCCTTTTAAGTAGATTTTATTTTTAAGAGCAATTTCAGGTTCGCAGCAAAATTGAGCAGGAAGTACACAGTTTCCACACCCCCCACCCCGGCCCTCACCTCCCCCCATTATCATCCATCACCAAAGTGGCACGTTTGTTATAATCCTCGAACCTATACTGACACATCATTATCACCCAAAAACCATAGGGTTTGGACAACCATTATGGTATCTTGCAGACTAGCTTCATTGCCCTAAAAATCTTCTGTGCTCCGCTAATTCATTCCTTCCCACCGCCCCGGCTCCTGGCAACCACTTATCTTTTTACTGTCTGCATAGTTTTGCCTTTTCCAGAATGTCACATAGTTTCCAGAATCATACAGTAGGGAGCCTTTGGAGACTGACTTCTTTCACTTAAGAATATGCATTTAAACTTCCTTCACGTCCTCGAATGGCTTTATAGTTCATTTCTTTTTACTGTTGAATAATATTTCATTGTCTGGATGTACCACCGTTTACTTATCCACTCACCTTCATTCATCATGAAGGACATCTTGGTTGCTGCCGAGTTTTGGCAGTTACGAATAAAGATGCTGTGAACTCCACGTGTAACTTTTCATGTAGACATAAGTTTCCAGCTCCTTCCGGTAAATACCAAGAAGTATGCTTGCTAGATGGTACAGTAAGAGTTGGTTTAGTTTAGTAAACCAGACTATCTTCCAACATGGATGTATCATCTTGCATTCCCACCAGCAACGAATGAAGACTTCCTGTTTCTCCACATCCTCCCCAGCACTGGGTGTTGTCAGTGTTCCAGATCTTGGCAATTCCAGTAGGTGGGTGACGGTGTTTTGCTGTTGTTTTCACTTGCATTTCCCTGATGACATATGATGTGGAGCATCTTTTCATATGCTTATTTGCCGTCTGTATATCTTCTTTGGTGAGGTGTCTGTTAAGGTCTTGGCCAATTTTTTTAATCTGGTTGTTTATAATTTAATTTCGTAAAAGAACTTTTCCCACGGTAGATAGCCTTAAAAAAAAAAAAAAAGCCTATTCTCTTGGGGCAAAACCTAGCAATGTGGTATTTCTGTGCAAGGGGTAGAATGTTGTCCCCAGTTTTTTTCTTCTAGTTTTACTGAGACGTAACGCACACACAGCACTGCATAAGTTTAAGGTGCACAGCATAATGACCTGACTGACATACATCATGAAAGGATTATCACAGTAAGTTTAATGAACATCCATCACCTCGTACAGCTACCAAATTAAAGAAATGGAAATTTTTTTCATATGATGAGAACTCCTAGGATTTACTCTCTTCACTTTCATGAGTAGCATACAGCAGTGTTAATTATATTTATCATGTTGTACATTATGTCCCTTATTGTCCCTGTTTTTTAAATGTTGAAGGAGGTTGGATCATTCTTCCTGTATCACCAAGGCCCTGGACAAGGGTTTGCCTCCTGACAACACCAGGTTGCTACTCATTAATTTCCTTAAAGAGGCAGAACTAGCATAGCTCTCTTCAAGTGTATTTCTGTGGTCTACATGGAACTTCCCAAAATGAATGTGTCAGGGGACAAGGGGTAGTGAGATGGTGGCACATGTGACACTGTCCCTTGAGGTGGAAATAGCCCTGAGCAGGGACCGAAGCCCATGTCCCCTCCCAGAACTTTCTCTGTGCCCTTGAGCAAGTCACACCTCCTCTCTGGGCTCCATCTTCAGATCTGTAGAATGAGGACATCGGAACCAGGGGTAGGATTGACAAATATTTGCCTCCTTGTCAGACTCCCCTTCCTGAGCCCATGGCAGACAGAACTAATAAACAGCGCTTCTCAGAATCCTCCTTAACAGTGTTCCAAGCAGCTATTACCGGGCTATTATTCTGAATGACAGGGATATTGACACCGTGAGCCAGCCCTGATCTGAGTGCTCTCTAAGGCCACTTGTGCTTCTGACTCTCTGTACAGGATGCTGCCTGGGAGGAGCTGAGCACAGACTTACCTGTGCTCAGCAGGAACCTTCTCAACAGGAGACAGTGTGCTTCAGTGGTTAGGAGCTCAGGTGCTGGAGTCTGGTGCATCAGAGTGTGGGCGAGTCCCAGCTCTTCCGCCAATAGGCTGTGTGACTGTAGAGAAGTTACTAGACCTTTCAGATCTTGTGTCCTCCTCTGTCTGATGGGTTGATGGTGTCTGCTTCTTAACATTACAGCTGTAAGGATTCTACAAAGTCAGGTGTATAAAGTGTCTGGCACATGGGGACTCTGCGGAGGGCAGCTGCGGGAGCCTTGTTCAGATCACGATAACCCCTGTGGTGTCTGCATGTGGCCGTGGGCGTCAAGCAAAGGCCTCGTGGCTGGGCCAGGCCTTTGGCCTGGAAGGTTCAGTGTCTTACGGGCCTTGGGGAGATCAGGGCTGTTCTGGAAGTTCCAGGACTCCCTCCCCCACCGCCAGCCCTGGCATGTAGACAGGGTACCTGCAATCAGCAGGAGGTGACGGGGGGGGGGGGGGGGGGGGGAGGGTAGTGAGAGGGGAGGAAAGGCAAGGAGAGTTCTGTGAGCAGAAATCGCCACAAGCCCTCTCTAGTACCACGAGAACCTGCCCTGGCAGACAGACAGGACGAGGAAGTGGCAGATGCCTCGCAGAATCGGCTTCCCTCCAAATTCACTGTCACTCCAGGCTCCCCTTGACCAGTGTGCCTGTTTGCTTTGGTTGTCACACACCTGAGCCAGTGCCGGTTAGTCCCAGCCAGTGGCCTGGACTTCACCCCATCCCAGGCTGGGAAAGGCCCATTCTTACCGCCGTAGGGGGCTGAGAGCTGGGAGCTGAGTCAGGGGACCCCAGTTTGCTTGAGCCTCCCCTTCCTGCAGCAGGCTGCTCTTCCCCAGATCCCCACCTCTTTGGGGTGGGGGCGGGGAGGACAGGGGCCCCACCACCCCAGAACATTTACCTGGGACTTGGCTGGAGAGTGAAAAAGACTGTTGGTTTCCAATGCCTGGGCATGTCCGCAGTGGCCATTACAGGGCTTAATACCTTCAGCCTGGGAACTCTAAAAGTGTGGTTTTGTTCTAAAACCCAGAATTTCTGACAGCCTGAGTTAATAAGCCCCCCAAGTGAATTCAGAGCGTATTGGTGGGAAAGTTCTGAGCTAGACTCCTTCTCCCTCATGGAAGCATCTCAGAGAAAGGCTCTTCTCCCACTTTAAGGGTGAGTGCAGATTCTGATGTGGGCCCTGGCCCTTTAAAAAGTCCCCTCTGTGGAGGGGGTACTAAAACTTAACCTGGAGCCAACACATGACTTGCGCTTTGAGAGCATATGTGCTTAGTCCTTAGGGGCTAAAGGCCATGGCTAAAATACACAAACAAACAAAGAAATAAATTTTTTTTAAAAAATGGAAGACAAAACCCACCTCCTCCCACCGCAGCCCTTTGGCCCACCCGGACTGACCCTTTGATCTGGTAAGGGGCTGTTTCTAAAGATCATAGCCCCCTTTCAGAAGCGAAACGTCATGCAGCCTTGAATAATAAAATAAAAACAAAACAAAACAAAACAAAACAAAACAAAACACCAAAAAAAAAAAAAAAAAACAAAGAAATAGCCTTCTACAACGGAGCAGCTCTCTCAGAAGCAAGAGTGGGCCTGGGGTGTAACTTCCAAGTTCAGGGTTTGATGTGGGGTGCAATTCAGAATAAGCAGCCATCTGGGAACCTTGCCAAGGGAATTCATCTACCCAGATTCCCTGGAGTCCCCTGGAAGCCTCACTGCCTCCAGGTGCTTGGGTCACAGGACCTCAGCTAAGGGACCAGGGGTGCAGCTGAGGAGAGGTTCTCTGAGAAAGAGGAGGGGCGTCCCCGGTGAAGGTACGTGTTGCTTCCAACTTTGGGAGGCCTTGGGTCCCAAGTGTGTGCGTTAGGAATTGAGGAAAGAGCCCAGACTCCGTAGGGGCTGGAGTCCCAGCCTAGCTGAGTGCCAGCTTTGCTGTTGCCTTCGCGCTGTGCGATCTTGGGCGAGTGACATCTGCAGCTAGTCTCCCCAGCTGTGAAATGGGAACCGGCGATGGCGGCCCCATACCTGTCGCCCAGGGTTCTTGTGCGGAGAGGAGCCAGGGCGGTGCCCGGTCCAGTCCTGGGCCCGTGGTACGCGCCAGGCAAGCAGGGACTGCCTCTGTTACTAACTGGGGTTCGGTTTCCGTGACGGTTTCCCAGGATGGAAAGACCATTGCAAGCTCCAATCCGGGGCCTAGCGGAGCCTGGGGGATTGGGGGGAGGGAGGGAGGCGTCGGAAAGGGAGGAAAGGAGGGCGGCAGGAAGGGGGGAGGTGGGGCGGGCGCGCCCGCCCCGCCCGCCGCGCGCCCACCCCTCCGACCGCGCCCACCCTCCCGCGCGGGCGGCCGCCTCGCACTCTCACCGAGCAGCTTGGCGGCAGCGGGCGCGGGCCGCGCGGGGCTGGGCTGGGCGCGCCGATCTATTAACGTCTGTGTGTCTGGGCCGCGGGTCTGCGGCGAGGCAGGCGCCAGGGGCTCGCCTGGAACCAGATGTGCCGCGGCGCCGCTCTGGCCGCCACCGGCGCGGCGCGCTCGCACGCACGGGCTGGCGTGCACATGGCCGGGCGGGGCAGGCGGCGGCTGGCGCGCCGGGCCGGGCACCCCCTGGGTTTCGGGGCCGACCCCCCACCTGCGGGTGCGGAAGAGCGACCCCCCGCCCCGGCCCCGGTCAGCGCCGACCGAGCGCGGCCCAGATGGGAAAGTGACCCCGGGACGCTGGGCTCTCCTGGGTGGGGTCCGCCGAGCCCGCGGGTCTGGTCCCTCGGAGGGAAGGACCTCTCTTGGAAAGCCCAGCCCCTCCACGCCCCTTACAAGGGCCAGGGACTCTTCCCGCCGCGCCCCCCCAAGTTTGTTTTCTTAAGTTTGTGTGTAAGATTTTTTAAGGTTCTGAGTCAGAGCTTCCCCTAAGATGAAGGAGCTGGGGCCTTACCGAGAAATGCCAACATGGGGGGGGGGGTGCGGCGGGGAGCAGAAAATGGGGCAAAGGAAATGTAGGGGTTGGCGGCTTTTAAACGCCTGAGTTCTGAAGTGGGCTTTTCACCCATGGGGGTGGGGGGAAGGGAAATAGAAGGATTTCGCTGAGGCCTGTCCTGATTTGGCACCGCATCTGCTGTCAACCGCAGGATGGTCCCCAGCCCTGGTTGCTGCTGAGCAGCTTGCCCCACCTCCACGCCTGACAGCCTTGGGGTCCTCTGCATCCCCTCTGGGCCTCCTCTGGGGTCCTGTAAAGTGAGCAACGGAGCTGGGCCTCTGGAGTACCCAGGTCTCAGTAGATGGGCTCCCAGGCCCTGGCAGCTGCGAATTCCAGCTCAAGAGGTTAGGAAGATGGGAAGCGGGGTGTGTGGAAAGGCGCTGCTTTGGTACCACTAGATGGAGGCCTCATTGAGAGCAGAGAGGAGGCGTAGGACAGGGCGAAGCTGTCAGGCTGGACCAGCCCACTCTGGCTGCCGAGGAGATGGCCTCACCCAGGGCCTTTGGGCTTGGGGCAGTCTCCTTGGTTTGCAGTTCTTCCCCGTGCTTTCCAGAAGAGTGTTGCATAGAAAACCTTTGAAGATATGTGGAAAGACTGGGTTTTCCCAGCCTTGCTGGCCTTCCTTGTTCTGGAAATGAGGCACTGAGATGCTGAGTAGGGGAAGGGGCTGTCAGCTCCATAAACATCAACCCTCCCTCCCGTAGATGCCTGCGCCGCCTCTAGGGACTCAGGATGGAGAGGGCTGGGACCTAGGCGGCCAGAGTGCTGGCTGCTTGTCAGTGCTGGGGTGGAGGCTGCCTCTCACATCACCGCCATCCTGTGGGAACCATCACATGCCCTCTTCACAAGGAAGCTGAGGCCCAGGAGGAGTAATGATAGCCTCAAGGTCACAGAGCCAGGAAGTGGAGGAGGGGGGATTCCAATCCAGGCTGTTGGGCTCTGGAGACAAAACTTTGGGCTTGGGATCAAATCCCCTCTGTCTGGAGACTCAAGGTACAAGGCGGTTCATTCCCAACCTTTAGGAAAGTGGAGGTGCGAGTGGACCCAGTTGGAGAGGGGGTCAGGGCAGACAGCCACCTGCCCCTCCAGTCCAGTCTGTCCATCCCTTCCCTTCCGAGCAGACTCAGCAGATGTGGCTCCAGCCCAGGAGCCTCCTCCTCTGTCCCTGCCCCTATAAGAAGAATGATGCCCCATTCCTCTGGCCTTGAGCACCAGACTGAAGCTTTTCCCTTTGGGAGGGGATTTCTCTGGGTCATGTTCTGGCCCCTAAATTGAAAAAAAAAAAAGTAAATTTGTTTCTGCCAATAGGAAGATCAAGAAGGTGGGAAACTTGTAACAGTTTACCCAGTCTATAGTGCACAAAAGTCTTCATGTGATTGGGTGAACAGAGAATTGGGATTACCTCCTCTTTGGGACCCAAGTTCCATTCATTCAATCATATGTTTATTTGTTCAGTATTTATTGACCACCTACTACGTGCCAGACACTGATAATAATGAGGCAAGTTTGGTCTGTGACTGTGGCAAAGCTTCCTGCCTGGTCTAACCCAGCTTCTCTGGAAGCATCCATGAAAGACCATGTCCCAGGCACTGTTTTAAGAACTTTACATATGATAACTCACTTAACCTCCACAAAAACCCTAGAAGGGAGATATTATCTCCATTTTCTAGGTGGGAAAACAGAAGCACAGAAAAGTGGTAAGTTTCTCAGGGTCACACAGCAGTGAAGCTGGGATTTGAACCTGAGCAGGTGAACTCCAGAGTCTAATTTGTAATATGCTGGATGAATCACCTTTTATGCTTTTGTGGGGCAGCCTGTTCTGACTGACTTGGTGGTAAGAAGGAGCCCAGGAAGTCCTGGCAGAGAGGAGGACGAGGTCATAAGAACTTCCGCTGAAGTAGGTGGGGTGTGGGTGGAGATTAAGTGAGCATTAACCACCACACGCTCAGCCCTGCTCCATGCCGCCCACAGCAAGAAACACTTTACCCGCATTGTCATACTGAATGTGCTGTATAAAATGGTGAGGTTATAACAGTTACCCACATAATAACTAATGTTACTTGAATGCTTACCAGGTGCCAGACGTTGTCTAAGCACTTTAGGTACTGCTGTCCCCATTTACAGTGGGAAAACCCAGCCTCAGAAAGGCAAAGCCACTAGCCCAGAGAGCTCACATAGCTGGTGTGTGGTGAAGCCAGGACTTGAATGCAGCTATTTCCAGGAAAGAGAGGTATCATTGAGCAGGTTGTCAACTGCATAACTATAGTGGGCACCAGTCACACTCTAATCTATAGGGAATGCTGCCCCTGGAGTTGTGCAGTGCACAACCTGCTCAACCATACATGTTGTCCCTGGGTGTGTCCGATCTTCCTCCTGGCCTCTTGGTGCGCCATCCAAAAAGGGAAATGATATTCATGCACACCATACGTGGACTCATGTGTGAGCTGGAGACCTGTGGACATGGGCCAAAAAGTCTGCCAAAAATTAAACAGATATGCTGGCATGGTGGGATTTGGGGATGATTTTTCTTCTTTCAAACGTCCTTCAGTGCTGGTCTTTGTTGTTGTTCCTCTCCTTTAGAAGGAGGAGGAGGAGAAAAAATGGAATATCGAGAACAGCTCTGATACAAATTTCTGTAATGAGGAAAATATTCCCACTCTGTGCTATTCAGCATGGTAGCCACTAGCCACATGTGGCTGTTGAGTCCTTGAAATGTGGCTACTGTAACTGAAGAACAGGATTTATGTTTTTATTTCATTTTAATCAATGTCAGTTGGACTGGAGATGGCTCCGTGTGGCCAGTGGCTGCCGTACTGGCCAGCGCAGAGCTGGAGGGTGGATCGGCACTTTTCACATTGTGCCATGTCACTCTGCTGGCTTCACGGAAGCCCATGGTTCCTAACCTTGTGGGCGAGGGAGACGGTGCTGCAGACTCCGGACCTGGGCTTGCTGGATCAGAATCCCCCAGGATGGGATGGGAATGTCCCATTCTAATGAGCTTCCCACGGAGTTTCGAAGCAAGTTGTCAGTGGACACCCCTTTGAGAAATCTGGAAGACCTGGTATCAGCCCCTCCGCTGGGGGCCACCAGGGCAGTGAGGGTGTGGCGCAGGCTCTCAGAGTTCCAGTGGAGGCATTGGAAAGGCTGCCTTCAAATGTTAGCAAGGTGGCCCTGGGGAAGAGTCCCCTGTGCTGCCCCTCGCTCAAAGCATAAACTTGGGGGGCCCACATGGAGAAAGATTATGGCTCACTGTAACAGAGAACTTTCTAGTGTCCGGGTTGGCTGTCATTTGAGGGTGTGCCTGGGACCAGTTAGAGATGTCACAGATGGCTCTGTGCCCAGGCTATGAGTGCATCCTGCCAGTGAGGCCTGTGGCAGCTGGGACACAGACAGGCACCCATCCCGCTGGCACACAGCAGGGGATCGTCAGCCTTAAGGGCACCAGCACCCAAGAGCATGATGGGTGGGTGTGGGCAGAGTGCTCAGATTTGCTCAAGTAGAGAGGGGTGGCCGGCGAAGTCACAGGGAGTTGAAATGGTCTCTGCACCCAGCCATCAAGCCTCTCTCTGACTCCCAGCAGGTGCTGGCTGCAGGCTTTGAGAGTCCTGGGAGCTCTTAAGTGGGAGAGAAAACCTCACACTGGGTCCTTGGGGGCAACTTCACCCTGGTCTGGAAATGGTTAAGGAGGGCAGCTTCCACTGCCAGATGCCAGCCATTTGGGGACAAACAACCTGGACAGAAGCCCCTGCCTCATCACTGCCTGGCTGTGTGACCTGGGTCAGCTGCTTCACCTGTCTGAACCTCACTGTCCCTGATGGAGAACAAGGCTTAATAACAGTGCCGTCCATATTGGAGAAGTCAGGCTTTGTAACCCAGTGCCAGGCACAGCATAAAAGTTTAGTAAATGGAAGCCAAAAAATAAAAAAATAAAAAAGGATGGGAAGTGGGAGTCCTGGCCTTACCACACGCCCACACTGCGGTGAGCGGAGCAGCAGACACTCAAGACAGCCTGGAGCTTCGCTGAGTTGAGCCTCAAACTCACATTTTCCAGCGTGCCTGGAACTCACAGATGGGTCATAAAAATCTGCAGTGATGCTTTAAAGGTCAGCCTCTCTGGGAGTGCAGCATTGCCTCAGAGCCAGGGTCAAGGGAGGTCCCGGAAGCCTTAGAAGAGGGGTGACAGGCACTGCCTTTGTCTCAGCTGCTGTCTGGGGTGGGGAGCTGGCCAGGGGACCCCAAGGTGAAACAGAGGCAGAGAGGCGGGTTCCTCTGGGGCGGAAAAGCTGACTTTCCATCAAGCTGACTTTTCAGTATAGGATCTGTGGACATGATTCAGGGAGCCTGTGACCTGACCCGCCCCCCACCCTGGGTTACACGCAAACTTCTGTGTGCACCTGTGTTTTTCTGGGGAAAGGTCCATCGAATTCCTCAGATTTCTCAAGAGATTTATGATCGAAATAGGGGAGGAACCAATGAGCCAGGACCTAGGTTTCATTCTGGAAAAATAGTAGGCATCTTGGTAGCCCACGGCGTTTAGCGTGTTCTTAGGAAAGCCCTGGGCTCTTCCATCCTTTCTGCCACCCTGAGAGGGAGGCACAGATACTGCTTTTGCCCCAGTGCACAGGTGGTGAAACCCAGGGCCCAAGAGGAGAACTCTCTGGACTAAGGACACACAGGGGGTCATTTTCCTCAATCTCAGATGCTCAGGGGAGGCAGCCATTGGCTAAGTGGGCTGCTGCTTCGCCCCGCCCCCTGCCAACCGTGCCCGCTTGCTGTGTCAGGGATGCACTCATCACTCTGACTCCTGCACCCGGCCCCCTGGGAACCCAGGAACAGGGAGGAGGCAGGAAGGAGGAAAATGTGTGTTCTCAGGAGTTGGACGTCAGTGGGCAGAACTTAGGGTCCCCCTGCCTTGCTGGGAGCCCTTGGCTAAGTCACTGCCCCATCCTGTGCCTCAGTTTCCTCATTAGCAAAAACAAGGGGCTTTGACAGATGATCTGTAAAGTAAGGTCCCTTCAGGTCTGAGGACTGAGAAGACAAGTGTAACAGGCTTGAGATCCCAGAGCCTCTTGCAGCTTTGTTTCAGAACCAAGCTGCACAAAATTGGGCCATTTCTGCTCCTGGCCACCAGCCCTTGCCTTGACTCCCAGCAGATGCTGGCTGCGCAGGCTTTGAGAGACCCAGGAGCTCAGAGCTGGGAGAGGAAACCCCACACTGAGCCTGGAGTGGCAACTTCACCCTGGTCTGGAAATGGTTAATGAGCTTTCTTTCCTCCAGATACCAGCCCCTTATTAAAATGTAGGTTTTACAATAAATCTGGCATTTGGCCACCGACCTTAGATTAAAACCAGACGGGACAGACACTAACCCCCTTCCTAGACCAAATTTTGAGCAAAGGACTGCTCTTTTTCCTTCTGAATGACTCCCCAACCCACACTCACCCCTGCACCTCCACTCCAGCCACGTGCCCCCACTTTCTGGAGCTCGGTTTTGGGGTCTCAGGAGTAGAGAAGACTGGGCTGACCACAGACGTGAGCCCCTGGCTCCTGGAGTGTTGAGGTGAGAGGTGATCAGCCCCAGACCCAGCGGCCTGGGGGGCCTGGGGGGAGGATCCGGGGACGCCAGAGTCTTTGAGATGGTCAGCTGTATCTGGCCTTTGACCTCACGCCCTTTTCTGTGCCTGAGACTGGACACAAATGTTCTCTGCCCTGTAGCTTTGTCCCTGCCCCCCACTTAGGTCCAATGATCCCATTTTTCAGAGGATCCTGGGTCTCCAAAGAAGTTTGGGCCTCCCCCATCCTGCTGCAGCAGCCCCCGCATGGAGACATTCGGTCCCAAGAACCCCGCCTTGTGGATTCTGTCTTACTGAGAGTCTCCCCAGAGCCCCTGACCCAGCGTGGCTTTGAGGCTCCTCTGGCAGTACTGAGCCACTCTGTGGGCCTTAGTCACTCCACCCTCCACTCCCTGTCACTCCCTCCCTGCATCCCCCCAAACATTCAGGGGACCTCCTTTCCTTGCCATTCTCGGCCAATCCCAGTGTTTCCCTCTGCCCCCTCCCCTTTTCTGTGTTCTTCTTATGACAGCTTGATTGACATGTAACTCATATAGCTCACAACTCACTCATTTCAAGTGTACAGTCCAGTGATTTTTTAGTATAATCAGTTGTGCAGGCAGCACCACAATTTTAGGACATTTTAATCACCCCAGAAAGAAACCCTGAACCCTTTAGTCCTCACCCTCCAATCTCCCCAGCACCCTCCCCCAGCCCCCAGCAACCACTCATCTATTTTCTGTCTCTATAGATCTGCCTTTTCTGAACTGTTCATGTAAGTGGAATCATACATCATGTGCCCTTTTGTGACTGGCACTGTCTTCTTTGACTCAGCGTAATGTTTTCAAAGATCATCCATGTTGTGGCCTGGACCAGCACAATTTATTTCTCTTCATGGTCGAATAATATTCCATCCTATGGATACACGACATTTGGTTTATCCACTCATCAGTTGAAGGGCTTCCCCCTTTGGGCTGTTATGAGTAATGCTGCTATGAACATTCATTCATATACGAGGTTTTGTGTGGACATATGTTTTCATTTCTCTTGAGTATATGACTAGCAGTGGAACGGCTGGGTCGTAGGCTAACTCTGTTTTTAACATTTTGAGGAGCTGCCAGACTGTTTTCCAAAGTGGCTGCACCATTTTACGTTCCTCCTAGCAGGACGGGAGAGTTTCGATTTCTCCACACATTCTTGTCACCACTTGTTATTATCCGTCTTTTGATTCTGGCCATCCCACGGGGTGGGAAGTGGAATCCCCTCATGGTTTTGCTTTGCCTTTCCCTGATGGCTAATGATCCTGAGCATCTCTTCATGTGCTTCTTCATCTCTTCATGTACTGGTCATTTGTCTGTCTTCTTTGGAGAAGAGTCTATTCAGATCATTTGCTCATTTTAAAAATTGAGTTATTTGTCTTTTTATTGTTGAGTTATAAAAGTTCTTAATTATTTTCTAAATACAAGCGTCCTCATCAAATAAATAATCTGTAAATAGTCTTCCCATTCTGTGCCTTGTCGTCTTCCTTGATGATGTTCACAGAAGTTTTTAATTTGATGAAGTCTGATGTATCTTTTTTTTTCTTTAATTGCTTGTGCTTTTAGTGTCCCATCTAAGAAACCACTGTCTGGCCCTTTTGAGGGGGAAGGTAACTGGCTTTGGGAGTTGAGATTTCTCATTCTTTTTTTGGAATGAGGCCTTTCTTCATTTATATAATCATTCATTCAGAAATATTTTTAAGCCAAACTGCTTGCCCAGTCCTGGGGATACAGCAGTGACAAGGCAAACCCATTCCTTGCCGTCCTAGAGCTTAGAGTTGAATGGAAGAGACAAGCATGAAGCAGATAACCAAAACAGAAGAATGACTTAATTACAGATGTATGGGAGAGGAAGAGGGCCCAGGAGCCTGTAATAAGGAGATCTGTTCTGGTTTGGGGGCTGGGAAAGACCCTCGGGGCAGGGCATTTAGTCTGAGATTAAAGGCTGGGAAGCGTTAGCCAGGCAAAAGGGGTGCAGTGTGTCAGCCAGAGGGAACAGCATGCGCAAAGGCCCTGAGGTGGCAGGTGCTCATGCTGCTTGGTAAGGCAAGTCCCCTTGACATACCGGCCCTTTCACTGGGGTTTCTTGGTGGGGGGGTCTGTTGGCCCGATGGAAGTGTATGCCACATGCCATGTCCTCAGTGCCTGTATGGGAGAGGTTCTAGACCCCAGGGACACCCAGATGCATTGCAGCTGCCTCTAGGGCTCTGCCGAGGTCTTGAGATGCCATATAGGAGCCTCCCCCAGCCTCCTCCAGACTCCAGGGTCAGCCCAAATCTGCTGAGGCCTCCTCATAGCCCTTGGCCTGGGAGCGGGTAAGGGCACAGCACCCCAGGCTGGGGTGGCCCATGACACCAGGTTCACAGGCTATCTGAGGGCCTGTAAGGCCATGGGGGCATGGATGGGGTCCCAGGGGACCTAACTCCTTGGGCCCCACTGTGTTTTCCCTTCCTCCTCTTCCTTCCTGAGATATTGTATCTTTCTCCAGACTGATAGCTATAAAAACGTATCAGCACCTTGGGTTTTTGTTCAGAATTAATGAGGTGAAACATCCTTGGCTGGACAGTGGGTGTCAGTGGCTGACTCCCCCACCCCGCCGCCCTCAGCCACTCCATCCTGCCCTGTGACATAGGCTCTCATAACTCAGCACTGGCCAGGCCTTTGTGGCTCCGCAAAGAAGAATCTGGACCCTGGAGACAGCCCAGGACAGGGGCAGGCTCTGAAGTCTTCCCCCACTCTCCCAATGCCTCCCTATTCATTTGTTATCTGTTCATTCATTCACTCAACACTCAACAAATATTTGTGGAGAATTTACCGTGGGCCAGGCCCTGTGAAGGGCCCCAGGGAGACAGAAAACAGTAAGTTCCAGTCCCTGCCAGACAAATGACCCTACATTTACCCTACAGTGTGATGGGATCTGGGATGGCTTCCTGGAGGAGGCAGCATTCTGCTGACACTTGAAGGTCATCCAGGGAAGTGGAGAGGGGATGTTGCAAGCTCAGGAATGGAATGGGCAGGAGTCCACAAGGGAGAGGATGTGTATGTCTGATGTGAACACTAGCCTCAGGGAGTCTGTGAACTTGGGACAGCAGCCCTGAGACTGCCTGAGGCCCCCTGTCTTGGCGCTGCCTACCCCAGGGGCCTAGGTGGCCCCATCCAATAGATAGAGTCAGAAAACCCTTAAGAGAAAAGCCCCATCCTTCCATCATGCTCACTGTCAGATTTGCGCAGGGCTAGGCTGGGGGCGGGGCTACCTCCTCCTTCTGTTATCCCTGCCAAGTGGCTACCAGGGGTGTCATGAGAAAAGAAAGGGCCTAGGGGGTGGACTTTCACTCGCTGTGTGACCCTGGGTAGGTCCTAGCCCCTCTCTGGTCCTCCCTCCATCTTCTCCTCTGTAAGACAGAGATGAATCTGCCTCCATTCTTGAGGTTGCTGGGAGCCTTCAGGGAGGTGATGCTGGTAAGTCCACCTGTGTGGTCTCACCCCTCCTTTGTGCCTTAGCCCTGGTCCCTGAGTGCCCAGGACTAAGGCCCACCTGTTCAGACATGAAACTGGCTCTTGGCCCCTTGCTTGAGATTCTGGCTGGGATGGGCCTAGGGGATGCCCAGACACCCTTCTTCAGAGGGCTCCTGGGTCCATGTTTCCTCTTCCTTCTCCCTTCTGTCCGTCCTTCCTCTCTTCCTTCCTATGTTGGTGACACACTTGGTGCCAGGCCTGACCCTGGCTCTGCCCTCACAGGTCTCACAGGCTGGGCAACCCACATGCCCCTCTCCTCCCCCTGGCCTGCGTGCCAGGGACTCCAGCTCCAGAAATGCTCCTGCTGCCTTCAGTATCCCTCCTCCTGGCTGACTCACACAACCTAAGCCCCTGGAGACGCCCTCAGGCTCCCACTGCATGAGGACCTGGGGGGCCTTTAGGGCCGGCTGCCTTGTGCCAAGATGGTTAAGAGCCCGGGCTTGGTGCCAATCTGCAGGTTTAAATCCCAGCTCTGGCCTTTACTAGCCACGTGGCTTTGGCGTGTGGCTTCCTTAACCCCCTGTGCCTCAGTTTCCTCATCTGTAAAATCAGGCTAAGAGCACCCGGGTTGGACTGCTATGAGGGTTATATGAGGTGGTTCCTCAGTGAGATTCCTGAGGCTGGGGCGGGATAAATTCTTTACCCAGGGCCACTCTGCAGGATAGCTGGGGCTAATCTGAGGTCCTAAACTGGGACCCCTGAAATCCTTAACCACTCCCTGAGGCAATGAGACTGTTCCTCAGGTCTCTAGTGGCATTTGAGTCTGAACAGCCACTAAGGACACAGTTTCCAGAATTCCTGTCTGGGCCCTTCTCCCAGGGGTCTTTCAGAGGAACCCACGTCTCTACCAAGAGACCTGAATGTTGGCGGCAAGGGGGGTGGCCTCTCTACGCCCCCAACCTCCACTTCCTTCCTCAGCCTTTTCTGGCTGTAAATATTTCTGCAGCTTCGAAGTTCCTTTGACCAAGGCCCAGTGTTAATTTGTTAAATCCACATCAAGGTCCTGGGGACCTGTTGTTTATTTTTGTGAACGTGTTGGCAGAGATCACATTTGGGGTGGGGGAGGCTGCTTATTTGGTCAGAATAAATGCTAATTAATAAAAGTTATTTATTTGGGTTGGAGCTCACCGTGGCCCCAGGGTCAGGCGCAAACTGACTATTTGAAGCAAAAACAAACTGAGAGTGTCTCTCAACAGCTTGAGAAAGGCAGAAACGAAGAGGCTGGGTTTATTTGTCTTAGGAAGAATTTGCAGTTAATTCCCTCCAGACTATTTAGACCCTTAAATTACACGGAATAAGAAAAACCATGGGTGCAGGAAAGAGCCAGGAACACTTGATCACTTGGCTGAGAGCAGAGTTTTTAAATGTCTTTGGCCTGAAGTCAGCCAAATAAATGGTATGTGTGAAATAATTTAATGGCAGAAAACTGTGCACCAGTCACTTTTTTTTCATCGTAACGTAATCGGAGACGAAGTAATTTTGGTTTTAAGAGAGAGAGAGCGCGGTCTGCCTCCCTCATCTGAGTCTGTTTACTCTTCCCTGATTCAGCCCCTCCCAATTGCGTCTAAACAGCCGGTGTAAATGGAGGTGGTTTCAGGCCTTCTTTTCTTGTCCCAGAGGAAAGCAAAACTTTTCCTGAACAAAAGGCAACTTTGGGCACAGCCCGACTTGGACAGAGCGGGCCCCAGCGCTCACTGGCCTGAGCCTTAGTATTTATTTATTTTCCAACTGCTTGAAGCTCCAGTGTGGAGCCCCCAAAGGACACACGCCCACCACAATAGGTTTCTCAGGAGGTGAGTCAGGAACTCGGGGTAACGGCACATCTGCTGAGAAGCAGAACCCAGCCCCAGAGCTTGGCTGAGTCCAAAGCTGTGGGTTTGAATCCTGGGTCACCTCCAAGACACTGCCTGAATCTTCCTCAACCGTGGCTACCTCTCCTCAGCCTCTGGCACAGCAGGGACCCATCATCCTACTGTGGGCTGGGCTGAGGGAGGAAGATCCTTATTTTCAGGTGTGAGCGCGTTGCACACAAGCAAGAATGTTAAGGGCGGTGAGCACTGATCAGGCAATCGCTGCGCCCTTGGCACCGAGTTAAACTCGGCTCCTCCAGGAACTTGGTGTGACCTTCGCAAGCCACTGTCCCTCACAGCTCCCAGAGGTGAGGTCTTTCTCCCAGGGGCACCCTTCCCAGAGCCACGGAGACTCGGGGTTATTTCCACACCAGTGAGATGACATGGACCTGGAGACCCCATGGTCCCCTCCCCACAGCGTCTCCCAGAGCTGGGACAGAGAGTGTGACAGACCCTCGTGTCACCTTCCCTGGGAGCAAGGTGGATGAGGGAGGTGACCCCGACAGAGACAGGCTGACACCCTGGGCCCACTGAGCCTTCCTACAGACATGGATTCCGGTCCCAGCAGCGTGATCTTAGGCAAGCCCCTCAGAGCCTCAGTATTCCTGTGTGTGAAATGGGGTGGATGCTGGGATTCAGTGGATGGAGGCATATGGAGTGTTTGCCCCCCACCCCCAACTCGAAACCAACTTTTGTTGAGTGCGTCCCATCAGAGCTGCCTTGATGAGAACCCCGGAGAGATGTGCCTCCAGATCAGTGGAGACCAGCTGGTGCCAGGGGTGGGGTGGAGATGGGGCCTGGGGTTGGCAGTAGGGAGGGAAGAGTAAATGCCTTTGCCTGAGGGTTTCAGCTCCAAGCACCACGCAGTTTGGCCAAAAAGCAGAGTTGTTTCTTCCGGTGCCCACTTGGCGGTGCCAAGGTTGCAAAATGGTTTTCATTTAAACACCCTCAGTTTTGAATTGTTCAGAAATTTCCCAAAAAAGTCTCCTTTTTTGGCTGCAGTGCCTCCTGCGTTGGGTTTGTGCCCAAGCAGCATTGCCTAAAGGGGGGCGGAAATCGACTCGCAGTGACTGGTGTTCCAGAAGCCTCCGTCCGCTCTCAGGCTCTTGATCACACAGGTTTTCAGCACACGGCCCCTGTTATTTCGGTTTAAGGTTTCTTCCCGCTCAAGGGGATGGGGGGCAGGGGGTGGAGAGACATTCCCAGGCACCAGACATTCTCATCCATCTTCGCCTTTTCGTGGAGGAAAGGGGTGAGGAGTGAAGACTGAAGTCGGTCCAGGAGACAAGGCCAGCTCGCATGGGGCCACTCCGCGTTCCAGAACCTGCCACCGCCTACCCCACCCCCACACACATCTCGTGTGTTTGCAGTACTTCCCAAAGGGGAAAAGTACTGAACCTCAACTCCTGGTCCTCCCTCCAAACCAGGGCCTCTGACCCTCAGCCCTGTGGACATGGTGAACCAGGTAATTCTCTGATGCGGGACCTGTCCTGTGCGCTGAAGTGTACTTAGCTGCATCCCAGCCTCTACCCATTTGATCCTAGTAACACCCCCTCTCCAGTCCTGACCATCAAAAATGTCCAGACATTGCCAGATGCCCCCTGGAGGCAAAACTGTGCTTGGTTGAGAACCACAGGTCCAAACCCAGCTGGAAGGTCATCTTTTCCCGGGCACCATCCCTGATTCCTGCCTGACACCCTCATATGCTCCACGCAAACATTTACCAGTCTCACGGAACAATTTAGCCTCCAATTAAATCAGTTGGTTCAATTGGAGGCTAAATTACTGACACAACCCTGCAGACGTGGGAACTTGTTCAAAAGCAAGGATTGAGTGGTATCCATGGCTGGGCCTGGAATGTTCTAATGCTCAGCTGAACAACCAGCCAGCACCATGTGAAGACCATAAGATGTATAAAGAGAATGTGTAACTAGGGGAGCAAAAATACAAGGTATGGACCAAAATCCAGAAGGCTGACAATATGCTCTGTTGGCCCAACTGTGGCCAAAACAGGCCTCCCCACTCACCGATGCTAGGAAGCCTCATGGGGGAATTTGGCCACACCTAGCATTTTACTTACTGGCCCAGCAATCCCATTTCTAGGAATCTGTCCCAAATATTCACTGGCAGAAATAGAAAATCATGTTTGTACGAGGTTATTCATTGTGGTATTCTTTTCATTGCAAAAGACTGGAAACACGCCATGTGCCCATCCAATAGGGCTCCGGTTTTAGTTGAATAAACCACAGTACATTTGCACAGACAAATGGTATGGAGCTGGGAGAAGGTACGTGCAGGACTCCTCTGCACTGGATGGAGAAATCCCTGCGATGTATTGCTCAGTGAGAAAAAAAAAAAGTGATGTGCACAACAGTATACGGTCTGCTACCTTTCAATAGAAGGGGAGAAAATGTACACTTGAAAAAACTTGTAAAAAGCACTGCTGGGAGGATAAACCAAAGACTAATTTAAAATTGGTTCCTACATGTGGAGGGAGGGAGCAAGAGGGAAAATACAATAGGGAAAGAAATGCAAATAATGCAGGTAAATAGGACTGGGTTTGTTCTGTGGGTGGAACTGTATCTGGAATAAATTAAACAGGAAAAGGCAAGTTGCAGCACCAGTGTGTTCAGCGTGATCTAATGCTTGTAAATTTTTTTTAAATGCACATTTGTAGTTGTGTAAAGCTGGGGAGCAGAATCAGGAGAAGGGAGTATCTTGTTTTACTTTATGCCTTTCTGTGTTCTTTGAATGTGTTACTGTGTCAAGCAGTGACATTACTTGGTTATTAAAATATGCATTTTTAAGAAGAAAATCAGGTACACAAAGAAGTACTGAACAGGACACTGTTGGGTCTAAGTGCTGAGTGAGTGTGGTGGAGAAGAGGGGATTTCACTGGACTCAGGCGGTCAGGGAGGGCTCCCTGGAGGAGTGGGCAATGAACTGGGCCCTGCAGGATGAAGGTTCAGCAGTTCTGCCCCTGGGGTTAAATCTAAATGTGAAAATAGTAGCTGAACATCCCCTCTTCCTTCTCCCTCTGTAAATAGGGTGTGATGAGGCTAACAGCACCTGTCTATGGGATGTCTGTGAGCATCCAATGATCTACTAAAAAGCCTACCTGTGTGCAGTGGACTCTCAGAACTGTGACTCTTACTGTTCTTTTTTATATATTAATAGATTTCAACAACAAATAACTATGGAGGATTTACCATGCTTCAGAGCCTAAGCCAGGTGCTGAGGACATGTAGGTGTCCCAGGCTTTCCCTGACCACGTTAGTTGTCCCTCATGGCAGCAGGTACCAGTCCCCTGGCTCCACAGAATAGGATCCTGACTGCTTTTGTTCACCATTATGTCCCCAGGGCCTCAGCCACATAGTAGGGGTTCAGTAAAAATGTGTTGTAGAATGGATGGATGGATAGATGGGTGGATGAAGGAGTGAATGGAGTGAATTAAAGGGAAGTGCTCCGGCTCTCAGGCTGGACGACCCGTCTGCAGAGGGAGACACAGGGAAAGCGCTCAGCGCAAATTGCTGAGCTGGTGCCTGAGTTGTGACAGTGCTGCCCACCGCCACCCCACCCCCGCCCCCGGGCGCAGGGGCGCTGCGGGCACCCACCGCGCGCCGCCCGCCGCCCTGCTGACCCTCGGGCCCCTCCGCAGGTGAGTGTCCCAGCCCCGCGCGCGGCGGCGCCGCCAAGCGGAAGAAGAAGCAGCGGCGGAACCGCACCACGTTCAACAGCAGCCAGCTGCAGGCGCTGGAGCGCGTGTTCGAGCGCACGCACTACCCCGACGCCTTCGTGCGGGAGGAGCTCGCCCGGCGCGTCAACCTCAGCGAGGCGCGCGTCCAGGTGAGCGCTGCCCATCCGCGGGACCCCCCGGGGTGGAGCAGCCGCCACTCACCCAGGGTTAGGGAGCTGCCAAAGTTTGGTGTTTAAGAGCAGGGACATCTGAGGCCAGGAGGGTTGAGGTTCAAATCCCAGCCCTGCCACTTACCAGCTGTGTGACCTTGAGCAAGTTACTTAACCTCTCTGTGCCGCAGGTGCCTCCTTGTAGAATGAGAATCATGTTACACCGTTCTTACGAGAATGAAAGGAGTTAGTATCTTTGCAGCTTAGAGCAGTGCCTGGCGCCCAGGGTTTTGATAAATAAAAGTCGTTTGAGTATTCTGTGCGTACTGGGGGCCAGCTCTGAGCTGAGTGCTCAGCCTGCACCGCTCATGACAACCGCACAACAGCTAAATGCTCATTTATTCACTCGTTCACTTGCCCGTCCTCCAGCACATACCCAGCCACAGGCATCGTTTATCACTCCCATTTTACAGACGAGAAAACCGAGGCTTAGAGAGGCGAAGCTGCCAGTACAGGGTTGGTGGCAGAGCAGGCGCACAGTGGATCCAAAAGGACTTGGGTCCCTTTTGCAGCCCACTCATCATACCTTCCCACTTCCCAGGTCTGGTTTCAGAACCGCCGGGCCAAGTTCCGCCGAAACGAGCGGGCCATGCTGGCCAACCGCTCCGCCTCGCTGCTCAAGTCCTACAGCCAGGAGGCCGCCATCGAGCAGCCCGTGGCTCCCCGGCCCACCACCCTGAGCCCAGATTATCTCTCCTGGACAGCCTCATCCCCGTACAGGTGAGAGCGGGAACCCCTTTCGGGTCGGGAGTGGGCAGCAGCCTGGGGATCCCGTGGGGTGTTTTAGAGCCCAGACTCTTTTGAGGAGCTGAAGAGAGCGGTGAATGGTGCCTAGTGGCCGCGTGGCACTGGGGTCCACCCAGGGGTGGGTGGGCGGGCAAGCATGTGAGTGTGTGCTCATGAGTGTGCACATGTAGGGGTTGCATGCGTGTGTGTATGCACATCATGTGTGCACATGATAGTGTGCATGTGTGTGCCTGTGAGTGCACACGAGTGTGTGGGTGGGTGTGTGAATGTGGGGGACGGCGAGAAGATGAGGTATATCTGGAGGGAATGAAGAATCCACGTCACCCTCAAGAAGCTGAAAACCTGCAGATGTCTCCGCCGGCAGGAGCATCCAGCATCCTGTGTTGTCCATTCCGAGGGAAACAGGCTGGGCGGGCTGAGAGAATGGCCTCCCTGTCCTGGGAACCTGGTGGGACCCAAAGCCAAATTTGTCCTGGTGAAAGCTGGAAATAGGTGGCAGGGTAAGAATAGAGAGAGAGGAGGTGCTAGGGAGTAGGGTTTCTGCATCCCACAACTCCAGGGGGCGCCACCCACCCCTTAGTCTGTGTGAGCAGCTCTGCCAGAGCTGTGGTCTCACGAGAGGTAAGATACAGTGGGTCAGATCGTGCAGTCTGAGTCCCAGTGATGCTCACATCAGCCTCACAGCTCTCACAACTCCCTCCCTGCCTGTCCTTTTCTGGGGCAGGAGAACAACCAAGAGGTATCCTTACACACAGGTGTGTGTTCATTTCACCTCCATCCTGCTATGTGCCAGGCCCAGGGCAGCCGCTGGGGCTGAACAGAATGCAGGCCCTGCTCTCAGGAAGCTCCTGGTCCAGTGAGGAATGACCACAAACCCATAGAGGCAGCTCCATGTCCCAGGGCCGCCTGTGGGAGCTTCTGACTCCTCCCTAACCTTGCAGCCCCAGGGGAAGGCTTCCCAGGAGAGTGAGCTGAGGCGGGGAAGCAGGAGGACCAGGGACTGGGGTCCAGGACTGACAGCTGGCAGTGGTCAGCTCCAGGCATCCTGCCAGCCACACCACCATGTCCTTGTGTCTTGTGTCACCCCCAGCACAGTGCCGCCATACAGCCCTGGAGGCTCAGGCCCTGCGACTCCGGGGGTCAACATGGCCAACAGCATCGCCAGCCTCCGTCTCAAGGCCAAAGAGTTTAGCCTGCATCACAGCCAGGTGCCCACGGTGAACTGACAGCCAGCCCCACCAGGACCCCGCGGCTTCCCTGGTCTACCAGCAACAGAAAAGAGGGCAGACACGCAGTAAAGTGAACTTCTCCTGTCCCCTGTCTCCAGGACAAGCTGAGTGGGCTCTCCTGGTCCCTCTTTCCAGCCCAGACTCCTGGGCCCAAGAGGCTGCTAAGATGCCTGGAGCCCGGCTCAGCCCCTCATTCACGGCCGCTGGAGACCTCAGCCCACGACCCTTGGAGGGGTTAGGCCGGAAGCTTGGAGCAGCAGCTCACCAAGGACCTCATTTATTTTGTGTATTAAAGCCAAAAAGCTGTTGTCTTTAAGAAATAAAAAAATTTAAGCCCCAGAAGGTTGCAAGAGGGTGGATAAGGGAATCAACCCAGTGAAGGGACAGCCTTTGGGGGCCAGCTGCCCTCGTTTCTGGGCCTCTTTCTGAAGGGAGTCCTCCATCAACCGGCAGGGCCCCAGGGGTGGGGAGTAGGGTAGGAGGACAGAGACCTGCCCTGGAACCCCGAGACACCCAGGTGTTTGGGAGAAACCTTGCCATGTGATTCTGGGCAGGACCCCACCCCTATCTGGGCAGAGAGGGCAAGGTGGGTGACCATGGATTCCTGGACTGGCCAAAGGGTGTGTGGGGCAGACGCTGGAATTAAACCCCTTGCTCTGGGCGTGCAGAAGGTGTGGGGCCCCTCTGGGCATTTGACTGTGGAGGAGCCTGGACAGATGGTCTAGAAAGTGGGATACAGAGTGGAGGTCCCAGGTAGGCTCACAGGAGAGGGCAGTGGTCCTAACAGCCAAGGCCACCAGAAGGCATTTTTCCAAGTCCTCCAACCCACTCTTGCACAGATGGTAACTGCGGGTGTCAGAGGACACATGTGCCACCAGCCAATGCCAATGACCTCACTTATGCGGGGTCTGCAGAGAACTGTAGGGTGAGGGGAATGGTCTGAAACCAGCCCTCTCCACCTGGCCCCCTGCCACCCGTCCTGATGGGCACACCCTCCAGGGAAGTTAAGAGATAATTTCTGCTGGAAGTAACCACAACCAGCCCCCAGGGAGTAGGACAGACCCCCCAGAGGGCACAAAGAGGCTCGGCCCCTCGAGGGGGTGTCCCTCCCAGTAATACAGCGATCGCACTGCTGGAATCCACAGATGGACCCCATTTCTCTAGTCTACCCTGCTCACCCAGCATCAAAGCACCCCCAGAGGGCCAGCCCCCACCCACAGGCTACGTCTTTCTATATGATCTTGAACAGGTCAAAACCACGTGACAATCCTCATGCGAGGAACAGTCCCCATTTTTGTTTTAGCAGGTGTGGCAACTATCCCCTGAGTGAGGCGAGGACCCTTCCCCTTCTCCCCCAGATCACCCCCGCCCTGAGATTCTTCCCCATCCTCCATTAGGAATCCCACAGTGGAAGCACAGTTTGTGTGGGACGAGCTTTGCCCCCTTCAGATGTGTCAACAGGCCTGGGAATGCTCACGTTGTGACTTCCTCTTGGCGGTCGGGACTCTGGTGGGCAGGAGAGCATGGAGCACCGATGCTGAAGGGGAGGGGGAACGCAGGCTCCGGCTGGAGGTGGGGGAGGGGGCATTCTGCTGATGTTTGGAGCTGGCTCTGCCTGCCTGACTGTGGAGGCCAGAGAAAAACAGAGGCCTGTGCCCTGGACTATGGGGGGTCAGGGGGAAGTGTGGAGGATGGGGTGCAGCCAGAGCCATGTTTTCTTGCTCAGTTTGGCCTCTGCCTTGAGTAAGTGATTTCTGGGACTCTACTTGCCATTCATTCACTGAACAAATATTTTGAAATACTTGATGTGTGCCAAGGCTCTGCCGTGGGCTCTGAGGAGAGAGCAGAGAATTGACACGGGGTCCCTGGCTGCAGAGGCCACAGCAAGCACAGCGAGCCTCAAACCTAGTCTAAGGCATCCAGGCAGACTTCCTGGAGGAAGTGTCTGAAAAATGAAGACTCCACAAAAGAGGGGAGGGGGAACCAGCATTTCTGGCTAAGGGAACAGCATATGTGAAGGCCCTGGGGTAGGCCAGAAGCTGTCTCTTTGGGCCAGTGGAGACAGTTCCCGGGCTGGACCTCCTGGTGCAGGATAAAGGTGGAGAGAAGCAGGGACCAGCTCACGTGGGGCTTGTGTCGCCAGATCTAGATGTTTGGACATCATCCTGGTAGTGAGGGAACCACGGAGGGGATTTTCTTATTGGGGGGACCTGCCCCTTGGGCTCTGTGTGGAGGCAGAGAGCCCTGCAGAGGCTGGAGCACATGTCCAGGCAAGAGGGGCAGCATCCTGGACCCTATGGGGACAGAGTGGGTGATCTGGGAGATGTCCCTGGCACAGCAGGATTAGGGGTTGATGACTAGATGATGGACTGAGGGAGAAGGGGGAGGCCAGGGGGCCAAGGATTTGTCTTAGGCACATGGATGTGCCTGGGAAGAAGAGACCCTGGAAATAAGACTGGCTTGGTAGAGGTGTCGGGAAGATGCTGGCCTGTCCTTCCACCCAGAAGAGCCCTGGGGCCATCCTGCTCTGAGCAGGGTCTTCCCTCACAAGCAGCTTACCCGCCATCCCAGGGATTTGCACCAGTGAAGGGCCGGCCCACAGGGCCCAGAGCGACGATGCCCTTATGGGCAGCCAGGAAGAGCGGCCTCTCTCCCTGAGAAGCACGGACTGGTTGCGAACGAGTGGGCCAGCCCGCCCAGGCCCCCGGCAGCCTCCAGAGCTCAGATGGAGGCACGACGGTCTTTCTATTTTCAATCCAAAGGGAGCGGCCATGAAGCATCACCAGGTTGGGGCTGCCTGCAGCAGAGATGGGGTCACACCGGGCGGGGGGCTCCCACTAGGTCCTGAAAGGCGGGTCTCAAGAACACCAGCTCCAGAAAAAGCCATGAGCTGGGTCCCCACAGAGGCACTGGCCCTGCCATCGGGCCACAGGGATGTCAATGTCACTTCCTCCCGAGCACTCTAGAAAAAACAAACCGGCTTAATCGCTTACACATGCTGCTCTGCGGCGCTGAGGGAGGGGCCACGGTGGCCCTCCTTGTGAAAGAAAATATATTCAAACATCGCTGTCACTATTGTAGCCCTAATTGTAGGGCTGTGTGGGCACCCGTCCCAGGATGTAATTTTCCATGAGGAGAAGGTGCCCAAGGCCCCGCCCCCGGCTAGGAGACCTTGGAAGCCCCGTCTGTCTGCCTTCCTTTGCCCGTTTGGCCAAGCTTGTGGGAGGACATTGCGTGTCCCTGCTTCTGTCTTCTGTCTGAAACAAAGGAAGTTGAGTGAATGAGAGAGAAACTGAAGGAAAGGCAGTCTAACTCTTGCAAAACCCAAAACCGGAGAAATAAAGACCAGAATTTTACCTTGGGCAAGGCACTTCTCCGGGCCACAGTTTCCTCCTCTGTAAAATGCGGGTGATAACAGAAGCCACTTACCAGGGTTGTTGGCACAGAGTTACCGTCCATTAATGTGCACTTTGGTGTTTATGGTGGAAAAGCGCTGAGCAAAGGGGTAGTTTGAAGAAGTCGAAATACTCTCTGTCCTGGGGTGAAATCACACTTTCCCTGTGCAGAGAACACGGCTCTTCCCCTTGTGCCTTCCAAGCCTACATTTCTTGGGCGCCAGCAGGGCACCAAACCAAAATGGCGTCCCAGTTCCTGCACCTCTGCCGCCTGCCCCTGGAGGGCGCTGTGGGGTTACTGCCGCCCACAGAGCTGGGAGTATACTCGCCCTCTCCTGCAGGATCCCCGGCAGGCTCCTGACCCAAAGACAAAGAAACAGGCAAATCCCAAGCCACCAGCAGGGGTCAGAGCATAAGCATCAGCACAAAGCCTCCTGGAAAATACACCAACAGCCATGAAAAACGTTTGCATGTCTTCACCCGGTAATTCCATCTCTGAGACCCACTTCAAGAAATAATCCAAAATGGGGGGGTGGGGGGAGGGGTGTGTGCCAAGATGTGTATCATATATTTTCATACATGAAATGTAAAAAATCTGGAAGATGCAAACCAAAATGTCAATACTTTTCATTTTATAATGACTCACAATCCACTTGTCTCCGTGTTTTCTGTAATGTCATGAGGCTAGTAACCTCATAGGGAAACAAAACAAGCAGGCCAGTGAGATCGTCTTCACTACATAAAGAGCTCTTTGAAGCAAAAAAACGTGTTTCCTTCCCTTTTGTGTCCCCCTTGCTGGCTCCGTCAGAGCTGGACAGTCTTTTGCATACCTACTGGTAAGTGAGTGGCCCCTAGCCAAAGCTCTCTAGTCTACTCTGTTATTCCACCATTAGTCCTTCAAGTCTTGAAGCTTTGTGGCCTTCAAGAACTCCCTTCTGTATTGCAAGTGCTGGGAAGAGAGTGTTGGAGGGCTTCTTAACTCAGTTCACATCTTAGGAAAAATGGGACTGGATTGAGTTTGGGATATGAGGGGTCAGGAGTGGGCACCTTGAAATCAGAAGGTGCACTGGAAAAAGTGGTGTAGATGGCATAATTCTAAGATGGCCTCATGACTCCCACCCCAGGGAGACATACCTTCTGTAATCCCCTCTCTTGGGTAGGGGTAGAACCTCTGACTTTCTTCTAACCAACAGAAGATGGCGAAGATGAAAGGATTTAGCAGGTATGATTAAGGTCACCAATCAGCTGACTTTAATCAAAAGGGAGGTTATCCTGGGTTGGGTCGACCTAACCAGGTGAACTCTTTAAAACAGAGTCTCCATCTTCCCTGAAAGAAGAGATTCAGGGCAAAGAGATGCTCTCTTGTTGACCTTGAAAAACAAACACCTGTGCTGTGACCTGCCTGTGGAGGGGGCGTCTCTAACAGCCGAGGGCCTCAGTCTTACAACCACAAGGAACTCAATTCTGCCAACAATCAGAATGAGCTCAGAAGAGGACACTGAGCTCCAGCTGAGACCTCAGCTGGGGTCTTGACTCAGCCTGTGACACCGTGAACAAAGGACCCAGTGAAGCCATGTCTGGACTCCTGACCTACAGAAGCTGTAAGATCATAAATGGGTGTTATTTTCAGCTGCTACATTTGTGGCAATTTGTTACACAGCATAGAAAACTAGTGCAGGTGAAGTCCACCTTGAGCTTGGCCTATCTCTGCCCTTGGCACATCCAAAGAACCCCCAGGCCCATGACAGAGAAGACTTGAAGCCTGTGCTCAAATTACCTGCTGTCTTATCATCTTCTGGGCCATTCTGCACAAGCTGACAGATTAACTGCCCCAAAGCACAGCCTTAATCAAGTTCCTCTCTTGCCTAAATCCTCCTGGGGTTCCCCAGGGCCCGCCCAACAAAATTCCATCACCCAGGCCAAGTGTTTGAGGCCCCAGCATCCAGCCCTGCCCTCCCTGTCTAGCTGTAAACCCCTTGTCCCGTACCCCAGGTTCTTCAGACAACGCTGACAACTCAGTCCCCTCTCCCCACTGTGCTCTGTCCTCTCACTGTCCCCCTGCGGCAACACCCTCCCCACCCAGCCCCCCTCTGCCAGCACCCGCTCTGCCAACGCAGGTTACAATGTAATGTCTGCTTTTGTTAAAAACAAGTTAAATTCTAGACAGTCAGCAGGCGCATCAGCATGGCTAGGGAGATGTATGTCGTTTTGAAAAAGAAAATAATTCGATGTTGTAATTTTATATTTGGAAAAATGGAAAGAAGAACCCTATTAGTTTCATAATTCAGACTTTAAAAAGTGAAGCTCCTCGTAGACTTCCTGGCTGGCACAGATCCCAAGAAGAGCAACCATTGTCTCACGGGTGGCCATGCGGATCTCCAGGGAGTGGAGGTGAAGAAACACAATCTTCCTCGGTCTCTCTCTCTGGGATATGTATACATATTAGAATATAAATATTATATATGTAATATGCATCGATATAAACATATTGTGTATATTACATACAATTTGCATATATATTTAATATGCATAGTAAAAAAATCTGGAAAATCGTAAATCATAGCGTGAACAGTGGTTTTCCCAGGGATGTGGGATTGTGGGTGGTCTCTGCCCTTTATATATACGCTTGTAAATTTCCCTTCTCGGCTACTAAAAATTGACAGAGTTCTTTTTAGAACCCTATCAAAATTGGAACCATCTTTTTGGAGGACAATATATACCACAAACCTTAAAAACAGGCATGCCTTTTGGCTCAGTAATTTTACTTCTTGTAACATATCTGCAAGCAATGGATGTCCACAGAGATTTATGTACAGAGGTGCCCAGGAAAGCATTGTTTATGCTGATGCAGCCCGGAAAATTAATTATCCAACAATAAGGGCAGATTAAATAAATGATGAGGGTATCCAGAATGATGGAATGTCAGGGAGCTGTTAAAATTCATGATATTGACCATCGAAAAGCCTTGGGAGGACTTGCAGGTGTATTATTAAGGAAAGTCTCAAGTGATAACAAAAGAGCCAGTCCAAGGTCTTGCTGTGAGGCTGTGAGCCCCTGAGCACAGATGCCACCCACATCTGTGACACAGCAACACTCCCCAGTGTCAAAACACCTTGATCAGTGTTTTACACATCATTCCTCCATTTAATAGAAACGGCCTAGAAGGCAAGGGCTCTTCCAAGACCCAGGGACACCGGCATAGCCAGGGACAACACAGACCCAAGTCCCTGACCCTGGGGAGCGCACATTCAGAGGGAGAAGCAGACAACGGAGCAAATGAGGAAGATGGTGTGGGGCCTTGCTGGCTTCTGAGAAGGCAGCCCACTCCGAGCGGGGAGAAGCCGCTGGAGGGCTTGGCGCACAGCAGAAGCCTCTGGCCCTGGGTGGAAGGTGGACAGTGGGGGCCGAGGGTGGACACAGGGATAGGTTGGGAGGCTGTGGCAGCGATCCAGAGCGTGACTGGGACCGCCTCTGCGTGGTGGGAAGTACGAGAGGTTTTTATTTTCTTCTTTGAGCTTTTCTGTAGTTTCTGAAGCTTGGATATTGACCATTACTTGTGAGCACATATAATTAAGTTTTTGAAAATCCCATCCACCTTTCAGGTTCCAACTCAAACGATCTCTCTCCTGGGAAGCTGCCTGGATTCCCAGTATCCCTGACAGACACCCTCCTCTGTGACTGCCCCAGGCCCAGCCCATCTGGAAGTAGAAGGGGCGGGTCTTTCTGCCCTAGCCAGCCTGGAAGCTCGTTCCTGAGGCCAGTGGCCTCCCTGGGACACACACACAGAGCCCCACGAGTCCTTCAGGCCGTGGGACTCAGGCTCTGCTTTCCCCAAGTTCTGGCCCCACCTCCAGGATTGAAAATCACACCCTTTGGTCCTCTCAGCTTGGTCAATTCCCCCAAGTCCCTCACATACCAGGGAAGCCCTTAGAGACAAGAAATCCATTCAATGAGGGATCCCCAATAATGATGAAACCCCAGGGGTTCTCCGGAGGGGCCCTCCTAGGAGGCTGGGGAGCCAAGATGGATGGGACACACCAGCCAACACCTGTCTCGGGCTTCTTCCTTAGAACATGTGTATACTGGGGTGGGGGTGAAAGGTTTTATAATGTTAAGCCAAATTGGCAACATTTTGAGGAGAGGGCCCCAATTCGCAGCCCAGCACCCTGACCCTGAGGTCTGCGTGACACCCCAGCCAGGCGCTGGCCTTTCCTGCTCACTCAGAGCCCAGGAGAAGATGCTCCCAGACACAAGGCCCCACCATGGGCAGCTCTGGCTTCCTAGGCCTGGGCGGGGGCCCTGAAGCCCTCGCCTGCCCTCAGAGCCGTGGTTCCTGAGCCTCCAGCTGCTGCCCAGCATCTAACCCCCAGCCAGGGTCAGAAGGAGGAGGCAGCCCTAGAGGGGACCCAAGTCTGGGTGGAGGGCAGGATGAGCGTGTACTGCAGATGACAGGTGGAGGGGGAGAGGGGCGCTAGCTCTCCTGGGCCTGGGTGTTCAGTCACAGGGGCCACTGCTGCTGGCAGCCCGCTCCCAGCCATTCCCCATCCTGAGGGCTGGGTCTGCCCTGGGGCCTAGTTCTCCCCTGGAAAAATCACCCAGCTCCTGCCAGCTCTCCCAGACAGCACCCTGGGCTGGCCCCTTCCTGCCCTTCGCCAGCACCTGCTTCTCCCCTGGGCCCTCCAGCTTCTGGATGGGCAGTTGGGGCACCAGTTGTGCCTCTTGGAGAACAAGGGCCGCTGCCTGGCTGCCGACCCCTCCTTGCTGTTCTCCCCACAGCCTTCTTGGAGACTCTCTTAGGACACAGACTCAGCTGCACCAATCCGGCTCCTGCTTGTCCTCACCCTGGCTCTGAACTCCCCAGCAAGGCCCCAAAGCCTCAGTGAGCCCCACTGCTGTTCACCCCTTTACCCTCGCTCCCCTCCACATCCACAGGCCCCCTCCTCCCTGCACACCCCCAACTTCCCTTCCCCTCTCCACTTTCAGCCACAAGACCCCAGGGGGCTGAGCTCTGCTTGTCTTTTCACCTCAATTTCCTCAACCTGACTGGTCATGACCCCCCCAAATCAGTCTGACTTATCTCTCATCGAAGGTGAGTTGCCACCTCCCCCAGGAAGCCCCTCCCCAGCAGGGATTCCCTGTGCTCCCCCTGCCCATCCCCCCATTAGGGCACTGAGCACTTGGAGTTGTCACTGTTTGATGTCCTGCTGTCCTCGCTATGCTGCTATGGCTCCACACTGGGGAGGGAGTGACCCACCAGTGCACAAGGGGCTCGCTGTCCGCAGCTCCGAGGGGCTGCCCCATTCATCAGTCCCAGGTTCACATGGTCCCCGTGGTGTCAGATGCCCTCCTCACCCCAGTCTGAGCTGGGCACTTTTCACTCTCAGCCCCCTTTCCCCAGGAAGGAAAACATTAAAATACCAGCACACACAGACTCTGCTCCTTACCACATCCCAGCTCAGGGATGTTGGGCAAGTCACCGCTCCTTTCTGAGCCTTACTTTCCTCATCAAAAAGTAGAATACCTCCTTCCTGGGATGCGTTTAAGGATCAAGTGGGAAAAAATAATAAACTGCACCCAGCCAATGTTTAGTAAACAGCAGGCATCCAATATAGAACAGTGCCCTTCTTGTTCCCAGATGTGCTGCTGCAGCCCCAGAACGGAGGCTCATCTCACCACCAGGGGGCAGTGTTACCCACACCCAGCTCCCAGCTAACTCGGCTTTCTAGTGAGGGAGGCGTGTGGTTCCCTGAGTCCCCAGTGGGGCCCTCACTCTGCAGGCCATCAGTCCGCAGGGGCAGAAATTCTGGGTTGCAAGGCAGTGGGAGGGAGCCGTGCCCAGGTGCTAGGGAGGCTTGCCCAGGTCCTGGAGGGAAGGGGCGGTGCTGGGAGGGGGCTTGGGGAAAGTGCGCCAGGAGTGCACAGTGGTTAGAGCAGGTTTGGGAGCCAGACAGGCCGGGTTCAGAGCTGATCCTGCACCTCCTGACCTGACTTGGTGGGGAATGTAACTCAATGGTAGAGCACATGCTGAGCATGCGTGAGGTCCTGGGTTCAATCCCCAGTACCTCCACTAAAAAAAAAAAAAAAAAGTTGACCATCTTACTTGCCCATTGCAGGAGGTAGGAGTTTCTGCAGTGATTTAACTCCCCAGCCAGGATGTGTTTGTCTCTTTGCCAGAGACTGTGTCCCATCAGTTTGGCCCCACCTACAAACTCTCTCAGGCGAGCTGGAGTCGTGCCAGCTTGGACAGTGGTGGATGCCAGGAACCAGCAGCTAAGGGCCTTCATGAAGCAGTGAGCCCAGCTGGCCAGATTTCCCACTAATGATTAAAGCCACAGAACATCTTAGCATAAGAGTCTAAGAGAGACACACGATTCCCCGCAGGGGTTCACATTTGTGACTGGCCCTTCAGAACTCATGGGCCTTGACTGACAGTCAGTCCTTCAGAGCAAGTGAAGCCTCAGGAAGAGAAGGCCAACCTTACTGTGGGCCTCTCCCACCAGCACCCGGGCCAAGGGGAGAAGGACCCAGCATAGGAATGAGGCCGGAGCACGGGGAGGTGTCACCCTACCCCCACCTCACCACACCCCCACCAGGAGAGAAGCCACGGAGTCACACCCTGCCGCTCCGGGCCCTGCTCTAGGGGGATCTGGCAGTGGCTCCCAGGCCCGGCCATCACTCGGACTCACGGGGAGAGCTCCTTAAAGACGCCCAGGCTCCCCCTAGACCAGCTGCACCAGAATCTCCAGGGTGGCTCTGAGACATCCTTATTTATTACTGCCCTGGATTCGGATGGTCATTAGGTTCAGAAACCTGAACCGAGTGTCCGCTCACATTTCCCATTCTGAGGGACGAGAAGGGGTGGTGGTTTTGATGCTGTTATTTAAGTGGAAGGATTTTCGATCAGTCTTGACAACCGATCTCTGAACAGTTCCAACTGGCCACTTTGCCAAGGAATCCAAGGGGCACACGTGCACACACACCCCCCTAAACACACACAGGCCCACTGGGCCCAGGATCTCACGCTCAGCAGGTTGCCAGGTAACCAGGCTCTGAGGCCTATCACCACCTTGAAAGGGCGCCCACTGCCCCAGGAACAGTCTTGTGGCCAGTGGTCTGGCGGCCGAGGTGGCTTGTGGCCGGTGGTCTGGCGGCCGAGGTGTCAATGGCTGGTCACAGGTGGCGGGCTGCTTCCCAGACGATCTGCAGGGCCATGGAGGCACAGGGGAGCTGAGCCAGGGTGTAGGCCAGGGAGCGGGTAGGTGCACGCAGCTTGCCCAGGTAGGCCACGGTGTGCACCATGCGGCCCAGGAAGACCACGAGGAAGTGCATCCGGGCGACGAAAGGGTCGGGCCCCAGGAAGGAGTAGACGAGGCCGAGGAACAGGAAGGGGTAGATGGTCTCCATGTCGTTCCGGTGGGCTCTGGGAAGGCAAGGGGTGTGGTCAGCCAGGCAGCAGCTTGGAGAGTGTCCAGGAAGCTGGGGCCCTCTGCCCCAAAGGGCCCCGCATCCCTGGGGATCATCTCAGGGTGCCAGAGTCATGTCCATCCTCAGGACAAAGAGATACCCAGAGGCAGAAGGGACAGTGACTCCAAGCTGGCACCTGTGAACAGCTGAGGAAGTGAAGCCTTGTTAATGGACTAGGAGCTGTGAAAAGCTTGTGGTTGGATTTTCTCACCAGCCCCGGGGCTCGCCAGGACCCGGCCCCTGCCACAGTCTCCCATCTTCCCCGCTGGCCTTGGATGTCAGGTGGGAAAAGGGGGGCTCAGCGGGGTTGAGTCAAGGCCGGGGTGGGGCCTCAGTCCACCTCCGGCCCGTGCTCTTTACCACCAAGAGCTTCTCCGAGGCAGCCCTCCTTCCGAATGCAGGTTCCTGGGCCCTCCCCAGTGGGACAGGCTAGAGCTTACGAGCATGTGTCTGAAGTCCCCGCCTGTTTTATTCTGCCCCTAAATATAAGTAAACCCCTACTCGTTTCAGAGATAATTATAACAAGAACATCTTCCACTCACGGGAGCCAGCCAATCGCTGAACTCAAGTGAAACTGTCTCATCCGTGCTAGCCTGCTTCTTCCTTTGTTTAAAATAATCGTGTGTGGGTATGTGTGGTGGTGGAGGGGTGGCTGGGTATAACCCCGCCATCAAAAAATGACCAAGAAAGAAAACTCATCACTTCGGCTAAGAGCCGGTTCACATTTTCCATGACTCCTGCTAAATGGGCAGCTTCCCCTGGGGAGGGTGGGGACGACGAGTCCCATAAATTAGAGGCTAAGCAAGTGACTGAAGCCATAGAGGGCATGCTGGAGGCGCAAATAAACTGGAACACAGTGCCCGGGCCATGACCTCCCCCAAGGATAGGCCGCACGTGTGAGACGTGGGGATGCTGCTGGAACTGAAGCCCATTCTCTGAGCCTTCCAGCTGGAGTGCATTTCACCAATGCTGTGCCAACAGGCCAGGCCCAGCCCAGCAGCCCCTGTGTGGGGACATGCCGCAGAGTCCTCCTCTTCCCTCCCAGGGCCATGGTATGTGGATGCTGAGGAATTGGTCTGGGCAGGGGGGTGGCCTGGAGCACTCAGCAACTCAGTGCTGAGGGTAGGGTGTCTGCCGAGTGACCTACACCGAGTGCAGGTGTAGTCAGAGAAGGAGACATCAGTGCTGAAGCCTGAATGAGGAGGGGCCATCTGCACAGGGGAAGAACTTTCCTGGGAGAGGGATTGACATGTGCAAAGGTCCTGAGGTGGGAATGAGCGTAGTGTGTTCAAGGCTCAGAAAAGTGACCCATGCAGCTGGAGTGTGGTATGCAAGAGGGACAGAGGCAGGACAAGAGGGGGAGAGGAGCCTTGTGAAGCAGGATAAGGGGTCTGGAATTCAAACTGTGTACAAAATCTCCCATAAACCCAGCAGGGCCTGGATCTTTCTTAGGTCAAACTCAGGACACATCAGTTGGTGTCTCCATCCCCATACTCTGGAGCCAACGTGTGACTTCCTTTTCCTTTTCTCCCAAATCTCGACCTTGGGACTCAGCCCCATTGAAAGCAAGCCTGAGGCAGGGCAGGGCAGGTCTCACCAGCTGAGAGAAATACTGCTGGATGCTGACGTCAGAAAGGCATGCCCTGGCCGGGTCCTGATCCCAGGGATGAAGAGGGGGAAACCGAAGACCAGGGCCACTCCAGTTTCCCGATGGAGCAAGGTTCCTAGCTGGGAGTTACATGGGAAGAAATGGCAACTGGTCCTCTAAAGTCGCACCACCCTATGGAGATGCAGCTGTGTATGCCAACATCCTCCCATGTGCTATTAGACACCTTAGAAAACCTATTTTATGTTAAGTCAATATGTCCCAGAATGTGGTCTGCCCACCACAGGTGACTCATGAGATGGTGTCACCTGGGAGTATTCTCGTCATGTTATACATTTCTCAGAAAGTTTCAAGAAGAGCATAACTAGCATACGAAACCCATTCATTCAGACATTTTTCCTTAAAGTGTGTATTTACACTTTAAGAATGAGTCAGGTTTTAGAAAGCTGTTAGGAGGATCGCTGGCTAAACCCCAAAGCACAGGTGATGGAAAGAAGTCAGGGGACACAGGGCGGAGAGGAGGGGTAAGGATGGGAGATGACCCAGAGGTGGGGAGGGGCAGCCCCACCTCCTGGCTCCAGACACCGGGACTAAAGGATTCAGAGGTCACCACTGAGGGAGGAGAGGTGTCTGGGAGCCGACAAAGCCCTGAAGCTCTGACTCTCAGCCCCGGGCTGCCCAATGCCCTCTACCCCTCCCCTCCCCTCCCCGGGTACATCTCAAACCACAGCCTGGCTCCCACGAAGCCACAAGTGGTGACAAGGACAGAGAGACATGGGGAAATCAGGGATGATGCAAGAAAACTCATTCCCCACTCTCCACCCCAGGATCTGAATCGAGAGGCATGGAGGGAGTCACGTACCAGAGATGCTTGGGCAAAACATGTCATTCCAATAATAACCCTCTTTTAAGGTGAAAGTCACTCAAAGCAAATTCTCACTAGACTGGACTTGCATGACCTCCCGTAGCATCAGGCCTGCCCCTCCCCCTCAACAGACATTGCAACACCGCAGCCTTTTACCACATCAGGTGAGACAGCCACGTGGAGAGAGAGTCCCACAGTCCCCCGCCCCCCCCCCCCCCGACAACCCTGGGGCCTCCAGGGCAGGGACAGCCGCCAGCAGCCACACCAGCTCCCTCCTCTTCCCTCGGCCGTGCTCTCCATCCGTACAGGTGATTTCCTAGAATTCAGGTTTGCTACAACACAAAGGCTGCTGAGTTTTAAAGGCAGGTAGAAAACAGAGCTAAATTATGTTCATGGAGGGGAGCAGTGCCCGAGTCTGACGGCCTGGGCCGGGTGGCAGCTTCGCCGTCAGAGCTTTGTGGCCTTGGGAACCCCACCTGCTCCTCTGTAGGTACGAGCGCCGTCCTCGGAAGGCTGTGGAGCAGGGTGAGTTGGTCCCTCGAAGTGCTTAGAACACTGCCTGTCACCGAGTAGGTGCCCAATTTGCCTGCCATCTTCTTTGTCATTGTTACCACCATCAGCAGCCCTGTCCTGGACACGACTGTTAAAACTTACTTTCACCTCTTGGTTTTTCCAGTCTCCCAACCACCTTCAGACCCCCAGGCCAAATTAATAAAAACCATTTTATGGTGCCGGGTAAACTGTCAGGCTAGGGGCCTGCAGATCCGCCGTAGTGATCCTTAGACCCAGGGCCTCGGGCACGTCTCTCTCCCTCGCTGGGTCTCTGTTCATTACGCACAAAATGAATGTGCTGCCTGGCGTCTAAGGGACTTGCTAGGGCTGAGATCTGGAGACCCAATCTCCTGACAAACCTCTTCCCTCAGATTGTCTGCACACTGCAAAGAGTCAGAAATATCCCAAAGCTTCAGTCAAGTCTTCCTTCCCCAGGACCACTCAGAGACCCCCCGCACCACAGCTGCATTCACACAAACTCAGAATTTGGCCAAAACACCCATTGCTGGGAGGCTCAGACAGGCATCAGAAAGCAGGCATCTGGATTTCATCATTTTCCTTGATACCTGGTTCCTGACTCCTCCCAGAGCAGGGCTCACATTTTCGATCCCAGCAGATGCTAATCTGCAAGGCAGAGTTATGCACAAGAACCAAGACCTACATGCCTTCCTGTTTGTGCAGAAGGCAGCCCTGGTTGCACTAAAAACTCCGGTCTAATATTTAACTCACTCTGCTTCCAGGGCATTTCCCATCAGGTTCCAGCCAGTTCTCCGGTAGCGGATGGCAGGATGTGTGATTCTATGCATTCTATACCCACGAGGTTCCATGATGTTAGGTGAAGTCAGAAGGAGGAGCCCCAGGGGCCCAGGCACCCCACGTCTGGCATGGTAAGTCCCAGTAAATACCAGTAGGTGGAAGGTCCCCAGTCAATACTCACTGAACAGATATAAAACATTACTAGATAAGAGGTGCTCAAGAAGTGCTGAATTGAATTTCAGCCACTTGAGCATCAGCACTGTAGATGCTGGGCGATTTTGCTCCTCATCATGTCCATCTCCACCGCCCAGAAGAGTCAAACCAACCAGGTGGCATGAGGGTCACCAGGATGGATTTGTGTATGGGTGAAGCTTTTGTTCACTAAAGTACAATTAGTGCTGAGCACAGTATCCTGCACATAGTAAGTGCTCATTAAATGTTGGATGGCTGGCTGGGTCGTCCTCATATGAAGGACCATATACTGTAGTTATATTAAAAAGAGTGAAATAGCAAGGAATCTTACTTTCTACTTACCTGTTTCTGTAACTTCTAAAAAACTACAAGGATGTATGTTATTTTCAATAGCCAAGAAAAACATACAGGAGAAACCCCACAGACTTGCTTATAATAAAAGAACTTCTCTATTATTTTTCACTACACTGTCCCACCCATTTCTGCCTGTGACTCATGGGAACATGATAAAAACTATGTGAGGGTTTGTCTCCATCTCACCCCTGTCCAGAAACCCATCCCTACCGCGCCCCATCCCCTGAGAGCGCCTCCTCCAGCCCATTGGTGTGAAACAGCAGAGAGGAAGCCGCCAAAATCCCCACCTTTGAGTGGCTACGTGAAATTAACATTTAGTCTCTGATGGAATTTTACGCAGCCCTTTTGGAAGAATCACTTTTTGAGTAGTTATTTACTGACACAGAAAGTGCTCATGAAACAGTGTTAACTGAAAAAAAAAATCAGAACCCCAAACTGGGTATACAATGCACACCTAGGGTTATGAAAAATATTTAGACATAGAAGACGAATAAGAGATGGAAATGTTAACTGAGATTAGTGTTGTGACTGGTTTTCCCCTTTCTCCTCTATGTATCTTCAGCATTACCCAGATTGTAGGCAATGAGTGGCTCTGATTTTTATAATAAGAAAAATTGTTTTTGATTGACTGGGGGAGGCTAAGCATGTGAAAAGAGGTTCCACTTCACTCAGAACAAAAGAAATGCAAAGTGAAGCTGAAATGTGATGTCAATTTTCACCCATCGTGTTGGCAGGGATCCGTCCAAAAGTGGCTACACTGAGTTGGCAGGTCATAGAGACACACCTCCCGCACCAGTTGTGGGAGTAGATCTGGAGACCACTGGACAGTATTTCTTACCATTTGATGGCATCCTGCAGTTTTGCTCACACATACACACAAAGTGAAATGAAAGAGGTTTTGATGAGTTCTGTTCATAACAGAAAAAGACTAAGAGCCTAAATGCCATCGGAGGGGAAGTGACTGGATAAGCTATCTTCGATCATCCATTCAAGAGATTAATGGCATAAATACTGTAGCATGGATGTAATTAATGAGGCCCCTCTATGGGCTGATACGAAACAATTTCTGTTGTTATGTAAAAAAAAGACAGTATAAATCATCGATGAAGGGTAATTCTTTGGGGATAGGAAGGAAAAAGCACAGCGCGAGTGTCGTAAATGCAGAAAGTCTGCCTCTGGGAAGAGGCACAAGACGCCAGTAACAGCGTTTACCCCTGGAGAGGGGATCTGGGCAGGACCTGGAGGTCAGAGGTGGCAGAGAGATTGAATTTTCACTGAATACCCTTTTCTACCTTTATAATCCTGAGCCATGAGCATGTATTATTTTTCCACGATTAACTAGAAATCAAATCAATGAATAAATTAAAACAGCCTAAAAGGATCAAGAAAGCAGAAGACCTTAACCCCCTGGGTATCCTCCCAGTCCCTGGTGTTTGGAAGAGGGTCTGAAAGGTCGGGCCGCATCCAGGTAGAGGGAAAATGGTACTTGCCTGAGGCAGCGTTCCACATCCGGGTCGCTCCGGCAATACTGGAGGCCTCCGTGTCTCTGAGCATCCTCGGGGTTGGCAAAAGCCTGGAATACATCAGCTGAGAATTACTGTTTGTGAGACGGGTGGTCCGGTCAGCTAGGCCTGCGGCGGTGCAGCAGCACATGCGTCTGTTCACCAGCATCCATGAACTCCTGCTGTGTGCTGGGCGCTGGGGACTCACCGTGAGCAGGACTGCTATGACTTAACGTCTGTGCCCCCGCAAACTTTCGATGTTGAGACCTAATCCCCAGTGTGATGGTGTTAGATGAGCCTGTAGGAGGCGATTAAGTCATAAGGGTGGAGCTCTCCTGAATGAGATTACTACTCTTTTGAGACCTCAGAGAGCTCTCTCTCCCCTTCTGCTATGTGAGGAAACAGCAAGACCGCCATCTATGAACCAGGAAGTGGGCCCTCACCAGACACGGACTGTGCCAGTGCCTTGATCTTGGACTTCCCAGCCTCCAGAACTGTGAGAAATAAATTTCTGTTCTTTATAAGCCACCCAGTCCCTGGTATTTTGTTACACAGCAGCCTGGAGAGACCAAGAAAAAGGCCCTCCTATGCCTGCTCTTGTGAAGCTCAGTGCAATGAGCCTATGACCCAGAGAAGACCAGATGGCGAGCGTTAAGAAAGAGAAGACAGGGTTAGCTTTGAAAAGATTCATAGGAGACCTGACCAAGTCTGGAATCAGAGAAGGCTTCAGTGACATTAAAGCTGAGGCTTGAAGGATGCATCAGCCTTAATCAGAAGGAGGGAGAGTTGTAGCATTCAAGGCATAAGGAACAGCATGTGCAAAGGCCTCGGGGTCAGAAGATGAGCACGGATGAGGAATGAAAAACCCACATACCCACATGGCTGGAGCATAGACAGCAAGGGACTGAGTTCCAGGATGAAGGTACAGGGGTCAGCTGGGGCCCTGGAGGTACCCTATGAATCTAGATTTTGAATTAAGAGCAATGAGAGGGCCTCAACAGGCCCCGGTAGGAAACCCAGCTCCACACAGACTAACTGCAGGTTTCTGAACTTCCCTGAGTCTCAGCTTCCTCATCTGTGAACTCCGGATCAAATGGAGCTCATCTGCCACGTGAAGAGGGTGGGAGAGGACTGGAGACACCCCAGCACATCGCCTGGAGCCAGGCGGGTGCTGGAGGAACTGTCAGTCTACAGCAGGGACTTGAGATCATACTTAGGTCATCGAAGGCCCTGCTTTACACATGACAGTCACACCCACTGCTCAGGCTCCTCTGTTCCCCGCTGGCATCCAGCCCCACCAACCACACAGCAAACCTGAATGTCTACAGCACGGTTTCTAAATTGCTCATTCAGTGGCAAATCCTGCTGCCTCTGATTTACAAGCCCTTGTGACATCTGTCCCCAAGCACTGGTTTGTCCTGCCTGGTGGGTCTGCCCCTGCCTCACCCCAGAGGTGAATGCCACCCGGGTGTGATGGCTCTCACAATCAGGATCCCTCACAGCCAGAACTCCTCTTTGCTGGCCTTTAAGTCACCAATTCTGATGGCTCTGTACAGAGTCCCTGTGCCTGGGACACCCTTCAAAAGGTCTAGGCACTCAGCGGCAGTGGTCTTGGGTGTCCGCAGTCCATGGGATTGCTCACCTCTGAGAACAACTTGAATACAAGTCACCCTGGTGAGAACCAGCTGTAGTGCGGGCGGGAAAAGGCCGAGCATCACAGGCTGGAGCACGGCCGGCCGGCCGCTTGGTGGGGCAAGGGGCGGGTCCCGGGATGCACTCCCGCCAACAGATCTGGGGCCATGCATGTTTCTTCCAGCTGTTATTAAGTTCTGAGGACTGACGTTGGTGGGACATTGGCTTCTGCGCCAGGAGCTAAGGTCTCCAGGCACTGCGGTGACTATCCCCAGTTTACAAATGAGGAAATCAAGCTCTCAGACTTGTCCAAGATCCCAAGGCTGCTGGGTGGAGGAGCCAGAGATGGCACCTCCCCTTCTCAGTGGAGCTCCCCAGTTCCTCCCAGGCTGACTGGCTGAATGCAGGGAGCAGAAATGAGAGGGAAATTCAGACAGTGGGGAGGACCTGCGACAGCCCGAGGGGGGCTTTCCTTCTGCCACTCCCTACTGACCAGGCAGGAAGGCACCCCAACGGGTTTGTCTCCTTCTCTAATCCACATTAAAAAGAAAGTTCTGGGCCCTGCACGGCCCTGGTGAGAACCCCGTCCCCCCATGGCAGGGCGTGAGCTCTGGAGCTGGGCACCTGGATTCAAACCCAGCTGTGTGGCCTTCACAAGTGACATCTCCTCTCTGAGCCCAGGTTCCTCACCTGGAAAACAAGCTGAATACGGTCCGCACTCCCTGCCCCCACCCCAAGGCCGTGGTGGGGATTAACCGCTCAGCTGCACGGAAGGAGTCAAAGGGTGGATGCGGCAGTCCCGCTGCGTGCCTGTATCCAGCATCCCAGCATGGGCCCAGGCAGGGCGAAGTCAGGATGCTCAAGGAGCCTCTGCTTGGGGAATTATTTCATCTGGGGAGCTGCCCTGCCTGCTCCCCAGTGTCCACCCCCAACACTTCTGCCCCCAGATGCTGGGAGAAGCAGAGAGTGATGTCAGCCTCACCTTGTCTTTGAACTGGACAAAGGGTACAGTCGGAAACAACTCCTCTGCGATACCTGGAGGCTAATCTGCGGTACCTCCGGGCCTCTCAGTGCCTAACAGGACAGCCTGCGAGCTTGGCCAGCGATGTCTCTGCTAACAGTCACGCTGGAACCGGTTCTCCCGCCCACCCGCTCCCCCTGGCTTAGATCTGGGCCTCTTTGTTGTTGTTTTGGCTCCAGAACTCGGATTGGCGGATTGGTGGGGGAAATTCCTCAACCGAGATCTCCGGTGGAGTCTGGCTGGGACCCGGCTTCTGGAGGCTGCCGTGGGGTTGTAAGCAAACTCGCAGGCAGGTTGGGAATTTCCACTTCAAGAATTCCCGGCTCCTGTTTCACCGGTTCCCACTCCACCCAAATATCAGATCCCCTGTCCGGGAAGCCGCCAGGTCAGATGGAGGCTGAAGGCTGCCTCACGCCACCCTCCGGGACCTGCTGCTCCTTGAGACGCTGACAGAGCTCAGTGGATCTTGTGGAATCTCCCGGTACCAAGAACTTACCTGGTGCCACAGCAAGTAAGTAAATGCTCTTAAAACAGAGGACAAGGAGGTACGCGTCTCACTGAAACTGAGGACCACATTGGAGCCATCCCAAAGGACAGGATAGGCACCTAGTCCCCAGCATACTCACTCACAGGCTGGCCCTGAAAACTTCTTGGCCAAGTGTCCCATCCCCAACCTTACTGGCAGGACAAGTGAGCGCACGCAGGGCTGGGGTCCCCGAGGGCGGCACGTACCTTCTTCCGAAGCCTCACTTGGCCGGTGATGATGGCCACCACATACATCTTGATGACCAGCAGAGTGCTGCAGAGCAGGAAGGCCGGGAGCACCTGGCCGCTCCCCATCTCCAGGCTGGGGGGAGGCATCTTAGCAGTGGCAGCAGCCGCAGCTCCGGGAAAACAGAGGCAGCGAGCTCGGGCGCGTGGCTGTCTCTGAAAGGAGGGAGGGGCGGGGAGAGCCATGAAGGAGGCATGTCTGCACTCAGCTCCCGCCCACTCCCAGCAGCAGCAGTAGCTTCTGCCCTCAGATGCTGGGAGAAGCAGAGAACCTCAGATGCTTAGGTGTCCCCATCCGCCCTGGCTGCGCACCACATTTCTCCAGCAAATCCATAAACACTTTCTAATCTGTTTCCTCAGTCTGTGAAGTGGGGGGGGGGGTGTGTGGCAGTGCCTGCCTTCTGGGGGTGCAAAAAAGCCGGGCACTTGGCAGGACCTCCATGGAGGGCAGATTCATTGATCTGTGCCCCCCTCCCTGAGGGTGAGGTGCTGGTGTGAGAACCAAGCCGTCTGCCCCCACATGCAGCCTGGACACTTGAACCAAGGCACTACCTACGTTAGTGTGACTTTGCTGAATAGTGCTTCCTCCTACCGCCACCCCCCGCAAAATGATGTCCACATCCTAGTCCCCCGAGCCTGTGAATATGTTACTGCACACAGCAAAGGGACTTTGCAGACAGGACCAAGTAAGGATCTTAAAGTGGAGAGTTTATCCTGTTGGTGCGTGTGGAGCCAAAAGACAGAATCAAGTCAAAGATCAGAAGGAAGGATTTATTACTTGCAGCAAGCAGGGGGAGGGGGAGCGTATAGCTCAGTGGTAGAGCATGTGCTTAGCATGCATGAGGTTATGGGTTCGATCCCCGATACTTCTGTCAAAAAAAAAAATAAAAGACAACTAACTACCTCCCCCACCAAAAAACAGGACTAGTTTTTTTTAAAAAGTAAGGAGAACACCAAGGATCTTTCCCAAAGCCGTGTCTCTGGAACAGCAGAACTGGGGAGGTTTTAGACTAAGGGTACCTGCATGTCCCTGGAGGGGCCTGAGCAGAGGAGAATTCAGCATAGAATTGGGGCAAAGGTCAACAGAGTCCAAGCTTCAGTTGATTGAAGTCACACGGGTCAGAAAATTTCAGCATCATCATCCCTTAGGTTCCAGTGGATCTGGTGGTCAGGCCCCCGGGGTTTAAATTCTATAAAACAGCTCAGTTCGGGAAAGTGCTTCAGGCTCATCTCATGTTTGCCACTGAAACAGAACTGGGAGTCTCTCTGACTGATTATCTTTGCTATTTTCACTTCTATTGCCTGATAACAGTTTGTTCTTTTGTTCCCTTAAGACACTAATTCAAAGACTGTTCAAGGACTAGTGACCAGGGTTAGATCACAAAATGGCTTAGGCCCCAGATGGCTTCTCTTATGCCAAAAAGCTGTATCTGGTTCTTTTCCTCCAGGGATGACCTATCTTATCTGCTTACAGTCTGACCTGTGCCCCAGCTCAGTAGAGACCAAGGGAGGGCCTGGCCAGAGAGCAGAGACACAGGCTATGAGCTCTGGAGCCAGACTCAGCTGGCATCCCGGCCCGGAGCCAGCCCTCAGTGGCAGCTGTGTGGCTTTGGGCAAACAGTTTCCCTCTCTGAACCTATTTCTTCACCAGGAGGGAGACTTGGAAACCCTTGATCTTGCTGTTAGGGGCAGTGGGGTGGGGAGAGGGGTGAGGATAGGGGTGGGGAGGTGAGGAGATAGCTTCCTGTCTATTTGTGTGTGCCAAGCCTTCCTTTATCTGGACAAAAAAAATCTGTTTGTAAACTAACACTTGTGTTTCTGAAGCATGAGGCTGCCAGACTGGGTTGTCCTAACCCCATGAGATAAATGGCAGGTCACAATGAGGGACAGACTTAAGAAAGCATTGGATGTCCCAAAACATGTTGTATCTCTGACAGTAGGTCCAGAGGAACTGTGCTAGCTTGCTCCTTGCTGGTGCTTCTGTCCGAGAACAGAGGATGCCCGCCTCTCTCGCCCCCAGCTCAGGGGAACCACTAGACGTGGCTGTCTTCTTGGTCAAAAAGCTCAGTTGGGGGGCTGGGGTCTCTGCACGTCCCCCAGAATCATGGACCAGAGACAGGCCAAGAGGTGACCCTTGTATCCATCCCTCCCTGGACTAGCGGACGTGCTCTGCCCTGTGTGGTCTTCTAAAACACCTCACCAGCAGAGGCTGGGAAAGCCAGTGTGGGAGAAGAGTGGATAACTACCTACTGTTACCTGCAGCCAAAAATAAGAGGGATTTTGTAGGGAAGCCCTTCTGGCCAGTGTGTGTGTCTTCATGGTCGGAAGCTTTTCCTCATCGTCTGCTGAAATGAACCAGCTAAGCCAGGGCCAGGCAAGGACAACAAACCCTTCTCTGATCTTTGGCCAAGAATTTCCCTAAAGCCTCCCTCAGTCAGTGAAAGTTTGCCGTTGTTGCTTTTGGAGGTGGTGGTGGTGATGGTGGCGTTACTTTTCACTGAGCTCCGGTTACGTTCTTTGCTTGTAAGACAGGATCGGTGCCCCTGGGGATTGGGCAGGGGCTGGTGGTGCTCATGGTGGGCCCGGCTCTGGGTCCTCCAGAAAGTACAGTGGTGCCTGCACAAAAATGAGGGCAAGAGAAGGCCCTGAGTCCACCCCGAGAGGAGGCCTCCGGGGCGTTGGAAATGTTTTGTATCTTAACCTGGGTGGTAGTTACACGAGTGGATGTGTACATAAAAATTCACTGAGCTGTATAGTCAAAATGTGTTACTTTGGAGTATCAAATAGAACCCATAAAAGTTCTCCCTTCCCAACTCTACAACCCTGAGCAGAGAGCAGCTGCTTGGTCTGAGCCATCTTCCAGCTCACCCGCCCTGGCATTTCCTGAGGATCAGAGCCCCAGCTCTTCACGCTGTTTAATTGTCTGTGACTTCAGAGGAGACTTAGAAGAGGAAATGGCCCCACCTCGGCAGCTGGTTCCTGACCTCGGTGAATATCGCTGGGGCTTTCTCCAGCCAGGGATGGGGAAATGCAATGATTAAAAAGGAAAGAGAGACTGTCACTGAAGTGACCTTTTAAGTCAGGTTTGTGTTGTATTCATCACCGTGGCATCAACCCTCGTCAGAGAAGCAGTGTTTGTGAAATGTGGTCTGCGGTTTACGGGGGAGGCAAACGTAGATGAGTGAGTTTTCTGACGGCTCTGCAGCCCCTCCTGGGGCAGAGGCCCACCAGGTAGGACCCCTGGATTCCCCTTGGGATAAGCAATTCAATGAAGGAATGTTTTTGTCTGCCAGCTCACCTCTCCCTCCTACCTTCCCCTGGGAATTCATACCCATCCTTTATTTTCCTTGTACCCCTGTTGCCTGTAATTTTGTTGGGGCAGCCAATCAGACTACTCCATCTTCTTAGTATGGGGAAGCCATGTGACCCAGACCAGCCAATCACAGTGTTCCTGGTATCTGGGCACTGTAATTGGTCCAAGCAAAGCCAATCAGAGACCTTCCCTGGAAGTTTATATTCTGACACTGATAGAGTGGTCTGTCTCTGGCTCCTGGGATGGTGTTGGCCTGAAGCTGTGTGCAGCCATTCCCCTTCCCCACATGAAGGAGGCTGTATTATGGAGGAGACAATGAGGCCCCAATCTCTGGCTCACCCAGGCCTAGAAGTCTAGGCGTTTCCTTCTTTCTATCAGTCAAGTCACATCCTTCCTCTGCTCCAAACTCTGCAGTGGCTCCCGTCTCACTCAGCAAAAGCCAAAATTTGGACAAGGCCGGTGGCCCTATCCCATCTGGTCCCCATCTGGTTCTCTCTGTACTCCTCTTTTATTCCTTCCTCCCCTCAGCCCAGTCATACTGCCCTCCTTGCTGGTCCTCAGACATACCAGACACTGTCCTTTGTTTGCTCTGGCTCATGCCTTCGCCTTTAATTCTCTTCCCCTAGGCATCCACTGGATTGACATCTTCAAATCTTTGCTCAAATCCCACATTCCCAAGGTAGCTCACCCTGATCACCTTAATCAGTTCTGCAGCCTGTCCCCACCGCAGCGCTCCTGATGCCACTTCTCCGCTGCAACTTCCTCATTTATTTCCATGGCACTTATCAATCCCTCAATGATACAACATATAATTTATTTAGCATCCTGTCTACTACTTGGCTTCCTAAGGCGGTGGGGGGAGGGTCTGTTCTGTTCACTGATGAGCCACAAACATTGGTCCCATGTCTGACCTATAGATACAACTAAAATCTGTTGAATTGAATAGAATTGATCTGAATTACGCTCATTTGATTTGAATTTCTTTTGTTATAACCAAGAGTCTAGACCCAGATAAGTAAAAGTCTCCAGAGTTTGGTTCTGAGTCCCAGCTCCAGCCTGCCTACTTCTTTGAATCCACTCTGTGTCTCCAGGTGTGACTGGCGGCCAGGCAGGCTGGAACCGGAACAAGATAACTAGGGCATGGCCCCCGGGGCACTTCCTTTTGGTAACTATTCAGTTATGACTGGAAAGAAGGCGTGACTTTAAATTTAGTTAGTTTGCATGTTGACAGCACAAACACTCATCCAGCAGTGTAGACCCGGAAGCTGACGTTTATGGACAAGGATAAATGCTTAAGACGGAAGCTGCCCGTCAGTGAACCAGGCTGATTTGGGGCTGCAGGCCAAGCTGTCTGCCTGGGCTCCCAAGCCCAGCCTGACCCCTGATACCCATTCCTGAGACAGCCAAGACTGCCTTCAGGGATGCTGCCATCCCACTTAGGGACAGCAGTCAGATGGGATGATGGCCATGGGATCACTGGCATCACCCTCACACCGACCCTGGGCCAATCACAGACACCATGGTATCTACCCTCCCAGGAGGTATGACTATTAGACCCATTTTCGAGATGCGGGGCTTGGGGCCCAGGACAGTAGTTGTACTCGCCCTGGGTCCCACAGCTGGGCTTTGGTCAATGTGAACATTCTTGACACAGAGGCAGTGGTGTGCTAGCTGTGGGGCTGTGGGCTCAGACCCACGGGAACTGGCTTTGGTAGACACTCAAGAGGCAACAATTTAATGTGTAATTTAAGGTCCCTCCCACTTTCTCAATGCTTCCCAAAGTCAGGAAATTCCCTGGGAGCTCTTCCTTTCTTGGGAATGAGGACTAGCAGGATGGCTCAGCTGTAAAGTCCAGTGGTAAGAAAAGACTGGAGAATCTCACAAGGGAATATTACTCAGCCATAAAAAGGAATGACATACTGTTACACGCTACTATGCAGGTGGACCTGGAGAACATCAAGCTAAGAGAAAGGAGGCAGACACTAAAGGCCGTATATTGTTTGACTCTATTTATATGAAATGTCCAGAGTAGGCAAATCCACAGAGACAGAAATCAGATTGGTGGCAGCCAAGGCTGGGGAGGAGGGGGATGAGGGTGGCTAGTTGAAGCATACAGGGTTTCCTTTGGGGAAGATGAAAAAGTATTAGAGAAGGATGGTGATGATGGTTGGACAACAATGTGAATGTCCTTGATGCCGCTGAATTGCACACTTTAAAATGATTGGTTTTATGTTAAAAAAGAAAAAAGAAAAGCCAGGGCCACCGTCTTGTTCACGGCTATATTTACACCCCTAGTGTGATGTCTGCATAGAGCAGTGTGGGGTTAATATTTGTTGGAAGATGGACCGCCTGAATGTGTGCATGAGATGCCGAGGCTGGCTGTGGCGTCCGTCCTTGGCTCCTGTCTCCAGTGAGAGAAACACACTTGTGGTTATTCCAAGCTCTGACCGAGTGTGGCCGTGATGGGGCCCACCTGTTGCTCCTCGGACTCCAGGCTCAGATCCTGTTACTGATGCACAGAGCTGCGGTCAGGCAGGAGCATGTCCTGGATGCAGCTTGGGGACATGACACAGCTGAAAGGAGAAGCAGATGGGGGAGGAGGGAGAGGAGAAATGTTTGTCTCAGCACAAACCACTGCCAAGGGAAGCTGCAATCACCCTGAGTTTGACTCTAGGCAGATGCTCTGGGATCAGTGAGGGTCAGGACCTTCCCAAGCGGTCTGTACATTGAGCCAGTACCTGAAACCTCGCTCTCACATGCACGCTGCCCACTGATGCTGTTCGCCCTGTTTTCCTGGGTCTGGCTCTCAAACACATCAGGAACCCATTCCCTAGGAGGCCTGGAGGGGAGCTTTTGCATTCCTGGGATGGTGTTCAGCCCGAGATGGCTCAGGGGACAGCTGGCTGAAGTTTTCAAATGCTGGAATGATGGGAACCCCTCCCACTTTTTCAGCAGCTTCCAGGACGTAAAACTTCCTCTGCTCTCCCCCCTTTCCCCCGGGGCCTTTGTCACGAAGACAGTACTTTATGATCATCCAAATATGCCAGATGCTAAAACTGTCCAGGGTGCAAAGTGGGTATTTCTTCCTCTAGCTCTGATGCAAGGGTCTGCAGCTCCCTGAAGGTCCATGCCAGCTTGAACCCTGCCAGGCCGGGGGACTCACTACTTTCCAATCAAAATAATAATAAAATAACAACCACCACCACCACCACCACAACAGCACAGCATGCCTTGGGAACCTCCTCGGGGCCAGGCTCCTCCTCCCATGCTATACATATAAACTTGCCTTGTTTTATCTTTAGCATCTCACCTTGTGTTATCAGACCCATTTTCAAGATGGAAAAATTGACTCGGGACTAGGAATAACCTTCTCTAAGGTCGTGGATCTGGGCAGAGGTGGAGCTGCCTGAAGACAATCTCGTGCTCTTGACCCCCAGGCAGAGCTGAGGTTTGAATTGAAGCCAGACATTCCCTTCTTGCATAACTCTCATGGTTCAAAATTCCTGTCTTATGCCGAGCTGGATCTGCCCTCCGGAGCCACGGAGAATACAGCTGCTCCCCTTTCCTCCCCCTTACCCTTCAGGAGTTGGAGGTCCACCCCAAATCTCCTCTTCCAGGCAAAATAAAAGCTACTCCATCAGCTAGTCCTTGGAGCCCATGTTTTCCAGACCCCACGACCCAGACCACGAAGGTCCCTCTTAGAGGCGTCATCACCCTGGGTGCCGCTGAGCCAGCTCAGACCAGGGGAGAAAACCACCCTCACGCTACAAGCACGCGGGGCGGGGGGTGGGGGGGACCGTGACTCCAACACAATTTGTGGGGCCCAGTGCAAAATGAAAATTCAAAGCCCCTTGTTCAGCAGTTAAGAATTTCATGACAATGACAATAGAGCATTAAACAGAGCACGGGGGGACCCTGTGTGAATGCAGGGAACTGGCCCTGATTCCGGGCTCAGGGTGACTCCCCATGCGCTGAGGAAAGAAGGAATGTCCTTATCAAAGCCAGAGAAAGGATAATCTCAGACCTTGAGCGGGCCTTTCAGGATGCCAAAAACTTATTATAAATAATTACTTTAGCAACAAGTGAGCCACCACAGGGTCTCTGCAGATGTAATTAAGGATCTTGAAGTGAGATCATCTCGGATTTAAGGTGGACTCTGAATATGTGAGCAGCAAGAACTGATCAAAGAATATTGACAAACAGCCCCCTCTACGAATCCACTCTGGGTCCTGGCCAACCCTGGGGTCCTCACCTGTGTTCCCGTGTCCCACCCCCGAGGTTCCCCTTGTACCACAGCATCCTCACGTAAGCTGGTCTGTCCTGGAATCCTCAGTGTGGCTCTGCCCTGGGACAACAAAACTACCTGCCACCAACCAGAGCTAGTTAACCCTGGTCTGCCCCTGGGGACGTGCCCCACCAAGTGTGGGTCCTTGGCTTCACGCAGGAAAGATTTCAAGAGCGAGCCACAGTTGAGTAAAGGTAGATTTATTTAGAGAGATACATAGTGTAGGCTGTCTCAGAAGGCAAGAGAAAGGCGTGAGGCGCTTGGGTGCTCAGGTTAAAGTAAAAGTGGACACACACTCCATTGACAGAGTGCGGGCCGTCTCCGAGGAGCCGCCACTACTCACGGTGTTGCCAGTTTTTACGGGCTCGGTAGCTTCAGATGCCAGTAAGTGGGAGGACCATTCCCACTACTCTGGGGAAGGAGCTGGGATTCCCAGGAATCAGGCACCAGCCACTCTTTGACCTTCTGCGCTTTGCCTTGGAACTGTCATGGTGCCTGTGGGCATGCTATTTATCATGCTAATATATTACAATGAGTATATAAAAAAGCTCAAGTTCTACTAGAAGTCAAACCTCCTGCCATCTTGAGCCTGAAGGCCTACTGGGAGTTGAATTCTCCACCATTTCGGTGTTAATTGCTGTGTCATTCCTTGAATGGCTGTGCCCTGCCCCTTTCCCTCCTATCTCGGGTCCACTGGAAGCCAAGGCCCCGGGGGAAGACATTTCAGATTCTGTTTGTCCCCTCGGTGCCATAGGTATGATGACATTTTTGATGCAAGCCTCTCACTGTTTCCCTGCTCCCCAGCGGACCCTAAATCCTCCACGAGGAAGGCCTCCCCACTCTCACCTCATCCCCAAAAGCCAGGTCCTCCCTGGCACAGAAAAACACAGTACTGACCCAGACCAGCCTCTCGCAGCCAGCAGCTCCTTCTCACTGCGTGTTTCCTATTGGGTCAATCTCTGGGCAAGATTCTGGCCACATGGACCCATCAAAGGCCACTAGGGCCATGCGTGTGTCACTACTGAGCACGTTGGAGGCAGCAGCTGAGAGAAGAGACCGACCAGCACCCTGGGGAGGGGGTAAGACCCTGGGGATGAGCAGACAGTTTGGCTCCAAGACAAGCGTAACACCTGTCAGAGAGAATAGGTTTTTCCCTCCTGGACGGGGCAGCTTAGAGACGCATTTCGGCTTGGTCTGAGAACACAAGCTGGGCAGTAAACTCAGTGATAAAATAATAATTATTATGTAACAAGAGTAACAATAATACTAGCTAACGTTAGCTGCCAGGCACTGTGCCCAGTCTTCCTCATCCCCATTTTAGAGATGAGGAAGTTGAGGTTCAGAGGAGTGAAGTGACTCAATCAATTTATGTGCTAAACCACCGTGAGACATATATATACATATATATCTGGTGTATGTGAAAAAGACTCTTCAGAGAGCCCGAGGAAGAGGACTTGGCTGAGAAGGAGCTAATGCCCAGATGGAGCTGATCTCCCATGGGCCTGGCTGGACGCTCTGACCTTTCCCAAGATCTCCAGTTTCTGATCCAGACTGTCCATCTCAGAACTGCAGTCGAGCGGTCAAGTAGCACGTGTGCTATAATCAACTGCTCAGCCCAGAGCACTGGGCTAGGGGGTGGGGGTGGTGTTCCAGAAGCGCTCTGAGCTTACAGCCAGGGAAAGACAAGATATGTCCCTTGTCATCCTCTCCCCCACCCCTCTCCCTTTCCCTGCACAAGTTGCAGCCAGGGACCCAGGCAGTCCAGTTTAACCACCCCAGAGGCCCTGACCCTCCTGTCTCATCGTAAGTAACCCTCTCCAGCCCAGCACAGTTTTGGCCACAGTTTTGGCACTAAGGAAAAAGTGCCTCTTCCTCCTGGCTGGATGCCAAATCTGCACCTGGTGGTCAGTCAGCCTCCAGCTCCGGACCAACTGAGCCATGTACCTGGAGCAGGTGAAGATGCAGGCCTGTGGCCAAAATGCATGGCTGTCCCTCCTGGGAACAGGGGCATGTGAGGCCCCAGGACAGTCATTTCTGAAGGTCGCAGAGTTAAAAATGAGAGACCAGAGCGCCCGGCAGAAGTGCCTGCCTTGCTCCCTCATTTGTTCATTGATTGGTCCATTCAGTCCCTGAACCAGAGGGCTTAAGGGTGCCAGGCACTCAGGATGCTGGGGACTCCGGGGTCACGTCAGAGGCGCTCTGACATTGGGAGTGGTTTGGTGCCCTCTTTGATGCAGACTCTTGACCCTATGACCTCTCTCCGACCTAGGTCCTCTGAGCCAGCCTTGGCCCTCCCTCCTGCCTCCTGTCCTGTCCCCAGGCGCCCTGCCTGAGTTCATCAGGCGATGACTCCAGCGACGTCACACCGGAGGCCTTGGCCGGCCTGCAGTCCAAGGGGCTTCAGACTCCCGGTTTCTCACCCCGCTTCTCAAGCATGACTCAGGCAGGGGACAGGAGCTGGGCCGTGGTGAGGCTCTCCATTTTTACACAATTGTTTTCTTCACTCAAACCACAGGCCTCCCAGGGGGACCCCCCTCTCCTGCCTCTCAACCCTCTGACAGTCGGGATTCAGACACTGGGCAAATGAAGAGCCTTCCCTCTGCTAGGGGTCAAGACCAGTCACTGGGAAAGTGCCACAGAGGAGGGAAGGCTCCACCCCAGAGCCACCCCCTGCCCTGCATTACAGGGACCCCCTCCTCCCTCCCTTCCCCCACCCCGCCCCTTCTCCTTTTCCTCTTCTCCAGCCAAGAAAGTGAGCTCAAATTCAACTGGACAGTAATGGGACATGTGACTTTTCCAAAGGGGGGCTGTATTTCTGAAAAACAAAACCTGGTAATAGATTGATTGTTCATTCATTCACTCATTCATTCATTCATTCACTCCATTCATTCATTCACTCCATTCATTCATTCACTCCATTCATTCATTCATTCACTCACTCCATTCATTCATTCATTCACTCATTCATTCATTCATAGAGCAGTTAGAGCAGTTAAGAGCATGGGGTTCGGGCGTCAACCTATAGGTGTGTCCAGCTCCACCAGTGACTTCCCTGGTGTGCCCCTGTTCACTTGTCTGGACGGGGGCGAGGACTCAGGAGACGGTGCAGGCAGGGTGCCCGGGGCAAGGTGATGAGGTGTTGTGGTGCTGAGCACGGAGGGAGCTGGCACTTCCCTGAGGGCACTGAGGAGCCTTTGGTGAATCTCAGGCAGGGTGGGCATAGATACAAAGAAGTATGGTTTTCAGTCAGCAAAAGCTAATGTGATCTTAGGTTACAGTGACAGAGGCTCACTTTCAAGATGTGAACACAAGATGATACATGGTAACTTTTTTTTTAAAGTCCCAGAACAACAGCTATTGTATCAATCCTTTTTTTTTTTTTTTTTTTTTTTTGTACAAACAAAAGCAAGTATCTGCACCTAGGGACAGCGGTATATTTGTATAAGCAGAGAAAAACGTCTGGAAGGAAGTACAGCCAGCCAGGAACTGGGTGAAGGACCAGAAGGGTAAGGGGTAGACCATCTATTTCATGTACACTCTTCGGTATTGATGGAAATTTTAGTCGCGGGCCCATATTTCTCACCATTCAGCCTTGCTTTAACTCCCAGTTTAGAGGAAATACAGGGAATGGAGGAACAAGTTGATTGACAAGAGGCAGCAATAGACAAATCTAGAACACTTGGCCAGTCTCTCCAAAGGGTCACGTCACAAAAGGGGGTGCACCAGCTTAGCGCCTCAAGGACACAGTCAGACCGTGGTACGCGGCCCTGGGTTGAATACGAATGCGCACAAACCAGCTGGGAAGGACAACTTGGAGTTAATTGGGGGAAATCTTCATAAAATTGTTTTTTAGATGAGATGAGAATTTTCTGAGAGGGAGAAATGGAAATCACTGATTAAGGCAGGTCATCAAACAGAATATTTTGTTCCTCAAATGAAGTCACGTTAAGATCATTAAATCAGCCTCTCCTAAGAACAATAAACATTCTCCTATAAAAACACAGCACCTCCGTCATCCGGTGATGCGGTTGTGTGAGGTCAGTCGGGGAAGAACGAAACTAAGGTGAGCGTGCCCACGCATGTCCGGTAAAAGATCCAGAAGGCTCTGGTATTTGAATGGCGATGACGTCTGGGGTGGTGGGAACGTGATGTTTTTGTTTATTTTTGATTGTAGTTTCTCATTTTTTTATGCACGTGTCCTGTTTCTGTAATTTAAAAAAAATATGTATTTATATATAATTCATATATAAATGTATTATATATAAATATATATTTAAATATACACATTCACTTTACAGGTGATTTTTATTTTATTTAAAAAACTCTTCAGTCCAAAGAAGGGGTGGGAAAGAAGTGATGGGTGACAGTCCAAGGCTCCCCACCCACCTCTGTTAGACCCTTTACTCGGTTGCTCAGGGCTTTTCAAAACCTATGTGAGGCCTGAGGTGGAGGAGAGTTGCCCACCAGGAAAATCGGAAACCGCGCAGGCCGAACGGGGCGCCCCGGGGCCGTGCGCCCCGCCTTTGCCGCGTGGGTTGTGAGCGTCGCGCGGGTGTTGCTCTCGGCTCTGGCGTCCCACCTGCGTTCCCCGGGCGACCTCCCCGACTGGGACCACCTGGCGCGGCCGGATGCCGCCCATCGCAACGGTGTTGGTGGGCAGGCATACCCGGAGCCGCGGGCGGCCGGGGGTGCGTTCCCCGCCCCGGGCGCCTCCGGCTGAGCCGGAACCCGGAGCGCGATTTGGAGCAGGTGGGCGCCGGCACAGGTGGGACCGGAGCGGGGCGCGGGGGCAGCAAAGCCGGCCGGAGAGCAGGTGCCTCCGCGTCTGGGCACTGAGCCGTTGGGACGTGGATTCCATCAGACCCTGCCTCCTCCAGGCTCCCGTGGGAGGACTCGGGCAAGGTGCTCCAGGCCCCCGACCTCGCTTTTCTCACCTACCGACCCTGGGCGAGGGCAGCTCAGCCTCCCGACCGGGACCGCGCCTGCCGCGCTCCGCTGCGAAGCGCGGGCGGGAGCCCCCGCCAGGCTGCTCTGAGGTCTCAGCTCTTCCTCAGGAGCCTGGTCTGTTCAATCGCACAGACTAGCAATTTTCATTCATTTTGGTTCAATTCAAAGTTTGGTTTCCCATGACAATTAAATGTATGGCTTAATCCTTGATTAGCTCTTGGATTTTGTTTTATTTTTTTTTTAAATTGGGGGGTAGGTAATTAGGTTTATTTATTTATTTTTAATAGAGGTACTGGGAACTGAACCTGATCCATGCTAAGCACCTGCTCTACGACTGAGCTATACCCTCCTCCCAGTTCCTGGATTTGAAAACAAACAAACAAACAAACAATTTTAGGGCTAATTGGGAAAATTTGAACGTGGACCATATAACAAATAATATTACTGTGTTGAAGTTAAATTGGGTAAGATGGTGGTTTTCCAGGTGTTGTCCTTAACCTTAGGAGATACATGATGAAGGGTTTAGGGCTGGAGTTTAATGATGTCTGTCTGCAAAATGCTTTCAGTTGGGTTGGTTACGAAAGAGAGACAGAGGAGGCCAGATGGCAAAGCGTTCACACTTGGTGGAGTCAGGTGAGGGTATGTGGGAGTTCGTTGTTCTGTTCTACATTTGTGTAGGTTCAATTCTTTTTTCCAAAATAAAATGCTATCAATTTTCTAAGAAGGACGATCTTGCTTTCTTGTTGTATTAGGAACAGGGTTGAGAACTTTCTCCTTCTTTTCTCTCTTTTTCCTGTGTCGCTTGAAGTTTCTGCACCTGAGGGACCTTCATCTGTCGTGTGTCAGACAGATGTGGGCCAGCCTGGGAGACTTGTCATACTTCTTAATGCTGTTCCCAGGGAGAGCTGCTACCAGCAAACTTTAGAAACCCCGTCCCCATCCTTGCCGGGCTGGTACAGCCTGGACATTGGTTCAGGATCACATCAGTTTGAGCACTGCAGCCACATCGCCACGCAAAGGGCCACACTCTGACCAGAACAATAAATAATTCCACTGAATTTGGGCTGATTTCACCAAACTAACTTCGTTTAGTCTAGAGTCATGCTTCTCAACATATGGGATGATGGTCACAGCGCCCTTTGAGACTTGGAAAATGACAGAACTCCCATAAAACACACATACACATTATGGATATCATGGTAAGGAGCTGACGTCCACTGAGTGGTCCTAGGTTAAAATTTGATGGGCTGGACAGAAATGGGAAACAATCTAAATGTCCATCAACTGACAAATGGAGAGACAAAATATAACACAGCCTTATAATGGAATACTATTCAGCAAGAAAAAGGGACTACCGACAGATACATGCCATGACATGGACCTCAAAAATATTATGTTCAGGAAAAGAAGCCAGACACAAGAGACCACATGATATATGATCTGTTTACATGAAGTGTCCAGAAAAGGCAAAGCTATAGACAGAAAAAAGATTAGTGGTTTCCTGGGGGCACAGACAGGAACTAACAGTAAATGTGCATGAGGGATCCTATTGGGATGATGAAATGTTTTAAAACTGATTCATGGTGATAGTTGCATAACTTGGTAAATTTACTAAAAAGCACTCAATTGCACCCATGACAAGTGTGAGCAATATGGTATTCGAATGTGCCTCAAATGTCACTTTTAAGTGTCCCTGGGCTGGAACATATTGACTAACGATTTTGGGGTTTTGGGCACACAGGGCCCCCTCATTCTTACTCACGTGACCTTATCCTGGGCCTCATCTCCTTTGCCCTCCAGTCCTCACCACCTTTTTGTTCCACCTGGACTGGGCTGTACCTCCTCAGGAGAGGGAGAGGCAGTGTCTGCCTTGCTCACCCTGTGTCCCAGGGCCTGCCCAAGGAAGTCCTTTCTAAATATTTGTCTAATGAGTGAGGAAGGGATGGTGTTATCCTTCCCTTGGGGGAAGTGGCAGGGTTTATAGCTGCTCCTTTTACAGGGCCATCAAATATCTCACCACTTTCCTTTCCCCTGACTTTTCCTAGGAGTATCTTTACCCCTCAGGAGGGCATTAAACTCTGTTCACCATGTTGTGGTTTGAAACTTTGTCCTTGTTCCTTGGAATTGCTGCCTTGAGAGCAGTTTGGGCATTAGGGGCTAATGTTTCTACCATTTACCAAAGACTTACCATGGGCCCGGGGCTTCATGTGTATAATCTCATTCAACACTTTCAACAGTTTTGTGGACCAGGTGTTATCATTTCCCCTACTTTGCAGATCAGAAAACTGAGGCCCAGAGAGGTGAAGACAGTCACCCAAGGTCACACAGTTGGTTAGAAGCAGTGTCAAGATGTGAACTCAGAGCCTTCAAAGTCCAGGCACTTGAAACTAAACACATCTCTGGGCCGTTCAATAGAATGATAGCAATCAAATGCCAAGGCGAGAACTGGAATTCCCCTGAACCCCTTGTTGACATCTGTTTTAATGCTTAAGAACGGCATCTTGGGTCATTTTAAGGGCGAAAAAATAGATACTTTATCAATACCAGTGATGGTATTGCTACTTCATCTAGGGGTCCTTTTGTTACCTGGGCGCTGTTTTCTACCTCTACCTGTCTCTCATGTTCTCAAATAAATTCTCTGCCTCTGCTTCTCTCTTGAAAATTTTCTTCCTTGTTTCAAGTTGCTGGGGTGTTCCCCCTTTCTAATCCTGCATGCTGGCTCCATCTAGTGGTGAAATTTGGGAAGTACAGCAGCCTCCCTCGGACTAGCCGCAGGATGAGGCAAGGTGTGTTGGAACCAACGCCTCCTAGCTCTTCTCTCACGGACAAAAATAGCAACACTCTTCAGGTTACCAGAGGCCAGCTTCTCCAGATGTGTTCAAGCTACCTCTCTGGAAGGCATCTTAACTCTTTTATTTAATTATAAACTATCTCATCAAAGGAAACAACATAACATCCCAGATTTAACAGATGTTACATTTTGCTGTATTTCCTTCAGCTCTCTGTATCTTTAATAAAAGTAGAGCTCTAAGCCTCATCCCTTTGGCCTTCCTCCCCCAAAGTTATTCCCATGCCAAAATTGGAGTGTATCAGTTCTTTGTTACATTTTGTTTTTACATGTTATGTATCCATATACAATGTGCATTTTAAATATGTAAATACTGTACTGTACATATCCTTTGGCTACTTTTTCACTAACTCTGGTTCCTGAGATTTATAGACATTGATACACACAATTCTAGTGCATCCAATTTTATCTGCTGTATAATATTCCACAACAGGACTAAACAATTTTTTTTTTAACCCATTCCTCTAGTGATGGAAAATTAGGTTTGATGGCAGGTGTTTTTTTTTTTTTTTTAACATTTTTTTTATTGAGTTATAGTCACTTTACAATGTTGTGTCAAATTCCAATGTAGAGCACAATTTTTCAGTTATACATAAACACACATATATTCATTGTCACATTTTTTTTGCTGTGAGCTACCACAAGATCTTGAATATATTTCCCTGTGCTATACAGTATAATCTTGTTTATCTAGTCTACATTTTGAAATCCCAGTCTGTCCCTTCCTATCCACCTCCCCCTTGGCAACTACAAGTTTATATTCTATGTCTATGAGTCTGTTTCTGCTTTGTATTTATGTTCCTTTTTTTTTTTTTTTTTAGATTCCACATATGAGTGGTCTCACACAGTATTTTTCTTTCTCTTTCTGACTTACTTCACTTAGAATGACATTCTCCAGGGACATCCATGTTGCTGCAAATGGCGTTATGTTGTCATTTTTATGGCTGAATAGTATTCCATTGTATAAATATACCACATCTGATTGCAGTTTTCAATATTACCAATAGCATCTCAACAAAGATCCTCAAATGTGTCTCCTTGTGCACATGCATGGGTCCCCCTAGAGCTGGGCTTTGCACCCTCCTTGCCATGAATGGGTTATAGGTGGGCTGATGGGAAGAGCAGGTGGCAGCCAGGGCCATGGGCCCAGTCACCTAATCTGGCAGCCCCTCTACTAACCCCTGTACCCATATCTCCATTTTCTTCATGTGTCATAATATGTTAAAGGCTTGAAAAGTGGAATTTCTGGGTTGCAGGGCATGTACATCTTCAACTTCGTGAAACTGGTCTTGTCTTCGACGTTACCTCTTTAACTGACGTTGGGGGGCTCTTGCTCCCCCAAAAGATCTAGGTGACTGCCATTTCCTGGGTATGTAGCTTAGGACTGGAGAGCATCCAACCAGCTGTTCATTTCACAAATATTTATTGACATCTGCTGTGCCATGAGTGATAAAGTCCCTGTCTCTGACCCAGGAAGCTTATGTCTCTTTTGGGGGGGGTGGAATTAGGTTTATTTATTTATTTTAATGGAGGCACTGGGGATTGAACCCTGGACCTCCTGCATGCTAGGCATGTGCTCTACCACTGAGCTATACCCTTCTTTCATCATGTGTTTTGTAACTTCTGTGAAACTGGCAGGCTAGCTTGTGAGCTTACAAGCAGGGCAAAATCTGAGACCCATCAGAGTTCTTCATGAGACCACCCCCTTCTCAGCCATGTGCAAAGCCAGTGATGGGTGCAAAGTCCTTGGCCTCTTTTGAAGGGTAGGATGGTTAATTTTGTGTGTCAGCTTGATTGGGTCAGAGAGTGCCCATATATTCACTTCAGTGTTATATCTGGGTGTCTCTGTGATGGTGTTTCTGGATGCAATTACCATTTACATCAGTAAACTGAGTAAAGAAGATGGCCCTTTCCAAGTGGGTGGGCCTCGCCTAATCCGTTGATGGTCTGAATAGCATAAAAGTCTGAGTAGGAAAGAATTCTCTCTCTCTGCCTTACTTATTTCAAGCTGTGACTTTGGACTTCTCCTGCCCTTGAGCTCAGACTCAGACTGGAGCTATACCATCAGCTCCCCTGAGTTTGGACTTCTCAGCCTTCATAATCATGTGAGTCAATTCCTTATAATAAATCTTCATATATATATCTGCATATATCCATAATTTACATCCTATTGGTCCATTTCTCTGCAGAACCCTGAGAGAATGGTCTGTCTTGTTTATCCTTTCACAGTGTCTGGCATATGGGTGATGCTCAAAGAATCCTGGTTGAGTGAACAAATGAATAAATTTAGGCGTTGGAACCAAGGCTGAGCAGGGTTGTTGAGCAGAGTGAGAATGGCAAGGCAGACATGGAGACTTCGTGTTGGAGGAGAGTGGGAGATAAGATTGCTTACTGTGCATAATCTGAGCATTTACGACGTCCCTACAAGTAGACATCGCAGTTGCCTGCGCTAGTGGAAGGAGGCGAGTTGTGGTACTCTAAAGCCAACACACAAGAGGTGGGTGCATATTAGGTGTCCTTGTGGGGGTGGTCCTTTCCTCATTCCACTGTTACAGTGGGGGCAGTCTTGTTTGTACCAGGGGATGCTGCCCCAACCCCAGGCCACATCTGATTGGATCAAGGGGCACCTGATCCAGGCTGGGCCAGTCAAATCCCTTCCCTGGGAGTTTGGAATTGAGGCTGACAGCCAGCAGGGAGAAAAAGAGAGTGTATGGTCTCTGTGGGTGTCTGGACTCGCACACATAAAGCCAGGTTCTGTGCAGAGAAGAGCGGAGCAGGTCACACAGCAGAGGTGATGAGAGAGAAGGCGGGAGAGAGGCGGGCACTCTGGACCTGACTCAGGTCCTCCCTTGGTCCCCAGGCACTTCTGCACGGGAGAGACCCCCCAGGCCTGATGACTCAGTTCCTTTCACTGCTTAAGCCAGCTCTGGTGTTTTCGTTAGCTTGAAACGCCCAGTCCCTATGGATGTAATGCATTAACTGCTTTCTCCAGCCTTGGATGTGGACCTCCTTGGTGTGTGACCAATCTGGGAGGCAGATTTCTTTCCCCTTTGTCTTTTGCCTATTAAGTGGGTTGGCAGCCCTGAGCCCACACCCATCAGGAGGTCACAGTGTGTGGCTAGTTTGCAGGGGGAGAAAAGCCAGCTTTGGGTTAAACTAGCCCGATCAGTCATACGTGCAGCCAGCCTCTTGGCCATCCATTTGTGATTGCTTTGGGGGCTGGAGGTGGCCCTTGTTTAGGGAACAACAGGGGGAGAACTGAGTGGTGTGTAGAAGCACAAAGAACAGGAAACGTCTTCAGGAGTTTTTCGGCAATAGCAGTGACAACACTAAGGGGTGCTTTCCAACAATATTGCACTTATGAAGAATTCTCCATGGGGCAGCTGGTCAGTCTCAAGCAATGTTGCTAGAACTTGGAGGAAAGAAGTTTTGAGGGATTGTGAAAAGTGAAATGGAAGACTATCTACCCCCCACACACACACACAGTCCTGGACTCAAACTGCTGAGACTTCCCCCTTGCCCCCCACCAGATGGTCTCCCTGCTGGGTGGCACCAAGTCTTTCGTACGCACCATAAATCCCTAGGGGGACAGGTTCAGTGCCTGACACAGAGGAAGCCTTGGACCGCCCAAAGGTGGATGAGTGCATTTCCGACATGAGTAGAACAGACGAAAGTCATCCAGGAATTCAAGGAGAGAACTTTCCAGAAGTCTTGCCTCCTATACCAGCTGCCCCCTTTCCCACCTCCGAGGTTCCCATCCTGCCCTGCACATCTGTCTTGCTGCACTCACTCATCTGTCTTGCCAGAACCCTCTGCTGTGGTGCCCAGACACTCATCTCAAGTGACCCTCAGGGCAGCCCTGTAAGGCAAGGACTATTGTTACAGCCATTCTGCAAATGAGGAACCTGGGCGTAGAGAGGGCGAGTAACCCTCCCAGGGCCACATGCATGGCCACAGCAGAGGCAGGATCTGAGCTCAGGCAGTTTGTTTCTTGCCTGTTGGAGGAGAGAGGGAGGCAGGTCAGTGGGGAAAGCTCAGGTGGGGCCTTGGAAGGGCCCCAGTGCCCTGGCTCCATCACTTTCTACTCATGTGATAAGTTCCTTGGGCACATTATTTAACCTCTCTGAATGTTCCACCTGTAAAACGGAGATTTCCACTGCCACTTCACAGGATTGCCTTAGAATTAAGTGAGATAATAACTGTAATACACCTGACCCTTAGCAAGCACTTAATAAATAAAATAATATATAATAACATCATTTTAAAACACTTAATAGTCTATAGAAAGCATAAGAATCTGCAGTGATAGAAAGCAAATCTTCTGGGGGTGATGGGTATGTTCACTGGTTGTGGTGATGGTTTTGTGGGTATATAAATATGTCAAAATGTATCAAATTGTACACATTATTTATTTATTTTTGGAGGGGGAGATGATTAGGTTTGTTTGTTTGCTTTTAATGGAGGTACTGGGGATTGAACCCAGGACCTCGTGCATGCTAAGCATGCACTCTACCACTGAGCTATTTCCTCCCCCAAATTACACACTTTAAATGTGTGCATTTGTTGTCTGTCAACTTTACCTCAATAAAGCTGTTTGAAGGCATATGTAGTCATCCATAGCCATTCAGATTTCATAGAAATAAAGTGCATATCACTGTATACACGATACCAAGAAAAGGAGAACATCAAATACCATGTGCCCCTGGAGAGACCCTCTGTATAAAATAGACACCGATAGGCTTTAGATGAGAACGGGGCTTAAGGTCAACAGTTGGGATTTTATATAATCTAGGCGTTTAAACGTTTTCTGTTGTCATTTTTCCGGAAGGTCACAGGGGTAACGAGAATGGGATTTGAACCCAGGAGTCTGAGTCCTCACACCAGCAGCTCACCAGCACCCTCTAGTGCTTCCCTTGGCAGAAGCAGGTCTTCCCAGCCCTGGGCAGGTTCCCATTCTATCAGCGTAGTGACACCTCTCCTTACAGTCAGACTCAAAGCTCCCTGGGAATCAGGTGCGGACCAGGGGGGCGCTGTCTCTGGTCCTGAAAATCTCTGCCAGCCGCGAACCAAAGGGCAGAACTCTCTCCACAGCGGAAGCACCCGTCCTAGACTTTCCTGGTTGCTCTCTCAAGTTATGACGGCCTGAAGAAGCCAAGCTGGTGGTTTTGAATGTTTTTGACTAACAATTTAAACACTGTAAGCAATGCTCCAAGAGAGCAATGATAGAAAGAGTAAAGGGGAATGAGACGTCAGGACCAGGGGACGGGTGGAAGGTGAAGGGATCAGCCTACGAGGGGCAATGATGAAAGATGGCAGCTACCATGGGCTTGGACAATTTATGAAAACAAAATATGTATCTAAAAACCCAGTATCACTCCCCTTTGTAAGATTTACAACAAAAATTAATATAAATGGAGTTGATAGTTCTAAGAAGCAGTCACCCAAGAACCATATCAGTGTTAGCAAAACGGCAGAATTCATGTAGCATCAAGGTTATCCTACAAGAGCTTCAGTGCCTAATGTTGTCTAAAGAAAATATGAAACTCCCTCCACTGCCCAAAGGACAGTATTAGAGCAACTGATAAAAAGATAAACCAAAGACTCTCCACTGTCCTCCCCCCAATCTGATTTCTTAATTTTCCACAGCAGCAAATTTTCTAGATATGCCTTGCAGACCTCAGAGTCTGCAAGTTCTCATTTAAAGTCAATTTCTCTTAAAATACCCTAAACAGCACTTGTTTATCTTAAGATATTCTTAAAGATACTGGAAACATATAAGTTGTTTTATACATTTTTTTAAACTTTCTTAAAAGAGGGGGAATGGGGCACAATGCAGTGTCAGGATCATTATGGAGTTGGGGGGCACATGTGGGGGCTCAGTTACGTCCGCTCCTGGGGGGTTGCCCAGAGAGTTCTTGTGAGGGGTTTTGAGGCCCCCTACCCTTGAGGTCATCTTCCCATAAGTTCTAGTGGCCAACTTCAAGATAAGTGACCAAATGACAAATCAGGAAATAGTCACATTTTCAAGGGGACAAAATGTCATACAAGTATGTAGAATAGTGCAAACTGGGGGGACTACCCAGGCACAACACCCTTGCCCATGGCTAGTTGATCCAAGGTCAAGATACCTGACCTAGATTGGGCTAGTAGGATTCTCTCTCCACGAGGGCAGTGCCAGAGCAACAGGGCCCCAGAGCTCCTGCCTACACACCCCACCCCTGGGATCCTCTCTGCCAAGTTGAGGTCACTCAGTATTTTTTACATTTCCACTGGCAACCCGGGATTCTTCTAAGCAGCCCTGGAGAAGCCCAAGCCAGTCACTGTCAGCATCTATTACTTGGAAGCAAAGAACCTCAACTGATAGCATAGTTGGTAACTGAGGGAGGGGGAGACAGGCTGCAGAACCTCAGGGAAATGCAAGGGTTTGGCCTTGATTACTGAGAGCATGTAGAGGACACTGCAGAAGGCACCCCCTTCCCCACCCTCCAACTTCCAGGAGAGGGGAGTGCCAGAGCTCACAGTGATGAAACAGTGAAGCAAATGTCACCCGGACTCCCCACTGAGGGTATGCTCCAGGCCGCTGAGAAGCTGAGACCAAGACCCCCTCCACCACCACCATCAGGGTAGGGCAGTGGGTCCTAACAGAACTGAAAAGGCAAAAGCGGTCAAATGATATGTGCAAATTTCAACATCCTGCCTCAGAGACTTCCAGGCCTTTCTGTGAAGAATTGTCTAGAAAAATCTCTTACTGCAGCCAAAGGGCCAGGACTGCTGGAAAGTAAGTTCAGAGACTGATTCTATGAATGCCAAGCCAGAGCATGGTTTAATTCCATTTTTCCAGGTCTTTGCTATAGAAAAAGTGGGATGCGGACCATTGCATAGAAGATACCAGGGCATCTGGAGGACTTGGCAGAGCCGAAGCTCCAGACCCTCAGAAATGCCCCCACGCTGTGCCTTCCCCACAGAGCCAAGGTCTGTGTTCCCCCAGCCCGAGGCTCATACATCTGCTCTGTTCAGCCTCAGTCCAGCCCTGGTGGATCTGAGTAGAAAAGAGGAGCCCCTTCCAGAAGGAACGGTGGGAATCCACTAATTTACATAATCAGACAACCCAGGGAGATGTGAGAGCGCTAGATTTTGAAGGTTATCTGACCAAGGAGGGTAGGCAGAACTGATGATGGCGGGAGCACAGAGGAGACTGCATTCAGGGACCAGCTCGGGAGACCAAGTGGCGGGGGGTCAGGTAGCTTTGGGGTCTGATTAATGCAAACCTGTACCAAACACGGACCCTGTCACATGACATAAGAGGATAGAAGTCGGGCAGGGGACTCACACTTGTAGAAAGCCGATCCCTGGGTGCCACAGACCTTCCAGCGAGTGCGCAGCATGAAGCATGGAAAGGGAATCAATTTCTAGACCCTCAACTTCCACGGAGGCAGGAGGGGAGACTTGAGAAACGCTCATTCTAGCTCCAGGGGAAGTCAAGGGATGGAGGACGAAGCATCCCCCCTTCACGTGTGCAGAATCTGAGAAGCTCGTAAGAAAAATCGTGAAAGCTAGGAGTGGGTTTCAACCTAAGCTAGGTGAGTCACTAGGCACATTTCGTGCCCCTCGCAAAAATGGTGGTGCAGAGCCACGCCCCTCACCAACATGGCCGCTCCAAGGGGTGGGTGGGCCTGCGGGGCGGAAGTGACGCACGACCCGGAAATCCGTCCCGCCGCTCGGCCGATCGGGCGCCCCACGCAGCGGCGGCGGCTGTCTGCGGATAGCGCGATGCTGAGGGCGGGGCGGCTTGGGGGCGCCTGTGCGCTGCGGCTGCTGCTGGCGGCTCACACGGTGGCGGCATTCGAGCCCATCAGCGTGGGCATCGCCATCGGGGCCGCGTCGGCCCTCACCGGCTACCTGTCCTACACCGACCTGTACTGCCGCTTCGCCGAGTGCTGCCGCGAGGAGCAGCCGCTCAACGCGTCGGGTACGGCGGGTCCGCCCTGGAGGGGCTCGAGGGGCGCGAGGGACAGGCCCCGGCGGGCGTCCGCGCTCACCCTGAGGGGGCGGTTGGGAGGGAGGACGGAGGGGGCCTCCGCCCGGACTCCTGCCTCGAAAGCCGTGCCTTCAGAGACAGAGTCTCCAGATCATGGCGCTCTGCCCAAGTTACTTTCTAAAAGTTCGGATTCCTTGGCATGACAGTAAGAAGAAACTGAAAGCAGCAGACCTTCTGCGCCATGTCAACCTGTTAAGTAGTCTTCAGATGTGCAGCATCTGCCCAGAAAGCATAAAGCATTTGTCCCTTGCTTTGTGTACAAGGCGGCAGGGGTGACTGGGGAAATAACATATGGCTCAGTCAAGGGAGGGCCAATCCTTGGATGAACGAACACATTTAGCTTCCTTATCAGACACTTGAGCGTTGAGGGGCCATACATCTAGTCCAGTTCCTTGGAAGTGGCATCCTGTGACTGCGTCCCGTGGTTCTACCTCAGTGTTAGCCCTGAGGTTTGGCAGAGACCCTGCTGGACCACTTGCCAGTCTGTGCCTCTCACTTTGGCCAGCTGGGGAGAGTGCCACTTTTCTGGTACATATTTAATGTTTTTTTTTCTCTCTGTTCTCGGGCTGGCTCCTGCAGCCCTGAAGCAGGAATTGGAGGAGAAGCTGTTTGGGCAGCATTTGGCCACAGAGGTGATTCTCAAGGCGCTGACTGGCTTCAAGAACAACAAAAATCCCAAGAAACCACTGACTCTTTCCTTGCACGGCTGGGCTGGCACGGGCAAGAATTTTGTCAGCCAAATTGTGGCTGAAAATCTTCACCGGAAGGGCCTCAAGAGTAACTTTGTCCACCTGTTTGTATCGACCCTGCACTTCCCTCACGAGCAGCAGATAAAACTCTACCAGGCAAGGAATTCTGTTATTCCGTCCACTGGCCTCGGACGGGTCTGAGCAACCTGCTCACTGACTCCGGCCTCTGCTTCTTTTCTTTGTCCTGCAATAAGCCCCAGGCCCCGCCGCTCAGTTCCCCCACCCTGGTAACCCTTGCCCTTTGCAGAGCTCTCCTACAACTCTCCCCCTCATATTCCAAAGTAATACAGTGGGGTAGGCGATGTTAGGTGTTATTCCATTAAAAGATGGAGCCAAGAGCGGCAAGGTGACTTGCTCCTTATGATCTTTGTGACCTTTTGGCAAATCAGAAATTTGAATCCAAATCTCCTGATTCTCAGTTGGCAGGGTAGCCGTGTCGTGCAGTGAATGAATGTGTTCACCATCCCCATCACAGCCCTTGGTTGTGTGAAGCAGGCGCAAACGATTTGCTTGGACATGCCTTCACTTAAGGCTCCCACCTAGGGTGCTGCTTCGGCTTGGCCTCTGCATTTGGCAATGGAGACTAGATGGGTTTTTTTTGGTCCCCAGTAGTTTTTATTCCCCTGGTTCCTCCCATCCTTCCAATTCTTGGCATCGCTATGTTAGGTAGTCTAGTGGAGTTCTCATTTAAGTGCATGTCCTCGTACAAGTGAGTTTTCTTCCTGTTAGGTGGGGACTGAGATGAATAGAAACTTAACAAGGAAGTGAAAGTGGATATTTGCCACATAAACTGTAAGACAGGGAAGACTGCCAAAAAGAGAATAATCTTCTATTTTCCAAAATCTTTCAGAAATCCCTAGAAGTACTGGAACAAATGCTTTTCGTGCAGTGCCATTCGGGGTCATCTCCTTTGTTTGTGGCACCAGTAAAAGGCACTGGACTTGGACGCTGTGCCAGTCTTAATCTAGCTTCTTGTTCCTCAATATATCTTGTAAGATTAACTTGAGATTTCAGCCCACAGGGAGATGAAACTTACAGGTTGCTTAACAGTGAAATGATAAATATTCATGTATCTTGTACCTCTTATACCTTTAAAAAGTCACATTTGGCATATCATTTGAGTTGGGAAAACACTTATTTGCATTTTAGCTCCTATCTCCCTGCCATTTTCCACTTTTTATAGATGAAGTTTTGGAAAAGCTGTTCCCAAGGCAGTGGAGGTTAGGATGCGGTTTCTAAGATTTCTTTGTTAAACCCCAGAGAACCTTATTTTTTTCACCTTTTCTAGCATGAGGAACAGTGTAGCGCTTCTGCTCCCCTCGGCACATCCTTTGAGCCTCCATATCCCATGTCTTCTTTTATGGTTGGTCTAGGACCAGTTACAGAGCTGGATTCGGGGTAATGTGAGCGCATGTGCGAGTTCCCTGTTCATATTTGACGAAATGGATAAATTGCACCCGGGGGTCATTGATGCAATCAAGCCGTTCCTAGATTACTACGAGCAGATTGATGGTGTGTCTTACCGGAAGGCCATCTTCATCTTTCTCAGGTCAGTGGGAGGCGCTTCTCGGGGGGCACACAGCCCTTCATTCTCCCAGTGCTGGAATGAGGTCCTGGCGACCTCAGCATTCTGTTTCCTAGGGACAAAAGTGCCAGCCTGGCAAAAGTGACTGGCTGACTTCTTTTACTTTGGGGTTGCTCGTATCTGCATGGCACACAGCGTGGGCAGGAGGAAATGAATTAAGGAAATAGTTGCTGCTAACAGGCAGTTTTATCACCTGAACGTGCTGTCTCTGAGGGTTATAAAGTCGTAGCATCATGGAACAAGTTCTTTTTGAAAAAGCAGATTTTCAGGTCCTGAGGGCAGACGCCATTTTTTCTTCTTTCCCTAGTAGCACTTAGTAAATATTCCTTGGTTAAGAATAAACCTCAGGGGGTCAGGAGTATAGCTCAGTGGTAGAGCGCATGCTCAGTGTGCACGAGGTCCTGGGTTCACTCCCCCGTGCCCTCATTATGGGGGAAACCCCCCCAAACAAAGAATAAGCCTTAGAGCAGGCACGTACATTTCCTATTAGACAGAGAAGCCTTAAGATGTGATTTTTAATCTTTGTTTCTTTGGCAAACTCAGCAATGCAGGCGGGGACCTCATAACTAAGACGGCCCTTGACTTCTGGCGGGCAGGGAGAAAGAGGGAAGACATCCAGCTGAAGGACCTGGAGCCGGTGCTGTCTGTCGGAGTCTTCAATAACAAACACAGTGAGTCTCCGCGGCTGAGGAGCCCGTCACCCTGCCGGCAGGGTTCTTCCCTTTCTTTAAGCCTCTCCACTTGCCTCCATGGCTTTGCTCAAGTAGGGACTTTTCCTAAGGGCATTCTATTCTAGAAGTCAGCTAGCAGGCGTAGCCAACTGATCCTTACATCAGGCTTGACAAAAAGAGAATCTTCGCAGACATAGAAAACAAATATATGGTTACGGGGTGGGTGGGGAGGAAGCAGGGAGTTGGAGGGAGGGATAAATTGGGATATGGGATTTATAGATACAAACTACTCTATATAAAATAGATAAACAACAAGGTCCTACCGTATAGCACAGGGAACTATATACAAAACCTCATAATGGCCTATAATGAAAAAGAATATGAGAAGGAATGTATATATATGTATAACTGAACCACTATGCTGTACACCAGAAATTAACACAACATTGTAAATTGACTATACTTCAATTAAAAAAAAAGAAAAAAGAAAAAAAAAACGGAATCTTGAAGGCTAAAGACATGAATGTACTGTGGGTCGGGATCAGAACGGGCCCTATAAGAGCAGCGAGCTTGTCCGGGTGACAGGGACAGTGATGGGCAGGAAACCCAGCTGCGTCCTGTTCCCTAGGTGGCCTGTGGCACAGCGGACTGATAGACCGAAACCTCATCGACTACTTTATCCCCTTCCTGCCCCTGGAGTACAGACACGTGAAGATGTGTGTCAGGGCAGAGATGAAGGCCCGTGGTTCTGCTGTAGACGAAGACATTGTCACCAGCGTGGCAGACGAAATGACGTTTTTCCCCAAAGACGAGAAAATCTACTCAGACAAGGGCTGCAAGACTGTGCAGTCACGGCTGGATTTTCACTGAGTGCTTATCCAGGCGGATGAGACGCAGCTGGGAGCTCAGCGAGCCGGGGCCTGGCCTTTCCGAGCACTTTGACGACCCCTTCAGGGGTTTGCACATTTGCACCTGTGGACTTTCAGGATAGGGAAGGTTCTAGGTTGATTTTCGAAATGATGCTAATCTGTCAAGTGTACTTGTCATTCTGCAATGTGACAGCAACCCACCTGTTCATGGCAGTTGAAGATGAACTTTTGAAATCCCTCTGCACTTCACGGACCATGACAGAAGTGCCTGTAAACAGCTTTGTGAGTGAGACCTAGGGCCGTTCCTGCCCCAGCGGTACCCACACCTCAGAAGCTGCTGCTCTAACTGGAGTCCAGGGACCTCGCTGCGATCCAGGGCATTGGGTTTTCACCCGCCAGAAACTTTCTTCTACTCTTCCTTTTTCTTTACAGAGAGCGCGTTCATTGCCTTGAAGGGTTTTCCGTTAAAAGCAGTGGCACCTGCAAGCACAGACAGTGTGTGGTGGGAGGCCACGGGCCTGTGGGCTGAGCACTCGGCTGGGTGAGCCGTCTGCATGTGGGGTGGGGGCTCCACACCAGACCCCCGCAGCAGAGCAGGACGGACAGGACCTCTCCGTCTGTCCGTTGCTCTGACTGTGATTACAGCCCTGGACTTGGAATTCCTTCTCCCATCTCTCACTTAGTATTGACCTCAGCCTTCCTTGCACTGCTTCTATTCCTGAACTTAGGTCACTGCTAATATCATCACTAGAGTCGAATCAGAGTGAGACCGATGGCTTGGAATTTGAGTCCTTGGTTTCCACGGGAAAATACCTGTCTGTTACAGTTTACATGCAGGTCAGTCTCTCCCTCAACTCCCCAGAACCATTTGAAGTCTGTACGACATGCTTATTCTCCACGGTGACATGTGCCAACCAAACGGTCAGCTTACAGATGCCGCATCACCAAAGTGGAAGTATTGTACACTAAAAATGCTCGAGTTTTCAAGGAGATGTATTTTTTTATAATGTTTTTACTTCTGAATCTTAGGTAATACAAATATAGGATGTTGATTATTTTAAAACATAGGAAGGACACGAAATGGAATAATTGCCTATTCGTTTTTCATTTATCAGATACTCTTAAAACAGATGGTTGAGGCTGGTCCTGGGTGTCATCCGAGAATGATCCCCTACGTGGCAGCGCCAGGCTAGACTGCCCCGGCCATTGGGGAAAAAAGACTTCGATTCCAGCCAGTGTGAATCGTTCAATCTTGTAGTTGCAATGCAACTGCAGACGTGTAACAAGAACATGCAGCTTTTTTATATATAAAAAATGGCAGAATGAATGTTTCTACGTCACAGCAGTGCCTTATAGAGGATCACACTTAGTCTTTAAAAAAAAAAAATACCAAGGTGAGGCTGAAAATTTTTAGTACATGTTCTCAAATTTGAGTTAAGTTATATTTCTTTTATAATCTTTTGGGTGTCTGGTCAGGAGGAGATAAGATTTTTTTGTTTACAATGATGCAATAAATTGAACACATGTTGGCTACCTTTGGACTGCTGTTACTGATTTATAACTTGAAAGGGCCACGGTTACCCACAGCCCAGTCTCCCCACCCCACGTAAGATGTAGACAAGCTTGAATTGACTGAATATAAAATAATAAAGCCTAAATTTAATCATGTGAGATGTCACTTGCACATTTTTTTAAGTTTATTTGGTAGGTCTGAAAAGTTTGAGCTTGGAATAAAGGCTTTTCAATAACTCAGGTGTCAGTAGGGTCACCGTTCCCTAGACATGCTGATTGGCAATCTTTACCTTATACAGAATCGATATTTACCTTAAAGGATGTTATCCCCAAACAAATACAGAGTTAAATTGGATTGGATGATGGGTTATACTCCATATTTTCATGGATGAAAATATCAGAATGAGCTGGACTTCTAACAAGTATATTCCCCTTAAGTTAATGTTGGAAGGAAACTGACCACTGAAACGAGACGCGCTGCTGACATTCTGAGCTGAGTGAGGCTGAGCTCAGACCAGGAAACCTCAACGCCTGGTCTTCCCGCCCAGAACTGGTAAATAATGAAATCCTTGTGATGTTAACAGATCTCAGCTTAATCACTTAACCCGGGCTGTTTTCTCTGTCAGTGATTTGTTAACACCAGCTCTCTTCCCAGGACTGAGGATGTAGCTCTTTCTAGAAAGTTGAAACCTTCACCATCACCACACCCACTCCCCTCACTTCTCAGCTGAAGGTGCTCCTCCTGAGACTGACTTTCTCGGTCTGGTTCCCAGCCTAATGCCACCTCTGCTTCACCCCACACTGCTTCATCTGTGAAGACTGAACTTTCCCAGGTAAGTCAGGGGACTCTGTGGTCCCTAATTAGGGACTCCCTGGTGCTGGGGCTGCCATCTTCAAATGAATCATAGCAATAATCTGTGACTCCTGGGGACGTGACAACAGGCCAGCTTCAGGGCAACATCAAGAACTTTCTAACACTTAGAAGCTGTTGTTAGGGGGCCTGGGTGGCTTTAAAGAGCCTCTGTACAGGCTGGGTAGCCACCAGCCCAACTTCTGTGCTGCTAAAAGCTCCCTGCGAGCACTCTGCAGACACACACCCCACGGGAGCCCCGGCTTGTAGGCGCGTATGAGTGTCACATAGAACGAGGCACCTCTGGGTTCCTACAGTGCTCTGTGCTCCTGCCCGGCATCTCAGCTGGGGCTATGTCTCTAGACGTGAATGAACTCCACGGCTGGGTATAGGAGGCTCTGTGAACCCCCATGATACCCCGTGATGCTGAGCGAGGAGCCAGAGCCCCCAGGACCATCAGAATCCCTGTCTCACACTCCACTCCAGCCTGGGCTGCCCTGTTAGATCTTAAGTCACAGCTTCAGCACATAAAGCCCACAATGGAGGGTTTTTTTGCCTTTAAAAATGTATTCACAAAATCACACACAATTTTATTGTAAAGACAGTAGCTTTTTGCATTAATAAATAAAAACACTGTTCTCAGCATCCCTGGAGGACAGCTAAGCTCTCCTAGAGGTTTGGGTAAACGTAACAAAAACTAGTTACGTGGGTAAGGTTTTAAGGAAACATGGCAGAACCTGCCACCCGGCCTGTGGCTCTTTCGGGGACAGAAGGTGGAGAAGGGCCTTTGCAAAGCTGACGCCCTGGCTTTTGAGGAGCTGCAAATGCTTTGATTTTGTGTAAATTTTGTTTCTAACAAATTGTTCACAGTGTTACTGAGACCGTTCCCACAGTTCACAGTGCTACTGAGACGCTTGGGGAGGACATTTAAGTCTCCTGTGACGGGCCTGAGCGTGTCCTCTGACACTGTCGTACTTCTAGCTAACAACTCACTGCCTACTCGGTGGTCACCCTGTGACGGATCTGGCCGCTGCTCCAGCCTCGGTCCCCAGTAAGGCCATCCTACAGAACACAGGCCAGGGACTCGGGCTTGGGCGCTTGTGCAGTCAAGACATCATGGTGTATGTTACCATGACAGGAACTTAAAAAAACACACACAGCCAACAACTTAAGAGTCTGAAAAGTTTCTCATAATGTTAAAAACCATTTTAAATAAAGTTCTCACATTTTTCAGTAAAACGTATCCATCCTTCCTTGAAACAGAAACGCATGAAATTCTAACATGATTTTTAAAAAATCACGAGTCCTGGTACGAGTGGGCTGGGAGCTGGCTCCTCCCCCGTCTGCGGGCCCTGGGATCTGTCAGGAGTGCCGGCCGCAGGCTCTGCGGGGGCAAGCGATGCCCAGGAAGACGCCTGTCCTGTCCACCGGGAAGAATTCGTTTTACTCCTCTTCCAGGAACAGCGTGGGGAGGCAGGGGGAGATCTGAGTGCGGAGTTCGTTCTCCTCCATTGGGAAGTGGTGGCTCCGGCGCCATCAGTCATCGTAGTAATAATCTAACTTGGTGAACACAGTTTTGCAGCCTTTGTCAGAGAAAACTCTCTCCTCTTTGGGGAAAAAGGTCATCTCCTCGGCCACTCTGCTTACAATGTCCTCATCGACTTCATAGCCTCGGGCCCGCATTTCGACTCTGATGCACATTTTTAGGTGTTTGTATTCCAGGGGGAGGAAGGGAACAAAATAATCAATGAGATTTCGGTCAATTAAGCTGCTGTGCCAGAAGCCACCTGGGAAAAAGAAAAAGGTGCTGTTCATCCACAGTCCATCGGCCCGCCCGTCCGGCCACACAGAGCCGCTGGGTGTCCACCCTGCACCTGCCCTCACGGGCTCACAGTCTAACAAGCAGGCGGGTTGGCAGGGAGCTCGCCCCGGACAGCTGGGTGTGACGCGCCTAAGCGGGCAGAGGGCAGGGCGCCAGCACAGAGGGCAAGGGAGGCCCCTCACCGTGTGACCTACGGATCTGAAGTGGGAAGGAGGCTCCCCTCCCTGGAAAAGCGGGCAGGTAGGGGAGGAGAGACACCGGATTCACAGGCTGGCAGTTTCACAGCAAGTGAAAGGTGAGAAGAGTTCTCATGGAGTATTTTGGAAATTTCTGACTGGCTGGCATTCCAGGGGCTAGATTAGCAACAGGGTAGAAACCCACTGCCAGCACGTCCAAACCTACAGCGCGTTTTGGGAACAAAAATCTAGAGCCCTCAGAGTAGTAACTTGTGAAGACAAGGCTCTGTTATGGCCACAGGGCTCCGACTTTCCCAGGATGAAGCCAGTCCCTGCAGCCAGGCACGTGCCCCCCAAGGTGCCCCCGCCTCGGCCCACTCCCTCCTGAGACAACGCAGCCCTGGCTGCACACACCCCACATTTCTTCCCGAGAACTGTCTCCTTTCCGCTTTGCTGCTTAACTCCTGTGCCATAGTCCCCACCTGACACTCATTCCAGGATGAGTTTTCTTCCCACCTCACCAAGCAATTCTCTGACACCAGCTGGGTGTCCTACAGTTCCATTAAATTCTGACACACTCTCCCTGGAGACCGCCTCAGAGCCCACAGGGTGAGGGCTCAGCCCCACAAGACTGTCCCTGACTTCAGCCACCAACTGAAAGTCCAGGTTGTCACCTGTGCCGAGGTTCCAACCACCTCCTCCTTGGGTTCGACTGATTTGCCCAAGCTGCTCACAGAACTCAGAGAAGCATTTTATTTACTAGATCACCAGTTTATTATAAAAGGATGTAACTCAGGAACAACCAGATGGAAGAGATGCATTGGGCAAGATGTGTGGGAAGGGACTTCCATGCTCTCAGTGTGACACTCTGAATTTCTACGTGCTCACCAACCCAGAAGCTCTCCAAAGCCCGTCCTTTAGGGTTTTTATGGAAAATCTTTATGTGGGCATGATTGATCAAATCATTGGCTACTGGCGACTGATTCAACCTTTAGCCCCTCTCCCCTCCCGGGAAGTCTGAAAGGATTGGAGACTGAAAGTTCCAACCCTCCAATCAAGGGTTGGTTCTCCTGGAAACCACCCCCTTAGGTGCTTTTTCCAAAAATCACCTCATGACACAAGCTCAAGTGTGGCTGAAAGGGGTTTGTTACAAACATCAAGACACCTTTATAAGGCTCCTAGCCCTTGGAAACTCCACGGATTTTTGGAGCTCTGTGCCAGAAATGGGGATGAAGACCAAATACATATTTCTTATTGTAAATCATAAGATCACATCTGGGATTTGATCCTTTCTTCCCCAGCAGTGCTTTACTGGTGCTCAGTAAACACCTGTCTGCCGGGGACAGAGTGCAGCCTGTGGCTGCGGGGAAAACCTAAACCAGCCGCTGAGCAGTAACAAGCGGGACCTCGTTTCCTGAAGGCCTGCGCTGTGCCCGACAGGCCCGGGCCCAGGCCTGGGGACAGAGCAAAGAGCCAGGCAGACTCGGACCTGCCTCAGGGGGTCCACGACTGAGAAGCCGCTCAATAAACCAGTCAGTAGACAATTCCAAGTAGTGCTGGACTGTGAACACGGAGACGGGGAGAACGGGTAAGGATAGCAGAAGGCAGAGACCAATTAGCCAGGCTGGTCAGGACGACAAGGACCCTGCCACACAGAGGCCCTGAAGAGTGCTCTGGCAGAACAAGTGGCTTTGTAAACCACCGACTGACCACACCCCAATTTGTATCCTCAGCTTGAATGCCCTGGAGCTGCACTGGAACATCAGCTGTGGGCTTAGAGGCCTTGCTGGACACACCCCTCTTCATTTCCCACCCTTTCCCACAAAACTGCTCCCCCTGCAGGCCGTCCCCTAAATGGCAGGGCCACCTTGCCAATTGCTCTGGTCAGATCCTTGATTCCTCGCTCTCATTCCTGCACATCATCCTTTAGGAAATCTTACTGTTTCTACCTTCAAAATACATCCCAATCCAACCATGTCCCTCCACCCCGACTGCTGCCATGGTGGGCCAAGCCACCACCACCTCTCCCTGGGTTGTGGCAGCAGCTCCTTGCTGGGCCCCCTACCTTCAGTCTATTCTCCACCCAGCAGCCAGGCGGTCCTGTTACAACTAGGTCCCATCTCATCACTGTTGGCTCAAAACTCTCCAGGGGCTCCCTCCTCCACTTGGAGCCAAACCCAAGGCCTCCCTGCGGTTCCCCAGGCCTTCCACAATCTGCATCCAACCCCAAGCGCCACCTCTTATCTGACCTGCTTTTCTCCTGTGTTCATCCTGAACCAGCCTGTGACCCCAGGCACACTCCCACCTCAGGGCTCTTGCATGTGCTTTTCCGTCCAATGGAACGCTTTTCCCTCCCATGTCCACATGGCTCCCTCACTCCTCAGATCAGCTCAGCTGTCACCCACATTGAGCCTTCCCTGACCACTCTATTTAAAACTGCTGCCATCCATCCCACACCTCCCAACCCTTTTTTATTGGTTTACTTTTTCCCTATTGGGGGGAAAGAAGAAGCTATGTCTCTACCTTGACATAAACACGCATCCCATCATCTGACATATTCCTGTATTCATCACTAGGATGTAAACTCCGCCAGAGCATGGATTTCTGTTTTTGTTCACTGCTGTGTCCTCAGTTCTTGGACCAGAGCCTGACACCCAGTAGGTGCTCAATAAACATGTTCACTGAAATAAATGGATGGATGGGTGGACGGGTGGATGGAAGAGTTCAGCCATCTGCCCAAGGCTGGAGCCAGTCAGCAGCTGAGCCAGGTCTGCCTGGTTCCAGGGCTTGTCCTCTGGAGCCTCTCACGTGGGTTTTAGGCAAGCGGCCCCACCTGCTGCGGTATTTAGGGGCTGAGGTTTCTCCTGCATGCGTTCATACTTTTTGGCGTGCCAAGAAATCTGTTCAACATATCATAAACTATTTTGTCTTTCACAGTAATATTCCAGTTGCACAAAATGACATAAAATAGCCCATGACTGTTCATGTAACTCTGAGGTAGTATGAATTTCTTGGCAGGTCTGTTTCAGAGGAGACCTTCTGTTTTATAACCTCAAGAACGAACCTGAGCAAAGACTTGAATGGTAGCAGTCACCAACATGGCTCATGGAGTTTACTCAGTGAGTTGGTCTCCAACATGATAGTGTCTTTCCACATCCAAGGGTTCAAGGTCAAGGGTGAATGTGTCAGGTCACTGAAAAAGCGATGAGCTTGGTAGTTAAAAAGCTCAGGCTCTAGAATCAGAGAAACCTAACAGGCTGTGTGGCCTTAGGCAAGGTGCTAGCCCTTGCTGAGCCTCAGTTTCCTCATCTATAAAATGAGGACAATAATAGTTTCTACTCCACGTGGTTATTGTGAAACTTAAAGAAAACATGCGAGTAGAGCATGTCCCGCAGTGCCCAGTACAGAATAAGGGCCCGACCACTGTTTGGCTGTTATTCTCGGGCACAGACCCTGAGTTCTAGAGCAACGCACAGAAAGAGAGGGACCGTTATAACAGGGCCGTCTCCTCCATCAGAGGCACCCCAGTGGCCTTCCCTGCTCCACCACCTGCGTTTACAAGGAAAATGATTTGGCTGAAGAAAACAGGAAACTAATGTTCAAGATCTCAGGGATCAACCATGTCCTTTAAAACAGCATCTCTCAAACTTTGGTGTGCATTAAAGTCACCTGGAGATTGTTAACACAGATTCCCTCGGGAAGTCGGACTAAGGAGGCCTAGGGAAGGGACAGAGAATCTGCATTTCTAACCAGCTCCCAGGTGATGGTGAGGCCCACGAAGAGGAGGGGCTGGGAACGGACGCCCCACTTACTGTTCTTGTTGTTGAAGGCTGACACTGACAAAGCAGGCTCCATGTCTCGGAGCTTGATTTCTTCCCGCTGCTTTCCATTTCTCCAGAAATCTAAAGCCACATCTGTGATCCGTTCTGCACCAGCGTTGCTACAAAATAACGCCAGTGAATAAGGACTGGCTTTTTTTCCCAAAGCCCACAGGCTGGGGTTCCAAGCTCTCCCACCACATCTCAACCCAACTTTACCTAAGAAATATGAAGATGGCTTTCTGATAGGAGACCCCATCCAAGTTGTCGTAATAGTCCAGGTAAGGCTTGATGGCATCTATGAGGCCAGCGTGCATCTTATCCATTTCGTCAAATATGAAGATGGATCTTGCACAGGCACTCACGTTGCCGCGAATCCACGACTGTAACTGATCCTGAGTGAGAAGGGGGAAAAGCCAGTACAGAATTCTCAGAACAACCAGCGTGAACACTATTAACGCTGCAACTGCTTCTGCAAAGGCTGCGTTTACTGGGTGCTTACTGTGCGCTCCCCACTGTGCTAATAACTTTACACAAGCTCTTTTGTTCCTCACCACAACCTCATGTAGTAGGCATTATTGTACCCATTTTACAGATGGGGAAACGAGGCAGAGAGCATGATCAACTGGCCCAAGATCACAAAATGAGTATGTAACCAAGCTAAGATCTGAACCCCACTCTGCCTGATTCCAAAGCCCTACACTCTGATTATAATTCTTGTCCTGTGACCTGTCACCTCAATGTTGTGTCACTGAGTTGCTGGTCCTCTGTCATCAAAATGGCAATGTTAATACACATCCTGGGTACACTGGCCTTCTTGGGAAGAAGGCAGAGACCAAGTAATCTCTTCTCTCATCAGTCCTTAGAACAGCCTGGAGAAGGTACTCTAACTTTCCCATGGGGGAAGCGAGGCAAACTCTGCAGCACACACATGCACCGCCTAGGGTGGTGAGGTAACACTCCTGAGTTTCTGGAATGTCTGGAGGTTGCGGAAATAAATTTGCTTAACAGAAACATTCTCTAAAAACATATTTAGGTACTTTTTATATTAAGTAATCAAGGTAAGAGGAAGGAAAGACCCTTTTAATCAGACATCTGAGCTATGGTTCTATATAATGCCTTCCTGCATTTCCCCCCATGGTAAGGAGGAAGTGTTAGCTATTTGTTTCTAAGGAAAATTCTGGAAGTTACAATGTAGGTCTTGGCGTCTTATGATTTGGGTTTTTACCTGTCTACTCGGACCACAGTTACAATGTTCCGTGTGTACACATTTAACCTAATTCTGTTCTGCAGGTATGGAATAACCTCTATTTACAGAGCAAGAACCTTAGGGGAGCTGAAGTAACTTGCCTAAGGCTGCAAAGCAAATCAATGTTTAAACAAGGATTCACTCAGGTCTGGTAGGCTCCAGGAGCTAAGGTCTCCCCACTCTGCTACTCAGACTTACAGACAATAAGAGGACAGGTCTCGAGCACTGACTCACTACAGGCAAGGCACTGTCCTCAGCACTGTTCACACGTTTTACTGTGATCTTCCAAATCCCAAAGGAGTTACTCTTGTGTTCCCTATGTTACAGGCGAGGAAATGGAGCTGCAGAGAGGTTAAGCAACTTGCTCAAGTCACACAGCTATTAAACGGTGAAGACTGAATGCTAACTAGGATGACCAACTCATCCCTACTTGCCTGGGACTTTCCCAAAGTCCTACATCCCAGGAACTCCTGGACAGTTGGTGACACTGATGCTCACCCGAACAGAAGGGGAAAATGTGTCCACACAGGTGAGGATTTAAAAAAGGCAATCGTTAACATATATTTGAAGGCTCACGTGCCGGGTACCATGTTACATCCTTGGCAGACAGAGCTCAATAGAGTCTCACAACTACCATTTTACAGATGAAGAAACTGAGTCTCAGAGAGGTCAGGCGACTTTCCCAAGATGACACAGCTGGTAGGTGGGAGTCTTAGGGCTCAAATCCAGGTGTGTCTGCCGCCAAAGCCCAGGCTGTTAATCAGGGAGTTACACTGTAAAAGCAGTTTGCAACACTCAGTTAAACAAACTTAGGCCTCCCTAGGAATGTTTCCTCTTATAAAACGTGTTAGATTTGATGATGTTTAAATGGGATTTGATTACATCATCTCTAAAATCCTATGACCCCCATTTACTGAGTATCACACGGAGCCTGTTTTCAAACACCACAAAGCTGTGACAGTGTAACTGCTCCATGTATCTCAAACACGCTGTAACTATCCCACACTTTTCAAAGGGGAGCTGACACCCCTAGTCATTTTCAGGGCTCATTCATTTCAACATGGAATTTCCAAATCCCACTCCACCACAGAGAAACCCCAAACCCAGCATCATCCAGGAAGGATTCCAAAATTCTGCCCTTGCCTTATACAGGGTGATGTTGGAGATGTGTGGAAAGTGCAGCGTGGCCACAAACAGGTGGACATAGTCACTGTTCAGACCACCCTCGTAAATATTCTCTGCGATGATCTTGCTGACAAAATTTTTGCCGGTGCCCGTCCACCCGTGTAGGGAGAGGGTGAGAGGTTTCTTGGGCTTCGGGTTGCTTATGAAGCCAGACACAGCATTTAAGATGACTTTCTTTGCAAGATGCTGTCCAAAGAGCTTGCTGTCCAGATCCTTCTGTAGCGCTGGGAAAAACAAATCCAGTCAGGCAGGGAGTAGGGGCACACACCTGGCAAAACGTAGCCCAGGTTACAGGCTCATGTGAAAGCCAGCAAAGCCAGCTAAGCTCTTCTAGCGCCTTGTGAGACGCGGACGTAGGTGAGCGCTTGGCCCAGGTGTACGGTGGGTGCAGGAGCCCTCCCTCTGCTAGCCCTGCCCATTCTCCGGCCCTTCTTCCTGAAGAGGCCCTTCCTGGGCTCCGCGGCTTCCGCCACCAGCGTGCGCCCCTCACCCCACGCCGGGCAGGAAAAAGGCAGCAGTGTGGCCCCCACCGCTCCGCGCCGTTAGAGTCCCCACCATCCTTCCCGTCTCCGGCGAGGAAGGGGTAAAACTCTGGAGGAAGTTTCCGACCGTCCACACGCCCAGTGTGTGATGAAGGTGCCCAAATGGCAGCCGGCCTCCGCAGGTCTCCGACCAAAGTCCGGTCTGCCTGTGGTGGTGGCCCAGGAGCCAGGCCCCATCCCGCACCCCGGGCCGCTCCGGTTCCGGGTCCTGGTCCCGCAGGCCTCAGCGCTGCCCAGGCTCCCGGGCCTCCCGGCCCCCGGCCTCTGACCCCCGCCCCGGCCCCCGCCCCCCGCCCCATCCTACCTTCCCGGCTGAGGCTCCGCTTCTGGCTGCAGCACTCGGCGAAGAGGCAGTAGAGGCGCGGGTAGGAGATGTAGCCGGTGAGGACGCCGGCCAGGGCCAGGCCCAGGCTGATGGGCTCCACCGCCCGCACCGCCAACGGCGCCAGCAGCAGCAGGCCCAGCGCGGCCCGGCCCAGCTTCATGCCCGGACCCGCGCCGCCCTGCGCGTTCTCGCGCCTACCGCCGACCGGCGCTACCGCCCGACCGCGCTTCCGGTTCCTCCCGCCGGCTGCCGCCATCTTTGTGACGGGCGGGCTTCCTCCGACGCCGGCGGCCGCCATCTTTGTGAGGGGCAGAGCGCTTTCCTGTTTTGGGCTACGGGGCCCCAGTTTTCTCCTTTTAATAAAATTTTGAGGGGAAGTTTTGGATTTATAGAAAAATTGAGAGGACAGTACAGAAAGGCTCCATATTACCACACCCCAGCTCGCACCTAGTTTCCCCTTTTATTACCATCTTACATTAGTATGTTACATTTGATAAAATTAATCTATTTTGATATAACGAAAGTTTCTTCCTATTTTCTTAGTTTTTACCTAATGTTCTATTTCTGATCCAAGATCCCATTCAAGATGCTGCATATCTTCTTAGGCTACTCTTGGTTATGACTTTCTCAAACTTTCCTAGGTTCTGATGACCTTGACAGTTTAGGGGGAATACTGGTCAAATCTTTTGTAGGATCCCAAACTACTGGAATCTGCCTGATGCTTTTCTCATGATTAGACTGGGGTCTTGAACTTTGGGGTGGAATATATGTTACAGAGGTGAAGTGCTATTTTTATAATATCAACATGATTTATGACTGTCGATGTTGACCTTCATCACCTGGATAAGGTAGTGATCCTCAGGTTTCTCCCAGATGAAGTTACTTACACTCATTCATTCATAATTTTGAGGACTGCCTACTGACTAGACCCTGGGGATTCAAGAAAAAAAAAAAAGGCGCCTTCACTGACCTTGCATTCTAGTGGAGGGGGAAAAAAACTCTTCGTTTTACAGATGAGAAAACTGAGGCTCCGAGGCAAAGGGATTTGTCCAAGGATTTAACAGTAGGCTCTGAGCAGGCTCAGATCTCTCTCCAAAGCCAAACTTCTCTAACCACACAGCACCTGCTTTAAATCAGGCCAGGAGTCAACTGGCCTGTTCTTTCCTCATCACAACCTGTGTAACTACCTCAGGAAAAACAACAGCACAAATGCACCATACTTGACAGCCCAAGGGTTGGAGCCTGTCTGTGTGCTTAAACTAAATGAGAAAACCCCTCTCAGCAAATGAATTTTGCTTTTGAGCTGCCCAGCCTCCAGGCTCTGAACACATGGCCCAGTGTTGGAAGGAGACGCAATGCAGACAATAATGCTGGGTCCATTTCATATTTAATACATAAGTGCTTAAAGTGATAGAAATTCTTTTTTCTTTCTTAATGAAAAGTAACAGGTAACTTTGTAAAAAGTCAGAAAATACCAGTGTCCCTTTGATCTCATCCTAGATTCTTCTGCTGTCAGCTGGATCCACTATAAACACTGACGGAGGCATTTCTGAACCCCATTCCAGATATCTGAAAGTAGAAGACATGATTGCACATATAACACTAAAAGCACAATCTAAAGGGTGTTAGCTCACCCTGAACACACAGCTGTTTCCTCCTGACCCAGGGCAAATATTAGGAGAAAGTCAACATATTTACAAACAAGATTTAATAATGCTCACAAGAATAGAGTTTGCCCCCAAATAGGAAAACTACACATTGTTTTGTTTCAAAAGGTTACAAATTCAGTGCCTGTAAAATCCAGCAGGTAAGCAGCAGGGCTGAGTCTGTTCTGGGAACTGTCTGCTATTCAGTGAGGAGGCTTCTGTCCAGGAGGCCTTTAATCGCAGAGATAAAGGGAGTGGACGACACTATTTACATCCCATCCTGCACTTCTCCCCCTCTGCCTCCCTCAGTAGCGCCGGTTCATCTTCTTGAACTTCTCATAATGATAGTCATCCGTGGCCTTCTCGTTAGCAGGACGCTTGCGGTTGGGAGGGGACCCTGAGAAGGGAAAGAGGAAAGGCTGTTTGTCGTGTGGGAAGCCACCGACAGGCTTAGCTCCACATAAGCAAGGATGACCCAGCCTGTCTAATTCCATGCAGGATCCCCAAGGCCTACTCTAGGGAACAGGGACATAGGAGGGCCTCGGTACGTACTTGTTATCGCCTGAGTAACAATTCAACATGGTGGAGCCGAACTGTGCTGACTTCAGCATTAGACCAGGTGGACAGTAGCAGCTACACTTCATTGAAAGTTTGACTGCGTACCAGGCATGGCACTAAATCTTTTAAGACATGGCTTCCTTTAACCCTCCCAGCAATCCTAGCAGGGCATGTTACCATCTCTGCTCAGAGAGGTTAGGTGACTTGCTCAAGGTCACTCATAAAGTGAAGGTTGGCTGAGAGCTGAACCCAAGTCTGGTGACTCCAGAGTCCTTGCTACTAGGTATTAATAATAGGAAACTCTTTGCAGCCAAGAGGTTATAGAAAAGAATTTCCAGAGAAGGGAAGAAGAGTAACAGGCTGGATTTTCAGAAGCCTCAGCAAATTTAGCATTTCTTTAGAATATTCCAGTGTTGATGAAAAAGACGACACCACTCTGTGCTGGCGAGCATGTGGGAAAGGGACACTGCTAGATGCTGCTGCTGGGGCAAGCTAGCAGCACACTTCTGAAGGGTCATTTGGTGAGTTCTGATCATCAAAGCACTGTCTGAATAGGGAAAAATGGGAAACAACTTAAGTGTCCAACCAGAGGGAAATGGTTAAATGACAGTAAATCTGTGTACACAGCAGAACATGATACAGCCATTGAAAAGGAAAATGTATTTACTGTTCTGGAGAGACATGCAGAGCACTCTGAAAACCTATGAGATCCTATTAAGTATGTGTACAATATATGTTTCCTATATATATGAATACTGGAAAAAAAAAAGGTTGGGATGGTAATAGTTGGCCCTTGGTAACCGCATCCATGGATTCAACCAGCCCCAGACTGTGTAGTACTGTGTTTATAATCCGCGGTTGGTTGGAAGCCATGGATACGGAGAGCCGACTATGGGACCTGAGCATTCGCAGATTTCTCTGCAGCGGGTCCTGGAACCAGTTCCCCTCGGATACTGAGGGATGATGATACACAAAAACCTTAACAGTGCCGTCTTTGGGCTGTGAAATTATGAGTAACTTTTAATTCATTTTTGCTTACTGAAGTTTTCTGATTTTTTGAGTCTCTGTCATATTTGGTAGCCCAGCAAATCCTTAGAGCAACCGCCAGTGGTAAGTTGTATTACTATCCCCATTTTATAGGAGAGGAAACTGAGCTTGGAAAGGGGAAGGCACACAACCATGGTCCAGAGGATGGATTAGACCCCAGATACCCTGGCCCCAAAGCCCAGCACTGCCCCTGCTGAGTCCCACCCCACTGCCATGGGCCCTAGACAGTGACCACTCCAGGCAGCCCCAAGGCCTCCGCTGGACTCACGCTCAGGCTCCGGCTTCTCCGTGTCACCCACTCTCAAGGGTCGGGCTTTGGGCTCTTCTTTGTTTCTCCGTATGGGAGCATTGAGCTCCTCATGATAAACTGGATCAAAAGAGACCAGGGGACATGTCACACAGAATATGGGAACCCAGGGGCCTCAACGCAATGGCATGGGACGGGGCTGCTACCCAGAGACGCGATGCTTACATCGGTTGTGCTGCACGTAGTTCACAGCCATGTTGGTGGGCACGAAGGAGGTCTCACTGTCTTTCTTCTTGTTCTGCTGCTCTGCCAGCAGACGGGCCTTGGCGTCCTCCGTGGAAATGATATTTTTTATTTTAGCGCTATAGGGAGAAAGGAGCCACACCACAGTTAGATGGCTGCACCTCTGGGCCTCCCTGGGAACTGACTGGAGGGGCTGGTGGCCTCCCACTGTATAAGGATGTCATCTTTCTTGGGGCACAGCTCTCTACAGTTTACCACTCTCTTGCAGTTACATTCTCGTAGAGCTCTCACAGCAATCAGAGCTGCAGGAATTACTCTCTTCTGATGGAGAGGAAGTTTAGCCAGAGGGGTCAAGTGAACTGCCTAAGGCTCAAAGCTAGTAAAGCCAGAAAGGAGGCGAGAACAGAGAACTCTCCCAGCTTTCTACCACACCCAGAGATGATGCTGACCACCGTGTTTCCTCCATGAAAATCCCCTTTTAGAGCAGATGTTTTGTAGTGAAAATGAAAGGAGGATGACGGGGTGGGTAAGCCTTTATCACTGCTCCTGCTACAATAAAACACAATACAAGGGCCTGATTAGAAGAGCCGAGGAGCTGTGAACAAAGGCTAAATAAAAACAAACGCTTTTGCTTTCAGCAGTCAGGGTCCCTTGTCTCTTTACCTACTCTGGCCAGCCCTTCAGAGAAACTCCTGGCCACAACTATCTCAGCCTGCCAGAGAGAACATGGCTTATATTTGTGGGTTTCCAAGGAGATAGTTAAGATTTCACTGGAAAGCTAAGAAGCTTGTCCTTCTGGCATGAGGCAGGAGAGAGGTGAGACTACAGGTGTGAAACGTACTCGATGCCCAGGTCCACTTCGGGGATGCCGCTCAGCATCTGGTTGGAAAGCATCTCCTCAGTCTTCTTGGCTGAGGAAACCCGGATGTTTTCTGGCAGCTCGTAAAGGCAGTCCTCGGCATTCTTTGGCTTGACTTTCTGTTCCTCGTGTTCCACGATCCCTTTCCTCTTCTTCAGCTCCGTCTCAATGTACTTCATCCTAAAATGAGAAACCCACAGGGGCAGCAAAGCTCACAACAAGTGTCTTTTAAATTAGTGGTCTCTAACACCGGCCCATGGAGCAGTGACAGTTCATGATGAGGGTGTCACTGTTCCATGGAGTGGTGAGAAAAATAAAAATAACTCGAATTTTTTAAATCAAGATAAAAGTTTTCAACTTAAAGCACCAACCTATATTATGAGATTATGTCCCACCACATCATATGTGAGTTTCTTTGAAGATAAAAAGATAATAGTAGACGGCGGTTGTTAGTTTATCAACCTTGCTGGCAAAATAAAAAAATGGGCAAGTCCAATGTTTGTCCCTGTGATCTGCGGGGGTTGGGTGGGTATTACAAGGAATCTAAAATCCCAAGACCCTTGCTTTTAAAGAATTTTTAAAAGTTCTTTTTAAAGTTTTAAAAGTAAAAAGCACCTCTACAAAAAGCGTCCACCTACATCACTCTAAGCTAACTTTTGTAATGCCAGTTACAGCAACATGGATGGACCTGGAGATCGTCACTCTAAGTGAAGTAAGCCAGAAAGAGAAAGAAAATACCATATGAGATCACTTATATGTGGAATCAAAAAAAAAAAAAAAAAAAAAAAAGACACAAATGAACTTATTTACAAAACAAAGTTTTTCAAAGTTCTCAAGCCTGGGAGGCCATGCAGAAGAGGTCAACTTTGCTGTCTTTTGATAATTCTAGAAATTCATCTGTGATTAAACATCTTGGACTCACTCTGGCTGGAGCCCACCCTCAACCACTTACTGCTAAACAGACTGACACCTACATGTCGGCGTCCTCATCCCTTCGGTTGGTTTCTGCAGAAAACGATGTCCCCAAATGGAGGTCTTCCTCCTCACTGATCCTAAAAAAAAAGCAAAGCCTTAAAGTCACAGCTAAAAGAGACTGAGTTTGATGTTATATCAATAAAACAAGGATGCCACAAAATGTACAACATCTTGTTTATGGCTGGAAAAAAATATGATACGTAAAAAGAAGAAACTCTAGAAATATATGCAAGCAAACTGTTGACCTCTGGAGATACCCTGGGGGAATGAGTACATCCATTTATTTTGTCCATATTATTTTTGTAATTGTGTTTCTATGTTTTTTTTAAAAAAGAAAAACAGCTTCCACATGAGTTTGAAAGACAGTAAACAATGCACCTTTATGAAAGGTGTCTTCCCATGTCAGTCTAAGCTAACTTTTGTAATACCAGTTGCAGCAACATGGATGGACCTGGAGATCATCATTCTAAAGTGAAGTAAGGCAGAAAGAGAAAGAAAAATCCCATATGCTATTACTTATATGACATGGAGTCCAAAAACAAAAAGACGCAAATGAACATACTTACAAAACAGAAACAGACTCACAGACATAGAATATAAACTTATGGTTACCAGGGGGACTAAGGGGTGGGAAGGGATAAACTGGGAGTTACAGATTTGCAGATAATAACTACTACATACAAAATAGATAAACAACAAGGTTGTATTGCAGAGCACAGGGAACTATATTCAATATCTTGTAGTAACCTATAGTGAAAAAGAATATGAAAAGGAATACATGTATGTACACGTATGACTGAAACATTAAGCTGTACACCAGAAACTGACACAACCGTGTAAACTGACTATATTTCAATAAAAGTTTTTAAAAATAAGCTAACTTTTGAAGTTTTTGTTTTCTTTTGTTTCTCAACAACATGCCCTTTTTAAAGCACAAGAGGTATTTCAAGATGTCACACTAAAGCTGCTTTGGGCCCCAGCTCCCTGGGGGGACACAGACCCAAGGAGGGGCTGCAGGTGAATTTGCATCTCAGCCTCTTTTGCACTTACTTATCTTTGCCCCTTTCCTTTAGTTTCTTCATATCCACCATACCACCTGTCTTCATCTGAAAGGGATCATCCTGCAGAAAGCAAACGCAGCTGAGAGGAAGCATCTACATAACTGGCAGTGGAACTTTTTTTATTTTTTAAGAAAACACAATTGCCCACTGAAGAGCAGCCACATCTTCCCACTCTCCAGGGAGGACCCCACAACTCACCACTAGAGTGGTCTCTTCTTGTACCTTCTCTCCCACCAGTAGGGCGACAGCACTGACAAAAACCAAAAAGTTGGGGAGAGAGAGAGAAATGGCACAATTCAGAGATGAGGAGAAATATTTAGGGAGTCTGTAGGTTGGTTGCAACATTAGTGCAAGGGTGAGATCTGAGGGGTGGACATCAACGTCAGCTGGAAAGCCTATAAGAATAACAGGGTCTAACAAACACTCTAGATGCTGGAGGTGGAGGTAGTGGTGACTTAAGTAGTACACTTTTCTACAAAGTTTCTGGCAGTATCTTGGCTTAAAAATCTCATTTCTAAGATTTTGCCTTCAAGGAAAATGAAGCTAAAAACAAATGTTGAAAAATACTATTGCAGCTTTGTTTGATCGTGAAATTTTACAAAATAACCTACAGGTTCCAAAATAGGGAATAAGTTAAATTATGATGGAATATTACACAGCTACTAAAAGGTTTTCAGAAAAATAACCCACAATGTGGATGAATGTCCACAATGTCATGAGTTGAAAATACAGTAGTCCCCCCTTATCTTGTGCTTTCACTTTCCATGGTGTCAGTTACCTGCAGTCCAAAAATATTACATGGAAAATTCCAGAAATAAACAATTCATAAGTTTTAACTAATTAATTATTTTGTGTGTGTATGTGCGTGTGTGTGTGTTTTGGGGGGAGGGTTGGGAGAGGTAAACAGGTTTATTTATCTCTTTTAATGGAGGTACTGGGGATTGAACCCATGACCTTGAGCATGCTAAATATGCGCTCTGCCACTGAGCTATACCCTCCCCTAACAATTCATAAGTTTTAAATTACCAGCTGTTCTGAGTAGCGAGATGAACCTCTACCATCCTTCCCAGTCCCACAGTGGAGGTGAATCACCCCTTCATCCTGAGTATCCACACTGTATACATTACCCACTCATCAGCACGGGGAAAAAATAGTCTATATAAAGTTCAGTATTATCCAGGCTTCAGGCATGCACTGGGGGTCTTGGAATACAGTCCCCGCGGATAAGGTGAGACTACTGAAGCATAGAATAAAAGTAAAGCTGCTCAGAGTCTTTACAAAAGAGAGAGAACAGGCAGGAAAGAACGTTAAATGTTAATACTGGCTACCTCTGTGTGGGAAGATTACAGGTATTGCTTATTTTCTTGATTGTACTTTTCTAAATTTTCCCAAACTCTTAACAATAAGTATGCATTTCACAAGTAATCGGGTGCAGGAGAAACACGAATTAGTGATCTGTTTCTGTACCTCTGGAGCATACTTCAAGACCACGAGGCTCAGGGCACGTCCTGGTTAAAAATTTGCCAAAAACTCATGGACAGCTCTCCAGGCAGTGGAAAGTGTAAAGTGTGTGAAGAAAAGGGGCTCTGTTTGAGGAGATATGTGTGACAGCGAATTGGGGCGGGAGGGTGGGTCGGGGGAGGGCAGGGGGAGATGCTGTCTCTGTCATCCCCGCCTCCCCCTCCAGGTCCCCTCCCTCATGCGGTACCCACCTCACTCCATTGGGCCTCTTCCTCAAGTTCTGCACCTCTCGGGTCTCTTCCAGTTTTAATCTAAAAAAAGACAACGCATAGGCTGAGAAACCCTCCGCGAAACTCAGTGTCAAAAGCCAGTTTCAATGGACACCGCAGCCCCACTGCCGAGCAGCCGTCACCCTGGTCCCGAGGGTGACCCTGCGCCTAGATACACCGGGAGTCAGATCCCCTTCGCATCCCAGGGGCACCTCTCCTAACCATGAGACCTTGGAGCGGCGGCCTCATCCCTTGGAGCCTCAATTTCTTCGTCCATAGCAAGTGTCAACGAGGCGCCTGGCCGATGGTGAGTCCCCCTAGCTTGCCTCTCTTTTCCTGCCCCGTCGAAGCCCCGCCCCAAACGCACCGAACCTCTTCTGAGTCCTGCTCATCTTCTTCCGACTCCGAGTCGGCCCGGCGCCGTCGGAAAGTCTTCCCGGTAACCGGCATAGTCTCACCAACGCCGCGGTCCAGCCGCCCCGCAGCTACGCCTATATCTTGCCTACTTCCGGCGCGCAGCAGTGAGGTCAGAGTGTCGGCCCGGCCCGGCCCCGCCCCGCCCCAAGCCCCGGCCCCGCCCAGGCCAGCACCGCCCATCTGACCACGCCCCCATCTGCAGCGTTGACCTCTCTCGATTGGGCGGCCGAAGGGGAGGAGGCGGGGCGTGGCCGGCCGGGCCGCAAGACCCTGCGGCCGTGCAGCGGAAGGCGCGCTTGACTGACAGGCGGCGGTGGCGCGGTTGAGACGGCAGGTGAGTTCCGAGCCGCCGCCGGTTGCTTCAGGGGGCCCAGTCTCTCCGAGCAGGCGCGATCTCAGCCCAGCCTCGGGCAGGCGGGGGCCTGGCCCTGTCTGGTACGCAGAACGCCGCGGCCAGGTGAGCGGAGCCCGGGATCCCCACGGCCGCCGCCGCCCTGTCCTCTTCGGCCTGCGCCCAGGGGATCCTCTCGGGCCCAGCACCCCACTTCGAGCCCTCAGGGGCTTGTTGCTTCTCCGGAACAGGGGCCACCATCTCTTATTTCTGCCGGGGCCTGACCCAGCGTTGAAAGCATGCATGTGGCGTCTCGGAGCGCTTTTATTTCCCCGGGGTCTGGGCCCTGACGTGCACTTTTTTCTTGAGGGGCTAAAGATGACCACTTCTTAGCGGTGATGAATTAAAGTCCCAGACCCGCCTGCCCCGCTGATAATGGCTTCCAGCCACTTCTTCCTGAGGAGAGTCGTGTCTGGTGTTTTGAACCCATTCGGGAGGGTTTGGGGGCAGACGGTGCTTGGTGGCCACTTCCCTGGACCTTCGGGGGCCTTGTTTTCGTCCTTTGTCACAAGGACTGTCGCTCTGGCCTCCGCCCTTTCGACCGGAGGATGCTGTGAAGATGAAGTTTGTTTGAAGAAGAGGCATCAACAAACGCTTAGGAAATAACTAAATGCGTAAATAATGACTTAGGAGACTTTTAGAAAGCCTTTATATAGTTTTCTTTGCAAGAACTACCCTTATTAAGTACTTACTGTGTTGCAGGCCCTGGACTTAGCGTTATGTCATTGAACTCATCCAACAGTCCTCTGAAGTAGATTCAGTTATTGTTTTTCGTTTTGCAAACGAGGACACCAAGGCTCAGAGGGGCAGTTTGTGCCTCAGTTACTGAGCTGGGAGGTGGCAGGACCCAGTCACAGGCCTGCCTCTGCTGCACCTTGTGCACAGTACCTGGCACAGTGTGAGTTCAGTAAATGTTTACTGCAGCTGCTGTTGGTACAGCTCCCTGGCCAGGGGGAGGGGCTGATGGAGACTGTTTTGGGTTCCCTCTTCTGAAAGACCGTTCTGAAGCAGGGCAGCCTTTCTGGAATGCCTGACTTTTCTCTGGAACAGTCTCTGAGTCTCTGTTGTTCTTTTCCCTGGACTAAGACAAATAGCAGACTCGGGACTTCTTGGAGCAACCTTTTGGCTTCGATGAAAAGCCTTATTTTAAAAGGCTCAAAGTCTTGACCTCTGCAGTCTGGTTCAGCCAAACCCACACGCACATGGGAATCACCGGGCACCGTGTCCCTTTTGGTTGAAGGAGAGGCTCCTTGGGAATCACTGCAGGAACCCAGGGAGTGGATGTCTACAGCTCTCATGTTCTCAGAGTTGGCTCCAATTTTGCCCACCCAGCAGCCCTTACACCAGGGGGTGTTGGACAGCACTAAGGAGAGGGCCACAAGGCCAAGGATGTTTCTGGATCCTCTTTCTCATCTGACATCCCGGAGAGGATCATCTGGTCCAGACGAGCTGTCCCCTCTGGGCAAGGCCAGAGTGGCCCCTGATAACCTCCAGGGCTGTGGCAGATCTGATTGACACTTGTTTAGCAAAAATAATGCTTAAAAGTGGTAGCTGTGCATCTGGAGGTGTGCGGCTGGGCTGCGGGGCTGCAGATCCCCTAAGCCCAGCCTTGCTGGGCCTTTTTGAGGGGGAGGGGGTAAAACTGCTCAGAGGGAGCCTCCAGGAAACTTGGGCTCTCTTCAGTTCAGAGATATGTCGTGTTTAAGTTTTGTTCGGGAGTTTGGTTCTTTAAGAAACATCCAGATTTGGCTTTAATTTGGGTTAGTGTGCTGTGCCAGGTGAAATGTGGGCTCATCTCAGGTCCGGTGCGCATTAATGTCTAGGTAGATTTGGGATCCAGTAAAGTGATTGCAGTTCACAGCTTGGCCATCATAAGTATTCAATAAATGTCGGTTGGACTGGTTTACTTATTCAGCAGATATTTACTGAGCTTTCAGTATATGATGCAGGCACTGTTCTAGTTGCTTGAAATATGTCAGGGAGCAAAAGAGACTAAAGACCCCTGATCTAGTGGACTTTGTGTTCTAATAACATGATAAATATGTGAAGTATGTTAGGAGGTGATGCTATGGAAATAGAAAAAAATAGAGCAAGGCAAGGGAGTCTGGAGTGGGAGGGAGGATTGAGTTGCAATTTTATATTGGTGTGTTCTGGTTTGTGATTTGGTCGGTAACATGATAAACAAAGCAGTGGACTGGATTATAGGTTCTGGGTTCGAGTCCCAGTTCCACCAGCTTGCCATGTGAGTGCGGGCAGGAGCCTTCTTTTCTCTGAGCCAATTTCCCCATCAGAGTCCCTGTTCTGCCATTTACTGGCTGTGTGACCTTGACGTGAACCTCTCTGATCCTCTCCTGCTTTGTGGTTTTAGGGGTCTTAGTCTGAGTTCCTGCTTATACTTGCACACTCCAGGGTTTATGGCTTCTCAGTGACCTGGCCAGTCACTGCCTCCAGCCTGTTAACCCCCAGGGACTTTCAGCCAGGGGCAGTCACAAACCCATCCTCCCTCCAATTAACTGACTTTTGTGGACCCTGCAACAAAATGCAGTAACAGGTTTGGGGCTGTGAAGAGATGTTATCCTAACCTTAAGGAATTTAGGTTGAGCAGAAAAGTGCCCTGTGCAGGGGCAGGGTATAGCTCAGTAGTAGAGCGTATGCTTAGCATTCACAAGGTCATGGGTTTGATCCCCAGTACCTCCATTAAATATAAAAAGTAATGAATAAACCTAATTACCTCTCCCCCGCCGAAAAAAAAAACAAAAACAACAATTTTTTTAAAAAGTGCTTTGTGAAGAATGACTCAGTAGAGGCTTTTATGAGGGAGGGAGACCAGGGGATGCTACCTGTCGGGGTGGGGGTGTTGGGGTTTGAGAAGGTAAAGGTTGTCCCCACTCCAGGCTGGCTGGGGCTGGCTGGGAGGTGGTAGGGCCAACAGTTCAGAGCACTGACTTCAGGGCAGGCAGTCCTGGGTTTGAATCCTGGCTCATCTGCTCAGTAGCTGTGTGACCTCCAGATAGTTTCTTCACCTCTCTGAGCCTCAGTCTTTCCTCCTTTAGTGATGGAGATGGAGATGGATTTAGCTCTCAACGTTGCCTGTCCTCCAGGGTGGTTATGAGGATTTAGTGAGGTCAGGTAGTATCCATTACAGTCCCCAGGTCCATTTGGACAGGGGCGAGCAAGACTTGTCGAGAAAGGAGGGCTGAGGGTCCTGCTTTGAGAATTAGAAGGATGGTGGACTCTTAGCAAATTAAGAGTGCTTAAAGGGAAAGATGGATTTGGGATTTAGGGAAAATGGAGTTGCTTGAAAGTGGAATGGAGGGAAGGCAGGAGGGAGGGAAAGTGCACATGTTCTGAGAGGCAGAGGGGAGCGGGGAGGGGCGTGGGCACAGGTGTGTGGGTGTGGGATGGCCAGTGTGGGAGGATCAGGGCAGGTGGCTGTCCTTGTGTTGGTGGGGGGCTTGGCAGCATCACCTTTCCCATCCTGAGGAACCAGGCTCCTAGCTGGGAGGCAGATATAGCCAGAACCCCCAGGAAAATGATGAGTAATGGGTACCTGAGGCCCGGTCTCAGCAGCGGTGCCGGGCCCAGATGTGCTGCCTCACTGCCTGTGCCGCTGCGTGGGGTCGGGGTGGGGTCCACTTTCCCCATCACTCGATGTGGGCCCCAGGGAGGGGAGAGTGCCTGCCCTTCCGCAGGGCGAAGCATCTTGGAAGTCGCATCCGGGGCCTGCAGCAGGTGGGCCCTTTGCCAGACCTACTAGCCTGCCTCCTTTCCTCCTGCTTTCTCATCCCCGAGAGAGGAGGTGGGTCTGGTGGGTCAGGAGGGAGAGGTGCCCTGGGGTCGCTGTAGTGGAGGCACAACCCCTCTGGCTGGCGGACACCTCACTGACTCCCAACAGCACAGTCGAGCCGCTGCTCTCAAGAGAGCCTGTTCTCGATGCAGTTCTCTCAGCAGCACAGGCTTCTTGCCCTTTCAGTCTTTAGGAAATGCCTTCTGTGTGTACACCATTTATGTGCACCGAGGGAAGGGTGGGAAGGGCTGTGAAGGTGGACCCAACCTGGCTCACTTCCCAGTGCATCACCCCTTGCTGTGTGTTCTTGGGCCAGTGGCTTCTCACCTCGGAGCATCGTTCTTCCTCTGTGAGATGAGGAGCCGCTGTCCTTAGTGATGCGAGGGGCATCGTGCCTGGCTCAGAGTAGGCGCTTCTGGGTCCTGGGGCGCTATTGTTGAGTTAAGGTTACCTTTTCCAAAAGACTTCTCCCTGCTCCCACCTTAAGTGAGATAAAGGGGATCTTTTAAAAGTTTCTATCTTGAAAAAAATTAAACAGAAAAGTAACAAAATAATAAAATGAAATCCCATTTATATCCTTCACCTATGTTCACCAATTATTAATATTTTTGCCCTGCTTACTCTTTCTGTATCCCCCTTGGGCATGTGACTTATGTCCCTCCCAATTTCAGTTTCCTGACCTATAAGACATGGCCAAGAACACAATTTATGGTACTAAGCATTTTTTGAACATTTTCCCTGTGCAGATAAACTTTAAGCCACCCTGAAAGTCCACGTGATCAGAAGTCATTATTGCTAAATCCTTCCTGTGCGTTGTCCCGCTTCACCCCCTCAGGCACCCTGGTTGCTGTCTGTGTCCTCATTTCCTGGATGAGGAAACTGAGGATTGGGTGATTTATCTAAAAACCCACAGCTTGCAAGTGAGAAGAGCAAGGAGCCGAACCCAGGGCCAGCCATCTCTGATTCTATCTTCTGTAATTATAGTCCACTCCAGAGGCGATGTATGTGGAGCAACTGACGTGTGGCGAGATCGCAGTGGAAGGAGGCTACCATTAGTAATGATAACGTGCCCAGTGGCTGCACACAGGTACCCGGGTGATGAAACAAGAGCCCTGTGCCCCATGAGGGCAGGACCCTTGCCTGGCTTGTTTCCCATCACCCTGAGGAGGTGCTTGGTCAATGTTGGTTGGGTACCAAGGTAAAACAAATTGAAAACTTCTGGACAGCTGGGATCAGTGAAGTATGATCCTTGCAGACTCACACACTTCTGATGTTTCAGGTCCTGCGTGGAATATTAGGCTCTCAAAGTTTTTAGTACTACCACCGACTTTTCCCTGAATATAAACTGATTTTTTTAACCATTAAAAAAAATGTTAGCAAAACTTAAACTTTCTATGTTGCTTATACACTGTTGGGTGGCAGATAAGTTTATAATCTTTCTGGAGGGAAGTTTGTCAATGTTTATCTAGTGTCTTTAAAACGTGTTTTGTGGGGGAAGGTATAGCTCAGTGGTAGAGTGTGCTTAGCATGCATGAGGTTCTGGGTTCAATCCCCAGTACCTCTTATAATAATAATAATAATAATAATAATAATAATAATAATAATAATAATAATAATAATAATAATAATAATAATAATAATAATAAAAAATAAACCTAATTAAGCCCCCAAAAAACTTTAAAAATAAAAAAATAAAATATATGTGTTGACCCAGTAATTTGTCTTGTGGTTAAAGATGTAGTTGAAGGCCTAAATTCCACAATATTTCTCACTGCCTTGTGTCTAATAACAAAACACACACACACAAATATCGTTAAGTGTCCAACTATAGGAAAGTGGTTAAGTAAGGTATTGTAGAGCTTACATTGAATGCGGTATGATATTATTCAGTCACTAGAAACGAAGTTGTTGAGAAGAAATTTAGTGACTTGGGAAACGTGTATAATATAAACCAAAAAATCTGTGTACAAACTGTATCTGTTGTATTCTGGTTTAGTTTTAAAATTTGTATATTCATTCATGCATGTGAACAAGACTTACCAAAACAGTAACCATATTTTTTTTTTCTGAATTGGAGGATTACAGGAGAGTTTTACTTCATTTTATGTTTGTCCGTGTTTTCCAGCTTCTAAAGAGGTCTGTATTAATTTTTAATAAAACCAAACAGAAATGCCTTCTTCTATTTGCAGGGCAGGTAGGAGAAGATGAAAAGTTTTAAGCCAGCGTGGAAGTTAATGAGGCAAAAACAGAGGTGCTAAGAGCAAATCTTCTGAACGAGTCACAGGGTGAAGAGTTATGCTTTCAAGCCGTCCAGGCAGCTGCAGAGGCCCTTCCAGTTAAAGCTTCCAGGACCACTGAGGTGCTGCAGCCCCTCTCTGACATGGACCTCAAGTGTCCTGTTCACACTCTGATGTCGTGTTCCCCCAGAGTGCCCTCAGGGACCTGGGGAAAAGCGAGAACAGACCTGGCAGGGAAACCTCACCTGCTCCTCTAAACTGTGCTTAAAAGTAACCCAGTAGGTTGTATGTTACGAAAGCAACACAGATTCCTTGTAGAAAATGCAGACAAGCAAAAAAGGAGGAAATAAAAATCACTTGACTCCATCCTCCCAGAGCTGATGATAGCATCCTTTTTCTAGGTGCAAAACAAAATTGTTTTACCAAAATGGAATTTTATTGTAATAGTGTTTTATAGCTTTTGGACTCTTGATCCATTCAGCAAATATTTACGGAGACATTTCTGTGTTCCAGGGGCCATTTTAGGTTTTTGGGATACAGCTGTGAACAAAACAGATCCCTGCCCTCGGGGACTCATATTCTTGAGAGAAGACAGGCATTAGACCAAAAAAATAAAAAGGAAAAAAGGAAAAATGACCAAAGTGATTACAGAGGATGCCAGATACGGGCCAGGATGGACAGAGGACCTTCTTGGAAGAGAGAATAGTGGGATAGGATGGGGCTGCGTTCAGCAGGGTGGTCAGGGGACAGAAAGCTAAGACCTGCAGATGGAAGGACAGACACAGTGAGCAGTGTGGCAGGGCACCAGTGGGGACCAGTATCTTTCCTGATCATCAGGTATTTCGCTTCGTTATACCCCTGTCCCAGCTTTTTCAAATCTTTTTAAAGGTGTCATGCTTGTGTATCCTTCTGCAACTTATTTAGAATTTATTGTATTTTATTTTTAAAATTTCAGTAAAATACATGTAACATAAAATCTACCATCTTAAAAAACCCACTGGCCTTATATACATTCACACTGTTATGCAACCATCACCACCATCCATCTCCCCAACTGAAACTGTCCCCACGAAACAGTAACTCCCCACCCCCTCTCCCCCTGACCACCACCATTCTGCTGTCTGTCTCTGTGGATTCGACTGCTCTAGCTACCTCACCTAAGTACAGTCATACAGTATTTGTCCTTTTGTGTCTGGTGTATTTCACTTAGTGTAATGTCCTCAGGGTTCATCTCCGTTGTAGCATGAGCCAGAATTTCCTTCCTTTTTAAGGCTGAATAATATTTCATTTATAGATAGACCATATTTTGCCTGTTCATCTTTTGGTGGACCCTTGGGTTGCTTCCACCTTTGTTCGTTATTGTGAATGATGCTATTGTGAATATGCACATAGATGTACAATTATCTGTTCAGGTCCTGGCTTTCAGTGCTTTGGGGTGTATACCCAGTGGTGGAATTGCTGAATCATATGGTTATTCTGTTTAATTTTTGAGGAGCCACTATACTGTCTGCCACAGCAGCTGCACCATTTTACATCCCACCAGCACTGCGCAAGTTTCTGGTTTTTCCATATCCTCACGAACACTTTTTCTTCATGGGTTTTTGTTTTGTTTTGTTTGGTTAGTAGCCATCCTAATGGCTGTGAAGTGGTGCGACTTGTTTTTCTTATTCAACATTGAGATCTATTTGTGTTGATAATATAGGCCTCAGTCATTCATTTAAAGTGGGGGTTTCTTTTTCAGAGAGTTTTAAATCAGGTTTATTGAAGTATAATTTATATCTAATAAAATGCACCTTTTTGTCAGATATTACCTCTCTGCCTCCCCGTTTTGGCCCCAAACAACTATTGAGCTGTGTCTGTCACTGTAAGTTAGTTGTGATTTAAAGTGCTTTTGATCAACTTTATTGAGGTGTAATTTACATACAATAATATTCATGTGCTTTAAAGATATAGTTCTTGAGATCTGACAGGTGTAGAGACCTTGTTAAATCCCACCCCCCATCAAGAGCTAGAACTTCCAAAGACCACAGAAAGTTCCCTCTCGCCTCTTTGCAGTGAAACTCTACCTGCGGCCCCAGGAAACCACTGATCCAATTTCTATCACTGCAGTTTAGTTTTGTCTGTTTTGAAATTTCATAAAAATAGAATCATATAGTATGCACTTTTTTGTTTCTGACTTCTTTTGCTCTGTTTAACGTTTCTAGAATGTGTTCATGTAGCTGCATCAGTTCTCTCTACTGCCGTGTATTAATCCATGATGTGGATATACCAGTAGTTTGCCTCAGTCCCCTGTTTGTTGGACATGCAGGGTCTTTCCAGTTTTGGGTGTTATGTGCTGAGCTATCGTGAATGCTTGTGTGCAAGTCTTTGTGTAGATGTATGCTTTCATTTACCTGGGAAAATATCACAGAGAGGAATTGCAGGATCATATGAGAAGTGTATGCTTGACTTTGAAGGAAACCGCCAAACTGTTTTCCAAAGATTTTTATGCTGTTTTACACTCCTATCAGAATAGATGAGAATTCCTTCACATCTTCGACAACACCTGGCATTACAGGTTTTATTAGTGTTCAATATTCTTTGAGTATGTAAGATGTTATCTCATGGTTTTGACTTGGGCTTCTCTGATGGCAAATGATGTTGAGTGTATTTTCATGTGCTCATGGGTCGTTCTTAGTTGGTGAAGTTCTGTTCAGTCACTTGTCTGTTTAACAAAATTGGACCATTTATCCTTTTTGGGGCTGTGAGAGTTCATTATGTATTTTGGATATTTGTCAGACACATGCTTTGTGAACATTTTCTCCCAGTCTGTAGCTTGCCTTTTCATTTTCTTAACGGCATCTTTGGAAAAGAAGTTTTAATTTTGAAAAATGCAGCTTATCAGTGTTTCCTTCGCCTTTTGTGTCCTAGGACCTTTGCTGACTTCAGAATCGCAAAGATTCTCTCCTGTGGTCTCCTCTAGAAGTTTTAGTGTTTTAGTTTTTTGGTTTGTTTATTTTAAGTCTGTGATCCGGAGAACTGGCAGGCTGTGCTGGGCCTGGTCACGGAGGGGATGTGGGTCAGTGGGAGGGTCAGTGCAAGGGCCCCCGCCGCAGTTGGAGAGGAGGGTCAGCAGCAGAATCGTGGTCACTCAACAGGTGAACCTTGAGGGCTATATGGGGTTTGCAAATCTTCCAAATCAAGTATACAAAAATCAGTGAAGAGAGGGCTTGAATTCATACTCACGGTTCTGCATTAACCAACTCATTACTCCTCACGGATTTGTTTTCTCCAGAATACCCAGGTCCTTCCGTAGAATAAAAAAGACTGCACAGGTGGAACAATCCAAAGTTTTAACCAGAGAAGATGATGTTCAGTTGCTGCTCACAATAGCCGATGCCCCGGAATTTGGAGACGTGCTGCAGCCTGTCATTGGCTCCATTGGTATAAAATCTGAGGACTACCTAAGTGCAGAATCTCAAGTGAACAGACGTCAGATGCTGGATAACGAGATGCAGTGTTGTTGGGAAGAGGGTATAGCTGAGTGGTAGAGCGCATGCTTAGCACGCATGAGGTCCTGGGTTCAATCCCCAGTACCTCCATTTAAAAATAAATAAATAAATCTAATTACCCTCCCCCCCCAAAAAAAGATGAGGTAGTTTTTATACTCCATTGCTCTTCAGGACATGGGCTTAAACCATTGGATATTTAGTTTATGAAGTATGTGCATGAAGTGAGTATTACCCCACTTACTGTCAAAGCAGACGTGCTCACACCGGAGGAGTACCAACAGTTTAGAAAAGAGAGAATGAAAGAAATCCAAGAATATAAAATTAAAAGACATGTATTTCCAGAAGCAGATGACAATGAAGAAGAAAAGCTTGTTAAAAACATGAACGACTGTTTACTTCTTGCTGTCATCAAGGTTAATGGCAAAAGGGTCAGAAGAAGGCCAGGACTGTTTTGTTGGGCCCTTGAGCTAAGAACTAAAAATAAATTTTTTTTTTTAGTGGATTGTAAAACAAAACAAAACCAAAGAAGAGTATGTGCTAAAGATGGATGTTGGGATGCTGAACTTAAACGTAGCGAACATTTGGATTTACAGTTCTAGGAGACATGTTGATTAGAACACACATGCAGGACTTGATGTTCCAGGTAACGTGCCCTATGAGGACTACAGAAGCTGAAAACTGGCAGCTGTGACTTACAACGGAGTTGACAACAAAAGCAGAGGGCAGCTTCCTAAGAGCCCTCAGGCGTAAAAGGAAGAAGAAAGAAAGGAGTGTGTAGCTAAGATGAAGAAGGTGGGGGTGGAGCACGTGTTTGAGATGAAGGCCAAAGAATAAGTTCAAAAGCTGAAGGACTCTGAAGCTGATCTCCAACAATGCCATGAGCAAATGAAAAAGAATTCGAAAGCACTACACAAAAAATTAGAGGAAAACAGTCCTCAGTCTGAAGATGAGAAAGCAAACTGGGAAGCTCAACAACGTGCTTTGGAATAAGCAAACGCTTCTTCAAGACCCTTGGAAAATAATGAGAAGAAAGGGAACATCTTTTAAAACTTCTGTTGACCACCAGTTACATAAAGCCTCTGATCCATTTCTAATTAATTTTTGTGTATGATATGTGGTAGGGGGTTAAAGTTCATTTTTTCCCCGTATAGATATAGGGGTCCAGTACCATTTGTTGAAAAGACCATCTTTTGCCCATTGAATTATATCAGTACCTTTGTTGGAAATCAGTTGACCACATGTGTGTGGGTCTAATTCTAGACCCTCTGTTTTGTTCCCATGAGCCATTGCCACACTGAATTGATTACTGTAGCTTTATAGAAAATCTTAAGTCAGGTGGTATAAGTGTACCAACTTTGTTCTTTTTAAAAATTATTTTGACTACTCTAGATCTTTTGCTTTTCCCTATAAATTTTAGAATCAGCTTGGCAGCTTCTACGAAAAAGCCTGCTTAGATTTTGCTTGGGAGTACACTGAATCTGTAGATCAATTTGAGAAGAATGGACATTTCACAATATTAAATGTGCTAGTCCATGAACATGGTATAGCTCTGCATTTATTTAGGTCTCATATAATTTCATGGATAGGAAGAATCAATATTCATCATCATTTTCAGTAGCTTCGTAGTACAACAGTATGTGGTTGTGTCATTAGTCATCCAATTGCCTGTCATTCCCTGAGATTCTGTCCAGTTTCCACCTATTACAGGCAGTGCTACAGTGGATATCTCTGTCATTCTGTCTTTGCACACACACTTGATTACTTACATAGAGAAAATCTGGAGCCAAGTTAACCCTCTTGACTATTCTTTGCTATTTGCCTTATTTAAACTGGTGGTGATTTACGTGCAGTGGGATGGGGAATGCCAGTGATCAGGCCTGCATTCGGTGAGGCCCAGTGCACAGTGACTTAGAACAGGGGTCAGCTAACTGTGGCAGCAGGCCAGGATTGTTTTGTTGGGCCCTCGAGCTAAGAGGTTAGAAAAAAATAAATTTTTTTTGATGGATTGTAAAACAAAACAAGAACAAAGAAGAGTATGTGCTAAAGATTGATGTGGCCCACAAAGCTTAAAATGTTTATTGCCTGGACCTTTATAGAAGAAGTTTACTGACCCCTGATGTAGAGCAATGCTCTGCACTGGACAGACCTGATCAGGTCCCCACCCACTACTTACTAAGCCCAGGATTGACGTTGGCCAAGTTCCTAGCTCCTTTTGCTCCAGTTCTCTTTCTTCATCTGTGCAGCAGGGGCTGGGAGAGTACAAAGAGGTGTGGCAGCCACAGGGCTGTTTTCTTTCTGTCCGAAGTTGCAGGAACTCAAGTAGCCTGACTGCATGTGTGAATCATGAGCAGGCCTCTCACTGTCCGTCATCCTTGTCTGGGGCACTGTTCGTGGTCCTGGGCATCAGGCTTATGACCTGGCCCCGCCAGCTACCTGGAGAGATGGGGTACATACCAAAGACACTGAAAAAGCCCACAGACTGCAGCTTGAAATAGTGTGGGACTGGCGCCAACCCAGTGCACTTGGCCTCAGTGGAAACGAAGAAAACCACAAATCGGGCTTCAAGTGAGAAAGCTTGGAATTTATAACCTTGAACCCCGTCATTGTCATGTGACCATTTTAAATGTTGGCTTCTAACTGCCTCTTTGAACTGCCCACATCTGGGAGACTGGCCCACCAAGGAAAGGGGGGCAGTGGCGACATGTGGATGAACCCGGTTGTACCCATAGCCAAGGGTTGCTGAAGACTTGGGGGTGTTGGGTTCTGAGCAGTACGAGGTTCTTGGGAGGCTCAGAGGATGATCTGAGAGTCCCAGTGGTATGTGTGGAAGGAGCTGTCCAGAAGGTTAACAGGCTGTGGCCAGAGGGAGCAGTAGTTGGCAAGGCCCTGTGACCCTCTCCTGCAGACCCCTGAAGGTCTCCTGTCCCAGGGATCACAAAGGTAATGCCCCGCAGTGACTAGTGAAGGGTCCAGCACCCCCAGGAGGGGCTGACCCTGTTTGCCAGTTCTTCCCAAGCCTTCTTTAGCTGTCCCAGCAGTGGTGTGTTTTCATTGTCCCTGTGGATGGATTGGGGAGTGTGTCCAGCCTGTGGGTGCCCCCAAATGTCCCAAAATTCACTTTTCCCTCTGAGGAGGAATTCAGGGCTGTTTTTAGCCTCTGGTCAGTGCTAAGAGTGATTTTAAGATAACGGAACTACATGAAGTATGCTGGTTTATCCCCCCAGGTTCCCTGCTGGAGGCCTGCCCTCACCCCAGCGCTCCGCAACCCACCACTGTGGACTGTTTCCAGAGAATGCAGATGTTGGCTGCTTCCTGGGGCTGTCACTTTACACAGAGGTAGGCCCACAGCCTCCCGACTCAGGTGTAGCCCTTAAGCGTAGACTGGGGAAGAAATAATGGAATTGTGCTTATTGATTAAAAAAATTTTTTTTCCTTTTCGTTGTGTTTTTTTTGGGGGGTGGGGGTGGGGGAAGGTAATTAGATTTATTTACTTAATGGAGGTGCTGGGGATTGAACCCAGGACCTTGTGCATGCTAGGCATGCACTCTACCACTGAGCTACACCCTCCTCCCTGGGTTTTTTTGTTTTTTTTTTTTCTTTTTCCAAGTCTTCTAGAAAAACATACATTCATGAAATGATGTGATATCTGGGATTTACTGCAAAAAAGAGAAAGTGGGATGTTGAGATGAAGCAAGATTGGCCATGAATTAATTGCGACGCCAGGTGATGGGTACGAGGGGTGTGTGATACACTTCTGTCTGCCTTTACGTATGTTTACATTTTCCCAGAGTTCCAAAGAGAGGGACTGTCAGCAGGGCTTTGAGAGTCTGACCTGCTTGGGTTTTGACTTTAGCTCTGGCCCTCCTGTCTGGGAGACTTGAGACCAAAAGGAGCCTTGTTTCCTCATCTGTAAAATGGGGCAAAACATGGCTGCCCTAAGGATTGCTGGGCAGGTTTTTAATGAAAGAACGCACCTAGTCCAGGACCTGGAGCCCAAGCAGCTCCAGCACTCCTGTTCTGGCTGGGAGTCCGGGCCAGCTGACCCCTGGCCGACCCTTTGGGGCGGGGAGGGGGCTTACAGGAGGGGCCTGAGGGTCCCCCTCCTCCCAGTGGATGCACAGCCTCTGCCTCTGATGAAAGCATTGGTGGCTCCACCTACATCTTTGATTGGCTGGGACCTTTCTTGATACCAGGGTGGAGCTGGAATCAGCAGCCAGGTTCCTGGTTATGAGTTCTGCTACAATATTGGGTGGCCGAAGCATTTATTTAGTTATTTGTTTTTAAACTTTTTTTTTTTGAAATAATTATGGATTCACAGTAAGTTGCCAAAAATGTGCTGGGAGGTCCCATATAGCCTTCACCCAGCGTCTCCCCCGCTCCCCCCATCACGGTCACCCATCCCTGGTGTATCTGGACTATAGCATCACAATCAGTCAAGTGACTGGTACAACCTACAGAGCTTGTTCAGATTTCACCAGTTTTACAGGCACCCGTTTCTGTGTGTGAAGTATGTATGTGTGTGTATTCAGTTCTGGGCAGTCTTAACACACGTATAGAGCCACGTAACCAACACCATACTCAAAATACAGAGCTGCCCATCACCACCAAGGAGTTCCCTCAAGGGAAGCCATTTGTTTTTCAAAACAGAAACAGCTTTTTTTCCCTTCTGATTTTAAAAAAAGAGAAATTTTACGCAGAAGGGTGTCAGGAAGGATGTTTGCCACAACGTCATCAGCAACTTATTTTACTTTACATTTTGTACGTTTTAAAATCTGAGTTTTTTTGGTTTTTGGTTGTTTTTTTGTTTTTTTTTTTTTTTTTTAGTTTTCTTAATTGAAGCATTGTTGATTTACGATGTTAGTTTCAGGTGTACAGCAAAGCAATTCAGTTGTGTGTATAAGTACATATATGTATTTTTTTCAGATTCTTTTCCATTATGTTATTACAAGAAATTGAATATAGTTCCCTGTGCCATACAGCAGGTCCTTGTTGTTTATCTATTTTGTATATAGTAGTGTGTATCTATTAATCCCAAACTCCTAATTTATCCCTCCCCTGCCCTTTCCCCTTTGGTGACCATATTTTGTTTTCTGAATTTTGTTTTTATAATGAGCATGAATCATTAAAAAAAAAAAAAACCAACAAAGCTATTTTGAAATCTATCACCCAGATACACCACTGCTGATGCTCCAGCGAACATCTTTCAGACCTCTTTCTAGGCTGGTTCGCCTTTTCTCCTCTCTGACTTTCTCCCCCTCAGAAGACATTTTCTGGAGGGACTGCTGCTCCGACAGCCCCCTCTGGCGCGGCGGTGTTTAAGGGCTCTTCTGTAGGGGGGCCTTCCCGTAGGAAGTGACATTAGTGGCCTTAGGGGCACTTGGCCTCTCCGAGGCTCTTGGTTGCTCAGGGAAGACCAAGACCAGCATCTGCTTCTTGCCTTTCTGCTTGGTCTTGGGACCCAGCCTCTCCACCCTGCCCCCTCTGCTGCCCCTTTTGGTAGGGAGGTCTCCCGGTCATGGGTCTGGCCTCTTTCAATGAAAGCACCACAGTTTTAGATTCTCCTGAAAGTAGGCAGGACCCTTGCGTCTTCCCTACGGACAGTTCTAATCATCGCCCAGCACATGCTCTCCCTGAGTCGGCCCCGTGCCAGGCATTTGACACGTATTATCTCCGTGAGTCCTCTGAGCAGCCCATCCTGGTACGTGTTATCTCCATCCCCAAGTCTCAGGCAAGGAGGGGAAAGCTCAGAGAAGTTAAGTGGCTCCCCTGGGTTACCAGCTGGTATGTGACAGAGCTGGGGCCCGAGACCACTGAACCCCTAGCCTCCCTTGCCATTAACTTAGGATTCCTTGTGTTTTCTTGTAGGTGAGCCCAGGCCAGCATGGGGGACTCCAGGGAAATTTGCCCTCATCTTGACTCAATAGGGGAGGTGACCAAAGAGGACTTGCTGCTCAAATCCAAGGTAAAGGATCAGACCTGGCGGGGCTGAGGCCCACAACCAGGGCCACCACATTCCTGGGGTGCAAACATTTCTGAAGCAGCAGAAGAACTGGCTCCGAGTGTCTGCTTAGCCTTTTGTGTAAATGGAGAAGCTGGCGTCTGTTTGGGAGGCCTTCTGGGGGCTGTGTCCTAGCAGCCATTAATTACCATTTAGACCCATCCATCTGGGAGCACTAATGCCCTGTCCATTAGCGGTTGGAGCGGGTGCCCAGAGCCTCTCCGAGGCAGGGAATGAGTCATGCTCTGAAAGTCCAGGGGAATTTTGCACATGTGATCTGAGAAGGGCTCAGGGAGGCTCAGAGAGAGAAGGGGGACCTCTTGGAATAGGGAGGGTGTGTTGTCGTCTCTGTTAAATTAAAATTTTAAAGATAGGTAACAGTTTCACATGGCTTAAGAATGAAACAGTGTAAGAAGGGAAATGTCAAGTTCCCCTCTGACCCTGTGCAGCCTTTCCATCCCACCCTCAGATAACCAGGGTCATTAGATGAGTTTCTTTTCTATCTTTTCAGAGTTTCTTTATGGGGGTACTTATTTTTCATTTTCCCCTTTATTATGTAAAAGGTAGCACACTATAGCCACTTTTGTACTGTGGGCCTTATTCACATGGCAGGGTATCTCGGAGCTCTTTGGCATCGACACACAGCTCTCATCGTTAGTCTTGAAGTTGCATCGCTTTCGTTGTGTGGACTCTGTAACTGATCCTCTGTGGGCTCTTTGTGACCTTCTGCCAATACAGTGTCATTGTGTTCGGGGGCAGAACCACGTGTAGGGGCCATTCCCAAAAGTGGGGTTTGAATTAGATTCCTAAGCACATTTCCAGCTCTCCTTTCCAGACATCTGATGCTGGTCGGTCAGCCTCCCTGCGCCAGCAGGTTCTGGGGGCCTTTGGGCCTGAGCTGGTTTTGTCTGGGCCTGCGTGAGGGTGTGGTTCTTCAAAGTACCCGTGGCTTCTTTTGAAGCAGTTTCGCATGTTACCAAACCAGGTTCATTTGCCCAACACACAGCAAGCCAAACGCTGAGACGCCAAGGTTTGCAGCAAAGAAAGGGTTTGTTCCCAAGGCAGCCAAGCGAGGAGACAGGAGAACAAGTCTCAGATCCACCTCCCTGAAGGCAAGGGGCTTGAGATGTTTATGAGGTGAGGAAGCAGGGTGGTCTTTGGCATGGAGAAAGGTGAGGTCATCACTGTTCTGTGCAGGTGTATCGGGAGGTACATGCTGCTTTGTGGAATGCGTGTTCAAAAATGGAGGCGCCTAGCATGATCTGGGAGTGGAGTTTTTGACCTTCTGACGTCAAAAGGTCATCCATCGGACACTTGCATGGGCCAAGTTTTAGGGTTGGTGGTCCCAACCAGTCTTAGCCAGCCTGAATTGGACAAGAGCTGACTCCAAGTATCTGAAAGACAGCTTGAGCCCCTGTTACTATAGTAACCATATGTCAGAGGGGTTACCTGTAGGGGTTGTTAAGGAATCTTGGGATGTATTATATAGGCTGCATGAAGCTCGGAGGGTATGCAATTTGGAAAAGACAATAATTAAGGCCAGCTTGCTCAGGGAAGCCAGGCTTCAAGCAGACGGGGTTTATAACAAGCTGCTCCCCTAGCTAATGTTCTGTAAGACAAGCTCAGGAATTTCTGTTAGTCACCAATTTCTAGTAACCCCGTGGGGCATGGTTTCAGTGTGGTCGGGAGGAGCGAGGCTCTGGTGCATTTGCACTGTCTAATGCTGGGTGTCTCTCCGAGTCTGCGCAAAGGAACAAGTGAGACAAACGGAGAGGGCGTCTCAGGGGATCTGAGAGCAGGCAGGAAGGAGATCAAGGAGGTGGGGAAGAGGGATGCAGAATGGGGAAGATTGGGCTGGGACGTGGCAGCGTTTTGGAAGTGTTTGTGCTTCTGGAGCAGAAGGACCAAGAGCATCTGGTGATGTCTCAGGCCTGCATGTCAGAGAGCTTGTCTTTAGCACTGGAAATCTATAAAATGAAACCAAGCTTGTTTTAAAATACCCACAAGGGGCATGGGTTGAACAGGTAGCTCACAGTGGAGGAGAAACTCTTGAGAAAATGTGCTTAACTTCACTGGTGGTCAAGGACATTACCTAAGCAAGGTGGTGATTCCACTTTCAGATGGCGGAACACAGGCTGCTCTTATTCAGGGCGGACTGAGGGCAGGAAGTGGACCACACATTGCAGTGGGGTTAGGCCTTACTGTAATTTTAGGGGTGCAATTCCATCTCTGGGGGTTTATCTGGTAGAAATGTAAGTACCAGTTATAAAGATACAAATACAGCAATATTTATTGAGCATTGTTGATAAAAGGAAAATACTGGTGGCAGTCTGAATATTTATCAAGAAGGGAGTGAGTGAATAAATTGCGTCCCCATAGCATGGGACACTGTGCACTTATTGCAAAGAATGAGATGCAGTCTCTGTGTACAGACTTAGAAAGATGACCTTAAATAGTGACAAAAGCCTGTTACAGAGAAATACGTACAGTATGATTTTATTTTTACTAGAAATTACACACCCCCATCTATGCATATATGTTTATATAAGAGGAAAGTGTAAAGAGATATACTTTGAATTATTACAGTATCTATGTATTATCTATAATATACTACACATTATATATGGCATATGTGTATCATTTAAATTGTTAAAACCGACATACAAAACTTTTATCATTCAAATGACTGAAATGAAAAAAGAAAAACAAACTTGGGAAGGTGGGAGTGAACTGTGAGATCAGAAAATCACAAAAGAGTTTACAAATTCAGAACGGTCAGGAGCTGCTGCTTTGGGTCCAGTAAGCAGACTGACCTCCTGCCACCCTTAGCATCCTCAGCAAGAAACCCTGAATCGTAGATTGCAAGTCTCAGCCCCATTGTACGGGATGAGCTGCTTCACCTCAGTCCTGCCAAGAGTTCCAGGTTCAGGCTCTTTACAGATTCATCCAGAATCTGGGCTTAGTAGGAAGGAGGCTTTCCTGTGGAGACCTGGGGGTCGACGTGGCCACCCTTGGGAGGAAACTGGGCTTTGCTGGTGGGAAGTTTGATGACTCAGGCTCCTCAGCTTCCCCTTCTGACCCTGCTCTGTAGCAGGGCATGACCTCTCTGAGCCTCAGTTTCTCTTCTGTAAAAAGGGGATTTTGATGGGACCTGCTGCACAGACTGTGGGTGGGATTACATGAACCAGGTAAAGAACTTAGCTGGGTCCTTGGCCCCTTGTGATCCCTCATCAGGGGTCAGCTTTCACCCTGATTAAACACTCTGTAACTGCTACAGAGACCAGCACTGAGAATTCATCTCACAACTGGCAGAGGCACATTGTAGAATCTCAGCTGGGAATTGCTGTTCTAGGCATGCACAGACAAAATTACTTAGGACACAATTTAAATATAACAAAAATCCTGAAATACAGTGGCTTAAATGAGATCAAAGTTTACTTTTCTCTCATTGAGCAGTCTAGATGTAGGTAGCACTGATAGGGTAGCTCTGCCATTCTCAACACACGGCTTTTGTCTTCAGACCAAAGTGATTGCTTCAGCTCCTGCCATCACCTCTGCATTCCAGGCAATGGAAAGAGTAGAAAGAGCAAGGGTAGTGCAAAACTCAGAAGTGGCACATGTCACTTTTTGCTGTCACCCTATTAACTAGAACTGAGCCCCATGATCCCATTGGGGGCTGGGAAACATAGCCTGCAGCTGGCTGCTCAGCCAAAATTCATGTATTCTTTTGCTAAAGGAAGGAGGAAAGATACTGGTAAATAAGAAGCAGGTTCTGTTATCCAGACCGCCAGAAACCTGGCTGTTTCCTGTGGTCAACAAATATATTCGTCTCCTAATTTGTACCAGAGTCTGTGAATCACAGGGGTAGACACAAACCATCTCTATTCCAGGAAGCCCATAGTCTAGGTGGGGAGAAAGGCATAAATAAATAAGTGCAACGAAGAAAGAGAAAGAGGTGTGATGAGAGATCATATTAAGGGGGCTGTTTATTTAAGCTTTCAATGATTATATTGAAAATGTTTTTACAGGTACATAATAAAACAAAATTCAAACAATAAAGTTTAAGTGCCCGTATGGGCTGGCCAGGGCCTTCTGAGGCAAAGTGTCTCAGCTGAGACCCTCAGGGTGCGTCTGCAGCATGCACCCCGTGGCTGCTCACTCTTCCCTCTTTCCTTCTCGCCTCGCCTCACACAGGGCACCTGTCAATCATGTGGCGTTGCTGGACCGAACCTGTGGGCCTGCCTCCAGGTAAAGTATCCTTGCAGCTGTTGGGGGCGTGAGGCCCCATCTAGACTCTGGGCTGGGAACATCCGTCCCCCTGGGCACTGCCGGAAACCTTGGGCGGGGACACAGGACATGAATGTCTTGGGTGTGTTTCCCAAACCTAAGCCAAGAGGGCTCCAGAGTCCGCCAGTCCCTGGGCCGGCTGCCCTGGCAGCCATTAAAAATGACAAGAGGGAAAAGTAGGTTGGACAGGACTCTGAACTGAACCATCCCATAGACATTAAAGGCAAAGTTCTATCCTCACACGTGTGTGTGCGATTTGACATAGGTGTCTTGGCTCCAAGCCCTGGCACTTCTTAGTAGCAGTCTGTCCCTGGGCCAGCCTGGGCCTTTGTTTCCCCGTCTTTAAAGTAGAAGCCATGACACTGATGATTGTCCCCGCCTTGTGGGTACCTCACCTTAGGATAGTAATTGACAAGATGATGCCTGCACTGGGCTTAACCGGGTGTGGGGGCTGCAGGCAGTGTCCAGTTAAATATGGTTGTGTTTTGATTATTATTGCTTACTGAAAAAAGTAGCAGTAGTTGTAGCAAAGTCTGCCAGTTTTCTCTGGATGGTAGAATTACGGGTAATTCTTTTATCTCTAACTTGGTAGCATTTTCCAACTCTTCTGCAACTATGTATTGCATTTTGTAATCATACTAAAAATGGCTGTTTAAAGTTTCTTTTAAAACAAATACAAGTAGAAACAAAAAAGACAGCCCAAGGTGGCAAAAACATCACAGTTCAAGCCTGTCTTTGCAGAAGACATAGGAACCCCCACGGGACTTTGGCCATATCCTTTTAGGCCTGTCACTCAGTATAAAATACCTTGTAAGACACTGTCTGGGCCTCAGGGGACAGCAGAAGTGTGAGATGTGGTCTTCCCTCCTGGGATCCCACAGAGCTTCTGGAGAGACAGATACATCCTTTGTGACTCAGCCCAAAGGTCATTTCCTTGAAAGGCCCTCACCATCCTGTGCAGTGCTGACCGCGGGTGGAAATGACACCAAAGCACCGCAAGGCGGAGGCCTGCAGTGGAGAGGCACTTGAGCTGGGCCTTGGAGAGTGGTAGATCTGGGATAGGAGAGTGCAAGGCCAAAGGCAGGTCCCCAGGAACACCGTGAGGCATGGGGGTCAGCACCGGGCCGCAGCCACCTTTGCCCATTCGGTATCCCCATTAGAAAATGTCTATGAGATCCGAGCTCCCTAAGGAAAAGTGTGCATCCCATTAGGAAGTGGGGTTTTGGTGAAAAAGGGATGGGTGGTGAGGGAGAGGATCTGGCACCAAGCAACCAGGACTCAGCTTTGCCCAGATCTGGCTGCGACCCTGCCTGGGCTTCTTGCAGGAGAGCAGCAGCCCAGGACGCAGTGTCTGTCTCGCTCAGAGGCAGGGGCAGATTCCTGGTGGCCATCCCTGCCCATTGCAATCCTTGAGTGTGAGTCTGTGTTCCTGCAGGGTGGCAAGACCTCAATCCCTGTGGGTCCTGTTGCCGGAAGATGGGCACACTGACTTACCATGCTGGCACTGTCCTCTTGGCCAGCCCCAGTCCACTCTCCTTCCCTCCCCCCAGGTCGCCTGCCCCTACGTTGGCTGCGGAGAATCCTACGCTGACCACAGCACCATTCACGCGCAGGTGAGCCTGCTGGCCAGGAGCGTGGGCTCTGTGGACAGACAGCCCAGAGTTCAAACCCCAAGGCTAGCCACCCCCTAGCTCCATCCACCTGCTCTGGACCTCAGTGTCTATGCATGTAAAATGGGAATAATCATAGCAGAGAAGTAAGATGATGCGGCTGCGAGCACGTGGCGCATGTCTGTGTTTGATAAATGGCAGCCCTGGGCACTCCCGGCTCAAGGCGAGCAGATTGTGCGCTTCCAGGCCTCTATCCTGATGGGGCCTTTTACTGAGGCCTGAGAGTCAGGGCAGCCCTGATGCAGGCCTGGGCACCTGTTAGGCCAGTGGATCCTTCTTATTTAGGATCTTGCCCTCTAGGTGAAAAAGCACAACCTGACAGTGAACCTGACCACGTTCCGGGTGTGGTGTTACGCCTGTGAGAAGGAGGTGTTCCTGGAGCAACGGCTGGCGGCCCATCCCCCTGGCCCCCCACCTAAGTTCTCGGAGCAGGTAAGGGGGTGCAGCAGGGTCAGTTGGTGGTGACATGTGTCGAGGACCAGGGCAGTCAGTTCCTGCTCAGCATTCTTCAGGTGACTTTGAGGAGCTCGTGTCAGCTGATGCTTGCTGAGCCCCAGCCCTGCACCAGGACCCCTGTGAGGGGCTGCGGACGCGGAGGTGACTGGGAGCGGAGCCGCCCTCAGGGAGCTCGCAGGCCTTGAGTGAGCCCGAGGCCACAGGGCAGGTGCACATCCTTCCCGGCCTATGGAGAGCCGCTGGTGACCATCACTGCAGCCCTTTCCATGGTAAACACCTGGAAACCCACCAGGGCAACATGCCGCCCGTAGAGGAGGCAGGCCAGTGAGCCCCACACGAAGCGCCTGGCCTCAGGGAGCGGTCAGTGAATCAGCCATCAGAGCTCCAGGGAGGCCGGGCTTGTCTGTGTGTGTGCGGTGCTGTCTCTCCTCCACGTTGACAGTGACCTTCACATGGTGGGCACTCAATAAGTGTTTATGGAATATGTGTGCAGACATGACAGAGGTTTATGATTTTGTACAAAAACTACAAAATAATATATACAATATCCTGTTTTGCAGGTGGGTGTGTAGTAACAGTTAAAAAGCTGCATAGATTGTCCAACACGAGGAATACAGCCAATAATTTGTCATAACTGTAAATGAAAAGTAGCCTTTCAAAACTGCATAAAAAATTAAAATTTAAGAAAAAGCGAGGGGAAAAAAGCTACATAGATAAGATAGACTATCAAAGTGATTGGCTGGGGGAATTTGGATTGCCAGCTGTTTTTTCTTTGTTTCTGTTTTTTCCCAGATTTGTTATAAATAAATTAATTTATTATTGTTCATTATTGTAAGTAAAATACAAGTTAGAGTTCCCAGGGCATGGCCGCCAACGCCATCTCTTTTCACGGTGTCCTCTGCTCGGATGGGATGACTCAGTGCAGGCTCGGGGGCCCCCCCAACCCGGGGGCACATGAGCCTCGACCCCCACCCCTCTCCCTCCTCACCGCCCTGGTTTCCTCACTCTGGTTCTTGAGCACAGGACTCTCCACCGCCCTCCCACCCTCTGAAAGCCGTCCCTATCGCTGTGGCTGATGAAGGAGAGTCTGAGTCAGAGGACGATGACCTCAAACCTCGAGGTAACAGCGCTACACACTGTTCTGCGCGGGCAGGAAGGGTCCCAATGGCCTGAGGGCTTCCCTGGAGTGCCAGCCACCTGGCTGAGGCCTGGCAGTCCTCGTCCCCATCTCAGCGGTGTGCCCCTGGACGGCCGTCCCACTGCACGCGGACAGTGGGCTGGGCCGGGCGGCAGGCAAAGGGGCCTATTGGTTGGTTTCCCTGAGGTGAGTGGAGCTGCTTTGAGCCAGAACCAAGTTAGCTGAGTCGGCAGGTTTCTGGGGTAGAGCGAGTTGTGAGCTGTGAGTTTCTCGCCGGGACGGGACGCTCACCTTCCCCTCCTCCGTCTGGTTTCCCAGGCCTCACGGGCATGAAGAACCTGGGCAACTCATGCTACATGAACGCGGCCCTGCAGGCCCTGTCCAACTGGTAGGTGTCCCCCCATCTGGGGGGCAGGGGCCGGGAGCCATCCCCGGGAGCCGTCCCTGGGAGCCCTGGAAACAGCGGACGTGGCCCCTGGGATATGTGGATACTCATCAAGACTGCTGAAAGCACACATGCCCTTCAATCCAGCAACCCCTCCTATGGGGATTTATCCTAAGGGGGGACCCGAGATGTTGAGAAAGCTCTCTGTGCAGGGATGTCCATCACTCTGTTGTTTATCAGAAACAACCTAAAGGTCCATAAAAAACACAAATTTATTGTAGGCCAGCCTTACAGTGAGTACAAGAAAAAAACGGTGCAGGACAGTATTTATTGAAATGGGAAGGGATTCAGAATATGATAAGTAGGAAAAAGGAGATGGTAAAGCTCCATGTGGTGCAATCCTACTTTAGGGGGAAATATTAATTTCCATCTAGGGTGGGCTATTAGCTCCCTGGGGCTGGGCCATGGCATTCAGTCTACTACCTGGTTGGGGTTGTGTGTGTGTGTGTGTGTGTGTGTGTGTGTGTGTGTGTGTGTGTGTGTGTGAAGGAGGGAAGGATGGGGGGAAAGTCTAGGAGGATGTGCCTCCAAATCTTCTGAGTGGCTATCCTCACGTGGTGGGATTGAGGTCAATAATTATCTGTATTTTCTAATTTTTTTTTACAATGAATGTATATTTCTTATGTAACCGGATAACAATAACAAAGAAAAGGGGAGTAGAGGAGATGCCTTCAGGTTGGGGAGGGTTTCCACAGACGGGAGGAGCAGGCGACGGTTCCTCTCTCATTTATACCCTGTTTCCCAACACCGTCTCATTCAGAGGTGTGAGGGTTAGGACTTCAACGTATGAATTTTGAAGGATACAGTTCAGCCCTTAACAGGTGGGGTCCTTCAGGTCATCCGTGGGCATTTCTGGCTCCAGTCTGCCACGGTCAGTCCCATACAAGAAGCTTTTGCTTCCCTACCTGGCTCTTTCTAAATGATGCCGTATTCCCCTCCTTTGCTCTTCTGACCTGGCTGCCTGCCCCGCCCCCAGCCCTCCACTGACCCAGTTCTTCTTGGAGTGTGGAGGCCTGGTGCGCACAGACAAGAAGCCTGCCCTGTGCAAAAGTTACCAGAAGCTGGTGTCTGAGGTCTGGCACAGGAAGCGGTGAGTGACCGAGTCCCTGACCCCGGGCAGCGGTGTGGGGACGAGTTTTCTTTCCATGCCTTGATAAGAGACCTTCCTATGCCTTCAGTCTCTCACAGCCCTTTACCCTGTGTGATGCTTACGACAGCTCGTGGAGGTGTGGGTCCCAGCTAACCCCGTTTCACAAATCGGGGAACTGACGTTCGGGGAGATTTAAGTGTCTTGCTCAAGATAACACGTCTTGTGAAGGTGGAGCTAGAACTTGAACCTGGTGTTGATTGGAGCTGGCAGCCACTTCGCAGTGTGTGTGCCGAGGCCCGAGACACACGGTGACCACTTCTAGGCCTCAGCCACAGCTGTGCACGTAGAGGAGGACTTCGGAAGTGGTGGCTGGGCCCTGACTGGTCAGGGGCTCCAGCTCAGTGTAAAAGGGTTAAACCAGAAGCTTGGGTTAGAGCTATTTCTCCAGGAAAAGTTAAAATTGGGAATAATTTAAAATGAGTACATGGACATATACTAAATATAAAAGCAGATTATTAAACAGTATGATGCAATATAATCCCAATTTTAAGAAGCCAAAGTTGAAGTGTTTATCTGCCTATAATTTTGTGTATGCGTCTGTCTTTTCATAGAAAAATCTGGAAACCTTAATGGCAGTTATCTCTGGGTGGTACTGTTAGTGGTGATCTTTCTCTTGTTTTTCTGAAGTTTTCTGGTTTTCAATAATGAACACGTATTACCTTTGAAATTAGAAAACCACAGTAAACTTTTTTAGAATGAAAATAGTTTGAAAGTAGGCTTGTCGTGGGCTGGTGGGACTGACACCATTCCAATCAGGAGCTCTGGGCTGGCCAGACTGGTGGGGTGGCTGCCTGCCAGCCCTCGTGGGCTTGAGTCACTCAGAGCAGGCCACCTATACTAACACGTCTGGTCTTCCTACAGCCCAAGCTACGTGGTTCCCACCAGCCTGTCCCACGGGATCAAGTTGGTCAACCCGATGTTTCGAGGCTATGCTCAGCAGGTAGGCCATCCATGCTGCCCAGGGGACACCCAGGGCTGGAACCTGCCAGGCCTGGCTTTGAGGCCAAGACCAGTGTGGAAAACGGCAGCAGCAGCTCAGCGTTGCAGGGTGGGGCTCCTGGACCAGACTTGCTGCCTGAGCCCTTTCTGTGTGTGAGGCCATCGGAGCCTCCCAGCAACCCGCTGGTGCTCTCCCCAGTCGGCAGATGGGGAGACTGAGGCTCAGCAGCCAAATCCTTGCCCAGTTACCATGGACCAGTTACACAGCTGGTACACAGCAGAGGGAAAATCTGACCTTAGGAGTCTTGACTCCAGGTCTGCGTGCCTCAGCACTCACTCAGAACAGCCCATGATTTCTCATTGCTCAAACCCCAGGCAGAATTTCACATTTATTAAATTAAACGTTTTGATGGCAAGTTTTTGTAACTCTAGAAACCCCTTTGAAGCCGGTGATGTCTTTCTATGGCATAAAATCACGGGACCAAGATGAAGCAGAATGCAGCCACACACCTCCCCCGGCCCAAGCTGGCTGTCTGAGGGGCCCAGGTCCCTGCCCCAGCCTGCCCTGTGGCCTGGGGTGTCACTGCTGGGCTTCGGCTGGGGCCGCACCTGTTTGCATGGCCAGTGCTGCTGCCTGAATGCCTTCGGCTCCCCCTTCAGCCCCCACCACCTTGCCCTCATCCTCCCCAGGATGAGAGCTGCTGGGCGATTCTCTGCTCACACCCTCAGTTGGATGAACACCAGGCTCTTGCCTGAGAGACCCAGCGTGGCCTGAGCACCGCCCTTTTGGGGGAGTGGTAAGATCCACAGTGACCAGAATCCCTGGGGCACCGTTTATTAAGTGATCACCTCCTGCCACATAAGTACAGCCCTGTTTATCCTCACAGAGCTCTCAGGAAGTGGGCCCTGTCAGCACCCCCATGTTATAGGTGAGGGGCTGAGGCTCAGAGAGGTTCTACAGCCCGCTCAGGCCACACAGGGTATGGCAGCAGGGATGGGATTCAGGCCTCGCCACAGTGCGGCCCTCACTGTACAAGGCACCCTGCTGGCCCTCAGGTCTCAGAGAGGACACCATGGAGCAGGGCCACTCGGCTGTGGCCTGACATCCACCCAGACTCCAGAAGCATCCCTTTCTCTGGTTCTTGGACATAAAGGACATTTCTGAGTCTGGAACCTACAAGCATCTCTTAATGGCCAGAAGATGCTGTCTTGCTTCCACATGGCTTGAGATTTTAGCAATGAATACAGGGTACTTTTGTTAAAAGGAAGAACTGGAAAGAAAAGTAGATGATGTACTGAGGGCCTGTTTCTTAAAAGAGCCTTTCAGTGCCCATGAAACAGGACACATGTCTCCTCCCCGACTCCCTAATGCTAGATGAGCTGGTGGTCAATTTCTCTGATCTTTGTATTTGACATTTTGCCTAAGGAAATCCACCCAGAGCCCTGCCCTCCCTCTGCTAGAACTGAGAAAACGAGGCCCGTCTCTCCGTATCGGTGACCTGAGCCTTTGGTGCTTGGCTGGGTCTGGCCACTGCATGATTCCCACCCCATGTGGGCAGGAGTTGGGCCAGGGGGCTGCTTCTCAGTCCAGGTCGGGGACTGTGAGGAACAGGACTGGACTTGAACTCAGTGGCCCCTCACGGCACCGAGTTCCCCCAGCTGTCAGAGGCCGGCCACCATCATCTTCTGAGCTTTTGAAGCACCTCCTGTGTTCCCTGCTCCTGACTGGGCCGTGCACAGTCTGGGCCAAAGGCCTCACTGGTTTCCTGCTGGGTTGCGACCTAGTCACAGAGTAGTCAGAGTTAACAGCGAGATTTGCGAGCCAGCCAGCCTGAAGTGGCAGCTTAGTCTGACTCATGCCCAGGCCCTTGGAAAGCCTGCTGTCCTGCCACAGGTCACAACGGTGAGGGAAGGTGTGGGCACGGGGGCTGGCGGAAGGCCTGGATGAGCAGAGGGAACCAGAGGCAGAGTCAAGGATGCGGGTGGCCTGGCCTGCCTGTGGCATTGCTCCCTGCAGAACTCAACTGAGCACCCCCGTGTGCACATGCCTTCAGTGTCACCTGTCAGTGGGCTCCCGCCTACCTCACTGTCCCCTCCTCTAGAAGGCAGGGTGACTTCAGTGGCTGAATGTGATACATGTGCTCTCTCCCTGCTAATTGGAAGCAGGGCAACAGGCGATGACGAGCAGGAGCTGGGGAGTCAGGTGGACTGGGTCTGGATCTCTGCTCTGCCACCTCACAGCTGCGAGGCCTGGGAGGGGTCAGCCTCTCGGAGACTGTGTCCTCCGCGGTAGAAGCGGGTTAGGGCAGAACTGCTGTGGCGGCCCCCGGGAGGGGTGCCCGTGAGGGCCCCTAGCATCCCCCAGCAGAAGCAGCGGGGTGCTTGTGGCTGGTCGCCCGCCCCTGCCAACAGCAGCCCCTGGTTCCAGGACACCCAGGAGTTCCTGCGCTGCCTCATGGACCAGCTGCACGAGGAGCTCAAGGAGCCGGTTGTGGCGGCCATGGCGCTGACTGAGGCTCGGGACTCGGACTCGAGCGACACAGATGAGAAGCGGGAGGGTGACCGGAGCCCGTCAGAGGACGAGTTCCTGTCCTGCGACTCCAGCAGCGACCGCGGTGACGGGGAGGCGCAGGGCCGCGGCGGGGGCGGCTCGCAGGCTGAGGCGGAGCTGCTGATGTCAGAGGAGGCAGGCCGCGCCATCTCCGAGAAGGAGCGGATGAAGGACCGCAAGTTCTCCTGGGGCCAGCAGCGCACGAACTCGGAGCAGGTGGACGAGGACGCCGACGTGGACACCGCCATGGCCGCCCTGGACCAGCTGACCCCAGAGACGCAGCCCCCGTCACCGCGGTCCGCCAGCCCCTGCCGTACGCCAGGTACCAGCCAGCCGCGCGGGCCGCCACGGCCCCGCTTGTCCAGCAGCAGCTGCTGTGGGCAAAGCACCACTGGGCAGTAGACTGCTCAGTTCCCCACCTGGGGGACTCTCCCACTAGACGCGATTTCCGGGTGAGAAATCGGGTAAATAACGTGTCCAGGCTCACTTGGCCAATAAGGAGCGAGATTCAGAGCTGGCCCTGAGCTCCAAACCCTCCGCTGGGAGCGTGACGTGTGTGGACAGCACCCTCTTCCTGGTGCTGGGGGGCTGGGGTGGGCACAGGACAGAGGAGCCGTGGAGGTTGCAGGCCTCGGTCCCGCGAGGAGGCGCTGGCAGGTCTTCCAACCCGACCTGGAGCGGGCTAGCACGGTCCCCCTCTGCCCCCAGAGCCGGACAACGAGGCCCACATGCGCAGCGCCTCTCGTCCCTGCAGCCCCGTCCACCACCACGAGGGCCACGCCAAGCTGCCCAGCAGCCCTCCACGCGCGAGCCCCGTGAGGATGGGGCCGTCCTACGTGCTCAAGAAAGGTTCGGAGGGATGGGCGCGGAGGGAAGGTCAGCAGGGCTGCCCCTTGCGGGCTCTGGGGCTCGCGGAGCTCGGGGCAGGGGGTGGAAATCGCACCCCTCGCTGCCGTCTGCGCGCTCGTTGCCAGGGACTGCGGCGCGCACTCCTCGCGCAGGGTCTCTGGACCTTCCTCACACGGTTGGGACACAGTGACTGAGGCACCAGGAGGTGAAGTGATAGCCAGTCACTCAGATTGACCCCGCTGCCGGCCGAGCGAGCCCCAGCACCCGCCCCTTGCCCCAGACAGGCCGGTGGGGCGGGGCCTAGTCCCGTGCTGTGCCCCCAGCCCAGGTACCGAGCGCCAGCAGCCGCAGGCGGAAGGAGCAGCGCTACCGCAGCGTCATCTCAGACATCTTCGACGGCTCCATCCTCAGCCTCGTGCAGTGTCTCACCTGTGACCGGGTGGGTGCTCTGGGGGTGGGGAGGAATGCCCTGGGGCTCGTCACTCAGCTTGGGGCTGAGGCGCTGGTTCTCTGCCTGGTGCCCCCGGCCTTTCTCTGGTGGTGGGCCCGGGTCGTGGGGCTCCTGCATCCAGGGCTTGGGGAGCAGACTCTCTGCCCCACACCTGCTGTCTGGTGACTGGGGTTTGGGGTGCAGACTGGTTTGGGCTAGGTGGAACTCCGGGAGATGGAGACCCAGGCCAACCTTCAACCGCTCCCCACAAGGTGTCCACCACAGTGGAGACGTTCCAGGACCTTTCGCTGCCCATTCCTGGCAAGGAGGACCTGGCCAAGCTCCACTCGGCCATCTACCAGAACGTGCCGGCCAAGCCAGGCACCTGTGGGGACACCTACGCCGCCCAGGGCTGGCTTGCCTTTATCGTGGAGTATATCCGACGGTACGCCCACCATCCCGCCCGCTGGAGACGGAAGACCACCCTGGCCTGGCCTTCCTAGGACTCAGCCCGACAAGCGATAGACTTTAACAACGAAATACAAGCGTTTGCAGAGATGAAGGCATAGTTTGGAAGAGAGCTTGTGGCTGAAGGGTGCTCGGAAGTTAGCTCAAGGGGTGGGATGGCCTGGTTTGGGTAGGCCTGTGGATTGGAAGGCAGGTGATGATGGGGAGTGTGACCAAGTGGCAGGTAGAAAGGAGGGCAGCGGCTGGAGGGTGGGCCTGGCCCTGCAGGGGGAGGCATGGGAGGCTTTCCGGAGTCTCCACTGTGTGCCACAATGCCTGCCCTACCTGCCTGGTGTCGGGAACCCGTACTCTGCCCAGAGCACAGACCAGTACAACTGGGGCCCCTTTGCAGATGAGGAAGATGAGGCCCAGGGGGAGGCAATGTCACTTTCCAAGGACACAGAGCTGCTGGCTGGTGGTCCCAGGTTTCTGGCTCCAGACTTTGGCCCATTCCATCCCCCAGGCCGAGCTGCCTCTCTGGGCCCAAACAGACCTCAGCCCAAAGGCCCTCAAGTCTCACTCTTGCCCAGGTCCTAGCAGCATGCACCCCCCCACCCCTCTTCTTTCTCTGTAGGTTCGTGGTATCCTGTACCCCCAGCTGGTTTTGGGGGCCAGTCGTCACCCTGGAAGACTGCCTCGCTGCCTTCTTTGCTGCTGATGAGCTGAAGGGTGAGTGGCCTGGGCTGGCTGCGGCGGGGCTGCTGGCTCAGCATATAGTTCAGTGTTTCTGGGGCACACTGTCAGTATCCCGCCCCTCCTGCCTGCCAGGCTGGGCCTGAGACCCGCATGCTCTCACAGCCCCACCACCTTGTAACTCTTAAGGCTTCACCTGTTTTTCTTTAATTTTGCATTTCCTTGATTGTTAATAAGCTTGAACCTGTGTGTGTCCGTGTGTCTGTGTGTCTGTGTGTGTGTGTATTGACTGTATTTCCTATTTTGAAATTTCCCATTCCTGTCCTTTTTCTATTTTTCTGTTGAGTGTTTGGCATCTCATTAACTTTTGGGGAAACTCTTCTTGTTTAATTTTTAATTGTGGTAAAATATCCACAATGTAAAATGAACCCTCTTAACCATCTTCACTGTTCAGTAGTATTAACTATATTCATATTGCTGTGCGGCCAGTCTCCAGAGCATTTTCGTCTTGCAGAACTGAAACTCTCTTTACCTTAAATAGTAACTCCCTATTCCCCCTTCCACCCAGCCCCGGGCCACCACCGTTCTACTTTCTGTCTCTGAATTTGACTATGCTAGATACCTCATCTAAGTTGAATCATACAGTCTTTGTCCTTTTGTGACTGGTTTATTGTACCTCTTAGCATGTCCTCAACGTTCATCCATATTACAGCATATGTCAGAATTCCTTCCTTTTTAAAGGCTGAATAGTATTCTGTTGTACGGAGGGACCACATTTTGTTTATTCATCATCTGTCAGTGGACACTTGGGTTGCTTCCACCTTTTGACCCTTGTGAGTAATGCTGTGATGAGTGTGAACATGCAGATATCTCTTAGAGGTAGGGATTTCGTCTCCCTTGGGTGTATACCAAGAAGTGGGGTTGCTGGGCTATATGGCAATTCTGTTCTTAACTTTTTGAGGAAACCTCCACACCATTTTCCATAACTATACCAAATTACATTTACAGTTACATTCCCACTAATTTCTACATCCTTGACGACACTTTTATTCTCCTAAGGGGGAGGGTACAGCTCAGTGGTAGAGCATGTGCTTAGCACGCACAAGGTCTTGGGTTCAATCCCCAGTACCTACATTAAATAAACAAACAAACAAACAAATAAATAAAGCTAATTACCACCCCCCACCAAAACAAAATAACAACAACAGAAAACAAAATTAAAAAAAAAACCCACTTGTATTCTCTTGTCTTTTTAAAAAATCTCTTTTTGATACTAGCTATTCTAACAGGCGTGAGGCGATACCTCACTCTGCTTTTGATCTGCATTTCCCTGGTGATTAGTGATGTTGAGCATCTTTTCATGGACCTGTTGGCCATCTGTGTGTCTTCTTTGGAAAAATATCTATTTAGGTCCTCTGCCTATTTTTAAATTGGATGACTTGTGTTTTGCTATTGACTTGTATGAATTCTTTACATATTTTGGATGCTAACCTCTCACCTGATACATGGTTTCTATTTTCTCCCATCCTGTAGGTTGTCTCTTCATTTTGTTGATTGTTTCTTTTGCTATGCAGAAGCTTTTTAGTTTGATGCATTTCTGTTTATTTTTGCTTTTGTTGCTTGTTGTCTTGGTGTCATATCCAAAAATCATCGCTGAGACCAATGTCAAAGAGCCTTTCCCCTATGTTTTCTTCTAGGAGTGTTATGGTGTCAGGTCTTACATTTAAGTCTTCAATTAATTTCATGCTGATTTTTGTGAGTGGCATAAAATAGGGGTACCGTTTCATTTTTTTTTCATGTGAGTATCCAGTTTTCCCAGTTGATAGAAAAGACCATCGTGTCCCCACTGAGTATTCTTGGCTCCCTTATCACATATCAGTTGACTATATACACGTGGGTTTATCTCTGGCCTCTCAATTCTGTTCATTGGTCTGCGTGTCTGTTTTTATACTGTTTTGATTACTGAAGTTTTGTAGCAGAGTTTGAAATCAGGAAATATGATGCCTCCAGCTTGTTCTTCTTGCTCAAGATCGCTTTGGCCATTTGGGGTTTTTTGTAGTTCTGTATGAATTTTAGGATTTTTTTCCTACATCTATGAAAATGTTACTGGATTGCATTGAATCTATAGATGGCTTTGGATATTTTATGTATGGACATTTTAACAATATTTATTCTTCTGATCCATGATCACAGGCTGTCTTCCCATTTACTTGTGACACTGGGTGGGAACAATTCAGTCTTCCTCCTGTGTGTCTTTCTTTTACTGTCACACAACTACCCCACAGTGCTTTCGACACCAGATGTGTGGGGGTTTTCCCACACCAAGAAATTATGTGATACCAGCCACTATCTTACGATTTAACTCAATTCAGACCCTATCTACCTGGAGAGAGTGTCAGATCCCATCAGTTAAGGACTCAGTGTTCCAAGACTTCTCCCTCCCCAACTTTAGCTAAGCTTCTGACTGACTGGCTACAGATGGAAGGTTCCAACAACTCCCTCCTTGGGTTCAATTAGAGCAGCTAGGGTGACTCAGAGAAACGTTTTACTTACTAGCTTACTGGTGTGTTATAAAAGGGTATAACTCAGGAACAGCCAGATGGAAGAGGTGCATGGGGCAAGGTATGTGGGAAGGGGCATGGAGCTTCCGTGCTCTCTGAGAGTGACGGTCTCCCTCAATCTCCACATGCTCACCAACCTGGAAGCTCTCCAAACCCCATCCTGTTGGTATTTTTACAGAGGCCTCCTTAACTAGTTAACAATGATCAGTTGTTAACTCCATCTCTAGCCCCTCTCTCCTCTCTGAAGGATGCAAGGTAGGGCTGAAAATTCCAGACTTCCAATTATGGCTTGGTCTTTCTGGTGGCCAGCCCTGATCTAGAAGCCCACCCAGAGTCGTCTCATTAGAACAAAAGACCCTGCCATCATCTGGGAAATGGCAGGGGATTCAGGAGCTCTGTATTAGAAGCCAGGGTCAAAGACTAAATATTAGAACAAAAGATATTCCTAGTGTCCTTATCACTTAGGGAATAGTACGGGAAGTCTTAATCAGAGAAAAGCAAGAAAAATAAATAAAAGGTATCCAAACAGGAAAAGAGGAGGTAAAATTATCTCTATAGATAACATGATCTCTTACATAAAAAAATCCTTGAGACTCCACAAACTGTTAGCACTAATAAACAAATTCAGTAAAGTTACAGGATACAAAATCAATATACAAAAACCAGTTGCATTTCTATACACTAAAAATAAAACATCTAAATGAGAAATAAACAATCCATTTACAACAACACCAAAAGCAATAAAACAGCTAGGAATAAACTTAACCAAGGAAGTGAAAGATTTATACACCGAAAACTGTAAGACACTGATGGAAGAAACTGAAGATGGATGTGAGATAACAGAAAAAAATATTTTGATTTCCTTTTTTAAAAATTTATTTTTATTGAAGTATAGTTGATATACAGTGTTGTGTTCATTTCTGGTATACAGCATGGTGATTCGGTTTTACATGTATTTTTAAAAGGTACTACTTTTCAGAAATATGGAATGCTTCATGAATTTGCATGTCATTCTTGTGCAGGGGCCATGCTAATCTTCTCTGTATTGTTCCAGTTTTAGTATATATGCTGCCAAAGCAAGCACTGGTTTCCTTTTGGTTTCTTCTTTGATCCCTCTGTTGGTCAGGAATGTGTGGTTTAATTTCCACATATTTGCAAATTTTTTAGTTTTCCTCCTGTTACTGGTTTCTAGTTTCATACCATCATGGTTGGAAGAGACACTAGATATGATTTCAGTCTTGTTAAATTTGTTAAGGCTTGCTTTGTGGCCCAATGTGTGATCTGTTCTGTAGAATGTCAGTGTGCACTTGTGAAGAACACGTGTTCTGTGCTAATAGATGGAGTGGTCTGTTTGTGTCTGTTAGGTCCATTTGGGCTATGGTATTTTTCAGATCTGCTGTTCCCTTATTAATTTTTTGTCTGGATGATCTGTCTAATATCAGAAGTGGAGTATTGAGGTCCCCTACTATTGTTTGCTTTAAGTATGCCGGTGCTCCAATGTCGGGTGCATGTATGTTCACAACAGTTACATCCTCTTGATGAATTGACCACTTTATCGCTATATAGTGACCCCCTTTGTCTCTTATAACTGATTTTGGCTGCAAGTGTACTATACCTGATGTAAATACAGCCACTCCTGCTCTCTTTTGGTTACCACTGCATGGAGTAGCTTTTCCCATCCCTTTGCTTTCAGCCTCTGTGTGTTCTTGAAGCTAAAGTGAGTCTCTTGTAGGCAGCATGTTACGGTTTTATTTCCAAAGCATAAGTCACTACGTGCACTTTCCCCCCACTTCCCGTCCCTGCTCACCTTTGTCTCTTTATTTGCCTGCCCTAGGTGACAACATGTACAGCTGTGAACGGTGTAAAAAGTAAGTGCGTGCATTCTGGGAGCTTCTCCCAGACTTCCGTTTTCCATCTGTGGTCCATCTGTGCTCCACATACTCCCCCTGGGCTCCCCGAGAGATCTTGATCCTGACCTCAGAGCGACCGGGCTGGGAGGGGTGCTCCTCTGTCTCTTGGCCCCCTCCCTGGGACACTCACGTCTCTCGCTGCTCTCTCCTCCCAGGCTGCGGAATGGAGTGAAGTACTGTAAGGTCCTGCGGTTGCCCGAGGTGAGTGGGACAGCTGTCTGTCGCCTCTGCCCGCAGGGCCTTCTCCACACCTGCGCGGTGGCGTGCAGGGCCGAGGCCAGTCCCCTCCCAGACTCAGGAGGCCCGTGGAGACTGCTGCTCTGTCTGGGAGATGCCCTGGGAGGGTCTGGCAGGCGGGGAAGCTCGTTGTTCAGCTTGTAACTTGGCGCCCAGCTCTTTCCTCCCTCAGCACGTTTCATGAAGGCAGGAGGCAGGTGTGGGGGTGCTGAGGGCACCATGTGGAGTGAGGCAGCTGTGGGGCTGTCGGGAAGGCAGGCCTTTCTGAGGAAGTAGCGTCTGAGTGAGCCCAGAGGACGCAGGCTGGTGTCGGCCTGGTGGAGGGAGAGTGGGAAGGGAACAGGTGTGCAAAACACCAAAGCAGGAATGGGCTTGGCTGAGGCTTGTGGCCGGAACAAGAGGAGCGTGGCCCAAGACGTGGGGCCAGACAGTGCTGAGCAGCTGTGCGGAGCCTTTGTGGAGACACCTCTGCTACAGGCCGATCCCACTAGGGCAGCTCAGTCACATCCCCCTTCATCCGGGGAAGGAGCCGACCTGACCCGGCCCCCATGCACACAGTCCTTTGATGCGTTCAAATGGAGTCAAGTGCCGGGCCATCGGCTGGCCTGGGCCTCTGGAAGGCTCTAGCTGCTAGTTTCTTGTCTTCACCTGGATGACAGGACCCAAGTGGGACAAACGGTGGGCCAGTGGGTGTCCTGGAGCCCCACCTTTTGAACCCCATCAGGTTACCAGGGTCACAGGGCCCTCGCCAGCCCTGGAGTGACTGACCCCTCCTCTCTCTCCACCCAGATCCTGTGCATTCACCTGAAGCGCTTTCGACATGAGGTGATGTACTCATTCAAGATCAGCAGCCACGTCTCCTTCCCCCTCGAGGGACTTGACCTGCGCCCCTTCCTCGCCAAGGAGTGCACGTCCCAGATCACCACCTACGACCTCCTCTCGGTCATCTGCCACCATGGCACGGCAGGCAGTGAGTCCCGCCACCCTGCCACATCCCTGTCCCCATCCCTAGGGTATCTGTCACCTGCCTGCCTCTCCTGCCGCAGGTGGCCACTACATCGCCTACTGCCAGAACGTGATCAACGGGCAGTGGTATGAGTTTGATGACCAGTATGTCACCGAGGTCCACGAGACAGTGGTGCAGAATGCCGAGGCCTACGTGCTCTTCTACAGGTGTGGCCCCGGGCAGCACGTTGGGGCCGGCGGAGGACAGTGCCTGGGTCCCTGCCTGGCCACCTGCAGGCCTGGATGCCCTGCATCTGCTCCCCAGGGCTTCTCGGGTGCATGTGGGGGTGGTGGAGCCTAAAAGGGCTTTAGGCTAGGGAGGGATAAGGATTTGGGCTTTTAAGAAAGAGCCCTCTGGCTGCTGTGGGGAAAGCAGGAAACCCAGGTTGTGGGTTTTCTCCAGTGGTCCCGGTGGAAGGTGATGGCGGCTGGAACTCAGGCAGGGGTGGTGGGACTGCTGGGGTGCGGATGGAGGATGCCAAGGGGTTTGGGGTTGGGACCTTCCTGCCCAGGGCGTGGCCCAGGCCCAGCCCCTCCTAATCCTACCCTGCTGCCCCAGAAAGAGCAGCGAGGAGGCCATGCGGGAGCGGCAGCAGGTGGTGTCCCTCGCGGCCATGCGGGAGCCCAGCCTGCTGCGGTTCTACGTGTCCCGGGAATGGCTCAACAAGTTCAACACCTTCGCCGAGCCGGGGCCCATCACCAACCACACCTTCCTCTGCGCCCATGGAGGTGAGGCCGCCTTCCCTGTGGTGGGGTGCGGGTTGGGCAGGGCGTGGGGTGGGCAGGCCGAGCCTCCAGCTCTCCCTCCCCGTGCCTTCCTCCGCAGGCATCCCACCCAACAAATACCACTACATCGATGACCTGGTGGTGATCCTGCCCCAGAACGTGTGGGAGCACCTCTACAACAGGTGAGGGGAGGCTGGGCTGGCCTGGTCCAGGCCGGGCACTCAGCTGGGCAGGAGAGGAGGCCCGGAGGGGGAATGTCACCTTGACCCCATGCCGTCCCCACTCAGGCAGCAGGTCAGCACCAAAGCAGTTGCGGGGCCCCCACTGAATGGAGGCTGCAGGTCGTTCTGCAGGTAGGAGTGGGGTCCCCACAGGATCTGCGGCTCCAACCCCGCCACCAGCCCAGGACAGGCTGTGCCTGAGCCGCAAGTGGGTGGGGCCAGGCCAGCCCAACGGGCCAGGGAAGCCGGGGCTCCTGGCCTCTCTCCTTCCCAACCGCCTGAAAAAGACACTGGCCTTTGTGGGCATCCAGCCGGACCCTCCCAGTCACGTGGGATGGAAACCTGGCTCAGGCAACAGCAAGCATATGGGCCCCTCTCACAGCCAGTCGGGGTGCTGGCTGCTCCCTGCCCGGCTCAGGTGGTCGTGGGCTTGTGCTGCCTGGCGCCTTCAGGTTCAAGTTTGTCAGGACCACTAGCATGTGGTTCTCTTGTTGAGGAGAGAGACCCCACCCAGGCCCGGGTTACTCTGCACCCAGCAGGCAGGATGGGCTGCAGCGGGGAGGGTGGTCAGGTGGTGGGGAAGGAGAGAAGCTGGGAGTCCCGGCTGCCCTGGCTCATTGGGCTGGCCTGGCCCCACCCACTTGCAGCTCCGGCATAGCCCGCCCTGGGGCTGGTGGCGGGGTCCTGTGGGGACCCCACTCCTACCTGCAGAAGGACCTGCAGCCTCCGTTCAATGTTGTCCTCAGAGTCAGGCCAGGTGGGCTTTGGCCACCACAGCTCCTGCCCAGTAGCCAAGAGAGGCAGCAAGAGTGTCGCTGTGTCCTTTGGCCAGTGAGCAGATGCTGTGACGCGCCGGCCCCAGTGCCGGCGCTCTGCCCGGTGCTGCTGGCTCTCAGAAGTGCAGGGAGCCTGGCGTCTTCTGGACAAGTAAACAGGCCGAGTGTAGAGCTCTGAGGGAGCCCAGCGGGTGGGCCAGGGCTGCATCCGGAAGCCTCGCTCTCTGGCAAGTCCCACCGCCTCCCGCCCCGGGACTCCCCAACTCAGGGCTCGTCTTTCTCTCTCTCTCTCCCCCCGACCCTGGGTGCAGGTTTGGGGGTGGCCCTGCCGTGAACCATCTGTACGTGTGCTCCATCTGTCAGGTGGAGATCGAGGCGCTGGCCAAGCGCAGGCGGATTGAGATCGACACCTTCATTAAGGTACACGCGGGGCGCGGCGGGCGGGTGCAGGGGGGAGCGGGGCCTGGGGATGGAAGAGCTGTGTGCAGCCAGGCCAGAGTAGCCAGAGGCCTGGCCAGACATTTAAGATTTTCACTGGCAGAAGGGGTTGGGCTTAGTAAGTTCAGGTCCCTCTGCTTGGTGGGCGATTAAGCAGCCACTTAAGGAATAGGCACTGCCTTTGGGGCTGGGTGAGTCTTCATTGCAGGGGGCCTGTCCTGTGTGTCGTGGGATGTGTAGCTGCATCCCTGACCTCTGCCCACTCGATGCCAGTGACACAGGCAAATGTCCCCTGGGGGGCAGAGCCCCTCTTTGGGGAACCAGTGGGCGCCACAAACTGACAGGGAAAGTGCATAAAGTGAAAAAAGCAAGTTGCAAGACAGGCCGCAGCGTGATCCCATACAGGAAAGGACCTTCTGCTGTGGATGCAGGTTTTTGTAAAGACTGCGGTCCCTGGTGCCGCTCAGAACAGGCAGACTCAGGGACCCTGCATCATTCAGCAGGAGAGGATTGGGTGACAGGCATTAAACACCCTGCTCTGTGGCCATTAAACAGTGATCTGTCACAGTAGTTAATGCGTGAGCCAGTGGACACTTTCTGCTGGGCGGAAACAGAATCTACTGTCTTATGTCCTTTGGGTTTTTAAAAAGTTACTGACAAGAGGTTCACCAAAATGTTCCTGGTAGTTATCTGAATGGTGGGATTGTGCAAGATGTTCATTTTCTTTGAACTGTTTGGGAGTCCTGAATTTTCTGAGTTTTCTAAGAGTCTGGGGTGGAGATCAGTGGGGTGTTGGATATTCACGCTGGCCCTTCCCTCTGCTCCCGCTTGGCCCGGCCCCGCCCCACCCAGCTGAACAAGGCATTCCAGGCGGAGGAGTCACCCAGCGTCATCTACTGCATCAGCATGCAGTGGTTCCGGGAGTGGGAGGCCTTCGTCAAGGGGAAGGACAATGGTGAGTCACTCGGGGGCCCTGGCAGGTGCCTGACACTCCCCCAACCAGGAGGGACTCGGGCTGCCCATCTGCTGGGCGTGTCCCAGGAGGTGGATGCCGGGCCATGGCTCCTGACTCTCAGGGCGCCCAGGGTCTGCACCTGCCCAGCAGGTTTTGATGCCACCCCTGAGCGGCCTCTCAGCAGGAGCAGAGAACAGGGGTACTAATCTTCTATCCCTGTCCTGGGATCACTGTCCCCACCCTGACCAGGACTTCTCGCTGCAACAGGACAAGCCATCTCGCTCTGCCTGTCCCCTCCCTTCCCCTCTCCCTGCAGATGCCCAGGGGCACCTGCTCTCCCTCCTGCCAGGCCCTTTCCTTTGGGGATTCTATTGCCCTGAATAATAGATTTTAGTTGATAGATGGCTTCAGAAAGGACTTGGACACCATGTTCTCCAACCCTCGACTTACAGGGGTGGAAACAGGCGCCGTCACAGGGCCACTCCCAGAGTCCCCCACACCCCGGCCAGGAACAGCAGAGTCCGAGCCCTGGCCTGGACTCTCACCAACCCCGGGCCCCACACTTGACTTCAGACCAGGGTTTGGGCCGGGCAGGGTTGGCAGGGGCAGGGTTGGCAGGGCCAGGAGGTTCTGGGCACTGGGCATGCACCTTTTGGAGCATAAGCACTGGCCAGAACTCGGGAAGGAGGAGGGGCCTCACGGCCATCCACACCGTGCGCCTCCCTGTGGCTGCGGGTGGTTGACTAAGAACCCGGCTCTGGAGCCACAGCCCCGCCCTGGCCCTGGCCCTGCCTCCTGCCAGCCCTGACCTGGGCGCTTACTTCACCTGCCTCATCTCACACAGTTGCTGAAGGTGACATGAGCTGGTGGGGCGCATGGGAAGAGTGCTTGGCCAGTGACCGCTGCCATCAGATTAGGGCAGCATCCACCTGGCACTGGATGTCCCACAGGCTAGGTCTGAAAGTGGCGTGTGAGCCCTTGAAATTCCCTCTGCTGGGTGCAGGGCTCCGCGAGCCCCTTCTGGCTCTCAAACTTGTGTAGAGGTGCATCTGGTGCCCCAAGCACCCCACCTGTGAGAATTTCACTGTGACCCCAGGGGTCCAGGACGGCCTCTCGGGGATCACGGGTGTCAGAGTCGCACCTTGAGATGACTCTTATCTGTTGAGGGGAGAGCCGTGGCCGAGGCTGGGCCTGGGGTCTCCTCCCGCTGCTGCAGAGGCCCAGCAGCCCTGAGACTGACCCATGTCTGTTCCAGAGCCCCCCGGGCCCATTGACAACAGCAGGATCGCACAGGTCAAAGGAAGCGGCCACATCCAGCTGAAGCCGGGTGAGTCACGCCAGCTGCAGTCCTGGCCTCCCAAGCCAGCCAGGCTCCCCTCTGCCCCTGCTGGCTTCTAGGTCCTTCCAGGAGCCCCCGTGCCCCCTGAGTCAGGCTGCGACGTCCATCCAAGTCCAGGCCCAGGGCTCGAGCAGATGGGCCAAGGTGCTTGGCCTCTGTGTGGGTCCTCTGGCCCCTCTTCCCCTACCAGGCCCTCTCCCTGCTCTTCTGCCTCACCTGCCTGCCCTTTCGTGTGACCCTCACCCCCTGGGAAACAAGAGGCTATAGCCCTCTGGGGTCCTCAGAGGATGAAAGTTCCACTGGAAAATCCCAAAATCCCAAGATTAGAGCTTTGTCTGCTGTCCCTCCCCATTGGGGCCTGACCCTCCCGGAGGCCCCATGGCCAAGATGGTGGCTTCGGTGAGGGGCAAGGGCAAGCCCAGCCTGATGGGCAGCCTCTGGGGCCCACAGGCGCTGACTACGGGCAGATTTCAGAGGAGACCTGGGTGTACCTGAACAGCCTGTACGGCGGCGGCCCCGAGATCGCCATCCGACAGAGTGTGGCCCAGCCCCAGGACTCAGAGAGCTTACACGGAGAGCAGAAGATCGAAGCCGAGACCCGGGCCGTGTGACTCAGTGGGCCAGTCTGTAAGTCCCCCTCCCTCTGCAGAGACCCTCTGTGCCCCTTGAGAGCTGGAAGGGTGCGGCCCTGAACCCTGCCCCGAGGCTGCCGGGAAGGACCTTGGCATGGGCCCCACGGGGCTCATGACCCGGGTGTCCCCACAGGCCCCACCTTTGCCCTCCTCCCTGCGGAGGGGGTGTCTGTACCCAGAAGAGAGGCCGGCCGCTTTGGAAACCCAGATGTGTAAAGAGGCAGAAAAGTTCTTTTGGGTCACAGTGAGTAACGCTGCCGCTGGGAAATAGATCTGCTTCAGGCTCGTTTAAACGACCAAGGCTCTGCGACATTAACTCGGGTCTCCATCCCAGCAGTGCTCTCACGTCACTGCGTCGTTGTGTCCCCCAAACATGCCCGCTCGCCAGCTCAGGCTTCCCTGTTGTCCCTGGAGCTCTCAGTCAGGGGCCATGGCCTTGGGACAGACGGTCTGGAAGGGGCTGCCGCTTCCCAGGCTGGGCGCCTGGTCCAGCACCCACTGCGTGTGGATGGTCAGCGCTGGCGGGCAGGGCGCCGGGCACTTGGCAGGGAGGGTACAGCCGCTTGTCACTGGAGCCCGTTCCTCACGAGGCTCTGCTTCACCTGTGCACCTCCTGGTTGGCACAGGAGTCTCCTGAGTCCTGGGCTGCTCTCAGCATTTTTCCTGCAGACTAATAACCCGGACTTATTGGCGATGGGGACCGCAGGGCGGGGTTGGCTTTCTGTTGATGGTGACTGTTTCTGGGTCCCCTCGCACCCTGTGCTGCTGAGCTGGCCCTGTGGATTGGCTGTAACTTCCCCTGCCAGGGACCCAGAGAATGAAGCAGAAACACCTCGCGTCGCTGTCACTTGCTGCTAAGACAGCTCCCCTGGGGGCTGACGCTGGAGCAGACATACCCACTTTCTCCTCATCACCGCTGAGCTGTGTGGGTTCCCTGGCCCAGGAGGGGCAGCACTGGGGCTGCTCTCACGCGCGGGTCCCGGAAGTGTGTCTTCTGGATGCTGAGCGAGGCCTCTGCTGGGGCACTGGGACCACGGAGCACAGTGAGGTGGCACTGAAGCCCCCTGGAGGACACAGCGGGGGTCAGGAGATGCTCACCTTGTCAGGGACATAGGGAGTGGGGTGTGGGGAAGGAGTCCCAGAACCAAACTCCCCCAACACCGTGGCCTTCAGTCTCCGGAGAAGCAGTGTCGGCGGCAGTCCCCGCGGCAGTTCTGGCAGAGCCCCTGGAGCGCTCACCACGCGCCCTCACTTCTGTGATCTTGTTTCACGCGGATCTGGTTCCTTCCCCACCAAGGCGGCACCCGATCAAAGAGCAAGCCACTGTGGGAGTCTGGACACTTGCCGCCGTCCTTTGGAAGTTGCTGCCGCAGCCAGCGGCGACCCCAGCGGCGACCCCAGCGCTGGGCCCGCGGCCACATGTTGCGCTGTCTGGGACGTGGAGACTCTGCAGTGCGGGCTGTGATCTCGCCCCGCGCCTGCGCGGTCTGGTGTGTGTTCAGAGTGTCGTAATAAACACATATGCGTCCCCACAGCCCAGGCTGCTGTCTCTGCATCTGTTGCAGTTCATTCCATTCCTGGAGGGGGAGTGAAGCCCACTGCCGTGCGGGAGGGCTGCGGAGCCGGGGTGACTAACATTACAGCTGACAGGGCACTGCGCGGGCTCTGCTTGGCTCCCCGAAATGGGGGGCACGTCCGGAGGGGCAGAAGAGGACCCCGAGCTGCTCTAAACACCCCTCCGCGTGTCTTTCCTTTCCCGGAACCAGCACTGGCCCCAGAGAAGGGGGGCCAGGTGTGGCTGGGATGCGGCCAGCACGGCCCACAGGCTGGCCCCCTACTGGCATCACACCACGGACTCGGTGCCTCTGGGCCGCGCAGGGGAGCCGCCGAGCAGGGGTTCCCTTCCCTGGACCCCGCAAGGGCTGCCCTGCCTGGGGGGCACCCTCTCCTCCCCTGACAGCTGACATAGGCGTCGCCGTGGTGGCATCCCGGTTGCCGGTGACCAGGCGTTTAATGACACTAGTGTTTTATGGGCCCTGTGGTTTTGGTTGGTTTTATTTATACTATTTGGGTTTGGAGGGGAGAGAAGAACTTGAAGCTTTTATGTGTGACTTTAAACATTTGCTGGTGAAATCCCATCAGATACGCATGTGCAGAAACATGTTCAACATAAAGAGTGATAAAACGGGTGGCGGAGGAGCCGCCCCCAGGCAGGACGCCTGCCAGTTCCACTCAAGCCCCTCCGAGGCCTCTCGATCAGAATGTGCCCACTGCCGCACCCCAGAGGAAGCTCCTTACCTGCCGTTCCTTCAGCCCTGACTTTTCTTTATAGTTTTATCAGCCTACATGTGTCTGAGCAATATTTTAGCTTTGCTCACATTGAAATGTTGTATACGCGGGGTCCCATGGGACAGATTTTGTGACTGGCTTTTCCTGTTTCGCATGGAGGATGGGAATGGAAAAGTTTTGATCCAGAGGTTTGGAGACATTCATCTGTTGTACCACAGGAAGGTGAGGGAGAAATAGGTACCAGTCGGCCTGAAGATGTTTCCTCTTTATTTCCCTTGAAATACCAGGCTTTTCAGTGGCTTGGCCAAACAGATGCTGAAATGCGAAGACAGAACAAGGGTCTTGTGGTTGTTCACCTTGGTTCACAGACCCAGCCAACACAGGAAGTCCTGGGCAGCAGGGGGGCTGCCCCTGGCTCCTCTCCCCCACGTGCAGTCCCGAGGTCGGGCTCCTCCTCCCTGCTGGCCCGGGACTCGCTCCCGTAGCTTTTAGAGCCCAAAGCCACCCCACAGACAGGAGAGTTTGGGGCCCCAAGGCTCCCTGGATCTGCGGGCCTTCACATCTGTCTGTGCTTCCGCTTGCAAAGCTGCATCAGAAAATACAGTGACAAGGTGCAGCCACCCAGACAGTATAGCTTCCGACCTTTGTTCTGGTTGGAACTCAAGAGCAAATGTAAGTTATCCTGCGAGTCGTGCACGACCTCATTTTGAGCCCCAGACAGCCTTTGGGGAAACAAGTTGTGTTTTGGAATCATCCCCTCCCTCTGGCTCTCTTCTTGTCTACAGCTAATCCTGCAGCAGAGAGAGGCTGGCTGGGGGTATCGAAGCACAGGGTACAGAAGAAATTAATGCCCTTGGGAAAGGCTCTGAAAAAGGGCAGTCTACATTTGGGACACAGTGTGTCTTGGAAGGCTGCCCCAGGGATGTTTGGATGCAGCCTCCTGTCCTTCAGTGGACCTGACTGGCAAGCAGCCCAGATGAGGGCTTTTGGAGAGCCAGTACTGGGGTCAGGGTTCTTGGCCAGGTGTGGTGGGGGAATGTGCACCCTGTGAGGGGCACCAGGCTCCCCGGGCAGAATGCCACAGTGCGCAGGGGATCCTTCCCGCCCCCGTTGCTTCCGGGACCCAATAGAGTAACATGAGGAAATCCCCGTTCCCTCTCACAGCTTTTGGCCCCTTAGCTCTGAGGACAGAGGCACATGGGGGCTGTTCTCAATTTCTACTCTATCTTTTGTGGTCTAGCGGTTCTCTAACTAATGGGAGGTCATTTAAGTAAATGGTACTCACTGTACCATCTGGACAGAGGCAGAAGTGTTTCAATCAGGGCCTAATGCGTGCAACTCTGGAGAAACAGCTCCTGACACAAAGTGGCTGCTGAGTGCTGGTTTGCAGCCTTTGCACTTTAATCCCAGGTCTCAAGAGGCAGCTCGCAATAAAGTTATGCCTCCCCTTCTCAGAAAAGGCCAGCAGAAGCCAGGGAGGAGGAGAGGCCTCCTCTAGGGAAGATGGGAAGAGTCGGGGCCTGGACTTCCTCACTGCTCAGGTCATTAATCCCCACAGAGCTAGGCCTGCTTTTTGTCACTGTCCAGCCTTGGGCTCCTTCCCTCACTCAGACCTGTACCATCCATCTTTTGCTGTCCTGTGGACCTCACAATCGGAGACCTCTTTTGCTTTCATTAGAAAAGGGAGGGCATACTTGAACCCCCCTGTCTCTGCCCACGTGTATTTCCTTCCTGGCCGGTCACCCTATCTGGAACCCCGTTCTCCCTCCCCGCAGGCCGGCTTCTCTCCCACTAGGGGGCGCCAGCGCCTCTGCGCAGCAGGCGGGCCTGGGCGGGGCCGGCACGTGGGAGGCGGGGAGGCGGGGGGGCGGGGCCGGGCCGGGGCAGAGGCTGAGATTTCCAGACCGACCGGAGGAGCCTGACCGGCAGGTCTGAGTCAGGAGTTTCTGTGCGTGAAGAGGCCGCCCTCCGGAGCGCTCCAGGAAACCAACTGTCGACAGCCCCAGTCCGCGCTGCCGCCTCTTGTTTCCGACCCCAAAGGGGCGGAGGTGGGTCACAGAAGGTTCAGGTGCCTGGTGGGAGGAGGTGCCACTTCCCCAAACGCTTGAACCGAGAAGGCGCATAAAGATGGGACAAGCTGGGCGGCATTCCAGTGTTTCGGACCCGCGAGCGCAGCGTGAGGTCATAGAGCCGCGAGCTGTGAATTCTGTCCCGGAATCAGTAGCACAGACTCCATCACGGAGCCGGAAACGAGCTCGGAGCCAGAGCCGCCGTCTGGGAACTGCTGTGGCGCCGAGCAAGTGCTTTCCCAGCGGCCTCCTGTCCTCACAGCACCTCCCCAAGGTGGAGGGGTCCTCGGGCCACCGCCAGTGGAGCGGAGGCCCGGAGAAGTGGGGACACACACCCAGTCAGACCCAGCGCCCAGCTCCTCGAGCCGGCGAGGTCCTGCAGAGAGAGATGCTTCTAAGTGAGACAGGTGGCGACGCTCTGTCTTACACAGACAGTAGGAGACTATTCCCCGACTACGATAAAGGCCCAGAAAGAACATGCTGGAAACATTCTTCCCAGACTAACCTTCATCTGACAACCTAGACAAGAGGGCCTCAGGACAGCCATTGGGCCACCTTGTTCGGTGACCAGCCTTCTCTTACTGAGAACCCCGAACTGATTGCTTAGAAGCTTTGTCTCCCTGACACCACCCTGGTCCAGTTGGAAAAGCTCTTGCTTTAAAGGCCAGTCACATCCATCTGTGGGAGAAGGCTAAGGCCTCAGTGAGGCCTGGCCTCTTATTGGTGGCCTCACCTCCCACCCCTCAGCAAGTGAGTGACACTTGGCATTAGCAAGGCCACCCTGCTCACTTAACATTTGGCTCCCTCAGCAACTGCCTTCCTAAAACAGCCCTAAAGAGCCTTCAGAAACAAAGAGGTGTGGGCCCAAACCAATCGCATCTTCCCCCAAAAGCCTGGAGTGAGACTTTCAGTGCTGGATATGGAAAGGGCCTCCCGCTGCACACAGCCGGTGGGTGCAGGCACCAGGCCCTCACCCTTAAACGCTGCACACTGTCCGCGGCAGAAACCAGTGATTATTCAGGCCAAGCTGCCAAGAGGGTGGGCTTGAGCCCTTGTGACATCAGACTGCCAAGGAAACACAAACCAGCTACAGTTCCACGGACCCCCACCCCCCACAGTAGGGTCCCTGAGAACCCAGAGTAGTGCCTGCAGAATTTACAGGCATGGAAAATGTCCTGGACATTTCTTGGACTAAATCACCTGAAGCCCACATCACTGATGTCTCTGACAGCTTCCCCCTCCCCCCAGCGTGTGGAGGTGGAATTTAGAGCTCGCTGGGTCTCACCCCTCCCCAAGCAGATGGCAGTGTGCCTTTTCTTGGGTTTACACCGTAAATCAGTAACACGCAGATCGGAGCCCAGCCTCCAGCCCAGGGCACTCTGACTGAGCTTCTGTGACCAGGGTCCTCTCTTTGTGGAAAAAAAAGAAAAAAGAAAAAAAGAGTCCTGTGATACCGTGCCAGAAGTTATCTTTTTATTTAACATTTAGAGGATTAACATATAGTTACAAGATCAATATAAGCCTTCCAATGGAAGCACTTTATTTGGTTTAATTCGATCTCCAGAGACAAATGAGCGATTCCAGAACCTTTACAATGGGCAACGGGCCGTCACAACAGTGAAATGCCTCCAAAGTTTAGAGTTAGTGCAACACACACAAACAAACCAGGAAGTTTAAAGGTTCTCGACATCCGGTTACAACAGGATTTTGGATCACTTTTCAAAGACGTTTTTTGATGATACAAGCACAGGAGGCAGAGCCGTTAGGAGGCATGAAATCAACATTTCTGGAAACATACTTAGCCTCAACGTAACTTTTCCATGTCCGGTAAACTATTTTTCAGTAATTAACAGATGTTAGCAAAAGGCTTTGGAGGGCTCTGTGCTACCCCGGAGACGAGCGTAACAACCCAAAAGCCTCAAGTTGATCCTTATAAAAACCCAAAGGAAAATCCCACTACAGCTTTCCATGCCTTTTTATTTGTTCCCATCCTGCAAAGGAAAAACTGGATACAAGCTCCTCTCTTTCATTTTGTTTTTAAGTTATTTTCCGGGCAGGTTCTTTAAAAATGAGTCGTTCTTACGACACAGCAATATTCTAGCGTTGGTAAACGGCGGGCAGTGGATATGAGGGGGAGCTGAGACGCACACGGGAAATTCCATGTTTCTACTCTATGTGAACTGCTCAATAATATTTAGAAGATTTCACAGTAGGATTCCCAGAGTAAATGATACATCTCAACTATCCTATAATAACTTATTTCCTTTAATAAGCCCAAGTGGTACAGCATTGCCCTTTCCCCATCGCCACACAGACTGGTGGAGAAGCGAACGTCAAGGTTAATGTTGAAAAGCACTCACTATCCATTCTGTTTTGGGGACAGGTGGTACAGGGGGAAAAAAAAAGGCACAGGGGATACGAGAGGATACCAGCATATTCTATATTGGGTTTAACAGACATTAAAAGAACAAATTACTGCAGCTTATACCTTTTCCCCTATGTCGTATGAAATTAATCTATCCTGACCCCTAATATGAAAGATGCAATGCACATGCATTACTGAGGCTCTAAAAATCACATTAAAAAAAAATTTAGCATCCTTGTAGAGTCGAGAGTGGTCAGCTTGATTTGGTGAAATTCAGAAGTTCCTGGAAACACCTGGTCACCCCACTGACAGAGGAGCCCTTCATGGGGCCGCTGGGACTGTCCGTATTAACCACGCACCTGCTGGTTTGCAGGGACACAGGGAAGACCCCGACTCTTCTCGCCCTTGGGCCTCCTGGCTGCGCTGTCATCTGCCAAGACGATCCTCTCACAAGACTGAGGAGCATGCGACAATGCAGCCGCTGCTGCTGTCCTAGTGGAGAAGCTCCCAGATGCCAGTGGCTGCAGAGGCTCACTCTGGGGCAGAAAGAGTGACAGGGTGCACGCTGGCTCGCTCACACCTGAAGCCACTTCCTCTTCCCCTGCTTGCTCTTGGCATTTGCTTGCTCGTGGTTTCTTGTCACGAGGGTCGACTGAGCTGCTCTCGGAGGGTGTGTGTGGTCAACCCTGATTTGCTGGAGATGAGCCATTTTCCTACCACTGAACAAAGGCCCAACCCTCAGGACCTGTCCTTTCTGTCCCTGTCCCTTCGGCTCCTGTAAGACTTCCTTGTCTTAGATTCAGAAATATTGAAAAGCATCGAGGATGTGTGAGGTGACCACTCAGTTAACAAAAGCCAGACAAAAGAAGAAAGATGCCGGATTGCATCTGGGGCTTCTGACAGCGTCCTTGTTCACAGAAACTCACAGCCAATGATGTCTCTTGACTGTTTCTGCACCAAGTAAGTAGAGAAGCTGTGATGCTCTAAGGCATGAGTGGCCACAGGCGACAGAACCTCATGTTTTCCTCAAAGATCCATCAGAGGAAGGAAATTTAGCTCAAAACCAAAACTAATTCCACGTGGCCTGGAGAGCACGTGATAAAATGCAGAAGCTGGAGCCACACGACCACTTGAAGGACCACAAGCACGGGGTCTTTGGTGATGAAAGCACTAGGATCCTAAGACGCAAATCTTGGAATTTGTGGAAAGAGGGGAATTTCTCCTTTGCAGTGAGCTAATGCAGAGGTGAGACGCTCGTTCACAAAGTGCCACGATCTGCAGTTCCCATGAACAGGTGGACAACGGGGAGAAGGTGGGCTGGGATCTTCCTTGATCCCACAAAAGGCAGACACAGGCAAGACAGCTGGGCTGGCCCGAGAGCTGGAATTTGACTTCCGGTGTGGACTTTTCCAGCCCAGATAAAAATGTATGTGTGCGTGCGTGCGTGTGTCTGCGTATATGTGCATGTAGGTGTAGACGCCCCACTCTCGGACCGTGAAATGTGGCAAGGGCCGATGTTTAGTAGGAGGTGAGGACCCACAGTCAGAAAAGGACCACTGAATACTCAATGGACTTGGGAAAAGATGAGTATTCTCTAACATAAATGACGCAGGAATGCATCAGTGACATTCAGGCACTCAGTCTACCTGGTGCGCACCTGACCTTCCTTGTCCAGATTCTGTTGGTCTCCCCGGGAGACCAGTGGCAAAGTTTTCACAAAAGGCACAGGGTGAACCATGGACGGGCCGGGATGCGCCAGGTGGACTGAGGGCCGAGGCAGGTGCCCAAGAAGAGGGACCACATGTCGAGCCACCTTCTGAGGCCCCATGTGGGGTGGGGACCGGGACACAGACAGACTTCCCCCAAAGAGGTGGCCAGACAGGGCCTGAGGAGGAGCTGGGCCACGAGGAACATGCTGTCAAAAGAAAAGAAAGAAAAAGGCAGGCAGCTGCATGGCGTGGGGCTGTCACTTCAGGTGAAGTTCCACGGGCCACACGCCAGCCCAGCCCGAGGGCCGTCCGTTCAGGCGGGCGCCCAGGCCTGTGGAGACAAGCAGACCGGAGGGTTTCTCCTGGGCTCACCCGAGGCTCCGGCTCCCCGCAGCCACCTTTAGGAATCTACAACACAAAAGAAAGAGAAAGAAAAAGGCCGTTAGAGGGGCTGGCAGCAGGTGGGGGGCGATGCTCTGCTCCTCAGCAGACCGCACCGCCCTGGGCCTGGGAGGGGAGGGGGCGACTTTAGAGCAGTTGGTTACCACAGGGCACGTCTGAGATAAGGAACTTTCACGGTTTCATCTGCACTCAAAGCTGGTCTTTCCCCTGGGGGTAAGAGAAACCCACCTAGGAGACCATCCCCCACCCCCGACCCTCAACTCATCTTTCCAATAAACTTGAGTTTTGAGACAGAGAAAGAAACTCAACCCGCCTCCCAGAATGATGCCAGGAACGGATTCTCTCTGAAACTGACACTCCTGGTTCTTTAGCAGTAAAATGCAAAATCCTGGGTGAAAAGGAAAACCTGTCACTCAGTGTTTACTCAGCAATAAACAGTGAAAGTTCTTCATCTTGAAGGGGCAGAAAAGAAACAAGAGACAGACTCTTGAAGCCCGTAGGTGCACGCAGGGTGAGAAAGAGAGGTGTCATCATTTAAAAGGGGGAAAGGGTAGAATTTTTTTTTTTTAAAAAGCATTTGGCTAGAAAATTCCCCATTATTGAAGACGAAGGGGTTAAATACTCGTATTACACAGAATAATTTTCTGGGAAAAGTGAAAAATCATTTAAAATACACAACACTGAGAAAAGTACAACGTTTATTAGAGGCAGATACGAGGGTACAACTAAAAGGTGCCAGACAGATTCTTTTCTTGCAGGATAAGAATAGAGAGAAACAATCACGTTGGCTGTATTCAGACAAAACTTACTCAGAACCCAAGTGTCTACAATAAAATCAAGTGTGGCTCAGCCGGCAGGGGACCTAGCTACCAGTGTAACCGTCCTTCCGGCTTCCCCAGCAGTTACAAAAACAAAAAGGTCGTTAGGCAGCAGAATCACCAATAAAACAAACAGATAAAAGAGTAAAAACGTTAAAACAACGAATTCAAGTAATCCTTTTAGCTTTTAAATGGCAGTATATACAAATATATTGGGGTGGGCGGGTAGTTACGGACATATTTAACAGGGAGCAATTAAAAAAAACAAAACAAAACAAAACAAAACCGTAGAAGAGGACAATTCACAACCCAGTTGACCAATTGGAACTTACTCTAGTCTAACTATTTTGGCAATTATTAAATAGTCACATGGTAGACACCACACACACACACACACACACACACACACACAAAAGTGCACTGGCAATACTGACAATAAAACAATCCCTTGTGAGTTACAGGTTTCAGAAGGCAGCAGCCCCGCCCGCCTGGGATGGGCTTAAGGTGGGGCGGTGTCGCTGGGGCAGGCTGAACAGATTTATAAACAAGGTTGGAAAGAACGAATTACACACACGTGATTAACCTCTAAGGTATCTCTAAATAAAAGGAGAAAACTTTATACACAGACTGAGACTTTGCTACATTACAGGTAACCATTGGAAGAAAACAAAGTTATACTTCGGGTGGCAATGGAAATTCCTGATTCCTTGGGAATCCTTTCAATATTTTTGCTAATACGTCACGCACGGACGAGATGGGACTAAAACTACAAAACATCCTTCACTGTTGAGTCCCTATTATGTAGATTAAGCTGGGGAAGGTACTGAGGCATACAACTTAAAACAACAATCATGACTTATGTGCCCAATCACCCCGCCCATCCCCAAAAGCCAGCTGAGCTATTCTGTGAATCAGATTTGCACAACCCTAAAGAGGAGGGGAAAAAAAGAAAAACAAAAAACAAACCAAAAAAAAAACCCAACTTCATGGAATGTCATCCTTTTCAAGCCAGGCTTTTAAAAAACTACATTGTCTTGCCTCGTTTTCAGACTTTTTCAGTGTTTTGTTTGCTTTCTCCAGTAATTCGTAGTCTGGAAATGAGTTCATCATGGGATAGAAAGGTTAGGTGTTAATATCTTAAGTCTCCCATTCACTTGGTTACACGCCCAAAGCTGTGACCACCTACTGCGCATGAAAACAAATTCCCATGGCTTAAGGGTCGGCTCATTTTCTTGCTGCAATATTAAAAAGAACTGAAACGATTCTCCTGAGAGGCCTGGGGTCAGGATGAGTGGCTTTAGTGATGTTTTGGCAGCAAAGGTATAACAACGCAAAAGAAGTTTGAATTACAAAATCATATTTTAAAAATTCAGGCTGACTAGTACTGGTTTGCAGCTTTTGATACAGGACTACAGCTGTGTCAGATGCAACCACTGGGGGAAGAGCAATGACGGGGACAAGGGCTTTTTCTGTACTATCTCTGCAATTTCTGGAGAATCTATAATTATTTTAAAATAAAAAATGTTTTAAAAAGCAGGCAGTCGTGAAGCAAAGACTACTAAATTCCATTTTGGTGGCCCTTGGGAAATGTAAGAGAACTTTCTGTTAGAATCTGTAACAGGTACCGGCAACTCCGGCCAGGTCCTAGCCCCCCGATGTGTTGCTGTCAACTTCAGAATCAGCTTGAAATTGATCTGAGCTTCTAAACGGAGCCCACGATGTAGAAGCAAGGAGCTAATTTCCTATTTAAAAGTAGGAAGGACATGAATAAATAATTTTCAAAGCCAAATAAGAAGAGAATCTCAACCCAATACCTTCATCTTGACTCATTTTTAGCTGGTTCTCTGTGATCTCAGGGAAGATTCTAGAAATGGGCACAATCATTGGGTTTGGTACCCATTCATGCATGTGACCAATTTCACTACCTATCCTGCCAATTTCAAGATGCAAATCCCTACATGACCCAGATTCCTTTAAGATGGTGAAACATTGTATTTTGGCTACGGTTAATTATATAAAGTGAGCTAGGCATTCTAAAACAATTTTCAGTAAATTCACACTTTGGGTCTTAAAGATGCCCATGGTTAAAAACAACAAACAAAAAAACCTTGAAAGGTGACGTGCTGGGGTCTGTGCATAGACACGGCTGCTGCTGCACCAGCTTCTACTCACAGCCCAACCCGGGCAAGTGTGAGCTAAATACAGCCCCACCTGCCACAAAGCCTCCCACAGGACAGAAGGAAGCGCACTGTTTTCATGTAAGTTCATCTAAATGTTACTAGCACGTCTGATCAACTCTGTCAGTTGGCAGAGGAAGGATCAGTAGTCACAGGTGAAAAAAAAAATCAACTAGTTGATCGAGTTTCCCAGATTTCAATTGGTTGTTTAGGATCACAGAGACAAAACAAGATAATACAGTGACCTAGCAATGCTCTTAAAACATGTTTAAGTAAAAATGCACACTTTTGGTACCCATGTAAGAATCTTCTTATGCTTTACTGATTCTATATTTATGACCTCCTCCAAAGCGAATGACTAAAATTGAACAAACTAGTGTGGTTCAGTTTATTGTTACAAAATGTAACATTCCAAGGTAGTTCAATTTACGGCAGATATTAGATATGAATAAGACAATTGAAGTCTTCGCGGCACCCCTATGATGTGCATGGACTTTCAGATTCAGAAATACTGATTTGAAGCTAGAAGGCAACTTTTTTTTGGGGGGGGGTTATCTACAGAGGCTGCCCAAAGAAGAAGTGTTTATCAGATTTCAAACGACACAGTTGTAAATTGGCAGTTGGCAGCTTTCCACATAAAATGTCATCAGCAAGTGAAACTTGATTATAGTCAAAACTAGCCCAGGAAATTCAGGTGTAAGATGCCTGAAAGTCCGCCTTGCGGCTACATGAAACATGGACCACGGTGCTCCCCGTCCAGTCTTTTGAAGAACTGCCTGTAACAGTCATAGTTGTGGGAAGAAACAACTCCAATTTTTTTTAAAGTTTGGTTTTGTGTTTTTTTTTTTTTAAGTTGTATTAAATATAAGTCTTAGCACCTTTGGCATTTTTGTCCAAATAGACTTCGACGTAGGAAGTGGGCACGTAACCCTCTTCATCTTCGTTTCTCCGAATGCGGGTCCATCCATCACCTTTGTCTTCCTCTATAACGTACAGAGTTTCTCCTTCAACTACTGAAATGGTTCCTTCATTCTGACCTGCAAAAGCAACATCGGAATATTTTAGATTCCTTGTGAAATCCAGGTGGAGAGCAAACAGGGAGCTTGGCAATGAAACAAGGGTGGGAAAAGATGCACTGACCCTTCTGTTCTCCTCCCACACAGAAGCTTCCAGGACCTGGCCTTGCTTCTCTCTAGGACCCTCCTCGAAATCCTCCTGAAAACCCTCTCTCTGCTCCCTCCCAGAATGGAATGCATTTTCCCCAGAGGAGATCTCTGGTTCTCTCCTCTCCTGTTCCCTGAAGGTCTTCCTGTGGCACCAACTACATCTCTTGATCCCCATTCTGTTTCTCATCTGAGGCTAAGGTTCCACTTTGCCTTCTCCCTAAAGCACATTTCCACCTTGATGGTGCCTGGGCACCAGGAATGCAACGTGAGTGAATCTGGACTCACTGTTTTTCCTCCCAAACTAGTTCCTCCGCCTACGTTCCCATCTCTGTGGATCTCGCCATTGACCCAGGATGCAAATTCAGGGATCATCTTTGATTTCCTCCCCTCTTTGTCTCCGACTTCCAATCAGCCACGCGTCTGAGCAATTTGCTGGCTGCAGCCTGCCTGTGTCCGTTCCTTAATCGAGGCCCCCAAGACCATTTGCTACAAGAATCTCAAAAGACCACCCCCCACCCCCCAAGCAGTATCCTGAAAGGCAGACTGCTTAGGGAGCGGTCAGCAGCGGCACTGTGGGCGCAGGTGGGGAGGGATGGTGTGGGTGTGAAGGAAAACTGGGAACATCTGACCTGGTACTTCTCTTCTGTGTTTTGTCTCAATGAACGTTTAGTTCATTAAATGTTGGAAAAGTCCCACAGTAAAGAAACCCAGGAGGGAGGGTAGAGCTCAGGGGTAGAGTGCACGCTTAGCATGCACGAGGTCCTGGGTTCAATCCCCAGTACCTCCATTAAATAGTAAATAAATAAATCTAATTAGCCAATAAATACATACATACATACATACATACATACAAATATATAAAATTGTACCCAAAAAAAGTTTCTTAAAAAGAAAAGAAGAAAGCTGTTTAAAATTCCTTTATCCCAGTGCCTCTGCGAGCGCTCTGACTGCTTCTTCCCCAGCACCCTCATCAGCTCGCTGCAGGGACACCGTTTCAAGGCTCCCCAGTTTAGGAAGCACTAGGCTAGTCTTCGTAACCACTTCCCCCATCTCCTAACTGATCCTACGCAGATGACAATACATGCCCTAAGGTACAGCCCTGGTCCTGTCAACAACCTCCTCAGACACCTTCGGTGGCTCCTCGATGTTTGCCAAATAAAATCCAAATGTTTCTCTTACCCAAACCCCACTGGCACCACCCGCCTTCTAGTCTTACATTCCACTCTCACCACCTAAGACATCTGAACTCCAGCCACACGAACCCCATGCTTTCGTCACTCCGTGTTTGGCAGGGCCCGTCCCTCTGATAACACTGCAGCATGGAGAGGTCTCTAAACTCCCTTAAGGAAGTGATCTCATCCTCACGTGACTTCCTCATCACTCAGCCCCCTCCTCTGGTAAATACTGCCGGGGGCCCTCTCCCATACGGCTGTCTGCTTCATTTCCTCCAAGGGTGGCTGCTGGAACACACTACCCACGTCTCATCCCTTCAGGGGTCCTTACAAGACAGGAGCTCTGTAAGCGTGGAATAAACGGATGAAATAATCATTCCATACTACCTGCAGCAGTTAACTCACTGAAAGTCATTAAATTGTACAGACCAGAAGGCGAAAGAGACAGCCATCAGCCAAATCATAGTCACACCCATAAATACTATGAGCAAAACAAAAGAATAATGAGAGAAAGTTCTGGGAGACTTCAAAAGAAAGTCAGATCACAGAAAGAGAAGAGTGACTCCGACAGGGACTCAGCTCCACACGGTGTTACCTTCAAACGTGTAGAGAGCTTTGCAAGTGCCTATGGCAGGGAGCGGTTCCTCATCGTCAAACTCGTCGTCGAAGTCCGTGGCCAGCACCTTCACCTCACTCTCCTGACTCTGCTCCTCCGTGTAACTGCCATCCGGGCTGCTCAAGAAAGGAAAACACACAGCAACTATAGCAACTGACTCCAGCGAGGACTCGAGTCCAGCCCCCGCCAGAGCCCGGCGCTTGCCGCCCCGCGGGCGTTGTAACCAGGGGCATCTTAAACCACCCCGTGGGCTCCGCCACCATCCACCTGCCCCGTGGGAAAAAATGCAAATCACAGGCCAGTCATCAGACACTTGGTGTCTAACAAGGGCGGTGTGCTCGTTTCGGATTCCAGAATCGAGCATTCAAAGCAGAATGGCCCCGGCCGGAAGGAGGCACCGCACAGATACTGTACCTCTCCCGGTCCTGCGCGCAGTTGTTGACCGCAGGCGCGCTCTGAGTGTCGTAGAGCCCGCTCTGCCGGCGGCTCTGCTCGCCGCGCGCGGGGAGTCTGCCTTCAACCTCGGCCAGCCAGGCCTGCAAACAAAAGCGATGAAAGACTCTGGTCTGTGTCCCCTGAGGGCCTGACCATTTTTTGATGGAGGTACCGGGGATTGAACCCAGAACCTCGCGCGTGCTAAGCACACACTCTACCACTGAGCTACAACCCCACCCCACTCTGGAGTCTTAAGGACCGAAATTTGGGCGGCTCGGCTCCTTGATCACTGAAGCTGCCTCGGGAGGGACCACATGAGTCAGCATCTCCAATCTGTCTGCATGGCCTGTATAAACGTACTCAAAGGCATCTGCTGACTTTCACCTGAAATTGGACTGGTACAAACAACTTGATATTTAGCCATTGCTCACAATGTGGCAGAAAGACACTGGACGATGTTATCCTCTTGGGCTTTTTAAGCAGCTGTGTGATTTCAGATAAGTCACTTCTAGTTCCTTTTGGTTCCAAAAATTCTGTGACCATGAGGTCACACTGGGAAACATGAGGGTACTGCCACACTTAAGCAATGACTCAGTTTGAAAGCCACATTTCCCATTTTTTTAGGAGTATAACTTTTTTTTTAATAGTGAAGAAAAGTCATGCACAGGAAATCAAAGTAGATAAAATTATCTTCAAGGAGGCAGGGTACAGAGTATGTGCTTAGCATGCACACGGTCCTGGGTTCAATCCCCAGTACCTCCATTAAAAGATATTAATAATAATAAATAAATCTAGTTACCACCCCCCAAAATTAAAAAAGACCAAAAAAAAATCTTCAGCAACCTCTGAAATACTGTAAAAAAGGCAAAAGAATAAAAATGATCAGAGAAAGACATTTCTAGGTTCTAAAATATTAATTAAATACTAATATCTTATTGACAGATTCTAGAAAGAATGAAAAAAGCCGTATTTGGCATTTCATTGCTAGAAATAATCTATTCTGATTGGAACAATCAGTTACTAACTCATTTTTCCAGGCTCTGTAGTCTTACATTTGGGTGCAGGGGAAGAAGCCTTTTGTCCATAGCTCTTGAGTGCCCTTTTAAAAAGTGCTCTTTTTAAAACATTTATTATTTGTGTTTCTTCCTCATTTCTCATGTGTTTCTTACTGGTTTTCCCATATATCACCTTTTGATAATTGGGTTCTTTGAAAGAATAATGACATATTTCAATGGAGTTTTTAAACTGTCTTTTTGATTCACTGAGATGATGGACAGCTGTATACTCTCAGTTACATCCACTGTCAACAGGAGTGAAACACTTAAATTACAAAACAAAACACTGTATACAAATATAACTTTAAACAGTGTCCGTTCTCAGTGACACAGCTGAAATAGGATGTGCTGAAAAGCAGAACCCTCAGTGGATGACAGTGTCTTTTTCCTTTTATCAGAACTCGTGAAACACCTGACTTTTCCAGCTGTCTCTCTCAGGGGAAAGGAAAGCCTGCACTCGCCAGCAATATTCACCTCGTGACCCCCACCCCGACTTCTGTTTTTTTCCAACTGAGCTTTTTCAACAACAACTTTTTCATACCTCAAATTTCTGGGCCTCTAGTCTCAGTTTTTCTATGTTTTGGCTGACTTCTGCTAATTTGTGATCCAGGCTGGCGGGGTCTCCCATCTGCGGATTCTTTAGATAGACATCTTTCATTTTTGTGATGGCATCTCTGAAAAAGAGAAGGGGCAGAATGTGGGAAAGGTTAACGCTGTCAGCCAATTACATTCTCCCACCACCATGAAAACCATGTGAATGGCAGCGTGGGGAGACTGGACCGCAGGGTGGATTGGAAGGGAATCACACTTCCATTCCAAAACTTCTCTGCATGAATTCTATATGAATTTTGCTACCAAGGTCTGTATAATCTAGAGACTGATATTTAAATTCCAATTGCCTTTTCTGAACAGTATCTTCCTCTTGTCTTCAGTCAGTGAGAAATATAAATTAATGCTGTCCCTCCCTTTGCCCCAAATAACAAGAGACCAAACCCCAGTATTTCCATGTGCACATTCTGCGTGCAAACCAGAGCTACGGCATCTTCGGTGTTGTGATGCAATATGTTTATCTTATGAAGAAGCACAGTTAATTGCTTTGGAAATTTCATTAAAAATGATTTCATCTATTAAGAAACCGGGGTATCCATGACAGGCGGGCAACAGAGCCCTAAAGGGACATGTGGCACGATTCCTCCTGGAATCCTGCCTGGGAGGCCGCCCTTGGCAGGGGAGTCAGGAAGCCCTAGAGAAGCTTTGTGATGAACTGTCCAGCCTTCCCTAAGACCAGGTCTCCACGGGGGCCCTCCCTCCACTGGAGCTCCCAGCCCACTCACCTCCCTGTTTTCTTTATTTCCTCTGCATGTACCACTTTCCAACATTACATGACTCGTTCTGATGCTTACTGCTTATGTCTGTCTCTCCTTCCTAGCACAGAAGCTCTCTGGGCTCAAGCCCGTCCATGAACATGATACCCCCCAGTGGTGGGACCACACCTGGTGCACAACAGATGCTCCATTTGTTAAATGAATAGATGTCCCTACAACAAACAGACTGTAATGCCATCCACATGCACACAACTCCTCTCCAGTCTGCGGCCTCCACCTCCAGCTACTACTGCCCTATTTCTCAGCAAACTGCCTCAACGAGCCGTCCAAGTTCATGATCTCCCATGATCAGTCTCTTCAGAAATTCATCAATTTGATTCGTCTTTTCAAGGAATCAACTTGGGATCCTTTATCCTCTCTGTTGAGTGTGTGATTCTTTCTATGTAATTAATTTCTACTCTTTCTTTTATTATTTCCTTCTTCTTGAGAAAGATGCTTCACTCACTGATTTTCAGCTTCATTTGGTTCTAACATGTATTGGGAGCTTGACATTTCCCTTTGTAAGCACGGCTTTAGTGACATCCCAGAAACGGGGATGGAGAACGTATGTTAAGATGAAGGTTCAGTTCTGGTTCATATATTTTCTAATATCTATTATGATTTCTTCTTTAGTCTCTGTGTTACTTAGAGCCACATTTCTTAACCTCTAAATTTTTGTTATTAGAAACAGACTCACAGACATAGAAAACAAACTTATGGTTACCGGAGGTGGGTGGGGGAGTGGGTGGGAAGGGACAAACTGCAAGTCTGAGCTTTGCAGATACTAACTACAATGTATAAAACAGGTAAACAACAAGGTTGTACTGTAGAGCACAGGGAACTATATTCAATATCTTGTAGTAACCTATAATGGAAAAGAATATGAAAACAAATACATGTATGTATATATACGACTGAAACATGCTGTACACCAGAAATGGACACAACATTGTAAACTGACTATACTTCAATAAAATAAATAAATAGATAAATTTATTTTTGTTATTGATATCCAGCGTAATTGTAGCCTTCGGACAACGCTCAATGATCTCTATCTCTTGATGCCTGAATGATCTCCATGTTTTGATGTTTGTTGAGATTTGCTTTATAAAACCAGGACATGCCCAATTTTTGGAAACATTCTATGTGTGCTTAGAAAGAATGTGGACCACAGTTACTGGATATCTGTGTATCAGGTCAATTTTGTTAATTATATTATTCAAATCCTCTATTCTGACTCTCAGTTAATCTGCTCTGTCAATTACTGAGAGAAGAGCATTAAAAATCTCCCACTATAATGCTGTATCTGTATTTCTTGTACTTATATCCAAAGGTTAATAGCATAACCTTTTCTGTATTTTGAGGTGATGCTATTGGCCCCACGGATGTAAAATTTTATACCTTCTGGGTGAATCCAGCCACTTGTAAAATTTTATACCTTCTCAGTAAATCCAGCCACTTGTTATTTGAATCATTTCTTTGATGAAATTGATCCTTTTGAGCTGAATAGTTTGGGGCAGGTGGGGGGGGGGGGTTTGGCCTGAAAGTCAGTCTTGTCACACTGGTTTTCTTGGTTGGTCCCTGCATAGACTGTCCTTTCCCATCCTTTACTCTCAACCTTTCCGCACTTTATGAGTCGAATGTGTCTTTTGTAGTTAGTGTATGGGGGTGGGGTTAGTGTTTTGTCCAGTCTGAAAATCTGGAACATATTAATGTGAACATATGTTAATGTCCACATTTAACATATTGATTCACTTCATTTTATGAACACAATATGCCAGGCACCGTCCTTGGCACCTCACACATCCCAATACACTTAATCCTCACACAGACAGGCACATGAACTCCCTTTTCCAGGTGAGGAAACTGAGGTACCAAGAGACTAAGAAACTTGTCCAAAGTCTGCAGTAGAAACAAGTGGAACCAGATTTGAATCCAGGGTGTCTAGAGTGCTTTAAAATTTTTTTTAGATTTAATTTTTAACTTTTGTTTAACGGCAGTACTGGGGATTGAACCCAGGACCTCATGCATGCTAAGCACATATTCTACTCAGCTATATTCTCCTTTGTAACAATGTTTACAATACAATCTATTTTTCAGGAGTTACTCTACCAGAGATTTAAAGAATTTAAAAAGCTACTTTTCTTTTGCATGTACTTAAACTGGACTGCTGTACCAACTTCGTTTGTTTATTTTTTGCATAGCCAAAGTTTAACCCCAGCTTTAATATAGCTAAATTTATGTAGTTATCCATTTAGCCTGCTTGTAGAGCACAAAATCTCAAGTTATCTTTTAAGTTCAAATCTCAGTTAACGAATGATTCACTTCATTCCGTCAGTGAGAATACAGAAGGTGAGAGGCAATAAAGTGGCTTTTCGGGGGAGAGGGTATAACTCAAGTGGCAGAGTGCACGCTCAGCATGCACGAGGTCCTGGGTTCAAGCCTCAGTACTGCTCTAAAAATAAATAAATACACAAACCTAATTCTCCCCCCACCAAAAAACGAATAAAAAATAAATAAAAATACATATAAAATAAGTAAAGTGGTTTCTCAATCAGGATTATTACAAGTATCCCCTAAATGATGCGATGCTATTATAGGTTATAAATGTGGGATGGGGAGTGCGAATGGGGAGAGATATTGAATCTTTTCTTACTTTTTTTTTTTTTCCTTTTTCTGCATGTGCACCAACCTACCATCCCTAGGATCAAACTTACAGACCAGCTCAGAAAGCAGGGAACTCTCACAGTGGGGGCCTGGGCAGGCAACCTTTACACTTCTGATGGCTGGTCATGTGTATACTCAAGACATACTGTGGTTTGGTTTCCTAGATGCCATCAACACACTCTATAAAAAGACAAGACGACATGAGACCTATGGGAAGGCTGATTTTGACTTACCCTCAAATAGAAAGACAAGTACATTTTGGATCCAAAACTTGTATGTGGGGTAAGGAAGAGGGCGTGGGGGGGGGTCCATACCATTTTTCTCTTCATTTATACAAAAACCTATCCTCTAAAGACAAAGCCATGTGTATTTTGTCCCCCGATCTCAGAATAAAACCTGTTTGTTAAACGAATCCTCTCTCTCTATAACAAAGCAATCCAGCAGACTATGCCAAAGCACACGGCCAAAATAATCACTCAGATTAAACCCTAATGTAGGACTCCCCACCTTTCCAAGCGGAACTCGAATTTCTGACTAAGTCATATCGATCCACTCTACCTTTGATCCATCTCCTTTTGAATTTCTTTATTCAATTCATCGACCTTCTGTTGTAGCTTTTTCCTTCTCTGTTCAGGAGGGAGGTTGCTGAAATCTTCCGGCGTTGCACCCTGCAGATACAAACAGAAATAAGCCAGAAAGGCTCACGGCACCCCGTGAGAAAAAGACACCGCGGAGAGCCCGCGGCAGAGATTTCCCCCGACAGCAGGGCGGTGCAGACATCTGCGTGTGTTTTCGTGAAACAAATTAGGCTCTTTCCCACAACACCCAGCTGAGATGCCAAATCAGTGCATGCAAACTGCAAAAGGCCCACAAACCACTCTGTATCCCATTCATGCTGGCCCAGCCGCCCCACACAAGGAGGGAGCGGAGACAGGAAGACATACTTCTGACTCCAGCGAGAAGCAAAGTTTGAGACTGATTCTTCACTTTACTGTCAGTGTCGGAGGCGACACTGAGGCTTCCAGTTTATCTTTATATGAAACTGTGCTAAGTCGGGGGAGGGGACTGCTCAGTGGCAGAGTGAGCGCTTAGCATACGCGAGCTCCTGGGTTCAATCCCCAGCAACTCCATTAAAAAATATATATGTAAGTGATAAGTGTCCCCATCAACTGTCTCACATCGATGGCACTGCTTTTCCTCCCCTAGTCTGAGTATTCCTTCCCGTCTCTTCACACAAGCTGAGGCCAAAAGCTTCCATCCCCGTGAAGTGACAGATGGCACATCTAGTTCCTCAGAGAATGTGGGTAAAAGGACATTCTAAAAAAACCCTCCCCCACCTCCCAAGAACACTCCCCTCTGCTGCCTCTAAAAGTCTGGTCCCTTCTTTTCGCCACCTTTAGGACCCTCCCTGCCCTGAAAATCAACTTCCCACCGCACACAAAATCAACCTCCGCTGTTTCTAACTCATCCAAAGATTTTGATATCTTGATTCCCTGTGAAAAACAATTGCTATCTTTCCTCCGTGCGTGTGATTTCAGCAGAAAACAGCCACAGGGAGTTTCTAGACTTTGACGGACGCTGACTTGTCAGAGCCGCGGCTACGCTGTGGCTAGCAAGTGCTTTTCCTTCAAGGAAGCTGTTTTCAAGAAAGAGAAGTTTGCTAACTAACTGAGTACAAACCAGGGAATTTAAAAGGGAGCTTTTGCTTTAGAACCAATTAAACAAAGGCAAGACTGGCTGGCTTGGGAGTGGGTGGAAAAGAAGGGTCCCGGATAATGTAATGCTGAATCCAAGTCGAGCCTGCCAGGAAGCTTGGGGGCTGGTGGCTGAAACAGTTTAGCACAAAGGCCAAGCAAAGACTTTTAGTTAATGTTCTCAGAGATGTGTGTGTGTGTGTGTGTGTGTGTGTGTGTGTCAGGGATGAGATTTTAGTTAATGTTCTCAGAGACGTGTGTGTGTGTGTGTGTGTGTGTGTGTGTGTGTGTGTGTGTGTGTGTGTTGGGGATGAGATATGAGTGAAACCAGAATGTAAGTGACTATTCCCTAGTGCCAAACCAAGGAAGTTCAATTTGCCTCTAAAACGAAGATGAAGCCAGCTAATCTTCCATATAAAAATAACTCAGACTTGTCCTTTCTTTTCCCTATACCATTGTGTTATAATACTTGGAACCTTAATTATGTGCTTTTCAATTTGCTCCACTCAGCCCCCGAACCCAAGCGCGCAACCCTTCGTTCTCACACTGAGCTGACTTAAACCAGATCAGCATGTTTTCTAGAAGAGAGGTTTTGTTTTTGATTTTCATGCTAGAATGTAACAAAACACAGTGGAAGATACACCGCTTCAGAAGTCAGGAAATTTACTAAGTAGCTGATGTCCATTTATACATATTTATTGGGACTATGTTCTATGAGACCAAAAGAACTTTCTAGAATGATGGAAATGTTTTCCATGGGCATCATCCAGTATAGTAGCCCCACATGACTGTTGAGCCCTTGGAATGTGGTTAGTACAACTGCGGGACTGAATTTTTATATTTTAGTTACTTTTCATTTAAATTAAATTAAATTACAATTTAAATAGTCACACGTGGTGAGTGGCTACTTTCGGACAACAGAGGTCTAGACTGAACAGGTGTTAAGATTTGCACTGGATAAACAGCTCAAAGAAATCTGTAAGTAAAACACACTGAACTCAGGACCTAAAAATAGATACCCCAAACAACACAACAAAATGCAGCCCTGATTATCTACCAAAATGAAAACAATTAAATAACAAATAAATGGATTCCTTTCACTGGATCAGGATTAGTCTAAATTGACCAATTAGGTCCCTTTCAATAGATATTCTGTGTGCTTGTGTTTTTACTCAAAAATGAATCTCAGTGACCAGGCCTCAAACTTCCCATTCCCACTGGAGATTGAGGTCACCAGCTTCTCGCTCTGAAGAAACCTAAGATTTCCGGAAAGTACCTTAAAAAGGTCATTTTTGTCCTATTAGCCTTTTGAAGCTTGAATTCTTTCAAACAATACTCTGACCTATGATTCATTTTCCCATAAAGGAATTTTCATTTCTACCTTCAAGTCAGAACAGGTTTTCTGAACTCTTCGGAGGGGCCCCAGAGAGACTGGCCCTACCAGGGTTTAGGAGAGGGGCACATATATATTTTAAATGGATATTTTTCTTGCTATTGGAATCAAACACTTGCTTCCGGGCAACGATACAAGCTGCTTCTTAAACTTTATAATTTTTACACCCAAGCTGTCTTTGTGCAATAGTTTATTGCTTTATTAGCTTCAAAATAAGTGTATCATGTAACAATTCAGTACCAGGTTGGTAGAATGATTTACCTCAAACTGAAAGACTGCCTAATAATATAATTTTTGCTGCTGGCACCTCAGCAAAAGAACAAATTAAGGACAAAAAATAAACATTTGAGAGAGTCCCAGTTAACGGAGCCAGTTTCTCCCAAATTCACACTTCTGATGACCACAGTTCATTTAAGCATCTTTTTGTGGAGACCTTAAGCAACAGCTCTTTTCAGGATTTCATTTCACAGTCTAAGAAATGTTTAATAAGATATTTTTTTCTTTAGGGCTGGATCAGTTGCCAAATACTGAGTCAGGTTGAAAAAATTATGTATATATGTTTATGTACATACTTGAACACATACAAAAGCATACATAAGGATAACCGCAAAATATTGTCCTACGTTCTCAACAGCAGTGTGTAAAATGCTGGTCTTATTCCTCGGTTGAACTGTCAAAATTCATCCTTGTCCATAACATCAGGACAGTCTCAGCTGTGGTGTTTTGAGAATTCTACGTCACTTACACATATTTGTAGTATAGTAATGGGTTATGTGGCTAAGAGGTTTGGTTTTTTTTAATAGATTTAATGATTAGTTTGACTATTTATTCTAGGGCTATGCAGTTAAGGTAGAAACAACACTGAACTGTAAATAAGTCATTTTGGAAAGGCTTAGGAGGCTCTTTTCATTGTCCATAAAATTGTCTTTGATTTCTCGAATCAGCTGTGCATTAGGCACCAAAGTATATTTAGGGAGCACCTTAAAGATTTCACGGGCTTCAGTTCTCAAAGGCTGTCTCAGACCTGAGTTGAGACCAGCATCATTCTGCCAAGTCTCCCTCAGGTTCCCAGCATTTTTTCATCTGCTTCTGTGGCTCCCAGGGAGAAGCAACTTTCAGCTATTAAATTTGCTTTTATTTGAAATGATCCAATAAATAAACTCCCTCATATTTAATATTACATTTATGTTCATATTTAAATAAAGTTTATCAACATCTGTCATCCTCTTAAGACCCCAGTGATAAAGATAAAACAAATCATGAGTTAAGCGTTAATTTTCTTAGCAACTTGAAAAGGTTACGATCCCCTGTTAGGCTCTGGAACTCTGCATTCCAAAGGTCTCATAAAGAAATACCAACAAGGAGCAGAAAGGAGAAACACAAATCAACAGTTAACTTTAAAGATGTGTTGTACACGGCCCAGCACCCACAAAACACACACCAAAAAAACCTGATTAGATTCAGGACATGCATGGAATAATTGTGCTTACCAGCTTGAGAGAAAGCTTCATGTAAAAATTGAAGGAGTAACAGGGGAAAAAAAACAGAGAGAGAGAGAGAAACAACAATACATGAGAAGAAGAGGAACTTGGTCCGTTCCACTGTATAAACATAATATGTAAATTCACCTGGCGCTTTGTGAAAATGATTTGTAGCGGATCTGTGCCAAAGTTCCCAAGAGGGGCTGAACTACCAAAACCTTTCTTTAGCTGCCACGTTGCCAGAGCAAAGAATAAAGACAGAAAAGGAGAGTTTCTGTTTACTGTTCTGTATTGGTCACATCAGCCTTGGTATAAACTAAGTTTGTAGTCGGTAACATTCCATGATTAAAAAAGATGGAAATAATCACATAGCCTTTTGGTCACCAAATTTCCCATGGGAAGTTTCACACAGACTCGAGTCAGAAAAGCAACGACTTCCACAACATACCAGTGGTATTTTTACCTTAAGGAGATCTAATAAATAATAACATTGCCATTTCCTAAAGGTAAAGTCTCAAAGTGGTGAATGGGGAACCAAGGACTGAAAGATGCTCTGTGAATCTATCTGCAGGAGCCAGGGAACTTCTCAGCGCCCGGCTGCAGGTGGAGAGCGTGATGCTTTGCTCCCACCTGTGCACTGCGTGCATCTCCCGCTCAGCGGAAGGTGTTTTCTGGGGCTTTTTATGGAACTCCGAGTCCTACTCACAGAGGTTCCATAGGACCTGGGGAGTTAACAGAACTTGCTGCTTTTGCAAGTTACCTTTAGGAAACAGACAGCCAGTTGTCTCAACTACTGAGGGGTACTTACACCTTCTTATCAGGACACAGCAGCTGCAATTTTGCTGAGCCAGAAGATTAGTAAAACTGTAAGAATTATGCGACCTCAAATGGATTACAAGGCATCTCAACATTGGGAAAAGAAACAGTGGTCCTTCAATAACAGGTGAGATGTGCTTTACGGCTCTAACGCAGTATTTCGAGAGCTCAGTGCCTGTTTACTTAGCTGTTATCAATCCTAAAAGTTCAGGCAACTGGCAGTAGGATCCAAAAATATGTTGGAAACAAAATACCAAAGAAAGCGCCCTTTGATTTTAAATTGGGAGAAGAAGTTGTTAAAATTCCTTAACCAGATTTTAAAAAATCTTATTCTTCACATTAACTCAAAGTTGATAGTTCTTTGTCAAAAGGCATTAAGCTTTTAAAGAAATTGTCCCTGTGAGGAAATAGACTTTTTTTTTTCAGTAGGGAAGATAATTAAGTTTATTTGTTTATTTATTTTTAGAGGAGGTACTGGGGATTGAACCCAGGACCTCGTGCATGCTAAACATGCACTCTATTGCTTGAGCTATACCCCACCCACCCCTCAACCCTGGAAATAGACTTTTAAGGAACGAAGTAGCAAGACAAAACTTTGGGGGGAAAAAAACGTACAGTCATATCTGTGACCACTCTAATATGGGTAACCTCCGTTAACACCTTGAACCCCTCCTGTAAACTTTAGCACAGATCTGTTCATCACAGTTTGAGGTCTTTACAGACAACACTTACGGTGCACAGCAGAAAACTTTGCAAATATCTTCCCTACAAAGCACACGACCATATACAAATGTTTTCTGACACATTACCATGTAAATGTCACTAACTTGAACTCAGCATATTATCTGCTCTCTATCCAGCTACTTTCGTTGCTTAAAGTTGTGTATTCTTTCTTAAGCATTCTGAAAACTGAGTTCTAACATCAAAACTAATAGCATAGGAATATTACCACTTCATCATAAAAACAAGTCATTAGGATTGAGAACAAATCCCGGTAGAAATAGGAAATATCGAATTCTCAGACAAATTTAATTTTCTGAAGTGGACAGTGATGGGTCTTCCATAAGACGTGCCATCACAGTATACGGTATCCTTTTTTTTAACAGCTATAAAATGGTTTTTGGTCTTAAGTTGTCAGCCAGCCCATTAGATCATTTCAAATTCGAAACCAAATCATCTGCCAAGAGAACATTTTTAAAGGCTGCCTTATTAAGTGCATTGCGAGACACCTGGAGAACTAAAAAGCTGTCAGTTTCAGGCAACAATTACGGAGCCTGGCGAGCCACAAGTGTCAATAACACATGAGGGCACACACAGCTAGCGGGTCCATGTGTTATTGGGCCGTCACAGGTACTAACCTCAAGTACAAAGAAAGGGGACGGTGAACATGAATGTATAAGGAACTGTGTTTTAAGGTCCACGGAAAGTCATTTCACAGCTCCGTGACCTTGCTCAGGCTTCACTGATTTTTTTTGGTTCTCCCTTACAGATCCATCAGTTTCGGACGTAGGTGTGGGTAGGTGTGCAACACACTGCCGTCTGCGAGGGTGTCATCCTCCCATGACCACGCTCTGCAGCTGCGTTTTAGGGGTGAAATTCTGCTCATAAAATCATGCCCAGGGACATTGTCTCAGACAGCAGTCCCAGTCAGTGAAAAGGGGGAAAAACCAAGCTCAGCTCACTGACATTTTTAGGAAGTTTGATTGCTGTTGGGAAGTTTGGTTTCTTTTTTCCATGCAACTTTTTCCAGATGAAGAAGCCTGTGGTTGAAATGATACAATGAGGCTTTTCCCAGTGTCCGGGTCAGAGAGCGTCTGGGTCCCCAGTCTTGGTGCTGTCAGAGGGGTTAGTGCCTGTGCCGTGACCATACGACCTGGCCGTCACAGGTAAACTTACAACATAGTCCCTAGCTTCAAAAGCATACGTGGGTTTCCCTATCGTCCTCTTCATGAGTTCTTTGTGAAAACAGAAAGACTGAGTCTGCCAATAATCAGCAAGAGAACAAGATAAATAAATAAAATGAAAGGAATCAGAAGATTGTAACATCTGACAAACAATTGATAAGAATTTTCAAAATACTTTGATCAACTTTGATGGTATTTTTTTCCATACAGTTAACTCTAAAACATGGGGGATATATGTCCACATTTTAGATTTAGAAGTCTTTTGCTCAGACCAGAAATCTTAAGACAATAAAGTTACACTTTGTAGACTGCAAATTGATAACACACAATCTAGTTTCATTTTCCTTCAACTTACATAAAGATGAAATACTGGTTAATAACGTTCAGGTGGCATGCCAATCTTTAAAGATGTTCAGCGAGACAGAATTTTCATACAAATGTAAACGATTTACAACAAAAAATACTTTATCCTATTTTGTTACTTAGAAACAAAATCATTATGCTAAGAAATGTTTATGTCGGATTTATACATTCTGAATAATAAAAACAAATTAACATCTGGATCTGAAAGCTGCAAAACATGATAAATTCAAAGACATATTAAAATCACAGATTTGTTCATCTCCTCGAATCCTATCTTTGGCACAACAGTTTTACAGCTATAAAGCAGAGTGAATGAAGCAGTAGCGAGAGCTGTATCATACTAGTTGTGGATCCTGTTAAATCACGTTCCTTCCATTTTGAAATTGCTTTAAAATCAAATTTATTTCCCAAGATTTCAGATTTTTTTAAACTTCCTACTCTTACTTTTATAATGTATTTCCTTTTCTCCCTTCCTTTCTTCCTTCCTTCCTTTCTTTCTCTTCTTTTTCGCACTGCTACTTCCTGAAGGAAGGCACATCAAATCTGACCCTAAGAACAGATCAACTAAAAATAAAGGAAGCAAAAATGTTGTTTCTATTTATGCACTGATTCTTCTAGAGTGGGTATGTGTGTATGTTTATTCTCGAAAACACACCCGCCATTTAGAACTTTTTTTCTAAATAAAGGTTTTCTGAGCACAGATTTGAGGTGTAAGAAATAAAACTTATTTTGCTAATTACAGTTTTTTTAAAAAAAGGGAGGGGATTCCTCTAATTAATCAAAACAACCCATTTCTCATTTCACTGTTTTTATTTTCAAGGATTAAAATTTTCCCTAGCCATCTTCTCTTATACTGAGTGATTACTGACACTCTTTGGTCTTTTCCTAAACTTTCAGAGAACACCATGAAACATGACAGAGAAACCATTTGCAAACGACAGACCGTGGTGTTGAGAGAAAAATGGAATAGATACATATACAAATGGTAAGCAATCATGAGTATTCAACATACTCCATTATGAAATTCCAAATGACAACGCAGAGATATTTTTATAAATATAACACATGAGCTCCGTAAAGGTTTCGGAAGCGGCAGAGATGGGGTAACTGATTTAGTTAATGTAAAACTTTAGCGTCTACAGTCTAGCATAGCAACATATGGTCTCATATGTTGGAAATTCTTTGATGAACAACCACCAGAGATGGATGGAGAGTTCTAAAAGCCAGCCTAATGGAGCCAGGAACTGAGATCTAATTATAGAACTCAACACAATCTATCATCCACTTTGGAAGCTATATTCTGCCTTCTAACAAGGGCTCTCTTGAAATCCTTAGGAAGTTAAATCTCTAATTCTGAACCTGATATGCTGGGCAACCTTAAAACAGGATAATTCCACCAACTGTATTTTTAGCACAAAACTTTGAGACCCCCTATTTAAAGGAACTCTGCATATAAAGAAATGAGTTTTTGTCCCTTATTTTAAAAAGTAACAACTTGGTTATCTATTATATTTATGTTGGGTTTTTTTTGTTTTTTTTTTTACCCAGAGGAAGAGAAAAGTAGAAATTATATTTGGACAAGACCATATCCCACTACAACCTTATTGCAACTCCCATGGGACAGAATAAAAGAAGACCTTATTGGATATGTGAATGCACTTAACGTTTGTTTACTCATTACTTATTATAAAGAATATCTGGGGACGGCTTAGACTAGACTGACCATTTAGGTTTATTCAGGAGGCTACAAATTACCTTGTTCCAATCTTTTTCTAAAAACCACAGTGGTATCTACTTTGGGTTGCTGATGGGTTCCACAAAACCCTGTGACTTAAGCACATGCCAGTCTTAATTGGAACGGCAAACCTGAGTCTGAACAGCATCCCTGTAGGAGGCAACCACATTGTAACAGATTGTCCCTGAACGTGGATGTTACAGAATCTCTGATCATAAGCAGGCTCCCTGAGTTAAATCCTGGCTCTACATCTTCCTAGCTTCATCTTTGTATGTGTCAGTTTTCTTATCAGTAAATTAAGGAAATGCTTGGTACCCTGGTTCATAGGGTGGTTGAGAAAAATAAATGAACACATAGAATAGAGCCTGGCATATGACAAGCACTCAATAAACGTCAAGCACTATTATTTCACCCTTTAGAGATAAATATTGCATTAGGCTTACTGCAGTCAGATCTGTTATCAGATATTTAATCAACATCTTGTAAGTTCACCAAAATAGCTGAAGAAACCACTGTAACCCGTACTGTTTCCCTCTCCAACCCTGAAGCTGGAGGCTTAGAGAGAAGGACCTTCATTCATCACACACACATCACTTCAGTAATGATTACACAAATATTTTCCGCCTCTATGGTGATTTCCAATTCCTTGTAAGTCGCTGGCTTTAGAAACAGAATCTAAGTTCCCTTTTTGGGGGGGTGGGGGGTAAAATCAAGGTAAAAGATTAATGACTTCGATGTTTTAAAAAGGAAATGGAGAAAAGCCGTTCCGAAATGTACTACAGACAGAAAAACTCTGGGCTGGCTGGCTGCCCCTCTTCTCTGCTCGCATCCCTCTGCTTCCTTCCTTCTTCCCTCTCTCTGTCGTCCATCTTTCCGGCTCTAATGAATCATAGGTTCTTATTGTTTCATGTTATGGGAAAACACAATGGAGTCATTCACAAACAAAATAAGTTAGGCGGAACAAAACATGCAACCAAAGCGCACAAGAGAGACAGGATTCCAGAGCAGAACTTACCCCACGCTTTAGACTCCGGAAGCAGTGGATTTTGGGTTTGGAGGTCATGAACTCGTTGAAGCGATGGGAGAGGGGTTCCTTTTGCTGCTTGGGAGACTGGGGGCCGTTGGGAACAGCAGAGGGTGAGGCAGAGGCAGGGGGAGGTGGGGGAGGCTGATGGGGGGATGTTAAAAGGGACATAAGCTACGTGTAAGAGATGGAGCAGTGACAGAGTAAAAATCAGAAACAAGAAGATAAGACACAAAACAAAAATAAGCATCAAATCATATTTGAAATCCAAAGCAAGTCCAACACAAACGATTAAATATTTAGGCCATGGTCCAAAAGAAAACATGGAAGAATATGTCAAATGAAGAATGTGATGGAAGTGGGAGTTTTAGTAAGTCAAGCAACAGAAGAATAGCAAGAAATTCTGACAAGGAGCTCATGCAAGACTTTCACATGCAAACTACAGCTCTAATCAGTTACTCTACACCAGTGTAAGCCAGAAGGGTAAATATTTCTAAACCACATAAACTAACACAGCTCGATGGGAGAAAATGAAAGCCCTTAAGTGCTAAGGTTGTGAAAACAGCAAGACAGTCTTTTAAAATGAAATATTAAATTATTCAAAGGTTAAAGCCTTAACGTCGCCTCGATCACACTTTACCCCCAGGTTAACGCTGTCATGCACCTACGTATCACACTATAAAAAGAAAATGAAAAATGTTCATGGATACACATGTTAACATGAATTCAAAACCAAGTTATTAGCTCAGGGGAACGATTTCAATTAGATATGGCTGCTACACGGTTATAGAAATTTTGCGCAACGTCCCTTCTCCCCAGCCCAGGTAACCAGCGTTCTAGGAGACTGAGGAGGGAAAGGTGTGATGCAAAACGGCCAGAGGTCAGTAATCTGTTAGTGTGGGTGACACGGTGCAGGTGATAATGCGTCTGAAATGACCATGGCAAAGGTACCACCACCAAAGAGAGATACTGTTTTAAAATAAAATAGCACGCTAGCTTTGCTTCTCGCATTCTAAAACTACAGGCTTGAAATCTTAGTTCCTTTAAGACTAAAAGATACAGCCAAGACCTCCACGCTTTATAACATTCATTTCACACTGGGTCCAGCCATCAGTACCTTATTTTTTTTGATGAACGGCCACAGCTTTCCTTTGGATTTGCCACCAAATTTCAGCTCTGGTTTGCCGTCGCCTCTGGAATTTGAAAGGCTGTTATCTGACACAGTGCGCTTCATCGGCTGAGTGTAATCCTCAAATTCAATGTCTCCGGGAGGCTCAAACCCAGACTTATAAGCTTCCACTACCAGCTGTGAATCCTGAAATTACACGCATCACACACAAATATGTTCAAATACTTTTTACACAATGAACTATGATGACTTCATACAGATGACATTCTAAGTAAGTTATATTGATTAATAGCACTTTTTTTTCTAGTAATGTTTTTATCATTAGAAAGAATAAGTAACACTGGGAAATATATACAAGATCTTGTAGCTCATGGTGAAAAAGAACACAACTGTGAATATATGTATGTTCACGTATAACTGAAAAATTGTGCTCTACAATGAAAATTGACACAACATTGTAAACTGACTATAACTCAATAAAATAAAATTTAAAAAAAAGAAAGAATCAGTATAATTTGTAAAGCCATATGTTTAGTTGAGATTTGAAGATACTTTTTGGGGGGGCATTAATTTAATTTATTCAACAGAACATATCAGTAAGTCAGAGGAAAAACCACATGCACAGATCTGTAAGTACTGTTCAGTTGATAAAATTCACATCAATTCCTGAAAAAGAAAAAAAAATTCCCCCTATATGATAAAGAATATCTTTTTTAAACCAACTTCCTTCCTTCTAATGGTAGGAGCCTTAGAAGCAATCTTATTAAATCAAGGACGGACAAGAACATTTACTATCACCCCTATTATTTAAAATTGGGGGCCAAGGCCTATGAAACCAGAAATAAGAAGTGTAGCTACAGAAAAGCAAGGAGACAAAGTCAAAAGGGAGGATAATTTGCAGATAACTGTCCACCCACAAAATCCAAAATTCATGAAGATAGTTTTAATAACCATTTTTCTACATTTAGAGAAATGAATATAAAGAATGACTTTGCTAGAAGCAGAAAATTTGGGCCATTTATTATTCAACTCCCTTGAACAATACAGTAATACAAAAACTGGTTCTCATCAGAAGGTCTTAAAGCAATTTTGCATATACAAAGTCAAAGTGAAGAATAGAAAATCTCTCCAGTTTCTCTGGTTCATTGTGGTTCAAAGGTATGAATTTACTGAATAATTCTTCTTTATGTATATATTTGTTCATAGTCTCTCCTCCACTAGAATGTAAGCTCTCTTCTATTTTTCCTCCATTGTACTCCTAGTACTTAGATGGCGCCCAGTGATAATGGTGTGATAAATGTTTGCTAAATAAGTCAGTGAACCAAATGCCTTCTCTATGGTGCACATCCTGCTAGGAACTGAGTACAACATCTTCTCAGTGTCAGTTGGTGGAGACCAAAGCATAAGGACATGACAACCATTATGTCAAAGATATCTAGATAGATGTAAGTGAAAGTATTACAGAAGCACGCTAACTCAATGATCATCTGATTAAAAAGAAACTACTAGAGAAGACAATGTGGAAAGATCTCAACTTCTTACCATGAGCCCACATTTTATTTTGCTGCAGCTATTTTAGCTAATATGCAATTTGCAGGTGTGCCACAGGTGTCAATTATCTTGCAATAGTCAATCACCCTTTCTTTTTAGTAACAGAACCCTGATTTGAAGATCAGGGATCAGGAGGGTAACAGCAGGGGTGGTGAGAACTGGTTGGGTTCTGAATGTATTTTAAAGGTAAAGCCAACAGGACTGGCTAACAAGCTGACACAGGTGTCAGAAAAAGGGAGGTATCAAGGGTGATTCCAAGATCTGAGCAGCTGGAAGGGAGGAAATTCCATAACTGAGACAGTCAAGACTATGGGAGGAGCAGGCTTCACAAGAAAGGTCAGGTGCTCCATTTTGGATGTGCTAAGTTTCAGGTACGTACTAGACATTCAGGTGGAGAAGCATCTTGGCAGCTGAATATATGAACCTGCAGGATGGGGAGCAGTCTGTGCTGGAAATGTAAAATGTGGGGGTCAGTATTGAGATGGGACTTAATGTTCCAGGAGTCCACAGATCACTCCAAGGAGTGAATGTGGAGAGTACAGAGGTCCAAGATGGAAGCCCTGGAGAACTCTCAAAGTTCAATCATAAGAAGAAGAAAAACAAGAACAAGCCAAGGAGACTGAGACCAGTGAGGAGGATAAAAGCCATCACTGTGGTTTCCTGGGAATCAAGTGAAGGAAGAGCAAATAAGAGGGTGGTTGAGTGGGGGCCACTGCTGCTAACAGTTAAATAAGAATTTGGATGAGAACTTGAATGAGGACTTAGAAAGGACTTAACAACATCAAGATCATGTGTGAAAAGAGTTACCAGTGATACAATGGAAAATGAGGCTCTCATAATGGGAGAAATACCCTACAAATCTGGGGGCTCACGATTTCCGAGATAAAACTATCATTCAGACATAATCTTGAGAAATTGCACACTTTCAAGGAAAAAGAAATTTTCAAATTTCTAATATAACAAGTTAAAATGAGGCTTATTTCAGATTTTAATCAATGTCAGAGGTCAATGAACCTCAAAGAAAAGTTAAGATTCATATAGAGGCGATCTCACTTTTGAAGGCTTACCTTATAAACCCCACTGTTCCTCTTCCCCTTTAAAAGGTCCCTCCCCATACAGTCATTTATTGGTGACTACTGAAATTTTAAATATGGTGATCAGAGAAAGCCTCACTCAGACTATTTCTGATTTCCTTCTATAAGCCAGACATTTACAACCAATAAGAGACCTGGACCAAACTGAAGATACAGAGATGTATGGAATTGATGGATCAATGGTGACAAGAAAATGGAACAGGTGCTCATACCTATGGAGAAACTTGACTGACTGCATGGGTGCATGTCCTGTCATATGTCTCTAATCCAAGAAACAATTTGAGCAAGAGGATTATCTCTCTTTTGAAATGCTTAAAAGAGATCTAGAAAATCACCAAATAAAGAAATTTTCAGCTCAGGAAAAGGATGGTTTGATCACTTCTGAAAACTTGTTTGCATAATGTAGTTCCAGGCGGTGGGAGGGAAGCACCAATAATTCAGAAGCATCAATCATTTCCCCGCCAAAGGTTGGCTGAAATCACTGAAGAAGGAGGCTTTAGGCAAATAGGTATTAACAAAATACAGATCAAAGAATCCTAAAATCAAACAAAACCAAGAAACTCACATCTACTACCTTGGAACTACCCTTCCTACAAAGGCTTATCATTGAACATATTTGGAAGTATTTGTGCACGTTGGACCGACAAAAACTTTTTACCCAGATGACCCCAAATGTTAATACACACCAGATTTTCTTAGAACAATGAAGAATCTGTATGCTAGATCTATTTACGGAAAAGGAAGCTTTGATCTTCCCTGGACTCATATTTTAAGAGGCTCTCCTAACACAGAATACTTAGGGCAGGGCTTTTATATTAAATATTTGGTTTTGCAAGTTAATAAACATTTGTAAAAGCCTTTGCTGATGTTCTAGTTGACACTTATGCTGAGGGAAATAGGCTTCTAGGAAAGGAATCCTGATGGATAACATTGGCCCTAAAGCAGTGTTCTCAATCGGAGATGATTTTGCTCTGCAGGGCACACTTGGCAATGTCTAGAGACTTATTAAAAAATTTAATGCGGGGGGTGTTTGTTTGTTTGTTTATTTTTAATGGAGGTACAGGGGATTGAACCCAGGGCCTCATCCGTGCTAAGCAGGCATTCTACCACTGATCTAAACCCTCCCCCACCCCTGATCACTTTTGATTGTCACAACTAGGGGAGGGCTACTAGCGTCTAGTGGGTAGAGGCTAGGGATGAAGCTAAACGTCCCACAGTGCACAGGACGGGCTCCCACGAAGATTAATCTGGCTCAGAATGTCAATCGTGCTCTAAACAATCACCTCCCAATGTTAGGGGTTCCTCGGCTGACTGATAAGCCAACACTTCCAAGTAAGTCTGCAATGTCTCTGACAGCTTACCACTTACTGACATGTATTTTCTGCAAATGGAATTTGAGTGCTAAATCCAAAACACACAGGGCTGAATTAAAAAACTCTGAAGTGGTGTCACTACTGTGGAAAAGTACATGTGACCACAGAAAGCAACTACTTTCAGACGATTAAATGTGGTCGCTGTGGCGGGGGGCGGGGGCGAGGAAATAAAGGGACCACAAACACTAGTGACAAATGAAGTCCAAACAATAGTACTTACATTTTTCGGATCAACAGACTCGGCTGCCGTTACTATCCCATCCAAGCACTTCCCAATGATCGGAATCACCTGCCGGTCCAGCTCCGCATACGTCTTCACTGATTCTCCAATTCTCACTATCCTTCTTTCCTCCATCTCTTGTATTTTCTGCAACATTAGAGTTTGCATAAAATTAATTTGGTCTCCTGTTATTTCAGGAAGTTGCTCTTTGGCAGCATTGTCACCTCTAAAAAATTCTCTAGGAGGGAAATAGGCTTATAAAAAGGTGAGAGTTAGAGCAGCCGTAAGTACACTGTGCCTCTGCGTCAGCCAGCTGCCCATATGTGTTATGACTTGTTTGGCTGCCTGAATGTGTACTGTACACAATTGCATTCCAATTTCAATAAGACCCCAAACTCAAGTAGTTTTACTCTTAACGCCATTTGGTATGAGATTTCAAATCTTTCCTCCATCTTTGAGCCACTGTCTTATCCTTTACCAAAAACAAAGTATTTGGTTAACCGCCTTGCGCCAACACAGGCTGAGATTAACTAGTGTACCTTCCTTCTACAAGCTGGAGGTTCTTGTGTGCTGCGAGCGTAGACACTGTGACACAGAGATTTATTGTTTTTTTCTACAGCTGGACCTGAAGTTGTAAAAGATTCTCAAAGTGGGAGAATGTGGATATATCTTTTCTCATACCATTTTTGACCACCGGGAGTAGCCAAAAGTAAAACAATCCAAAGGAAAGGAACTGCTATCTGTGCAAACCCTCCAACTGTCTGAAAGCTGCTTTGATTTCTAAAGTTAAGTTGGCATTTCTGTAACCAGAACAGTCCTTTGAACAAAGAGGGGGTTAATCTATGAATCCCAGTTCTGAGACTGACAAAGAATGACTACGGGTGCAAACGGAGGAAACTTGCGAAGGTTACTGATGAATCTTGAGATTCGTGGGCTATTTCATCTTAATGCCGGTCACTGTTTGATCTGAATGCTTTAAAGAATGATTTGAGTTAGAGGACATTTTGAATTCTATAAATACTTAGAAGCCCAGAAACCATGATTCCAATGCAACATGTTTCTAAGCAAAGCAATCCTGAGAGATCTGAACTACTTACCTGAAAGATGTTGGGAATGTGAGTGTGGTAATATTCATGCTGCTCGAGGTTGAATTTCTGAAGATATGAGGAGTAATCGGCTTTGCTGTCGTCGGCCATTTGGTGACGGATTTGAGCTTGTTGTCGTGCCTTAGGGCAAAAATGAGAAAAGCCTCAATGTTCACACATAATAAATAAAAGCCTAGAATTGCAACCTGGAGGGACTTGGGGGGGGTGTATTGAATTTACCTCAAATGTGTTGTATTTAGCAGGTGCTGTTTTTAAAAAATTGTTTAAACAACCCAGTCCAAAAATGGGCAGAAGACATGAAAAGACATTTTTCCCAAGAAGACATACAGATGGCCAACAGGCACGTGAAAAGATGCTCAGCCTCACTAATTATTACAGAAATGTAAATCAAAGCAACAGGGAAATATCAACTCACACCTGTCAGGATAGCTATCATCAAAAAGTCTACAAATAACAAATGTTGGTAAGGATGTAAATTGGTGCAGCCACTATAGAAAACAGCAGTTCCTTAAAAAACTAAAAATCTAAATACCAAAAAAACCCCAAAACTACCATATGATCTAGCAATTTCACCCATGGGTATACATCTGGAAAAAAATGAAAACACTAATTTGAAAAGAACACACACCAATGTTCACAGCAGCACTGTTTATAATAGCCAAGACATGGAAGTAACCCACGTGCCCATCAACAGACAGCTAGATTTAGAAGATGTGATACACACACACACGCACGCGCACACACTGGAATATTACTCAGCTATAAAAAAAAGAATGAAATACTTCCATTTGCAGCAACGTGGATGGACCTAGAGAATATTACGTTTAATGAAATAAGTCAGAGAAAGACAAATACCATATGAGATCACTTACATGTGGAATCTAAAAAAATAATACAAATGAATATCAGACTCACAGGTATAGAAAACCAACTTGTGGTTACCAAAGGGGAGAGGGACAAATGACGGGTGTGGGATTAACAGATACAAACTACTATATGTAAAACAGATAAGCAACCAAGATATGCTGTGTAGCATGGGGAATTATAACCATTATTTTGTAATGACCTCTAGTGGAGTATAACCTGCAAACATACTGAATTGCAAGGCAGTATACCTGAAACTAACATAATATTATAAATCAACTATATTTCAAGAAAAAAAGAAAAAGAAAAAACAGTTTAGAAGTTGGATTTACTTTAGATAGGGATGTGCACCCTCATTCTTCACAAAGCCCGCCACTTGGTGTTTGCATGTGGCATTACTTTGTGGTTTGACACGTGTGTCGCCATTCTTTCCTGTCTGCACTTGGCCCAACTCACGTATTTATGTTACCTAGATGGCCCTTGTGGGAACCTCTGATCATATTTTTTTTTTGAGGAGAATATAGGAGATCCATATTTTTTTTTATTGAAGTATAGTCAGTTACAGTGTTGTGTCCATTTCTGGTGTGCGGTATAATGTTTCAGTCATACATATACATACATACATTCATGTTTATAGTCTTTTTCATTATAAGTTACTCGAGACCCACAAATTTTTTTATCCGATTCTCAGTGGAGTTCATGAATAAAAAAGGCATGTGAACCACTGACCTAAATGGACTTTTCTAAAACTCTCCACTACGTTTATTCTAAGAATATACTTTAAAGAAGCGTAAGCATGGTGCCCTTTTTGTGCTTTTTATGTTGGGGGGGGAGGCAGAGCTATTTTGTTTTACTGCATTGCGTTTCTCCTAAATAATAACAGAATTCATAAATTTGTTTCTCTCTTTTAATTCATATCTTGGTTCATTACACACAAACAAGAAAGGGGCTATGATTGACAAGCTGCAGAGTCGATTTGAAAGTTCAAACAAGAATGTCTATAAAATCTAAAGTCATCCACAAACACCAGAGACTGTTATGTTGGTAACATAATTCATCTAGCACCTTGAGGGGGCCTTGATAAATATAGTCTCATGAATCTCTAACACAATCTGAGGTCCATGCAGAGCAAAAACTACCCCCTGCCAGATGAAGAGATGACTTGGCTTGTCTCCTTGGCAAAGTGACCACACTGAGCCAAAAACACGGCAGGAAAAGGGCCTTGTAGCCAAGGCAACTTGTGTTTGTTGCATGGTTTTGTTTTGTTTTACTGAACCTAATAGTTTAAAAAGAAGAAAAAAAAAAACCCACAAGAAAGAAACATTCACATGCAAAAACAAAGAAGAAGCGCTGAAGTAGTCTGTTCCACTGTCTGACCCTTTGGTACCAGAACGCAATTTTTTTTTAGCATCTCAGTGTCCTTTATTGGTTTCCTGCCTCCGTGACGAAGGCTTAACCTGATTCTCACTTCCTCCACCGACTTGACTCATCTGCGTACCTGTGAAAGCCAAAGGTGGTCACTCAGAGCTGCTTCCTTTATTTCCTTCTTGATTCAGGAGTAAACGCTTCCCAAATGAAGGTAACAATATTAATATTTCCAAACTGATTTCCTTAGTACCTGAGGTTTTTCATTTCTTCAGGCCTTTAGGTATCTCAGAACCATTTTACCCACTTCTCACCTCCCCTTGGTTAGTTCAGCTGCCTCATTCTTCCTCTTCGCTGCAGCCTGTTAACTCCCTTCCTGACCATATGCTTTAGCTTCCGCTTTACTGTGTCCACTAGTAAATCTATTAAGCTAGTCCCCAGCATGTGAAGTCCCCAGCGTCCCTGTAAAACTCGTGCCCTTACAATGTACAGTAACCCTCCTCTGTTTAAATACTAGCTTCCCCACCTACATGCACTCCATCTGTTCCCCTAAAGCGACCAACTCAAAAATCCTTTTAACTCTCTCACTTACCTAGAGTTCGATCATTTGTCGCTCTGTTATGACTATGAAAAAGAAAAAAAAAACAAAAAAACAAGGAAATTCCCAGGTAGACCTCCTATTTCTAAAAAATTCTCTATTTCATTCACAAGCCTTCCTCAGAAAAAGTCTTACAAAAATCCAAGGGGAGGGAGGTCCCTTCATCTCTTTTGGAAATAAGAATAACAAAGTGGAGGGTCTCCTTTTTTATTTTGGAGAAATGATTTCAACTTGGTGAAAACTTAAAACAGCTTAGTTCTGAAACAGAGATCAGAATGTCATCCTTATGTATGTATGTAGGTACACACACACACACACACACACACACACACACACACACAAAAACGGACGAATGCTTCCTGGCAATAAATCTGTCACGACGACCGTGGGGTATCTGACCCATGAGAATCAGAGGGGAGCCTGCTGGAGGTACCAGCACCATTTGGCTGGAAGTGGCTCTGATCCTCTCACCCCCTGGCTCCCAGAATCTCTCATTACGTTTTCGCTTTGGCTCTATAATTGCTTTTGTAAGCATATTAACTGAGAATAGTTTCACGATGCCCCTTACACTGTTTATCTGCAGTAATCCTGAAACATAACGAGGAAATACTAGATGTAAACTGTGGAAGAAGCTGAGAGAAGGAATAACTCATATAAAACCCAGCCTGAACAATTAATGAAGCCGAACAAAGAAAACAGACAAGAAGGAACTGCGAGTTTTCTTTTCTTTTTTTAATTTTTAAATTTGTTATTATTTTTGAGGGGGAGGTATATAGGTTTGTTTGTTTGTTTATTTAAAGGAGGTATTGGGGATTGAACCCAGGAATTTCTCTGGGAGTTTTCTTGAAGAACAAAGTTTGGACATAAGACTGCAAATTTTGTGTATCTCTACTGTGTCTCTCTGTCTTACTCACTAAAAGGACAGAGCAACATTTAAAAGCAGCAAAATATTGTTGTACATCATATTCTGCAAGGCCACAGCAGAAGACAGGACGGTCTTAATCTCAATCCCAGCATCCAGCTGCTTTGAATTAACACCCACTGTTGAATCCCGGGCCCAGGAATGTGCCATTGTTCTGACCAAGATTTACTATGGAAATCTATTTTTGTTGCCTAAGCTGTGATGTTTATTCTGCAATGGAACGTCAAGAGTCTTTCTCTAAAACTAGCGCTGAGTCAGTGACTGGTTACAAATATATTTTTAAAAAAATCTTTAAAAGCATTTTCAAACACTTATTTTGAGTAACCAGTAAGTAACCAGGTATTTTAGGGAGTGTATCTCCTAAAGTCTAAGGCTACATGAAGATTATAAGCATCATCATTTTTCATTACTTTTTAAGTCAGTTTAAAAATAGCAACTATTATCTTAAAGAGGTATTTCCATTCTCTGTCCGACCATAAGCTATTTCTTTTCATTAAAGTTCCCATTCTAAGAATAAAAGACACTGTATCTTACTGAAGTGAAGAGAGAAGTTCAGAGGATTTTTTTTTAATGAGTCAGAGTTATACAGAAATTTAGAGATAATATTCTAAGAAAGCCCAGAATGACCACAATTGCCGAGGCTTGTAAGTCGTAGATCTCTTTAAATAAGATCTACACTACTTTCACTGTCAATCAGAAAGACTGAATTTAAACCTTAGAATTTCTTTGATAATCCTTGGGAATCTCCCCAAATAAATCCAGATAGGCCTAAGTATATGACTTCACTGCTTACTAATTCTTTTTTTTTTTTTTTCTATTTTGGGTGAAGGGGAGGAGGTAATTAGGTTTATTTTTATTTATTTTTAGAGGAGGTACTGGGGATTGAACCCAGGACCTTGTGCATGCTAGGCATGCGCTCCACCATTTGAACTATACCCTCCCCCAAATCCCTCAACTAATTCTTAAAATAGCACGACTCAAAGGCCCCTCGAAGTAAAGCTGTGCTGCCTAAAAGGTCAGAGTTACCGTTTCTAAATAAAGAAAACAAATATTTTAGAAACTGAGCTGCAGGGCAATGCTTCTAAATCTTAATGGGTTGAAAGACAAAAATACTGGAATCCGGTTAGTTAAATTTAGATGCTTAGCGTGGCCAAAGTGTGCACCTACTTCCTGTTCAATTTACTATTACTTTTGCCTTAATATTTCAACTATTAAGGAGAAAAGAACACTGCTGATCGAGTCTCAAGGTCAAGAGCAGAGACGATGAGGTGTTCCAAGTAGTGTGTTCACTTTGACACGAGGAACATGGTAGATTTTCCTACCAAGTTATACCCTCCCAGCTTTCATCAGGGCTGCCTATGGCCTTTGACCTTTTAACAAAAGGAGCAAAAATGGACTGGTTCTATTTATATGTTTCTTGTAAACAAATAATGAGATGTATTAATTTTTTGAACATGACCTCAGACTTCTCAGAACTGTATCCAACTGCTGTTCCTTAAATGATAAACTATTTATTGCAGCAGCATTCAGAACTTTTGGAAAGCCATTTTCCCCCCTTGGTTTAGAAGCATGTGATATGACAGATCAAAAGGCCCAACCTGGTGACCAGAAAGTTTGGGGAGCGCCATGAAGAAATGTTCCATCACTGTTAGCTTCCACAGCAGTAACAGCAGTAAATGTTCCCTGGAGCACAGCTATACTTTCTCTTCCTTTCTTTCTATTTTTTTTTGAATATTTAAAAAAAATTTTTTATTGTATTTTTTTATTGAGTTTTGTGTGTGTGTGTGTGTGTGTGTGTAGAAGTAATTAGGCTTATTTATTCATTTATTTTTAATAGCAGTACTGGGGATTGAACCCAGAACCTTGTGCATGCTAAGCACACACTCTACTACTGAGCTATACCCTCCTCACCCTGCACTTTCAATATTTTATTTCATCATTACCATAAGGAGAGATCAACTGTATTTTAGGCCAGAGGGAAAAGAGGAGCTAAATCACGATTTTATTCTGAATTTATTGTTCTGTACCACAGCTAGGCTGCCCTTAATTATTACTCAATCGCAAGGGACCTGCAGCAGCTCCACTTAGGGGACAGATGGGACTGACCGCCACTGCGGGAACCCAGCCAAAAGGGCATGCAGCGTGGGCTGGAGGTGCAGCAAGAATCCAGCAGGGCACCTGGCTCTGGAGTCTCCCCTCTCCAAACTACCTGAGACTCTGACTTAATACTGTGGATAAAATTAAACTTATGAATTTAATAACCTGGGTTACCTGGCCTCTCTCCATCATTTGTTCTTTTTTCACCTGATTATGAAAACTTGCTTGCTGAAAACAATTCAAATTTACACAACTGTAAGGTTTCGAAAGTAAAAAAGTCCCTGCACGTTCCAGCCTCTGATAATCACCGTGAACACTGACAACCCGGGGTCTTGACTGGTGGTGCAGGATCTGAGCTAACACTGAGGGGAGGTACGGAAGCCCTGCGAAACCCACTGGAAAGTTCCAAGAGCACAGCTGCGAAGACATCACTAAAGGACAAGGCCACACCACGATGATCCCCACTCAACAGCTGGCAAAGCGGGTGAGTCTGAGTCACCAAGGCTCCAGCCACTGGAACACCCTGCCTTTTGGACATGGCCAGGTTAATGAGAAGAAACGCTTACATTTTCACAGCATACAAGGGAGGTGGGGGCCGCTGAATATTATGACCTGTTTTCTAGGGGGTTTATATATATATATATATATTTTTTTTATGGAGGTACTGGGGATTGAATCCAGGACCTTGTGCATGCTAATCACATGCTCTATCACTGAGCTATACCCTCCCCTCCCCACCTAGGTATTTTTGAGGTCAGAAAAAGAGCAGTCTGTTGAGAATCCCTGAAAATTCTAACTGGTATACTGGATTTCCTCTAGGATTTGTCAATAATCAAGAGGAAAACTGATTTCACCCTAGTCTTTGACCCAGCAATTCTACTTCAGGGAATTTGTCCTAATGAAGCAATTTTCCATGTTCACCAAAGAAATCCATACAGCATTGCTTATAATAGCTAATAATCTGAAACAAGTGTCTAGTAATGTGACTGGTTAAATACGGCATGCCCTTGATGGGTTAATGTGTAGCCTGGAAATAAAAGTAATGTGAAAGAGGATTTAATAAGGGAAAGTGAAAGCTATATATGATTTTTTTTTCAAGTTTCCAAAGCAGTATTTATAGCATAATCTCATCATTATAAAAATAAAACATTAATAATGATCACTTTGGGGTTGGGGGGAGAAGGTATAGCTCAAGTGGTAGAGCAAATGCCCATGCAAGAGGCCCTGGGTTCAATCCCCAGTATCTCCCCCCAAAAATAATGAAATAAATAAACCTAATTACCTCTACCCCAAAAAGAAAAAAAAAAAAAAAAAGAATAAAAATAAGTTAAAAAATATATAATGATCACTTCTGCAGAGTGATGAAGGAATGTTTTAATTCACCAAAAAACTTAGTGAAAGAGAAAAATTCTAATGCGGAATTCCAGAAACAGTGAAAAACTGAAGAGGTATGGTTTGCCTTTGAGGTACACACACACACACACACTCACACACACTAAATGCTCTGAAAGATAATGTCGTAGGAGGAATGTTAACAAAGGAAGAGATGGAAAAGCTCTCTGTCTGAAGCAACGTTGTCATATGATAAACAGCATTGTTCAAAGTTCCCAGCAAACTGTTGCATCTAGAATACATTTTCAAGTTCAAGACTAAGAACGCATTTAAAAATTCCTATTCGGAGAGAGTGCTGTGAGTTTTTGTTGGAGACTTCCAGGCCGGGGACTTGCCAAAACAATGAGTCTGCCTTTGATAAATTATAAGGGCAGCTAAAATACAGAACAGAGGAAAACTTCAAAATAAGTTAACCAAAGAAATATGCTTGAAATATTCCAGCAATTTCCTGATTTTAAAAAAACAAGAAGGCTTGCAACTTGTAGCCCCAGTACCATGGGTTACTTTGGTGCACGGTCACTGAAATAGGATAGAGTATAGAAAGATAGCAAAGGAGACCAGCATCTCAATTCCTCATGGGCCATTCACTTGCTAAACAGTTTTAGGAAAAGGCTTTCTGTTTCTCTATACCCCAGTTGCCTTATTTGAAAAGTAGAATTAGGTGAGTGACAATTTCTGCTAAAAGAGAAGTCACTGCTGATATGGTTCGTCTTGATGCTTCCAAGGTAAGCTGGTGAAAACACAATTGGTATGAGCTCAGAGATCTTGGTAAAATATACATCATGGTCTCCAAGATGTGGCCCCCGCCTCCTCCTCCCTGGCTTCTAACACACTGTCGTTGGCAAGAGACTTGAGTTTTCAGTTCTAGCAGGTTGACACTGGTGATCTCTTTCTCTTCCCCTCTTCCTCTTAATAAGTAACTTCACCCCAAATTTGACACTCACAAGGTTTCATATATGCATAGCTGAAGACAACAGCCTGGATTCTGGGAAGTTAAGGCTGATATCAGCACCATTCTCCACTGCTGTGGCATGATTGTGAAGAACAAAAATACCGAAAATATTTTGTAATGCAGTTCTACAAAAGCTATATTCCTTAGAAGAGTTAAATTTCTTATGCATGTTATTTTCAGTAATATGCTATTAACAAGGTCAAGATCCGCTACAGGTTCTTCCTCTATTTTAACTTTAGTGTTAGTTTCCTCTGCTTTCTTTAAGCTGGGCAACAACTAGCAAAACATCTTCCAGTGATCAGAGAAGACAGCAAAGAAGTTCGATTAGGTCTCAGACTATGAGATTGGAATGGGGTAAGAATCCCCCGAGGAAAAAATGTTAAGCTTGTGTTACCACACAGACGTAAGAATTTTCAACCCAAGAAATTGACATAAAAATTCGTCCCAAGTCGTCTGGCAGAAACAAATGTAAAACCCTACTAGGGTGTGGTGGGGAGAGATACTCCCACAATCCTGCTTTTAAGTGACTCCCAGAGGAAAAAACCATCCCTGTTGAAGATAAGCTCATATAAAAAAAACCCATCAGCATAAATGCACAAGGAAATAAACCACCATGAGAGCTGACACAACAGAGAGAAAAACTATCACCATAAAAACTTGAGCTAAAGGAACAATTTAAATAAAATATAAAACAAGAGCATTTAAAATGATTAAAAAACAACAGAAATCACAAGGAGATGAAAGATATTATAAAGAAGAAACATTTGAGAAGGAACCAAATGGAACTTCTAGAAATACAAACTGCAGTCATTGAAATTTTAAAACTTAACAGATGAGTTAACTAAAAGTATAACCGAAGAGAATGCATGAAGTAGCTGAGAAAGTTACACAAAGTGTAATTTATAGAGCTAAAGAAATGGAATGAAGGAAAAAGAAGTTAAGAGGCCCGAGAAACAGAATGAGAAGTTTCAAAATCATCTGAGTCCCAGAATCAACAATCTGTGAGAATGAAGGACAGGTATATTTGAAGAGTGAATACCTGAGAGTTTTCCTACATGAATGAAAAGAACAAATCCGTGGCGAACCCCAAGCAGAGTAAATGAAAAACAAAAGGTTTGTACTTTGAAATATCAGTGATTCCACAGAACACCAAAGGCCTTAATAACTAGAGAGGACAGTCAAATATCCACAAAAGGAATGCACTTAAGTAGTGAGCCAACCTCCCAAGAGGAACAATCAATGATAAAAGACAACAGAATGATCTTTTCAATGTGTTAAGAGAAAAGAATTGTCAGCTTAGAATTCCATACCTAACTACACTATCACATTGGAGTGAGGACAAAAATAAAAACGTTTCAGACCAACAAATGAGAGCTTACTATTCACACAACCTTACAGAAAAAATAAAAATAATTCAGGAAGGAGGGAATTTAACCCAGGAAGGAATAATATGCAAGAAGTAACACGTGGCCTGCACCATGGATAGATGGTGAAGAAATGGTGCCTGCTTCAGATGGTCCCTGCGCTTCACAGTCCAGGGCAGTTCCCCCACCTCCCCTTATCAGGCCCCTTGTATATACTCAGGCCTCATGTCAACTGCTGTCTATCATCTCACCCCAACCCACTATCACCCGCCTAGTTCTGCAGGCAAGAGCAGCAGCTAACAGTGAAGAGCTCATTTAATATAATCCAGTAGTGAAGTCATATGATTCACAGGCAAGAACACTGAATTCAAATATAGGCCATAGAAATGTGCTTCAGTCTTAGCTCTCCCATCTCCAGTAGGGCCACTTCAGGCTAATGATAATTTAGCAATTATATAGATTTACCTTTTTCGCTATAAAGGGATAAAAGAATTAGGGTGAGGATGGAAACCCTTTTAGAAAACAGAAAACACATTTCCAGGGTAAGTTTTTTGAGAAGTAGGTTCAAAAGCATTTCATGTGTATCACACTCATTCTGCCATTTCGCTCTTTCTTTTTGTTTTGTTTGGTCGGGGAGGGAGAATTTGATTTATTTATTTATTTATTTACTTACTTACTTACTTACTTACTTACTTTAAGGGAGGTACTGGGGATTGAACCAGGACCTCCTGCATGCTAAGTGCATACTCTACCACTGAGATATACTCTCTCTTCCATTTAACTCTTTTTTTTCTTCTTCTTCTCTGATTTTTTTGGGGGAGGGAGGGAGAGGTAATTAATTTATTTATTTAATTTTTTTTAATGGAGGTATCGGGGATTGAACCCAGGACCTCATACGTGCTGAGCTTATGTGCTCTACCACTATACCCTCCCCCCTCCCCCTTTCACTCTTAATATCCTTCACTGCCATCCTGGTCTCACCTCTCGGGGAGCTACTACTCGGCCCCACGTTGTGTCAGGCAGCTCAGCCCCGGCAGCATGCGTCCCCCAGTGCCTGGGATGAAGTTCCCTCCACCTCTGAGGCTCCCTCTCTGTTCCTTCTTTTCAATTTCTACCCACCCTTCATATTCAAGTCCCAATTCCTCCTTCAGCCCTATCCCAACAACCTGTAATCTACATAGGGCTTTTTCAGAGGCAGGATCTATGAGCAACTTTTGAGCTCTGAATATTTGCTGGTCATAGGACCAGACGATTTCATATACGATGCACCTCACTGATCATTTTTTAACTGTGGCTGCTCTGAGTATCTTCATCATGCAGCTTGGCATGTTATACACGTTACCTTATTCACCAAGTGACTCGTTTTCCTCGTCTCTCCATCTCATTGTTATCCACTAACCAAGGCCCTCACGAAAGGTATTCTTTATAATCCTATTGATGCTCTGAACCATTTGTTATAAAATATTCTTGTAGAATGCCTAGAATTTCAAAATATACTCAGTTGATTCACAGTAGGTTGAAAGGGGAAGAACTAAGGAGTGAGGAGCCGGAAATAATCAAACAGACACAAACAGGCAAGATACAGATGACAACAGTGTCAACCAATTAGCTGCACCCAGAAATAGGCCTCTGCCCCGTGTACATCAGGAACCACTGAAACCTTACTGTGAACCCTCACAACTAGCCCTTGATGTGTGTAATAGCATCCTTCGTTTAGATAAGGAAACAGGCTTAGAGATTAAGCAGATTGCATCATGCCATACCATCAGGAGAGTGGTAGAAACAAGATCTGAACTCACTTCCATATACTATCAAGATTAAGAGCAAGCGGAGGGGAGGGTACAGCTCAGTGGTAGGGCGTGTGCCTAGCATGCACAAGGTCCTGGGTTCAATCCCCAGTACCTCCATTTAAATAAGTAAATAAACTTAATTACCACCCCCCAAAAAGCGCACAAGGACTTCTTAAATTAAAAAAAAAAGTATTTAGTCTTTGTATAAATTCACTTGGGGGAGCACCTCCAACCCCAACATTTCTGATACTCTGAGATCTTGACCTTTTGACTTTCCTGTCTTTTTTCAAATGTTAATTTACCCAACCTCCATCTTCTGTGTAAAAATCACTTATTTCCTAAGCAAATAAGTGAAAATTAAGGTCAACAATATAGGGACTGCAGTAATTGCTAACAAACGAACTAAACCTAGGAGCTGAATACAACTTTAAGAGTATTTGTATGTGAAACGTTGCACCAGAGTAAATAATTTTGTCTCAACATGCCTATCACAACATCGCTTTTAATGGTAAAACTAATATTGAATGTCACAGCTTTAAAAAAAAGCAACTCATACTACTAATATTTATTTATGACACAGATCAAAGTTGTGTCCTGTTTTCAAATATAAATACATTTATTCCCCATTTATTAGAGAACATTTCCATTAAATTCCACTCCCCACGCAAAGCATCAAAAGAAGAAAACATAACCATTGTTACTCAGGACAAATATTCATGGAAACAATCTAAACCATTCAGGATGTTCATTTAATACAGGCACACTGAGAGGCAAAGTAAACAAAATACGACCACTGCAGTTACGACTGCTTACAGGACAGATATATACAAGGGGATGCCAAGAGTGACTTTTCTAGAATCTTTGATTTAAACGTTGTCCCTCTTCTAAAACAATAGTTATAGCAGCAAAATCTATTTTAAGTGTCTTTTTAATTCTATACATTTTCCTCTTGTTGCAAATGAAAAAAATTTTACAGTGAAAGATCAAGCTGCAGTTGCAAAATTTATTTCCTGCCCTCATACTAACCACTTCCTCTTTTGGAAAAAAAAAAAAAAAGTTTTCTAAATTGTTGCAATGAATAATTCCTTCAGAGAACCAGTCAGACATTTTATTTACATGAAACAAATTTGGGGAAGATATTAACACGTTCCATAAAGATGTCAACCTCATAGGTACAGCAAGGGCAGAGGAGGAAAATGGAACAGGACAACTCCTTCTAAGGTAGTCATCCTGCTAGAGAATGTTTCCCCAAATGGTAAAAAAATTTAACACTCTGCTACTCAGCTGGCTTCAGTTAGAACAGAACCAGCTTTACCCTGCCTGGGCTTCAGAGAGCCAGCATCCCTGATTCCAACTAAATTTCATTGGTTTTATCAAGATAATTATCAAACTTTGATAATCATTCAAAGTAAATTCCTTCATTCTCACTTAAAATGGACATAGATTCTTCACTAAAATTTTATTTTTCTTTTTAAAAGATTCTATTATGTAATATACAACACATTAAAAAGAGTACGTGCGTATTTTATTTTAATTAGAAACAGAAACTTTTATCACATACTTCTTAGAATTCTACTTCAGTTCACAAATGACTCAGAATGTCCTAATCTACTTCATGACAGGGACATCTATGTAGAGTTTAAAAGCTAATAATGTTCAAAGCCAAATAGTTCTAGAAGCCATAATATCACGCAAAAATAGAATGCAAACTCCCTAAGAAACAGATACACTAAGGGCTTGTGGTCAGCATTTTAGTTTAATTTAACTTTGAAAACATTTCCTTAAATCAGATAATATACTAAAACTCATAATTAAGCCAAATAAGGCCACCTCTCACATTGTATGGAGAATTCTTCTGGTTAGTCAACACTCAGCATTGCAATGAATTTGAATAAAGAAGCCAAGTTAACTGTTTCATGGCAAACAACTGCCCAGAAAATGAAGACTCTGGCAGTAAGACTCACACAAGTTAAATGAAACAAGACCTAGAAGAAAATGAGAAACTGATGCTAGAGTTTAAACCGTAACTTGAACTCACTGACAATTTCTGCAGCTACTTGTAACCACTAACTGCAGCTTCTGTTAAACAATATCCTATTTTGCATTTAGAAATTATGTAAGAGCCAACAGTCACAAGGCAAGGGCGAATTAGAGAAAGAGAATTATTCATTGCCTGACATGGATGAACTCAGTTTAATGCATGCATTTAGAAAACACTGTTCTCTCTGTTCGGAAATATTAGTTCACATTCCATTCATTTTGATAACCTTTTCCTTTTTCATCCCAGCACCACACCAGCCAGCTGCAGCACTATCAGAAGGCAGGGATTAGGGACTGCCTCTCAGCCACGTCTGCCTAGTATGTTACTGTTCCAAAGCACAGGGACAGATAAACCGGACTTTAAAGTGTTTGTCACCAAAATGCCGTTCAAGAATTGTTTAGGGCGCATGTGGGAAAATTCACAATGATCAACTAAATATTAGAAAGAAAATGAAAGGCAAATTCATAAAAAAAAAAAAACATTTTTTTTTTAATGAAGGTACTGGGGGTGGAACCCAGAACCCTGTGCATGCTGAGCATGCGCTCTACCACTGAGCTATTTCCCTCCCCCTGAAAGGCAAATTCCAAAGATTGTGCGAATCCATATTGGTATCTGTGCCACCCCCACATCTCACCAGCACAAGGTCAACAAATAACGGGAGAAGGAATGAAGGAATGAATGGGAACACTTCACAACTCAGGAATTCTGTCCACAAGTTAGACGTTTTTTTAAAAGAGAGAGTAAGACCATGAAATCATGATTCCATTAGAAGTCCCTTTAAAAAAAAAAGTATGAGGTAACTCATCTGGAGGGCCGCATGAAAACAGAAATAGGCAAAAACTCAGAATTTAGTTGGATGGAAAGCAGAAGCAAACTGCAAGAGGAAAATTACTAGCAACATTTTTGTAAAATAAATGAATGGTTACTTAGAATGCTGACTCTTCACAAGTAATCTCCACGATATGAGTAAGATACAATGTGATCTGATTTTTCCATGTTCCCCTGCAGACCTTTGACTTACAAGACAGATGGTATGGACTGTCTTCTCTATCTCATTAAAAGGGAAAAAGTTTGGTTTTACTTTCAACTTCACTGTATGGGTCACGAGCCACGAGATGACCTATTCCAGCATATATTGGTTCTTTCACAAACCCAGATGAATTAATTCCAAATCACTACAACTTGTTCCAAGTCTTCAAATTCAAAACTCTCTGACAGTGGCATCTTGGCAAAGGAAAAGAGACTGCATAGTTTCTTGAGTTTTAATCATCAATAAATACCATGCCATTGAACTTACTTTCTTTCCTCATCATTCTTCTAAGGAACATAGCATCCTCACAACATCCAAATATGTTCACTGGCCCAGAGATAAAACTGCCAGCTTTTTCTTACGTTTACTTTCTATATATAAATTTACTTTTACTTAAACTAGGTGCCTCCAGGCTAACATGTACCCTCTGGTAAGCAAATGCTTAAGCATCTGCCTACACTGACACTGAACACAAAGCAAAAGTCTTCTGATGCCCCACGTGGACTCAGGCAGATTTAGACAATTTGAACACAGTGTAAATCCCTATGTGGAGCATTTGACTTCTCAAAAGAAGAAGAAAATGAGGCCCATACCCCAATCCTAAGCAGCTTAGAAGATACATACAGCGACTGTATCATCAAACACAAAGGCAATTTAGGAAAGTCCATCCTACTTATGGTGGGAGCAGCGACAACGTCTTAGTAAACACGGGCATCTCATTCCAAGCGTTTTGGGACTGACTGCTGGAAAAAAGAGGGGGCGGCACCTTGAATACAATTGGATGATTTAATCATTTCAGAAACTGGAGGAAAAGACATTTCTATTAGATTCAAAGACTGTCAGGAGTCACGTTGGGAAATTACATTAAGTAACCATAAGAGATGAAATACTGCATTCTTTCAGCTGGACACTGACAAGAGGCTTCCAGGCGAAAACGCAAAAAACTGATACGGCAGGCAAATCACTGTTTTGGGGGATTACAGTGCTTCAAGTCACACTTATGAGCAAAATAACTTAAGAATTCCAATGTTTAGACACTACTCCATCAGCTTCAATGTTTGCAATGCTAAAATCTGGTTATTTATCATATCTTTGGGGAGGAAATAATTAGTACGTCCTGAAAAACAACAAAATGATGCTCTTGGTATAAGAAAAAATAATACATCCTTGGAAGTATTAAAACACTTGAGGAGAGCAATTCAATTTGACTGTACCTTTCAAAAAGTCTTAAAGCTGTGACTAGACCCAGCAATTAATTGCACTTTTGATAGTTTAACTACCTTGGATCTGACCCGAGGGAGAAAAAATTTTTAAAAAGTCATCCTGGAAATTTTTCACCCACAAAGAACTAGAACTCACACAGTATGTGTGGTGGATCCCCAACCCCAAGTTGGAAATTTAGACTGACACAGTCCTGGCTTGGTAGGTAATGCCAGCTCCCTGGAGAACCCAGAGATAAAATTCCAAGAAACACATATTTATAATCACACACAATCTGCTCTGAATCTCACATGTTTTTCGGCTGTGACTTATACCTTCTGATGTGACTGAAATATACAGCAGGGATGTTGGTATAACACAGAAGTTCTACCGGTCTATATGCAATTTTTCAGAGTAAAGGAATGTTTGGAAGCAATCATGGCTAAGACTTGGCAATGTCATGCAGATCTTAAGAAAAAAGCTAAATACACTTGAAACTAATATAATACTGTAAGTCAATTACATTTCAATTTTAAAAAGAGAAAGGAAGAAAGAGGATAAAAATCTACAAAACAGCAACTAGCAGCTGGCTAGTGGCTTCAAGGACTGCTACGACCTCCAGTTTGTTGAGCTAGCTGGTCAAGCTGGGACTAGGAATGCAAAATCTGGGAAGATATTTCCACCTTTGTGAAAACAACAGATAAATGCAGGAAGCCACATCCTGGATCAGAGTTTTCATTTTGCTGAAAGTAGTCTCTATCTTGAAGTGAATGCGTTTAAGAATCTATGTGTCTGAAGGCCCTAATACTCAGAAGGACCTACATCTTCAAGGCCAAGGGCTGGGATGCTCAATGCAAATGCTAGTAGTTTTACTAGGATTGCTGTTTTGTTGGCTCCTTGGTTACAAAGTTCTGTATGTATTCAGTGATCTGTTTCTAAGCCTATTTTCCCCAGTTAAGTCCTGTTTGTTATTTTTAGCAGCTTTTTTTTTTCCAGAACATAAGGCTTTTCAGCAGTGTGTTTATGGCATTTTAGCAAAAAAGGACAAAAATACAGAAGGACACATGTCACCATAAACAAGTCAGCAGACTCAACAAATGGAAGAATCAGGCCCACGCAGATTGTAGATACTGAAATTAAACAGAATATAAAATCAGTGTGTTTAGTATGTTTAAACAAGTAAAATATGGTACAAAAGTGTGACAAAGCAACATGAAAATAACAAATGACTATACAGATTTTAAAGAGAACTATGAGGAACTTCTAGAGATGAAAATGTAACAACTGAAACTGGAAACTTAATGGACATGTTAAACCGCAGATTAGACACAGTTTAAGAGAGAACTAATGAAATGAAAGTTGTAGCTAAAGGAATTAAATAAAGGTTAATAGGCTGGAGGGAATGGAGTAGATATTTTAACTTATGCCTTAGGATCAGAGTTTCAGTGGAAAATGAAGGATAGACAAATGGCAGGAAACTCCAGTCTGGACTCAATGAATCAAACGGAAGATGAAGAAATTCACACCTATTTTTCTGAACAACAAAGACAAAAGGTGAAAAAAGATCTTAAGAGTTACCAAGAAGAAAAGAGCAACTATCTTCAAAAGTTTAACAATTATACTGATTTGTCACCCACTGTGACTTCTCAGCTACACTGGAAAGCCGGAAAACAGTAGGGTAAGTTCCTCCAGGCACAATACAATCACCCTAGGGCTGCCTCCGTGGAGAAATCATCTTTCAAGACTGAGAGTGAAAAAAAAGGCAGTTCCCATCAAACAAAAACTGAGGTTTTACTGTAATAAATCTCCACTAAAGGAACTTCTGAAGGTGTCCTTTGGGCAGAAAGAATAAGACCCCAGAAACAAAAATAAATGGTGAACAAAGAAAACAGAAAGTGTATTTACAGAACTGTAAAAAATTACTGAAATCTAATCTATGCAGTTGAGCCAAAAATAGTCACAAATAAACTGCGATGTCAAGAGGGAGTTAAGGTTGGTTGGGAGGACATAAGATCCTAATTTACTTTATAGTTAGGTTGGAAACAGCTGTTAAAATGTCTAGGTTCACCAGTGAAAGCAGAGAAATAGAATACATAATCTCCAAAGAGTAGAGGAGAAAATGGAATGAGGAAAGCAAAACAAAACAAAACTTTCCAAACTCAAGAAGGCAAGGAACAGAGTGTCAGGGAAAGGGGAAAGGAAACATAGACAAAGTGAGGCAAACAGAAATAAAACGAGACGGTATACGTCAATCCAAGCTCTCCAGGTGAAGGATGAAGACTAGGAGAGTGGATGAAAAAGAAATCCAGCCATATGACATTTACAAGAGACACATCTAAATATGAGGACAAGGAAACGGGTAGACTAAAGGTATGGGAAAGACTTGCCAGGCAAATGCTAACCCAAAGAAAAGGTAGATTTATGTCAGGTAAAGGAGAGTTCAAGGCATATATCATTACTGTAGAAAGATCATCACACGTGGATAAAAAATTAAAGCATGTTGAAGACATTATAATTCTACACTTTATTTTTTAATAAAATAATCTCATAATGATAGAGCAAGATGGACAGAAAATGGCAAATCTTCCACCATTATCATCATAACAGCTAACTCAGGGATCACCAGCCACTGCCATTAAATATGTCACGCAACTGGAAATTTTGAAATGTGCTTCCAAATAAATCATAGGAAAGACTAAATAGTAAAAGAAAAAATATACAAAAACCTGAAAGTGAACAATAATAATATTACTATGTACCCAAATTTGTGTTTTTTGGAAAAACAGTACTTAAATGGGAACTTTGCCCCTTAAATGCTTATATTAGAAAAGAAGAAAAGTTGAAAAGAGGTAAACATCTGAAGAAAGAAATTTTTAAAAGGGCAACAGAATAAATCCAAAGATACTGACAGAAGAGGAAGAAGAAGAAGAAAAAGAAACTCAGTAAAATAGAAAATAAAAATAGAAAAGAGAAGTTCCATAAAGACAAATTTTGGTTCTTGGAAAATGCTAATAAAAAGATGATTTTCGAAAACAGATTCCGCCCCCAACCAAAGAAAAAAGTATACATAAACCATATCAGGAATAAATAATGGGGACACAACACATTCCTTTCAATCACTTAGAGAACATTTATAAAAATTGACCTTGTACTAGGCCATAAAATAAGCCTCAACAAACATAAAAAAAAATTAAGGTGAGAGGATATTATGGGCAATAAATTTGAAAACTTAGGAGGAAAGTGATATATTTCTAGAAAAACACAACACACCAGGACCAACCAAAGCAGCAGACAATAAAAGAATTGAATCAGTAGTTAGAAACTCTCTCACAATAATGTATTACAAAACACTTAAAGAATGGTTAATTTATCTCACATATACTTCAGATAATAGAAAAAAGAGCAACGCTCCAAAACTGATAATAAGTAAAGCAAACTACAACAGCCAAGAAAGGAAAATTACAGATCAGTTTCAGTGAGTGTAAGTGTAAAATCTAAAGTAAAATGTTAACAAAATAAATTCAGCTATATATACATAAAATACATAATACACTTGTTATATTAGTCCCAGGAATGCTAATTTGGTTCAATATATGAAAATTTCATAATATAATCTATCCATGAATGAATTAAAGGAAGCAGAAAAAAAGTATTTGACGATATTCAATAATATCAAGTCAAGCTTAAAAAAAACCTCTTGGCAAAATAGGAAAAGAAGGGAAATCCCTTAACCTGATAAAGGGTATATTATAATCATGTTTAATGGGGAAACATTTGAAGCACTCTCTTTCTAATCTAGAGCGAGATAAAGAAGTCTACAATAAGTGCTTCTGCCAGCATAATGGAGGTCATGATCAGCAGACGAAGATAAGAAAAAAAATAAAAGGCATAAAGATTGAACAAGAGAAATTAAGACTGCCATTATATGCTCGTGTTATGACTCTCTCTACAAAAAGCCCCAAAACAGAAATAAAAAGACAGTTAAGCAAGGCATCTAGCTCTAAAATTAATACATAAAAGTCATGTGTTCTATACTCCATACGAATTAAGTTAAAAACACAATACCAAATGAAAAACAGTTAAGTCACAAGAAAAGAAGTAGAAGTATGATTTTGCTTATGTAAGGGTGAAAAAGATGCAAAATTATAAAATGAACTCTGGCGATATATACACCTGCAGTAAAGCTGTTAAAGAAGCAAGGAGGTGGGGAACACCAAATTAAGGACAAAGATTACCTCTAGAGTGAAGAGCAGAAGGAGGAAGTTAGAGAGGAAGACTTCAAAGGCAACAATTAGATTTTCTTTCTTTTTTTGGCAAGGGAGAGGGTAATTAGGTTCATCTATCTATTTCTTGCTTTGGGTGGAGGTACCAAGGATTGAACCCGGGACCTCGAGCATGCTAGGCATGCACTCTACCACTGAGCTATACCCTCCCCTGCAGATTTTATTTCTTAAGAAAGGTTATAGATTAGCAGCTGTTCCTTCTATTATTCTTTACACTGTACATATGCAACATACATAATCCTTTTTTAAAGAAAAGGCTCTGAAAGTTAAAATAACTTTTATTAACAATAGTTGGATGCTTTAACTTTTTTCTCCCCCTTTTGGTTGGTTATATTTCCAGATACGTCCAATGAGTCGGGATGGCTAGCTTTTATACAAAGAAAGGGCCGTAAAGTAATACTTTTTAAAAAAGTCTTTCAATAAACAAAAATCACTCCAATGTTACATTTGAGGTAATAAAATATGTGATAAAGAACACATACATTTGTGCCAGATATGTTTCTGGGGCATATATACTGATTTAAATCCATTTAACCCTCCAAAAAATTTTTAATAAACTTTGGGTCAATCTATTTTAATTGAATAGCATATTAAATACTTTGAGGAGTTAATATTTTATGGGAACTTATGACACATTTAGGGTAATTTTACCAGCAAATTAATATATCTTTTGGTAAAGTAAATATCCCTATTCAAAATCAAATACAGATATTGAGAATGTATATTTTAATATAATATTAGATGCTTTTAGAGGAAGGCATACTAATAGATACCTAGGTTTTAAACAAGGAATTTGTCAGAATTTGGCAAATGACTAAATAACTAATTCACACTAGTTTCCAACTAATTCATCTCCAACTAATCTGGCAAAAGTGAAAGAAATCTAGGAAAATGCAGTGTTTTCCCCTCACATAAAGCATGAGGCTGTGAATGCCAACAGAGCCCTGGGCAGTAATGAATGAATACTGTTACTTTACAGCCTAATTTTGTTTACACTATATTGATGACTTTTATAAAAAGAAAATTTAGCTCCTAGGGAAAAGCACATAGGGAACCACAAAAAGACACAGTACAAGCTTTTACTGTATTACAGTATTCCTGACTGCCAACACAAGAGCATTTTGAAAAAAGCTTTTGAGAGGACTTAACAAATGCAAGCCTTCAACCTGTAATCAACCTGAAGGAATCCGTTAAAAGTCAGGCCAGTAGCATGAATCTTTATCTTTTCAAGGGAAGCTCTGTAAGCAGAGAGGCTCTTCCAGAGGGCGCTGGCTGGTCTGCTCCAGCTTTTAAGAGGTTAACATTTTCTTTGAAAAGCCATTAAGAGAAAGAACCAAAGATTCCGGAAACCACCCTCTGTGAAATGTTCACAGCTAAGTCTCCATGTTATCATCCTGGTAACTAAACAAATCAATAAACTGCTCAAATCATAATACTGAAGATTCCCCAAATTTTAGCTTCTCCCCACCACCCTTGACACAAAATGAAAATGGTCCCAACTTGAGTGGCCTTTTGTGGTTGCATCAGAAAGGAGAACTTGGGGATCAGCAGTTTGGGAGGATCCGTGACGAACATTAAAAGGGGAAATGAAAGAAAAACTCTCACTTTCCACCTTACCTTTTCGACATCTGCTTTTGTAACATTTATGTCAGCATCCATTTTCTCAAAGTACTGCTGGGCTCGGTCAGCCTCTCTGCAATCCCGCTCAAATCGTCTTTTACTCTAAAAGCAGAGGAAAACAGTGGTAGGGCAAGTACTTTTTTTTTTTAAATTGAAGTATAGTCAGTTACAATGTGTGAATTTCTGGTGTACAGCACAATGTCCCAGTCATGCATATACATACATATATTCATTTTCATATTTTTCCATTAAAGGTTACTACAAGATACTGAATATAATTCCCTGTGCTATACAGAAGAATTTTGGGTTTTTTTAATCTATTTTTATATATAGTGGCCAACATTTGCAAATCTTAAACTCTCAAGTTTATCCCTTCCCACTCCCTTTCCCCCAGTAACCATAAGACTGTTTACTATGTCTTCGAATCTGTTTTTATTTTATAGATGACTTCATTAGTGTCCTTTTTGTTCCTTTTTTTAGATTCCACATGAGTGGTATATTTTCTCTCTCTGGCTTACTTCATTTAGCATGACGATCTCTAGGTTCATCCTTTTTGCCACAAATGGCATTATTTTATTCTTTTTAATGGCTGAGTAGTATTCCATTGTATAAATTTACCACAACTTCTTTATCCAGTCATCTGTTGATGGACATTTAGGTTGCTTCCATGTCTTGGCTATTGTATATAGTGTTGTTATGAACACTGGGGTGCATGTAGCTTTTCAAATTAGAATTTCCTCCAGATATATAGGGCAAGTAATTTTCAGTGGAACTCTGAGATTCCTATGAGAAGATACAATTTTTTCTACATCCCCCCAAAAGCACTCTTATATGAACTGAGTTGCTACATGTCATCATTTCAGGAAGTCATTTCAAAATCTGCGTTTCTTTTCATCAAAACTGTCTAATCTTTGTTCTTTCCATATGATTTTTAGAAAAACATACTACTGGAGCTCTTTTTGGCTCAATATTTTACTTTCAATAATAATTTATGGAAACAGGATAAATTCAAATTATAAAAAATCTCTAAAGACATTAATGTCTCTGTTTTCTATTTACTAGTTGATTCAAGCTTAAGTTAAATTCAAATTAGAAAATCTATAAAGACATTTCTTTTTCCTTTTTTTCTCTCTTTATTTAATGGAGGTACTGGGGATTGAACCCACGACCTCATGCATGCTCAGCATGCGCTCTACCACTGAGCTATACCCTCCCCTCTATAAAGACATTTCTTGAGCTGTTTATTTTTCACTTACTGATTCAAGTTGCTTCCAACAAGTCTCTATTTGCTGCTGGGCCTTCCGTCCATCATGAAAGTGCTGGAGGGGGAACACACCTGTGATTAATACCCACTCGTTCTCATATTAACACTTGAGAAAAAAAAATTCATCCAGTTAAATGATATTTAAATATTGAATATCTAGTGTGTGCAATCCAAAGAAATTTAAGAGTTAAAAATAGTGAGTTCCCTCTCAAACCTTAGCTAAAAGAATATTGAATTCTAAGACTTATATACACTACTTGCAAAAATGACAGGACTGTTTAAGACAGCAATCACTTAGAGCTTTACTTTTACTTTTAATTGCTTTGAGATGCAATTCATATACCATACGATTCACCCACTTAAATTGTACAGTTCAGTGATTTTTAATATAGTCACAGAATATGCAACCATCACACGATCAATTTTAGAACCTTTTTATTGTCCCCCAAGGAAATGCTGTACCTTTTAGCTGTCAACCCCCTCCATCTTTCCATCCCTCTCAGCCTTAGGCAGCCACCACCCTACTTTCTGTTTGTATAAATTTGCCTATTCTGAATGTTTCATATGAATGGACTCATACAATATGAAGTCTTTTGTGACTGGCACAATGCCTTCATTATTCTGTAATGTTTATTTAGTACAATGTTTTCAAGGTTCATCCACGTTATCACAAGTATTGGTACTTTATTCCTTTTTATTGCTGCATGCTATTCCATTGTATGGATGCACCCCATTTTGTTTCTCCATTCACCAGTTGATGGACATTTGGTTGCTCCCAGTTTGGGGCAATTATGAATAATGCTACTGCAAACATTTGTGTAAAAGTTTCATGTGGATGGATGTTTCCATTATTTAGATTTTTCTAAACATGATAAATTTACCTCCCTGCCATCTACAAAGGCCCTGGGGCAGGTAAGTGCTTGGTGTTGACCAGCAAGGATACCAGAGGGCTAGGACAAAGTAAACCTCAAGAATATTTGAAGGGAAAAAGAAGAATATTAGGAAAGCAGGTCAAGGAAGAAAGGGGCAGACTGTGTAGGGGCTCGTAGGCTTTTTCTCTGCATGAGCCAGGAAGCCAAGGAGGACTCCAAGTACAGAAGTGCTAGGTTGTGAAGGGAGGTTCCAGGTGGGAGTCTGTCTCCAACCCTAGGGTTGATGGGGACTTGGATCACGGAGTAGCGGTGAAGGTGGTGAGAGACAGATTCTGGGTGTCCTTTGATCAGCAAAACCACCAGGATTTGACGGTGAATCAAATTTGCTGGGCCGAGATATCAGAGTGATTCCAACGTTTGGAATCATGAATGGAACCTGCCTAGATCTCATGAATGGAACCCCATGACCCCCGGTTTTGTAAAATTTGCCCTGGAGAGGTTGTGGCATCTCAGAGGGCAGGAATTTACATCTGTAGCTTCTCTTCGCTAGGATGCTATGGGCTGGCTGGGTCCTTTGACCAAAGACCACAGCTCGGGCCAGGAGCGCCCCCGCAGCTAACATCTGAAGTTCCTACAAGGCTCCCCTGCCTCTTAGACCCAGGCTCCCAGCAGCTCCTCACCGTGCTTAGCCCCGGGGTACCGCACCATCCCTTATGGCTTTCCTGAACCCTCTCCACAAGTGGTAAATGCTCCTTTTAATAAACGACCTTCCTTCAATTACTAGGCTTGAATGTGCTGTCTGTTTTCTGGCCGACAAGGTGGGCACTGGTGGTCAGGGTGAGCTGTGGGGAAGCCAAGGTAAAAGAGAAACGAAGAGGTCTCCTCGGTACAGCCTCGGAGCCTTCCACCTCACATGGTCAGAATCCGGGGCTTAGCTGAGTCACAAAAGGCAACTCACTACTGGGGGCCCAGGGAGGAGGAGACAAAATCAGATTTTTCTTTTTAAAGAACAGTGCTCCTTTATAAGGAGATGTCTTTTTGTCTCTCTTCTGAGGTCACGTTTCACTGATTTAAGCGCCTCTTTACAGCAAGGTTTATCCATCCAGCAATTTCTTTCTTGGTCTCTGTGAACCCAGAGGGGCCCCACGGGGCTTCATTTTCCAAGTATCATAATAGACACAGGGATAGGACAGAAAAGAGACAGGGTCGAAGGGAGGAATACACAAGCCAGAAATGATCAGGCTTCGGGAGAAGTAAGAGGAGCTGAGAGCAGAGTTGGGGGACTTTGGAGGAAGTACAGCGTGCAGGCAGGTTTTCTGAAAGTCACATATATCACTTTAAGGAAGCACGGAGGGAGGAAGGAGGCGGGTCTGGGGGACGGAGGGGGTGGGTGGAGAGAGGGCAGACAGATGGCTTGGGAGGAGGGCCCTGAGAGTCCCTCGTCCACTTCCCAAACTGTACAGGGGAAGCAGGTCTGCTGTGTTTCACAGTTTGCTGAAAAGATAGCCCGATTCCCCGCAAATCTTGCTTTGAGAGACAAAGACATACAAGAAGAAAAAGAAAACCTCGGTGCCCAGTTCGGAGCTGTGCTCTAAGTGTCTGCGGCATCTCGACCGCAACTCTGAAACGAACGTTTTCACAAAACGAAAGCTCCTTCCCTCACAGCCAGGGCCATGCTGATGCAGAGGAAACCCACACAGAGACCAGCACAGGTGACAGACGCTGGGTCGGCTTCACCGCCTAAGGAATCTTCTCTGAAGACGACAATCTTCCCAAGAAGGGCATGTTTTGCAAGCACTGGGGATCTTTTTGGTGGAAAACCTACAGAGTAAATTCTCTTGCCACGTCTTCATTCAAATGTTTAATAATAAATATGAATTTATTTTTCAAGCGTGGTTTGGACCTTGACTTCCCTGGTGAGGTTTTTCCCATGAAGGACTCCTGGGAAGATCACAACACCTTCCCTACCCGCCCCCCACCATGATTGCCCCAAAACAATCACCTGAGAACCACACTTCTGATTGTGACATTTCATGTGGCTTAAGAAAAAGAAAAAAATCCAGGTGCTGTTGATTTTCCTTCTAGTCTGTCTTTAGTCTTAGTGTGTGTTCCTCCAAAATTGATTTGCCTCCAACACAAAATCAACTTTGAGCCGCCTGATCCCTCAGGAAACTCATGGAAGGAACAAAAGCCCTCCTTTCGGTTCTGAGCATCCCACGACCCAAATAGCAGCCGTCCTTTGTAACCAGCTCTAGCCTCCCTCCTTTAATCGGAAAAGCTATTTTAACAGTTACAAAGTTAAAGAAACCAACCAGCTTGCCTGATGGGTTTGGTGTTTCTTAACAAACAATGGCAAAACATTTCTTCACTGGACAGTGAGCAAGTGTGTATCTAAAAAGTGTGCCTCCGAGCTCTAAATAAAGAGGAATTGTTCTCAAGAAAAAGATAATAAGCACTTCTTTTGGAGCCACATAGTGAAGTCATCACAGCTCTTTTCTCCTATCAGAGGAGAGACAGGAAATGCCATCTCTAGAGACCCAGAAAAATGCTCCCTGCTTTCTCCTGTAATATGATGCTTTAGTTTCTCTTCAAACACAATAAAAGACTTTTTTACATGCATGATGGTATCTGGGGTGACAGCTAAACTTACTTTCATTTCAACTTTTCAGTTCAACCTTAAAAATATACAGGTAAAATCTATACAAATAGAATCAGCCTTCAAAAATTTTTTAGAAATTTCCCAGGGACCAGGGGTAGCTGAGATAAAAGTCACAGGGGACCTAAAGTAGGCAAACATTAACTTAAAGCAAAATGACAATGACAAAGCTTCCAAGAAGATTTTACTGCACTGCAAGAAATCATTCTTAGGCTGAATAGACAAACAGAATGTTTATTATTCACGCTCTACAATTAGGTACAACAGCTGCTCATTTTACTATATATATAATAGATCATTAATTTTTAAGCTACATTAAAAAAAAAGCAAAAGATGGCATCGATGTGAGAGCAGTCACTTCAAAAAAAAAGCAGGAAAAAAAATAAATAAATACTCAACCAAGGACAGTCAGTCATCTGGAATTTTAAGTAAGTCAGATTCCACAGATGAAAACAAAGGAACACAAAAACTTGAACAGGCCAAGAAAAAGAAGGAGCTTCCAGAAAATATTAGAATTCCTTCAAAACCTAAACAGTAGCAGCTTCTAAGCCTAACTTGGGATTAAGTAACGTAATGATACATCTCCGTGTGCAGATATTTACGTGGACCATGAAGGAAAACCGAAGCACCTTCAGACCTGCTCACTGAAGTCCCAAACCATAAACCCAGCAATGTTCATGCCAGGAGTCATATTCTGCTTTTATTCAGTAAGGCCTGTTTCCCCAAATTCATTTATAGTTAAAAAAAAACAAAAACAAAAAAAACCTTCTCAATGAACTTGTTTAGAGTTCCTAAAATGCCCACCTCCCAATGTCATGCTCAGTTGCTTAACTCCCCCACAACACCGACCATCCGGGCACTGGGCGCCCCCTCCCCAGCCCAGGTTCAGGTCCAGCAGCTCAGGCGAGTTTCCTTCACCCCCTCTCCTGGCTGCACCCTTCCCCACAGGTCTGCTTATTCTCATGCTGGCTTTTACCACCCAGAACCCTCCACAGCCACACTTTTTACCTAGACTCCAACAGTCTTTCAGTTGTTTTTCAAAATAATCCCTTTCACATTCCTTAAAATTCTAATTCCTCTGAAGACACCCGATTAACTCAGGGTGAAAGGACCTTAAAACAATCAATATTAAGCAGCAAGTGACTTGTGTCCTTCACTTGAACTCTTCCAAAGGTATGAAACTGTTTTTCCAAATCAAAATAAGGAAACTCATCCTTAATAAGGATTTTAGATAGAATGCCAGGTTGATGGTGAAACTTAACGGACGGTAATCTTCCCTGAGCTGAAAGGTCCTAAAGTCTAACTTAGCCATTCATTCAACACATGTTAATTGCACACCCACATGTGCAGGGTGCTGCTTTATTTGTGAATAAGACAAAGCCCCTTTCTTTGTGAATCTTAGCAGACACAGCAGTAAGAGAAAGAGGCTAAGGGACCAGAGAGGGATGGGTGTGGGTCCAGGGGATATTTAGATAGGGCGGTCTGGGATGATGTTTGCGGACAGACTTGAATCAAGAGTAGGAGTGAACTTGCAAAGTTTGCAAAGTTCTCGGAAACATCCCTCCAGGAGCGGGAACAGCTTATGATGCTTTGAAGTGAGAAAGGGCTTGGTGTGTCCAAGGAACAGCTAGATGCCAGTGCAATCAGACTGAGATGAAGGATAAAGCAGGAGAAGGCAAGGGCTAGACCATGGATGGCCTCCCAAGCCACATGAGCTTAATTGAAAGCTACTGAAACTTTTAAGAAGGGAAGTGACATGGTCTGATTTGCATGATCACGTTTGCGCTGGCTGCTACGTGGAGTGTATACTGAAACGGGGGCAGGAGCGGCAGAGACCAGGGAGGAGGCTGCTACACCTGCCTCAAGGAGAGCTGGTGATGGAGACGGAGATTGGGAGCTGGACCACTGACCATGAGGCAAGCCTGGAAGGAGAGATGGATTAAAAATAAAAGGCTTAGGACAGTCCTCCAGATGAGAGATGAGAGGGGACTGAACTAGGGGGGATCATGGAGGGAGTGGATAGAAGTGTTTGGATTCAGAACATTTACTGAAGGTAGATCCGACAGGAATTGAAGTTAGACAGGAGGTGAGGTGTAAGGAAAAGGAAGTCTGGGGCGCCCCACGTTTTCATCCAGAACAACTAGGTTAAAAAGGAGTGCCATTTACTGACGGGGGGAGTCGCAGATTGGAAGGGGGCATGATTAAGGAGTTTAGGGAATCCAAAGTCTGCTTTTGGACAGGTTGACAGGGCCACTGCCCTGCACAGCTCTGGGGTATCTGTCACACTACTGCTGGGCTGCTGGGCTGCTGGGCTTCTGCTGCCAACGGTGCGTGGGGTGATGCTGCATCAGGCCAACAGGAGACGGATATAGGAGAGCCAGGTGAGGCCCAGAACATGAGTCAAAGAATTTTTACAATTTTTGGAAGAAAAACGTCTCATTCCAGCTTCAAGGGAGAAAAACAAAACCCAAAGTCGCATCTCAAATCCATGAAATCAAGGACAGAATTTAAGTATCTTGATAACTAAGTCTGTTATCCCATAAGTGATAAAATAAAATTTCTTTGGTTCACCAGACCAATGGTTTTGCAGGGGACAGAACCACAGTGGTGACAGAATCCTGACTAATGGAATGCCACTATCACATGTTCTTTCAAAAGAAAGAGGACATAACAAAACAAAACATACCTTCTAAACATACGTTAAACCAGGGGTTGTCAGTGAGTGTTGTATACGCGTGACTCATGCAAAAGACCAACAACTTTTGCAGGGTTTCCCGCTTTTTGATTTATTTAAATAAATGCAGTAACACCAGTAAGGAAGAACAGCTCTTGAAACCCACTGCTCCTTTTCCAGATCATGAAATCTAAAATCTGCCTGGCTTTTCTGTGTTTTCTTTCTACACATTCTGGCTTTATAACAGAGCATCCACAGTTGAATCTCAATAGGCCTGAATAAATCAAAAACAGATTTGTAATGAGCTTGATCATATACATAAGCTCCTGTTACTTTTTGCTTTCCTTCATGCTAAGTTTGATCTATTTGCTGTCATCCCTTGTAAAAACACATTCTAGACATATTAGAGTCGGTCTGTGCTACAGAATTGCCTTATAGGAAATTAAGTCCCTTCATAAATTTCATAAATAGGACCTATTCAATACCTAAATTTAAGAAGAATGTATAGCTTTTAAGCATCAAGTTTTAAACATTTCTGAAACACTGGGAAATTTTTTTATTATGGTCCATTCTTAATAATGTGGGGTCTTGCAAGCATTATCTGAGGTTTATGAAAATTTTAGTGAGTCACTGAAGGTACTGTATAATTATTTCCTCTAGAACTCTTCAGATAACCATTGCCAAAAAGTGATTCTGCTCCCGGCCAAGATTTTGTAATGAACCATTCTTTCCACCTGCCGGGAGAAATACACTTGGAGGTTCCAGTAAATGTTGGCTGGAACCTCCTGATTCCCCCTCTGGAGCCACAAATCTCCATAAATCCCTCATATGCAGTTAGAGGTAATCACTGTGGATAACCCCAGGCAGGCTCAAAGGTTGGAACCGAACCCCTGTCTCTAAAATTCTTTAATAACTTGATTAAGTGTGTAAAAATTGCTAATCAGAGCATATTTACAACAGCTCTGCCAGAGAAATCTACCTGATAGCAACTCTGAATTACCCACGTCTCAGATATGCCGATTCACATCCAAGCTGGTCTCTTCAGTGACTTGGGAATCTCATCTATAGATGGTCTTCTCTTAAAGACCATCAGTCTTACAAATGGCCAAATCTTAATCAAGAACCACGAATCTGGTATGCATTGACCTCATATGCTCACTCCTGGGAATTCAGCTTGGAGAAATCATTCTTACCCCACACACAAAGAAAACAGCTATGAAAGTAAAGAATTCACTACAGTATTGTTTATATATCTAACTAACTAACTAACTAGCTAACCAGAAACTGCCCATAGCCTGTTGATCAAATAATAAATGAATTATAATAGTATTAAAATAATACACAGCCACTAAAATTCTAATTATTAAAACTATATATTTTCATGTAGACACATTAAAGTGTTTATTATATTAAATGGGCAATAAAGAAAAATATAAATTATATCTACAGTAGGACTAATACTCTTAAATATTATATAATCCATATAGAGAGAGAGACATCAATATCTCTCTATTTAAGTATCTATATATCTATAAATGACATCCAGATGAAACTTGGAAAAATGAGGATTTTGATTTCTAAGGACCGTGAGGTTTGTTCTCTGATTCAGCATTTTAGAAACATTCTTTTAAAAGTTTGGCAATTAATAAATGAATCGCAGCACCCTCCTCCCAAAAAAACAGGGAGAGTAAATAAAAGAAATAGAAGCTCTTATTGCATGTGGTCAGCTTAAAGAGGTGATGAAATGTTACTAACTATAAATTTGTAAAAATCCAGGAAAATCAGGCAAGTATAAAATTTCCAGATTTTATACATTAAAAAAATCATGGTGCCTTAGAAAGATCTGTCGATTTTCCAGTTATTTCTACTCATTATCATTGAACACCAGTAAATCCCGGATATTGTCACAGAATCAGACTCATTAATAATCTATGTTTGAGAATAAAGGACTGAGTATAGAGGAGTGGACATAGCTCAGTGGTAGAGCGTGTGCTTAGTTTAGCATGCACGAGATCCTGGGTTCAATCCCCAGTACCTCCATTTAAAAAATAAAAATAAAGACTGAATACAAAGTGAAGGAACAGTCATTGTATGCTTTGACTTATACTCACCCCAAAGACTGGCCACTGATTCCATTGTCTCTAAAGAGAAGGTGAGTATCTTGCCAAAAATACACTTGCCTTAAGCGAAGCCCATTAGGGAAAGAAGTTAAGAGCCCCCCTCATCGCAGGCTTCCAGGAGTGTTCGTGTTTGCTCACGAGAACTGCTGCTGGCTCGAACATCAGGCAGGAAGGAACCTCGATGGCTGTGCTCTCGCAAATGGCAAGTCAAAGCTCTCTTTTAAAGAATTTACTTTTTAAAAAATCAACATATTTTCATCCAAATGAGCAAACACATTTTTGTGTGTCAGGACAAACACTGGTATTCATAATCTGATGTGAATGAGCTGAGCTGTAATTTGAGAAATTGCCTATGTGGAAATGACTGCATAGAAATCATCTTTTCTTCTAAAAACATGAGCAGCAACTACTAGCCTATTTCACAGCTGGAGATTTTAAGACGCTAAGATCAAACAGCTGGCTCACGATCACGATGTGGCCCCAAAGGCAAGGAGAATGTCTGTCTCTCCCACTCCTTTAATGTCTTCTACTTCCTTTTGAATCCATTCGAAAAGGGAAGGAAACCTCGTTTTTTGCATAGTGAGCTATTTTTCACCATGCATTCTTCTTAGCAATTCATCTATACAAACATAACAAAATCAACTCCTACTATTAGTGTTCTGAACGTGGAACTACTCTCTACATGCAGTAACGAGATTCAGCAGTAATTCTATAAATTCTAAACCGTCCTTTCGGACAGAGGGATTTGCCACTGTATCAAGTGGCCCAAAAGGTATTAGACTGGCAGTTAAGAAGGACACTTAAGCAAGACATTATTTCGTGTCAGCCATGAGAAACAGTAGCTCAACCTAAAATTTTTCAGACAGCTTGCTTTCTATGCCATCTGCCAATTCAACCTTTTCAGAAAGGTCATTTAAAAAAAAATGGGGGGGGGGGGTAATTAGGTGTATGTATTTATTTATTTTGATGGAGGTACTGGGGATGAAACCCAGGACCTCACGCATGCTGGGCAAGCTCTCTACCACTAAGCTATGCCTTCTCCCCTAGAAAGATCATTTTTAAATGCCCAGTATGGGACTGTTATGACATGTGGTCACAAGGAGGCCTGTGTGTGCTCCCGTTTTCTGTAATAAGCCCTGATCAAAAAGCTCTGGAATACAAATGAGATTCTGCATTGAGAAGCAGAAGGACGTGGCAGGAGGTACGGGATGAGCAGTGCCTACATATCAGCCCACCGAGCGTGGTGCCAGGTGGTTGGTACCTGCCCTCTGGAAGGTGGTTGATTATTATCAGCCCTCAGTTACATATTCAGAACGGGGAGCTCAGAGAGTCTGCACAGCCTGCCTAAGGTTTCACAGCCGGTGGGGATGCCAGAGTCCCAAACCGGTTTGTTGATTGTGTCCTGTCCTCTCCTCCCCGACAGCCTCGCCGGGCACTGCGACTCTGCCGACTACTGATGGGGACTCTCCTCTGTAAGGAAGATCTGAAGCTCACTGTCAGCCCTTCAGGGTTGCCCAGTGAAGTGGCAACTGGACGTGATCTCAGAAGAGCTGGATTTGGGTTCTAGCTGTGATGTGCCCCTTGTGCTGACCACGAACATCACCAGAAAGTGGAAATGATCACGTGCCACTGCAGTTTCAAGAGTCATCCTCATGAAAATTAGATCACTTACTAAGAAAAGTCAGGGTAGCCAAGAGTGAAAGGTCTCAAGGAGAAATACTGCTTGGTATGAGACAATCTCAGGGAGCCCCTTCCTACCGCTCACTGCTGATGGAGACCGTCACGCTAGCCAGTCCAGCCAGCATCCTTGGGTGTAAGTTCAAGGAAACAACCCACTGGGAGCAAAAAGCATGAGTGTGCACACGCATCGCCCTGCGAGGCAGGCTGCCTGGATGCACAATGTGAGTCAGGTAATGTGTAAGATAATGCACCCCACATCCCCAAGGGATACTGTGAGGATAAAACGGAAAGTGCAACAGAAGTCAGTTATTATAACCTATCAAAATGAGCACTTGAGGCCAAACAATTAAATACTCAATATGATCAGAATAACTTTTACAAATTACAGCACATCAACACAACGCCACATTACATAATGGTTACTATTCACTACGTAACAAAAAAAAATGAAAACGTTCATGAGGCATTATATTAAAACACCACAAATCGGCATGTACACACTGATATTCTTTCCAGAATTTTAAAAGGTTTCACAATTTCCTCAATTTTCATCTTAATATAATTACAAAATGTTTTGAGAGAGCATGTGGTTTGCTTCTCCTCTCAAGAGAACATTTGACTCAGAGATGTGTAACCTGTGATTCTGCTTAAAATAAAAGGAACACTGTGGATTGCAAGTTATTATTCAATGTGTACCTGCACCACCTATAATTTACTCATTAAATTACTATAATTTTTAATTAAAAAAGGAAAAGAATTCAAAATACAGATATGATAGACTATAAAAGAAAGGCATATGATTAAGAGTAAGTAAATAAACCAAAAGGACCCAATCATAACACAGCAAAGAAATACAAGGATCCCCAACTAGGAAAACAAAGTCTGGCTGAAAACAAAGCTCTGTCTAAGACTGCTGCTTCTACTTCTCAATTCTTTCTTTCAATCCAAGAGTATTTATTGAGAGCCTGCTTTGTGCCACATTAGGCACTGTTTCAGGTGCTCAGGACACAAAAGATGACAAGAAAATTCTGAGCCTTGTGGAGCTTACAGTGTAGGGTGAAAAAAAACAAACAAGTAAATACACAAAATGTTAAATGCTGGTAAGTACTAAAGAAAAAATAAATAAAGCAGGGGAAGGTGGCAGAAATGGGTGGGAATGGTGTGGGGGTTGGATTTTATAACTTGTAATAAGGTGGACAAGGAGATCTCCATGAGAAGGTGAGATTCCTCAGAAAGAAGTCAGGAAGTAAGCACTGCAGATATCTGGGGGGAAAGCTTCCCAAGGCAAGAAAAGCCAGTGCAAAGGCCCTGAGGCAGAATCACACAGGGCAGGGATGAGAAGCAGCAAGGAAAACATGTGAGTGGAGGGGAGGAATTCAAAGAAGTAGGAGGAGGCCAGATTCTGTGGGCTTCACATCTCAGGATTCAGTCCAGAAATAGAATTAATATTTCCCACTAAGGTAAATGCACTGAGTTTTGTTTAGGTTAGGATGTTGGCTAAAATGTTAAACTGGATGAGTGGAAGAAGGTCAGTCAAGAGATACAAGGCACCGACCCCGGTAACAAATAAGAAAAAGGTATAAACTTTGCAAGGTCAAGGGAAATTCAGGAACCAGAGAAACAGTCCAACATCATGTTCAAATTTATTATGTTGACTTTATGATAATATTAGGTATTTTGTTTCATTCCAAACTTTAGTATCCTGTTCCACTGCTTCCTCTCCATCGTATAAAAGAAAAGCTCTCCTTTAGTGAATAGACTATAGCGGCTGCCATCCAACTGGGGCTCTGGTGCAGGGTTTCTCAGCCCTGGCACCGTGGATATTTTGGCCCAGGTAATTCTTTATTTCAGAGGCTGTCCTGTGTATTATAGGATGCTTAAAGCATCTCTGGGTTCTATGCACTAGATTCCAGTAGCAACCTCACCCCCCACCCCAGCTATAATGCCCCAAATAACCAAAAATGTCTCCAGACATGGAAAAATGTTGCCGGGGTGTGAGGTAAAAGCGTGCCTGCTGGAGGATCACTGCTCTAATGTGAATAGATAAAAACATCATCTCAGTTTATTAACTTTTTTTTTTTTAACCCAATGGGTTGATCCTAAGGCATACATCTCTTCCTAACTTCTAAACATACCCAAAGCCATGCGCTCCGTATTTATGGTTTAGAAAGAACGTAACTCCTCAGATGCCGCAAACACCTTCCTGCCTCGGGGCCTTTGCATGGCTGCTCCCTCTATTGAATGCTTGTCCCAGGCAACTCCTACTTGTCCCTCAAGTCCTGTGAAAGCCTCAACTGTTAAGCCCCCCGGGAAGTTTTTCCCTAACCCAGAGCATGGGCACATTAGGTATTCCCATTATGCTCTCACAGTACTGGTACTGAGACTGTCACAACGATCACAATTGCAATTAAAACAATTATTTTGGCCACTATTATGTTTTGTCTCCTCCATTTCAGCAGGAACCTTATTGGGGGGTGAGGAGTACAGCTCAGTGGTAAAGCGCATGCTTGGCATGCACGAGGTCCTGGGCTCGATCCCCAGTGCCTCTGTTAAGGGAGGAAGAAAAGAAAAAAGAAAAAAAGAACCCTATCGATCTTGGCTCATTTGTCTCCAGAGCACCAAAAGAATCACCAAGGACTCAAATTTATATTAAAAAAAAAAGCCTATCACTGGCCAACGTTGGTATTTGATGACTAACAAATTATTATGCACCTCACACGCGATCCAAGTACTGTGATACAGATGACGGCTTAATGCTAAATCTCTTAGGGCAAAATCTTGACTGTGAATACACTTTACTTGAGTGTACATTTTTCTCCTCTGTTAACAATAAAAGCTATGAAAAGATCGTAATGATGCCCAGAGGAACAAAAAGGCCCTCTTCATTAGATGGCAATGGACGAGCCCCAGGCTGGAGTGGATGTAACTGAGGTCATCTTTCTGGCTCTTTTGAACTCCTTGTAAGTATGTGTTTTAATACAATTTATTCCGCACAGTGTATACCGTATCATATTGGTTACTCTCGTATGCCTGAGAGCCTCAAATATATTTAAATTCCTCAAAGGAGTTAGTAGTCTGGGGTCCCCAGAGGAGCTTCAGAGTGTCTGAGGGACCCTGTAAATCATACGTAAAGACCTAGAAACATTTTCCAGGAACAGGGTCCATCGTGTGTATACAATTCTCGGAGGTGGCAACTTTTAAGACCCACCATCTTACATGATTGCATTTACTTTTAAAGCTTCTAGGGATAGTTCCATCATCTTTGATCCACCTCTTAGGACGAAAAAGCAAATTTTCATTACCGATTTCCTCTCCTGCTTCAGCTCCTGGACGTAGCGTGCTAACTCCACGGTGATCTGGGAGGTCATGTTCTCGGAGATAACCTCGTGCTGCCCGGCATAGTCATTCATCTCGTTCAGGGTGGAAAGGAAGGCTTGACATGCCGTGTACCTGTGGGGAAGAAGGCGCACACCACCCCTTTTCAAACAAGGCACGTCGTCCTCCCTAACGCTGCTTCCCGCCAGCGAAACAGTAATTAAAGTCAGGTTAATTTGCATCCGCCTCCCAAAGGGTCCTGACAATTCATTACCCATAAGATTCTTGTCCTCAAAATGGCGCAGAATTAATTACTACTGTACCACTTTTCATTTTGTGAAACCAAATTGCTCTACATAGGGCACTGTTTGGCTTTGTTCATAGCCCAAATAGAACCCAAAGTACATATACGTACCCTATGTACTAATGTAATGGATATTTCTATCTCAATTAGAGACGTAATGCTTTTGGGCTGTCCATGTTAAGATGTCTTCATTGCTGTCTGAAATGGACATATTTCTCAGATGAACGAACAGTATGAAGGAGACTCCTCATGTTACAAAACCAAATCAAGACGTAGACTGCATAGTCCACACTTCCTGTATTTGCTTAGATTATATGCTAAGCTTTTCCTAATTACCTTAATTGAAACAGTCTGGAATGGGTCTAGTGACTCAGTATAAGAAACGTTATTTGAGGAGATTTTTATTTTCTCTCCTGCAATTTAAAAACGGACACAAATATGAATAGGGAAGGCGACTTGTTTTTGTAGCTCTGTTTTATCTACAAAATATATGCAGATTTCCTTCATAATCATCACCAGCGGCATATAGTTATTACCACATAACCATCAATGATAAACATACCTGTATTCTTCTTCCTCCTTCGAGTTCTTTTTAGGTTGGTATTTCTTCGAAAGATTCCTAAAACAAAAAGGCAGACATGTCATCTTATATAGAAGGATAATTGAGAAATCAGGAATGAAAGATGAAGTTAGTGCATTTGTTTACAAGTTAAAAAAAAAAAATCACAACATGTCCACGGCTGAAACCCATTTATTTCCTTCCTTCTTTCAACATGAAGGACTAGCATAGCTTTGAATCTTTTACCTGAAGGGAGAGCAAATGAGAACAGAAGTGGTCGCCAGCTGGTCACTTACCTGGATGTTAAGACCTGCCGTTATTTAACTGGAGAGAGCAGACCACGTGTTCCTATGTGTTTGCAGCACTGAGCTGAGGGCAGTTTTTTCCTACCAGGCCACCATTCCCTTATGATCACACTCAGTCAGACATTCTTGCTTTGAATCCAAGGCAAGCATACGGACTGGGTCCAAATGCTTAAATTAAAAAATCAAAGTGCCGAAAAAATTGGAAAAAAGAAAGAAAGAAAGAAAAAGAAAAGAAAAGAGAAAAAGGAAAAAATAATTCAAGTGCCAAGGACATGTTTTCAAGGCTGAGTGGCTTCTCTCCCAAAGAGCTAGTGAAAGCTACCTGTGAGTAAGTCTTCTCGAAGGCAGTAGAAACGATTTTGTGGGGATGGTCATGCTAAGACATTTAACGGGAACTTTTCACCTCCCTAGCAGGCTTGCACTGAACACACTCAGATTAGCCCAAATCGCTCTAATTTCTCTTCCTAATCCCATCTCCAGGTCGAGAATCCAAATACTCTCCTCTACATTCTGCATGTTTAAATTCACGCAAAAACTCAGAGGTGCTCTTGAAAAAAGAAATCTCACTAACGTTGGTTGCACTGGCTGATTTCTCTGGGGTCCTGATTTTCGCTTCTGTAGTTAGCAGAACAGCCGAAGGAGGTGGCAAATGGTCCACTGTGGGACTCTTCATTTGACAGCATCTCAGTACTCACTTCCCTGTTTATTCCATGTTGCTATTCCTCTTTGATAGAGTAGCTACTTTCATTATTTCACATTATAATTTCTTTCATTTCTCCTAAATCTACAGATTTGCCTAGAAAAAATGGGCAATAATAAATTTACAATTTTGAGCAAGGTACATCTTACAAAGTGAGATGTGAGTTTATCTCTAACAGGTGTTACTAGGTGACACAAGATGCAGTGGACTTTGGAACAAAGGACGTTGCTCTGGGAATCCAGAGGCCAAGTGCCTAGATGGTGTAACCTTGGACAAAAGCAGTGAGCACGTCTCTGTTTCCAGTTCCTCATCTGTAAATCTGAGGTGGGTGGATAGAGTGACCACTATTGTCCCTTAAAGTTCAGAAATTCCAAGCAAATATACATCACCCAATAAAATAGTGATGGTGGCAATTACTTTAAAATGAAGGCATGAGTATATAACAGTGAGATGTACAATTAGACAAAACGATGAAAGAAAAACGTACTTGCTTGGAGGTTACTATCACGTGAGCTACATTTAAACTACGTCAGCTTTTCTCTACTGATACTCTGGGTACATATCAAAGTACATATCTACTAGATCTAGATCCAAAAGAATGTGAAAAAGCACTATTTCCTTAAAGAATGTGCCTTTGGAGAAAAAATAATGCAAAAGAGAGAGATCTTGTATATTGAAAGCACAGTACAGTTCTTTGAGTTGGCTTTCTAAAATCAGTCCTTAAAAAAGGTAGATTTAGGAAAAACAAATAGCTCCCATTTACATGTACCTGGAATGAAAGGGAGCCATGGAAAGCAGATGATTAGATAATCAATAACTTCTTTTCCAAATATATTTAGGGTAGCAGATATAGGATTTGGAGTACTGAAAAGCCTAGAGGTTGCCTGTGAGGCATTTTTAGTGCATGGTTTTCAATATTAACCATTTCTTCTATAAATTACAAGTGGAAAACTCCACTTTTATTTTTTATCTTCCTTTTATTGGTGTGTAGTCAGTTACAATGTGTCAATTTCTGGTGTACAGCACAATGTCCCAGTCATGCATATATATAGATATATTCATTTTTATATTCTGAAAATCCCACTTTTAAATTCTCATCTTACATAAAAACTCTTCCAGAACTGTTATTTTAACAGTTTATTGAAATACACATTTTCTTTTTAGCCTCCAGTCCTTAGCAGCCATAAAAGTAAATTTTGTATCTAATTGAATAGATCCAGGTGAGACTAACACTCTTCTTAGTTCTATTTTACCAGTCAAATCTAAGGATGAGTAAAGACTGTTGTGGGTGATCTTCTCTAAAGACTGTCCAGTTCTGATGAACGAGTATCACTTTGACAATGTTAGCATATACAGCATTCAAAATGCTTCTTAAAAGCATCAATGAATAATTCACTCAAAATGCCAGCAGAAAACTAAAAGCTTAAGAAGTCTAGAAGGGAGCTGCAGATCTAAGGATATTTCTCTCAGGGAACAACACTACAAAAAAAAAAGATCAACCTTCATTTCTATTCTCTGGAGATGGGCTTTCTCATCCTATTTGTATGAGGTTATTAAAAAAAAACCCTACAATTGTAACTTACTATACTTCAATTTAAAAAAAACAAAAAACAAAAAATAAACAAGCAAGCAAATAAGCCACAAAAAGCATCTCTAAATTTATGGAATCTTTCTAAGAAATTTCAAGTGTTTTGTATTTTTGCTCTTCAGATAGGCTAATTAAAAGGTAAGAGGGAAATACGTATCTTTTAATATGGATACTGGGCTTAAATTTGGTTGATCCTAAGAGCTGCAGGGAGCCTTTTAGAAAGAAGATGCTTCAGGGAACTATGTTCAATATCTTGTAATAACCTTTAATGAAAAAGAAGATGAAAATGAATATATGTATGTACATGCATGACTGGGACATTGTGCTGTACACCAGAAATTCACACATTGTAACTGACTGTACGTCAATGAAAATTTTTAAATTAAAAAAAATAAAAAATAAAATAAAAAGGAGATGCTTGGGCCCCATTCCAAACCCTTTAAAATGGAAGGTCCAGGGTTGGACCCAGGAATGTTTTGTTTTTTCTGTCTTTCCTTTATAGTTTTAAAAGCTGACCACAAGATTTCCAGATAAAGATGGCAAAATGAAGTCTGATCAGGGACTTGTGCTTTTCCAATGAGAGGTGAAACATAAAAGCCAGGAAAATTTTTCAACAGCAGAAAATAAACCAATGAAGAAAGGAGCATAACTCCAGTCTCCACACTTAGAGAACTGGGGACCAGGGAGAGGGACAGGAGATCCTGGGACAGTGAGGGACAGATGCTGACCCCACCCTCAGAGTCAAAGCGGGGAAAGTAAGTCCACAAAACCCTGAAAATCGATTCAGGCAGAAGGAAACTGAGGGATGAGTAAGCACCTAGGGAACACTGACAGAAAAGCTCTGGGAGGAAGACATGCAGGCTGACCACCCAGATTCCAAGACTTGCCAGGAGCCAGGGCTGGCCCCCAGGGTGCCCACTTCCCAGGGCTCCAAGCGGAATGGCTGGAAGGAGATCACCCCAAACCTAGAGATTCCAAAGGCACAGGAATGCCAAAACAGAGCCTCTAAAAAATTTTCAGAAGAGACAACAGAACTCAGTCTCAAAGACAAGATGTACAAAACCAGGCGCTTTGAAACTGTGCCCCATGGGGTTAATGGAAACTGGTGACTAACAGAAATTCTTGAGCTTGTTAAAAATCCCTCCACTTGTAACCTGCCTTCACCAAGCAAGCTTGCTTTAATTGTTGCTGCAAAAGGCTTGCATGTCCTCCAAGCATCACGCAGCCCAAACAATCAGATGTTTGCCTGAGTTGTTTTCTAGGACTTGGAGTCAGTTGTGTCTAGCTCGAGCTCAAGCCGGCTAAGACTGGCTGGGACCACCGGCCCTAAAACTGGACCTGCACAGGTGTCCAGTGAATGGTCTTTTGATGTCAAGAGGGCCAAAAATTCCACTCTCAGATCATGCTAGGCACCTCCATTCTTGAACATGAAGCCTTTGAAGAAGTAACCCAGATACACGTGCATAGGACACTGAGGACCTCTCCTTTTCCCTACCTGCAATCACCTTTCTCCACACCTAAGACCACCCTGCCTCTTTATCCCATAAATATCCCAAGCCCCTTGCCTTCCCAGAGGTGGACTTAAGACTTTTTCTCCCATCTCCTCACTTGGCTGCCTTGTGATTAAACCCTCTCTCTGCTGCAAACCTTGGCATCTCAGTGTTTGACTTGCTGCATGTCGACAAACGAATCCAGTTTGGTAACATTTTCCGCTACCCTTCCCCTATGATGGAGCTCAGAGGGAAAGACCAGTGCTACCAGAAGCACAGCAACATCCTGTCAGGTCAGACGGGGCACTGGTGTTGCTGATGTTAGTAACAAAAACATGCATAGACATCAGCCTGAGAGGTTTACATGCTTTATCTCATTAAGTCCCCTTAACTTATAAGGTGGGAATTATCATTATTAGTCTTATTCACCTATCACAGAGGACAAAGACAAAGCACAGAGAGTAATTTGCCCCAAATCACACTACTGTTAAGTGGAAGGACCATGCCAGGCAGTGGGACTCTAGAGTCTGTAACTCGTGCATCACTTCACCAGACTATCCATATGAAATATAAGGAAGGTGAAAAGGTGCGGTATGTAACACAGAAGAGAAGGAAGGAAAGAGGGAAGGAAGAAAGAAAATGACAGAGAAAAACCAATCTGGAAGGAAACACACAAGGAACGAAGCAAAGCCAAGCTCCTCCAGGATATTTGACACTTAAGACAAACTTAACACAAACACAAAGCCAATAAAGCAACAGTCCCTGGACTACAGGATAAAACAGAAGGGGAAGAAAAGGGAGGCTGCAAAGCTAAGAAAATGAACTAGGAACTAAAACATACTGCACCAGAGCTAATAAATAAATGACGCTGGATATCAAATTTAATAGAGGAAAGTTTTGAGGTAATCAAAATGTGGAAAGCAATTCTCATAATCAGAAAAAATAAAATAAAAAAGACCTAAAGAATAAGATGGCATAACACAAGGAAAACCACGTATCTCCAAAGACTATAACCCAGTAAGTAGACTAGAAAAAAAATTCAGATATAATGGAAGCAAGTTCCCCTGAAATAAAGAGTTGATTTTGCATATGAAAGGACTCTAAGGAAAGTTGATGAAGCGTGATCAACCACAAGGCATAACTTGGTGAAATGATCAAACTGTTAAGTGGAACAAAAAAAATTCTTCACCTACAGAGTTAAAAAAGCAAGTCATTTACAAAAGGAAAAAAAATTGGCGGGCCCTAGACTTTTCCACCACAAGACAATGCAGCAGCAACATGGTTTGGAGAGAAAGAACAACCAGAGAATAATAAACTCAAATAGTGGTCAAGTACAGCCTCCCCTCCACATTTGTGGGTTCTCCATCCACAGATTCAACCAACTGCAGATCAAAATTACTGGGGGGGAAATTCCAGAAAGTTACAAAAAAGCAAAACTTGTATTTGCCTCATGCTGGCAACTATTTACATAGTATTTACATTGTATTAGGTACTGTAAGTAATCTAGAGATGACTTAGAGTGTGCAGAAGGATGCACACAGGTTATACACAAATATTATGCCTTGTTAGAGCATCTTCAGATTTTTGTATCTGTGGGGAGTGCTGGGACCAATTCCCCACGCGTACAGAGGGACGACTGTATTCTTAAACAAGAGAGAACTCAAGGATTATGCCACAAGCTCCTACTAAGGGGGAAATATCCCTATTTTTCTTGATGCCAACGAACAAATGCAGAGGCTGTGGGAGAAAGAATGGTGATGAGCATAAATCTATAATTAAGAGAAATTAACTGTGAGACTCATATTACAGACCAAACTATATAACTCAGTTAGGAGAGGAAGTAAAACCAGTAAATATTATTTATCTTTCCTAGCAGTGAGTCAGTTGAGCCTGTTTAAAATCACAACACGGAGTTAAAAAAAAAAAAAAAAAAAGAACCAAACAGTAATGAAACCCTACAAGTTTTTCCTAATCTTTTTGCTAAATCTTACAAGAATTTAATATTTCAAGTTCAGCAAATCCTTTAGTTTCATTTTAATGTCTTTTTTTTTACTGTTCAAGTAAATTCAAATTGAATATCTTGTATATACAGTATGCAATATGTTTATAAGATGACTTCTGCATAGTTATCTCTTATTTACAAGAGCTCCAATTAAAAAAAAATTTTTTTTGACCAGGACAAGAATCATTCATCAAGAAGAAAATACAAATGGCTTAAACACTGAACCTCATTCATACTAAAAGGAACACAAATTATCACTCAGACTTAACAATTTCTACTTATCAAATTGGCAAAGATTGAAAAAAAAAAAAAAAAAAGGGTAACATGAAGCACTGAAGGTCAAGTTAAGTAGCACTGCCACACACTCTGGGATGGTGATAAGGGTCACAACTTCCGAGAAGGGCAACTTGGCAAATTCTACTAGAACCAAAATGCTACTTTTAGGAACTTCTTCTCTAGGCAGGCTTGCCAAAGGGTATTACTCAAGGTTATTCATTGCAACTTTATTCAGAGTTGTAAACAATTGGAAACAATCAATGTATCCACCAATTCAATGCAACACTGTAAAAGCTGTAAAACAAACAAACAAACAACCAAAACAAAACAAAAAACAATGAACTCTCAGAATAATCTCCTGGATGCAGAAAGGTAAGGGCACACAGAACTGCTGAAGAAGCAATGGAAAAAATTCACTTACTTGCCTATGTATGCATAATATCTCTCTGGAAGGATACATAAGAGACAGATAATATTTATTGTCTGTGGGGACAGGGGTAAGAGAAAGGACACGCCAATGCACACCATGCTGTACCTTTAGAATTTTTAATCATATAAATTTTTTACCTGGTCATAACAAATAATTTAGTTTAAAAAAAAAAGAAACAGTTGCTATGCGCAATCAATAGTTGGCTCTTTCATATAAGTCACATAAGATGTTTTAAAATTGTATTAAGAATTTGACCCTACACTGCCTCGGATAGATAGTAACTATGGCAGGGTCAGCAACATATAAGCTTCATATATATATAAATACTTATAAAGGGCCAGACAGTAAATACTTTAGACTTGCAAGTAGGTCACTGTCACATGGTCTCTGCTGCACTATTCAACTGCCACTGTTTTTTAAAAGCAACCATAGACAAGGCATAAATGAATGGATACACCTGTATTCAAATAATACTATTTACAAAACCAGGCAGTGATGGATTTGGCCATGGCCATGGCCAGTAGTTTGTTAACCCCCAGAAACCAAAGCCCTGGTTATCATCTTCTATGTCTAAAATAAGTTAGCATTTTTTTTCTTCTAAAGCAGAAATGATTTAATGACAGACTCTCTCCCAAAAGATCCTGATGGCTTTCAACGTGATACTGACATTTCAAGCACGTCTATGCTGAATATGCTCCAGGGACCCTGGCCTTTTCATTCCTTGAACATGTCTGACCTCAGGACCTTTGCACTTGCTGATTCCACATCCTGGGAGAACTACTCTCAGACCTTGGCATGCTTGCTTTCTCCTTGGCCGTCAGTTCTCAAGCCAGTCTCGCTTAGTAACCCTTGCCCCCTACCACGCTCTATCGCATCACTGGTTTTACATCTTTTGGGTGATAAATGCTATCTTTAAACGATGGACTGCCTTGCTTATTTGCATGCAGTCTGTTTTCCATAGTGAGAAGGTGAGCCCCTCCAGCTCTGGCACTTCCTGTATCTTGTTCATTGGAGCCCCCTCCCCACCCTGAACTCTGTTGATACCTTGCTGGTCATTCCATTTGTTGTTCAACCCTCATCAGCTCTCAGGGGCCTGTGCAAACACTCCCCTTGAAGCAGTGCTGCCCCAGTACTGTTGACCTGTGTGCCCTGCTGATTCACTCCTACAACTATTTACTAAGTACCTATTATGTGCCAGGCCCTGTTCCATACTATGGGGATTCATTAGTGAGCGCAACTCAAAGAGCCCTGCCCTTGAGAGGCTTCTATCCTAGCTGGGAGGGAGCAGGAGGCAACAACACAACCTGTAAGAACATTGTGTAACATTAGAAAGTGATCAGTGCTTTGGAAAAACTGAAAAGTACAGCAGGGAGACAAAGTAGGCCTCACTGAGCACATGGCGTATGAGGGGAGACCTGAAGGAGGTGAGGGAGTTGGCCACGTGGGTCCTGGGGGAGGAACTCACAGGTGACATCTATACAAAAGGCCAGGGTAGCATCTCCGGGGTGAGAGCGTGCCTGGCGTGTGCAGGATACTGTAAGGAGGCCGGCAGGTTTAGAGCAGAGATGCGAAGAGAGAGAGAGAAAGAGATGATGTCAGAGACGCACGGGGACCTGTTCACGTGGGGCCAGGGGTAGGACATCTGCTGCACGGATCTGGGCTTCACTCTGACTGACATGGGGAGGTGCTGGTGTTTTGAATGAGGAGTACCATGATCTGGCTGCTTTGTGGAAAAGACAGACAATAGGGGCTAAGGGAGGAATAAAGGACACCAGTTACAGGACTCACAATAAGCCGGGTAAGAGGTGACGGGGACTTGGACCACAGTGGTAGCAGTGGAGGTCGTGAGAAGGTCCTGGAAAAATCTGAAAAGTAGAGACACCAGGACTTCCTGATGGCGTGGATGGGGGCAGGGGGAATGTGAGAGAGAGGAACCAAAGATGACTCCGGTGTTTTTAACCCAAGCAAGGAAGGACACGGCAGCCCTTGAGGGGGCGGGGGAAGCTGGGCCGTGGAGATGTAGATTTTGAGGGCAGAGATTCCGTTTCAGACGTGGAACCTTCAGATGTTCTTAGACATGCACATGGAGGTTCTGGGTCACCTGTATCTGGAGTTCAGGACAGAGGTCTAGCTTGGAGACATATCACCTACACATCGTTGCCTTAGAGATCAGTACTTACAGCCGCGAGACAGATGAGATCGCCAAGAAAGGACAGACTGAGCGGGGAAGATGACCGGGAACTGGGCGCGGGGCACATCAGGGTGAAGAGGCAGGAGGAGAGGAGGAACCCGCGAGGGAGGCTGAGAAGAGCGTCCAAAGAGCTTCTGGTGAGATAGGAAGGAAGCCAAGGGACAGGCCTTTTCAAAGCCAAGTGTAGAAAGTGTTTCGAGGAGGGAACATCCACCCCATCAAAGCCACCAAGGGGTCAGGGACAGGGAGGAGTGAGGAAAGGCGGCTGGGTGGGACAAGATGAAGGTCACTGGTGCCCTGAGAAGCAGTTCTGGTGCAGAGGTGCCAGCAAGCTTAATAGTGAGAGGAGGGAACTGGAGACGGCGAGGGAGGACACTGTTGGGAAGGTTTGCTGCAAAGGGAGGCAAAGAAATGGTGGTAGTAGGTGGGGAAAGGGAACTTAAGAGAAGTTTTGTTTTGTTTTGTTTTAACAATGGGAGACAGAGTGGCGCGTTTTTGTGCCAACAGGGAATAATCTAGAAGAGAGTGAAGAATTGATGACCTAGGAGGGAGGAGATACTGGGACAGAGTTCCAGTGGGGTGAGACCTAGTGCATGAGAGGGGGCCTGGATTTAGACAGGAGCATCTTGGCGGCAGGGGGATCCAGGTGTGGGAACAGACGCTGGCGGGTGGGTTAGAGAGTGCGAGAGTCTGAGGGCGTTTTCTTCTGATGGCTTCAATTTTCTCAGTCAAGTAGGAAGCAAGCAGTGAGGATGGGAAAGGAGGAGTTGGGGTTTGAGGAAAGAGAAGCCATGAGACTCAGGTAGGTGGGAAAGCAAATCAACAAAGGATAGACAGGATGATTACTGTGCCCAGATCTCAGCATAAAAGATGAGAAGACACAACCACAGGATTAGTAACTGTCCTGACGGCAGTGCTCAATTATTCATAATCTTTTTTCAATCAGCTTCTCCCCATGAGTACAAATTTAGATATTTCGCAGGGATGTAACGAAACATGTTAATATTTAAATCTCAGGGAAAGTACTTCCCAAGAGATGACCATCACAGCGGTAACACTGCTGTTCTGTTTCAAGTTGTGAAATGTGACCCACAACACGGTAAAATGGTCAGTGGAGAGCTATTAAATTTTATCCAAAACCTATTATTGTGATTTGAAGTCTTCTCCAAAAGCCTCCAATTTTGTTACCTAAATCCTCAGTTCCCTCACCGAGGGTGATGTGAGAGGGCAGGGAGCCAGGTGCTCCCCAGAGCAGAGCAAGGACAGCATCTTCCGTTCATGACACAGAGCTGATGCAGAAGCGTGCTGAGAACCGACTTAATGACGCCTAATGACAAACCTCCAAAGCAAAATGAGCCAGTGGGCTAAGGCACCAGGAAAGATGTGTGTACACGAAGAAAAGGAAGACCACAAGCAGATAAATCCATTCGGTGAGACCTTATTTTTTTTTTCAGTGAGAACTTATTTTGGCTAAAGCTGTGATGTAAACCATTTTCAGATGATGAAAGACAACATTTTATGACTTAACAGCACAATGTTTATATAATCACAGGAAGCAGCACATTCTCCAGTCCCACTTTCAGTTTTAAAGGCCTTAAAGGGCCAATGATGTTTATGAGATTTACACACAGGACACTGGAAATTGATTTGGAATAAAATGTATTTATCAAAATTTATTCAGAAAAATATTTTTATTAAATAAATGTATGTATAAAATATTCTATTAAATAAATGTATTCTTTTATTAAAATTATGTACACAGATAAATTTGTTAAATAAATATATTTATGTATTCAATTTTTATTAAATAAATTTATTCAATAATATTATTTTGTTAAATGATTCATTTATTAAATGTATTTATTATTAAAATACACTTATTAAGTAAATGTATACATTTATTTATAAAAATAAAATGTATAAAAATTTATTTATAAAAATTATTTCACTGAGCAGTATGTCTTATATTTTATTTGCTCAGGGGAACCAAAACTTATCATCCATAAAAGCATCCATATGTACCACCCAGGTTCCTATTTACAATCAGCAACAGCAACAGCCCTGTAGAAACCCACATTCTTTCAAAGATACATGCCATACACCTTATCCAAAAGGTCTTTAGATTAAAATGAAATATTTCTAAAGCCAAAACCATCTAGATGTTTCACCAGTCTTAAAACAATCTGCACAGACCAATTCAACCAAGCAAGAAGTCATTTTTTGCCCCAAGTTCAAGCTTAGTTCTACCAGCAGCTTTTAACCATTTTATACAAAAACACAAATTTCTTTGATAATTTCATCCTTAAAGTTGCAAGAAGGACTTCTCCCTCGCTGCTGGAGGGAGCATGGATCCGACAAGCTCTTTAGAAAATTGTTTGCCTCCATCCACTAAAGCTAAACATACACAACGCCCATGACCCAGGAATTCCACTCCTGGGTTTATACTGTGTATCGCCACATTGGAAACAAGCGATAGCCTGGTGACAGCAGACTGGACCAACTGTGATTACATACCTCCACCAAAATACTAAATACCGGTGAAAAGTACCACCACGTGCAACACAAATGAATCTCATAAACATAATGAGGAACAAAAGAAGCCAACTATGAACAGCATTCACAGAAGGCTCAGAAAGATGTCAGAGGAGATGTCAGAGGAGCGGTCAACCGCGCGTGGGGTGGGGGCCCCGGAAAGGGCCAGGGGTCCTCTGAAGCTGGTGATTTAGTTTCTTGACCTGGGTGCTGGTCACATGGTTGTATTCACTCTGAAAATTTCTGGAGCTGTACACTTACGATCTGTGCACTTTTCTGTATAAATATAGTTCAAGAAAAAATTTTTCTGAAAAGAAAAAAATAAGCTGCTCCAAAATTCAGCAGATATCCTTTTAAGAAACCGAGCCTAAAAGCAGTAACTTGGCTTTTAGGTTTACTATCTTATGAAAATTAATTTTCTATGTTAAAAAACAGTTGTTTCTATTGGAATATAAGCTGACATGAAAGGGGAAAAGAAATTATTTTAAGGATTATACATTTATACTATAAAATGAGGAAATAAATTATCCTTACATCCATTCTGCAGTTAAACAATCTGTCTCAGTATCAACTTACCTGAGTTGCTTTGCATAGTTGAGTTCAATCTCTGTCCTTTCTTTTACAAATTTGATGTATTTCTCAAGAATATCAATTCCCCACTGTGTATGTTTTTCTAAGTTGTCAAATTGATCCTGTTTAAAAAAAAAAATGAGTTAGTAATCTTTCTCTGTGATTAATGTAACTTCAGTGAACAATTCTCTCAACAATACCTCAGTGTGTAGAAAGCAGTTCTAACATTTTCCATGATTGTACTTGGGTGCTCTTTCGTTGAGCAATTTTAAATCAACATTACCAAGTTTGGTTTGAAAACTGCCTGAGAAATTGAACTCTGACCCATTCGTCCACGATCCCTATTCCTGCTAGAAACATGGTGTCTGGATGAACTTAACATCTCCATGCAAAGAAAAGTGTCTCCTCCAGATTCCGGAAACTGAGAGGTGAAACACCCCTGTTAACTCAGCTGCACTATCAGCACTTTGACTGTTATCTCTGAGTTAGCATTCAAGATAGCTCATTGAAATCTGGGGCGAGGAAATGGGAGGGAGCAGAGTTACAAAATACCGCTTTCTTCAAACAAATAAAATGACTCATGCAGGCTTTATTCCAACATTCCAACATGCATCAAGCCTACACTGTGTGCTAGGAAAGAGCTAGGTACTTGAGGGCTGGGGGACCAAAAAGAACAGAAATACAGCCCTGATGTGCAGAGTTCCTTGAGATTCCTAGTCTGGAATAGCGAGAGTGGGTAGGTATTCCAGCCACAGCTAATGCAAAGGCAGGGAGAGGTCCAGGAATCAGGTGGACTGGTCCTGCTGGAGCGCAAGGTGGGGGTAGGGCGCCAGGGAGTGGTGGCGGGTGACGGAACTAGAGGGTCCCACAGGATCACCCAGGGCCCTGAATGTGAACTAAGGTGCCTAGACGCTCTGTGGGCACAAGTGAGCCACCCGAAGGGCTTGCACAGCTCAGGCATGACCACAGCTATGTTTAGAATCCCCAGGAGCTGAAAGTCGGGGGATGGTTCAATAGCCCCAAGGAGAGAAACTGGAGCAGAAGGAAGGATTTTACAATGAACAAGTCATACTGACTGACTGGACGGGGAGGCTGGAAAGGATGCGAGGGGAGGGGAGGGTTCTAGGGCGACTCCCTGGCTCCGGCGTCCCGTGAGTACAGCAGTTTGGGGTGAAGGGATATACTGAGCGAGGGAGTGACAGGTCCAGGAGAGGGCTGGAAACACAGATCTATTCAGAGCTCAAGGAGGGAGGCCTGTGAGCTGGTAGATCTGAAACAGCAGCCAAGGATCAGAGCGCTGGAGTCGGACACAGTTCTGCACTGAATTAGTGAAGAGAGCATTAGGGCAACATCTCGGGGAAGAGAGAATTGCAAAAGTGGAAAGTTTGCTCGTGAGAGGTAACGGTAATAGAGGACGCAGCTCCAGCCCCGAGATGAAGATAGAATCCCTGCCTAATTCACAAATCAGTCGTGAGGCTCATGTGAAATGGAAAAGGGCCAGCTCAAATATAAAAACACAAAGCCGCAGCGTAACTCTGTCCCAGGCGTGTGCCACCGCACAGCACGCACTCAGCAGCGTCCTCCAGCTTATGTTCTAGATCCAGCATCTTTCATTTTAAATCTGTCACGTGCTCTGATGCTATTTTCCATTCAAAGCAGTGCAAACTGTAAAATGAGACAACGTTCCGTGTAAGTCAAACTCAACATATCAGTACGGGCGGTGGCAGAGTCAAAGACAGTTCTCAAACTTGAGAAACCCTCTTCTGAAGGAAAATAATTTCCTCTACCTTACTCCCACTTAGACCCACAGAACGGTCCAAGAAACCTCAATTTAAGAAATCCAAGTTTTATTTTACTAGAATGTTTTCTAATTGAAAGTAATCACTGTAAAACCTGTATCTTTAGACCTAATAAATTTTAATATCATAAAAACCAAGCACTAATATTTAAGGTTTTCACTGATTCTTGGTCCTCCAGAATATATTCCACAAACTCCTAGATTTCATTTCAAGAAATACTGCTCAAGAAGGTTATTTATTCACATTATCTATACAGACAAGGGTTGGCTAGCAAATTTATAATGTAAACAAGACTGTAGGTCTCTTTAAATTACTTGAGAGTGCAAATACACAAACTATTCAAGTAATGGTTACAACCATTCCTGGTTATTTAGAGCAAGCCTTCTTTACAGCTCTCTGCTAATTGGTAACCCTTTGTTAATATAGTTTCATAATGATTCTATTTATTTAAAACTCCTTTTCACATCCCTCGCTCCATTTGAGAGCCCTCTCTCTGTATAACTTCCTATCACCAAAGCCTTACTATTTTTAGCAGTTACAGACGTTTCCTTGAAAACTTGCTAAAATCCTCTGCTCTTAGAGTTCACTCCTGTCCTGCTAACAACGTAACTTCATATTTACCCTTATAACATTACTTTGTAATTCTTTTTAGCCCTAATGTGTACAATTTAAAGCAACAGCTTTTGATAGCAAAACTTTTTTTAACCTACATTTGAACTGAGTCCCGCTTAAAAATTACTGGCCTCAAGCCAACAATATGTTTTCAATAAAGTTATCTGCCTTCAAGAACATTTTGCAACCTATAATGAAGCACTTACTAAAATAACAGGGTCCAAAGATAGAAGATCTTAATAATAAAAACCTTGGGGGAGGGTATAGCTCAAGTGGTAGAGTGCATGCTTAGCAGGCATGAGGTCCTGAGTTCATTCCCCAGCACCTCCATTAAAAAACAAAACAGAACAACAAAACTAATAATAAAAACCTGACTCAGTAACAAATAAACTAGTACTCGCTTGTGAACATAGCATGGTTCTTTTTTATGCTATATTAAAACATCTCTGATGATGCCAGACTGCTGCCACTGTTAGATGGATATAAAATGGACTTTTTTTTTTTTTTTTTTTTTGGTCAGTGGTGGTACCGGGGATTGAACCCAGTACCTCATGCATGCTAAGCACACGCTCTACCACTGAACGATTGCAGTCCCCTCAACGTGGACTTTTTTGACAGCAGCTACAAGAAAATTCAAAACAGATGAAAAACTAATCAACCCACTTACATTCTTGACCAAAATGTGGAAAACTTAATGGAAAAAAAAAACCCTCCAAATCTCAAAAAAAGACTCTTTTGTGAGCAAATATTGTAAATGGTGTTTTTAAAAATAGCCTTTGCTACTTTGGGGCTGGTACCATTATCAAAAAGGAAACCCTTCCATTATCTGTGACTTATACCTCAATTAAGGAGAGGGTGGGAGGGAGTGGGGGAGAGAGACGCAGCCCTTCTTGTTTCATGTCACATGACAGCAGTTTTGAAGATGCCTTTGTCCTCTTAAAAATCATTAAAGACCCCAAAGGGGTCTTTTGTTCATGTGGTTTATAGCTATCAATATTTACTCTCTCAGAAATTAAAAATGGAAAGATTTAAAAATTACTTCTCCATTCTTTAAAAAGACAATTATAAATTATTACATGTTAATGTTAACAGCATTTTCTTTTTAATTTTTAGGAACTTTACTTTCCAAAACAAAACAAAAATGAGAAGAGTGGCACTGTTTTACATTTCTGTAAATCTCTTTAATGTCTGGTTTAATAGAAGACAGCTGGGTTCTCATATTCTGCACTCAGTCTGTTGTGAGTCCTTACTTTGGTTGAAGTATATGAAAAAATTCAACTTCACACAGATATGTAGTTAGAAAATGGAGGAATAGTTCAACACCCTTTTTAGGTAATTGCTGATATTCTTATTTGATACTACAACAAAATTGAACAAATAGTAGTTTCTTAAAGGCTCGCTGCAGTGTGAAAGCTGAAACCACAGCAATGAATTTTTCATACACGTTACAATAAAATACACTATTCTTCCTTGCACTTCGAATGGATCGTTCGTGCATGATTGTATGACATTCTGCATGGGTCATTTGGAAAACATTATTTTACTGATACAGGCAGATCTTCCAAGTGTTGACACACTTCAATATAAAACATTTCAAAAATCACATGTTTATATCACTACCTGTCTTATCTGAGGAGGCTTTAAATATTTGGAAACTGTTAAGCTCACAGTGGCAAGTACAAATTTTCCGAAATTCTTATTTCCACTTAGAAGCTGGAATTTTATCATTGGCAACAAATATTTTCAGTTGTTTCCTTGAAGTGATTGGCTCACTTCATTCATTTTTGAGAAATGTCTGCCAAATGCCCAAGAGTTTGTCTGTCCATCCTTATTTGAAGTAAAAATGGTGTCCTATGGAAAAAAGTAGCTATTTCAGCTCCAGACACAATCCCTGAAGTATTCCAGTAAACACTAGGGTGCTTTAAGCATCCTTCCTGCCTCGTCACACACACTGTTAAAAAGATATATGATGTATATTCAAAGGCTGGGATTTAATAAAAGTAATCATCTTTACTGTTTCATCAAGGACAATTAAAAATAAAACTGATTTTTAAAAAACAACTGAGGGTGAAGGATGCAATAACCGTTAGTACAGCTTGGAGCCACCGCCCTGATTCCTGCTAAGGTGCCAGCCATCTTACTCACCCACTGCTTTTGCATCATCAGGGCAAATGCCCACACAGTGAAAAAGACAATGTCCTCATACCATTATGAAAATAATTCTGATCGTGGGGACTCCATGAGAGGGTTTCTGGAACCTCCAGAGGTCTAGGGACCACACCTTAGGAACCATTACCATATGACACATACTCTAAAATTTCTATTAGAAAGCTTCATGTTGCCAAAGATGAAGAAAGCCACATAACGCAAGACCTTAATGGAAAATGTTTAATTTATAAGTGCATATTATATATACACTCAACAAGTAACTCCAAAATTGCCAAGAGGACTGCAAATGGATATGTCCAAGTAGCTGGTTACAACCTACAGGTGCCTTTCCAGAACCGCCCAATCCCCCGCCCCCCCCACCCCCACCGCTGCCTCCAAAGCCTCCTCTTGACTTCTTACTCCTTGATTTTCAACCAATCAACCACCCACCAAATGACAGTCCCTGCCAGGAGCTTTCAGCTATGAGGGGCTGATTAAGCTGGAAAGACATGAGAAAAGTACAATTGTATTAATCAATATACGACTGCTGTCTTTTACAGTTATTTTTCAGGTCTGGTTTTATATACTGGGCTGCGATTAAGCTCCTTTATACGTTGAAGATTAAATCAAAATAAATGTGAACTCTGGTATTTGTTTGGGTCATTATACCTTCATCAGAGTTTCTGAAAAATCATTAAGTTTGATACAAACAAATTTTGCCTTCACATAAAACTACAATATAAACCCACAATATAAACCCACCAGCCAATGTTAAGACTGGTCTCTCTAGGTTAATATATAATGATTCTTCTTGGTTATTCAGGATGACTTCTGAAACCTGTTTTTTTTTTTTTCAAATTATGCAAAAGAGCTAACACAGGAACTAACTACATTCTGAAAAGCTATTTGCTTTAAGATGAGGAGACCCATATCAGCCACAAGGAACTTCTTCTCCAAAGTATAGGTCAATTTTTAATAGAATACTTCCTGTAATCAGAAAGTACACTAAGTTGACACTAATTCAAAATCCCGGAAAAAGCCAATCTAGTCAGAAACTAAGTTGCTAAAGATACCTCCATGTCAATGGCTCAGATTCAGAGAAAGGCTATCCTGAGGCCAGCTCTCCAGCCTCTGCAGCTAGTATCCCAATCAGGGAAGGGAATGATCCCCTCCTGTGATCACTGGGTCCACTTTTGTGTGTTGTCAAGGCACTGTTTCAGGACACTCTAATTTTGGATAAATCCACTTTCCTCTAAGGACTTGGGCACTTTGAGAAGCAGCAGGACTTAAATGGGTCTATTTAAACAGAATCCCTTGGGATGATATTACTGGTATTAGCTTCCTCTTATCTTTAAGGGAAAAGTGTCAGAAGATATAGATTTACCTAGAGTAAATATAACAAAACCTCCATTTAAAATGTTTTTAAAAATCAATTTGGGTCTGAATATTTTAAAGTGGCTGCATCTACAGGAACAAAAAAGTTTTCTAAAACTTTACAAACAAAAAATGTGTCATCAAAAATACCTCCTGAAATTCTCTTTCTTGAACGTTTAACGAAGACTTCAATTAATTTTCATGGACAAATTAAGACTTTCCTTCATACTTTAAATTAAAAACAGAAATACCCCCAAATATATTTGCAACATAAAAGTTGTCATACTTTGAAAGTGATGAACAACTATTACCCAAAATGATGTCCATGTTTGCCCACAGAAAGAATAGATAAAAGGTGAAAGGCAGCATTAGAGAGGGTTTATTTCAAGGAACACAGATACTTTGTGTTTTGACAATACAAGTAGATGCAGATTCTGTCAAACTGTATACACATCTGCTGTTCCTAAAATGGGTTCTGTGTATCAGGGTGGTGTGCTTCTTGGGTTGAAAATGTTCAAGTAAGAGTGTGACATAATTGCTAAAATAGAAGTCCCGAGATCACAGGGTCATGGTTTGACAGTCAAGTTAATACAATAGATTTTAATTAGGAAGAGAATGCATGCAAAAGAAAGGTTTTACTGAACTCAGAATCTCTACTTTTTTTTGGGGGGGGGAGGTAATTCGACTTATTCATTCATTCGTTCGTTCGTTCATTCATTCATTTTATTTATTTATTATGGAGGTGCTGGAGTTTGAATCCGGGACCTCGTGCATGCTAGGCTTACACTCTAACTCTAAAGCTAAACTCTCCCCACTAGAATCTCTTTAAAAAGCAAGTCCACAATGTGCCCTAAAAACAGGTACAAATTCAGGGATATTTGCCGTAACTAATCACAATCTGCCTCTTTCTGTTGTGAAAATTAAAATACTAAAGAATTATTCCAAGTTCATGGTTCTTTGTAGCAACTGCATGGGAAACAGGAGAGGTAAGAACATAAACACAAGTTACACAAGTTGAAAATATATGTGTGAGGGGCAATACCTTAAGATATTTCACAATGTCTACCTGGAGTACTGTTAAAAATTCATTTATAGCGGGGAGGGTATAACTCAATGGTAGAGTGCATCTTTAACATGCACGAGGTCCTGGGTTCAACCCCCTAAAGGTCCTGGGTTCAACCCCAGTACCTCCTCTAAAAATAAATAAATAAATCTAGTCACCCACCCTCCAAAAAGAAATAGATGTATGAGTTAAAAAACAACAACAACCACCTTAGCTGAAGTTTCAGAGGTAACCACATATGGATGAAGTTAGTGTGATACAAAGAATGTGGAAAGGCACAGAGTATGAAAAGCTGCATTTTGGAATTTTTATAACAATAATTATATTGTGTAAAAAGGGCAATAAAGAGGCTGATGTTGGATGTGCAACAAATGTTAAGATCCCAGAAAGCAGAAGACTTGGGGCTAATGAAAACAGGGTGTCCTCGGCCAAGTGTGATGCGACTTCACCCTGCATCCTGCAATGAAAAGGGAGGATAACAAATACAACTTTGTAGAAAAAGCAGCAGAATCTTGACTGAGCTGCAGTCCAGGCACATGAGATCTGGAGGAGCAATTGCTAGGAATGTATTCCTTTAAGAAGCGGCAGTGAGCTTCTGGCCTATTTCAATGTTCTTAGAACACCTTAGTCACTTTCCATCCCCTTCTCTGTTCCTTTGGATACAGAAAAAACAACAAACAAACAAAAACAAACATCTGTAACTGTCCCCAGTAGGCTGAGTCAAAGGGATCACAAAAAAATAAGATTTTCAAGGAAAAAGTTTCAAAAAGTGCTTAGTTTTTTCATTAAAAAAAAAAAAAAAACTAGGGGGGAGTGTAGCTCAAGTGGTAGAGCACATGATTAGCATGCACAAGGTTCTGGGTTCAATCCCTGGCATTTCCTCCAAAAATAAATAAGTAAACTTAATTACCTCACCCTGCCAAAAAACAAAAAAACAAAAAAAACAACTAACTTTGTAAATGATATTTGGGGGGAGGGTAATTAGGTTTATTTATTTTTAATTTTATTTATTTTTAATGGAGGACCTCATGCATGCTAAGCAGCAGCTCTACCACTGAGCTATACCCTCCTTCAGGTAGGCATTGTCAAATACCATAAGTAGAGGAGGAAGGAATTAAAGATGAGGCAGGAGGGATAAATTAGGAGTTTGGGATTAACAGATACACACTACTATATATAAAAGAGATGAACAAGAAGGTCCTACTGTAGAGCACAGGGAACTATATTCAACATTTTGCAATAACCTATAATGGAAAAGAATCTGAAAAAGAATATACGTATAAGTGAATCACTCTGCTGTACACCTGAAACTAACACAGCATTGTAAATCAAGTATACCTCAATTAAATAAATAAATAAAAAGAATTAAGGATGCCGAAGCTGTAAAACCTAGGTTCAGAAAGCTGGGTCTAGCTTGTAAATGTGGTGGGTTGAATCAATGGTAGAAGACAGAAACTAATCACAGAGAACAAAATCTTGCTCCTTATAAGGAAAAACGCCCTGTTTCATTGTGACAGAACACAAGAGGGGCTTAGTCAAGCCATGACTGTAAGATGAACAACTTTAACACAAACACTCAGGATCATTACCGTCTCACTTTGACCTGGAATGGATCTCCCTGTTCATTTCCTGGTTTCTGTGCGTTGGCTTGGACAGCGAAGGTTGTCTACATAGATGTTGTCGACATAGATACACACGTTTCTTTCCTGAGCCCGCTCAATCGACAGATGCCAGAGTTCAGTCCCTTGTCCCTCCTCCAGCTGTCCAGCACTCCTCTAAGCCCTGGAGAACTCCCTGTACCTCTCAGACATCCCACTCTCTTCTCCACAGGTGAGTCTCTCCTCCAGGAAACACATTCAAGACCAACCCAAGGGCAGAAGAAAAGAGGGGGAGGCAGAGAGAAAGAAACCACATTCTAAATACCAGGAAGATCTTTGAAGGCAGTCCAAAGACAAAAGAAGAACAAAGTATATAACCTAAATTTTTAATGAGAAGAAAAAGCTAAGTCTGACTTATTTCTAAGACATCTTTATAAGCTTGACTTATTTCTAAACTCTATAAACATTTCCAGGTGTGTGTGGTGGGGATGCAAAATATTACAAAAATATCATAGGAAAAAAAAAGAGCCCTGGCACCTGAAACTTAGTTAACACCAATGAGAAAGATTGTCCAAACTCTTAGGTATTAACTCACTATTTTTTTTAATGGAGGTGCTGGAGATTGAACCCAGGACCTCGTGCATGCTAAGCCTGTGCTCTATACTGAGCTATACCCAACGCCCTCTGTTTTAAAACTTACTTCTAATTTTAAGTAAAGAAGGTTAAGCAAGCACAGGTGTTGTCCCCTATTAAAACTAGGGAAGGGGTTATAAATCAATAAAAAAATGTTAAAATAAAATAAAATAAAACTAGGGGAGGGGGGCCTAGCTCAGTGGTAGAGGGCTTGCTTAGCATGCACAAGGTCCTGGGTTCAGTCCCAGTGCCTCCATTAAAAAATTAAAAAAAAAAAAAAAAAAACAATTACCGCCCCCCCCAAAAGACAAAGGATCCCAGTTCTTAACCCTACTGCCACAATCAAGCATCTGACCCAAAGGATCCACGTGAAAAGCTACACTGGACCGATAGTTCCAGAAACTCTCTGGTGCTGGAGGTAAGAGGTGAAAATGGTCCCTGTGCATGCCAAGTTAGGGGAAAAAAAAAGCCATGAATCTGTAGAAATGGAGAATAAAGCAGAGATGCAAAAAAACACTACTTCTGGCATTCAACATGGGTGTACCACCACGCTTTCCATGGGCTGACTTCAAGTCCTTTGGGAGATGGGCCTGTTCTTCCAGCCCCTGCTTCTGTAAGATATCCCTTGATATCCAGCAGTCACCTGCCACACATCCTGTGGGTTGAGCACCTCTCCTGTTACAAGACTGCTTTTCCCGCCTCCCTTGCAGCCACACATGAGTGTGTGAGGTCACCCTGACTAGTCAGATATACGGCGTATCTACCAGGGGCTACAGAGAGAGAGATTATCCTCTCTGATAAACTCCTCTTCTTTACTGACTTGGTCGTAGCTGTCTGTGATGCTTGGGGCTGCTGCAGTCATCCTGTAACCATGAGGAGGAAGCGTTGCTGTTGTGCTGGGAAAGACAGAAGCAAGGAATGGAAGGCACCCGGCTCTCTGAAGAAATTACTGAACTTCAACACCCATCCTGGGACATCCCTGCCTCTGGGCTTCCTGTAATGTGAGATAATATGTGTCTGTATCATCTAAGCTGCCTTTTTGAGGTCTTTTGTTACTTTCAATCTAACCCACACACTTGTCTTTCTTTCCAAAAACTGCAAGCATTCAATCATTTCTTACAGAGCGCTGACCATGAACCAGCTCTGTGTTGGACACTGGAATTGGAGTGGAGAACCCTAGAGTTGTAATGGGGGGTAAACTAACAGGGCAGTGGTGCTCACTCTAGATGTGGGATTTGAGAAAGCCTTTCAGAGGAAGTGCTGTTTAAACTGAAACAAGAAGGGTAAGTAAAAGTCAGTTGGGCAACTTGGGGCAGAGAGGGGACAGAGGGGGAAATGTTCCAGGTAGAGGGAAAGGAATGTGCAAAAGCCTCAGGAAGGAAAAAGCACAGCAAATTGAAGGAAATGAAAGACATTCAGTGGATCTGGAGTGTAAGGGAAGGAGTAGCGTGAAGGGGAGACTGGTGGGAGCCCGATCAGTCAACACTTTGGAGACCACGGCCAGGATTTCCCAAGTCTGGTGATTTCAAAACTGGTGGCAAACGTTAGCCACCTAATACAATCCTTCTTTCTCTCTAAGACTTCTTTATGGCTTAAAGCCTGTGTTTTAAAACTATTTAATAAGGCTTCAGGATATAATCTATGATTCTGAAAAGAGGTTTTGTTTTTGTTTTTTTACTAGAGGAAGCCCATTAAAGAAGAGAAACCTAAGTTTTTTTTTTTAATTGAAGTATAGTCCGTTACAATGTGTCAGTTTCTGGTATACAGCATAATGTCCCAGTCATGCATATATATATACATATATTCATTTTCATATTCTTTTTCATTAAAGGTTATTACAAGATATTGAATATAGTTCCCTCTACCATACAGAAGAAATTTGTTTTGAGAAACCTAAGTTTTGAGAAATACCAAAAGCCTTACTGATCAATATTTTCTTCTACTTAGACCCATAATCCAGACCCAGAAGTTTTAAATTTTATATTCCCAAACATTCCTAAGCAAGAGAGTGTAATATAAACGCTTTGGACTTGGGAGCCTTGACACTAGGGTTAAAATTCTGACTCTAATAGTCACAAGTCATGTTACTTTGAGCAAAATTCTTTCTCTATTAAGCCTCAGTTTTCTTATCTATAAAATGGGAAAATAGCCTCTCCCTACCTGATACAGGTTCTTAAAAAAAACAAACGACATAATGTATATATACCTGGTAAGTGTAAAATTTTGCTATTTGCCCTGTTAAACTTGTGAAATATAATTTATTTTAGTTCTATACTCTCAAAACAGTTGATGTCTTGGCATGGACATTCTCAGAAGAGGAATTAAAATGAGAGAATAGCCTTTAGAGGAAGGAATAATCAGATAGAAAGTCTGGATTTTAAAATAATTTATTGAGATAAATGCTACAAGAACAACTATTATAACTATCTTAATGCAGCCTCCTTATTTGCAAATCCAAAGTCCAAAGATTCCCACAAGCCAAGTTTTTTCTAAACTCATCTGGTGACAAACATTACCCAAGCCTATTTATAATTTTGATGTATCACACTTAGTGTGATAATTCTCATCTTTCATGGCAGAACCATATTGTTGTATGATATATGACATATTTGTTATAGTTCCTTTCTAAATTCTAAAAAAATTGGAATCCCGAAAGACATTTGGCTCCAAAGATAATGGATAATGGATGTTGGGTCTAATTTGGGGAAATTAGTTCCTCAATAAGACAAGATAGGAAAAATAAAAGATATAAGGATTGGAAAGGAAGAAATAAAACTGTCCCACAGATAATACGATTAACTACGTGCACAGACAAAATAATCGAGTGGTAACTTATTAGAATTAAGAGTTTAACATGATTGTTGGATACAAAATAAACGTACAGGACCCAATTGCTTTTCTATACACCACAATTAATATTTAATTGTTAGTTTACAGTTGGATTGATGTGAAACTCTTCGGTATAAGAGAAATTTAAGATCACTCAAACCCTCTGCCAACTGGAGATCGAAAATAAAGATACATGTATGAAAGAAAAAAAAACTGAAATCAATCGAAAAATCTGTTACTATTACTTTTTCCTTGATTGATGTGCTTCTTATTTTGTTCCCATAAAAAATATAAAACGTTCTTTGGAAGACGAGCATCATTTAATACCTGAGTATGGATTGATCTTTTTTTTAACATTTTTTATTGATTTATAATCATTTTACAATGTTGTGTCAAATTCCAGTGTAGAGCACAATTTTTCAGTTATACATGAACATATGTATATTCATTGTCACATTTTTTTCTCTGTGAGCTACCGTAAGATCTTGTGTCTATTTCCCTGTGCTATACAGTATAATCTTGTTTATCTGTTCTACAATTTGGATTGATTATTGATTGTAAAAAAAGACTTCACACTCAGGAGGAAAAAACTTGAAAAAAAAATCCAAGACTATTTATTGTCTAAAAGCTAGAAATATTTTTCACATACTATCACAGGAATTTAATAATTTCTCTCAAATAAAATGTTTATGAAGGTTAAGAGAACACAAAAGATTACAGTAAGCAACATATGCTGTTTCCTCTCTATGCCAAAATCACATTCATCCTTTCATTCACCCAACGATATATTTACTGAGCACCTATAATGTGTCGAACATTATTCTAGGAACTGAGAGCATAACAGCAAAGAGAAAATATAAATTTTCTACTCTTCTGGAGCTTACATACTAGTAGGTCTTTACTGTACAAATCCATAAAGAAATCTCAGAAAGATTAACTCAAAATTAATTTAGTTTATTCCCAGGAGAAGAACTACTGGGTCTCCAGACAGGAATATTTTTAAAATCCATTGATACCTATTAGCAGAAGTGACAGTCAAAATATTTAACCAATTATCAACAGACTCCCCATCCAGTCAGAGCAGAGGCCAGCTGTGCTGAATGAAAACCAATCTTGTCTGTTGCCCAAGTCTTTTCCGGAAAAGGTGAACAAATTACACCCCACCAACAGAGAACATGGTCCCTGTCTTACAGAACCCCGACCAGAATCGAATATTACCATTTGTAAAACAAAAACACAAGTGAACAAAAACAAAACCCAAAAAGCCCAAAATTGCTTTATTCTGCATCTCTTTGATTATTTGTTACGTTAACTTTTTTAGACATGTTCACTGGCATCTGGAATTTCCTCTCACAACTGTTCCCTTCTTGATCTTTATCCCCTTATCTATTAGAAAATTTGAATGTATCTTATTGTTTTGCATAAACTCATCATATCTTAAAGTTTGTCATATTTGGTATAAATGTCTTTCCTAGTTTGTTGGATTTAAAATTTGATATATATTTTTGACACAGAAATATAAACGTATGGTTACCTCAGGGGGTTAAAACTAAGAAGGTTCTCCACTATTTTATGCTTCTCTGGGTGTTCCAAGTTTTCTTCAATGAGCATTTTTCCTGATTATCAATAGAGTACAGTGCTAATCTAACTCACACGTTATTATTTTAAAGACACCTAAGAAAATATCTAGTCTGGAAGTAACTTCTACCTTCATTTTACTGCATTCTATTTCCTCTAGGCAGTAATTCATTGGCATAAATGTTGCCATTTTATGCAAGTTCCTAAAAGGCAAAACATCTCTACCGACATGTCATGTAACATTTAATAGAAATCCAGGGTTCACTTTCAAATGTCTTTTCCTTTAAATTTCTAAAACTACTGCCAAATGCTGCTACCTTCATACTGATCCATTTACCAAAGGTGCACCAGGCATCCTCGCTGGTAATCCCAACACTCGTCACCTCATCCACTCAAGACGACCTCATCTGTGCCTGACTCACCACATCCTGCACCATCAGTCCACACCGACACGGCACGTACCGCCTGGGTGCCCTTGGTAAATATTTGCGGAATGAATGAATGAGTCAATGGAAACTTCTTCAACCATCACCGTGATTCTTCTGCGATTTAATTCCTTCGAGTACATGATCAGAGTCAGTTTGGTTCACATACGTCGTTTATTATCCCAGATTTCATGATAACGTGTTCCAGCCAAAGTACTCTGCTCTCGTGGAGTTATTCAAAATGTGATTTACGAAGAGCACGCGATCACATGAGACTGTACATGTATAAGGTGTTAAAAAAAAGAAAACAAAAACAAGTCATACCGTTAGGACTGGTAAGTCCCTGAGACCAAGTGCAAAAAAAAGTTAAAAAAAAAAAATTTTAGTGTATGGCTGCCTTCCTTAATCTGTTACCAAAGACTATGAGATAGCTCAGTGTTTAGATTATTACCTATAATCCTGGAACAAGTGTTTTTATTAAATTATACACAGGTAGTCAGTTTCCTTAATAACTAAAAGCTATTCCAGAGGGGAGGGTATAGCTTAGAGGTAGACTGCCTGCTTAGCATGCATGAGGTCCTGGGCTCAATCACCCATATCTCCATTAAAAAATACATAAACCTAATTTTTTTTTAATAACTAAAAGCTATTAAAGTTTTAAAAATAAACATGAATGGATATTTCCAAGAAAACCCACGAGGTTTGCTCTAGTTTTGAGTGGTTGTAAATTATTTCTAGCTGCATCTTCTTTCGCTGTTCTGAGCTCCTATTTCCGTGTTACACATTTCTTTGGGGTAAATGCTAATATAACCAATACACTGATACCAATGCTTTCAAAATGAACCAGAATGAATAAACTAAAAACACATAGCACTGCTGGTCAGACAAGCATTTTATTGCACGGCAGGGGGAGGTCTGTGGATTCTGCAGCATGAGGCACTGCAGTTAGACTCCAGTCTCTGCACTTCACCGCACTAGCAGTGAGAAGTCCCATAACGTCTATGTTACAGTTTCACCTGTGTTATGATACTGCTAGGATGTTTAATCTGTCAGCAAGCTATTATTTAGTTACTTACTTACTTGGTGCCAATTTTCAGCACTTTACTCCGTATCCACTCATTTGATGTTCCAACAACTTTACCAGGTTGGGTATTTTGTTTTCCTCCCACTGTCTCATTTTTGCTTTTCAAATCTCATGAGAGTTGATCTCACTTGTGAAACCTAAACACAGATCCCTAAGTACAAAAGCACCTGAGAAATGTAATTTTTAGCCTTCCAGTCTTTATGATAAAGTGGAAACTTAGAGGGGTGAAAAGTGAGCACTGAGAGTCAGTAAACAGACAAAATCAGAATAAATTCACTATTCTCAGCGAATTTCAGTGACTTCCCAGTGTATTCCAAAATTCCTTCCGATGGCCAGAGGGATCCTATATTGTCTGGTCTAATGTGATCTTTCTGACTTCTCCTAATAGTCTTTTTCTTTTTCATAAACTTTTTTTTAATTGTAAAATATACATAATGTAAAATGTACAATTTTAACACTAGATTCCATTCCCACTTTCTGCATTTTTTTTAGCCACAGGGTGAACTAATAAGGAAGCCCACGCTGCTGGGGGTTATGACCACAACCCTGCGCCTAAGAGCAGAAACGCCACTGTTCTAGGATTTTGGGTAGGACCACAGGAAAATTCTAATTCAGTGGGAAGTACCCATTATTTCAAGAATTCTTCAAAGAATTAGGCAAATAAAAGGACGTTATTGGTCTGGGAGGTGTTGGCAACTCAAGATAATCTACATGGTCAATGTAACCGCCAACATCATTTTTTCTTTAATTTTCAAGTATAGTTGTATAATATAAAATACAGCTGTTTAATATAGTGATTCACATTTTTTAAAGGTTATACTCTATTTACAGTTATTACAAGCTATTGGGGGGGAGGGTACAGCTCAGCGGTAGAGCGCATGCTTAGCACGCATGAGGTCCTGGGTTCAATCCCCAGTACCTCCATTATAAACAAACAAACAAACAAACAAACCTAATCACCCTGGCCAATTTTCTTAATTAAAAAAAAAAATTAGCCGTGTTCCCCGTGCTGCACAATATATCCTTTTAGCTTATTTTATATCTAATACTTTGTACCTCTTAATCCTCTACCCTTATGTTGCCCCTCCTCCATCTTTTGGCAGGGGTATTAACAGTTGAATTGCAAGGTACCTTATTTTGTTATCAATATACATTGGGCTAGTCTTCTCTCTTTTTCTTTTTTTTTTTTTTTTTTTTTGCAATCACAAGTAAAGATTGGCAAGATTCATTTGAAACAGACATCTTCTATCCTGAGCACTCAATCTCTTGAGTGTCGATGATCCAGGTCATGGATAATAATAATAATGGTTGCCACTTCTCGTGTCCTTACTATGGGCAGGCTCTGCTCCAAGCACTTTAGATATTTCATTTAATCCTCACGACCATCCTATGAGGGAGACACTGTTAATATCACATTATTTGAGATGGGTAAGATGAGGCTTAGAAAGGTTAAAAGACTTGCCCAAGGCCACACAATTATTAACCAGGAGAAATGAAATATGAACTCAGCTCTGGAGGCTGTGTGCTTACACTCTATTGCAGACTGTCTGCTCAGGATAATCCTTGCTCTCTGAGGGAGGGTATAGCTCGACTGGTAGAGCACATGCTTAGCATCCACAAGGTCCTGGGTTCAATCCCCAGTACCTCTCTAAAAATAAATAAATAAGCCAATCCTCCCCTCCTCGGAAAAAAAAAGAATGAAGGACTCATCTGCCTTGTAGGAAGCTGGGAGAGTATGCTGCAGTGGTCACCTGAGTCAAAATTTATGGGTTGAATGGTTGTGTATTTGAAACTTTCAAATGAAGAGGAGGGAACTGGGACTCTAAACCAATCTTACAGATAATCATGGTAGTCCCAAATATTCAACTGTAAAGTTTAATGCAAATATCAGAATGTAAAATTTAAAATGTCTTCTGTAGATGTTATCTTAGAAGATACTAAAACAAAATTTATTTCCCCATATACTTCAGGTATCACAATGCAAATTTCCATGTCATTTTAAACCTATGTTTATTCCAAGTAAAGGAAATAAATTTCAACAATACAAGAAGAGGTTACATTATAATCATTATACTATTTAGTATTTAGTATACTATATACATAGCATATAGATAGCAAGTAAAACAATAGTCCAGTTCAAGTTTTACTTTAAGGAAGATTAAAACATGCAGTTATTAACCTTGTTGTTCTCATCTCAGTGACCCAAAGCACCTCCAGCAAAGAATTTTGCTTGAAGACTTATTTGCTGCTTTACTTATTAAAAATAAATGTGAACAGCAACACAGCCCAACCAAGTGAGCAGACCACACCCTTGTTATGCAATATAACACCATTATGCATTTGAATATTTTAATACAGCCTTATAAAAAGAGAAGATATTTAACTCAAAAATGGATTCTTCAGAAAGATCTTATTTTATGAAACCATACATCCATAAACATTATCCTCTGGGGAGAAAATATCTTTCTAAAATAGAGGAAAGAATCAATGCAGATTCTTTTACATTTAAAATAAAAACCCATAGACAATTTTTTTTTCATTTGCAACAGCCAAATATTCAACAGTTTAATAGTTACTTAATGACCTTGGTTTACTGCACTGATTTATTTTTTATTTTTTAATTAATATACTTTATCTTTTTTTATGGTAGTTTCAGGTTCACAGAAAAACTGAGTGGTATGTACAGAGGTTCCATATACTGCTCTCCCTACTCCAGTTTTGGCTATTATTAACATCTTTCGTTTATTTATTTATTTTTGATTGGGGAAATAACTAGGTTGACTTATTTATTACTATTTCTTTTTAATGGAGGTACTGGGGATTGAACCCAGGACCTTATGCATGCTAAGCATGCACTCTACCACTGAGCTATACCCTCCCGCTATTAATAACACCTTGCATTAGTGTGGTACACGTGTTAGAATGATCAGTCAGTATCAATACATTATTAACGGAAGTCCACAGTTTACATTAGGGTCCACTCTTGGTGGTGTACATTCTCGGGGTTTTGCCAAATAATGTCATGCATCCATCATTACAGTATCATACAGAGTTATTTCACTGCACTCTTACCCCTATTTTACTTAGCAATATGCATTTCAAGTTCTTCCATGCCTTTTTGTGATTTGATAGCTCAGTTTCCTTTACTGCTGAATAATACTTCATTGCCTGGATGTACCACAGTTTGTTTTACCCTTCATCTACTGAAAGACATCTCGGTTGTCTCTGAGTTTTGGCAATTATGAAAAAGCTGCTATAAATCTCTGGGAGGTTTTTTTTGGGGGGGGTAGTTAATTAGATTCATTCATTTATAGAGGTACTGGAGATTGAAGCCAGGGCCAAGCACAAGCTCTACCACTGAGCTACATCCTCTCCCAAAAGCTGCATAAACATCGTTGTGCCAGTCTGACTAATATTTTACCTTCAAGAAAAGAAATTCTTTTTTTTCATTCCTGAGTTTTTCTCATTATTTCTTTATTTTAAAAAGCAACATTGATAACAAAACAATTACAGTATTCTTTAAAAAGCACACTGCACAGGAACATCAGGATTTCCTCAAATTAAGGAAACTTTCTCTTGGCTGGTTCTCTCAGCATCATCGGGCATTTACAAGAAATGCTAATGAACCAAAAGGACATGGAGCCTTTGTTTACGAATTATGAATAATTTAATGTGTGGCAAATTGTAGGCATGCTGTGTCTTTTGTTTTTGTTTTTGTTTTTGTTTTGCAAGCAGTATTTGTAAAGATAGCATAAACTAGCAAGACAACATTCACTTCTCCAGGGAAGCCTCTTGAAGTTCCCTGGACTTAGCTGGTTCCTCTCCTAACATCATATACCTTCCCCTTGTGGCACTGATCAGAGAATAAATCCACATTTACCTGGGAAGTTCTTTGATTGGTAAGCTCCATGAGGACAGACACCTTCTGTCTCTGCTCACCCTGTACTCTCCCAGGACATAACAGAATGAATATTGTGGCAAAACTACTATTTTAATAATATCAAAAAAGCCGGTGTTAGTGAGAAACTTCTTAAACTTAAAAACATAGTTTTGAGAAGATTCAAATGGCATCTTATGCATGGCTAATTAAAAATTATTGTAGAAAGAAAAGACAAAAGAATTACTAAGATTCACTGCAATTTTCACTATCAAAATTTTGTTTTTACACCTGCTGTATGTCATATAGAGATCACCTGGGTTATTTTCAATGCAGTCAGAAGAGTCCACTTTTTTTTTTCTTTGTTGGGGGAGGTAGTTAGGTTTACTTCTTTATTTATGTTTAAAGGAGGTACTGGGGACTGAACGCAGGCCCCTGTGTATGCTAAGCATGTGTTCTACCACTTGAGCTATACCCCTCCCCCAGAGTCCACTTTTATACAGCTATTTATCACTTATTAAAATAAGAATATATGGGTGGGGGTGGGTATAGCTCAATGGTAGAACACATGCTTAGCATGTATGAGGTCCTAGGTTCAATCCCCAGTACCTCTGTTAAAAAGAAAAAGAAAAGAATATATGAATAGAGAAATGTGGTATATATAAACAATGGAATATTATTCAGTCATGTGAAAGAAGGAAATCCTGCCATTAGGGACACATGGATGGACCTTGAGGGCATTATGCTAAGTGAAAGAGGTCAGACAGAAGAAAGACAAATACTGTAGTGTATCACTTATATGTGGAATCCAAAAAAGCCAAACTCAAAGAAACAGAGAGTAGAATGGTGGTTGCCAGGGACTAGGAAATGGGGCCTGGGGTGAATATGGGAATGGGGAGATACTGGTCAAAGAGGACAAATTTCCAGTTAGAAGATGAAAAAGTTCTGAGGATCTAATGTATAGCATGATGATTATAGTTAATAATATTATATTATGTACTCAAAAGTTGCTAAAAGAATAGATCTTAATGTTCTTACCACAAAATACAGATGGCAATTATGTGACATGATGGAGGTGTTAGCTAATGCTATGATGGTGATCACTTTGTAATATATGCGTATCCAATCAACAAGTTGTATACCTTAAATGTATACAATGTTACATGTCAATTATATATCAATAAAGCTGGGGGGGGGGAATATAATGTAGCTAAATTGCACTAGAAGAATTTCTACAAACTCCGAAAATTCTGCCCCCTGAAAATCTAAAATGGGGGCTTTATTTCAAGCACGTCACAATCACCTTTTGTTAGTTAGAAATAGCAAAATAATACATCAGAAAAGACAATCAAATTGATATCGTTTTCCTCCAAAGCCAACATACAGCAGCCAAGCTGATTTTTTGAATCAAACTGACAATTAGATTGCGCTGGTTTCATCAAAAGTCTTTATGGGTTTAATAGTGATTTTGGATGAAAGATACACCCAAGAAAACATTTTGGAATATCAATTTAGTAATTTGCTCCAAAAGAGATCACCATGATTGCTCCATCTGGAACCAAAATCTGCCACACAAATTCAGATTTAGCAATAATTAACTGGAAAGAAATAAACACCACCACCCTGGCTTGTGTTGTTGTTTGTTTTGGTTTTCTGAGTGATGGCTAGCCAGAGAGAAACCTCAAGTTTTTTCAAGTGGTCAAATGCACAATACTGATTTTATTTACATAAACACTGGACTAGTTTCACAGAATCCCACTAGATTAAAAACAAAACAAAAAGGGCTACAGAACTTGAAAGCAACCACTACAAGTCCCTTCTAAAGCTGTTCTGATGCCTTTTGGGCAACAGAGCTCTGTTTTAATCATATTTCTCCATGTGAATACTAAGGGGAAATTCCTACTGGCTGTCAAAATCCTAGCATGTTACAAATGACATCAACAGCCGTGACTCTGCCTGGAAGATGATGTAATAGGTGCTTATTTTCACATCAGCAACATACGTGAACATGGATTTTCCCATTTAATTAGGGTACTTTAGAATCATCTTCTAACTTTTCTTGGATTAGGCATTTTTCCCCCTTTTGGTTTACTATGTGTTGTCTACTTGAGACTAGCAGTACATTAATAACTTTAGAACGACTGTTTCTGTAACACTTAAACAACCTCACATCACCATAAAACCAAAAGGTACTAAGAATTTAGCAACAATGTCGGAAGCTACCAGGAGGAATAGAGAATTAATATGCTATGCCAACTCAGCAGAGAGAGAGTCCAATTCAAACCTTCAGTTTCTCATACTCACTCTGAATGCCTTAACAGATTCAGGGGAGGTTAGCACTCAGGAACTTTGAAAAGCTGCCATTTTCTCAAGTGGCAGGCAGCCTTGGGCCCTTCATTCCCACTGCAGGGACAGCAGAGACGAGCAAACGCCTCTGATGGGGGAGGGTTAGCTCAGTGGTAGAGCGCATGCTCAGCATGCACAAGGTCCTGGTTCCATCCCCAGTATCTCCACTAAAGAATAAATAAATAAACCTAATTAAACTCCTACCAAAAAAAAAAAAAAAGCCCCTGGAGATCCTGGGTGTCAGCACACAGCCAGATTTAGTTCTAACATCCTCTATCACCAAGACAACTTAAAAATCACTATTTTTAAAAAATTTATTTTATTTTGTTTAATTGAAGTGTAGTTGATTTACAATGTTGTGTTAGTTTCTGGTGTACAGTTAAGGATTAGAAGATAGAGATTACCATATATAAAACAGGGGGGAGGGTGTAGCTCAGCAGTAGAGCGCATGCCTAGCGTTCACAAGGTCCTGGGTTCAATCCCCAGTACCTCCATTAAAAATAAATAAATAAATAAATAATGAAAAAACCTAACTACCTCTCCCCTTAAAATTTTTTTTAAAAAAACAAAAATAGATTAAAAGGGTCCTACTATACAGCACAGGCAACTACATTCAATATCTTGTAATAAAATCACTATTAAATAGATACACAGAATCCCACCTGTTTTTGTTTATTTTTTAAAGACTTTACCAAAACAATGTCAAATTGCTGGCTATTTTTCCAAAGTGCTTCTGACATAACATAAAATTGGTCATACGGGTTTTTAGGTAATGAAAATTATGATAGCAATTTCTAGAAATTTCACACCTAATAAACTTAAGGGCACCTGTCAGGTCTTTTCACATCCACCCCCTCGGCACCTCGCTCAGTGCCTGGCACACTGCATGTTTGTAGAAGTGAGTTACAACACAGTTAAACTGAATGATGTTTATAGTCAATCTAACTATAGTGGCTTTAAAAAAAGAACCAAATAGTTATTTTCCGTCACACGCTGTAATTACAGTAAGGTGTAAAAAAGTCAACCTTGACCTCTCACTGTGAGCTCCACTCTCTCCTACTTCAGAACACTACCATTAGCCAACTTAACTAAACGCCACTAAATACTGGTTTTGGTAGATAGCTTAACAACTGATTTGGTGAAAAATTAATTTGCAGACAGAACAATTCCTAATTAATTCTTTGAGTTTGGTCTAACGTTGTGGGTGTTTTTTAAAATAGCACCTGATGTACCCTTATAACCTGTTTTGCAACAAGAGTGTTTAGACAATCATTACGGAGACTTCAGACACGACATAGCAATCCTTTCATTACTTGAGAGAAAATTTATAGAACCCTTCTGAGGAGTTTAAGCTCAATTATTTTACATAGCGTTTACAATCGCTTTTAAATTCCCCAAGACCAAGGAGCTTCCCAGAATAGCTCTTTGCCATCTTAGAGACAATATGCCCAGGACGAGTCTAGCTTTTATCTTTTTTCTTTTAAATGGAGGTGAAATTCACATGACATAAAATTAACTACCTTAAAGTGAACAATTCAGTGGCATTTAGTACATTCACAGTACTGTGCAACGATACTTCTACCTAGTTCCAGAATATTTTCATCAGCTTAAAGTAAAAATCTATACCTACTAAGCAGTTACTCCCAGCCCGTCCCTCGCCCTGGCCCCTGGCAAACACCAACATGTTTTCTGTCTTTATTCTGGATAGTCTATATAAATGGAACTACACAATATGCAACCTTTTGCGTCTGGCTTCTCTCACCAGGCTTAATGTTTTCAAGGTTCATCCAAGCTGTATCATGCATCACGACTCCATTCCTTTTTTTTGGCCAAATGATATTCCATTGTGTGGATCTACCATATTTTGTTTATCCATTCATCTGTCAACGGATATTCGGGGCATTTCCATACTCTAGCTACTGTGAATAGTGCTGCTATGACATTCTTGTACAAGTATTTATTTGAACACCTATCTTCAATTCTTTTCGGTTTATATCTAGGATGGCATTGGTAAGTCATATGGTAATTCTGTGTGTAATTCTTTGAGGAACATCCAGATGGTCTTCCACAGCAGCTATGCCATTTTGTATTTCCACCAGCAATGTACGAGGGTTCTAATTTCTCCACACCCTCCCCAACACTTTTTATTTTCCACTTGTTAAAAATTACAGTCATCCTAGTAGGTGTGAAGTAGTCTCCTACTGTGACTTTGGTTTGTATCTCCTGAACGACTAATGATGTTCACATCTTTTCACGTGCTTGTCAGCCACCTGTATACCTTCTTTGGAAAGCCAATCTCCTTTTATTCCCCACTTCTGTGATAATAAATACAAATCATTTAAAATCTTTATTATTGTTACTTTCTTTAAAGTGGACCCGTCTCTCCACTTTTTGAATCTATGTCTGAAAGTCACATAAGTTAGACGACAGCCTGAAGCAGTGTGTTGTCAAAGGGCAAAATCCAAGACTGTTTCCAGTCTGGTAACTGTCTTATTTGTTGAGCATGTGCAAAGTACTGTCATGCTGGTGACACAGCACTGGCCAAAACAAATAAAAAAACCTGATCCTCACGGAGCTTACCTCCTAAGGAAAGTTTGATAACTACTAAATCTATTAACTTGGAAAATGGACATAGTAAAATTGGGTAACTTTTCATTTTCAGAGAAATACTTTAAAATATAGAACCTATAAACAGGCCGTGTGGGGCTCTTGTATACAGATATTAAGTAACACTGAAGGAATATCTTAACTTTTACTGTTAAGAGTACCGCTTGATATACTAATCAGGCACATTTTACATAATTACAACTAGGAAATGCACAAATTTACTCTAAGTTTACAAAGCTTTCAGTCCAAAAGTACAGAACAACATACTTCATTTGAATAGCCCCACAAATAAAAATGTCAGACAAATAGAAGCACTCCCTTCTTTGTACCCAGAGTAAACTCAATTTTTAGAAATATAGCTGCATTGTATATCAGTTAACATGGTTATAAACTATTGTTTTAAAAGATTTGTTTTCAATAAGGGTATGACCAAAAAGGACATGTATGGTACTCAACCTAAATTTAGAACGGTATGTACTGGGACTTGCCTGCTCAGCATGCACTCTACCACTGAGCTACACCCAATCCCCACCCCCCTTTAAGAGACTTTTAATCTAAATTCAATTTTTTTCTAATAAAATATTCTTGGAGATTACATTTAATCAACTTCTCTTTGCTAAGTTATTACTGTGCCAATACCTAAGATGACGTCATTCTGTATTAGACTTACAACATACTTCTGTGTTAAACCACGTTCATAGCCTCCATCACCAACCTAATAAAAATTGAAATGGGGAGGGTATACCTCAAGTGGTAGAGCACATGCTCAGCATATATAAATAAGGTCCTGGGTTCAATCCCCAGGACCCCCTCTAAAAATAAATTAAGAAGTAAACCTAATTACTACCCCCACCAAAAAAAAAAAAAAAAAAAGAATAGAGGACATGAACAGCTTACAGGAAAAAAAAAAAAACTGCTCTTAAACTTTGAAGAGATAAATGGAAACTACACTGAAATACCACTTTTCACTTAATTGTTAACCAGATATCAAAATGTTTGATTACACATAGTTGGGGAGAATGCAGGACCCAGGAACTCTAACATATGGCTGCTGAAAGCACAATTGTTAGACCCCTTTGGAGGTGGTTTGGTGATACTTCTCCAAGTTCTTGGACTTTATCCTCCAAATATGCTTACACAGACGCAAAATAACACATATGAGACTATTAATCTGTTCTATTTTTAATAGGAAAATATATTGGAAACAATTTAATGATCATAGCAAATTTCAATGTATCCATAGGATGGAGTTTTACTTATTAAAGAATGAATAGTTACATGAAGAAGAATGAGGCAGCAAAGGAAAAAAAAAGAAGAAAAAACCAAGATATAAGTGTTAAAAATGAGGTACCAAATAAAAATACATAAAAATAAAAATAAGGTACCAAAAAATGTGAATAGTACGCTAACATTTGTATGAGGGGGAGGGGCACTTACTTATAAATGCTCTCTGGAAGCATTCACAAAAAAATAGCAACAGTGATTGCACTTGGGAGGAAAAAGGGGTGTATCACCTATTCAAATACATAAATAAATTCAATATGTAAAGAAGTGGATCATGCTTTTGAAGCGGGGTAGGTTATAGCTCAAGTGGTAGAGCACATGCTTAGCATGCATCGAGGTCCTGAGTTCAGTCTCCAGTACCTTCTCTAAATATAAATAAATAAACCTAATTACCTCCCCACATCAAAAAAAAAAAAAATGAATGAATGAAACAAACAAACAAATAAATGAATTATGCTCTTGAAATCATGACTTTTCCCCAATTGGCTTCTTTTTTTTTTTTTTTTTTTTAGGGGGAGGGTTTTTTTTTTTCTAGTGGAGGTTCTGGGGATTGAACAAGTAAAGAACTGTAAGAGGTCCGCCACGACAGAAGACTCTGTTAAAGAAGCCAATTCTTTAAGTGTGTTCATTTAGGTGTGGAAATGCATGAAGGATACTACGAGGACAAAATGGCACACAAGTGGGGTTGACCAGAGGAGGGGAAGGGCCAGGAAGCTACCTGGGGCAAGCACCCCTGCTGGAGGGCAAATCTAGGACAAAGCAGTGCAGAGCCCTGCGAAAGAAGCCAACAGTGCACAGGACAGATGAGAAGGCAGATGTGGCTGGAAGAGAGAGTCTGGAGGGTGGGTGGGCAGGCAAGGTAAAGAGTCGTCTAAATTCAGCTTCTGCTCTGAGATAATGAGACCCCATTAGGTTTGGGCTCAGGTCTGCACCTCACCCTCGGCACCTGAGGTAACCCTGGTTTCTTCATGCTCTCCCCAAGATACCCCTTGGAGCTGCCTGCAGGATCCAAAGGATGGGTCATCTTTTTACTTCTGGGCATTCAGCATTTTACCCAGCTTCCCTGAGCTCAACCTTCTATTGACATCAGCAAATCCTACACTATTCTAGCCTCTCCTCCTTTTCTTTCTTTACTTTCACTCCATATGAGATTGCCTTGTCCCTAGGACTGGCCCACAATTCAAAGACTACTAAGTAAATAGTGTATAAAGTCCTTAAATCTCCCTTTGAGCTACTCTGGTCTCTGCCACAATGAAAAATCAAGATAAGCATAATCTTCAGCTTGGCCTACATTTGCAAATCATTCAACAGCCAGCCCCATTCTTTAAGCATGTGATATGGGTGGGGTCTACACCGCAAACAAATATGATTTAGTTTTAAACAAACAGATCTTTTCACAGACTACTACACACAGGTGACACCTAACTGAACCCTGCTGATGGAGATAATCCTTTGCCCATTCCTGCAATTGACTTTTTAATCTTTTCTTTTTTTAAATAATCAAAGACAACACATAGATCTGCTTGGAATGATCAGAAACACTCTTATCCCAGCCAACTGCTTCCAACTTCCCTTGAGGGTTTCTTCTCATCTGATTGGCTGTTCCTTCCATTTTCTCAATTACTGGCACTTCATAATCCAAAAAAAAAAATCAGAAAGTGAAGAAGAACTCATCATCCTGTATTTCATTTCCATCAGATGCTGGAATACTTTTATCGAGACACAAAGCACTTGACTGCCTACAACTTTTCTGGAACGGTATTACTTACCTACCTTACTTACCTGCTGACCTACCAAAGTGACACAATAAATTAAACACCAAGCCTTTCAGGTTTCTCAGCCAAAAAGTTTTTGTTCAGCAAAGCAGTCTCTGATATTTTTGCCTATAGAGTCACACCCAAGACATTTAGTCCCTGCACAAAGTGCCTGACAACTTAAGGAATGTGCCTAATGATTCTCTCTCTTTTTTTTTTAATTTAAGTACAGTTAATTAAAATGTGTCAATTTCTCATGTACAGGACAATACCCCAGTCATGCATATACATACATACATTCATTTTCCTTTTTTTCCCTAATGATTCTATTTACATGTCACTTTTTGGATTATTGAACCTTTTACAAACCTCCTATTAACATCATTAGCGTTTATTTGAGCTACAGTGTGGGAACTACACATAAAATTTCTAAATAGAGTTTCTAGCCTTGGAAGTAGTTACTCTACCATAATCAACACTGACGTATTCTCTGTTTATTAGGAATCAGTACTCTTGGGACAACTCCTTTCAGTGTCAGTTGATCCTGGAATTCAGGTTACCTGAGAACACTTGAGTTGAAGGGACTTGAGGTCACGCAGTCTAGTTTACACCCAATTCATCGATCCCTCCTACAAAAATCCCCAACAACAAATTGCTCATTCAGTCTCTTCTCAACATGGAATTCCACGCCGTGAATACGATACCATCACAACCAGCAACATGTGAAGGTGAATAAGGATAGCCATTGTTCATGAAGCTTATTGTGTCAGACATTTACTGCCCTAAGTATTCATTAACTTGGTTAATATCCTCAATAATTCCATAAAGTAGGCACTATTATTATCCCCACTTTACAGACGAAGGAGGTGAGGTGACTCGTCCACAATTACTCAGCTAGTTAGTATCAGGCTGAGAACCAAACAGCTGGCATCCCAACAGTAGAGACACGCTGACTGCACTGTAGAAATCCTACAAGGATAGAATAAAAGAACTTTAAAATAAACAACCATTGGAGACTGTATTAGCCCACATGTTCCACCCAGAGAGTGAAGACTGAGGGAGTAGCAGAGAGACGAGATCTATGTGCTTCTTAGCTTTGGTCTGAAAGATTTGCTGCCTCCAGAATATTGATTCTATTTCACAACTAAAGCTACAGAAAATATCACATTTCATTTGATATTTCTTACACAACACTTCTTCAGCAGACTGGCCTGGCTTACATGTCTTTATTTTTAGAGGAGGTACTGGGGTTTGAACCCAGGACCTCATGCATGCTAAGCAAACACTCTACCATTTGAGCTATACCCTCCCCTGTGCATGGCTTACATTTCAAAGGAGAAAAAATGAATTTTAGGAGGAAAAGCTAGGAAAAGTGTTTCTGACCAAAAGGAATTGCAGGGAAATATCCCTTTTTGTGGGTCGAGGGCTATGACAATAATGTAAAATATCAGAGTTTTAAGTACGGCATCACCATACTCGAAAGTATACAATCTTGTGACAAGAACGTGAGGACAAATTTCATTTAAGGAGTTTATTTTTTCCTATAGGTCTTCATGTCAGAGCGTCACAGTTTCCTATTCCACCATCTTCAGAGAGAGTAAGTATAAATGCTTCTCGAATGTTCCTCAACTTTTCAATTTCTTATTCAAAGAGAAAGTGATTTTATTTTTAAACAGAATAATAGAGCATATGGTAGCCCTATTCTTTAATAAATGAACAAGGGCGGTGTTATTTCCTAGCCTGACATCCAAGGGTACTTCTGCAGGTGTTATTATATAACAAATCACCCCCAAAACTGAGCAGGAAAGAGCCATTTAATTCTAGGTCAGCAGTTAGACAGGAACAATGTGTCAAACTGCTGCTCCTTCAAGGCTGGGGCCCCAACTGGAAAGGCTTGAAGGCTGTGAGGACTTGACTGAAGGAGGGTTCAATCATCTGGAAGCCCTTCACTCATATGGCTGTTAGTTGATAATGACTGTTAGCAGAGACCTCAATTGGGCTGTCAGCTGGAAACTCTACAGTTGACTTTCTGTATGGGTTCTGGCTGTTTGGACTTCCTACTAACATGGTGTTGAATTCTAAGAGTAAGCACCCCAGGAAAGCAAGGCAGAAGTACATGGTGTATTTATGATTCTGCTTCAGAAATCACACAGTGTCACCTTCACCATACTCTACCAGGTCAAGGCAGTCACAAAGGTCTGCACAGGTTCAAGGGGAAGGGACGTAAGCCCTCTCCTGCCCCTCAAGGCAAGGAGTCTCAAGGTCACATTGTAAAAGCATGTGGAGTGGGAGATACTGTTGTGTCCATCTTTGCAAAATAGAATCTGTCACACATATGATATAGAGATCCCCTCAAATCTGATTCATTTGGTGATCTAGTATTGCCAATTTTAAATTATCTCTGAAATAAGTAAACAGGAAAATTAAGCAACATATTAGGTACAACAGAGATCTAAGTCAACAAAGTGTGAATTGAATAATTCTCAACATTCTTTAATCATCTCCAAAGCACATAGGCAGCTTTCAAAGAAGTAAAGTTGACACTATTAGACTGTCTGCAAAAACCTATGAAAATGATGCATGTATGACATTAATTTCTGATTAGTACCAAAACTCAATGCCCATAAGTGGCCATTTATTTTTATTTTGCCACTTAGGAACTGGTCCATTAGTTTTACTTCTAAGCTTGTCGAAGCTCCAAGATCTGTTTATTACGTTCTTGTAACAATAGACAAAACCAATCAATTCTTAATTGTCTACACCTCTCCTGAAACAAGTTTCACATAATGATTCTCAGTAAGGTAAACAGTTCAGCAAACAGACAGCACAGCCACTGTCCAAAAGGGCAATATATTATGACTATTTTTCAAAGTGACCGAGTTCCAAAGTTAAATAAGAGGTCTTGCAGGTATAGAACTATGCCAAGAGCTTAGAATTTTACCATTTTAATTCTGGCTTTTCTGATTACCCAAACTTACATTGGGTAATCAGACCCAAAGAGACCCAAACAGCCTGGATCTGTTCTCAGAGCTCCAGATGCATATATTTAACTATCTACTTGATACTCGACACTTAGATACTCGACACTTAATAGGTGTCTCGCAAAATGTCCAACAACTAAACTTCAGTTCTTTTCCCCATCAACCCTAATCCTACGTTGTCAGTCTCTCACACCCTTATTCTTCTCCATAGCATTTATTAGTATGGGATACACTAGATATACCTTTGTATTTGTCTGGCATATAGCAGGTGGTCAATAATACTTGTTGGATGAATTAATTATGACTTATCTGGGTCCCTAAGAATCACAACCAGAGAACAATAAGGCATAAAGAGTACCCTAGAATGATTATGGTCATATGGGGTTGGCAGGGTAAGAAAGTCACTCCAAAATATTGCTAGATTTTACATTTGTTACAAAGAATAAAAATGACCAAAAACCGAGAATGTATGAGAAGGAATCTCAGTGTTAAATCGTGCTACCCAAGCCACATCAGAATCCCAGGGGAGCTTTTAAAGTTGCGATTCTTGGACTTGCCAGTGTGGGAAATGCTGGGAAGATGAGGAACACCCAACATCCGATCTGGGAACCTGAATGTAATCTCAGGGATGCCAAGATTGAACAGAGATTAGAATTTGAAAGGTCACAGCATAACTAAATATCCTGGAGTCCATCTGGTTAACGGGTAAAAGGAAAGAGAATCATCCACATAGCAGCTGAAAAACAGACCCTATTCCCTCCTTCACGGACCTCTAGCCCTCTAGAAGAGAGAGATGCCTCGGGCTCCCAGAGCTTGGCGTCACAACCCATTAAACTCACCCAACTCTGTTTTGATTTTATGCTCTCCAAGAAACTTCGTACAGAACTTAGCTTTCCATATGGATTAGCCTTCAGGGAGAAGATGTGCAGTTCAGCAAATATGAATAGCTCATCTCCTTATGGATGTACTTCTCATTATAAATTTGCAACTTGCATTCTGGCGTGTTCAACAGTCTTGGGTGAATGTGAGTCACCTCCAGGGCATACTGAAAATACCAAATCTGTTAGTTTAAAAGAGCTGAGAAGCAGACCCTGGTAACGCTGCAGAAGTTGTGCCACCTGAGCAGAAACAAAGAGAGGGCAAGAAAGAAGTGCCTGGAGGCTTTGGTTTTGTGCCCAACTGGTTATTTGTTGTTGTTGTTGTTGTTTTAAAAATAAGGACCTGAGGTTAATATACTTATTATTTATTTAACCCACTAACCAAAGCCATGAATTGACCTCATCCTCCCAATGCCCTGGCTCACCACCCAAGATGTGCCCTGCCAGGTCTTCTTGAGGCATCCAAGACTCCCTAGCAATTCATTTTCATCAATTCCACCATATAAAAATGTGGAGGGGTTCTCTCTACTCCGCCCCACACAATTAATCCAATTAGCCTAGTCTGGCCTGCAGCTATCCAGCGCCTTTCCAACCTCCTCTACAATAAGGAAACTGAAGATCTAGGCCCAGAGCTACCTGCCTTCAGCAGTTCAAGGGTGGGTGCCTTGCACGCCCTCAAGATAAAGCCACAGTCCTCATCTGGTTTCAGCTATAGTCTCCTTTTTCAGGCTCCTCCTCATGTGCTCTGCGCATTCTTGAGCTCAGTGCCCTATTACACTTATGGTCTTTGGACACAGCTTTTACTCCCCCTTCCAGGAAAACTGTCTAGATCACCCTCCCAACCTGAACCACTCCCCTCCCCCTGTGTAACTTACCCATCCTTCAGGACTCCATCTGGATGCCATTTCTTCCCCACCTGAGTTATACTCCAGTGTATAGATTTCCATGTGGTTACCTTACCTTAGTCCTTATAACACTACTGTAATTTCTTGTCTATGTTTCTGCCCCCCTACTAGACTGTAAGCTACCTGTGGGCAAGAACAATGTCTTGGCACTTAGTAGATGCTCAAAGAATAGATACTGTGGACAAACTATGGAAATCTCAGTCATTCTCAAGGTGTCTGCCTCTCTTTTCTGATAGTTTTTATAATTTCGCTTGGTTTCTTCTTTGATGAACTAACGTCATAATTATTTGCCACCCACATCACCAATCCTCTTGCCAAAAACAGTAATGGCAATTAAGAATTAAATCTATCCTAAGATGATAGGGAGACTTTCCATGTACACCTTAGTATCTTTTGAAAATTGAACAATGCAAATAGATAACCTGTTTTTAAAGATAAGCAAATTTTAAATTTAAAAATTCAGAGTCAGGGGAGGGTACAGCTCAGTGGTAGAGTGCCTGCTTAGCATGCACAAGGTCCTGGGTTCAGTTCCCCAGTATCTCCATTAAAAGATAGATAAATAAATAAATAAATCTAATTACCTCCCTCCCCACCACAAAACAAAAGAAAAAAGAAAAAGTCAGAGTCATGCTGAAAAATATATTTTACATACACATGTACATTCATGAAGTCCAAATTTCTTTGCCCAAACAAACACTGCCAGGCAGTTCCACGTACATGCGCCCTAACACAAATATTTTTTTCAACTTCTTAGTTCTCTTTGCTAAGAAGAAAGCAATCTCAAACTAAGCTGATATGTAGAGTAATTCACTAGATGTCTCAAGCAGCAAATATCCAGGTTTTCAGGGAAAAGAATGCAACTTCGGTAGAATTTTTTTTAAAGTGGTAATAATAGCCAAAGAGAACTATCTCCCCCTGAGGGTTAACATTAAGATGTATCTTAAGCAGATCCAAGGATATTGCTAAAAATTAGTATGGTTAGTGTCTTGCAGTGCATTTTTATATTAAAAAAGGGGGCAGAATAGCTCAGTGGCGGAGAGCATGCTTAGCATGCATGAGGTCCTGGGTTCAATCCCCAGTACCTCCATTAAAAAAAAAAAGAAGAAGAAGAAAATAAATTAGGAAAAGGAAAAGAGATAAACACACATAGTCCCCTATAATCCAGATTTCCTTTCCAAAGTACTGGTTTCCAGGCATTTTCCAACTATTAGTTATTTTATTTTATTGTTAACATGAAAACAGAATTTTAAATCAAAGGACAGACTGCACTGTGAAAACCAGGATTGCTCATTTTTCATGAGTCCTGCTTCCAGCAGGAGAGTTCTGCAATTTATTTCCAAGGAACAGATTGTTGTTTTTTTTTTTTTCTTTAACCCTCTCCTAGACTATCCTTACTTGTACTTAACCACCACCTCTCATCCAACAGTCTCAAAGCACTTTACAAACAAGCACTCATCTTGATGCTTTCTCATGAAGAGGAAGGCAAGCACCGCTATACCATGTTATAGATCAGGAAAACAAGGAGAGGAGAGTAAAACCTGCCCAGCATTACTAAATGTTAGAGAAGGCAAGCTGGGCACCCAGGCTGAGCCCTTCCAGGCTGTCTCACTCACCCTGGCGCGCCCACACCATTTCTCCCAAGGACCTACCGGGTATTTTAATGTATTTCAGGAACCCACTCTAAGTTCTGGTTGTGCAAATAGAACTCCAAGGGGAATAGCTTCCTGTGAAGGTGCCAAGTTTTCTTTTGCCATAGATAGGAGGGGAAATGTTTCGTTTCTTGTTCCTTAAGAATCAAAACTTTGAAGCCCTGCATGGGATAGCTGGAGTCCCCCGTCAAAAGTGGAAAACAGTAAGATTCTCTTTGCTCTGTCTCAGTCTAATTAAAACTACTTTTCCCCAAGACATAATTTTTGTCCTTAGACCCCAAATCAGAAAGTTGATATTACTTTAACTATTTAATACCTTTACAAATTGATTTCTTTAAATTAAAAAAAAAATCCTTTGGATTTAAAAGAATTAGGGGGAAACACTAGACATATATGAAACACCTGCTAGAATATAAGCTTCATTCATCATAGTTTCTGCTCCATCTTCAGCCCTTAGCTCTGTGAGTCACTGGTTCTCAGTGATTCTCAATATGAGTAACATCAAATGTTTTAGAAAGCAAAACCTGCATCAGTGATGGGGGAAATATGAGTGACTAATGGGGAGAAGAGGGATTGTGAGCTACTAATACAAAAGATGGATTTTTTAAAAAAACATTTGTTTAGTGTCAGAAAAAAATTTCACTTCTAGCACCAGCACTCATTGCTTGGGTGGGTCTGGTCTATTGAATGGAAATAACAGTTAAACTTATAGGGTCCTTGTTAGGTTATGAAAGGATGCATTTAAATCCCCTAATAAAAGTGTATCAAGCCCTTAACAGGTTGGTTCTCTCCTGTTTTCACACTTTAAAAGATGAAGGGGGAATTTGGGTTCCACTCATGATCCCTCAGAAAGGGAAGTAGTGTTACAATGTGTGGCAGAGAAGACTGAGGGCTCTAAAAATAAACACATGGGGGCAAAAAGATGATACAAGAATGCCAGAAATATTGATAATCTTGAAGTTAGGTGATGAGGACACAGGGGTTCATAATATTTTCTCTAAGTATGTTTGGAAAGTCCTATAGTAAAAAGTTCAAACAATAATAATAAATTTTGATAGTATTAACTTTAAAAAAACAAAAAGGATGAGGAGGAGAGCTCTAGAGTCCAAGACCTGGCATTGAATCTCTGCTTTCTCCTCTGTGAACCTGGCAAGTTATTTTATCGTTCTGTGCTTCAATTTCCTCTCATAAAAGGGGATAATAATGATGTGGCCAGGCGCAGAGATGTGCCGCTCAGATCCTTCTTCCAGAAAGGATTCACTGCCCAGCTGCAAGGGGTGTGGTTAGGAGACAGCTTCCTTCAGGGTCTGCTTCATCTTTTGAGCCAAGGTCACAATGTTCCTTCAGCAAACTCCAAGCGATGACTGAGCAAGATGGTAGCCAAAGTCACACTGTTCTTGGGGCAGCCTTTTGTCAATGAACGAGCAAGGCAGTGGTACAAGAGCCTGGCCATTTCTGCCCAATGTGAGACTCCTTGAATGGGTAATCTTTGCTCTACAGCTCCTGGTTGGCCTGGTGGAGGCTTTGTCAGGCAGCATTATGGTCCGATGACCCCCTCTGCCCAATCATACTTGCTCCCTCTTCCTTTCACAGGTGTTACTTCCTTATACAGCTCAGTACTCCCAACTCCATCTCAGTCTTCTCAGATGCTGGCACAAATGGTGCTTAACTTCACTGAATTCTTGTGAAGAATAAATGAGACTATGGGTGGAAAAACTGTGCACAGCTTCTGACACATGAGAAGTTCTCAATAATTGATGACAATTACTCAACAGTGTTTAAAGCACGGTGCATGTGAAATTATTACAAGAACGATAGCATTTATGCAATTATAATCTATTTCTATTTTTATAATCTATAAAGAGCAGAGAAGTAAAAGTGGGAATTGTAGCTGCTGAACTGATATACACTAAGACCACAGATGTTATTGTAAGAAATAATTTTAAAAAGTAGTAGAGGAGGGTATAGTTCAAATGGTAGAGTGCATACTCATCATGCATGGAATCCTGGGTTCAACCCCCAGTACTGCCTCTAAAAATAAATAAACAAACAAACAAACCTAATTACTTCCCCCTCAAAAATAAATAAATTAATAAATTAAAAATACCAAAAAAAAAAAAGAGAGAGAGAGAACAAAAACTTCATTTCAATGACCAAAATGGTGTGTTCTAAATTTTAAAAAAGAAATCATCCTATAGCTAATATGATATTATAGTTTCAATGTTAACACATATAACTTTTGCAACAAGAAATTAGAAGTTTCACCTTTTTTGTTGTTGGTGGTGGTGGTATAAGTATAGTTGTAATATTAAATAATCAAGGTTGTTAAACGTACATAAAGTTAGCATAGAATTTCACAAATCAGTTGAGGCTTATGAGTTGAAAGTTGGTCCCAATTGGAAGGCCATGATCAATCAATATCAAAAACTTGTATATTCTCAACTAACTCTTTAATATAAGATACGTAATTGGCCCTTTATGACTTTTTAATTGTTTTAACTAGACACATCACTAGGCTCAAGCTAGTATGAATACATTTTACTAAATCAGGAAACAAATATTTCATTACAAACACGAATTCCAGAAGACTTCACACCCACATTCCAAAATCTAATTAGATTAATTTCCCAGGGGATTCATGTATTCTTGGTAGCTTGCAATTCTGAAGCGTCAAAATAAAGCCTTATTTTTAAATGTGGCTGGTGTTGATGAAACAAGTATGAGTAATACCTACAGGAAACACAGAGCTAGCTTTAGCAAGGAAGTGGGTGATACCTGAATAGTCCTTCACAGAGGCGCTTCCCATGTCACACCAATGTAAAGCGAGAGTTCTAATGTGGTCACACAGTTAGCACGGACACTTATAACACTTCCTTACGGTGCTTGAAATACAGTTTTACCTACCAAAAATGCAGTGCTTGGGATTATATCTAAAGTATAAAGTGAAGGCAAGAAGCTGATGTGTAAATTTCAACCATAAAATTGTCAGACCTCCCATGTTTTAATATCTACTAACCACAAAAAACCTGGGCAAACCAAACCCTGTTTTAATAGAGACTTGATCTCATCTATCTTCTGAGGCACTTCTTCTCTAGTCACCGTAGTTCCAAAAGTGCTGTCTCCCCTGTTGGTCTAGCTATGCTTATCCGAAACAGAAATCTCTGAAAGGTTAAGAATAATCAGCAGGAAGAGCTATGAATTACTGTTAGTACTCTGTTCCATTCACTATTTGGCAGTAAGAGGAGGTGATAATTCTCCAAATCTTGAAACTATTAATAGTCAAGAAATGAACTGATTTACAAAACAGAAACAGGCTCACAGACATAGAAAATACACTATGGTTACCAAGGGAGAAGAGGGTGGGAAGGGATAAATCAGGAGTTTGAGATCTGTAGGTACTAACTACTGTATATAAAATAGATAAACAAGTTTCTACTGTAGAGCACAGGGAACTATATGCAATATCTTGTAGTAACCTTTATGAGAAAGAATATGAAAAGGAATATATGTATGTATATGTGCAATTGAAATACTATGCTGTACACCAGAAATTGACACATTATAAACTGACTATACTTCAATAAAAAAAAATAATAAAAACAAAACAAAATGAAACAAAAAAACCAAAAAAAGTCAATTACTTCAACGTTAAAAAATCAGTGATGCTTAGTTTAAAATTTTAGCACACTATAAAGTGTTCTTATGTAAACACACATGCATACATCAGGAATAAACAGCATGAACAGCAGAAAAGAGGTAACTTTTCAAGCTCTTCTTTAAAGACTGTGTATTCGTGGGCAAAGAGTATATGGGAAATCTCTGGATCTTCTGCTCAATTTTGCTGTGAAACTAAAACTGCTCTAAAGATAGTCTATTTTCTTAAAAGTGCCTAGAATTATATTTTTTAAAAAAGTTTACAACTGCCAAAATGCAGAAAGGCATTAAAACTACCCTCCAACTACTTATTTATTTAATTAATTATTTTGCAGGTTGTTTTTTTTTAATGGAGGTACTAGGGATTGAACCCAGGGACCTCGTGCATCCTAATCATGTGCTCTACCACTGAGCTGTACCGACCCCCCACTTCCCACTACTTTCAAAAAGCAAATGTTAAAGCAAGAGGAAAAAGGATTCATTCATTTATTCAATAAATATTTATTGAACTACTATTGTGAGTCAAGCATTACTCCTGTTACAGTTGGTAGACAACACTTTCACTGCCGCCTCTTAAAAGTGCATGCCACAATCAATGCCACTATAATCAACAAGTTGTTGAATGCACGTTATATGCTTGGCACAGTCCTAAAAGCACAGGTTTTAAAAAAATTGATTACAATCAACACAGCTGGCTTCTTACTATGTTAACCAATATGTATTATTTGGGCTCTCTCTGTTTGCCTTCTTGTTTTTGTTATTTTGGGCTAGTCCATTTCTTATTAGTTTGAAGAGAAAGAAATAAAGATGGCAGAAAGGACACTAGGAGATAAAAGTAGGTTCTATCACTGAGTAATTTAGTAGCCTCAAAGAGCAGAAAATTATAAGAAAAGCTAAAATTTCCACTAGATTTTTTCATACTTCACATTAATGATCAAGCTAATAAAAAGTTGAGCTGACACTTCAATAACTTCTCACTTTTTTCTAATACGCAGGTAAAAAAAAACAAAAAATAATTCAAATGTAAGCAATTCTTGCTTTGCCATTTCTCCAATGACCAGTCACAATTTGAACAATTCAGTGCAAACTATTTACGCTATTAACATAATCTTCTAAACAAATTCTTCAGTAAATGCATTTTGGTAAATTTTGGAAGCATAAATCTCTCTTTTGACTCTGATGTTGCAGGCTAGAGCTAAAACCTACTTTACATGCTTTCAATGAAATAAGTAGAATATATACACTGAAATCCTTCAATGTATATAAAGTGACCTAGACTCAGATCAATGTCTTGCACACAGTAGCATGCAACTAAAAAAAAAATTTTTTTTTTAAATGGAGCTACTGGGGATTGAACCCAGGACCTCATGCATGCTAGGCATGCACTCTACCATTGAGCTCTATCCACACCACCTAAAATTTTCAAAAATTGATTAAAATGCAATATTATGAAGAGTTGTACAGAAATAATTTTATTATATCCTTATCACTTTAAATCAGCCATTTATACTTTGCTATGAACTTCGGATATAGAATAGAAAATCTGAATAGAAATACAATCTAATGCAATAAAGTTACCATAAATCATGGGTTTTGAGTCCATTTTTATGACTGCATGATGTCTCAAAAATGTCCTAGAATATCAAAGTTTACGCCTATGGAGAGGTTGAAAAAAAAAAAAGGAAGAGAGAGAGAGAGGTTTTACTCTGTCTACAAAGCAGGATGTGGCTAAGAACAGGCCTCAAAGGTAAAATGCATGTTAGAAACCTGAAGTTTTGAAAATCCTCTCTATACGGGCATTGACTAACATCCTAAAATGTGTGTAAAACCTGGTGGCACTTGTGAAGGTCTAGGAAAGCTGCAACCACCTGTTACAAATAACTCATGGCCACCCAAACCATAGCTCCATCTCTCTCCATCCAGAAGCACAATTCTGCCAAGTTAGGCTTGACGCCCCATCATTATCTCATTACACATGGGCCTGATCCCACAGCCAACCACTCAAAGAGAACCCTCAATCACTGCCCCTCCAGGCTGCCCAACACTGCCCCACATACCGCACAACAGAAAGCCTCTCACCACCAGAGAACTGGAGGTTTATTTTTCAGAATCCTTCATTATTCCAATTTTTTGAAAAAAATCTCAAACTCTAATCAAACGAGGCAACTGAAAAGAGACATTACGTTGCCCTTATATTTCTCAGTATTTCATCTTAAAACTCAGATTTTGCACTTCCCTGATTAGTGCAAATTATGCGTTCATTCTTTCCCCTCTGCCAACGTCTAAGCCACTCAAGGGCAAAGGCCGATACTCTAGTGGGATGCCTTTTCCTTCTCTTTAACTCTTCACTGACATTTACTTGCATGTAGACAACTGAGGAGGCGTCCTTCCTCATAAAATTTAGCCAGTGGAAAAAAATTTCAAGCACTTTACACACGTTCTCCCTTAAAAATCTTTTCCAGTTATTTTCACTGTAGAAAACATCAAGTGCAGACAGCGGAAAGCATAGGAGCACCAGCCCTCCTGGACCCGTCATCCAGCTTCATCAATTACCAACTCCTCAGCACTTTCATTTCATCCATACGCCTTCCACTACCACCCTGAATTCTTTTCGAGCAAATCCAAGATTTCCTCTCATTCATATATATTCCAGTTTCCGTTTATCTTCCACAACTCCTTGTCTTTGCCTTCCTTCCCAGCCTCTATTCCCTAAAAGAAACGTGCAGAATAATGCAGGTGACTGTAGCTGTTTTATTCGTTTTCTTCTCTTAGCTGCCCCGCTCTCTGCTCGGTCATCTTCTCTAACAATCACCAACATCACTGTGAAATGCCCATCATTGTGTTCAGTCCCTTTAACCACAGCCTGTTTCACTTAGAAACATATCGTAATTTCCCTCCAGAATACCCTTCTCTTGTTTGGACAAGCGGAGGGGAAAAAATCGTGCCAAAATTTCCATTCTTTTGATAATTACTTCTGATTCCCCGCCCCCTCAGATAATGTAGAAAGAGTCAACGGGAGTGGAAAAGGAATAGAATAAAGAAATTCAACACTTAAAATGGTAGATTCTGCCTATTTAGGTGTGTGTAAATACTTAAAACCATCTGTTACTTTAGTTTAAAAGTGAATATTTGTAAACATCACTCGAAAATTTGAGTCCCTTTAGATAGAGGATGTTTATAAAATGAATTATCTTAAGGGAGCAATTGCCTTCAGGATTTTGGTATTAATAACAGTAGCTGCTTCTGAGCCTAAGAAAACGTTATGTAAAAACAATTAAGCAAAACACAATAATAATACTCAGAGAGGATGCGCTCTGTTTCTATAGCTGTTCTAACCTTGTTTTATTTTGACGTGAGATTTCTTGGCCTCAGCCCAGATAGCAACCATAACCCCCACACACTTTCTCCTCCACACCCTTTACAAATGGAATTCCGAAAGGAGGCACTTTCAAGTTCATCACGGGAAATATCTCGTCCTGAGAACATTTCAGGTCAATAATTGAGATTTCATCCACTCCTCCCTCCGGACACTGCCCTGCCCATCCCCTGCGTAGTGATTTCCCCAGGAATCCAGAGGAAGGCAGGAAAACAGGCTCCATTCCACAAACCACAGGCTCTCCTCCCCAAGAATGGCCTGTGCACCGCCTTGGCATCCTCCGTTCGCCAGGGTCCGGGAGACCAGCGGCCAGACACCACGCTGTGTGTTTATCCATCCGCACCACAGGTTAAGGATCCCGGCGGGGTGCTCCTCAGCGCCATCCTACCCCCATTTTAAAACTGTTTCTCCCGAGTAGTTAAAAAATATAAGATTTACCCTGCAAGTACCTCTTGCTGAAGGTGATACACAAGATCTCCCCGTAACTCCGACTACCTTCCCCTCCAGGCCAAAAGCCGCAGTCCCCACAACAAATCCAGGATCTGAGCTGTCCCTCAGAGAACCACAAGTGCGTCCCAAACCATCATAGGTCAAAAGTCCCCGTCACTAGAGGGAAGACATCACTTCTTGCCCCTGAGCCCCAAAACCCGAAACCTCGGACCTGGACCCGCCAGGGTCGCCCCGCCCCCCGGAGGAGCGCCGGGTCCGCCCGCACCTCCGCGGAGAGAAAGCAGCCCCAGAAACTCGCGGCTGGGCGCTGAATACCTAACGCAGCGCTGAAAATCCCGGGGCCTCCACGCCCCCATAGAAGTCGGTCAGCGGCGCATCGGTTACTGCCTCCGGGGATTAAGCCTCTGCCCAACACACACCGCTGGCATCGGGGCGCCGGGGAGACGGAGTCCCGCCTGAGCCCCCGGCTCAGGCCGCGGGGGACCCGGATCCAAGCCCCCTGCTCAAGTCGCTGAGGACCCACAGCAGCGCGCCTCACCTCCGAAGGATGAATCTGGCTCGCACTCCTGCTCGAGCCAAGGCCAACGAGAGGCACCCGGACCCGCGCCTCCCTCCCAGGCCGCGGGGACCCCGACCCGCGCGCGGTCGCCTGCATCCAGGCAGCCCGGCCCGCGCCCCTACCCAGGCGCGCCAAGCACCTTCCCCCGCAGTCTGGCGGGCCCAGCCCCTCACTCACCCAGAGCTCTGTGCCCCAGCTCATGGTGCAGGGGGCGGGAAGGGGCGCGCCGCGCAGCAAGCGCTGCTCTCCGGTCCCCCTCCCCGGTGATCCCTTCGCCCCTCAAGATCCCCGAGGTCGAGGAAAGCCCGTGCCGGCGCGGCCGCCGCCTCCCCCGGCCTCGCAGCTTCTCGCCTTGGGTCTCCTTAGCTGCTCCTCCTCCTCGTCGCTCCTCAGCAAAATGGCCCGAGGAAGCAGCCGCGGTCGCCGCAGCGCCCTCCCGCCCCACACCCTGAGAGCACAGGGAGGGGGAAGGGAGGGAGGGGCGGCCGGGGGCGGGGCTGCGCGCCAGGGGCGGGCCCGGCCTGACAGCTCGCGCACGCGCGCGCCCCGCCCCCGCCCCCGGCCCAAACTCCCCCAGGCGCCCTCGGCCCCGCCCCCGCGGCTCGAGGGTCCGGAAGGACTCGAGGGGAGGCGGGAGGACTGCCGGGGCCGGGAAACCCCGGGCCCCCGCCGATTTTTTTTTTTTATTACTTGTTAGCAACCACACTCTCTACTCTTTGGACAACCACTCGCCTTTGAACGTAACCGGCCCCTGTCATTACGGGGGCTCTGCCGAGGCTGAGGTTGCTCGCCTGCACCGAGCGCCTCTTTGAATTCAAGGACGATACTTTTCCCTGGCAGCCGTTCACAACGATCAGAGTTCGCTGGGGATAGTCTTTCCCCACCGCCCGGGGAGCCTTGCAGCCTTGAGCGGTGGGAGTGGGCCTAGTACGGTGATGTCTGTGTACAGGACAGATAGGGACGTCGAGGCAGAGAGACCAAACAGCTTAGAGTGGCTGGGGAAGGAACCCAGGGGCGCACAACCAGTGATTTCTAATCTTTGAAACCAGTGATTTCCAACTTGTTGGGCCAAGAAACTCTCAGACGTGAAATCACATTGCCGGTAAAAGCAAAAGCTCTGGATCCACAGATAACGTATTTGGTTCCAATCCAGCCTCCCGCCCCTAATAGCTGGGTGGCCTCGGACAGTGCCTCCACCTCTCAAAGCTCTGAGCCCTCGCCTGCCAAATGAAGGTAATAACGTATCCATCTCACCGTTCGGTGGTGAGGCCAAGGAAATGAGCACCTGTGTCCTGGCCGTTGGTTGGTAAACTGAGAGCAATTTTTGAGTAGATACTGATTCCCTTTCTCTGTATTCTGAAGGTCTTCACAAATAACATTCCTGCCAAGCTGCAGAGAACTGTTTGAGTTCCAACCCCTTCCTCTGAATAACTAGGCCCTATCTCCCCAACTTTTCTTCCTTCCAGACTTTTCGGAGTAACTGGACTCCTAAAATGAGCCGCCTTTTAGAAATATTTCACAGTGATGCGTCTCTCCAATCCCACCACTGTCGGTCTCAGCCCGCTTATCATTCTCCCTGAAAGGGTGGAGCAAGGGTGGTTTTTACCTCTTGCAGATAAACCAAGTCTACTTCCTCTGTTGGACAGAATTACAAGTTTAAACTGTCAGATTGTTTTGATCTGTCTTTTTTCAGTTACAAGTTCCCCTCGTTTTTAGTGTGTGTTTAAATATCTTGTTCTCAGAGTTGCAGGGATTAGAAACTCAATGAATACTGTACAGTTTAGTTTGCTATTTGGAACGGGTAAGTGAAATGCAGGTTATCTAACAAGACCTTGCTCAGTAATCACCTCAATTTCCCTTCCTGCCAAGGCTGGAATATTTTTTCAAATACAGTTATCTAATCTTGACTGCCTTCTTGGAGACAAAAACAGAGTGACTACTTGTGAAAAGATGCTAATCAGGAGGAAAAACAACCTGCTGCTCCAGAGATGGGAAAGAAGAGGGGAAAAAGAGGAAGGGACAGCAGGAAAAAAAAAAAAAAGAGAGAGAGAGACCACATTAAAAGGAAACCTTTTAAGAAGAGTAAGCAGGAAATAGTTATAGGAACCCATTAAAAGCCACAGCAGTAGAACCAAGTTAATTAGGCCACACTACGAATATGTCCAACTTCATTAAGTTTGGTAGTAACTGGAAAAGATTTGAAAGTGTTAGAATCGCCAAAAAATAAAAGACACCATTGGTCTTTTTAAATTTATTTTTGAAGGGAGGGGGGAGGTAATTAGATTTCTTTCTTTCTTTCTTTTTTTTAATGGAGGGATTGAACCCAGGACCCTGTGCATGCTAAGCACACACTCTACCACTGAGCTACACCCTCCCCTAGACACCACCAATCTTAAAAGCAATAGAAACAAACAGGATTCAGGATAAAGAGAAATAAGCCAGGCAGAGAAAAAGATAAAATAAGTAAAGCACCATATTTTTAGGAAGAACTAAATTCACTTCAGTTTCCCTTACAGTAAAAGGGAGTGATTTTTAAGGCACGAAATTCTATTAACCAATTATTGTGACTGACCTACTTAGGAATCAATTTTCACTAGAGGTATTGTAAGCCCTGTCTGTGTAAATGCTGAATTTCCTAGATCAGTCTGGGTTATGTATACCTGTTTTACCTTTCAGTAACATCTAGAGAACACTAATTTACAAAGCTATGATCTTGGCGGGTGACTATATAAATTTCCACTGAGTAATCTGATCATGTGGATATTATTAGCACTGAAATAAGGTATCTAGACAAATAGAGACCCATCTAGTTGCCGTGTAGTTAGAGGTAAACAAATCTATCAGGGGCTTAGGGCAATTCTAATGCTGCTTGCAATGAATAAATATCTAATTCAGGGGCTTGGGTATATAGATATTTCTATCTAGTCTATTTTAAAGGAGCTAGGTTTTGTAATTATTCAGTTGGGCACCTAGTTCCACTACTTATTAGGGGTGTGGCCTTCAGCAAGTTACTTAAACTCTCTGAGCTTTAGTTAAAACAGGGACCTCACAGGTTGTTGTGAGGCCAAAAGAAGGGAGATGGCCGTAAGCACAGGCTATGGTGTTAGCTGGATTGGAGAGCCCAGCACAGAAAGTTCTAGAGCTTTGGTTGAATTATTTTCCTTCTCTAAGCCTCAGTTTCCTCCTCCATAAAATGGGAATAAAGCTACTTTGTTTCAAAGGTCACTGCAAAGATTAAAAGAAAAGAGTACACGTAAAATGCTTAACATATAAGCGCACACGTATTGGTTCCGTTTCATTTCCTCTTGTTTGCAGGATTTTTATTTCCTCTGTCAAGTAAAGCAATCCTTTAAGCACTTCTGATGCTTAAAAGACAGATTGTCGAAACTACAATTGATTAGTTGTCTATTGATGAAGTACTCTTCCTAATGAAATTCTCAGGATTTTTTTTTTTGTTTAAAATAGTTCCATCAGTTTCTAGCTTAAATTACTCCATTTGTTTAGTATTCAAACTGCTTACTAAAGACCCAAGAGAGCAGTCGAGTGGAAAAAGTTGGAGTGAGATAAAAGTAGGAACTCTGTGGTGAGTAGAATCTTAACACTGCAACCCTGCAGCCGATTTTTGTATCTGATAATGGAATTCCCCTGAAAGTCTACAAAGATGTGCATAAAATCAGGAAAAACCAGCTGTCCTTTGGCTGAGCAAGTTACACTCTGTGCCACCAAACTTAAGTGAATTTGAAGTTTTTCTCCAACCAGCAGGACTCAAGATGTGTCAGGGCCTAGATTTTCCATGATCACTCTCTGCAAGGAGAGGCTGTGGGCTTCCCCCATGCCCCAAGAAATGATGTTTCAAGTCAAAGAATGAAAGTGACATTTGACTTCTGAAAGTATTGCCAGAGTCCAGTTGACTTCTAGTTCCCTATACTGTGTTTATAGAAATTAATTTTTTTTTTTAACGGATGTACTGGGGATTGAATTCAGGTCCTCATGCATACTAAGCCCACACTCTATCACTGAGCTATGCTCTCCACTCTGCTCCCACTCCCAGAAATGAATTTTTTACAACAATTGCAGGACAGAGGTTAAGTGCTGGCCTTTGTGGGCCTGGACTAGATGAGAGTTCCATTTGGGTCATTTATAAATGAGCAGACCACCCTTGAATAAATTAATTAATCTAACCAAGTTTCATCTTTTAAAAAGGGACAACAATATAGACCTTATAAAGATTTTGTGACCTTAAATTAGATAATGTACATATAAAGTACTTAGCAGAACACCTGGCAAATTTAAACGCTCAATAAATAAATTTAACTATTTCCTACTTTGTGGATTTCCAAAACAATACAGTTGCTTGTTCTCGTTTTTTTCATCTGTAAAATGGGGTCGTAAGATCAGATGACAATACATAGTAAGACTATGTATTCATAATAGATGGCTACAGATTAGAGGTTGGAGGAAGAAGTAAACCACCAACTGGTAAACACTGTCTTTCGATCCTCCTGGCGTCACCTTAGTGCCCTACTTTGTCCTTGCAGAGGTGTGACAGAAACTGTACAGATTTTTGACTCAAGGGAAGGATGCACAGATTTATGACTTTTACTCAGATTGCACACAGCGAAAGGATCTAGCACCCTCCCTCCTCTGTTCTGTACTTTCCCAACTGATTTTTTAAAATCTGAGCGTAGCACTTGAGCTCCATTAAAATAGATCGTGTTAATTTCAGTTCCTAGTTCCAGTTAAAATTATTAAGAACCTGATTCTGTCATGAAACACATTGGTATACTGATTATTATACTCAATCAGTTTTGGGATTTCCTGGTGGTGTTTTATTTTCTCGTCTTTTGCTTAAATGATTTCCACACAAAGAGCATGCATTATTTTTGTGGCAAGCTAAAAAAAGAACCTAAAAACAACATAAACCTAGCTAGTCTATTGGCGATTTTAATAAGCATGTTCTACAACTCCTTGATAAAAAATAGTGAGTTGAAAGGAACCAACTACTGAATCCTTCCGTTAAAGATCTCCCTGCAAATTCCGAAGATTAGAAGCAAAGGACGTTTCCACGTAATTAAAGAGATTCATACTCCAGTGGTCGGATGAAATAACAAAGCAATATGACATAGTATTTAGCAGTCTCCATGTGATTCTCAGTTCAACCTGGACTGACTTAATTTTCAGAACTTCAGTTTGCTTACCAGTGAAGCGGGGATAATGCTTATTACTACTTCTTATCTCATCAGATTGTTCCAAGGATTAAATGCAACAATGCACCCAAAAGGCCTAAGGAAGTGACTGATAATAAATTCAATAAATTCATACTACTACAACCACTTCATCTGAAATTCTAGTGGGAAGCACTTCAAAAAAAAACCCAAAGGATCTATGACAGGCCACGAATTTGGCATTTTCCACCAAGTCAACGCTGCTTGAGAAAACAGTCCCATCAGGGGCCAGGCACCCTGGAGGCATTCCCACCATTGAAGAGCCGGGTCCCTCTGTGGTCCTGCAGGCCCAAGGTCTCTCAAAGCTCCGCGGGGCGGAGGTGAGGCCTGGGCTGGTCCTGCCCAGCGACTGTTGCCATGGCAACCGCCACAGGTTTCCCCGTTGGGAGCGCCCCCTCTTCTGACTAAACCGAAACTCGGCGCAGGAGAGACCAACCGAACGGCCCCGAAGTGGCCAGCTTAGGCCTCTCAGCGACTACCCCAGCCGCACGCCAGAGAAAAGGCCACCGTCTCCGCGCCGCAGGCCGCTGAGCCCCCCCACCCCCTTTCCAGGCCTTCCCGGCGGCCGCCGCCCTTTAACCCCGGAAGTGGGCGGGAGAGGAAGCAGCTGGTGATGCTGGAACAAACATGGCAGCTCCGGCGCCCGTCGGCCTCTCGGGCTCCGGCTCTCCTCGGCTGGCCGCCGGCCTCCGGCTGCTCCCGCTACTGGGGCTGCTGCAGCTGCTGGCCGAGCCCGGCCTGGGCCGCGTCCACCACCTGGCACTCAAGGTAAGGCCGGCCGGGGCCGGGCAGGGCCGCCCTTGGGGGGCGGAGGCCGCGGCCGCTCCCCAGGACTGGGGGCAGCTTTGGCTCAGGGGAGGGCGGGTGCTCTGAGCAATTGGGCCCCCGCCCTTTTTCTCTTTTTTCCCCCGGGAGCGGCCTCTCTCTGAGAGGGGTCTGTTGGGAACTGTGGGAATGGCGGGAGTCCTCGGTGCGTCTGGAAGGGGCAGGAAGATTCCAGCTGAGAGGGGAAGGGACTGAACTGCGGCATAACCCTTGAGGACTCGGAAGGCCGCGCTTGCAGTCCCTGGTGGCTTCCCTAGCTTTCTTGACGATAGCAACCTGCTCTTCCTTCTCACCTCCAACTTTTATCCCCGACTTCGCTTGTCCGCGGTCTGGTTTTGTCCACCGCGTTGTGCCTGGCCGTTGCAGGTACGCGGAACCTTTGAGTCAGTTTCCCGGTTCGACTTCGGGCTCTCTCTGGACTGATCAAAGCGGGAATCTCCAGGAGGAATTTCAAAACTCGCTTGAGATACGTGACTGAGAATTTTAAACCAACCTTAAAAATATGTTTCTAATTAGAGGGCCTGCCTTTTTATTCCTCGCTCCTGTCATTGTCTGTCTAGGGAAGAGATTTATGAGAGGCCTAGAAGGATCCCTTGGATCTTCCTTTAAAACTCAAAAAGTGCCTCCAGGCTGTTCAGCAAGTTAATATATCTGGAGAATAGAAAAATTAATCGTTACGACCCAAAGTCTTGTACATTATTTTCATAATACACAGTTTTCATATGAGTGTGGGATTGTAGAAAGTTTGTCTTACTAAAAAACAGTACTTGAACAATGTATTGTATTTTGCGAATTTTAGAGTTTAAAGAATATAGAATCTGGATTAAAACGCCTGGCCAGACCCATACTCCATATTCTGTGTATCAGTTGTTTGTAAAGAAAAATTGTCCTGATTAAAATGGTTCTCAGCCGCAAGAAGCTAGGTGAGGCTCGGCTCCTTTTAAGAATCTGCTAAAAGCTATTTAATCTCTCCCCAGAAAAATGCAGGTAGAAAGGTAGGCAAAACTTTCTTGGAATTTCTAGGGCTTTATCATCCTGCTGTAGCTTATCCATTGTCCTTCGCCCCCAGGCTTCTGACTCCAAGTGATGAACTCCTAAAATTCTTTCACTTTATAGTTTGGGATCCTGAGTTACAGGTTAAGTAATGTAACTGAGTTTTTGTAGTTTATAAAGCAGAGACAAAGCTAATACTAGGACACACCAGACCACGTCTCTTGGCTTTGTGCATTTCTAGAATTAAAATGTTAGATGGCTGACATCGTCAGGTGAATACTGACAATACTGCTATAGATGAAAAAGTATACTGTTCTCAGGGGTAGAAGCAAACTGAATTGGTGTAATTCTGGTGATTGAGGCCTCCATATTGTGCTAAATTAATGTTTTTCATCTTGGTAACTTTCTCAAGTACTGTGGTGCCCATTCCATAATCAGTATTGTAATTGTTTCTTGTCTCTTAAAGTAAACATTCTAACTTTTTGCCCAAGAAAATGGAAATCACCTGAAGAGAACCTGTCAGCCTTGCAACATTAGATTGTCTTGTTTTGCCTGAGACTGAGAGAAATAGGAGTTCAGCCATACACCAAACTAGAGCGAATAGCATAGTGAACTCCCGTGTAGCTGTCACCCAGCCTCGATAACCATTAACCAGTGGCTAATTCTGCCCCCTCCCCACACATGTCACTTCTCTTTGTTCACTTTATCTTTTAATTAGCAACAAGTCCTTTCATTCTTTATTTATTTTTGTTATCCTATGCTACATTCTCCACAGAGAGGTCCTCAAAGAATACAGTGTTGTCTGAAAGTGCAAGTTGCCAGAAGTCCAGGTACATTGTGACACAGTTTATCCAAATTTTAAAAACAGAATGATGCTATATGATGTTTATGGTTATGGATATGTCTAGTGAAACAGAAAAAAGCACTTAACCAATCCACGAGCTTGGGAAGGGATGGTGGAGGGGAATGGGACTCGGCAGAAGGACAAAGGTCCCTCACTTTGTCACTGAGGTTTTATTCTTTTCCTCCTTCCCGCCCTCCCTTCCTGTGGATCTGAAGCAACTATAATATAAACAGTGGATAATTGTGGGGAGTGGATGGGTGGATATTTGCTGTTATGCCTTTTACTTTTGTACATGGCGGACTGTGAGCCTCCTGAGGGCAAGGTGGCTTGTCTTGCTGAGCCTTGATTGCGCAGGGCCTGACACAGATGGAGATTCAGGAAGTGTGTGTTGAATGAGGGTATGAATGCCTGTGTTCCAAGTTTTCCAAAATGAGTGCGTACCACTGGGAAAGGTATTGTTGCCAGTGTTTATAAAAACAGAAATTCCCTGCACCTGGGTGGTGGGCTTGTGAGTGCTCAGCGCGTGACTGATCTTGTTACAGATGCCACCAAATAGCAAAATTATAAGTTATGGCCCTGCTTCTACTATTCTAGTGAATGGGATGTTTTGTTCGCTTAGTACCACTGAAAAGCTACAATGACTGAAAACGTGTTTTAAATTTTCTTAGTTGTAAAAGGAAAACACTAAGCTGTTATTATTAGTTTCTACTTGAATGGTAAGGTTGCAGCTACTTTTCTGTACTTTTTCAATATTTTCTAGACACATGTACAAAGTTTATAATTCAAAATAAATAATACGAAAGCAGAGATTAGAGGGGAAATCTCCAAATTCTGAATAGTTTTCACAAGGTGACTTTTTTTGGCTTTGGCTCTTTTTTTCCCTAAGTAGTTGTCATTTATAATTTTTGAAAGTTAAATTTGATTATGAAAATTATCTTGTTAAATAAAATGATTAGAAGTTAAATAAAAATGATTTTTTAAATACAATACTTCGTTTTCAGAGGCATAGTTTATAGAAAACCAAACAAATTTTGATTGGATAAAGTACAGATTAGAAAAACAGAAGTTATAATTACCTTTCGTGAAGCATTTAAAGGACTTAAATAGTATTTAGTATATGACAGATAACTTTGCTTTTTGGTGACCTTAAAGCTTTTCTGTTATAAGAGTACTTGTACAGACACGTTTGAGAGCCCTTCCTGTTCCTCATCCCCTCCCTTGCATTCCTCAGAGTTAACCGCTGGTACCATTTGGTATGTCCTTTCCACGTTATTGTCTTCGTATACATGTTCCCCACATGCATGTTTCTTTCTTGTTTCTTTTTTTTTCTTTGCATAATCACGCTTTATAAAATCTAAGTCAGGTCAGATTATGTGCAGAGCTCTTTGATTGCTTCTAAGCCAAAGTCCAGCCATCCTGGCCCCTTGTGGTCCTTGGTCCACAGAGCACAAAGGCACTTTGGGTGGCATTCCTGGGTGCCCCGGCCTGAGTGCCCTTCCTCCTGACACCAGTAAGGCTGATGCCCAGCTCTTCTCAGGCTCTGCTCAAAGATGCCTTGTCAATGAAGCTTTCTCTGACTGGCCTCACTTAAGTGGCAGAGCGGCACGCCCTCCTCCTCTCTCTTCCCTGCTGTATAACTCTGCATCACTCATCACCATCTAATAGACCATATCTTCCACAGTCTATTTGTTCTTATTTGTCTCTGTCTACTAGAATATAAGGTCCATGAGGCAGGACTTTTTGTTCATTTTATTCGCTTTGTTATTAAAACATAGAGCAGTACCTGTAGGTGCTTGATAAGTACTTGTTGAATAAATTAACTTGTTTTTTTCATTTACTAGCTTGTGGACATTTAAAAAATGTTAGTATATATGGACCTACTTCCTTCTTTTTAACCACTACAATGATACTTCATTGTAACGGGAACTCATCATTTATAAAAATCATTCTTTTGTTGATGGAAATTTATATTGCATTTTTATTGCTTAATTTTATCTAGTATGAACAAAGCTGCTAGGAATATTCTTGTACATATATCTTTGTGTATCACTTTAGTATTTCTGTGGAGTAGATTCCTAGATGTGGGATTACTTTAACTGAAAGGTACCAAGTAGCACTCTATAAAGATTTTTATCAGTTTACACTCCCACCAGTAATGTATGAGAGCGTTCAAAGTGTTCATTTACCACATAGTCCACACCACAGCACCTTATGTCTTAACTTCTGCCAACCTGATAGGAAAAAGGTGACGTCTTGTTTTCAGTACACTCTTGGTGAGGTTCAGGATCTCAGCCTGTTTAATAGTGGCCATTTGTCTTTTTTTTATTTTTTATTTTTTTAATTGAATTATGGTCAGTTACAATGTGTCAGTCTCTGGTGTATAGCACGGTGTCCCAGTCATGCATATTCATACATATATTCGTTTTCATAACCATTTGTCTTTTAATTTCAGATTTTCTCTATAAACCAGAAGCTTCAGGAAAATTTATTTCAGTAAGAATTTACTTCTCAGGATATATATATTTATATATATATATATATGTATTCTTAAATGCTGATAAAGCATTTGTGGTAGGAATAATAAAGTTGCATACAAACAGAAAACAGGAAGAAGAGAGAAAAATTGCACCCATAATTAAAACCTGAAACTATATTTTAAATAAACTCTTTGGGTAAGTTTTTAGTTTAGAATTTCTTTTTTTTTTTTAGGGGGAGGTAATTAGATTTATTTATTTATTTTTAGAGGAGGTACTGGGAATTGAACCCAGGACCTCGTGCCTACTAAGCATTCACTCTACCACTTGAACTATATACCCTCCTCCTAGAATTTCAATAATCTTAAAATTTTAATTCTATAGAGGAGGTGGGGTGGGAAGGGACAAACTGGGAGCTCGAAATTTGTAGATACTGACAGGCATATGTAGAATAAACAAGATTATACTGTATAGCACAGGGAAATATATACAAGATCTTATGGTAGCTCACAGTGAAAAAGAATGTGACAATGAATATAAGTATGTTCATGTATAACTGAAAAATTGTGCTCTACACTGGAAATTGATACAACATTGTAAACTGACTATAACTCAATAACAAAATTTTTTAATTTTATAAAATTGTCTACTGCAAATAAGAACAAACCTTTCAGAATAATCTGAAATAGTCTAGAATAATCTGATGCTGAGTTTTTTTCTGAGATCCTCTATGATAAGTATACATTAATTCAGATGGCTTTATCATCATCATCATCATCAAACTAGCACTTATTTCTTTGCACTGGTACTTTTGAGATTATGATTGTGTTAGGGCCAATTATGTTTCCACTGATTTAAGATAATATAAGTCTACTAAGGAAGGCCAGGAAAAACTACGTTTTTACAACCAACCATATAAATATGTACCTAGGAACATCTTTGTTTTTTTTTGTTTTTGTTTCTGTCCTGTATTTTGTTTATGTTCCTGTAGTCTTGACTTCTCATGGGTGAACAAATACATTTAATTAACTTGATAAGTAGTTCACTGTTACTAGGAATATACCTTGTTACTATGCTTTTTTTTTTAAAAAGCCCTTATTAGACATACACTGAAATAGTAACAGATGAAACAGACTCTGTGGGATTTGCTTCTAAATAATTAATATTGGGGGTGGGGAGGAGTGTAGAGGAGCAAAATTGACTACAAGTTGATGGTTTGAAATTTTCTATAATAAAAAATTAAAAAAACAAAAGATACACCATTTATTTGGTTGTAAAAAGTATGAAGTGGATAAGACCACAGGATTGGGGTTTAAACAAACCTGAGTTAGAATGCTGACGCTGCCACCCACCAACATTATGCTTTTAAGCAAGTTTTACCACTCTTGAGTCTCTGTTTCCTCCTCTGTGGAATAGGCATAGCAACACCTACCTCACAGGTGTAGGAAGAGTGACTATGGTGTAGATAAAGCTCTTCTTAGTACAGTACTGGGTACAAAGTCAAGTGCTTGCAGTCCCTGTGATCCTTGGGGAAGCAGGCAAACCTTACTGCTGGGTCAGTGCTAGTGGAAATGGTATGGTAGCTGTAGAGAATGGAATTAAGTCTTCATTGCTCGTGTCGGGTATTGTCATCCTCCCCTACTTTGGCAGCTCCTTGTCTTGCCTCCTTCTGCTTTGTCACTCTGCCATCAAGCGACTAGCATCACTGCTTCTTCTAGGAGAGGTTCTGGAGGGAGAGATGTGAGTGCTGAGTTTTTGTCTCCACCATTCACCCATCCCCAGCTGGTGGCTGGAGCATTCTAGAGCCAGCTCACAGAGTGGACAGGGCGTCTGTCCCAGGACGCCCTGATCTCTGACTTCCCTGTGTGGAAGGAGAGGTTTCCTTGTTCCTGGACAGTTAGCACTGGTTGTTGGAGATTTTTGTAATTTTTTGAGGCTGCGTATTTATCTTTTCCTGGGCCTCAGCCATTAGTGGTGTTTCGTAAATATTGGTTTATTTACATTGGATTCAAAGTTGAAAGAGTGATGACAGTGTGTGACCTTCCCGGTCCCTTCTAATCTCAAATTTTCTCTGTCTCTGTGATTTGTATAGTGAGATATGCTTTACAAAGTCACTTCCATACATACCTTATTTGATTCAGTGATACAATGGCTTAAAATGGAGTGTCGGAGTTTAGGTTAGGTGAGGGTCCTGCAGTTATTACTGGCAAATGGTAATACTTAAAAATAATGATTAGGTTTTTTGTAATTATAAATTAGAAAATACAAAAAAGTATATCATACAAAGAAAAAATTGCTACCTACCATCCCACTAGTACTTTCATGGTTTGATGAATTTCTTTCAAATCCTTTATAAATAAATAAATGTAAATATATATATACCTTTTAATTTTTTAAACAAACTTAGCTCTTATTGCATATATTTTGGATTCTGCATTTTGCATTTAATATTTTTTCTAGCTTTATTGAGATATAATTGACAAATAAAAATTGTATGTATTAAAGATACACAATGTGATTTTTTTTAACAATATGATATTTTGATATATATTGTGAAATGATTACCATAGTCAGGCCAATTAACATATACATTCAAATGGCTAACTTTTGTGTGTATATGTGTGAACACTTAAGATTTACTCTCAGCAGATTTCAAATATACAATATTGTTAACTATAGTCATCATGCTATACATTAAATCTCCAGAATTTATTCATCCTGCATATCTGAAACTTGGTACCCTTTGACCAACATCTCCCCACTTCCCTCTACCCCTAGCCCTTGGTAACCACCGTTCTGCTGTCTGCTTCTACAGAGTCAACTTTTTTAGATTCCACATGTAAGTGAAATTGTGCAGTATTTGCTTTTCTGTATCTGGCTTATTTTATTTAGCATAATGTCTTCCAGATTCATCTGTGTTGTCGCAAATGGTAAGATTTCCTTCTTTTTTAAGGCTGAAAAATAGTCCATACACACCCACGCACACATTTTCTTTATCCTTTTATCTGTGACAACTACTTGTCGGCATTGTTGGCAAGATAGTTTCCGTAACTTGGCTGTTGTGGCTACTACAGTGAACATGAGAGTGCAGCTGTCTCTTCAAGATAGTGATTTTTATTTCCTTTGGATATACACCCAGAAGTGGGATTGCTGAACCATATGGTAGTTCTCATTTTAACATTTTGAGGAACTTCCATACTGTTTTCCATAATGGCTGTTCCAATTTACATTCCCACAAGCAGCGCACAAGAGTTCCCTTGTCTTCACATCCTCATCAACTCTGGTTGTCTTTTGACTTTTTTATAATAGCCATTCTAACGTGTGTGAGGTGATATCTCATTATGGTTTTAATTTGTATTTCCTTGATGATTAGGAGTGTTAGGAGTGTTAAGCACCTTTTCATTTACCTTTTGGCCATTTGTATGTCTTCTTTTGAGAATATCTATTCAGATCCTTTGCCCATTTTTAAATCAGGTTATTTCTTGCTATTGGACTGTTTGAGTATCTTGTGTATTTTGGCTGTTAACCCCTTATCAGCTATATGGTTTGCAAATATTTTTTCTGATTTCCATAGGTTGTCTCTTCACTCTGTGGATTGTTTCCTTTGCTGTGCAGAAGGTTTTTAGTTTGATACAATCCCATTTGTATGTTTTTCTTCCTTTTTTTTGTATTTTTTTTTTATTGAAGTATAGTCAGTTTATAATACGTCGATTTCTGGTGTACAGCATAATGCTTCAGTCATACATGAACATACATATATTTTCATATTCTATTTCACTGTAAGTTACTGTGAGATATTAAATATAGTTCCCTGTGCTATACAGTATGAACTTGTTTGTCTGTTTTATATATATTAGTATTTGCAAATCGCAAACTCCCAATTTATCTCTTCCCACCTTCTCCCCACTCTGGTAACCGTAAATTTGTTTTCTGTGTCTGTGAGTCTGTTTCTGTTTTGTGAATAAGTTCGTTTATCTTTTTTTTTTAGATTCCACATATGAGTGATACCATATGGTGGTTTTCTTTCTCTTTCTCTCTTATTTCACTCGGAATGATGATCTCCAGGGCCATCCATGTTGCTGGCAAATGGCATTATTTTATTATTTTTTATGGCTGAATAGTGTTCCATTGTATAACTATACCACAGCTTCTTTGTCCAGTCATCTGTCCATAGACATTTAGATTGTTTCCATGTCCTGGCTATTGTAAATAGTGCTGCTGTGAACATTGGGGTGCATGTATCTTTTCATATTAGAGTTTTCTCTGGATGTATGTCTAGGAGTGGTGGTGTTGTTGGATCATATGGCAACTCTATTTTTAGTTTTTTAAGGAATCTCCATACTGGCTATACCAATGTGCATTCCCACCAACAGTGAAGGAGGGTTCCCTTTTCTCCACACCCTCTTCAGCATTTGTTATGTGTAGACTTTCTAATGATGGCCATTCTGACCAGTGTGAGGTGATAACTCATTGTAGTTTCGATTTACATTTCTCTGATAATTAGCAATGTTGAGCATCTTTTTATGTTCCTATTGGCCACCTGTATGTCTTCTTTGGAGAAATGTCTATTTAGGTCTTCTGCCCATGTTTTGATTGGGTTGTTTGTTTGTTTTTTTGTTACTGAGTTGTATGAGTTGTTTGTATATTTTGGAAATTAAGCCTTTGTCAGGTGCATTGTTTGCAAGTATTTCCTCCCATTCCGTATGTTGTCTTTTTCTTTTGTTTATGGTTTCCTTTGCAGTGCAAAAGTTTATAAGTTTGATTAGGTCCCATGTGTTTATTTTTGCTTTCATTTCTATTGCCTTGAGAGACCTAAGAAAACATTACTATGATCTGTGTCAGAGAATGTTTTGCCTGTGTTCTCTTCTATGAGTTTTATTGTGTCATGTCTCATATTTAAGTCTTTAAGCCATTTTGAGTTTATTTTTTTGTATGGTGGATGGAGTGTTCTAACTTCATCCATTTATATGCAGCTGTTCTCTGCTGAAGATCTGATCCACAACCTCATCATAGGTGTTTGGTGTTTGCAATTAGACTACCCTGAAGTCCAAGAGATCCAAGTCTAGAAATAAAAAATAACTACTCACATAAAGATCTTCTGCTAGGAAGATCAGCAGAGAAGACAACCAAGAGCAGAATTAGACCGCCTAGACCGCCTCAGTCTGTTATAAAGCAGCAGTATTTAAAAGAATGAACAAAGGATGGAATTTAAAAATACGAACAAGAAACAAACACTAACCAAAATGACTATGCAGATTTGAGGAAGAATTGAAATCCAAGTTTTAGAAAAGTACAGCATAGTGCCTTGCATTTAGGAGCTACTTAATAACTATTAACATTTGGGCAAATAATTCTCGATATAAAACTTGACTTTATGTCATGTGAAGCATCTTTGTGAAACCTCAACTTTAGAAGTATTCACTAATACTGTTGTTCTGTTGATGCTAAAATTTGTTGATTGTGGTTGGAGTCATAGCTTTGAGACAGTTTCATATTATGTGCAGGTATCCCTTGTCATCCTGCGGTGGGAGGAACCGGTTACACAGAACTCCTAAGAAGGTTTATATGAACGAGTGTATTCTTGGAGCAGCTTTGGCCACTTCTCCATCCCTCCTCCCCCTCCATGTTTTGACTGCCTGCTGGATGCCAGGCCTTGTACTATAAGGAAGGCTGGGAAGATGACTAAAACATTTTTCCTCCTTCCCTGGAATTCACATTCCAACAGGCCAGCCTGCCCCCAGGACCCTTACAAATACACTGGAATGAATCAAATCTATTGTGTGCTTCCTTCTCAAAATTGTTGCTGTCTTAAGAATTTCTGATGAGTCTTCTTCAGCTTTTGGAGCAAGATAAGGTACCGCAGCTGTATGTATTACTGAGTATATGGAAACATTGGTTAGCTAGCAGGAAACTTAGACACCATAGTTTTTAAAGCAAACAAATAGGTTAAACAATCAAGTTAACTTTTCCGTATTACTAATTCTACCACTGTAAATCTTTTTAGGATGATGTGAGACATAAGGTTCATCTGAACACCTTCGGATTCTTCAAGGATGGGTACATGTGGGTGAATGTCAGTAGCCTTTCAGTGAACGAGCCTAAAGGAGCCACAGACAAGGACACAACTGTAAGTGTCTTTCCGGGAGATCAAGGGCTTAGGTGAGAGCTTCACCCCATACTTAAATATGCAGTATCACAATGTGGGGCAAATTAAACATGTGAGCAGGCATCAGATAGTTTTACTTTTAACACTTAAGTTGTAATTCTTGAATAATTTTAGTAGCGAGTGATCCTTCTTATAAACTGAATGCTCAGAAAACAGAGGAGGCCAGGCCCCAAAGCTACCCTTTCTGCTCTTAGAGTGAAAAAGGCATGGACGCCGGGGCATCACATGGTTATTTACGTCTACTGTTTTTACCCCCTCTTAGATTGGATTCAGCCTAGACCGTACAAAGAATGATGGATTTTCTTCTTATCTGGTGAGCATTAAATGCATGACCCAGTCACTCTCTTCACTTGAGCTTAAGACACTGGATGGGAACACCCTGCTTCTGTCAGTGCTGTTTTCTTGAGGTGGTGGCTGCTTTGACTTCCAGGCATCTCTAAGCACCCACAGTGTGTTGATTGAACTGAGGCTGGGGCATTTACTTGCTTCGTTCCTGAAAACTTTTTGTTCTTGTTCTAGCATGAATGAATAAGGTGATATATAATTAGGTCTTCCTTTCTTAGGATGAAGATGTGAATTATTGTATTTTAAAGAAACAATCTGCCTCTGTCACCCTTCTAATCCTAGACATCTCCAGAAGTGAGTAAGTAATCCTAACAGTCCTCCAGTCCAATCCCAGAGTGAAGTTAGGGGGAATTTGGTAGCTAAGCTAACATTTATTGTCTTTCACGTGCAAATACTTTGCTGAGTGCTGGAGATTCAGACCAGGATCGGGGAGGCAGCAGTCCAGTCCTCGAGGAGCTGACAGATGAACGAGGGAGACAGAGCAGCAATACAGATGATCACAGCAAACTGGAGAATAGTGGGGCAGGGAGACTGATGATTGTGGAAGAGAAGGGAAGGCTTCCAAGAAGTGTTGGCCCAACCAGCCTTACAGAAGAATAAGAAAGGGAAGAGCATTGCGGGCACTGGGAACATTATAGACAAAGGCAGAGTGGCCTGAAATAGCATGGTGTGTTCAGTAAAATGAGAGCGCCGTTCACGTCCAGCTAAGGGAACAAGGAAGGCTTCTCCCTAGCCAGTGCTGGAAGTGCTTCCTGTGATGCGTGTGATTGTGCCAGCTGAGGTCACAGCCTGGAAACCCGATGGCCCCTCCTCAGCTGGGATGAGGCCCACAAAATTGGGGTTTGGTAAGAAGGGGGAAGGGAGGAAATGCATGTTAGACAAGCGGCTAATAGTGCTCACTGCCCCTCACGTGATCCCCTAGGCTTCACTCTTAACACCTTATTGGTTTTTTAACTTCTTATCCTTTTCCCTGGTGTACCGATTTGCTGAACACATTATGGTTACTTGGGGGGAAATATGTACCTCACAATTTATGGCTGCTGTGAACTTAAGCTTTAGAGTGAGACTGCCTGGGTCCTCCCCCAGCTACTTACTAGCTTACTGCTCTTGGGCAAGTTATTTTCCTTTTCTGAGCTTCCATTTCAGCAGGCAGTAGAATGTAAAATGCAGGCAGTAGAATCTGCATCACAGGATGTTATGGGACTCCATGAGATGATAGATTTAGACCTTGAAACAGTGCCTAATTTACAGCACTTAATGGCATAAGCATTACCTTGAACTCTTTTTCTCCTATCTTATTTGAATGTAGAGTGAGAGTAAAATCTCCACCAGAAGCTGGTACCCAGTTACCAAAGATCGTCTTCAGCAAGGAGGAGAAAGGCCTTGGTCAGAGCCGGGAGCCTGGTGTTAAGCCTGTTTCAACAAGCAGCCAGACCCCGAAAAAACCAGGTAAACTCTAAGGTAGAAACTAGTGTTTCTTCACTGCCCTGCTTTGTGGATTCTTTTTTGTTCCTAAGTAAAAACAAGTATGATCTTAGCATTCTTTTACTTTTGAGATGATATAAAAATATACAACAATTAAAAGAAAAATGTGGAAAAGCTGGAAAAAGAAGTCATTTCTCCTTCCTCTTAGTGTTAGGATTTTAGTAATGTATGTTTCCTTCCAAACTTGTTTCCTAAGTTTAGAACATTTGACTTTTAAAATTTATAGTCATGTTTATAATTCTGTAAGCATCCCCATTCGCTGAACTCTGAGATATTTCATACTTGTCAGATATCCTGTGAAATGGATACTGTAATTTGCTCAGCATTTCTCCTTAAAGAAACAGATTTCTGTTTTGATGCTATTCTAACACATTGTGACATCAGGCATCTTTATTTGTAGAACTTCTGTCATCTGTAGAGCTTTCTTTAGGATGGGTTCCCAGAATTAGAATGTCTGGTTCAAAGACTATGAATACTTTTGAGAATATTGATACATATTTTCATTCCCTTCCACATGAGTTGTATGAATTTATACTCCTGTTGGGAAATGTATAAGAATGGTGCCCACATCACCATGTCCTAGCCAATAGTGAGTTTTGGGCTTTTTTTTTTTTTTTTTTTAATCAGAAAGTGACAGGCAGAAAGGTAGTCTTGATTTTGAAGTCACTCTTATTATTATTGAGTGTTTCTCTGTATGTTGATTAACCAATTTTTATTTATCACCTCTTTTATTAACCGTCAAGTTTACCTAATAATTTATATGAGTTCTTTAAAGATAACTCACTATCTATTGTATTATTTTTTTTCTCAGTTTGTCGAACTCTAACCCAAATTAACAGACATGCAGAAATAGTACATTTGTGTGATGGGGTAGTTTCATGTCTGTGCACTGTCTCCTCCTTGTCCAGATTCCCCAGGCTCACATCACCATTCCCTGGGCAGAAACCATTTCCTTCTTTTTATTCTGAAATGCTCTCCCTTACTGCAGGGAGCTTGAGATTCTGTCTTCCTCACAAGGAGTGTCTTCAGTAAAAATAAGACACAGATGCCCTCTCTGTTCCATGGAAGAAGTCATTAGCAATCTTAACACTTCTTGCTGTGCGGAAAAAAGTATGCCTAATGCTAATATATTAGCTATCAATTTTCCCATGTATATAAATAAATCTCATGTATATATGTATTTCAGACAGTGATCTGTCTTCAAACATAATTACTTAGAAAATAGGGAAAGTCATTCCACGTAGCATCTCTGGCAATAACAGGCACTAGGTTATTTAGAGATGATTTCCCTAGTTGGTACTGAGTATCATCATTTATTAGATTGCATTTATATTATAACAAGTTTCAATCTGCAGCTTCTACAGCTCAAGAATTTGGGGGGCTCTGAGGGGATGGCAGTTCACAAGATAGCACGTGGCTTCACTCTTTTAATTGTTTGAATTATTTGACATTAGATGAGCTAGTGTCTCATAAAATGATACAATGTCGTATGAGCTGAATCACGCAATAATAATCTTCTAAATGGTTCTGCTTCTAGATGGCGGAAAATCTAAAAGTAGTACAGTGGATTCAAAGGTAAGAACTAACCCCAACTTGTGTTCTCAGCTTTCCTGGGTGGATAGGTGTGTGTGTGTGTGTGTGTGTGTGTGTGCTTATAGGAATGTATTTATATGCACACACACACAGGTGCACACACATACACCTGGATGCCACATCTACAGGGAGTTGCCTTCTATTTGGGGAGATAACATTGACACTGCGAAACAATTTGAAAGTAAAATTGAGTGCTGAGTTATGCAGCGTGTATGAGATAGGGGCTCAGGTAGTGAGGGGGGAGGGAAGTGAGCTGTCTGGAAAGCCTTCTAGAGGGAGGCGTCACCAGGGCTTGATGTTTGGTGGCTTGTTTGGGGAAAAAGAAGAGAAGGAAGGGGATGAAGACCATCATGAGCAAAGACTGGAAGTGGAAGCGAGGGTGACCAGTGCTGGCCTGTTTGAAGTAAAAGGTACATACTTGGGAGCAGAGAGAGGGATCTTAGCTAATATAGGGCCAGAAAATTGAAGGTATTGATGCACAGAAAATAGGAAGTCACCATGTGTTCTTGATGAGGATGGGCTGTGAGACATAAGGTGTTAAGGGGAGATCACTGTTCCGAAGGTGATGTGTAGTAGCCTTGGGGAGGTAGACAGTGAATTAGAGGGACAGGAGGAATGCTCTTGTGATAGTACAGGTTTAGGGTGGTGGGGATCTGCACTAGAGCAGAGCTTTGCAATGTGAAATACGGGATCAGTCTCGGGGGCCATTTGAGGGTGGGAGGAAGGTAGGAGAAGAGGTTGGGTTTTTTTTCCCTCCCCAGAGGGGTAGGGAGTAGAAATAGCAGAGGGAAAATGGGGAAGTTTTGGTTTGGAATATCTTGACTTTTCAGCGAGGGCCATCCAAATGGCAGTATTTTATTTTGTTTTGTTTTAATAGCTTTATTGATATACAATAAACTGCATATAGTTTAAGTGACAATTTAAGTTTTGACTTACATGTACACCTGTGAAACCACCACAACCAAGAGAGTGAGCATACCCATCACCCCAAAAGCTTCCCCTGCCCTTTGTCACCCTCCTGTCCCTAAGTAACCACTGGTCTGTCACTGTAGGTTAGTTTTATAGAACTTTACATAAAAGAATTATGTAGTACATGCTCTTTTTTACTTGCTTTCTTTTAGCATAACCATTCTGAGTTCACCTGTGTTGCTCCATGTATCAGTAGTTCCTTCTTTACTTAGTCTTAGTCCCTTGTCCCGGTGGCAGTATGACGATCATTTGAAATCGGGAATGGAGTCCAGGCACTGCGTAAGGGTGTGACCTGGGCTGGCGTCCGTGTTCTCGCTAAGGCTTAGAGACTAGAGGGGTGCCCCACAGGAAGATGGGGAATTGGGGCAGGCAGTGGGGGCTGCTGGAGAGACAGAAGAGATAGCTGAGAAAGGAATGGGTAAAGAATTCCCATCCTCTGTGAAAGAGGATTTTTAAACATCTTGAAAAGATGGTGATTTTTTTTTCAGAGAGCTTTTGAAGACCAGAAATTTAGGGTTTAAGAAGAACATGTTTTGGAGTTAAAAATTTTTTATTTTTGTTAGCATACCTTTTCTGCCATTATCTTCCTAAAATGGGTTATGTCTTTTTTAGGCTACAGGAGAGAAGTCTTTTTCCGTTCATAATAATGATGGAGCTGTTTCATTTCAGGTATGTATTCTCTTTGAGTAAAGCTTCATAGACTTTATCTGTACCATGTGGAAGGATGAATTTTTAAAGGAATTTGGAGTTTAGGAATAATAATTTAGGCGTGTTATGTATCAGTCACCTGATTCCAGTAGCTCTCTCTGTAACAAACCTACAGGGTGATATTGTTACCCACCACTTAGCAAATGATAAGTCTCTGGGAGAGAATAACTTGGTGAATGTCCACTGCAAGTGGTGAGGCCCAGACTCTCACCCAGTTCTCCCTGGCTGTCCCCACAACTCTGCCTCTCTAATCCCATGCTGCCTCCCGCTCAGAGTGTGTCAGAAACGCAGAAATCTGTACCTGAGAGGACTGTTGGTGGTCATTTAGGGTGAGGTTGTCATCTTAGAGATGACTTCACTGAGACTTAGAGGCCTGAGTGACCTGCTCAGCTGTCACCGTTGTTAACTGCATCACCGCCTATGTACAGGATAGGGCATTGGACTGGATCTCAGAGCCCACGTACTTGTTGGTGACCTTGGATGACTCACTTAACTTCTGAACCTCGCTCTTCAATCATCTGAAAATGGAAAGTGGTGGCACCTATCTCACTGGGTTGTTAGGTGTATCGTTTCTCTAAAAGTGCTTTGTGAAGTGCTATACAAATAATTTTTTGTCATTAATTTGTAAGAATCACTGCCTCTTTTCTAACCAGTTTTCATTCATTGAGGTATAATTTGCTTGGAGTGAAATGCACCGATCTTAAGTGTACGATAGGGTCGGTTTTGACAGATGCACGCACCAGTGTAACCCACTCTTGGGATTCTCTGTATTTTAAGCCCCCCACCCCTGCATCTGCTCTGAGTTCCTTCACCATAAATTCTTTGGCCTATCTAACAATTTTTGTACCTTCTTTAAGTTTGGTAATGGTCGGTATTAATAGCTCACAGAACTTGTGGGGTGCTCACGTGCTCGTCTGCTCTGAATTCTCCCCAGCGTCCCATCTGTCTCAGAGTAAAAGCCCAGGTCCTTCCACTGGTCGACAAACCCGCATGGCCTGGCTCCTGTCAGCTCTTTGACCTCAGTTCCCATTCCTCCCCTGCCCCCACTGATTACTCTGCTTCTGCCACCCAGGCCACCTTGCTGTTCCTAGAAAAGTCAAGCCTTGGGCACTGCTCTAGCTGCACCCACTGGAGGAATGCTCAGAATCTGAGTGATTAGTTTCTTCCTCCTTTAAGTCTTTGTTTAAATGTCACCTTTTCAACAAAGCTTCCTTCAGTTGCTCTATTTTAAATGCAACCCACTTCCTCCTCCCTAGTCTGTTTTTTGCCTTAGTACTTCTTTCTAACATGTGACATACTTGTACTTACTTACTATGTTTATTGTCTGTCTCTCCCTTTAGAAGGTAACCATAAGGGCGGGGATTTTTGTCTGCTTTATTACTGATGTATATGAAATTCCTAGTCTTGGGCCTGGCCCATAATAGGCTGCCCAGCAGTAATTATGGAGATGAATGAATGAATGCCAGACATCGTGCTAAGTACACATGCATTATCATTATCTCAGCTCATGCCCCTAACAATCTATGAAGTAGGTACTGTTACTGTTCCCCTTCTACAGATCAGGAAACTGAGGCTCAGAGAGGTTAAGTAACTTGCCTAAGGGGAGGATTCAAACCCAGGTTTTTCTGACTCCCAGGCCCATGTGTTTAACCACTTTGCTTTACTGTCTCCTTAAGAAAATATAAAAGGTACTTTTCTTCTTGCCCTCACTTTAAAATAAGTATTTAAAATTTTTTTTTATTTTTTAGAAAAAAATGTTTAAGTCACAAAAGGAAAGCATTTATAGGATACACGTGTGTTAGTTACTAATGCTTTGTGTGAGGGTTTCAAGGGGAAAGCAGCATATGGTGGTTAAGGGCGTTGGCTGAAATAGCCGGTTCATAGGATTCTTGGGATGCAGGGAACAGGCAGCACATAAAAGGGACAGCGTCCTTTCTCTCTGGCTTCCCCTCTCCTTGTAAAGAAGTCAGTAGGTGGCTCCTAACTGTTCTGCTACTCAGTATCCTTCCAATTTTGGACAGTTAAGTCATTCTGAGCTTTTTCGCTCCATCCACAGAATAGGTCTGGTGGTTTTTCTACCTAAAGCGGGAAAGGGACTGTCCGGGCTTATCTCAACCCTAAAATTTTTAGTTTTCTTTATTTTGTTTAGGATTTTTTCTTTTAAGTGTCAGGTGCCTACTCTAATCCACCATGATAATTCTATTGTTTTTTTTTTTAAGTATTTTTTAGAAACTACATATGAGTCTTACGTTCAGAATTTCAAGTTACTAACATGAATAGAAAAGTTTTCTTTCTCTGGCTGCCTTGGGTGGGCAAAAGTAGACACTCTCACTTTACAGTGATGAGTTTGGGACCTGGTTTAACAGATTAATAATTCCAGCTTGAATATTCTTTTTTTTTTTTTTAACATTTTTGTTTTAAAGGCACTGTTCTCATGTATTTTTATTTGGGAGGAGATAACTGGGTTTATTTTTAATTACTTTTTTTGCTGGAGGTGCTGGGGTTTGAACCCAGGACCTTGTGAATGCTAAGCACGCACACTGCCACTTGAGCTATACCCTCCCTGCCAGCTTGAATATTCTTCATCTTTTATTTCCGTCTTCTTGTCAGATGTCTCTTTTTTTCCCATCCTTTTTAATTTTGCAGTACAGTACCTACAGAAGAGTATATAGTTCTTATGTTGAGTACAGATAATTATAATCACCTTTGTGACTGTCACCTGGGACAAGAACTAGAACAGTGCCAGCACCCTGGAAACCCCATGCGTCCCTCGTGTTCTTTCCAGCTCTGGAGTAACCCTCATCATGAAAAATGTCATCATAACCATTTCCTCACTTTTCTTTATAGTTTACCGCCTATATATGTGGCCCTAAATGATACATTTTAGGCTTATGGTAAAATGTTCTCTAGAATTGATCAAGGAGTCACATTCTGTGATCTTATATATATAAAACACCTTTTTTGTTATTTATTTATTTAGTTGTTTGGGGATGAGGGAGGTAATTAGGTTATTTAACCTTTTTTTTTTTCAAATGGAGGTACTGAGGATTGAACCCAGGACTTGGTGCATGCTAAGCACGCACTCTGCTACCACTGAGCTATATCCTCTCCCTGATATAACACATTTTAGAATTTACATTAAGCTTCATTTGAATGCATGACATGTTGAAAGGCAAAAATGTCTAAATGTAGAAAATAATAGCCTCTGTTACTGTTGTCTAAAATCATACGGGTACATTTTAATGAGGGAACATTGGTCCTTTATCTTTTCAAGTATCAGATGAACATCCTTTCTTTTTCAGAAGTATTTTTTACCTAAAGAGCAAAACAACAGTATGTTGGCTTGAAAACTAGATAACTGCATCTTAGGTCAGCCTTGCAGACTTCTGCCATCCCTGACAGATAGATGTGTGATAAAGCAAGCAGAGTAAACTGTTAATTGTAGAATCTAGGTAGTGGGTACATAGCTATTCACTGTATAATTCTGTTAGCTTGAAAATTGTTGACAACAAAATATTAAGAGGATATCATAGAATAAGAAAACATCTATTTAAACTCTGCCCTGGGAGAATTTGATAAAGTAAGTGGTCTGTTTTCTTCTGTTTATAGTATTCATGATTTATTTCTAAGATTTAAAAATTTAGCGGAGGATTTGTGAACCCCTAAATTTTTTTCTTCTTCACTTTTAGTTTTCCTTTAACATCAGCACTGATGACCAAGAAGGCCTCTACAGTCTTTATTTTCATAAATGCCTTGGAAGCGAAGCATGGTCTAATGACAAGTTTTCATTCAGCCTTGATGTAAGTACCATATGGAGACTGTTCCTGTGGGTTTTGTCAACTGTGTAAGATGTAAGACGTTTATTTCTTAGTAGTAGTTTTAAGGGGATATATGTATGTATATGTATGACTGAAACATTATGCTGTGTATCAGAAATTGATGCAACATTGTAAACTGACTATACTTCAATAAAAAAACAAATTAAATAAAATAATTGAAAAAAAAAGTACTTCTAAGAGTACTTAAGCAGAGTAAGAGAAAAATGTGGCCAGAATAATATTTCTGCCAGTGAGCAGGATACTTCAGCAGAGGATTCATAAATGAGAAAATACAAAGCAATTTAGGATGTGTTTACAGTTCCGCCTGTGCATTAAGAATGTGGTTGTAGTGTTTGTAAGTCAGTTGTGACTCAGTTTTAAGAAAGAACGTGGTTGTCATCTGCTGGTACTTAACTTTCTTAAGCTTCAGTGGAACAACTAAGATTACGAATTGCTGAATATGGGATGGTCTATTCCTGAAAAGTAAAAATTAACTTCATGTTGGTTTCAGATTGAGATCACAGAGAAGAATCCTGACAGCTACCTCTCAGCAGGAGAAATTCCTCTTCCTAAATTATACATTTCTATGGCCTTTTTCTTTTTTCTCTCTGGGACCATCTGGATTCACATCCTTCGAAAACGACGGTAAATTATCACCTCCTTGAGCCCTTCAAGAGTGTTTGGGGATTTGTATAATTTCTCCTTTCGCTGTCTTCTTAACCTGGAGGACTTGGCACTAGCGATCTTGTTCTCTTCAAAGTGCATCTTCCTCAAAACAAAGGGAGACTGTGCAGGAGCCTTGCAGTGTGGGAGGCCTTCGCATGCCTTGGTGTTTGTTCACTTCCCATTGCTTTGTTCAAAAAGCAAATCCAAATATTTTAATAACATACAAGCAAAATAAAATGTATAAGCAAAGTGTTTCCATAGCGAAGACACCACAGTCCAGGACTCAGAATGAACACTTTGGTCTCATTCAGGGGCTGTTCGTTCTGAAGGGGAGATGAGTGACGCCAGCTCAGGGCCTGGGTGGGAGTGTGGAGTTACTGCTGTGTCCTGAAGGCCTCAGCCCAGAGCCTGGCTGGGGTAGATACCAAACTCCAGAAGTTTGTCACTCGAGAAAGCCTCTTTGAAGCCCACCTGCCTGATGCTCAGTCTTTCTTCTGAAACCCCTGAGGCTTTAACTTCCTGTTCCGGGTACTTGAGGGGAGCAGCTGCGCATGTGTGGAGCCAGTGTTTCATTCTGTCTCCCCCCCAAAATGGAAAATGAAATATTAATTTTCAGTTAAAGAATAATGTCATGTGTTTGCTATAGTCTAAGGCCCTTAAACTGTATAAATGGCACTGTGTGTTATATACTATGGTATTATATTATGGATTAACTTAAATTCATGTAATAATTAAGCACCCTCAAATGCCAAATACCTCCTTCTCTGGAGCAGTAGGGCAGAAACTGAGACCTCTTTCATTCCTGGTGGCCTGATTGTCTTCAATTACACATTTCTTACATACCCTATACTTCAACAAGAAGTAGACACGCTCAGCTGGGGTACAAAACTGGGGTGCCGGGCTCTGCTGGGGTACTGGGCTCAGCCGGGGTATGGGGCTCTGCCGGGTACTGGGCTCTGCCGGGGTACTGGGCTCTGCTGGGTGTGGTTGCTGGTTCCTGTTTATTGTGATATCTTTTACACTCACCAGATGGACGGAGCTTCTAGATTACTTGTGAAGGACCCTACATGATCATGTTTAGACCTGAGATCAGGCAGCCATGAATAAGAAAAAAGAATCCCACAAACTCAGGGCACAAAGTGATTGGGAGGGGGTGTTGTTGGTTTTGTTTGTTTGTTTGTTTAAGAAAGTCTTGCTTTTGCCTTTGTTAGAAAAGTAAGAACTAGGAGTCAGAGGCCTGATGTCCAGTGTAAGCACTGACCATTACTGCCTGTGGGCCTTGCTTCACTCTAAGTCTCTTTCTCCTCAGCTACGAAACTGCGACAGTAATTATTGCCCTGCTTTCCTCTCAGAGTCTTAGTTCCTTACGTTAGTTATATGAATCCCCCTGAAATAATGTATATGAGAGAGCTTTGCAAATCAGGGTGCTAGGCAAAGATGAGGTTCATACAAAATAGTTTAGCCAGATGTTCAGTGGTATTTTAGTTTCTCTTTGTTTAGTTAGGCAACAGTCATTGTCACTGGTTCACTTATATAAAATCGTGACAACAATTTAAAATCTGTGGTTAAGTGAGGCTGACCTACTTTGTACAGAGTTGTACAACATACTGAAACTTCTTGTTAAAGTATAGCATACATACAGAAGCGTGTAGTTGCAGCCGTCTGCCCCACCTCCATGTCCTTCCTGGAGCCTTACAGCTGGCTGGGAGGTTGGGAATTTGATATGTTTCCAGGGCTGCCTGCACATTTCAGAGCCCTGTTGAGCTGGAGGGAACTGAAAGATCTTTGCCTTGTTCTGTTGAGGCTTTGAGAGAGGAAATGAGAGACAGGGCTGGCGTACCCCAACAGGGCTGGCCCCGGAACCCACATGGGCCTGCTGTGGGCCTGCAGCCTCCCTCATCTCTGAGTTCTGTCCTGGGCCCCAGAGCATGGGGAGAGGGATCCTGGGGAAGTGGGGTGGGAACACGGGCAGCTGATCGTCTTTGGTACCTGCTCTCTGCCCAGCCAGGCAAGCACTGGATGTTGTGGCTCCTTGAGGTCAGGGTCGCCCTGTTTCCAGCACAGGTTACTGAGGCTCGGGGAGATTAAGGTCAGGGGAGAGCCAGCACTTGAGCCGGGTTGGTGTGGCTCCAGAGCCCAAGTTCTTTTCTTCATTCACATCGCTGCCCCGGCCGCTGACACCGTAACTCGGCCTGCAGGTCAAGGTGGCCAGGGTGTGGGTGAGCACAGCCCTTGACCGTTGTGCACTCTGGGTAAATCTTGTTGCTGTTCAGGAGTGACGGGCTGCTCTGTCCTTGACTTCCCTTTTGACCTTCAAGTAGGTAGGCACTGGAGCAGGAAAGCAGCAGGGAGGAAATCAGCCCGGAAAGGGGTGTGCGTCAGTTCGGGACACACCCTCCTTATCGTCCTGTGCAAGGCCCTCTCCTGTTTTATTTCCTCCCCACCCATGGCCAGCCACTCAGATGTGTTTAGTATGTGTTTTGGATATTTGTGTATTCTTAGAAACAAATAATGTCTATTGGTATTTCATATATTTTTAATATATATAAACTGTACTATCTGTAGGTATTGTTTTTGTACATGTTTCACTCAGTAATATCCTTTTTAAGATTTAGTCACATTGCTCTGTGTACATCCCATTCACTGATTTTCAGCCACTCCGTGTCACCCACAGTGAGCGTCCCCACATTTTGTGTATCCATCCCTGAGTGATGAACCCTAGGTTGTCTCCATCTCCCTGCCCCCCAGACTGTCATGCTCCCTCCCTGTCACCTGTGAGGTGCATTCTCAAAGGAGGTGCACTGGCTGTGGGGTAGGTGCTCATTTCATGTCACTGAATGCCGCCACATTGCCCCCCGGATGCACGCCTGGACTAGCTTGTGCTTCTGCTGGCAGCACTTCACATTCCTCTTTCCCCACGCGCTCACCTGCACTGACACCTTATTTCTTGCCAGTCTGATGGGTATAAATGGGTACCTCATTTTATTTTACATTTCTCTGAATATTGGTGATGTGCATTATCTTTGCAGGGACTCGTGAACCTTCTGGGTTTTCCATCTTGTGACTGCCTGTATTTACATATTTTTCTGTTGGGTTTTCTTTTTATTGTTGCTTCTTTGCACGTGTTCCTTGCGTATTCAGGTCTCAGTCCTGTGTATGTCTTAGACATTGCAAATTTCTTCTTCCAGTTGCATTGCTGAGTAAAAATCTTTCATGTGAATGAAGTCAAAGCTAATCTAATTTTACTCTTTTGGGCAGTGCCTCTTGGATCCTAAGAGGCCTGTTCCTACTCCAAAATCAAAAGTGTGTATTTTATGTTTAGCACCAGAATCCATCCAGGGTGTAAGTAAGTGTGAAGTAGAGCCTCACCTTTATTTCTTCTGTAGATTTGAGCTGCTTTTTTCCCCCAGTGCCAGTTAGGTAAGCAGCCTATTCTCCCACCAGCTTGGTTTCACCTTATTTATCAAGCGACACATGAATCTATTTCTGAGCTTTCTAGTCTATTCTGTTGGTTTACTTGTCTGATGCCGCACCCTTTCCGCAGTTTTTACTGCTGTGCCTTTGCAGAATGTCTTGATATCCGAGAGTAGGCATGCCCTCTGTAGCTCTTACTCAAGTCTGTGTTTCCTTTAATAGAGTTTAAAGTTTTTCTCCATTATGGTCTTGTGTGTCTTATTAGGTTAATTCCTAGGGTGAGGCAGGAAGGGTAGAGGGATTGAATACCTGGCAGCCTGAAGGTGGTCTGGTGCCTGTGGCTGAGGCGGTGGGAGTGAGTTGCCCCACTGGCCTGCTGTGTCTGGCAGGTTCCAGCCATGAGCAGGGAGAGTGGGGCACGACCCTGGCACTTTGACCATCCCTACTTTGACCATCCCTACTGCTTGGCTCCAAACTCGCCTCTCCACCAGCTACAGACTTCCTGCACAGCTGTACCTAATCACCCTGCTTTCTCAGAGATTTCATGTCATTTTCATAGGTCTGTTTGCCGCATTCTTTCTTCTGTGGTCTTTCCAAGGTGGTTTCTGGAGAGGAAGCTGGCAACCTGTTTAGATTTCCATCTTGCTGGGGCTGGGATCCCATGGTGCCTGGCTTCAGTGCATAACTCAGTTCTCTTCACATTGAATCATATATTAGAGATGACTTAGGAGTTCATTCCAGGCCTTTTCTACTGGCAGCAAAAAGCTTTGTGTTTTTGGTTTGCTTAGATTATATTCACTGCCTCCTTATAAATATATGATGTCAGGAATTGTCCTTTGGGAGTATGGAATATTCCTTTAATTCTTTTCTCTCTGTTTTTATAGGAATGATGTATTTAAAATTCACTGGTTGATGGCGGCCCTTCCTTTCACCAAGTCTCTTTCCTTGGTGTTTCACGCAGTAGGTATCAGTATTTGTGGGTCATTTAGGAAACGATGTCCAGTGCCTATATGATCAGGAAGAATAAACTAGAAGATGGGCTAGGTCAGTGGGAAACAAAAGATGAACGAATACCTTTGCAATGAAGCCTCCTTTGGTCCAGGAGGGACTGGTCACGGGGATAAATGAGCACAACCTCCCTAATACTTAAGACATTTTCATCCGTTACCTGCAGACTCAGAGTTTTCTCAGAACTCTTGTTGATTTGTTTTTTTTTGCCCCCAGTCATTTCTCGAGGTTATAATGCCACCTGCTGAATTGTTTCCACGATTTCCTTTATTTTTCCACATACTCCCTCATGTTCCCATTTGATTCAAAATTTAGTGTTAGCATACTTTTTTGAGAGAAAACTGATAATCTAAAGATGGCGACTTAAGAATTGAGCTTAAGCTTTGAATATTTAGTACTGATGCAAATTGAAATGAGCCTGCTCGTGGGAGTAAGAATACAGTGTCCCCAATTTGTAGGCCTACGAGGTACCTGTGGGCTACACTTGTGAGGGTGACAATCTCCAGACATGTGTTCAGGGTCCTGCACTTTAAAGTGTTGTCCTAGAAAAAGTAATAACATACCCAGTTACAGCTCCAGGAAGTGAGTTACTTGGATAATTTCCCGCTTGGATCTAAGGAAGAAGATTCTTTCTGGAACCATATAGATAATGAATCGTCGGACTCTTGAGTTGTTTTCATATCTAGACGGCCACGTGTGGGAGGATGAAAGATGTGTAAAGAAGTTGGTGCCGGTTTGGGGAGTCCTGCCTGGAAGCACTGGGGGCCCACTACTCAAACTTGCCGCTTTAATTAAAATGTGCTAGTGGCTTCAGGTAGCTCTAAATTTACAGATTTTTTTTTCAAAGAAAACAGTTGAAGCTGGGTGATTCCACGCAGATTTTTTACTGACTGATTTATTTATTTATATAAGCAGCAGGGATATGAAAGATAAAGTTCTTGGTCAGGATACTGAAAAGGTCTGTGGCACTTGGAGATTTTAAAAGAAGAGTAGGCTGCCGTTTGCCCAAGTGGATCACCTGCCTCAAGAGAGGGACCTGGACTGGGTGTTAGTGACCTTGAATCCTTGTGTCTGGTTTCTCAAGCTCCTGGTCGTTGATCAGTGCACTCACCTGCTTAATTGTGAATTGGCGAGTGAAGTGCTAGGGAGCCGGAGGGGGCCAGCCCCATCATGTGGTCCTGGCGGCGTTTCCTGTGTCGCTGTGCGTGTGGCATGCGGTGGAGCCACCTGTCTGAAATGCGCTTTTCTGATTGCAGATCGACTACCACTACATCTCCTCCCAGGGCTTTCCGATCGAAGGCTGGGCGGTTGTGTACTACATCACTCACCTGTAAGTGCGCCAGGTGACGCCTGAAGTACTCCCGTGACATGATGTAGCAGAGAAGTCAGGGGGGCTGTGGTAGGGAGAGGCCTGCCCCAGGTTGACCAGCCCTGCCCTCCTATCTCAGCCTGTCCGGGTTCCTGCCAGGCCCAACGTGTGTGGTTTACAGGTGGCCTTCCTAACTTGGGAACTTGGGGCTGTTGGCGTGTTCCTGGGAGGGGGTGCCACCCTGCGGCCACAGGCTGCTCAGATAGTGGGGTGCGGAGCTATTTGTGTGCCTGCAAGGAAGAGGTGCTCACTTCCGGTAAACCTGAATTTGGCCACCTATATTGCGAGAAACACGTGAAATCATAGCATGAGCTAGTGGATCTAACTCTCAGGGTGAGAGTCTGAAGAGACCTGTTGGTGTCTGTTCATTTTTGTCTTTTGCAGCTTGAAAGGGGCGCTCCTGTTCATCACCATCGCGCTCATTGGCACTGGCTGGGCTTTCATTAAGCACATCCTTTCTGATAAAGACAAAAAGATCTTCATGATTGTCATCCCACTCCAGGTAAAGGGGCCCTAATCCTGCTTGTCCTCGCTCTCTCGGCACTTAGCAGGGCTCAGCTCCAGGCCTGTCTGGGAAGAGGGAGTCAGCTCTCCCAGTAACCCCAGCCTCTGCCACTGGGGGCTGAAGACTGGGCTTCTCTCTCTGAATTCTGACAGACCCAGACCTCAGGTCGTTGCACTGGGAGGGGCTCCATCACCCGCCGTCTTTAAACCAGCATGTGACTAGGGGGCTGCTGAGAAGTTAGGGAAACATATTCCTTCTTCTTTGCATCTGCTTGTCAAGGAAGCTCAGGTATACAGTGATTTAATTAACAAATTAGCTTCAAACTGTGGATAACCAGTGAGTTTCCACAAGGTAGAATATTAGACAGTGGGGCAAACATTTATTAGATGCTTCATGTGTTTGGGGCCCTGGACTGAGACCACCTTTACAAGACGGTGAGCCCCTCAGGAGAGGAACCTTGTCTGATGTATAGTAGTCTTATTGGAGGTAAAACCCGGACGCGAGGAACTCATAATAACAGAGATTCTGACAGAGACGCACAGCTCCTCAGCTCTGCTTGAGCAAACGGCATCTGTTTGATAAAGGGTTGTTCTTGTCAGCTGGTCATTTTGGAGCACAGTGTAAATGGGGCAGGTGAGGGACCGAAGGGGACAGCAATCCAGGCACCTAGATCAGCCCACTCAGCTCTGCTGATTGGCGGTTTGGCAGAGTTTGTAGCAAAGCCACCTTCACTTTCAGTAGTAAGGGACATGTGTTGGTGCCAAATAAACGGTAGAGACCAGTTGCTGTAGTTTCTAAGGGGGGAATAGTTCCCCAGATCAAATGATATGGAAGGGCTTTATGGTAGAGATGGGCCTTGCCTAGATTTTAAGGAAAGAAACATGACAGAGGCAAAGTGACACTGCTGTCAAGTGAACAGAAGACGCTGAGCAACTGTACGGGTCTGGGCTGGGGAGCCACCAGGGCCACCTGCCTGCTGGGCTCAGTTCTCAGCCTGCTAGGGTCTCAGAGCTCGTGGGCCCCGGGCTGGTCCTCCTCCCCTCTGCCATCTGCTCCGTCTCCCTTCCCCTCTGGGAGCTGCTGCCATCCCCTCCAGTTTGCATCTTCTTCACCAGCCCAAACTGTGATGTAACGGACACGGTCTTCCCAGCCTCCCGAAGCTCTTCTGCTCCCCAGAGGAAACAAAACACAAGGTTACATGGCAGGTCACTCTGAGGAAACAAGGCCATTTGAAAAATTAAATATGAGGAAGTATGAGTATTTAAACCTAGGGACTAGTCTGGGAAGTCCTTGAACATCATCCTGGAGAGATAAAACTGTTTCCTTTTGGCTTCGGGAAGCCACTACATTTCTGCGTAAGGAGCGGCTGATCTACAAAATGTGCCTCAAAAACATTATTGGCACTTGGTTCCACACCAGCACCTCTGGGAACATTTTGTGCCTCGTGTGAAGAGTGTGAACTAAGGACAAAATGGAGTTACGCATTTAAGCTGTGAAAGCCTTTCTTTTCCACTTTGTCTTGGTAGATAGAGCCACAGAGCAGACGTTTAGGATGACCTGGGTCTCAGGAGGAACCCAGAAACTGGGGGCCAGTGGGAGACTGAAATTTCAAACTGGTTTTTGCATTTGTATTACGTGAAGTATGGCTTCTGTGGTGTTTTATCTGATAAGTCCCAGGTGGAAGGGGAAGCTGCCCTTCCCGAGCCGTGACACAGCAGGTGTCCCGTCTCTGTAGCCGCGTGGGGAGTTGCCATGATAACAGTGAAGCAGCATGTGTGGGACCGTGGGCTTTGCACGGAATCACAGTCTCTGTTTTCATACCTAACAATGATCTTCTAAAGAACGTCTCACCAATTCCATCTCCCTTAGGCTCAGTAGCGTCGCAGTTGTTAAAACACTGCTGTCTGTTAGCCCACTGAAGGACTTTTCATCACACACTTAGGAGCTTGATGGCAGGACTGAACACACAGACACAGCCTTCCCTTGGGAAGTGGAAGCAGGGCGTGGGCGCAGGTGAGCCCTGTGGGGAGAGCTAGGCCCCTGCCTTTGTTCCTGGGAGGAGTAGCGTGGCTCCTCACCCACTGGCCTGAAACGCTGGGCTCTCATAAAACGGTCCTGTTATCTGTCCCTGAGAGTCAGAGGCCCCATGCAGCCTGAGGATTGTGGGCACTGTGGCTAAACAGGATGGGAAGGGCACCTGTTCACCTGAGTGACTGCCAGGGCCAGAGGGGCATAAAAAGCAAAGTGTCCGGTTGTCTGTTGCTGCACAACACAGCACCCAAACTTAGTGACTTCTCACCACAGTAACCGTTGACTCTCATGTTTTCTGTGGGTCAGGAACTCAGCAGCGGCTTAACTCAGTAGGTCTGTAAGTCTCATGCAGGTTACAGTCAGATGGTAGTGGGCCCGGGTCATCTCGAAGCCTTCAGTGCCTCAGTCTCCTAGGCCGGGAAGACTTGAGTAGATGGGGCGGGAACAGCAGGGCTCCTTGGGCATCTTCCCTCTGTCCACCTGGTCCCTCCAGCATGGTGGCTTCAGGGTGGCCAGACTAATGACAAGACAGCTCAGGGCCCCAGAGGGCTGTGTCCTGAGACAGAGCCCAGCCGATGCGGTATCCTTTGTGGGACCTGCCCTAGAAGTCACCTGCGTCACTCCCACCCCCGTCACTCAGAGCAGTCACAGGCTCAGGAGGAGGGCACAGAGACTGCTTCCTGCTTGGAGGGAAGCAAGGTTCTGCAGGAGGATGTGGAACTGGAAATAATGCTGTGGTCGGAGGTTGGGGCCCGTAGGCCTGGGTGTCCACCCTGCGCTGGGGCTGCTGTTGTGAAGATCTACACGTGCTTCGGGGCTTCAGCGTCTTCTGTGTCCTGTAGGTCCTGGCGAACGTGGCCTACATCATCATAGAGTCCACGGAGGAAGGGACCACTGAGTATGGCTTGTGGAAGGATTCCCTGTTTCTGGTGGACCTGCTGTGCTGTGGAGCCATCCTCTTCCCCGTGGTGTGGTGAGTACCCACGGGGAGGGGGTGTGCACCATGGGGCTTGTCTGTCAGACCTGACGAGTGAGATCACCCAGGGCATCTGTTTAAAAATTACAGCTTCCTGGGTCCCAGGCTGACCTGAATTATTCTCCAGGCTCAGGACCGTGGAATTTGTGTCTGTGTCAGGTTCCCCAGTAGATGCCCCACGGCTGGCTTTTAGCAGTGGAGACACTAGGGAAGAGTCGAGGCGAGAACTCAGTAGCGACAGAGAACAGCAGCCCGAATTTGAAGGGAACAGAGTTGAAGAAGTCCCGTCAACAGCCTCTTCTTGCTGACGTAGATGGAAAATGAGGACGTCTGTTAGCATAGAACTAGTGGTGGTTCTCAGCACACAGACATTTTAGGCATCTGCAGAGTGGTTTGCTCCATTCCTGGAAGTGGCAGGCTTTAGACGCATGTATCGCACTTTGATTATGTGTAAAGACATGTTAGTGCCAGTTGAGTTGATGAGAAGCAATATCCTCAGTAGATCTCATCAAAGTAAAGGAGACTCTTGCTTCACTAGGAAGCGGGTGGAGGAAGGAGAGCTCACAAAAGTAAAACGCTCACCCTCACAGGAATCTAGTTCCATGGCGAAGTGAAAGCAGTCAGTTCGTTTGGAATGAAGTTTAAAAAGATAGATTCACTGACCTTCTATTAGAAGTGAAGTGTTCAACGTGAAAAAAAAACTAGTATTTTTAGGCTCCTGGGATTGATTAAGTCGTTCCGTTACTCTGATTGTTTAGAGCATGGTGCGGATGGAGTGCAGTCCTCGTTCTAGCCAGCCAGGCTCACTCCTGGCCTGACTCTGTCCTGCGTCACATGGGTACCCATGTCAGTTGAGCGGACAGCTCCAGCGTAGGGGAGAGAGCAGGGATGAGTTAGTCTCCACCACCTCCCGCATCCTGCCCGGGAGCAGTAACTCGGGCGTCCGTTAACAGGACGACCAGCATGGTCTTCAGGTCAAAAGAGCATCTTATCAGGGAGGGAGCCCAGGTCTCTACTACATCTGCCGCTGTCGGCACAGTGGGCTGGAAGGGGCCTGGGGCTCCGGGGAGATCCGGGCGTACTCTCGAGCTGCAGTGGACATTCCTGCTGTCAGTTAATTACAGCGCTCATGAGCAGATGCTGAATGGTGAGCTTCTTTGAGGTAAAGACTCTGAAATCGCTGTAAAATGACAAAGCTTGAGTTCTAGAGAGGTCACGTAGGAAATAGCATCGAGCAGGTTTTTAAAGTTTCAGCATCAGGCAGCGCTGGCTCCGCACCTGCTCTGCACTGCTGAATTCTCACATGTCACGCCATTCAGTTCTCACAGGCGGGCAGACTGCGGGCTTTGGGGAGAAACGGCTCATTCAGGCAGGTAGAGGGCGGGCAGCTGTGCCAGGGCTGCAGCCTCTCTGCCCCTGGGCCTGTCTGCCTTGCTGTGCTCTTCCTCTCAGACGCTCTCCCCTTGGTACCTTTAAACTCTGCCTAGACCTCTGGTCTGCAGCTTCCCCAGTGATGTTCGCGTTCCCCTGCCTGAACTGGCGCTGGCAGTAGTTAGTGACCAGCTCATCACTGCCGGCAAAGATGCCTCGGAGGCTGGCATCTTCTCAGCAAAGTTGTAACTCTCCAGTCAGTGAAATACCAAGTTGCATGAAGCCATGTGCTCGCAGCTCCTAGACCTAGACTTTCCAAGTCGGCCTGTGACCTTCTTGTAGGCCCCTTCTCTCCAGGCAGCAGGTGAACTCCAGGATGCTCCGTTGCCTTAGTGTTGTTGGGGTGGGGGCTATAGCTGTGGGAATGAGAGATCAAGTAGGAAAAGATGAGGAGCCTTGAATGCTTGTGGGTTTTTTTTTCCATTGAAATCTAGTCGATTTACAGTGTTGTGTGTGAGGAGGGATTAATTGGAAGTTCAGGGTTTGTAGATAGTAAATGATTGTGTTTTGATTTTTCTCCTCACACCCAGGTCCCTGCCAGACTCCTTTCAGCCAGCAGAGGGCATCTTTAACCCTCAGGCTCCAGCACCACATGTGCCAAAGTGCTATCAGGGATCACACTGTTGAGGGAGAGTGCACTAAACTCATTTAGTCCAACTTTTTAAGTTTATATTTGAGAAATTCGGGGCCTCAAGTTGCTACTGCTGGAAATAGAGGGGAATGCAAATTTGTTAGCTAACTTTTTGTTCTCCAACTATTCATTTTTAGGTCGATCAGGCATTTACAAGAAGCATCAGCAACAGATGGAAAAGGCAAGTTCCTTTGTGCTCTTTTTGTGCAGTTCAGCCTTCCCTAAACCACATGCCTGGGCACCGCTGAGAGGCGGGGAAGGGAGGCCGGGTCTCAGGATGCTGTCTTCCCGGAGGTGGGCTGGGGGAGCCCTAGGGGCTTTGTAAGAGCAGCCCGGGTTTGTGCGGTGCTGAGGCAGATGGCGAGCATTACTGAGCCCAGTTGTGGAAGGAGGCTTGGGGGTGACTGCTTAGCAAGGTGATGCATTTCATTTCCACTCATGAGTGTGATCTTCACCTTCTCAAAACTGAGGCAGGAGGAGAAAATCTTGGAAGGACCAGATAACACTTCCTTGTGAGAACAGGAGGTATAACGGATTGAGGATGGCTATGTGTAAAGCATCCCTTCCTGCTGACTTAACACGCTTTCAAAATAGATGTGTTGGTATTAATTTAAAAAGAGACTGATGCCAGAAAGCAGCTTTAAAACGCTCTGATTTTTAAATGGTTGTGCCATTATAACCCTCTTGCATCTTCTTAATTTTCCAACCATGCCTCCTAAGTCAGAAAAGAAACCACAGAGAAAATGTTTTGTGTGTTTCTGGGCCCACTTGAATCATGCCCACGACCGCAGGCTTCCGCGGCACACGCAGGGGCTCCAGGCCGCAGCAGGTCGAGGAGCTGAGCTCTCGAAGGCCCCAGCCGCCCCTGGGTCTGTGGAATCACACCCGGTGCTGGTTGTGATGTTCTTTAAGGCAGATGATTCATTTGTTGTTGTTAAGTAAGATTTTGTTGCTGACCTGTTTTCCGATTATGGAAGTAATATAGATTCATTTTAGAAAATTTGAAAACTAGATAGTAGGTGCAAGTCTTACCTCACACTTGCTATACAATTAGTATCACATTATTTTCTTTAAATTGAATTTAATCTGACTTCAAGGTGTCACGCGAGTGTCGATCCCGGGGTTCTTACCGGGAGCACAGTGCTCGGGGTTGTCCCCAGTTAGGGCCCACAGGAGTTTCTATCACGATCCCTGCTGTCTGGGCCCATGAATGTCTCTCGCGGTGGGCAGCCTGCTGTGTGAGGGTCCCGCTGGGCTGGGAGCCCCGGGCGGTGCTCAGATTCCAGTCCCCCCGGGCCCACCCGGCTTCTCACGGGGCCTCAGGCCCCACTCGCAGAATGTGCCAGCGCACTTTCTGGGCCCGGGAACTAGCTCTTTTTCATTCTCTTCTCTCTTCCTTCAGAGGCCCAGCATTCCCTTCTTCCTCTGGAATGTCCTCGGGGATGGACTCTTTTCAGACAGTTTAAGCTGGAACTTTGTCTGCAGAAATCTTGTGCTTTTAGCCTGTCAACATAGCTTTTCTCTGAGTGGGTCTCAGAGAGACCTCCTGCCTCCTTGGAGTGGGGTCCAGGAAAGCTCCAGAAAACAAAACACAAGTTAGAATCTCAGTAGAACACCCTGCCACAAGCAGAGAAGTCCAAAGTGGAGAACCAAGACCCACCTTCTGGGACGACTTACTGTCTTTTTTCCTTTTTCTTCTGTGCACGTTCTAGAAAAACTTGGTTTTACTATTTCTGTAACGTAATGACTAGGTCTCTCTCTTATGTTAATATATTGAGATAAGACATTTTAACTTTTTCATCTTTATATGTTTCAGTAGTTCTGGATTCACGTTTCTGACTGGCTGAAAATGTCTAAACATCCCAAGGGTAGTGTTTTCCAGTTGATAAGTTGTCTGTACTTTTCTTCTTGGCGCCATCCTTCCCCCTTTGGGGATTCCTCTGGTCCTTCCCCACTCCCTTCTCCATCGTTCTAATCCTCTGACTGCCTCTCTGCCTGCTCCACCTTGCATTTTGAGGGCTTGGTGGTGACTGTGGTAATTAACTGTCTGTGTGGCCATTTGCTTCATGAGAAATAGATCACTGGTTGAGGTCCTTAGTAAACTTCTGGCCTGGGGTAGGGAGCACAGCAGGTGAAGCCCAGGTCGGGTCGTGCTGTCCCCCAGCATCTGTAGTAAAGAGAAACTTTATGAACAGGAATGCTTTTGTCATTGCCTGGGGCACACGAGGCAGTTTCTTATTTTTTCCACCAGGTGACAGCCTGGGACCTCTTCAGCACAGAGCGAATATGAAAGCAGGAAGTCAGGCAGGCACAGGGCCTCCGTTCACCTTTCTCAGGGGGATGTACCATTAAGAAAGCACTCATTTCTCATCGGCAGATATCGCAAACTCTCTGAAAGGGGGACAGAGTAGATTAGAATAGGGATGTCTTCTTGGTTTATGTTTTCACTTAATCGATTTAGGCCAGGGGATGCTTTTGAGCTTACCCACAAATGCATATTTCACTCTGTACTTTGAAAAGTGGCTGTGACACTTCCGAGCCAGGGCAGCCGTGTTCCCATGATTGAAGTCTTCCCTGCAGAGAACTCAGGGACAGCACGCTGGGTGGCCAGCCGTCCTCAGGTGTGGCTGCAGAGTGGCTCGTCCACCCCAGGACGGAAGTGAGGCAGCACAGGGAAGCTGGAGTGAGCACACTGCCGATGGGCCACCAGTTCTGCAGTGTTGTGGGGGACCCTCTCTGCTCCTCAGTTTGCCCTCCCTGAGATCTGGCCCATCCTAGAGGCAACTGACAAAGTGAAGGCCACAGGCAGTAGTGTCTCCTCCTGAGTTTGGAAGGTTCTGCTGGATGGAGCCTGACACTTGGGTTCACATTCTTAGGCCCATTTTTCTGCTGACTCATTACATGACCTTGACAGTGACTTGGGCATGAGAGTTAAGTGCAGTCCAGGCTGACTGACTGCAAGTTGGGGAAGTGCTGTTTGTGGCTGTTCTCCCTGCACTTGGGATTCACATTCCTTTAGAGGGTGTTTGTTTGGAGTTTCTTTATTTCTTTGTCTCTAGATTCCTTTTGACTGAATCTGAGAGGAGTATAAAGCAGAGCTTTACGGAAGAAGCTGCCCACTGTCTTTAAGTCGTGTCTCTCCTGTCACATGCTGTGTCTCCTCTCAGGTCCTCTGTCATTTAGAGTCACTGCTGCACTGCGTCCTCTGAGGGGAGGCTTGATTGAGTCTTCACAGGCACACACAGCTCTACTTCCGCTGTGTTTCTGCCAAGAGTCTCTGGCTCTTTCTGTCCTTGAGCCTGTATCCCCGTTCCCGTCTCTTTCTCCGATGTCATTACCTCGGAGGACCGGCTTGGGGGTACACATCATACACGTAATTAACAGCCTCTGCTTTTGAGCATCTTCCCCCCTCCTGTGTTTCTGAGGAAATTTCAGAGGAAGTATCCTGAGGAGTCTTAGCTTTTATGAGCTTCAAAAGCACTTAAACAAATGGTGATTGGCTGGTTGCAGGCTTTATGGAGGAATGGCTTCATTCAGAGCTGCTACCTTGTTCTGAAAGTAACTGGCCTCGAGAGGTATTTGTCAGGGCAGCACTGCTCAAGAGGGTCCTAGGGACCTGTCCGTTTTTCATAATAAGGCGTCATCAGCCTTCTTTGCTGTTGATGTTTGCCCTGCTGGTGCAGAAGCAGCGGTGGGTGAAGCAGCTGGCACCTCGGCTTGATTCAAGGCAGTGGCACCACACTGTTAGTGGCCCCTGCGTTCTTTGTTGCCACCGACTTGCAGGGGGTGAAAAAGATTTGTCTCACTTAAGAGTGACCTTGATGAATTAGGAAGAATTATTAATGTTGTGAAATCTCAACCATTGAATTATGTCTTTTAACATTCTGTGTGATGGAACGGGAGGTACACAGAAAGCACTTCTGCTTCACACCAGGGAGTGTGGTCATCTTGAGGAGAAGCGCATGTGCAGTTGTTTGAGTTGTGAGCTGAGCTCACTGCTTCTCTCTCAGGACACTGCTTTTATTTCAAAGAATAATAACCAACTCTGGTTACTCATACCTGGGTTTTTGATAGACATTCTGTTGAAAATGCATGAAGTAAATATGTCACTTCAGGAAAACAATTAAAAGTATTTGTTGCCAGTGATCTAATTTTTACTTGAAAGTACAGATTTTAATTTCAGAAAACTTAATAATCCACCACTGTAAGCTCAGCAGCTTCCCAGTTCTTAACAGACATCTGATGTGAGCAGCGGGGAGATTAACAAATGTGACTTAAAGAGATGTTTTATGGTAAGAAGTTTCAATATTTCGGAGATCTGCATAACTCAGTAACACAGTATTCATGTTACACAGTCATGCATCAGTAAAAGATCCATTCAAAGTGTAAGATGGACCAATGGGTCTTTACTGTGACAAAGTATGAATGTCCGTGGATACAGTTTTAGATTCCCCACCTCATTCATCTCAAAGAACCTCCCACTGGTCACGTTTTGGTGCAGAAACAAGGACGACTTACCACAGTTCTCTGATAAGGCTCTGTTTCCTTTATAGACTTCAGCCAAACACTCGTTCACTCCAGGTTGAAGGCAGAAGCAAAGACCAGAATCCAGCTGTGTTCTATTAAGTGAGACATTTAAGGGATTTACAAAAATGAGAAACAGTTTCACTCTTCTCATGAAACTTTTTATGAAAAAGTTATTTTTATAAGGAAAATATTTATATTAAGATATAATGGATTTATTTTTGTCACTTTTAAGTGAATTACTGAGTATTGAAATTTGTTTCAATTTTCTAATATGGTAAATATTGATAGACTCTACCCACATTAACAAAAGTTCTTTGTGGTCCTCAGTGATTTTTAGAAGCATGAAAAAAAAAGTGTGAAGGGGTCCTGAGACCAGAAGTTTGAGAACTGTGTGTTAGGGGCAAGGCTTCTTGGGTCTGGTGGTCACGAGGACCATGAACGGGAGTGAAAGGCCACCTGGTTCTTTGTCCTGTGCCTGTTGGGCTCATTTCAGACCTACTTGGCCATATTCTTGTGACTGTTTAATATGTCTGTTTGTTCTGGGCAACTCATGGCAAAAAGAAAGTTTTATTTGGGTGTGTTTATGTAAACAGGGCTAATGAAAAACTCACTGATTAGAAAGGGAGAGAAATATTCCCACCTGTTTTTGTAAATGAAGGTTTATTGGAACACAGCTATGGCAGTCTGTCCATCTGTCATCTGCGGCCGCTTTTGTGCTGTGGAGGCGGGTTGAGGGATTGTGGCAGAGATCACCTGCCCCACAAGGCCTAAAACACCTGCTCTCCAGGCCTGTACAGAAGACGTTTGCCAGCTCCTGGCTGTTGCAGACATTTAAGAGATACCATTTTAAAAACTATACCTACCATGTAGTGATGTTGACTGACTTCCCTCTATACTGAGCACTTTGAAAACTGTAAAACTCACATAGATGTAGGAAATCACTGCTTTTAAGTATTAATGAACTCCAACTTTGTGTCCAGAACTGTGTTCTTTGTTATTTGATTGGAACAATAGCTATTGCATCTTCATCTGCTCTGATACTTTATCTGATCTGTTGCTCTGATGGGAATCTGTGCTTTCCTTTAACAAGATGGCTTTTAACGCGGACGCCCTCTGTTGACCAGCGGGGCTTTGGGGTGTGCATTTCCACCTGGCCAATGTAGAGAAGCCCTCTCTTCCTGGCTCCTTTGATTCAGTTCCTGGTTATAACTCCAAGTTTGTCCAACTTTTTTTTTTTTTTCCACTTCCCAAGTAGAAACTAAGGCAGCCCCAGATGCACTGATGCTAGACACTGAGAACTATTATTCAGTTAAACTTGGGGACTCTGGGTCAAAAGCCTGAAGGGGAAGAAGGAGGTCAGGAGAAAGGGGAGCCTCCCAACTGCATACTGGCTCTGATTCCACCTCCTCAACACGTGCGCCTCGGGGTCGGGGAGGGGAAGGTTGGGGGGACGATCACCCAGAATTCCCTCATGTCATCAACCTAATCACAGCCTCTCAGTAACATTCTGAAATAATCAGTTAACCAGTGATACCACCCTGAGTTAGTATAATCTACAACCAAAAAGCACAGGGCCTCTCATATTCTGAGTCTGAGAGCCAGCCTCTTCTTGGACACATCACCAGTTTTTTATTAGGCCTTTAAAACACTGGGAGCCAGACTAGCTCAGGGGTCCCCCCTTGGCCACCCGGGGACCCTCCATGGCGCTGAGTGTGGTTCTCTGTTGTCTAAGGGGTGTTAGCATGCAGTCTTGACACAGACACAGCTGAAACCCACTATTCTCAGTACTGCAGTGTTCAGGGAGGTCAGGTTCTCCTGTTGAGGAGGTGTTGCCTGCCATTGACCAGGCTGTGTCGTCAGGCAGTGGGATGTCTGACTGTCTTCCTCGCCCGGCTCGTTGCCAACTGAATCTGTGCCGTGGGCAGCCGGGGAGACGCACTGCTCTGCTAAGCAACACTCCACTCTGCCCATTGCGGGACTGGGGCGGAGTCTGAGATCGGCTCGGCCCCTGGGAACCCCCCCCCCAACCCCCCAGCGGGACCTTTGGTGTGGTTCTAGAGTAGAGGGGAAGCAAAAGGCAGGAACTTGCTCAGCTTGACAAAGTCCTGTAGAAAGTTACTATCCTATTGGGGATAGCTGTCAGCCACTCTCTTGGGCCATTTTTGTTTCTTTCTTTGATACTTTCTATTAGTCATTTAAGATGAAATTTTGCTTACAGTAAGATACACACCTCTTAACTGATGAGTCCAATGACTTTTGATCACTCGTGGGTCATTGTTGTAAATGTACATTGGAGATGTATTTTGAGCCACTTTCCACATGACCCTCAACAGTTTGAAGATCAGAGAATTTCATTCTCTAAATGGTTCTTATCATGTCCTTTCCCATGCTTGCTCCTGACACGTTCTCTCTTAGATAGAGCAGTGGAATCTCTTCTTAATGGAGGCCAGAGGGCACCCCATGTGCAAATCGCTCCCCAGGAAGGACACTTTCAGAACAGCGTGGTCCCAGGTCAGCGTGTGGCCTGGCTTTCAGGCCTGGGCTTAACCACGACAGGGGCAGCTGCCCTGTCCCCCTGCAGAGTGAGCTGGAGCCTGGAGCCAGAGCAGAGTGTGGAGATGGTACGATCGAGAGAGAGTCAGTGAGTCAGTAACTATAGTGCCATCCAGGCTTTGCCAGCATACTGACTTCTTTAATTTCTGTGTTTGACTCAAAAGTCCCTCTGAAGCCTGGCAGGGGGGAAGCAGGAGAAAAAGATGATGGGTCAGATGTTTTTAAGCCTCAAGGCTTTGCTTTTACTGGGCAAGGATTGTTTTGGAAATTTTTCAGTCTTTAAGTGGCTGTCATGGGCCTTAGCTTCTGTGTGTCCTGTAGATCTTCCAGCATTAACTCCTCAAGATGGATTGCTGGCAGCTCCTTGGCACTGCGCAACATTCTGAGCCAGTCACGTCACCCTGAGCTGCCAGTGGATTACGAAGCTATGAATTGCCTTCCTCTTAACACAAAGTGTAGGTGTTAAAAGCTTGGTCCTTGGATGGAGGTGGACTTGGATTTGAGTACTGGCTTCCCCACTTTCACAAGCTGTGCGACCTTGGTAATTTATTAAACTTCTTCAGGCCTGAGTCCTCCCTCTGTGAGCAGTGGTAACAAGCCCTTTCCCTGGTAACGGCTGTTGTGAAGATTACACAAGGTGAAGCATGACGGGTGCCGGGCCAGGTGCCTGTATGTGGTACAGCTCAGTAAATGTGGTGACCAGCACTATTGTTTTTATTGTTGTCATGGTTCCCAGACCACCCAGGGAAGACCACTGGGAAGGAAGGGGACCATCTGTCTTCTTGCCAGCCTGCTTAGCAACTCTTGGGCTTAAAGAGGGCAGGTGAAGGAGGGAAGGATACAGCTCAAGCCCTAGAGCACATGCTTACTTAGCACACATGAGGTCGTGGGTTCAATCCCCAGTACCTCCTCTAAAAACAAGTAAATAAATAAACCTAATTACCTCCCCTCAAAAATAAAGAGGGCAGGTGCAAGTCCAGGGAAGAAGAGGCACCTCCTCTAGATGGGGTGCTCCTGCTCCTTTGCCCCTGCATCAGAGAGCTGGCTTGTGAAGCACATGGAAGTGCCGGGCTCCTCTTGCCCCAGGCCGCTTATTCCATTCTCATTGGTAACAAGCACCTCCCACAGTTGAGTTGCGGCTGTTTTCCTGAGAGTGAGTAGGAGGAGGAATCTGCAGGAGGTCAGCTTTGTGGGAGCTCCTGAAGCAGGTGTACCTGCCCCCAGTCCCTCTCCTCCCCACTCCCTGGGAGGCTTGTCAAAATCCTTATAGTGAGGCCCACTTCCAGAAGAATCAGGAGAAAACTGGGCATCTGTCCTTAAATAAAGCTCTCCATATGATGTGGATGCTCATCCTGGGTAAGAACCATTGCCATAAAGAAATTCTAACCCATTGTAAAGAAATTTTCCTCTGATTGAGACCAATGCCCAGAGAAGGAAGTGGCAGCCGGGCTCAGCCACACTGAGTTACAGTGGTGCAGGGACCGGAATTCAGGTCTCCTGGCTCCTGTCCGGGCTATTTTTCCTCTCACCCTGCTCATTCTTTTACCATATTTGCTGTTCCTCATGGTGAGGTCAGAAATAGCCAGCCCAGACTTGGTGAGCCTTTACTCCTCTGGGAGCCCAGCCCCACCGTGGTCCAGGGAACTGCAGGCTGTCAGCTTATTAACTCCAGGGAAAGCTTTTCTGGAAGAAAAGCAAAGGGAAGCTTGGGATTCCAGGCTTCGACCCGCTGCATCACTGCTCGTTGCATCAGGTGGTGAGACTGCACCCTCGGACCTGGCTCCCCCGCTCGGCGGGCTGACTCACCGCGTGCACATGGCAGCCTGCCTCCAGGGCTGCCCAGGCCACCGCTTGTTCCCATGTCACTTCCTAGAGTCTGGCTTCCTGCCAGATGTGGCAGCCACTGGAACACATTTGCTGTTGGACTGATACTCTGTACAGCTGGCCCTCGAACAACAAATAACGCGGGGGTTAGGGGTGCCGACCCTCTATTCAGTCGAAAGACTGAGTATAACTTACAGTTGGCCCTCTGTCACTGTGGTTCCTTTGTATCCGTGGTTCCACATACATGAATTCCACAAACCGCGGATCATATAGTATTTACCACTGGAAAAAAAACCGCATGTGAGTGGACTGGAGCAGTTCAAATCCATGTGGTTTAAGAATCAACTGCGATCCTAATATAATCCTAATGCTGTAACATCAGACAATCATCCAGTGCTTACAGTGTGTTCTATGTACTGTCTCATCAATCCCCCCATCAAACCTAGAGGTATTGTTAATTTCGTTTTACAGGTGAGGGAACTGAGTGAGGCTCAGAGAGGTTAGGCGACTTATCTGATGTCACACAGCTAGTAAGCAACCCAGCTGAAATTTGAACTCAAGGTGTTCACATGTGCAGGGTCTGTGCTGTTACCCACTCCTATTTCTTAAAATAAGTGAGCTCACTTCCTGCCTTTGCTGCCTCAGCTGTGACTAGGATGCCCTGGTGGAACCCAGGAGCTTGATCCCATGAGCTGCAGTCTCGCAAACAAATGTCTTAACTTGTGACTGGAAATGATGTCTGTTGTGGTTGGTGGGTTTTGGAACCAGCCGTGAGCTCTGCTTATTGTGGCTGCATTTCTCGGAGTTAACACTGGTTGTTCTCAAGTTCTGTTTATCACTCCTAGCAGGTGTCCTCGGATGGTATGGCATCCGTGCCTGTCCTGACGCTTCCTCACAGGTGCCTGGACGTGGGGGTGCCGGCTTGTTCAGGAGAGCTTCACGGCCTGCCTCACTGCGGCCTGTCCTGCAGTCGCCCTGGAGCGTGTGCGTGCTGATGCAGATACCAGGGGACGTGAGATGCAGTGCCTTCCACCCCCTTCTCTCTCGCCCCGTGAGGCCCTGCAGTGCCTTAGCCCCTCTGCTCTCTCTCTGTCAGCTCCCCCTCTGCCCCCTGATTTCCTTCCCCATGACAGAGAGGGGACCCATCAAACTTCAGAAGAGTTCTCTTTGGCGTCCTCAACTTCATCTCCCCTGGCCAACCAGCCTCGCTCACTGCCCCTGCCCCGGCTCTGCACTGACGGAAATACGTCTCCTCTTATTAGGGGCACCTCCACAAATCCAAGGTTTTTGACCTCAGTTGGGTTCTTATTCTTGGTTCTCCTATCCTTTCTCCAAAGAGATTGTTCTAAAATGTAGATGTGATAAAGGCCTCTCAGAGGCTCCCTGGGGCCTTGGCCCCAGCCCGGAGGACAGCCACAGTCTTCTGCGTCCTACTCGGCTTGCTGCTTTGTCCTCAGCCTGGCCGGGCCCCCAGACTCTCCACGTGCAGTCCAGCCACCCTGAGCTGCTTTCTCTGCACTGAGGTGTGATGCTGGCACCTCTGAACCGGTACCTTCTTCCCAAGCATTCTCTCTGCTCGTTCAGCCTCTCCAGTCTTGCTCCCTCTGGAGCCCCCGTTGGGCCTCTGCTTAGACACCACCTCCTTTGGGCATCCTGTCCTCCCCCGCTCCCTGGTCTGCATGGGGAACTGCTCTTTGGGTGCGGCCACGGCAGCCTTGAAACCCAGGAGTGGAAACGTGCCTCTCCTCTTCGTTGGGCGGACAGCTCTTAGTGAAGCAAGGACAGGAGTTTCATTGGCCAGAATTGGTTTCAGCAGGCAAAATTCAGAAGAGACTTTTAAAGCAGTTTTACTGTTTAAATGGTCTAATTGTTGGTGCTATTCTTTCTCAGTTACTCACAAAGAGGATTGAGCATCCATATTCAAGGGCGATTCGCTCATTTGCAAGGGCCTTGGTTCTCATGGGCCACCCTGTTCTGTGGGGCGGAGTGCAATCCATACAGATGTGCAGAGTTTTACATCTAATGGCGTGGTTATCTCACTTCTCAGTTTTAATATCTTGTCCTCAGTGAAGCCTCTCCTGTCCCCAAGATGAGGAGGGGGACCTGACTTCACACCATCCCGCCCAGTACTCTGTGCGCCCAGCATGAATGGATAGCCTGTGATCCAGTGCCTCTCGCCGCCGAGGGACGGCAGCCACCCTGGGGGCAGAGGCCGTGGTGGTTGTGGTGGTCTGAGCCTGGCTCAGAGTCAGAATGAATGAAAAATGACTGAGAGCTGGAGAGATTTAATTTAAAAAATAGCAAGACCATCAAAGAGATTATAGATAAGAAAGCCTCTGCTGATCTGCCTACTTCATTTAGCATCTTCAGATGTCGCTTGAGTCCGTCGCAGCACCAGATGTGGGTGTTACAGCCTCTACGTTTGGGGAGTTAGAATTTCCCAAGTTTTTTGAACTTCCCCTCATCAACGCATTTGGTTTCTCAGAAGAGGTTCTTGCAGATACCGTTAGTTGACAGTCACCTTGAAGATTAACGTAGGATTCCAGGAATTTCTTTTGGAATCCCAAGCCTGACTGCCCCCCACTAATCACAAGCCAGAGGAGGGAGACAGAGGAGAGTCGATCCTTCACCACCCACAGTCACATTCTTAAACAGAACCAATAATTAAATGCTATTAAGCAAAATTAATTTGCCTCCTGCAGGACGGTTTATGATGAATGAAAGGATTGCTAATCTGGGAGGGAGCCAGGCTACCCTCTGTGGTCATCAATATTTCATAGCCTTTGGCGGTGGCAGGAAGTTAGCTGTCCTGGCTCCCTGACCTTGAGCAATTTCAAAGGTAGGACAGAACCAGGGAGGTTTTATTTAAAGGGCTTTGTTATAAGACAGTGAAAGCCTGAGTGAAATGTACAAGATGCAGCCGTGGGTTAATTGAGTTTACACCCTCAGTTAGTAGGAGGCTCCTCCAGATGGTCTCAGGGACCCACCTGGTCCTAGTGGGGGTTGCAGTTCGGTTGGCCACAGGGGCAGAGCTGAAATGTTTAATGATGGCTTTAGGGGCTAGAGGAGCCCTGATTTGTAGTGTCTGCCGATTTCTGGGGTGTCACTAGACTCCCGGCATGGCTTTTTAGAGCTTCTGGACCTGGAGTAGGGGGATGTGCTGGTTTGCAGACACAAGCTGGCACCAGCACACCACTGCGGCTGGGAGCCCCCTGCCCGCCGCTCCCACCTCTCCCCGTTCTTCCTGGGATGGGAGAGACCCTGCCAAGCCTCGTACTTCCAGAAACACAGATGCGCCCTGGGCAGCGCTCATCTGCATTAGACTCGGCCTCTTGACTCAGAGGGTGCCTGCTTGTGACATGCTTTAAAAATGAGGAAAGAAGTTAATGAGCCTCTCATTTTGTTCTTTTCTCCTCCCTAGCTGCTATTAACTTAGCAAAGCTGAAACTTTTCAGACATTATTACGTCTTGGTGAGTACAAACATTCCTAAACCTGTAAATAAGGTCAATGCAAGGAGTAGAGCAGGTGAGCTTCCCAGGAAGCAGTGCGCTGCCTGGGCTGCGTGTGGGCTCACTGGGTAAAACCAAGCAGCATCTGTGCCTGTGGGCAAGTCAGTATCCGAGTGACTTCTTTTTAGATTTTAGTTTTAAATTTGGCTTTAACTACTCAGAAAAGTAATGAATAGTTGATACTTTTTAAATGCGGGATAATAGAAACGCTTCTGTCTGTGGCTTTGGCATTGACGGTCACTTTGCACAGCTCTTTTCCTGCAAGCCTGTCTGCCCGGGGCGAGGTCCCAGTCAGCAGCCTACTCTCGTGGGGCCAGCACGTTGAATCCTTACCACACCCTCCCTTCCTAGAGTACTTAAGATTATTGGTACTTCCTCTGAGTGTGGACCTCAAACGTTTCCAGCGTCTACTAAAGACTAAAAATCAGTATTTTCCCTGTGTAGTTTTATTTTGCTCTTACTACTGAAAAACCTTTCTCAAAGCTTGGGGATAAAAAAAAATTATCCTTTGGGGCTTGAAATCAATGGGTTATGTACAAGGATAAGACGAGAAAGGGATTACTCAGAAGTGAAGAGCAACCATAGCAGCATGTTCTGCCCTCCCTGTGCACGCGACTGTTTATCAGTCAGCATCTTGGTCCCCTAGAAAAGGGAAGGAATCCTTCCAAGTGCAACCAGCAGAGCAGCTCTCCCTGCCGCGTTTGTTACCTAGCACTCCAAGTGTCGGAGATTTTCTCCCGGTAGTTCTGTCTTCTCTGGTGTAGTTACTTTGTGAAAACAAGTTGTTGGAAGAAAGTGGTGCTACGGCTTCTGTGTTGATTCTCTTTCTCCTTCCTTTGCTCTCCTGATAGATCGTATGTTATATATACTTCACCAGGATTATCGCATTTCTCCTCAAGCTTGCTGTTCCGTTCCAGTGGAAGTGGCTCTACCAGGTATGCTGCTCATGGGGGCGGTGCGGAGAATTTATGCCCTAGATGAAGTCCGCCGGTGTAACTTAAGGTTGTTACCGACTTATCCGGCAGTGGCCACTAAGACCTTCTGTCTTACAAGTATATTTGTCCAGGAAAGCTGCTGAATTACCTGAGAAATCTGGAAGTAATTGCATTATTGATTTTAGTTTTCATTTTTAAAAGTCTTTGAAAAGAAAAGCCTCAGGCAGAGAGAGTAAGATTTGCCTCATAAAATTAAAATCTGGATGAAATGTGGCCTTCTTCGGTTTATAGGGCTTAGAATAGTTTAGAATCCAGACCTCCCTTCTTCTTTGTCCATTATTATTATTTCAGTAATGCAGTGTCTTTGTAATATATTAGAACTAGTTTAACTACTAGGGTAAGGTGCCAGATGTTTTAAAGGCTTTTTCTGGAAGCATTCACTGAGTGTGTTTTAGGCACTGTAGAAAAGCGTGAGTGTGTCTATATTGAGCTTTTAAAAGATACCAGTGAGACTCTGCTAAAGAGGGAGCCTGAAATGTCATCTTTGGGTGGAATGCTCCTAGCTAAGGCTTCAGCAGATCTAAGGAAACTGGTCCCCAGCGGTCAGCTCAGGCATCTGAGTGAGTGAGCAGCGGGTGGTGGGTGATTGGAGCGGGTAGGGGCTGTCAGCGTTCAGTTCCACTGCTTTCTGAAGAATGATGTTCTAATCCCTTTATTTGGGGTGGTCTTTAAATTTGCAGCTCCTGGATGAAATGGCCACGCTGGTGTTCTTCGTTCTGACGGGGTATAAGTTCCGTCCAGCTTCAGATAACCCCTACCTACAACTTTCTCAGGAGGAAGACGACTTGGAAATGGACTCTGTGTAAGAAATCTCCTGTCTTCTCCCTCCTTTGCCTAACTAAAGCAGCAGGGTGGGGGTTGGAGCAGCTGCTCTCCACATTGTGTTGCTCCAGAGGTGGTACCTCTATTTTTAGCAGAAGGAAATGGACACTCAGCCCCAGGCTCTCGTATTCAGTCTGAGGTATGGTATCTGCCAGGCATTGCTCAGTCTTTTCAGGGAAAGTAGAACTTGCCATCTAGGCAGGGGACAGTTTTATTCTGGCAGGATTGGGGAAAGGTGGACAGGTGGAGCCGAGGGTGAGCCTGCGGCAGCCTTGGTTTCCCCTCCTGTTCCAAGGGGAAGAGGGCTCCAATAATGCTGTGTTCTCCATGCTGGCTTAGTGTGAGCCCGCCTGTGACAGCGACATGAGTGTCCCCTCAGTGGTGGGAGGGCTGCAAGTGTAACAGCCAGAGAGGGAGCTTGTTTCTGGTGGCGGTTTCCCGGGGGCTCCAGCCCAGTTTAGCTTGTAAAGGAGAAGCTGAGCCAATTGAGGCCAGGTGCCTTTAAGTCAGCCAGAAAGTTGTTTGGGGGTTTCTCTTTAGCTAAGAACTCGACTGTTGAGAAAGTTCTGTGAGTTTCTATGAGGTGGGACAGAGCAGAACAGCCCGAGAAGGAAGCCCCGGCCGCCTTCCCCCCGGGGCCCCGTGCTGGGCCGTCGTCTCCCTCCTCGCGGCGGTGCTGCCCTGGGCCGCGCCGGCCCTCCGCAGGCAGCCCAAGCCGGAGCAGAGCCCTTGCCTGTGTCTCCTAGCAGGTCACAGGCTTTCTGTCGTCTAGACTGGAGGGTGTTTCCTGAAGGAGGGAGCTGGGTCTGAGCCCCGCCACCGGACATTGAGCGCCTCTTTGTGCAAAGTCACATTCTTCATGCCTCTCCCGCCCCAAGACATCCCCATGCCCTTCCCAACAAGTGCTCTGCGCTGGCAGCACAGGAACTCTGGGGCCACGCACTGACCTCATTGACTGGGATTCTGGGTACTTTCTCATTAACCTCTTTTTCTTTTTCTTTTTTTGTATTTTTCTTTAAATGGAGGGACTGGGGATTGAACCCAGGACCTCATGCATGCTAAACACACGCTGAGCTATACCCACCCCCTTCATTCAAACTGTTTTTTTTATCTCCCTTATCACCTGCTGAGCTCGAGGAGCGCAGTGCATTCGGAAAGTGAGTCTGGCCCCAGGGTAGAGTGCGTCCACCCTGCCTCTGGGCCAGGCCTCACTCCAGGCTCCGTCTGAGCCTGTGGGATAAGGGCGTGAGCAGAAGTAGCACTGCCTTTCTGTCTTTTTCTTCTATTTCTTTTGACATCTCTCTTTGGGCTAAAGCTTACAGAGGCTTACTGATTTTGATAATAGAATTTATCATAAATTCTGCAAGTTAAGAAGTGTTGGATGCAGTTCCAGTGATCAGACTTGAAGCCACCTCATGGGCTATGCATATCCTCAGTGGTCTGAGCTAGTTCTGTCATCCTGGGAAGTGAGAGAGAGAAGAGACGGTTGGTGTGGGTTCCAGGGCCCAGAGGTGGCCTTGGAGCTCCCGTTCCAGAGCGCCACCTTCACAGTTGCTGTTAACTCTTTTTGCTTGCTGCTTTCATTCAGGCGGGCAGCCAAGGAATGTAGAGACAGGAGTTGGAGACTAATAGAGTCGTCTCTTCACCAAGCCTCTCCACATTTCAAGCCCAGAGATTTTAGAGTTTAGATTTAGTTTGGTTCCAGGAACAGATGTGTCCATGGGCCCCTGAGGCCCAAGCCACAGTAGGTGGCACCTCATGGCAGAAGGAGCATCATCTCTTTTTGTCCACATTCATTAGGCCCTTTTGGTTGCACACACAGAGACACAGTGCTCAACACAGAAAAGAGGAGGGTGAGAGGCAGCTGGGGCTGTCCACCCTCTCCGCCTCTGCTGGAGCTCCTGCTCCTCCTCCCTGCTCCTCTCGCTTCTCCGTCCTCCCCACTCTTCTGTGCTGATCCCACAGTGGGCACCTCTGTTGGCTTGGCACCGTGGCCCCCTTGCCTCAGACCTCAGGAGCAGCCAGCCCTTGAGGCCGGTGCCCTCTGGGAGTCAGGAGTGGCCATCTCAGCTCAAAAAAGCTCTTCCCTGAGCAGGCCCTAGTGGCAGGACCACTGCTGCGGGACCCAGGCATGGGGCTCGGCAGCAAGAGGCTGGCCTGGCCGGCGCACTGGGCCTGGCGTGAGCGCCCCCTCAGCACTGCGCTCGGGGAGCCTGCATCTCCCGCTGGAGCAACATGACAGTGTAGACGGTGCTGCGGTGGAGCTGTGCATCTGGAGCTGCGGAAGGGTGGGTCGTTCGTTAGTCAGGGCAGAAGGAGCTGGGAAGGGGAGCAGGAGTGGGTGGGCCCGCATGCAGGCCACTCAGTGGCTTCGTGGGTGCAGAGATCCATAGACTCTGTCACGCTCACATTTTGTGAGACAAGGGGCTGTCTTCTCATGGACCCTCCTCAAGAGATGTCAGGGTGCACTCTCTGGAAAGGGCAACTGTGCTCAGCGCCTCGTGCTCTTGGAGGCTGGTGTTCTTCCATTTTTGATCCACGTGTTGGTGAAGGGCCCAGTGGCACCTCCTTAGTGCCTGGCACCAACCAAGAGCCAGGCCCCTGCCTGGGAGCACACAGCGGGGGCAGAGCTGCATGCCATTGAGCCATCAGCATGGCCTTGGCCTGAAGAGACCAGGGAGGGCCTGGGTTTGCAGAAAACCAGGTCTGTTCTCTGTCTCTAATTTACAAAGAATCTCTGGGCCCAGACGGTTCCTCCAAACCCGTGGTTCTATCCCAGGACGCAGAATGAGCCACCATGGCTGGTTAATATAAATGTCTACCATTGATTGGCTTTTTTCCCCAGAATATTAATTATGATACAGATACTGGTCTCCTAATCATGAGTAGTGAACATATATAACTTAAAAATTTGTGGAGGCGGTGACAAAAAGAGGATGACGCTGGTTACAGCTGTGATGACAGCTGACGTGCGGTGGCTCGGCAGGCTGGGGACTCTCACTTCTCCCTCATGACACTTCTGGGAAGTGGGAATTACGTGTTACACTGTGACGCAGAGAACTGGGTCAGGACTGGAACCCAGGTCTGTCTAGTGCCAGAGCCAGTGCCCTTCGCCCCTTGTAGCCACTGTGCCATGGTGGAGGTGGCCCTTTACCTGGAGACTGAGGTTTCCCTCATTGTTTTTTCCTCACACAGAGTGACGACATCAGGGGTGATGGAGAACATGAAGAAAGTCAAGAAGGTGACCAATGGTTCGGTGGAGCCACAGGGCGACTGGGAAGGCACCGCGTGATGGAGCAGTTCGGAGGCGAGGCTGGCAGAGGACATGTTTAATTTATTCCTAGTCCTATCGGGGAGCGAGAGCAGTGGGCACCTCTCGACGGAGACAGCACAGCACGTGGCTGGGAGCAAAGGGCCACGGAAACCTAATTTTTCACTCTCTTTTATGGAAGCTGGATCTGTGGCTGGTTATAGGCAGCTCGAATTCTCCTGCAGGTGGGAGTGGTGGGGAGGGATGAAGAGAGGAGGAGGATAAAAGGAAGACTTGGGTTTTAATTTACATTTCTGTTTTTTTAAATTGGGAACTCTCAGTGTCGGTGACGGGGGAAGGCGGACAGCAGTGTGTCCACAGACACTCGGGCACAGGGGTGAGGCTTTAGGAAATGAGTGGTTGTCCGGAGAGGGGACAGGGACTTGCAGAGAAGGGGAAGGAGGGAGAGTACTGCGGCATCTTTTGGGGATGAAAACGAACAAGGTTAGGTTCTTTTAGAAAGCAGAGTCAAGACCCAGTGTAGTACGTAGTGTCCGCCCCAGGATTCCTGGCCCTGAACCCTGCCCCAGAGCTTTATCCCAGATTCTGAGAGTGACCGGAGGCAGCAGTCCTCGGAGGGCTGCAGTGTCACTGTCAGAGTCAGGGCCCCGGGACTCAACCTGGCCCAGCTGGTGGGAAATCGTTTTCTTGATTGAAGTGTGTTCTGCGTTGCCCAATGGAGGGACAGAAATGTTTTTAAGCTGAAAAAGCTTCTCCTGTAGGATTTCCCTGAACATCTGGCTCACCCGGCTGCCCAGAACAGCGCCGTCTCTAATGTCCCTCTCCTCTCGCAGCTGTGTCTGTTCTGTGTGATCAGGACACAGGGACGTGGGAAGGACGCTTCCTGAAGGAGCAGCTGAGACAGAAGGATAATGTTGAAGCAAACCCTCAAGTACAAGCAGGCTGTCATCGTTAAAAAGCGTTCCCTAGAAGCCAGTAGGCCTGCTGTCAGGAGTGAGGCCGACCTCGGCCCTGTGGTCCGGGGCTATGCGTGCAGAGGAAGTGAGTGTGCGGAGCGGGGTTGTACTCGCAGGGTGTGGGGATGGTGGGACCTTCACAGAAACTTGGTGGGCTTCCCTCCCAAACTTCCAGAGCTCGGAGAGGAGCACAGGTGGCTGTCTCGGGTGAGCAGCGTTACACCTCCTCGCTACGGCCTTGGGCTAGCAGGACAAGCCCAGAGAGCCCATGGTGCCTGAGGGCGTGGCAGTGCTTGCCAGTCATTTCCTCCTAAGGCTCTGGTTGCCCCGGCTGAAGATGGGGAAGCTTCCTAGTGCGGGGGGCCGGCCGGCTGGGTGGGGGTGGCTCCCAGCGCCCACGGGTGTCAGAAGCCTGAGCACTCCCAGCGGGGGCTCGCCTCCTGGGTGCTGGACAGTGACCATGTCTGGTGGTTTTCTTACTCTGGCTTGGAAGGGTCCGTCAGAAGCCACAGGGTTTAAGCGTGGCGCTCAGCGTCCCCGGTTTGGGAACCTGAGGAGTCCCTACTCAGAAAACAGTGTTTCCCTGTCCTGTGCTGTCGTCGCTTCCCGAATGACAGTGAGGAAGCAGGTGTCCTTTTCATGCACTTTGATGAGCCCTCTGCCCGCCCTGCCCCACGCGGAGGCCCGGTTCTGCCCCGCCCCGCCCCGCGCGGAGGCCCGGTTCTGCCCCGCGTCCTCTGAGGCCGTTGCTTCTCGCCTCCGCAGGTACTTTAGGGGAGGGTTTGTGTGTCTTCCTTTTTCCAGGAGCAAGGAAATAGGCCCTCAGTGTTCATCTAAGAGACTTTTTTTTTTAAAGTTAACTTGGAGCTGTGTGACAGGAGAAGGAAGTTGCAGGGTGGATGGCAGTATTTTTCAGACTCTGTTTTCCTGTGTGTGGACACAATCCCAGGCCTTCAAAATGTGTCTCAGGCTGTGGCCAAAACCCGCTTCAGCGCTCTCCTCGGAGGGACGCACTTGCTGTTTGCCTGTGAGCAGATGTTCTTGACTAGGCCACAGGCTCCTTGGCAAGAATCGGAGGTAGGAGGAAACCTCCCCCGAGAGGGGTCTCCGCGGAGGGGGCCTTGTTTCATGTGCCGGCAGCGGGGAAGGAGGCGAGTGAAGGAGTTGGGGGGACGAGGCAGAGCTCGTGGGGGCCGGCGCCAGGTGGTGCCCCCTGCCTCCTTCCCCGGCAGGTCCCTGAGCCCCAGCAGCCACAGGAGGGCGTGCCAGAGGCCTGGACTTCTTTGTGGGACGGGGCCTCCTTCAAGTCCCAGGCGGCCCTCTGGGCTCGCTCACAGGCGGCTGCAGTTTCACAGTCGCAGCCCGTCTGGAACAGGAAGGTGCGGAGGAGCTAATGTGGTGGTTAGAGATGAAGGCAGGCTGTCTGCCCATGTCCTGGGTTGTAACTGGCAGGAGATTTGAAGTCAGGCCAGTGATCAAGAGAAATCAAAACCCCAGCCCAAGACGGGAAAAGAGGTGGTAGCTCACGTTTTTACGAAATGGTTTTGGCTCTCTGTCCTGTTCTATAAAAACCTGTTCTCTTTCTCTGTCGCTTAATAGCTGTGACCAGCATTCAGCTCTGCTCTTGAGTACAGATGACTGATTGGGGTCCAGAGGCAAGTCGTTTCACCAGCCAGCAGCTCACTTCCTGCAGCCTGATTTTCAGTCCACTTGGGCTCTTTGTGATTCCGTGTTCCAGCGGTTAAGGCCTTTCAGTGTTTCAGGGACTGGGCAGAAAGGGTCGGCGCACATCATAGAGTGACTGGTGGTATTTATAGCTTCGCTTTGTGCTCCTGCTCCATTTCTGCCTACGCACAGTATCTGCGCTTCCTCTGAGAAATCTGCTGTGGCCTGGAGTGCGGCTGGCTGTGAGATTTTAGGAAGTAAAGGATTTATTTTCCTTTAATAAAGTGTCGTATTTTGCTAGAAAATTACTTCTTGGACAACAAGGACAATCATTGATCTCTTATTTCTGGCTCTTAAGGGTAGCCAGAGACTCCGTCTGCCTGTGTCTCTGTCCCTCAGTGCTTTGCAGTTTCAGCAGCAGTGTGGTTTATGCTGCTGAGTGCGACTGGTGGATGGACGGCTCATTCTCTGGTAAAGAGGAGCTGTCTCTGGTGTAAAACAGATGGTTTCTTAGGTCATAGCCTGAGTCAGTTTTCTTTCAAGAAACCACTTTAGAGTAGAATTTCCAGCTTTTTACCCTGGACATGTCCAGCCAGTGGAGGCAGCAACCAGTCTGTTCATCAGTCCACTTCACATGGCTGTCACGGCGAGGTGTCCACTCGCTCTGTGGTCTCATCAGGATCTCTGCTCCTTCCTGTTCCACAGCCTCCCCTCCCTCACCCCCCCGCTGCGGCCCACGCCCATCCATCCACGGAGTCAGTCTGGGAATACAGACTGAAGCCTTCGGTGCATTGCAGCATCTTCTCCCAGCAGCTGTGTGAAGGATGTATTTTCCAGGCTAAGGAAGATTTTTATCATGAGAGCACATACTGACGTCATATGTTATTGCTTTGGACCGTGTATGATGTTCTGCCCCTGCACTGAAACCTTGTCTTGTTTTAGTACTTAAGAATCTGCCACAAGGAGCCGCTCCTTACCGACCGAGGAGCAGTGTCAAGATGCCAGTTTTAATTGTGAGTGGTTCTGGCCATATCCCCATCCTGGAACGTTTCCTTCAAGGAAGGCTCTTAGGACGCAAGACTGTCTGATGACATTGTTGGCCCTGCTCCGTACGCCTGGTAGAAAGTGGTTGAAAGTTGGTGCCTTGTGCAACCGAGCAGCTGAATTTCAGAGGATGTAGGTCCTAGCCCACTCCTCACCGTGTCCCCACCCTCCACGCCTCACCCCTGGCTTCTCTGACCCACTCCGGCCTTTTAACAGATTCAGAATAAGCCAAGTTAGGATGCCTATGGCCTGCTGCTTTTTTTTGCCTTCAGAATCCAGCAAAGTAATGGCTTCCCCACTAAAGAAGTTAGACCTTGAATTGATACCTCTTAGTATTATCAAAAACTATACCAGACTTTCTAGAAGATTTGTCCTTTATGCCAGTTTTCTCTGGGCTGTTTTTGGCAGGAGATCTTAAAAGAGGTCCACCTGAGTTGACGTGGGTCTTGTCACCAGCACCTGGAGCTCAGTCATTGCTCGTCAAGCTGAACCCTCTCCGTCCCCCCATCCACTCTGCTTCTGTTGCCTGGCGGTGTGTCCGCTGTCTCTGCGGGGCTTGTGCGTGAAAGAGAGGATGTTTTTCCCTGACTCACTGCTAGGATGTGGGACGTGCACATGCCTGAGAGGTGTGTAACGAAAGCACACGGGGAGGGGGGACAGAGAGGTGCGGGAGCAAGGATTTGGTCGTGTTGCGCCAGGGACCTTTGAGATTCTAGCGGCAGGAGGCCTGCGCACAGGCCGGTGGGAAGGAGGAGTTCTTGATAAAGTCAGTAAAGGCAAAGTGAGACAGAAAAGCCCACTCACTCCCAAGACAGCAGGCTGACTTCAAGGCGGGGGTTTGAGGTTTGGTGGTGAGCAACCAGTCGGGGCCAGACAGTCAAACTTCCCAGCATTTAAGGCACTCATCACAAAACGATCCAGAAACCCTGTCCACACAAGGTTGACGCCGTAAGCAGCTTTTGCAGATCAAAAACTGGATTTGCCTAGTCAGTGACCTCGAACTCAAGACACACCTAATCCAGAAATAAGTTTCATTTGGGGGGAGAAAATGTCTGTAAATATTTCCAGCTTATATTGGGATGCAGAAGAAGTTTTCAGTATTTTTCTTAACACTAATGACCATTGAAGAGTATTTATGGAAACATAACGAGCGGGTGGGGGTTCCGATCGGGGTGCTATGGGGGACAGATTCTCTCGCTGTGATGCAAACATGTAAAATAAAGATTCTATGACGGAACGTATGTTTGTAACCTGAGGGAGTCACTGACTCCTGGCTGCTCTCTTTTCTCCACCTCCCTCTGATAATTTTTTTCTTTGTGGTTTTTGTTCATTAAATTAGTTAACTGCCTCCCACTGGCTCCCGCTGACAACAGTGACACGTACTAGAGAAGTTCCCTGTATCTTGGCTCATCTGTGGCAGTCGCTATTGAAACTCAAACATGACTTTAACTCCAGAGGCTTTGTTTCAGAACAAACTGAAAATCAGTTGCAGTTTACGGTGTCCTACGTCCACTGGGGGCGGTGGCTGCCTTCTGGGTCAGGGGCTGGCCCATTTGAGGAGTGATGGTGGCGGAGACTGTGGGGTCAAGCCCGCGCCCCCTTGTGATGTGGGTTATCAGATAGCCCTGCTGGTCGTCCCACCATAGGATCAGAGAAATCTGAGATTTCAGACTTAGAGCATTTTTGGAAGTCATCCAAATCCTAAACCCCTTCATTTACTAAGAATGTTTCAAACTGAGGTATAACTTACATACAGTAAAATGTACCCCTTTTCAACATATAGTTGGACGGGTTTTGATGAGTGTGTGAACAGTTTTGTGGCTTCCACCATAATCGAGATGGAACATTTCCACCAGCCCCTGAAGTTCCCTGCACTCCTTCTCATTCAAAACCACCCCCTTTGCAAAGCTACCACCGCCACTGCTCTGAAGTCTAGGCCATAGGTTAGTTCATCTATCCTAGAACCTTATGGAGGGGAGTTCGGGGAGTCATACACTTGGGTGTATGGCTTCTTCCACCCAGGAGACGGTTGTAATGATTTTCCCATCCAAAGCCCTGGCTTTAAAGCTGCAAAAATTGAGGCCTAGAGAAGGCTGTGTCTCGCCCTCCACTTCCAGGTCACCTAGCCAATAAGTGTCAGAGCTGAGACGGGAACACAGGTCTCCTGGCTCCGACCTTGGTGCCGTGGAGTGGGGGCAGGTGATGAAGGCTAAGTCGGGGGCCTGGCCTGCTGCTCTGTTGGTTACTGCTGCTGTGTTTGTAGGAGCATTAGAATGACCCTCCGTTCACCGTATCTTAGAAGCTCAAAGAGTGGAAGGGACCTCAGAGTCCACGTCATTTGGCCTAGGTTATCCTGTTGGTGACCACGCCTCACCCACAGCTCGTTCCTGACTCTGCGGAAGCCTTGGGTGACCAAGGGCATCTGTGGAACAAAGCCTGGGGCGCAAGGACAGGGCACTCAAAGAGTGGAGCCCAGAAATCAGGCAAGACCCAAGGGTGAGAGGGGCTGAGCCTGCGCCAGAGGGGAGGGCTGAGGAAAGGCGTGGGGACCACCTAATCCAGTGCTGCTCACACCGGAGCAGGGAGGGCCCAGGGCTTCTGATTCAGCAGGTCTCCGCGGGGCCTGAGAAGCTGCATTCTGATGAGCTCCCTGGTGATGCCGCCTCAGCTGGTCCCAGGTCACACCTGGAGAACCACTGGTGTGACCCAGCTCCCTTCTTGAGACTTGCCCTGGTCATTCAGGGGCACACGTATGAGTAGCAGTGGTAATCGGGTGAGGGGTACAGGCAGGGCAGGAGGGGCAGCCGCCTGGGCTGCCTGTCCCTGGGGGTGCAGGCTCAGTGTCAGGAAGGCCTGTGCCTGTGGCTTCAACCACAGCTCACTCGCCTTCTGGTTTCTCTGTCTAATGAGCCGGCAGAGCAAGCGAAGTCGGGAGCGGACGTCTGACCCAGATCTGCCTTGCTGAGAGCAGCCGGCTGCCCCGGTCCCTGTGAAGTCCTCCCCCGGAGCTGTGACCACCGCCTTTGGACGTCCTGCCCTTTACCGGGAATCTGTTGGGTCGGCACATTGATAGCTGCACCGTCCTTCAGGCTGCACAGTGGTGAGGCTGTAAGTGGGGTGAGGAAGTGCTGACTTACTCCTGCAGACCCACGCCGTCGAGCTGCGTGCACCGGGGGCGCTTCTGAGCATCCCCCCAGCTGTAGCGCTGGCCTGGCCCCCCACGTGAGGAGGCGCTGGCTCAGCCGTTTGGGGACTGGACTTCAAGGGGTCCTGCCCCGTGCAGGAGCCGCGCCGCCCACTGCTCCTTCCCAGTTTGCCAGGGATGCTGATCTGCATAAAACCGAGGCATCTGCTCGTGGAAACATCTGCAGAACCGAGCTTGGGGCTATGCATCAGCCGTTCAGTTTCTCATCTCATTCAGGGCCGGGCTCCAGTCCGCAAGCCTCGCTGAGGCTGCAGAGCACTCAACACACTAGTGTCTGCCGGGCCACAGTATAAATAGTGTGAGTCTGGCTCATGCCACATGGTGGGAGAGGAGGACTGGGGGTGCACGGGGGGAGGCTTGCCTCTGCTTCCTCCCCTCCTTCCTCCCACCCTTCCCATTTTAACTGGCCCCTTCCCAGCAGCACTACAGTGTGTTCAAGTTTTTCCCATTAAAAACAAAACCTCCCTTGGCTCAGCAGCAGCCCCCTGCCCCCCAGTTCATACCAAACTTCTCAAGTCTGCTCTTACCTTCCAGCACCCCCAGTTCACTGCAGTCTGGGTACCACTGGCGAAAGTCTCCTGCAACCTTTGGGGCTTGGTTATTACCTGCCGTGACTTGAGAAGCTTGTGACACAGCAGGACCCTTCCCCTCTCCAGACACCCACCCTCGGCTCCCATCACCTTGCGCCTTCCACCGCCCTCCTCGAATTCCACACCAGCATGATTCAACTTGTGCTAATTTTCCTCCTCCCTCCAGCTGCTTGGCCCCTGTTGGCTTCCTTTGTCCATCCCTTGGTGTTGAGCTCCTCAGGCAGCGTCCCAGCTCTTTCCCTGCTCTCCGATACTCAGGACTTTATTTCCAGCCTACAGCTGTCCTGAGCTGCCTCCTGGACTGTTCTAATGGCACTGCAAAGCCACACTTTCAAAATGCAGTTTCCACACCCCCTCCCCAATCCTGGTAAATATGATCCAGGCCAAAAACGTGGGCTTTATCCTCGATACTTCCCTTTCCCCCACCCCATCCCAGGCCTGTGGCTCTCCCCACTGCCACTGGCCGGGCCAGTCCCCGCACCCCTCACCTGGATTACAGCGTCAGCAGCTGCCTTGCATCTTGCCCCTCTTGCAGCCTTTGCCATGCCTCAGCGAAGTGACCTTTTAAAAGTGCCTGCCTACTGTGTTTAGTATAAAGACACAAAAGCAGGCGAGGAGGTTACAAGATCAATATACACAAATCAGCTATTTCTATACACTTGTAGTGAACAATCCAAAAAGTGAAATTAAAACATTTCCATTTACAATGGCATCAAAAAGATTAAAATACTTAGGGATAAATGTAACAAGTATAAAATTTATACTCTGAAAATGAAAACATGGAAAAAAATCCAAGACAATCTAAACAAATGGAAAGCCATCTCATATTCATGGATCCGAAGACAATATTGTTAAGATGACCATATTCCCCAAATTGATCTGTGAAGTCAGTGTATTCCCTACCTAAATCCCAGCTCACTTTGCAGAAATTCACAAGCTGACCTTAAAATTCATACGCAAAATGCAAGGGGTCCAGAATAGCAGGAACAATCTTGAAAAAAGAACAGCTAATGGACTCACACATCTCAATTTGAAACTTACTACAAAGCTGTAGTGATCATGAGAATGTGGTACTGGCATTAAGTATAAGTACAGAGCTCAGTGAAATAGTGAAGCCCTGAAACAAACCCATACTTTTATGGTCAATTGATTTTTGGCAAGGGTGCCAAAACCATTCAACTCAATTGAGAATTTTTTTTTTCTCAACCAGTGCTGCTGGGACAACTGGACATCCACATGCAAAAAGTAAATTTGTAAATTAATATCCCTGCCTCACACTATATGCCAGAATTACCTCAAAATGGATCATACCCTTAAGATCTATAAAACTCTTAGAAGAAAACATAGGGGTAAATCTTTATGACCTTGTATTAGGCAGTGGTTTCTTAGATACGACACCAAAGCACAAGCAACAATGAAAAAGATAAACTGGAGTTGATCAAAATTGAAACATGTCTGCTTCAGAGGACATCAGCAGGATCAAGCGTAGAGTTACCACATAACCCAGCAGTCCCACTCGTAGGTGCACAGCCAAGAGGAATGAAGACAGATGTCCACACAAAAACTTGGATACAAATATCCATCACAGCGTTGTTCCTGACAGCCAAAACTTGGAAATAACCCAAATGTCCATCATTGATGAATAGGTAAATAAAAGTGGCCTAGTCGTGCAAAGGAGCATTATTCAGCAATAAAAAGGAATGGAGTACTGACACATGTTACAACACGGGTGAAACTTGGCAACATTCTGCTACAAGAAAAAGGACACAAAAGTCTGCCTGTTGTACGATTCCATTTATATAATATGTCCTGAATAGGTAAGTCTAGAGACAGATAGTCGATTAGTGGTCCCCAGGGGCTGGGGGAGGGTGGTTGGGGGGGGTGACTGCTGAAGAATATGGGTTTTTTATTTTGGAAGTGAGGAAAATGTTCTAAAATCCTGGTGATGGTTGTGCAATTCTGTGAATATACTGTGCACTCTAAATGGGTGAATTGTATGGTATGTGAATTATAGCTCACTAAAGCTGTTTTAAAAAAAGTAGTGATCCAAACTGAGAGGTATCTGTGGGAGCACAGGGCCTGTGCACCCAACCCTGGCTAGATCAAAGGCTTCGCGGAGGGAGTACCATTTTGTACAGGATGAAACTAGCTCGATGAAGAGAGTGGTGGTGGAAAGGTGTTTAGGCAGGGGGAACAGCATGTGCTAAGGCCAGTGATGAGAGAGAGCCTGGCACATTTGGACAAAACCAGTAGAGCTGGAATCCTGGGTGGGAAGTTGGGAGCAAAGGGAGACGAGACTTGAAAAGTGGATGTGGGTTGCATCAGGAGGCCCTCTGCTAAGGAGGTTGGGCTCTACCATGAGAGCAGTGGGAAGGCACAGCAGGTTTTAACAGGGAGGTGATATAGTCAGACTGCACCTGATCAGCCAGGACACTGGTAATTATAGCACAAAGGAGTGATGTGGGGGACATCTCCTGGCTGCCTCTCACACTTTTAACTCCTCTTTATCCCAGACTGGACCTCAGATTTCTCAGGCTTGTGGTCTGGGTGAGACTGACCCCATACTCCTAGCTCTAGGCTTAAATCTCAGTTGGTTTAAACAGATCAGCATATCCCTTGTCTCCCCACCCGACTACATTGATTGGGTGGCAGGGTGGTGGTGGGGAGGAATTGAGTCACTTCCAGCAGGATGTGAGCAAGTGGGACACTTTGCCTGCAGCCAGGTTGGAGCACCTTCCTGAGAATGGCCCTAACACTGAGGATGGCAGAGCCAGAAATGGAGAGAGGAAACCCAGATGCTCTGTGAGCCTGGATCAAGCCTTGCATGAAGGTAGATACTGCTGGACTTCTGAGTTACATGACTCAATAAATTTCCTTTATGCTTTAGCCAGTGTAGGTCAGGTTTTCTGTTACTATCAAGTGCTTCAGCAGATAAACACTCTGATAGAGGGGATTCACACGGGATCAAGAAGCCTGGAGGAACCTTTGCAGTCTTCCTGGAGGGTCCTGAAAGGCTCCCAGGAAAATGGTGGGGCAGGATTCTGAGATGAGAAGGGGGTAATTATCAATGAAGGTTGGAAGAGCTGTCATGGGAGAGGAGGGGATGATTTATACAAAGTGTCCCGCCTGTTAGAGAATCTGCTAATGACATTCATTCATCACCAGTGCCCTGAGGGCTGGCGGCCAGGTGGGATTTCAGCAGACCTGACCCCAGACCCAACGTTGAGAGCATGAGGGGGGCACAGCTGGGTCCACAGATGAGACAGCCAAGGTGAGGTCCCAGGGGACAACTGACCTGCTCATGGCCATATGGCAAACGCAGGACCTGGAGCCCGGCTGTGCCTTGGGCAGGTCCTTTCCACCCACCACGTGGGTTTTGACTGGAAGCAACAAGCCTTCCAGGGCTGAGCCTGGGATAAAGCTGATTTTGTTGTCTTTGAGAGAAAGCTCATTAATTCCGTCTAGAATTCACAGGCGGGCCCCTTTGCCCCCCCCTGCATATTGGTGGGCCCCTACGGTGTGGCTCTTTCCTGTCCCCTGTCCAGGTCTCATAAAACCTACTAGCATGTGGCCTTACTGATTTTCAGTCGTTTTACCTCCACGTAGTGAGTCTCTCCAGGCCCCTATGAACCACTCTTTGCGTGGAGCATCCAGGGCACATGCTGGGTGATTCGGACAGAATTATTAACAAGGCTGTATTTACTCCTCCAGCGGGGCCAGCTGGGAAACCCAGCCGTGCAGCAGGGCAGGGAGAGCCTCTGGCCACTCGGGCAGTAAAGGGTCTAGTGGATGCAGGGCCTCCCCTACCCCCAGCCAGCCCCGGGGCCTACCAGGCTAAGGGCCAAACCTCCCCCTTGGAGACAAGTTGGCCCTTGGTGCATCCCCAAGCCACCAGTCCGTTCAGAAGGAGCCAAAAGCTATGCCTCCCCTTCTCTCGGATTTGTCATTTTCAGTTTCTCCCCAGGCCCCAGGGCCCTGCAGTCAGTCTGGTGTTGGCACATGTCCTTCATGTGAAGCCTGACAGAGACCCACAAGGAGCAGGAGATGCTGGGCTGGACGGGGAGGCAAGAGAGGCCAACTTCCACTGGCCCTCAGGTCATTTCTGCCCTTCCCGCCCCGACCCGGGAGCCAGCCGCGGTGACTTGGGCTGGGGGCTCCCGGAGTGGGGGCAGGGTCCTGGCAGGGAGGAAGGATGCTCCCCGCCCCAGCCCCCAGCCCATATTTCATCTGTTGCGGGGGTGCAGTACTGACTCTGGAAGCACTTCAGTCAGAAGGAGCAGAGGCAATTCTTTTATAAATGAAGCCACAGAGCAATGGGGCCTGAGGAGTCCAGGAAAGACCCTTCCAGAACTCCATCTCCAAATGCTCAGCCCTGGGCAACCCCCGCTGCCACCTACCAGAGGAGCTCTTCCTATGTCCTCATTTACGACATTCCACCTCTCTGTTCCCGGGATCCACACGAAGACTCCTTGTGAACCCCCACAGTGGGTTGGGCTTTGAAGGGCAGGCAGGGACCACACACTGGGCATGGAGTCCAGGGTCAGGCATCCTTGGCCAGCGGTCAGTGAGGGCGTGTGGAATTCCCTGCGCCAAGGGGAGTGGGTGCGTTGTCTGCACATCAGTATTTTAGTGATGCCTCAGAGGCCCTTGAGAATGAGGGCTTTAAAGATGCCCAACTGATGCTCCGCTGTTTGCTGGACCCCAGGGGATGCTGTCAGGCTCCCTCTGCAAAACTGCAGAAGCTGAGCAGGTGCAGCCCAACAAACTCCCAAGAGCTGTTTGGAGGAAGAGGCTTTTTGGGGGTAGGGGTGCTCACTGATCCGTATGGCAGTAAGTAGCCCCAAATCCTGTGGCCCCCCCCCGCCTCCTACCAGCACTGATGAGCCCTGAAACCAAGCAGAGTAACAGGAAGTTGGGTCTCAGCAGAGCACACATCTCTTTGTACTCAGATTTCAGGATGTTTTTGCACCACATTGTCAGCTCATAGGCTGGGGATCAGTCAAGCCTGACTTGAACATCTGTGACTGGTCAGCAGCAGTGTGACCCCGGCCCAGCTCCTCAACCTCTCTGGGCCTGGCTGCCTAAGTCACAGGATTGTGCCAAGGCTCAGCCAGCTGGCACTTGGGAAGCCCTTGGCCCACTGCGTGACGCACAGCAAGGGCGAGGTGGGCGGTCCCCGCCGCGGTCACTGTGGGGCTTGCTCTTTACCAAGTTCGAGTCTGAAAGCTAGGGAAACCGAAGGGCTCCAGGAGAAGGCCGGGCGTCCCACTTGCGTGCTGCTCGGCTCCGATGCCTCAGGACTGAACCCCGCCCTAGAGCTGTTACAGCACAGTGTTCCAGCCGGAAGGGACCCTGAAGCCCCTCAGTGTACAGATGGGGAAACTAAGGTCCAGAGGGTAAGAGTGATTGTCCAGGTCTGCACTGGAAGGAGGTTAGTGGGCCTGGAGCCCAGGACAGTGGCCTGGACGTTACTGAATTCAGGGCACAGCAGACCTCTAGGAGACAGCTGGACTTCACGTCACGGCCAAAGAGGAGTCAAGGGGCTGAAGAGCCACCATCCACATTCATCAGTGCTGTTGGAGCTTCTGCTCTGGGTCAGGCCCTAGCCAAGCAGCAGCAACAAAACACCTGCAGTCCTGCCCTCAGGTTGGCCCAGAGATAACTGACGTATGGGGGTCGGGACACAGGGAGCTGGCCAGGCCCAGCGGCCGGCAGGGGCTCTCCTAGGAAGCATCCTTTGCCTCTGACCAGAGGAGCCCCTGTGCTGGCTCTAACTCTGGCACTCCCTGGGATGAGGAGGGCCTGGGCCTGACTCAGAAACCAACAGGCATCTCTGGCGAGCTGGGGGCAGGCCGGGCGGCGGGCAGCAGCTCCCTGGCACGAGGTGGTCATGGCTCCAGGGCGCGCCGCTCCAGGAAGGCTGCTCCTGCTCTGAGCGTGTCTGAGCTTGACCCTGCGAGAGCCCATGGCTCCAGGAGGCACTCTCATGCCTGGGAGAAGCCGCGGGCCCCAGCGCCCTCCCCTCAGAGACAAGCAAGCCTCAGTCCTCCTTTCTCCCATTTGCAAGGTGGGCACGTTGGACCTGGTGGGCTTCAAATAGTAGCTCCTAGCTTTGAGGATTCTCGAATTCTGTGGTCGATGGTATTCGGGGTGTCCCAGCTCCCCTTTCCTAAGGGTGGGCCTCTGAAGCTGTAACTGGCTGGCCAGGGCTGATTGGACCAGGCCCACACCTGACTCACACGTGGGCCAATCAGATCCTCTCTCCCAGCACTGGGCTTTGTGAATCACCAGGCAGTCTGGTGGGCAGGTGCTGGGGCAGGAGGCGCAGAGAATGCTGCCTGCAGAGGTGGAAACTGCCCCGGATAAGAAGGGTCGTGAGCATCACCTACTGGATATCCATCCCCCCAACATTTGTTCCCCATTCTGGAAAAAACATCCAATTTACTTTGGAGGGAGACCCCCCTCTGCCACTGAGGCAGCCTTGTGGGAGCTGTCCCACCGGCTTCCCTGCCCACCACCCCCATCCAGTGTTGTCCCCAGACCGCAGTGTGGCCCTTCAGACAGTCTCTCCAAGGACTGAATTTGGGGCAAAGGGTGCAGAGGGGGAGGAAGAGGCCAGAGCCCATCTCAGCCTAAAGACACTGTTTTCTTGTCTCTGCTGGTGGACCCCACAGCCCGGAGATTCCTGGGTCCTGCCCCACCTCAGCCCGTTCTCTGGCTTTTCCCTCAGTTCCCCAAGCACTTCTGTGCATACAGCCATTGCCAGTTCTGCTGCCACTGGCTGGCTGTGGTCTCTGTTGCGGGCAACCCAGGAACCGGGATGTCAGAGGAACTGGCGCTCTCTCAGGGCTGCCCTGGCTCCTCCTGACCCTCTCATATATCCCCCTTTTGCTTCATCTGAGTCAGGGCAGGCCTGGATCTCCTGACCCTCCCTCAGACCCAGAGAACTAACCCTTAGTGGGGTTGTCAAGGACAGGCGAGCACCAGTGAACTGCCTGCTTCCCTTGGCCTCTGAGTGGGGCATGTGTGTGCGTGTGTGTGTGTGTGTGTGTGTGTGTGTGTGTCCATTGCCCACGTATGAGGAGAGCCTCTCTCGAGACCCTCACTGAAGTCTTCTCTGGGAAAGGGGCAGATCAGAGAAGGAGCATCTCCTCAGGCTCACTGGGCAGAAAGACTTTGAGGACCAGAAAGAACACTGCCTGTTCGTGGTGGTCGGGCACGATGGTCATGGACTCGGAGCAAAGAGACCCCTTCTCACTGCCCGGGTGCCCAAGATGACTGAGGAGGGAGGCCTTTGTCCCCAGGCCAGATGGGCTTTGCACCTGCTTCTCATCCACAGACCCACTCGCTCAGCTACTTCATGAGATACCCTCGCCTTCCTTGACCAGAGAGGCCCCACTTTCAAGGCCCAGAAACAGCCCTGCGAGGCAGCAGGCTCCCCAAGGGGTACCGTGAGCCCGACTTACAAATGAGGAGACCGAGGCTCAGAGAGGCCTCATGCCTGATCCTAAGCCCCACAGGCAAGACCAGCACTCACATTCTTGGTTAGGGACCTTTCCACAGATAGCATCCTGAAATGATGTCTCTGCCTTTGTCAGTAACAATCATTATAATATTATTAAAACAAATGTATTATTATTCATCAGTAATAACAGCACAAGCTTTACTGAGTAGTGCTAAGTATTTCCATACATCACTAAATTCTCATAACGATTCAGTCAGGAGGTGGTATTTTTATTATACCCACTTTCCAGATGTGGAAACTGAAGCTTAAGGAGTTTCAGTAACTTACCTAAAGCTGCACAACCAGAAGTGTAGTCTGGTTCCAGGGCCCGTGCTAACCACTGCTCCACCCTTCCCTCAACAGGGAGGAAGCGATCGGCCACTTCCACGAGCCCGTAAAACACAGGGCTGCTGCCCAGAGGGCCCAGTGGATGTGACGGTGGTGGGACTCCTGACATGAGTGAAGGAAAAGCCCCTGGTCCTCTCCAATTGCCATTTGTCCTGACTGGGTAGTAATTCACTCGGGGTGAATGATGCAGCCTGCTGCCTGGCAGGCAAGAAGGATGGGAAAGACTGGAGAATTCTTCCTAAGGGAACACTGAGATACATGGAGCTGCCTCTTCCACCCTGGTGACCATGACCCACGGCACAGTGGTCCACGCCACTCTCTCCAGCTGAGCCCCTGCCTGCCTCGATTCCTCCTGCTGGCATCAGCAGCCCACTAAAGCATGTTATGAGGACAGGGCGAATCAGCTTGGCTGAACCCAGCGTGTGGTTATCCAGCTCCCACTGTGGGCCAGGCACCTGCAGGAGGTCTGAGATGGTGAAGGGGCTGGCCGCTGGGTGGGTCCTCTCCAGCAGTGCCCACTCTAGGACGTATGCTTGTCAAAGGCTTCACCTCGATGCATTTCACCTCCTCATTACTCTACCTCACTTCTCCCCTGCAAGTCAGAACTCACAGAACAATGGGGTCCTTATGGTTATTTATGCCATAGGACAACGGTTCTTCAAATGCTAGCTGGAGTTAGTTAAGGAAAAAATAAGCTTGGAAATACTTAAAGCAAATTTCTTTCCTGCAGGACTTCTCAGAGCCTTTAGTAGGCTAATTTGCCCTGACTCTTAGATGTGATATTCGCCCCCTACCCAAAGCATTTGACCAGACCCTTTTCTGTACAGGACATACATACCACTGAGACTGGTTTTTCTTTAGGAGATCCTGGATTCAACACTTTTGACAGTGTTTTTGTAATTTGGAGGAAAAAAATGATTCAACTTAAAAAAAAATGAACACAGATTTTTTTCATCACTCAGTTGGGGTCATCCTAAAAGTTTTAGAAATCTTTTTTGTGCTCCTTAACAGATCTATCTCTTAACAGCTCTATCTCATGTGAGTAGATTTCCATCCATGCTGTCATTTAATATTGTTGTCCAAGATCCCACCGTATTGGGTAGACAAATCCCTTATTTCTGGATGTATAAGTTGTTTCCATTTTTGTTGTTATTGTTACAAACGCTGCCACAGTAACATCTTTGAAGATGAACACTTTTATAGAGCTCTCATTGTTGGCTTAGGATAATTTCCTAGAAGTGGGATGGCTGAGTTGGGGAACACGGATATTTCCTGCCAAAATGCTCTTCAGAAAGTTTGCACCAACTCACACCCTGCCTGGCGGTGTCCGGATGCCTGTTTTCTCCCTCCTTTGCCAACACTGGGTTAGAGTCATTGACTTTTTTGTTCCCCTCAATTTGTTTTTTGCTTCTTTGGTGAGTTATAAGGGACAGCGTCTGTGCTGACTAGAGGCTGTCATTTGCTCGGGTATCACCCCTTTGAGTCCTTCCCCCAATTTCTAGTAAGTATTCATATTTTTCTTACTAGCTTAAAAAGTTCTTAGGGGGGTTAAAGATATTAATTCTCTGTCATGTGTTTGTACAGAGCATTTCTGATCCTTATAAACCCTTCCCCCATGAGAAGATCAAATTTACCTCTGAGATGGGAAGTGGTCTGTCAAAGACCACACAGCGTGTGAGGGACAGGACCAAGCCTAGACCTGGGCCTCAGGGCGCATGCTGCATGCTGGGGGTCCAGTGGGACCCCTTTTCCTCCCTTCCTCCACTGGCCAAATGCCAACACCCCCCCTCCTCCAGTATCGGACTGTATCCAGGCAGCCCCCATTTGCATCCCCCTGACCTGCAGGAATGGAGAGGACTTCCTGGGGATACACCTCCTTAAGTCACACAAAGTGCAGCAAAGCCCAGGACCGGGTGCCAGTGGGTAGATGCTCACCAGGGGGACCCGCGCTCACCCGTGGGACCCCGGGAAGGCTCCATGCAGGTGGTGTTTAAGTGGAATCTGGAAGAGATATCCAAGACAGCACCATCCCATAGAAATATAATGTTGCCACATGTGGAATTTTAAATTTTCCAGTGGGCTCATTTTAAAACCTTAGGTGGAATTAATTTTAATAACATTTTTCACCTGTTATATCTGAAATAGTATCAGTTTAATACGTAACCAAATTTTTTAAATACACGAATGAGAGTTTCTTCATTCTTTGTGTTTTGTATGAATCTTCGGAACCCAGAGCGCTTCCTGCACGGAGCACATCTCCAGCGGGACTGGCCGCACCTCAAGCGCTCGGCGGCTGCGTGTGTGGGAGGGGTGTCCGTGCTGGACATCGCAGGGCCAGGCAGTCAACGCAGTTATGGGAGGGGGAGGGAGGGCAGCCCCAGGTGGGTAACAGCTTGTTAGCGGGACCAAGAGATGAGGCAGCAGACAGTGGCTTTGAGAGAGGGCAGTGGTGGGATGATCCCTGTTGTGAGGAAGGGTGCGGAGGATGGAGAAAAGCGTTAAGCTCTGAGGGCTATTTAGGGAGTAGGAAATCCAATGGACTGGGTGGGGCTGATGGATCGAGAGGGTGGGGTTCCTGGGGAGAAGGAAGAGTCTAAGATATTCCAGATTTCTGGTGGGAGCCACTGAGTATGGGAGGGACCATTTGCCAAGGGGAGAAGATTCTTTTGAGGGGAGGAAGGGGTAAGTTGTGTTTCTGTCTTGATGAGTTTGGGTGCCTCTGGGACACTCAAGTGGACCCAGCCCCTAAGGCACTGAATACATAGACTAAGACTTAGAGGAGATCAGGGTGGAGCTGCTGATTCCGCAGGGGAGGCCTCTGACACCCCGGATGCAGTGACCTAGGGGGCTCTTTAATCCAGACTCTGCCCACCATGTGCGTGTCACGCCTCGCTCCCCCGCGAGCTTTCTGGAAGAACTACTGAGCAAGCTTCTGGTGTCAGTCTCCCAGGCAAGCTTATAACATGAGAGCTGGGACTCTGCTGAAAGGCAAGGGGGAGGACTAGAGGCTGGGGAGGCTGGATTAAATGCAGATTCCCAGGCAGTGCCGCCACCTCTTTCAGAGTCACCACCACGTCTGGAGGGAGGCCTGGCCATGAGGGTCTCCACGAGGTCTGGTGGCTGACTCAGGAAGGCGTCTCCCTCAGGCTACCCGCAGATGAGCAAAATGATTTGATTATCTTTCTTATTGATTTGCTCCAAAGCAATGTGTTTAGTTGTAGAAAACAGTGTATACAGAACAGAGGAGAGAGATTCTGAAATTAGATGGTGGGGATGGTTGCCCAACCTAGGGAATATACTAAAACTCTGAATTGTATACTTTAAAATGGTGAATTCATGTCATGTGGATTACATCCCAATTTTTTTAAATGCAAGCAAAAATACAGATGAGAGAAGAAAACTAAATGATGTATAACAGCCTATAATGAAAAAGACTGTGAAAAGAAACATATGTATAACTGAATCACTATGCTGTACACCAGAAACTAACACAACATTGTAAATCAACTATACTTCAATTTAAAAAAATAAATGAAAGACAAAAAGAGCGATACAAACAAAAAAAGAATAAGGAAAGAAAATGCTTATAATCCCACCTATACAGGCACCAATTGCCATAACACCTTGAAGGTGTACCTTTTGGACTACTGTCTACACAGGTAGGTAGCTAACTCGATTATTCTAAGTGCACTGGTTTATGACCTGCTCCTTGCCACGCCTCCAACCAGGGCTCCACTTGGTCCCTTTCTCTCCCTCATCCCCCAGCCCCCATCTACTCAGTTGCCACTCAAATTCCCTGGCTCCTTCCCGGCCTCTGAGCCTTGACTCTGTCCCCTCCAGTCTGCAGCAGCCAGAAGGAGTCTCTGAAAGTGGGAATCCGGTTGTGAAACCCTGGCTTAAAGCCTGGCCACACATTTTCCTTCACATTAAAAACACCGAACTCCTGTGGCAGAAAGAACCAGAACCACCAGGAGAACACAGGGCGTCAGAGAGTGGATCTGAGTGCTTAGTCTGGCGTGGCTCTGGGTAAGGCATTTAGATGTGGGCAGGGGACCCTCTGGGCTGAAATCTAGGTCAGGAAAGAGGGTAAGGCTGTCCCCATAAAATGGGGGCCCAGAACACTCTGCCCATCCTTGCCCGACCAGCTCCTGTGTCTCTCCCTCTTCCTAGAATGCATTCTTCCCTCCTTCCAGGGACTTCCAGGGCACCCCACCCTCTTTGCGCTCTTCCTACTTCGCCACCGGCACCTGCTCTGTCTCCCTGACCTGTGTCCCTGGGGCTCAGTTCTCATCTACACTCACTCCCTTAGTGACCTTAAGCTGTCACAGTGTTTTAAATTCCATCTCTAGTAGAATGACTCCCAGCTGATCCCTGCAGCCTGGCCCTGTCTGTGAACTCCAGGGGCTGGCATCACCTGCTTCCTCGCATTGCCACTTGGACGGCTCATAAGCATCCTACACTTTAGTCGTCCAGAACCAGACTCCTGCTCTTCCCGCCTCCAAACCTGCCCACTCCCCACAGTAGCAAATGGAAACCATTCTTGCAGTGGCTCAGGTCAAAATCCTTGGCCTTGGCCTTCACTCCTTTCTCTCTTTGTCTCACAGCCCCACCCAGTTCATTCTGCTACCCTGTCACGGCTATCTTCAAAATATAACCTGAGTCTAACTGGTTCTCTCTCCACGGCCTCCCTGCTGCTCAGGACCCGCCACCCCAGCTGATGATGCACTGACCTGCCAGAGGTCCCTGTTTCCATCCTGCCTGCCTGGAGTCAGTGCACACATCCTGCGAAATACCAACACATCTCGGAGTCTGATCTCATCTCCCGCACACAGGCCGGCAGGGCTCCACTGCGGGGCCTGGCCAGGTCGTCCGCCGTTCAGGCCCTTGTCCAAATAGTGCCTCCTGCGTGAGGCTTCCCTGCCATTAAACACCTCACACCTCCCACCCCAGCACTTCCCACCCACTTCCCTGCCTTATTGTTATGTTTTCACTTCTGACATGATATATTTTACTCATGAATTTCGTTTATTTAAAAAAATTTTTAATTAAAAAAAATTGAAGTATAGTTGATTTACAATGTTGTGTTGGCTTCAGGTGTACAGAAAAGTGATTTAGTTACACACATATGTGTTCTTTTTCAGATTCTTTTCCATTATAGATTATTATAAGATATTGAATATAGTTTCCTGTGCTATACGATAGGTCCTTGCTGTTTATTTTATATATGGTAGCGTGTATCTGTTAATCCCAAACTCCTAATTTATCCTTCCCCCCACCCTTTCTTCCCTGGTAACCATAAGTTTGTTTTCTCTGTGAGTCTGTTTCTATTTTGTAAATAAGTTCATTTGTATCATTTTTTTTTAGATTCCACATATAAGTGATATCATGGGATATTTGTCTTTCTCTGACTTTTTAGTATGATCACCTCTGGGTCCATTGTTTATTGTTTATCCCTCTCTTCTTACGAACTGTAAGCTCCACCACAGCCCGGCACATAGTAGGTACTCAGCAAATTGCTGAATGACAGTGAATCTGTGAAGCCCCCACGAACCTCCCTGCCCCCCACCCCGCAGTTTCTGTGCACGTTCCCCCAGCGCCCTCTCTGTTCCTTTCATGGCATTTGTCATCAGTGTAATCTGGGGACCCCTGTGGGGCAGGCAGAGGAGGGGGGAGGTCCCTGCATTCCCTAAGGAAATGGACCATGTTGGTCATGGCAGTGTCCCCAGTGCCCAGCACAGTGCCTGGCACGTGGGCTGTGGGCAAGGAATAGGCCCAGGAGAAGCACCTGGATTTCTGCAGGGCTACCCCTATCACTGTCATCCTGACCAGGTCTTGGTCCCCATGCTGGCTCCCCTGCTCCCAGGCACGACACTCAGGCTGGTCAGACCAGCTCCGTGGCCCTCCCCATGGGTCCCTCCCGGGTGTCCATTCGGAGTCAGTTCTCACCGTTGGGGCATCCTGTTTCCAAGTCTAAACCAGGTCCCTCCAACTGTGAGCCCAGTCCCAGCTCTTGGGGTTTGTGACCTCCCCACTTCCTTTACAGAATGGGCTTCAGCAGGCCAGCAAGTGTACCCCACCTGAAGGCTTCCCGGGGCCTGGGGCTTGACCCAGGCAAGGCCTTCAGGAGAGACGCTGGACTGGGGCATATGTGGAGGTTGGAGGAAGCACTGAGGGGCTGAGAAGCAGGGTTTCTTGGTCTCCCCAGTTCCTCTGTGCTTGCTGGATGCCCTGAGGTCTGAATACTGGGCCAAAGTGGGGACAAAGAGACACTGCCCACCATGCCCACCACCTCATCCCTGCGGTCCCTGAGGGAGGGCTGCCCCTTCCTGCCATACTCTGTCCACCCCCAGGCCGCCAGCACCGGTGTCACCCCTCCCTCATTCGGAGGTTTGCTAAGTGGCCACTGCAAGTCAGGTGCCTTCTAGGGGTTGGAGATACAACTACAAATAAGTCAAGAATTCCTGCCCTTGGGGGCTCATGCTCTAGTGGAGGAGATAGCAAAACAGAACCAATAAAACGGACATGAAGTGTGGAGTCTGTGATGGATGCTGGGAACGGACAGGAGTGGTCCCAACATGCTGACACTGTAGACAGGGTGGCCGGGGAAGGTCATGTAGACCCTTACCCCACTATACCCTGCCCCCCGTCCCTTGCCTCTGAGCATTCAGGTAGAGCCGACACCACTAGTCTGGGCCACAAAGCCCCTCCACACTTAGGCAGGGAAGCAGAGAAGGCAGATCTGACCCTGTTACCTCCCTGCTTAAATCGCAGAGGCCCAGCTCCTCCGGGAGATGGCAGGCCTGCCCCCACTGGCTCTCCCCATTCTTTCGGGCCTCACACCGTCCCGCTGCCTGCAAGGACAGGGGCTCTCTCTGGGGTTCAGGCCTCCTTCCTTCCTCCAGGTTGTCTGGGCCTTGACCACGTTCCCAGCCAGCCTCCCTCCCTCCCCCTGGGCTTGGAGGTCACCTTCTGCAGGCCGCGGTAGGTGCCCCCCACCACAACACGTGACATCCTGCAGGGCCCTGTCCTTGCCTCTCCCGACCCCTCCCCGTGAGGGTTGGGACCGCGCCTGTTCTGATTCCTGGCATCCCGGCGCCCACAAATCCACAAATCGGTGTCGAATGAATGAATTTCGCAGGGCAGAAACTCGGCCTCATTCACTTCAGATCTTCCGGGCCCTCCCCCGCCCGGCTCCGCCCTTTGGTGGAGGGGGGAGGCTCGGAGCGCCGGGGATCCCAGCGAGGGAAGTGGCGGGGGGTGACCTGCCTTCCCGCCCGGGGGCCGATGAGGCCCGGGGCGCCCCTTCGCGGACCCGGCTCGGTGCTCGCGGGGCCGCCGTTCCGCGGGCGCAGGCCCGGCCGGGCGGGTGCGGGGCGGGAGGTGGCGCCGGGCGCTGAGTGGCGGCTCCGGGTCCACCCCTGGCGCGCCGGTGCGGGCGGGAGGCGGGAGGCGGGGAGCGCAGGGGCGGCGGCGAGAGGGAGCGCAGCAGCGAGCATGTGCCGCGGAGCTCAGTAACCAGGGACGACCGCGGCGACACCGCGGCCGCGTCGGCGCCCAGCCCAGCGCAGCTCCGCGCCGCGGCGCCCGGAGAGGGCGGCGGCCGGACGGCCCGGGCCTGCCGAGCGGCTGCCCCGCGCCCCGCGTTCCGCGTCGCCAGCCGCGCAGCCTCGCGCGCCGGAGCCCCGCGCCCCGGGCCCGCGGGCCCGGCGCAGACAAAGGCGCGGCCCCGGCTCGGCCCAGCCCGGCCCGCCGGGCCCCCGCGCGCCCCGCCCCGGCCCGCGCCGGCCCAGCCGCTCTCGCTGGGCGCCCCGACGGGGTCCGGCCCGGGGCGCGGGGGGCCGCGGCCGCTGAGGATGGGGAAATCCAACAGCAAGTTGAAGCCCGAAGTTGTGGAGGAGCTGACCAGGAAAACCTACTGTGAGTGATCGCGCGGGGCCCCCCCGCCCCTGCTCCCGGCCGCTCCCGCCGCCCCCTCGTGCCCCTCCCCCAACGCGCTGTCCTCTCCCCCCCCCCCACCTCCCGCCTCTGCTGGGGCAGGCTCTCCGCTCTCCTCAAAGCAGCCACCTTCCTTCTGTCATTCCCTGCCCTGCCCCCGCCCCGGGTCCCTCGGAAGCTCCCGGCCCGCCCCCAGCCCCACACCTGGCCCTATTGTTCTAGCCGCCCCCCCCCCCCCCGCGCAACAACGCTCGCCCGGGACGTGTGCCGCCTGTCAGCGTGCGCGGGGCCACCCCCAGGCCCGGAGGGAAAGCCCAGCCCGCCCGCGGCCCCCTCTTATGCAGAGCTGTCCAAAAGGGCAGGGGTGCGCCAGGGCGGGGGGCGGTGGGCCGGGGAGGGGGCGCCTGGTTGCGAGGTGGCTCCGGCTCCGCGCATCCGACTGGCACGAGCGCGGTGGGGCGGGTGATTCATGCATCACGATGCCGCCGCCGCCGCCGCCGCTGCGAGGTTGGCCTGTCTCCCCCTCCCTGGCCCTGATCGTGTGTGGGGGGTGGCGACCGAGACTTGTCAGAGAGCTCGTGGCAGCGGTGGCGGTGAAGGGTCCTGGGCGCATCCTGTTGCCTGCAGGGTTTACAGGCTGAATTCTCCTCTGGCTCTGATTTCACCTCCCCAGGTCTCTGTTTGTCTGCCGGACTGGAGAATGGGTTTCTACAGCCCTGGGTCATCTGGTGGATCTCATTATTTAACCGTCCGGGGCACCCCTGAGAGGAGGGTCTGTCAATTTCAGATCTCTCCAGATCTCTCTCCACTTGCCCAACTTCACAACTCTCCAGTCTCCTCACATCTTCAGTTTCTCCATACCAGGCTTCTCCCTTCCCTGAAAGCCTCTTGGGAGATGCCCCAGCATGCCAGGGGTTAATGGCACCGGGGGTCCTGACCACACTGCCTTTCTTTTGAGGGATGGGGAGAAGCACTGCCAGTGGTCTACAAGGGCTTCTGCCTGGGTATCTGACTTGGAAGGAAGCAGGGGCTCTGAGCTGTGTTGGGATTCAGAACCTGTACTTGGGCTGCTATGTGGGTCCAGGCGCTCTGCACCCTCCCTGGATGCGATGGATTGACTGCCAGCCCCAAGCGTTGATGGAGGCTTGGGAGGCAGCTTCTGGTGGTGCATTGCACAACCTCTGCTCCCCCCTTCCCCTCCGCTCCATTGGTCTTCTGGGCACGTTTGCAAGTCTGTCCAAACCCACACTTCGGCTCTGTGCCCCTCACCCCCATGTGCTTGGAACGAAGGGGGCCCTCCTGAGTGGGTGCTAGTCTGCTGAGAGGTACTGGCCCTTCTCCAGTGGAATTCTGCAGCAGGGCGCTCACATTCCAGTAGCTGCTTCTCAAAGGGGTAAGGCTCTGAGGACCAGAGACTCTGTCCTTGCTGCCCTTACCCTTTCTCCGAGGTGGGCGGGCAGCCCTTCCCAGTGTGGCTTCTGTTTTGTGCAATTTGCTGGGCCTCCTTTGGGCTCCCATAGCTGTCAGCAGGCAGGCTGCACACTGGACTTCCCGGGCCCCTGTGCTTGGGGAGGCAGGGGACACAGTGGGTTTCAAAAGGAGGGGTGTCTCCATTGTGGGGATGCGGGGAGCTACCTGTGAGCTGAGCGGAGCCAGGTCTCCTGCTTCCAGAGACGTCGCACGCTGAGCTCCTCACATCACTGTCGTATTCAGTCCTCACAGTGGTCCCACTACCCGAGATCCCCCACCTGTCATGGGGCAGTGCCAGGACTCGAACTCAGGTCTGTCTGGCTACAAAATTATGCCGCTTGCGAGACCTCAGAGATCACGCTGAGAAGTCCAGAGGGGCTTTTCTCCTGTGTGTCCCTTTCTGATTTCTGCTCTAAGCCTGTGAAGCTGGACTTCGGGTGTGAATGCGCCTGGGGGTCATTTTGTCCATTCCTCTCTCTCCAGGCAGATCTATCAAGTTTGGGAGAAGTTGAGTCAACAAAGCCTTGTTAGGAGCCAGCCCCGTGGGGCTGGGCTGGGCTGGGCTATTTTTAAAGGCCTTTGGACACGTGGAACAGTCTCGATGAGGGAGACAGCTGGGTACTTCTCTGTAGAGCTCTTTCTGGGTTTGGGCTGATGGGGGTGGTGGTGGGTTCACAGACCTCCTGTCTGTCTCCCTTGCTGATGTCAGGGCAGGTGTTTGTCTGGTTGTGCTGGCACTTAGTAGGTCTGCAAGTATCTGTTGAATGAAAAGTCTCCCAGCAGGAACAGGAGAGAAAACCTCCAGCCTGTTCTAAGGCCCCACATGGGCCTCCTTGTGACAGGGAGTAGAACCATCTGCTCTTTGTTTAAGGGATTCTGTGTGTTGTCTGGGGTCAAGAGAGGAGCGCTTAGGGAGGACTCTCAGATGTTGGAATCTCCTGGAGAGCCAGTTAAATATCACTTGCCTGAGTCTGGTTGCCCTCTCGGACTTCCCACTCTTAGAGTCTGGGCGGGGCCCAGGAATTTGTATCTTGATGAGTGTTTGTCAAGCAGATCTTGATTCCCAAGAGTCCCAGCTGAAGCCCCACAGCTGGTTCTGGGGGTCCAGGAAGGTGTGAACATCTTCTGGTGTCCTAGGCACCTCGGGTGTCCCACAGCCAGCCACAATGCCAAGTGGGGCTCAGGGTGGAGCCCCAGATGTTCACGCCTGAGGCAGTGCTGGCTGCCATCCCTGGTGGTGATTCTCCTGCTCTCGGGAGAAGACCATCTTGGTGGTCTGTGTGTGTGCGCGCGAGGAAGCGGGAGGAGGTCTCGAAGTTCCAGCTGGGTGACTCTCCCTGGATGCATCTGGATTCAGCTTGGCTAAAACCCTCCATCATTCAGGCTTAACACTGCAGAGCAGATTTTTTTCCTCCCTGCAGATAAGATTTTGTAAGTCATCAGTGCCCCGTAACCCAATCCTCACCCTTCCTGGCACAATTCACATCCAAGAGCAGCAAGAGGTTTGTGAGAGATGGAGGCTTTGCTCAGCTAGGAATCAGACAGCAGTGCTCAGTGTGACCAGCAGCCTGGTTCCTATTGGGTCTGGCCCACTTTTTTCCCAGCTTGTTGATAAGGGTATTGTCATCCCTTGTGCCCAGGCAATGGGACAAGCGAGCCCTTCACCTAACTGAACCTCAGCTTCCTCATCTGCAAAATGGGTGTGCTCGTGGTACCTGACTCTAGGGGCATGTGAAGAGGCAACAAGATGATTCACATATGGTTTAAGATGAGGTTGAGGGGAAGGTGTAGCTCAGTGGTAGACTGCTTGCCTAGTATGCACGATGTCCTGGGTTCAATCCCCAGTACCGCCATCAAAAAATAAATAAATAAATAAACCTAATTACCTCTTCCTGCCAGAAAAAAACAAACAAACAAACAAACAAACAAACAAAAAAAACGATTGGCCATAGATCTAAAAATCTTCAAAACATACAGAATAAGATGAGGTGACTGGTAAGAGGTCCTTAATACGTGACACACACTTGTCAGGGATGCAGGGATGCATGTTAGCGATCGTTGTTAACATTGTTTGGACCGCAGAGTTTGGCTCCATCTTGAACTGGTCGTAAATCTATCTTGCGGGCGAAGTTCATCTCTCCACAGAGGAACGTTCCTACTGCCGTGGTCTTTGTGCCTGGTGCACAGGAGGCTAGAAATGGGGGACCTTTGGATTGTCTGAATCTTAGCAGATTCTTATTTCACATGCTGTAGTCTTCCCCCGTCCCCACTTGTTAACTTTGAGGCTGCCCTGACCTGCTGTTCATTGAATGCTCATTCTGTGCTGAGCACAGAGATGCAGATGTGAACCAGAGAGATGTAATTCCTGCCCTCAAGTGGAAACCAGCCAGGTCGTTTGAAAAACCGAGCCTGTGGGGCTCAAGCCATTTGTCGTGGTCTGAACTGTAACCGTTTAAAGGCTTCTGGGCCAAAGCCAGGCAGCCCCAAGAGGCAGAACCCTCCACCCTCCCTCCCTTCCTGTTCTCTCCCCATGGTGCTCATGGCTCTCCCCTCGGACCCTACGTTGAGGACTCAGAGGAGGTCGCTTCCTCCATGTCTCTCTTGGTCAGCCCAGGCTCTGCCTTGACCTTGCTGGCCAACCTTCAGTCTCTGGCCTTTTCCCCTGATGCCCAGAATGGTGGAGGGAGGAGCATCTGGATGGGAGGTTGGGGTAACCAGTAGCTAAGGCCTCTGCGACCCAGAGCAGAGAGGGGGGACCTCTGCTTGGGGTCAGGAGTCTGGTTGAGAGATGCTGGATATCACCAGTCTCTCTGGCTTTGGGAAGGGTCCCACGAGGGTCCCTTCCTATAGGATAAGGAATAGTCTCTGATTGTCCCTTCCCCCACCCAACTCTGCTTGACCAGAGAGGGCAAGACATTGCCTTGGGGGGAGGCAGTATCTGGCACCCATCTTAAGATAAATGAGAGGTTTGGAGTGTGAAGGGCCCACAACCAGACGAGGAATAAGCCACCCAGGAGGGGGAAGGCTCTGAGGGAGGGAGGTGGTTTCCGCAATCCCTGTGTAGCCTGTGTGCCTGTGGGTAAGACCGAGGGGGCCCACTCCCTGACTCCACTGAACGCTAAACAGAGCAGCAGCAAGAGGGATCGAGTTTAGACTCTTAAAGTGAGTTTGGGCATCGGGGCAAGAAACATCAAGTCTGTTGCACTTAATATCCTGGAGAATGGGGCTGGGTCTTGGGCGAGTCACAGACCCTCTCTGTGCACCAGTTTGTTCATCTGCAGTTGCTGCCCATGTGACTCTGAGAACCAAAAGGGGAGAGTGCTTTGAGGTCCAGAGCATGGACTAGGAGGGGAATGGGTCTGTTCAACCACAGAATCTCAGGGAGTGAAACTGACCTTGGGGGCCAGATGTGCTGGGGTTCTGGCCCTTTCCTTGGGCAAGCCCCGTCTCATTGAGCCCTACTTTCCTCCTCGGGAAAATGGGCATCTCAGGGGCCCCAGAGATGGAAGGATTCAGTGCACTTGAAGAGTTTTGTGTGGTGCGTGGTTCTCAGGGGACTCTTGAAACCTCTCCTGGTGGCAGCTGGTCCTTGGAGGCAAGTCCTCTGTCCTCTAGGGCAGGACGGGACCTGTGGTTTAGGGCCCACCCCTTGTTGAGAGAAGCAGAGGCTGGAGAGGAGCAGGGACCCCCCGGATCCCAGAGCCCAGGCCTCCTTCTCGCACCTGTTCCAGCTCTTTCTGCCTCCCCCAGCTCCATCCGTCCCCACCCCCACCCCAGAGAGTTCTGGCATCTCACATCTCAGAGTGTCAGGTGAGAGCACTTTCTCCTGGCTGTGGCCTTGGGGTTGGACCCAGCTTCCTCTGCTCCCAAAGTTAGGCCCGAGCCCCTCTGGGGCAGGTCACAGCAGTGAGCAATGCAGCTGACTGGTAGGCCGGGCTCACTCCATCCCTCACCAAGGGCCCCAAAGGCCGTGGGAAGGGATTTCGACATTTTCTGAGATGGGCAGGGGATCCATGCATGGAGGTGGCAGAGATATGTTAGATTTGGGTTTGGGTATCATTCTAGCCTGTAGTCCAAGAACGGATTGGAGGAGGGGGTTGTAACTGAGGCTGAGTGAGCGCGGTGGTGAACTGAGGGCACCGGTGGGGATGACGTCATAGACAGGGCCTGGATATATTTAGGAGAGACTCTATAGGACGTGGTACAGAGATTTCATTACCTTGTAAGTTTGGGATTGTATACTTTTTAACTTTTAAAAATCTGACAGTTGTAATGTTTGCCCACGTCATTAACTATTCTTCTAAAACATGGTTTTTTAAAATGATGCATCACATAAATGCAACATATTTTATTTAATCCCCTGCCCTTGGACAGTTAGGTTGCTTTTTTCTCTTCAATATAAACAGTGCTGTGACAAACATCTTGGTACTAAATTTTGGCATGAACATCTTTGTAGTAAATCTTTACACATATCTCTTCTCGAAAATAAATTTCCCCAAATGAATTTGGGGCGTTAAAAGACTGGTGACATCTTAAAAGGCTTTTGATTGAAAAATAGTTAAATTGCTCTCCACAAAGTACATTCTCATTTATATTTTCAGCAAAAGTGGATTAGAGAGTGCCTATTTCCCTGCATCCTTGCCAGCACTGAGTATTACTGTTTTTCTTAATATTTGCCAACTTTATGAGGAAGAAAATGATAGCTCACGGTTTCAATATTCATTTCTTTGATTACAGTGAAATAGAATCCTGGAATCTTTGAGCTAGAGGACACTTTGGGGTTGTGTAGTCCAATGCCCTCATATTACTAATGGGCCAGTTGAGGACCCGAGAGGGGAAGTATCTCTCCCAAGGCCACATGGCAAATACATGGGGCAGGAACCTAGGACTGCTGACTCCTGTAGGGTACCTCCCACTGTGCCGTGATGAGCTGGCCATTGGGATGGAGATGGAGATGTCTTGCTTTCTTCACTGAAGTTGATAAGGTTCATCTTGTCCTAAAAATCTCCTGCTCTCAGGTAAGGAAGAAACCTGGATAAATTAAAAAGAGATTCTTTCTTACTGTCATTATGAGATGAAACCCTTTGCATATCCTGGGTGTGGTCTCTCTACTAGGGCAGAGATCATCATAAATTAACATGCCAAGTTTCCAGGTAACATGAGATGGGAGTCAGATTCCGCGTCGAGGGCGGGACAGCATAGGGATGAGGGCTCAAGGGCCAGCTTGCTCCTTCTAGCCATGGGACCCAGGTGAGCCCCTCACCCCTCTGAGCTCTGGGTGCCTGGTGTGTGCCCGTTGGCAGGCACAGCGACTGACACGTAACAAGTGCTCAGTAAGTACCTTCACGGGAAGGAGGCTGCTTGGCCGTCAGTCAGGGGACAGTGGTTCATGGCCACCTCCCCGCCTCAGAGGTCACAGGGCGAGCTGTCACGGACCCTTGGCTGCATGGGGAGTGAGTGGCAAATGCAGACGGCCTCTGTGGTTGGTGGCTGCATCCTTCTGCACTGGGGGTTGATGAGGGAGGGCTGGCTCTGGAATGTGGGGTTTTGGGATCCTGCCTGGATGTGGGCTTGGGGGATTGGACACACACCTGCCTGGGGTTCTGTCCCAGAACCGTCACAGCCTGGGCAGGGACCTCAGAGTCATATGTCCCCTCTGGGGCTCCGTTGCTCTTTCTGTGCAGTTACCAGATGGTGAGACTTCTGTGGGGAAGCTACTGCTGGGCCCCGGGGACAGCCTGCTCAGGCTCTGGGGCTGGGTGACTTGGGCCCTCAGGCTGTCTCAGCCACAGGCATGGTCCTTAATCTCTTGATGCCTCAGTTTTTCCGTCTGTGAGTTGGGGATAATCATACCCTCATAACACAGGGCTGTTGTGTGTGAGGTTAGAACCAGTACAGACTGAATTTGATGGCTCTAGTGCTCCTCCTGGCTCATCAGTGGTGATGGAGAACCTGTACCCAGCAACGTGTAGGGAGCAGAGGCTGTTGCCGTGGCCAACGTTCGTGTGATGCAGGCCCAGCTCTGTGAGCCCGTGTTCGTCACTGACTCACCCCAGGAGCCCTGCGTGGTCCCTGCTTTTCAGATGAGGAAATGGAGGTTCAGAGAGGACCAGAGCTGGCCCAGGGCCACACATCTGGTGAGTGGTGCAGTGGAGTTTGACCTGGAGTTTGACCCTGGGCCATGGGGAGGGCCCCGTGAGGGTCGGGGTGGGGGGGCCCTGAGAAGCTGTGGTGGAGGGGCGCGGGTGAGCGGGAGCGAGCGTGGGTGCCGGGTGTGGGTGCACAGCCCTGGCTCACGTGGGCATGCTCCGAGTGTGGGTGACGGGGTCACGGTGTGTGTCAGGAGTGAGCGAGCCAGCATGTTGCTGTGTGTGAGGGCAGGCCTGTGCAGATTGTAATGTAGGTGTGCTGGGGGGCACTCGGGGTCTGGGGACGCCCAGACAGGCCGAGACCCGAATCAGAGGCTGGCTGCTCAGCTGCCTGCACTGAGCAGGACCAGGTGACATGGCTGCCACAGCTCAGTCCCCTTCTGCCCTGGCCACGGTGGTCTCCAGGAGCCCCTCTGCCCTCAAGTGTGGAAAAATATCACTGGGAGGAGTGACAGTAATGATGACTCCCGTTTGCCAAGTGGGTACTTGGTGCCAGGAGTGCTGAGCACAGGTTTTCCCTTCTTGTGTTCTCACCACACCCCTGGGAGTTGGGACTATTATGCCCAGTTTACAGGTGCAGAAAGGGAGGCCCCGGCAGGTTCAGGGTCATACCTCAGGCCTCCCAGCTGGTCAGTGGCCAGGCTGGGGCTCAGGCTCAGATCTTTGCCTTGCCAAAGCCGTTCCCTTCCTGCAGTGTGCCCGCCTCCCACCATCTCTGGGAGCCTTGTCACCTTAGAGCTGCTGCTGAGGGTAGTGAGTACCCCATCACTGGAGGCAGTCACGCAGCTGCTGGCGTATCAGATGCTGCCAGGTGTCCTGGATTCCTGGACCAGATGTGAGGCTGGACTGTGGGCGGGTAGGATCCTTCTAGCCGGGGAAGGAACAGCGCTGCTGGTTCTGGATATTCTGATTCCTGCAGGGGACTTGGGGCAGCCTCTCTTGGTTTCCTCTGGGGCAGAGGCAGAGTTGAGGCCTGCAGCAGGTGGCAGAAGGGCTGTGAGAAGCCAGGAGCATTGCGGGAGCATGCAGCGGGCCAGGTGTGCCCAGGCCTTGGAGGCTTTCTCAGCCTGAGCCTTGGGTGCTGACTGTGTGCGGATGCTGTGCTGACCTCACGGAACCCTCCCAACCTGTAAGCTCCGGGACAGTGCATCCCATTGTACGGTGATCTCCGGCTGGGGCTGGGAAGCAGGGGCGGCCCGAGGAGGGGCGGCCTGAGGATGAGGTCATGGAGGCCCAGAGCCCCCACCATCCTGCCCTGCCCATGCCTGGCGTGGCCCAGGTGCTTCAGCAAGTGTCTGTTGGATGAAGGAAGAGACTGAGTCCTTGCAGTTGCTATGGGGGCTCAGAGGCACAGTGACAGAGGGGACCTTGGGGGGTCTGGTAGCAGTGCCCTGGGCTACTGTAAGCCCTTGAGGGCTGGACCCATCTGGTGGAATAGGGCTTCAGTTCCCTGCCCGGCCCAGAGCTGTGCACGGTGCAGGCCCCTGAATGCCTCTGGGTAAGGCTGAGGGTTTTCCTAAGTGCTTTGTTTCGCTTCTCCACTGACTGGAGTGGGACCCACTTGTTCCCCTGACCTGCAATCTGATGGTTTTGCCAGGGAGTCAGAGTCTGGGGTCCTGCTTCCAGCTCCTCTTGCTGTGGCCTTTGGCTGCCCTGCTCAGGCTCAGTTTCCCCATCTGTCCCCCTCTCTGTGAGATGGGATGTCACCTTTTCTCAGCCTCAGGGAACCCTGATGGTGCCACCTGGGAGGCGGTGCTCCCCACCGAGGGTGCACTCCTGATCTCAGGAGGTGGCCCGGGGAAGCTGGCGAGGCGTCCAGGCCACTGTGCTCTGGATTCCCTGGCAGGGGAGGAGGAGGAGGGCAGAGGAATGTGGCTTTAAGGAATGTTTAACTCAAGGCAGAAATAGCACTCTGCTTTTTTTTTAATTTCAGGCTTGGGTTTTCAGCTAGGAAGTGGGTTCAGAGTACCATTCTCTGTGTCTCCAGCCTCCCCTGGCTCCCCCACCACTCTGGCCTTTTGGGGACAGGAAGTGGCCTCCTTTTTTTTTTTTTTTTAAAAGAAAAACTGAGAAGCTGCTGTGGGAACCAGACTCTGGATTTGGAGGCAGACAGAGCTGGGTTTAGATCCCCTGTTCTCCACTACTGGCCTGGTGATCGCTTCCTACTCCAAACCGCTGCCTTCTCTTATATGAAGTCAGGACAGGGGGCCGGGAGCTGAGATGGCTTGTCGGTAGTGTCAGGACTTCCTTCTCAGGGACTGACCTGGCCTGGGTACTACTCTCAGCTCCTCTCATCAGCTCTGGGATCTCGTCCAAGCCCTTTCCTAGGAGCCTCCTTACTTCATCTGTGAAATGGGCAGATGATGATAACCCTGCCTTCCAGGATTGTGGATGGAGTGAGTGTGAAAATATTGGCAAAAGGGCTTGGCACATCCTGGGCTCCTGAATCCCTCCTCTGAGTCTCGGTGGCCTCACAGGGAAAATGGAGCTTGCGCCAAGTGGAGGGAGGGGCTGTGCCCAGGTGAGGGGCAGCTGAGACAGCTTTCCATCTGGCCCTTCCATTTGCCTGGTCCCTCTGATCCTGGGCAGGACCCACTCTCACCCACACCCAGCTTGTGCCATCCCCGCTGTCCCCTTCCATAGAGGTGCCCTGGGCCCAGCCAGTGCCCTCCCCAGACCTGGTAGTGAGGACATGAGTGCAGCCTCCTGCCCATTCGACAGTGGGACAGTGCCTGGTCGCATGGTTCACCGCTGGGCCCGGTCCTAGGACAGAGCCTGGTGCACATCTGCTGGAATGAGTGAGAAAAATCCATAAACAAGCAGGCTAATCATGCCTGAGCGGTTTCCTCCCATCCACCCTGGGTCTTCGCTTTCTGTTTGTCTGGCCTCCTCCTACCTCCTGGCCTGGGTGAGGGTGGCTTGCCACATCTGGGGGGTGGTCTTGAGAAGTCAGGCATTGGGAGGCTGGGCCCCAGCAGGTCAGGCCCAGTGAGGACCCCCAGCCCCCTTCTCACCTTCTGGGGCTGGGGAGATGAACAGGGGTCCAAGCAGCCAGCAGGGCCCCTCCTCCCAGGCCCCTCCTTCGCCTGTCTCTTTGTCGGAACCAAAAGATTCCCATTTAAAGGCGGGCGATGGGGCTATTTTTGGCGCTGTGGGGGAAAAAGCGAATGCTTCCCTTCTGTTCAAAAATATATGGTGGATGTGCTGGGCAGGCGAGGAGCTCCACGGAGCTCAAAGCCCGTGCTGGCGGGGCTCCCGCCCCAGCCCCTGAGGCCCTGCCTCCCTCCATGGCTCCCGAGCCCACATGGCCACGTTGTGTCACTATTGTTTCCAGATCGCCTGTGATGAGGGCCTTGCTGGGCCTGAGCGGAACGGCATCTGAATTAAAACTAACAGTGGCTGTCAAAATAAAGCAGGGGGGTCTGCTCACCTTAATTCGTGTTCCCTCCACCTGGCTCCGTGGAGCTGGGGGTTGGTCATGAGAAACATTCTGGGTGCATCTTGGAGAAGGAGGCCCAGCTAGCTGTGGGAGGACGGCTGGAGGCCCTGGGTGCCCATGATGGCAAGTCTGGCCAAGGGCATCCTTGGGCCACCTGGCCACCCTTCCCTTCCTGGTGCAGAAAGTATTTGTGGAAGAGCTGTCTCGCCCCAAGTCCTGTGGGTGCCGGGACACAGGGCAGATTGGGTGGATGGCTTTCTGGCCTTCTCAGCATTCATGGTTTGGTGAGGAAAGAAGACAGAGCATTGCACAACACTGTGGGAGTCCACCAGGTCTGGAGTGCACCTGGGAGGGCTTCCTGGAGGAGGCAAGGGTAGGGTTACCAGACATACTAAACAATTATTTGCTGTTTATGTGAAATTGAATTTCACTGGGCAGCCTGTATTTTTATTTGCTAAATTTGTCAGCCCTACCTGAGGGAGACGTAGGAGTTGAGAAGGCATAGAGAGGTTTTGGGGGTGGTTTATGCGGGATGTTGACAGCATTTCAGACAGAAGGAACGGCATGTTCCGGGTTTGGAGGCATTAAGCTGTGGCAACTCTGAGGCCCTGGAAACCTGGAGTAGTGGCAGGAGTGTCAACGCCTTGCGTGGTGAGCCAGATGCCTAGCAGGTTAGCCCTCCGGAGGGGCCGGCTTACCCGTAGGGTGGGGTCCCACCTGGAGGGCAGCACTGATGGGACCAGTTTTGGGAAACAGGTGAGCCATGTGAGGACACTAGGGAGGATGGGGGCCCACCTTGGCTGAGGGAGGCACCAGCAGGTGTTGTGGTGGGGGTCATGGTCCAGCCTCTGGTGGCTTCTGGCCAGGGTGATGAGGATGCGGCTGTGCCTCTCTGTGCCCCATTACTGCTTGGAGTCCCAGTGCCGGGGATCCTCCTGCTGCCCAGGACCAGGGCAAGGACCATGATGGGTCACTTCTGTGCTTCCCCACAGAGGGTAGGTCGGGCCCGCCTCTGCCCTGGGCTCTTAAAGGGCCAGAGCTGGAGCTGGACCCTGCAGTGCCACTGGTTCAGGGCACCTGGGGCTCCAGCCCCTGCTCCACCCTCCTGGGCTGGATGCCCTAGGACTTGTGCCCCAGAACTCTCTGGGGACCCTGCTGGAGTTGTTCTGCCCCATTAAGGCTCACGTGCAGGCCTTGGCAGTGTCTGCGGCTGGCTGGTTACACTCAGGAGGGGATTGGCCACGTCCTGGGCAGGAAGCAGAAGGGGGAGTGGTGGCAGTCGGGGTGGGACGGGGTCCTGATGACCCCACAACTGCCTGGTTCCCACTCCAGGTACCGCCCCTGCTTATCAATCTCTAGGTCCTTGTCAGTGTGGCCGAGGTCTCCCTGGGGGGGACGAGGGGCTGTGCATCCTTCCCTGGGGCTCTCAGTGCCCTTCCCCCAGCCCCATTCTGAGGTTTTCTTGCTCTACTGGTTGTGACATTAAGGACTTATCTGGTTTATGCCTGAGCTGTGATGAAGACCAGCCCAGCCAGCATGTCCCATTCCCTCCCAGGGCTGGGGACAAAGCAAGGAAGTGGGGGCTCTGGGTTGGGGGGAGGCAGGTGCTACCTGCCCTGGGATGGGTGGGTGGGAGGAGTGTCCCCCTCCCCTCCCAGATGCTCACCTTATTGGCCCTGGCCATCTTGCCTCATCTCTGGGTGCTGTGACACCTTTATTAATAACAGGAGCAATTGCTAACATTTTGGAGCCCTTGCTGCGCTGCTCCATCTGCCTGGACCACATGGCGCTTCCTGGGGCTGGCACTTTATTCCATAGAGATGTGGCTTCTGGTGGTCCCTGACCTCACCGTGCTCTGCATCGTGTCTGAACTTTGGACATTTGGATCCCCACGGCCCCCCTTGATGGGAAGCCCTTTCTCTTTGCCTGCTGAGGTCTGCTTGTCCTTTCTATGTCAGCTTAAGCATCCTGTCCCCAGGGAGCAGCCCCTGACCCCCTGCTTGGGTTGCATTCTTGCTTTACACTTACCCCATGATGAGAATCACAACAGATCATTAGACAGCTGTGTGATTACGTGCTGTAGGTCCATCTTGCCTGTTACATCAGGGACTTGGAGGACAAGGACCAGTATCTGGGTCACTGCTGTGTTTCCTGAGCCCATATGAATGCTTAGAAATTAATTGTTGCATGAATGAAGGGGTGAAAAACTGTCATTTGTTCCTTCTAACTACCATGGAAGGAAGGTATGGTTACCACCACCACCCCCATTTTACAGATGAGGAAACTGAGGCTCAGTGACGTGAATTCAGTTCTCAAGGTCACAGAGGGACTAAAGAATGACTCAATTCAGAAAAAAGACCCTTCCTGTTGACCAAGTGCCTCAGTGCCTTCCACAGCCTCTTACTTTGGCAAGTGCTTGGAAAATATTTGTGAAATTGGGCTGAACTGAATCCCTGAGTGCTTGGCTCTGCTTGGCTCTGAAATGTTTGAGAGGTTCTTTATCAGGGGTTCAGAGGAAATCCCACATGCTAACCTTTCCCCAGGGTCTCTAAGGAAGCAGAAAGTGTGGTTTACTTCTGTCAGGACCCACCTATCTTCTGGAAGATTCAGAGTCTGGCAGTAGAGATGGCTTGAATCAAGGAATAGTCAGAGTCTTAACCTTGGTGTGTGTGTGTGTGTGTGTGTGTGTGTGTGTGTTTGTATGTGTGTGGGGGGGCAGGGGCACACAGGTAGCCACCAGGCAAGTTCATTTGTTAGCCAGGAAACCTTTGAGTTTTGGAAAATAGAAGTCGCCGTGTCTACTTTCCAACTCACCCTCCTGAAACAAGCATGACACCTGCAATCTACAAGAACAAAAACACACGGAGCATCTACTGTGCAGCGGATGCTGTTCTATGGCTGTGATGTAGGCAGACACAGATCCCGCCCACAGAGCCCCCAGCCATTGCGGAAGGACAAAACTGGGAAATCCAGGCTGTCGCAAAGATGAGAACCAAACCATTTCCTGTGCTGCTGCTCTGAGGCCGTTCTTGTTAACATTTCCACCTGCTCCTTCCAGTCTCTATGTATGTAGCTATGGTAGGTTTTTATCATCTCCACTTTTCCGATAAGGTTCAGAGAGGTTTACTGACTTGTCCAGTGTCACACAGTTGGGATGTGGGAGAGCTGGGATTTGAACCTGTGTCAGTGTGCCTCCGTCTGGGTCACTCAGTTGAAGCAAGATATTAAAAGATCAGGAGATTTTGAGGACCTTTGCCTCCCAGCCCCAGTGGTCCTATGCTGGGGAGTCAGAGAAATCAAAGTTTCGGTGCCTCTTTGAGGGGACCAGACACCGCTGCTCAGGAGTCAGGCAGGTAACTCTCAGAATGCATTTGTGTGATGTTTTAAACACTTCTAGACAAGCTCTGGAGTCATGCAGACCCTGATTTTGGTCCTGGCTCCACTGTGGACTGACTTTGGTCCTTGGGCAAGTGGCTTTACCTCTAGGATCCTCAGTTTCCTGACCTGTATGATGATGATAATCAGAATCCTTGCCTCATAGCATCATTTGGGCACTGAGCGAGATTAAGTCATGCACAGTGCTTAGTCTCGGACACAGACAGTCACGCCTAGTAAATGGCAGCTCTTTCGTCTTGCTATTCCTGGAAGTCACAAGACAAATGACATCTTCCTTTTACTTAGAACTCTTTGGGGAAAGTTATTCAACTTACATTGAAATTAAAATCAATGTATTTTGCAACTTTATTTTTAAATAGTAAAGCAGAGATCTATAAATGATGGAGCAGGGTACAAAATCTGCAGAAATATTTGAGCTAAAACACAAGATTTGAACTATACCTTGTTTCTATGGCTGCCTGGGACTCTGCCCCCAACTCCCAGGGGGCTCTGACCCTCTCCCCTCAGGGGCCCCCGGGGGAGAGCACCTTTGGGGAGTCCTTGGACTCCTCTACCACGTGGCCCTGCCCCAGGGACCAAGCACTTGCCACCTATCTGTAAGCTGGCAAATACCCCATTTGCCAGTTGAGAAAACTGAGGCTTGGAGTGGGAAATGAATCACAAAGATTCAAACTTTATTTGGTAAATCTAAAAGTGAGAAGGGTCACAGCCTCCAAGAGAGAGATGGGGCCCAGGGACCTGGCTCTCCAGGGGAGACACTGCCAATGGACTTTTTGATGGGCAGGAGCTGGATGCTCCAGGCTGGACCAAGCACCCCAGGTCTCATGCACCCCAATGCCTGGTCCACAGCAGGTGCTCACCAAGTGCTTGCTGTGGCCTGGGGGTGCTCGTTGGGCAGCCCCCTTCTTGGAAATGACCATCTCCAGGCTAAAGCCTTCTTGAGTTTAGGCTGCAGAGTCAGATGGACCTAAGCTCCCGCTTCCACTCCTCCATCACTGACCGTGTGACCTCCAATGGGTGCTTTTGCCTCTCTATGAAGCCTCAGTTTCTTCATCAGCGAAGTGGGCCCTTCTCAGCACAGGGCCTGGTGCAGTCTAAGAGCTCAGTCAGTGAAACTGTCTGGAGCTCAGGGGGGATCCTGAGGGGCCCAATGGGATACAGGGGGATTTGCTTTGGGATTTGAGTGGCTCTGAGCAGCCTCTCACACCTGTGTTCCCTGGAGAGGTTGGCGCCTCTCTGCATCCTGGGGAGTTTCCCATCTTGGTGTGGGCCCCACAGCCGGGCCCTGCCAGTCACATGTCCTGCTGCTGCCCCAGTGGCAGTGAGACCCCTGACATTTTATTCTAATACCATGCCTATCATCATGATGGTCCGTCTCCATGTCGTGCACTTGTCACATGCTGTGCTCAGTGCTTTCAACCTTCTCCTCTTGTTGGCTCTGACAGTAGCCTGGTGATGAAGGAGGAAACCATGGCTCAGGGAGGGGAGTGCACTGACCGAAGTCAGCCAGTGACCAGATGGTAGATGGACCCGTCTGTGCAAAGGCCCTCGATAGGACAGAGCTCAGATTCTGCAGGCCATGGTCAGGTCCACCGGGCCTGAGCTCAGAGTGGCAAAGAGCAGGTCCCGGGAGCTGGGGGCCCAGCTGGCCCAGTCCCAGCCCGAGCCTGCCCTCTGAGGCTGGATAACCACCATTCACTGAGTTCCTGAAGTCAGGCCTTTATGGGCCTGGAGCTTCCCCCAGACCCTCGGTGGGCTCTTCTGCAGATAAAGTGGTCCTAGGACTGCTCAGCCATCCTCCTGCAACCCTGGGGTTCTGGCCCCTCTTAGCATGGAGGATGGGGAGCTGGGAGGGTGGAAGGGGAGGAGGGCCAGGAGCTGGGCCTGGGAGGCAGTCAGAGCCTGGTCAGCTGGGCAGTCGCTGACATGGTTCCCTCTGAACCCTAGGACCCCTGGGCTTTGTCAGGGTCTCTGGAATCCTGTGTGTGCAGGGCTGGCAGCAGCAGCAGTGGCTCAGAGGGTGCAGTGCGCAAGGCAGGCAGGGCCCTGCGGGCTGCTGTGGGCCCCCGCTGGCTGGTGCTCAGCCAGCGGCGGGTGGAAATAGTGAGTCCCAGGGAGGCTGGGCCACTGCCACCCCTGTGGGGGCAGTGCTGCGTCCCCAAGGGGAGGGCTGTGGGGGCTGGGGCTGCAGGGAACTCACTCCTTCTGGGTCAGGGCGAGGGGCTCCCACAGCGCCCGGCTCAGCCCGGAGTGCCCGGGGATTCTGGGCGGGAGGCCAGGCCTTCTTTCTGATGAAACTCAGGCGGGCCCTGGGGCCCGGCTCCCCTGCAGCTGGGCATTTATGGAAGACAGGCCTGGGGCAGGGTGGAGGGCAGCGGGCCATGGCTCTTCTCTTCCCACCCCGGCAGCAGCACTGAATGATCATCAGCAGTGACCGTGGTCCTCCCAGCTCCCGAGTGCATTACCGCATCACAGGCAATCTTGCGGCAGCTCTGCTGGGAGACTCCGTTTCACAGAGGAGCCTGCCACCCGCATCCAAGGTCACCCGGCACTTTAGTGCATCTGTGACCCAACCCAGGTTGTCTGGCCCAGAGCGGGTGCCCACCCTCCAATTTCCACACCGGCTCTCGTGATGTCCAGGGGCTGCTCCCCGGCAGGCAGTAAGTCAAATCCATTGACTTCTGCCTGCAGGTCAGTTCGTGGGGTGCGGGAGCTGGGAGGCCTGGAGGATTAGAGAGTGCAGGTGTCCCCTCACCCAGCCCTTAGGCGTGGCAGGACCCTGTGTGTGGGAAACAGGCATTTGACGCTCTTTCTTGTCCTCCCACACCTCCCTGGCCCTTCAGATGTGGCACAGACAGGTGATGTCTGCTATGAGCAGGAGGAGTCATTTCCCCTTTCATGGAAGGGAAACTGCGGCCCAGACAGGGAAAGTGACAGTCTGCAAGAAGGGAGTGCCAGACCCCTGGAATCCACATCCCACAAGACCCCCAGGCTTTCCTACAGGCAACTGCCCCTCCTGGCGGGGCATGGGGGTCCCTGTCCCTAGGGTTGGGGGGATCTGGCTGCTGCGAGGCAGGGGGGTGAGTCCTGGCCCACCAGCAGGTTCCCTCCCTTCTCTGAAGAAGCTTTGCTGGGAGGGGAGGGCCATGACCAAATTAGGGATGCTGGCAGTTGCTGGGTGGGGAACTGACAGGAGGGAGGGAGGGAGAGATGGAGGTGGGAGGCTGGCACAACCTTGGGCTGGGCTGGGGGACTCCAGGCCGGCTCTGGACAGACAGTGGGGGTGTTCTCTAGGGAACCAGGATGGGTGGGAATGCCTGGTAGGGCGGGAAGAGGGGTGTTCACAGAATGGGGACCGAGGAGGGGTGGTCTGGTCTGCAGTGGGGGTCCCTTTGGGCCACGTGGAGCAGGAGGAGTCCCTGGGCTGTTGAGAGGACCTAGAAGGGGGCTCAGCGGGGAGAGGAGCCTGGAGTGAGGGCTGCAGGGTGCACAAGCCACCCGGCAGAGAGCACATGGGGAGGAGGGTGCTGAGGCAGGAACGCGGAGAGCCCCAGTGTTTGGAGGCGGAGCAGAGAAGGGGAGGTGGGGCGTGGGGAGGAGTCTGACTCCAGGCAGTGGTCAAAGATGTCAGGACTAATGGGGGTGTCGGATTTGGTAACAAGGGGTTGCTGGGATTTGGTGACACGGGGTTGCTGGTGGCCAGGTCCACATCATCCCTGCTTCCTCTTTTTGCGTAAATCAAACTGGAGGCCCCAATACTAATGATTTCCCTTCAGCCACGATGGGGGTGGGGGAGGCAAAGACGACACTCATGCAGCCTTTGTCGCTGGAGGTGGAAACAGGGCCCTGGTGAGCCGCAGGACGGGGGCTGGAGAGGCCGAAAGCCCGCATGCAGTGTGCACTCCAGCCCTCCTGCTGCAACCAGCGCCTCTGTGGGGGCCGCAGCCCCTGCTTTCTGTTCCCACCATGTTTGAGCTGAGCTTCAATCAGGAGAGTGGTATTTTGCTTCAGGGAAATCAAAATCAGACTCAACATTTATCCTGGGCTCCAGGGACCGGCTCTTGTGTTCGTTCCTGGCAGACAAGAGCTGCGGGGAAAGGAGGAGGAGCCGGGAGCGGCCTTGGAATGCTGCTCTGGGGGTACGGGGAGCAGGAGGCCCTGGGGGCACCCCCGCCGCAGCTGGGGGTCAGCGGGCAAGCTTCGGGAAGGCCGGGCAGCGGGCAGGGGCTGAGCCCCTCTCTCTACTCTGAGCCACCAGCAGGCCCCCTCCCACTCTGCTGCCCCGGCTCTCAGGCTCTCAGGCTCTCAGGGAGGTCAGTGCGAGGAGGAGTAGAGCGGATGCCCAGCCCCGCACTAAGCTGAGGATTTTCTGTCCACCTCTCAAGATACCCTCCTGCTGGCTCCTCCTGGTAATCCTCCATCCTTCAGATGAGAACTCTGAGTCTCAGAGAGGTTAAGTAACTTATTTGGAGCAACCCAGTCTACACGTTGTCAAGACAGGATGCTGACCCAGTGTGTCCCACCGTTTCAGCCATGTGTTTAAATATTGGTTTCCTAATGAGCCTGGGCGCCCCTGGCCTGGAGGCAGGAGTGTGCTTGAGAAAGGCAGCTTGTTTTTAAAATTGGCCAAAGCCAGTGGTAATTGTGAAGGTGAACATGTTGTGAGAAACATGTTTCAGGATGTGGCTTGGTAAGGATGGGGGAGTCAACAGGGTTTATTCTCTGCCTTTCATGTGCAGGACACTGGGCTGGGCTTCGAGGGTGATGCTGGGACATGCCTGGAGAAGCACCTTGACTTCTGGGGGCTTAGTGTCCAGCTAGGAAAATGAGGGGAAAAAAGGGGCTTTTATTGAGCTCTTGCTGGATGCCAGACACGTGCCGGCCATGTGTCTCTCCTGGAAGAGGGAGGCTGTTATTTGTCCCATTTTACAGAGGAGCAAACCAAGGCTCAGAGGTATGGGGTCCTGCACCCAAGGCCACACAACCAGGGTCCTCTCTGTGGCCTGCCCTATTTTGTTAATGTCCCGTTACCCCCTCCCCCAGATTGGCCCTGGCAGGGGGCACCCGTCTGACCCTCTTTTGTGCAGTTTATGGGAAGACAGACTACACGTAAATCAGTGATTCCCACATATGAAAGGGGTTTCCAAAGAGGGCTTGGGAGGGCTTCCTAGAAAAGGGACAACCCGGCTGGGATTGGAAAAGTGTGTAGGGATTAACCAGGTGAAAGAGGTGAGGGCAAGTGTTCTGGGCAAAGGGAGCGGCAGGTACAAAGGCCTGGAGGTGGGACTGGTTGGAGGAGCTTGAGGGGGTCACGGGGTTGGGGGTGGGCAGGGGGCCGGGGGCTGGTAGCACTGAGGATGACCTTCATTCGTTCCGGGCCCGAGCCCTGAGCCCTGATCATGGACCCACCGAGTGCGGTGTGGGTGGACGCCTGTTAATATCACACTTGCAGTCTCCGGGAGGTGGGGGGATGGGCCCAAGCCTGGGAGCCTGAGCCTGGGAATGTCCTTTGGCATCTGGGTGGAGGGCAGAGGCAGAGGGTCCCCATAACTGTCCCCCAGCCCCTCCTCGCTCCTAGTGCCTGTGGTGGTCAGAGCTGCTGGAGGGCAGGTCCCTGGGCAGGACCCTCGGCCTTTCCGGTGCTGTGAGGGGGGCACACAGGTTGTGGGCTGATGAGGACAAACATTTCCCCCCAACTTTTTATTTTGAAAGATCCAGCGCGACACTGAGATCATAGTGCCCTGAGCACCTGTGTGTCCGCCATTAGCTTCGCCGGCTGTCAGCATTTTGCCACATTTGCTTCCTCTCTCTTTCTAAATATGTGTCTGTGTGTATTTCTGAACCTCTCATAAGAAGCTGCAGGCGTCTGACCCTCGCCCCTAAATACTTCAGGGCACATCCCAGGGAAAAAGGACATTCTTTCACATAACCTCCGCACCGTTGCCACTCCTAAGAAGAAGGCCAGTGAGTCCATCAGGGCATCTAACTGCCCTCCCGTGGGCAGCTGCCCCCACCGGCCCCGTTATATCCGTCATCCCCAGGGTAGCTGGTTTTAACTCCGGATCCAGGACCCACTCCAGGCATTGCGAGTTGCATTTATTTGATGTCTCTTTAGTCTCTTTTTCTGGAACAATCCCCTGCCTTGTTTTCACCTTTCATGCACTGAGTGATTAAAGTATCCTGGCCGATTGTCTTGTAGAACGTCCCACATTCTGGATTTGTCTGCTTGTGTCCTCATGCTTAGACTTGGGGGGCTGGGATTTGGATGCAGGCGTGTCTGACCTTTGTGGAGGGGCTGGGGGCAGGTAGCCAGGCCCCCCTGAGAGCTGCCTGCTGCCCATCCCACTCCAAGACCCTCCAAGGCTCCAGGCAGTGAAGCAGTGACAGCTGCCGGGCCTGGCAGAGTGCCAGGGGACACCTGTTTCCTAAAGGTTAATTAGCTGCTTAGAGCTCGGGGCAGGGCTTGTCTCCGGCTCCCCAGCGCAAAGCCCCAGCGCAAAGCCGCTGGGGCTTGGGCGCCTGCTGACTACCCAATGTTTTGTGCTGGGGCCATTCCAATCAGGGAGGGGGCATCGTGGGGGCTTGTTGGGTGCAGGGGGTGGTGAGGGTCACAGGGGAGGCTGGAGGCTGAGAGGTCCTGGGGGAACGCTGCTTGGGGGCCGGGGGGTGGGTGGTCAGGAGACGACGGAGGCTTCTCAGCTGGGGGATTCCAGGGAAGCCTTCTCTGACCCCGTGGACCTTCGCTAAGGTCAGCAGTGGACCTGCCAGCAGAGCCCTCGCCACTCAGCTCCCGCTGTTTGTATCATGTTATGCCAAGGTCACACAAGGTCACACAGCTCATAGGTGGGCAGGGTGGGGACATCCACTTGGGCATCCATCCTGGGCTCTGGAGACACAGTCCTGGCCCCGCCCAGTTGCCTTGGGTGACTTCAGGCAAGTAAGCAGACCTGCCTGAGTTCCTGAGTCTCAGTCTCTTCATCGGGAAAATGGGATCACACCTACCTACGGGATTCTTATGCCCGTGAAGAGTGCCAAGCACTTTAATCTTCACAGTGAGCCCATTTGACAGATGAGGAAACTGACGCTCAGAGAGGGGAAGTACTTTGCTCAGGGACACACAGCTGGTAAGCTATGGGGCTAGGTTTACATTCAGGCCGTCCAATCTGGCTCCAGAGTACGAGCCCCTACCCTCCCAGCTGTGCAGTGCTGGGTCTCCTGTGTCTCCAGGTTGGATCTTTAAGCATCGACCCCTGGGCCCCTGCTGCCCTTCACTACCAGATATGGGTGGCAGGTATAGGGCAGCCCAGCCTGGGTTAGACCAGGGACACCTTCCCTCTCCACCCTCACACCTGACCCCCTTCCCACCCTCTAAAAACCCTCTTGGCAAATTGCATTCTTTTACACCAGGTCTGGCTGTTCCAGTAACCGACACCTCTCTTTTTATCAGCATCCTGCTGTGGACGGGTCTCTTCCTCAGCCTCTGATTGAGCTTGTGGGAGGAGAGGGCCGACGAGGAGGGGCCTGGCGGAGGCTTGCAGCCTGTCCCAGGGTCTGGGCCGGGGGCCAGGGGGCCGAGCCTCAGACCTGAGTTCAGACCTTCGCTCTCGCACTTCACGTCCTGCCCCCTTTGTGCCTCAGTTTCCCCATGTGGGGCCAGGGCAGCGTAATGCTGTCTTCCCTGGGAGCTGTTGTCAGGGCGCTGACCCTGGCACAGCCCCAGGCTCGCAGTGGGCACTCAGGACTTGGCGGCTGTTATGAGCTTGCCTTAAACAGTTTTGAAAAGTGGCCTCCTCAAGTCTGATCAGGCACAAATGGCCCAGGGTACCCCCTGGGCCTCCCTCCCCACTTCCCTGGGGAGGGATTCCAGTTCCTTTACTCACCCAACCTGCGCCCAACGTCCAGCTTCCTGTCCATTCGCTGGTTCGTTCGTTCATTCATTCATTCATTCCACAGGCCTGTCCTGAGCACATTCAAGTGCCAGGCCCCGTGCTGGGGACTGGGGGCTCTCACATCTGCTCTGACTGGATCCCCGGGGCGGCTTGTGCGGCACGTACTGTTACCGTTGTTCTCACATTACAAACGGGGAAACTGAGGCACAGGGAGCTGAAGGCGCTCTCTCAAGGTCACCTCCCTCCACCACCGAGCATGAGTGAGGCCTTAGGGATGCTTAGATGTTCTTGTTCAGTGATTTTAGAGAAATTAGCTGGTTTTGTTCCAACCTGAACTGATTCAGTACTTTTCAGAAAAAAAAAAACATTTTGTTTCTTTCATGGTTCAGTAAAGAATAACTATTTGGGCTTGGCTAGAGGTTCAGCTACTTTATATGGCTTGTTCCAGCTTTTGGTTCAAGGCTCCGTTCTTGTCTTGCCTGTAAAAGAGCCCAAGACTGAGCGCTGGAGGGGCTGGAGGGAGGGGTGGAGGAGGGGACAGTGCTGGTTGCTGCCGGGGCTGCGGAAGGGGCTCTGCCTTTCTGCCCTGGACCCCGTCATGCAGGCAGGGCAGCTGAGGGCCTGGGGAAGCCAGCGCCTTCTCTGATCGTCCTGTACCCAGGCATGAGTGATGGGAAAGAATTATCTTCAGTGCTGGCCTTGGCACAACAGTCCTGCCTGCCCACCTCAGGGTGGCAGGGAGCAGCCATCCCTGCCTGCAAGGGGCTGAACTCAGCCATCCTCCCAGCAGTGCAGTGGGCATCTGGAGGGGATGGACCAGTGTTGTCCCCTGGGGGGACTGGACACGGAGCTCCTGACTAGGATAATTCACGGAGTGGGAGGGGGCGTCTTGTTCAGAGCTGGCTTCGGGGTCCAGACATGGGTGTCGCCTGGGGTGGGGAAGGCAGGAAGGAGGCACCCCAGCATCTGTCTGTCCCCTGAAACACCTCCCTGAGCTAAAAGGCTACTTTTCTGTTTTCTCTTGCAGTTACCGAGAAGGAAGTCCAGCAGTGGTGAGTAGCTATGTTTCTCCAGACTGTTGGGGTGGGGGTGGAGGTGTTGGCTTGGTGCTGGTGGGGCGGCAGTCCAGCTGCCCGGGACAGGGGCACCTGGAGGGCCCTCTGAGAGTGTCTTATTCACCAACCAGTCTAGGGAAACTTTATTCAGATTCCTTTGTTCATAAGGGACTGACGTAGATCCATTTGAAGTGGGGTAGATGGTAGGGGTTGGATGCTGGACTCCTTGCCTTGTGTATCATCTCTGAGGACCCCCAGGCCCTGAAGTATTAACTCCAGGCCCTGCTCACCCAAAGAAGGAGTTTGGACCAGAAAATGAGTCAGGAGACTGGGTCCCAGGCCCGACTATTTCCCTAAATCATTCTGTGGCCTTAATACGTCTCTTCCCCTCCCTGGGGTTCAGCCACCCCATCTAAGTGATTGATCAGAGTGGATCAAGGATGCCAAATAGGTTTCTTCTTGGATGCCAGCTCTAATCACTCTATAGTAGCTGCCTGGAATGCTGTGTTAAGAAGGATTCTGAGTCTGTATGTCATGGAGCAAATGGAAGCAAAGCAGTGAGGGATTACTGAGGTCTGTAATGGATTAGTGGTGCCTGCCTCGGGCCTGGGAGAGGAGAGTGGCGTGTTGTCTGTCATTGTGGAATGTGGAGCAGACGGGAGACTCACACTATAAGGCGAACCTGAGCTGGGAGTGGGTAGGTGAGTGAGGAGGCAGGCTCGGAGACCTTCCAGTGAAGTCTGAAGGCTTAGAAATGGGCCCCAGAGTCCTAGCTTTGTTGCCTCTTCCTATCTTCCTGTTTCTCAAGTGATCTAACCCCTCTGAGCCTCCGATTCCCCCATGTGTATGACAAGGAATCATGAGGTGACATTCCCTGTAAAGGTCACAGCTCAGGGCCCAAGAGATGACAGCGGTCTTCCGCCCACTGTTCACATGGGGAACTGAAACCTGCAGATGTGCCCTCCAGCACAGCCAGGCCGTGGTGGGCCACCGCAAGGGCCCAGGCCATGAGACTGCTCTGGGAGCTTTGCTAGGGGCAGGGCCAGGCTCCCCCAGGGGCCACTCCCTACGCCTCCATGTCCTTGACTCTGGGCTGCGGAGGAGGAGAGCTGTGGCTGCCCTGCCCAGCTTCGCTGACCCCTTGCTTGGGATCCTGGCCAGGTAGGCAGAACCTGGGTGGTGAGCTGGCTGCCCGGCAGGAGGAGTGGATGTGGAGGGAGCAGCTGCTGCCCCTTCTTCCTCCCCCTCAGCCTAGGACCCAACATGTGGGCCTGGCCTGCCTCTGACCTCATTTTCTACTTTTCCGCTTCCCCAGGTGAGCGTTCCAGAAATATTCCTGCTTCTAGGTCTTTATCCCCGAGGCTGTCCCTCCTTGAATGCCTCACCCCACTTTCCTGAGCCTTTGTCACTCACTTTTCCCTCCTGGAAAGCCCCACTCTTCCTTCCTGGGCCATCTGAGCTCTACCCGACCAAGGCTCACCTGAGTCACTTCCTCCAGGAAGCCTTCCTGGATTCCCCATCTGTACATGGTCTCTCTCCTTCCCACATGATAGCCAGAGAGGTCTTTGTTGACCAAATACCTGACAATGTCAGGCTTCTGCCTAAACTCTCCCTGGACCTCAGGTGAAGTCTGCGCCTTGGCATGGTTACGTGGTTACCAGGCCCGGCTGTCCCAACTTGCTGTCCTGACCCCTCCAGTCTCACTGCCATTTCCCTCTGCCCTCTGCCCTCTGGCCTGCCTGAATTACTATCTTATTCCTGAACTCACCTTACTCTCTGGGGCTTCCTGACCTTTGCCTGGGCTGTTCCCCCTGCTGGGAACACCCCTCCTCCCCTTTGCTTGGGAACACCACCTCCTCACCCTCAGACCTCCTTCCCTGAAAACTCCCCAGTCCCCAAGGTTGGGTTAGGGGCCTCCTCTGACCTTCCACAACCCAGTGTCACAGCCTGGGACACACCTGGGACAAACAGCAGTTACACATCTGCATCCCTCTCTGCCTCCCCTCCTGGTCTTGAGGGCCGGCTCTGCCCTATTCACCCCTGTGTCCCCAGGGCCTGGCCATAGCAGGTGCTTGGCCCCCAACATACACCCCTAAGTGATTCACATATACGTTGTCATTGGCTCCTGGGCACTGTCCTGGGGGTTGACATGATTTATCATCTCCATGGCAACAAGAAAACGAAGCTGAGGCCCAGAGAAGGGCAGAGCAGGGATGAGGACCAGGTCTGTCCCTGAGAGGTGGTGGGCACCTCCCCAGCACCACCGTGTGCCAGGCGCACCCTCAGACATGGGCGTGTTCGTTTGGTCCTCACAGTCACCCAGAGGAGTGTCCCATCACTGTGTTCCCTAGACGAGGCCCCTGACTCCCAGGAGGTGCAGGGCACACCTGAGCCCTGGTGTCCTCCCGAGTTCACGCCTGGGCCTTTCCTGGGAGAGACTGGAGGCAAAGTGGCCAGAGGGGCTCCAGGACCAGGGCTTGGGCTGGTAACCTGGTGGAGCAGCTTTGGATGAGTTACTGGACTGCTTGATGCCTCAGTTTCTCCATCACCTGAGAAGTGAGGGAAATAATTGTCAACCTTTTATAGGAATATGGTGAAGACCAAATGAGCTAATTCATAATCAGCGTTTGGAACAGAGCCTGGTAATCTTCTCTCTGTCGGTGGTGTTAATAATGCTGATATGGCTAATAATACTGATGTCCTCATCAGGACAACTAGGGAGCGATCCTGAGATTGCAGGTCGCCCTCCTTGTTATGTAGATGGGGAAACGGAAGCCCAGACAGGTGGACGGACTTTGAGCTACAACTTGGACCACAGGACTCAGCCGTGGAAGAAACTGTTTCAGGCACAGTGATCGGCAAGGACAGAAGCTTGGCATTGGTAACAGGAGTGTTTGAAGAAGATTAGGGAGGCCAAGGAGGCTGGCTTGGAGAGGATAGTTGTTGAAGCTCCTACAACAAAACATGGGCCCTTGTCCTTGCAGGAGGGGAACTCTCTAAAGAGCTTATAAAGAAAAAGAAATCTTTTCTTTGCCACAAAGTTCCATGAACCTCAAGTAAATGCCCTTTGCTCATTTTGGTGGTGCCTCCAAGGCTTTTCTCTAACCCTCCTGGGTCAGCCTGCTACGCACCTCATTGTTGTAGTCGAGAATGGCCATGGTGTGAAGGTAGAGCAGGGATGCTTAAAGAGTGACACTCATACCACCACTCTCCCCGCCTGTGCCCACAGCAGACATCAGTAATGGATCACAGATTGTGGCACACTGGATCAGTCTCCTCTGGTGCTCTGGATAGCCAGTGTAGTTGTTCTTAGCATTTGAAATGAACCAGTTTGTTCTCTCTTGATCAGCCTAAAACTTACTGGTTCACCAGGACTATAACATAAGCCTGCAGGGCCAGAGGCCAGATCCTTGCAGCCCACCATGTCCTGTCTTTTGCACGGGAGATGAATGGGATGAGCACCTGCATCCCAAATGCCCTGGCCCATTTTCAGGGGATCCTGCTCAGCACAGCCTCCAGCTTGTGCCCCTTTGTATCCTCAGCATCTCTCTGGCACCCGATAGCTGGAGAATGCCTGCCTTCCCTTGGGGAAACTCGGGGCTCCTGAGCCCAGCCTCCCAGCAGCAGACAATTTAGGACCAAGCCATCTGGGGTGTGACTGGGGAAATGGGAGGGAGGGGCATGTGGAGAGCGGTGGGGCCACAATGGACAGAGTTTTCCTGTCCCACCTGTGATGTGCCTGGGTAGATTCATCCAGGGTGGCTTCTGTTTCCTCCTGTGTTTCTCTCTCTCTCCTGCTTAACGCCCTTTCGTGGCTTCTTACTGCACTTAGAATAAAGCCCCAGCCCCTTGCCCAGCCCTCAGGGTTTCTTGAGATCTGGCCTTTCCCTCTGCCCTGGCTCACCAGGCACCAGCCACACTTGCTGCCCCTCACCTGTGCCAAGCTCCTTCCTACCTCAGGGCCTCCATCCTTGCTGTCCCCTCTGCCCCTGACCTTGGCATCTTCACTGCAATGTCACCTCCTGGGAGACGTCTGCCTTGACCACCCTGCCCCTGTTTCTCCAGCCTGCTAAGGGACCGTCTTGTTTTGTGCTGACTTTTAGAAGCTGCAACACGGAAGAACTGGGCCCAGGGGTCTTATGTGACTCTGACTTGTCCTGGGCCATCCAGTGAGCAGATGCAAAGCTGGGCAGATCCCAGGTCCTCCAGGAGAGCCCAGGCCCCAGGTTGTCAGGAGCGCAGGCAAGACTCCAGTGACGTGATGCTTGGGCCGGTGCTGGCTGGGCCCTCACCTCACACCAGGCTCCGTGCTGGGTGCCCACGGCATCATCTCAGCTGCTCCCAGCTCTGTATTTGGCAGGGGGAGGAGGCTGGGGGCTTAGGGAGGCAGGGCCAGTGTCGGATCCGCAGCTGCCTGAAGCCACCCCCCCCCACCAGATCCCTTGCTCTTGACTGTCTCATTTCCTACTCTGAGCTCGAGTCATCACAATGGAAGGTCAGGAACTGTGGTGGGAGCCTCCAAGGACACTACAGCAGGTCCCAGGCCTTTATGGAGGGAACAGAGGGGTGGTGGCGAAGAGAACGCGATCCTGAGTAGGAACAGCGCGGCACAAATAGTGTCCCCAGCACAGTTCCACGGCGGGGGGGTGGGGGAACGGGGAAGAAGATGGGAAGGAGACTGGCCAGAGGCTGGCAGTGGGTGTGCAGTGCGGGGGTAGTGACACCGTGGGTTATGGGTATTTTTTTTTCTCTTATATTTTCTATTTTCCAACTTTTCTGTTATGGCTTTTTATTACTTTTATAATCACCAAATAACCCGATGATATTGTAACAAAAACAGTGGGTGGGAGCAGGAGGAATTCTGCAGCAGCCTCAATAGGACCAGCTGTCAATCCTGGACCGTCCTTCGCAGTGGCAGCCACAAGGAAGGAGGCGGCCTCTCCTTAAATCCGCTGGGCGCCCCCTCTGGGCCAGGCCCTGGGCTGCTACTTAGAAGAGTGCCGTGGGCTCAGTCTAGGAGCAGCCCATTTTACAGATGAAGAAACTGAGGCTCAGAGGGGGTGGAGACACTCGCCTGGGTCACCCAGCTCTGTTCTGGCTGGAGTCTGGGTCCAGCTCGCTTGCTTCTATGGCCTGGGGCCTAGGGGCTCAGCCCTGCTGGCTCTGGCTCTGAGGAACCCCACAAAGCTGAAGGCGGTGGAGCTTAGGGGGTGAGAAGAGAGAAGCGGGGAGGGGAGGGGAGTGGAGAAGGGAAGAGGCATCATCCTCATGGATGTTTTTGGGACCCTCCTCCAGGACTGTCTGCAGGCAGGTCCCTGGGGAGCTCTGGGAGGGGAGCACCACGGGAAGGGAGGTGTTTGAAAAGATAATGGGAGAACAGTTTGCCAAGGCCGCCGTGGCAGCCCCGGCTGCGTTTGGCTGATGGCAGTGGGGGGTATGCTTTATCATTTACCCATCCATCTGTGTCTTTCCCACTTTCCACACTGCAGAGAGCAGCCACCGTCATACTTAACCCTATACAGGGAAGGAGTGGGGCGTGGGGGTGATGTGGGGCTTGCTGCAGGCTGGGTCCCAGAGGACAAGGCTCTGCTGGAACTGAGAGCAGTGAATTCCAGAAAGTCCTGGCAGGCCAGGGCCTCTGGGGAACCGAGGCTGTGGTGGGGTTGGGGCTTCCCCAGGTGCAGAGAACAGGAAGCTGAGCTGGAATTGGATCCGTGGGTCAGGACCAGCGTTTGTTCATTCATTCACTCCCTCATTCATTCACTTATTCATTCATACACTCCCTCCCTCCCTCACTCATTCATTCATTGTTTGGTTCATTTATTCAGTAAATCTTTACTGAGCACCCACCACGTGCCAGCTGAGCTGGGTGCAGGGGCAGCAGGGACTGGGGCAGATGAGGTGCTGAAGTCCCCTGGGGGACGCAGGCTGGTGCAGCGGGGGACAGAAGCCGAGGTGGGGAGCTCACGGGGAGGAAGCCCAGTGTCTAGTTGGGAGTGTTTCGTAAGTGGCGTTCAGTCTTCAGTGTTTTTATGAAATGACAGACTGCCTTTTCCTTTTCCCTTTTAAAGAGCTGTAAGAATGCAGTAGTCGAATCCAGGATCTTCTCCTCCCGTCTCCACCCTGTCGCGGAGAGCTGGTTCCCCAGCGCAGTCACCCATGTCAGAAGCGTGTGCTCACAGGGATGGAGGCTCTGTGTGTGCGGGGCTCGGGGGCTGTGCCCTGTCCCAGGACTACTTCCCAGCTTCTCCTCCGACCTTTAAACAGAGTCAAGACCCCTGCTCTTGAACAAGAATGTGTCAAGGGTGGTCTCCATATAAGTCCCCAAGCTGTGTGACTCGGGGGAGAGGGGGTGTCGGGGCTCTTGGCATGTCCCCAGGTGGCCTGCCCATGTACCAGGGCAGTATTAGGAAGGACTGCCTGGGGCCCGAGCTGGGGCCCCCAGAGGATGTATTGGACCCTCCTTCTTGGGACAGCTGGCAGGGCAGGGCAGCTGGGTGGGCCCTCCGGCTCCAGTATGTGGGGGAGGTCCTGGCGGCAGGGCTTAGCGGAGGGCGCATGTTCAGGACGTCCTTTGCTGGCGGCCATCTGTCGAGGATCACCCGGGGCCTGAAAGGCAGGTGCTGTATTGGCTCACACCTTACAGATGAGGAAACCGGGGTTCAGAAGGGGAGGCCGCCTGCCTGGGGTCACACACAGGGCAAGGATGGTGCTGGGATGGAGCCAGGTCTGATTTGAAAGTCCAAGCTCTTCTTTTTCAGTTCTTTACGCTTAAAAAAATTAAACTCTTTTTTTCTTATCACAGAATTCCTGCATGTTCAGTGCAGCCAGTGAGACAGGAAGCACAGAGATGAGTAATGGTAAAACCAGGAATAAAGCAATCCGTCCCCCACCCCTTTCCACTGTGTGCTCGGAGCCCTTGTCTGAAGTGGGTGCCCTCCTGGGTGGCCTGTCACGGTGGGATCTGGGCAAAAGAAATGCTGTGTGAAGGCCCTGAACCAGGAAGGGACTTAACAGCCCTTGGTCTCAGCTTTCCCATCTGTAAAATGGGCATAATCACCCTTGCCTTCTGGGCTCATCGGGATGGTTTGCTGAAATGGTGCCTGGAAATCATGTAGCCCCATGCCTGGCTCTCAGTAGGTCCCTGGTGGTAGCTGTTAATTCAGAAGCAGACCACTGGGAGCAGACGCTGTGGAAGACCCTCCTCCCGCTCTGTGAGGGTCCCCAGAGACCATCTAGGCCTGTGGTTCTCAGCTGGAGTGGTTCTGCCCCGGGGGACGTTTGGCACTGTCTGGGACACTTTGGGTTGTCATAACTTGGGGTGGGCGGTGCTTCTCGCGTCTAGTGGGTGGAGGCCAGGGATGCTGCTAAACCTGTCACAGTGCACTGGACGGGCCCCCATCACCAAGAATCATCTGGCCCCAAATGTCAGTGGTGCGGCTGGAGAGAACCCGGTCTAATCTGAGCACTTATTTTACCAGCAGGGGAACCGGGGGATATTGCAGGGAAGGGGGTTGCTCAGGCCCCTCTCATAGCGAGACGGGGCAGGCTAGGACTGGAGCACAGGCCAGGCCCTGTGCTGGTTTCCTGGCAGCATCGGGTCTGAAGGAGAGAGGGGGGGGCTGCAGGAGGAGAAGGAGGAGGCCCGGGCCTGTTGGAACCTGAGCCCGGGCCAGGGTTGGGGGTGCAGTCACGTAGTTCCTCAGTCATCCTGGGACGGAATTCCAGGCAGGAGCTCTGTGATTAAGCAGCAGCTCCCTCGGGTGCCCACAGTGGGGAGCGGGTGTGCCCCACGTGGGTCTCCCGGCTCAGCCAGCCAGGGGGCTGACCTCAGGATTGGACCGTGGCATGAAGTCCTGGCCTCAGAGCCGAGAGGACTTGAAAAGGGACCTGGGGCAACTGGGGTGTTGGAACCACTCAGACCTCCTCTCTGCTCCCGTGAGATGGGGTGCCCCCCACCTTCTGATGATGAACAACTGAGTTATGCAACGTTGGGGCTAGTGCAGCCTGGTGGACGAAGTGGGAGCCTAGGAAGCAGGAGCCCTGGGTCTCAGCCCTGTTTCTGCTGCTAACTTGCTGTGTGACCTTGTGTCAGTCTCTCTCCCTCTCTGGGCCCCGAGTACCCCGTCAATCCACAGAGGGTGGGAGTATATCTGTGGTTCTCTAACCCTCTGCATGGAACTCTCAGGAAGAATATGACTGACACCTGAGCTCTCCTCTCTGCGTGTACATTAATTCATTCCTTCATTCAGCTTATTCACTGAGCTCACTGGACATTTCCTGAATCCCCGTTATATGTCAGGCCCTGGACCAGCATCAGGGTACCGTGGTGTCAGGGAGTTCACAGTTGGATGGGGGACCCAGCCTGGAGGCAAATGTGACACTGCGTGGTTCCTGCTGTGCTGGCGACGTACAAGGGGCTGGGGGCACAGATGGGCAGTTGCAGCCCCTGGGGGATCTGGGCAGACTTCCTGGAGGGAGGCTGGGACCTGGTGGATGAACAGATTAGGCAGATAAAGAGGAGGAGGATGTGTTTTGTAGGCAGGGGGACCTGCAGGTCCAAAGGCCTTGGAGGCTGGATGGCACAGTAAGCTCTAGAAAGTGCGGTTGTGGGTGGGAGGGTTGGCACGAGGAGGCTGGGCCATCAGGCTTCATCAGTTGGGCCTTGCCCCGTGGGGATGGGGCTGCTGCTAATGGCACCCAGGGACTGGGGCCCCACGGTGACAGTGACAGCCTCTGCAGGGGAAATGGTACAGGCTCCCTGAAGGCCCCCCACGGAGGCCAGCCTCCCTGCACCCACCCGCCCCCATTAACGCTGCAGGGCCCCCCTGCAGCTGCTCCCAGCGCTGACAGCTCCCGCTGCTGCAGCGCCAGCTCCCCTCCCGAGAGCCAGCCACCCGCAGGGACCCCTGGCCAGGAGAGGGCTTTGGGCACCTTTTGTTCTCTCTTAATTTTTTTTAATAATCTTTTAGACTCACTCAAGTAACACACAGCCACTGTGGGATATCAGGAAGCTCCAGGGGAACATGAGGGAAGTACGGCCCCATCCCGACCTCCGGAGCCGGCTGTGCCCCTACGTGGGTCATCGAGACCTGGCACTGGGCACGCCCCCTCCTCCTGCCCAGGGACCCGTCCTGCCCAGGGTCCTGGGGTCACAGACTAGGGCTTGTCTTCAAAACAACCCTCCCTGGCTCTGTCCTGGCCCAGGTGTGGAGATTTGAGCCTGGGACACCCAGCTAAGAAGAAGGCTTCAAGTGGAGGGACCCGGCGGGGCTGAGTCCCTTCCTGGTACCTGCTATGGGAGGAGCCCTCTGTGCCTCAGCGCCTCCATCTGTGAAATGGGGATTCCTGAACCCACTGCCCAGGGCTGAGTGGCAATTGCTCGAGGAACCAGCCAGTTAGCCCAGTGCCTGGCATGGGGCTGTTGTCCAAGTCCAAGTGGTGGTGAAATGAGGCATTTACCCTGGGTGCTGGGCTGAGACTGCCTCCCTGGGCCTCTGGCCCCTCAAGGTGCCCCAGGGGGAGGGTGGGGAGGCGCACGGAGGCCCAGCCTCTCTTACGACTTCATGCTTGCTGTGGGCACAGTTGGGATGGTGGGTGCCCACACTCCATCTCCTGCCCTCCTCCCCACCCCTCCTCGCCCCTAAGAAACAGCTGACATGTTAGCAAGAGGTCTGTCTTGCTTCCTTTCTGACATCTGACCTCGAATTCCCAAGGCTCTTTCCTTCTGGTGCCCTGAGTGTCCCTTCACCCAGCCTGGCCCCTTAGATTGTTCTCTGATGGGTGGAGGGGGGACAGTGGCTTCTCCACGTGCTCCCTCTGTGTAGGGACCCCAGTCACGGCACCACCAGCCACTTTCCCTGGATGTGGTAGGGGAGAGTGGGGTCTTCACGCAGGCTTCGGGTAGAACAAAACTTTGGGACAGGTGGGGAGTCTTCAGTGAGCCAGTGTCCCTGAGCATCTGGCCTCGTCAGTGACCTCCTTCAAACCCCACATCAGCTCCAGTCTGGGCTGCAAGGGCTTGCAAATCTTCCCCTCTTGGAGCCTCAGTTTCCTCATCTTTAAAATAGGCTTCATCATATACCTTGCTCATAAGGCGTTCCGGGGGGGATCAGGTTTGCTAATTTCCCAGCAGAGAGTGGTCCAGCAGGGGTAACAGCTGGTAGCTGATAATAGCTGATCAATCTCTCTGGCCCTTCTTTGTGCTGGGAGTCCTTGGAGGAGGAATGTATGTCCCAGTGGGATTTGCCAAACTACCCACAGGAGCCAATTTGTGAACTGGTTTAAAAGAACACACTGAGGTCATAATACTGAGGAGCATGCCACTGATTATTTTTTACTTCCAGCCCTGTGTCAAGGATGACTACATCATCCTCTCACTCAGTCCCCACAAGATGGCTGTGATAGCTGCCCCTGTTTATAGAAGAGAATTAGGCTCAGAGGGGGGAAGACACTTGCCTGAAGTTGCACAGCTAGTGAAAGGCAGAACCGGAATTTGGACTGTGAAGCCATGTTGCCATCATCTGGAGGGTCCTGTGCTGGGCACTGGGAATACAGGGTGGACAAGTCCAGGTGGAACCCATCGGGGTGCCCTCTAAGCTTGCTGCACTGCTTCCACATAGTCTACATGGTTCCCTGGGACAGAGGCAGGGGAGCGGGTGTGGGTGCACCGGGGGTGGGGGGGGCGCAGCCTGTAGGAGGAGCCAGCTGCCGGCTGCATATGGTGGCTCTGCCCACCAGCGCCACCAGCCTGCCTGGCTCTGTGGTGCTGGGAGGGGCTCAGTGGAGAAGGTGGGGGAAGTGGGAGTGCCTTGTGCAAGATCGAGGCTTCAGGGAGAGTGTTTGTGTGAGTTTTGTTTTAGTTCCCTGTGTGGAGCCAGAAACTGAGAGGCCAAGTGCCCTATGCACAGTATTTGGGTTAATTCTCACAGTGGCTCTAATTCCCCTGGTACAGATGAGGCTCAGAGAGGTGTAGCTACCTGTCCCATGTCACACAGCTAGTGAGAGGCAGAAGTGGGATGAGCTCATGCCTGTGGTGTCCAGGTCTGCGCTTACGACCCTGTGTGGCACTGTCTCTCTTGGGACAGGTACTCACAGCCTTCTGGAGCGCTGGGCAGTGTCTCCTGGCAGGTGGGTAATCCTGGCATCTCTTACCCTCTCTCGCCTGGTCTGCTACCTCCAGGTACAAAGGCTTCATCAAGGACTGCCCCAGCGGGCAGCTGGATGCAGCAGGCTTCCAGAAGATCTACAAGCAGTTCTTCCCATTCGGAGACCCCACCAAGTTCGCCACATTTGTTTTCAACGTCTTTGATGAAAACAAGGTGAGCTGGGGATGGATGGAGCCTGTGCCAGCCTGAGTCCCCTCCCTCCGGCAGCAGCCTGTGTGGCTCCTGCAGGCACCTGCAGCGTCTCCACACCCACAGTCCCTCTGGAGAAGGCACACACACGTGTGCACTCACAGTCACACATATACACACAAATGCATGCCCATGCAGGCATACCCCCATGTGCAGACACACATAAAGGCACACAAATGCATGCACACATGAACACATGTGCACTCATATTGCACACAGATGCATGCACATGTATACATTGCACAAACTCACACGTGCAAAAGGCATCCACTGAGATACATGTATTCACACACATACCATGCACACAGACATGCGTATCTACACATATGCACGCATATGTAAACCTTGAACTTCTTACAAACACAAAATGCAAATGCCTCCAGTAGTAATAGGATTTATAGTCATAACTGACATTTATTGAACATTTACTATGTCCTAAGTGCTTTATGTGGATTATTTTTAGTGAGGCCTTACAACCAACTACCTGGAAGGGATGCCCTTTAAATACCCGCATTTTGCAGAATGAGGAAACTGAGAATTGTGTTATACATGGATCTTTTGTGCCAGCTTCTTTCACTGAGCACCAGGTTTTCAAGGCTTATCTGTGTTGTCTTTTTAAATTGAAGTATAGTCAGTTACGGTGTTGTGTCAGTTTCTGGTGGACAGCATGACAGTTCCGTCATACGTGTACGTACGTGTATTCCTTTTCATATTCTTTTCCGTTCCAGGTTACTACAAGATACTGAATATAGTTCCCTGTGCTCCACAGTAGAAACTTGCCTATCTATTTTATACATAGTAGTTTATGTCTGCAAATCTTAACTTCCCAGTTTGTTTGTTTGTTTGTTTGTTTGTTTATTTCAGCCTCCCAGTTTATAAGGCTTATCTGTGTTGTAATGTCCCCTGTCCAGCAACGGCTGCCCTGACCGTTGGCATTTCCACTGTTAGGGCGTCTGCAGTCCTCCGGACTCTGTCCCATCCAGCATTTCCCTGCTCCCTCGTGTTCACGTGGACTTGCTGGAATTTGTGTCTACGCTCCATGCTGTTGGGCGTGGACTGTTCTGTTCTGTTCTGTCATACCCTGGCTTTCTCCGCAGGTGTCCCCAGCTGACAGTCACACTACCTGGCCCTGGGGAGGGCTCTGTCCTCTCCGGGCCTCAGTTTCCTTTTTTGGGAAACAAATAGGATTGAACAGTCTAGAGCCCCGCCTTCTTCTAGAGCCCCTGAGCCAGGAGAGAGGGTCATGCGTGCTGGCGGTCCTCTGGCTCTTCCTCCCACCGGATGCGGAGTCAGGCTCTCCCTCTGGCCTCATCCTTCTCCCTGCCCAGCTTGTCCCATTTCTAATCCCCTCTCCCCGTCCCTTCCGGCCCTGGTCCCTCAACCCTTGGCTCCCATGCACTCTGCTTGGTGTCCGCTGGCCAGGGGTATCTGGTATACCTGCACTCCCCATCACCGCTTGCCCAAGGTGTGGCCTGACCAGGTGGCTGGGCACTGACTGAGGCCACCCCCACCCCTCTCTCCTGCAGGACGGGCGGATTGAGTTCTCTGAGTTCATCCAGGCGCTGTCAGTGACCTCGAGGGGAACCCTGGATGAGAAGCTGCGGTGTAAGTCCTGCCCCCTGGGCTCTGCTGGGCAGCCGTTGGATGGTCCCAGGCTGGAGGGAGGCCAAATACCCGGGCCAGGCCATCTTGTCTGTCCAGGGCTTAGAGTAGCACAGATGTCCTGCCCTTTCAGGTCACAGGTGTTTTCTTGGAGGTGACCAGGCAGTGGGGATGAGGCCTCCTTAGGTGGGTGGACAGATGGGGCAGGAGAGAAGGGCAACTTGAGCAAGTGTGGACATGGGACCTCAGGCAGAACAGCGTGGAGTTAAAAGACCCAGTCTTAGTGCTGGATCCACCAGGAGGCTGTTTTGATGGCTGATCTCATTCATTCACTTATTTGCTGGTTCACGCAACAGATACTGACCAAACATGGCCATGTGTCAGTGCTGACCAGGAGACTGGGAATCCACAGGTGCATTGGATAGACGGGCACCTGCTTTCAGTCTGGCATGGGGATGTGATCCCATAAAACCACAAAGATCCTGTAAAACTGCAACCGAGGCAGGAAGAGGGAGATGGAGCCAGCAGGGAAGGAACCAACCCTATTAGGAGTCAGGAGTTTTGCTGTTCCAGGCAGGGGAACAGCATGTGCCAAGGCCCTGAGGAGGGATGAGAGAAGGGTACAGAGAGGAGAGTGTGCACCCCTGCCGGTGCGAGGAAGGGGGTCTGGAGGGAAGACGAAAGCAGCTGGGCCAGAATTCACTTCCCATGGAGACACCTTCACTGCCTTGCATCAACACTGAGAAAACGCTGCAATTTTTTCTCTCTTTTTAGGAATAAAAGAGGATTTTATTTATGCAAAAGCTCCTCCCTGCTCCCCAGGCATATTATTTTATTTTCTAAGTTGACCATAGCAGGCTCTAGCATCATTGTGGAAAGGGAGTGGGCTGAGAGGAGGCAGAGGCTGGGGCGTGGGGAAGGAGCAGGGTGCGGGGGGCTTTGGGCTCCTCCTGAGCTCCCCGTCCTCCGTCAGCTCCAGCCTCTGAGGCCTCAGCTCTTGCAGACCAGTGCCCCCTCATTTTTATAGTCAGGTTTTTCTTCATAACCCTAGCTGAAATGGTGCGTTCGTGTCGTGTGTGTGTGTGTGTGTGTGTGTGTGTGTGTGTATGTGTGTCTTGATGTAACTATTCGTTGATTGGATGAGTCACGGAGCCGTTGGCTGGGCTGCATGTTGGGGTGCAGAGGGGAGTGGGGGGTGGCTGTCTCCCCTGCCCTGGTCCAGGGCTGACTCCACCCTGGCTGGCTGGTCGCAGGGGCCTTCAAGCTCTACGACTTGGACAACGACGGCTACATCACCAGGAACGAGATGCTGGACATCGTGGACGCCATTTACCAGATGGTGGTGAGAGGCCATGACCCATGGGGTGGGGGCGGCCCCAGGGGCGTCACATTTAGTGACTGGGCCTGGCCCGCAGGGAGCACCTCCTGGAGTAAGTTGGCCAGGCGAGGGTCCCTGCCTGGGGTTGGCTGCACATCTGCACCTTGGGGGGCAGGTGAGGGCTGGGGTGAGTGGGATGCTCCCGAGCAGCATTGCAGGTGGTGGGGGTGGGGAGGGGCGTGGACGGGAGAGGTGGTCCTCCTCTGGAACCAGCCCAGGTCCGTGGGGAATACATTGGGGCAAAGAAACTGAAGCTCAGAGTGCCAGGAGCCACCCCCACCTCTTCGTCCCTGGCAGGGGAACACTGTGGAGCTCCCCGAAGAGGAGAACACCCCTGAGAAGAGGGTGGACCGGATCTTCGCCATGATGGACAAGGTGAGACCCCCCGCCATAGGCACCACTGACCACCTACGGGCCTGGCTCAAGGCCGGCGGCATGCCTGGCGTGATGGCCTCTGGTCCTGTCGGCAGCCAGCCCCTTCAAACATCCAGGATTTTAAGTAAGTTTGTCCAACACTTTTTCTTTAACCAACTTAAGATTTGTAAGCTTTTAATTTTTTTTTTGCCATAGACCCCTTTGGCTTTCTGAAGAAGTACTTATGGACTTCTCAGAATAATGGTTTTAAGTGCATCAGATAAAATCCATAGGCTCAAGAAGGAAGCTATTTTGGAATACAGCTATCGAAATATTTTTTAAAAAGAATTTGTGATGTGGTGTTATATGGGCTTCCGTATGAGCACGCTGGATCATGAGAGACAGTGGTGGGTCTGACGCCCCACGATGCTGAAGCCGTGACACACACGTGGGAGGCACGTGTGGTGCCTGCAGCAGCCGTGACGTGCTATGAAAGTGCCGTGCTCCCCACCGGTGACACAGTCACAGGTACCGCTGGTTCTGGGGGGACCGTCACCTAGATTCCGCATGGAAGGAAGAGCTCAGTTTCAGTTAGAAGTTAGTGAAAAGAAAGACCCCCACGTCCCCTGTTTTAGTTCCTAGACCTGCTGAATTCTATCCGCAGACCCCACGTTAATAAAACCTTCTTTATATCAAACTTTGCTTCTAACCTGAAATAACTTTGTTTTAAATGGGAATTCGACACCAGGATGATAAGGAAACCTAGTCTTGTCTTAAAGAAAAGAATACAATGACAGTGACCTTGGGCTTATTATTACATCCTGCCTGGGTGCAGGTGCTGGCCCTGAAAGCTTTGAGCCCGAGACCTTACTTCCTTAGTTAAAAAAAGTGAGATCAGAAAAAAAAAAAAACCCAAAATTTGAAAATAAAGTTTAAAAAAACCCAAAATCTTAAAATAAGTTTTTTTTTAAACCAAAATTTTATAGAGGAGGGTACAGCTCAGTGGTAGAGTGCGTGCTTAGCATCCACAAGGTCCTGGGCTCAATCCCCAGTACCTCCACTACAAAAAAAAAAATAATACTAATTTAAAAAAATACATAAATAAACCTAATTACTGCCCCCCCAAAACAAACAAAAACCCCCAAATTTTAAAATGTTTAAAAAAATTTTTTAATAAAGTTTAAAAAAAACCCAAAAATCTGAAATAGTTTTTAAAAAACCCCAATATTTAAGGTAAAGTTTTTTTTTAAAACCCAAAAATTTTAAATAAATTTATTTTTTTTTAAAGCGAGATCAGCACGTGTCAGAGAGGCAGTAAAGACACGCAGGCTCAGACTGCACTGGCCTCCCAGTGTCCTCAGGGTGTGCAGCCAGGAGCACTAACTTTCTCGCAGGGAGGTTCAATGTGATTAACACCAAGGTGTGAAACCCCGCATTCAGACTTCCCTTATTTTGGGAAGCAAAGCCCACGCTGGAGTCAGACTGGGTATAAAGCTGCTTCCCCAGTTAGCAGCCAGGGGACCCTGCGTCAATGACCGCACCTCAGCATCCCCACGGGTACCGTGGGGAGACAGCACCTCTTCTCAGAGTGTTGTGAAGACCCCAGGAGATGAAGGGTCGCACGGGGCATACACGGACGACCCTGGAGGTGTGCTTGCTGGAACCCGCATCACGCTCTGCCTCTGTGGGTGCAGGACGAGGGGCGGGTGGTCTCCAAGGCCTTTTTCTTTGCTCTCACGGGTTTCCTTGTGAAATATTCCAGGAGAAGGGATTCTGGCCCAACCATTTCCTCCCCCAAGAGATCCCCTAAAATCCCTTTACACGGGCTTCGCTCAGCCTCCTGGCGGGTCTCCCGGCGTCCAGTGTACGCTGCTCCAGGAATGGCTTTGGTGCCCTTCCAAGGCTGGCCCCAGAGAAGTGCTTCAGGCTCTCAGCCCTGTGGGATTAACCACCCTTTATGGGGATGAACCGCAGTGGTGATGGTAATTGTGGAGTTAGGGGCACATCCAGTTTGCCAAGCACTTTATGCGGCTTGAGCTCATGGAGTGCTCACCCCAGTGCCGTGAAGAAGCCGTGCAATTCTCTCCAGTCCCCAGATGGGGAAACAAGGGACCAGAGAGATGGTCTGCATGCCTGAGGTTGCCCAGCCAGGAAGTGCCCAGGTCTGTCTATAGCTGACTTCTCTCACCGTGAGCTGCATTGCCTCCCTCCTGACCTAACTTTGGAAGCTCTCTTGGGACCAGCCCCAGGCTGGGCTTGGGGAGGAACTGTCCAGGGTCCAGGCCGGAGGCCCCTGGCCTAGGAGGCTGGTTGTCCCTTCACCTATAACCTCCTCTGTCTGCTCACAGAACGCCGACGGGAAGCTGACGCTGCAGGAATTCCAGGAAGGCTCCAAGGCGGACCCGTCCATTGTGCAGGCACTGTCCCTCTACGACGGGCTGGTATAGTCCAAGGCCCAGAGCTGGGGTGAGTGGAGGGGAGCCTGGGGCATGGGGCAGGGAGAGGGGGCAAACCAGCCACAGGACTTCTAAGGTTGACAGATAAGTACCTGGGCTTCCTGGGGGCACTTGGGGAATGTAGCTGGTTGGGGAGGCCTAGGAGGCAGGGCCTTCAAATCAGCCAAGGCACCTCTGTTTTTGTCATTATTATATACCCAGATTCAGCCTGAGAGTATACTTGAATAGAAGCTTCCCTGGTTTGAAAACACTCTGAAAATCACAGTTCTCAGCCAGGGCCAGGGGCCTGGGAGGACAGGGGTCTCTCATCCCTCCGTCGGATGGCTGGAGACCTCAGCTCTTGGCTTTCTTGACCAATAGCTCAAACGTGGTTTCTTTTTTTGTCCAGTCAGATTTGCTGTGCCGGATGATAGCGTACCCGCAGAGGCCTCTGTTTGCTGGCAGAGAACTGACCCCCATGGTCCTGCCCGGCTATAAACACCTTTGTATGGGTTTTCTGGTGGACGGCTGATGCACTGTGTTGGTGTAAGCCTAGGACCAGAATTGCTGGGACGTAGAACGTGGGTATATTTAGCTTCATAGATACTACCCGACAGTTCTCCAACGTGGTTGTACCATCTCACACTCCCACTCGTAGTGGGTGAGAGCTCCCATTGCTTCACATCTTTACCAACATGGGATCTACCCTGTCTTCTAAATTTCAGCTTTCAGTTTTGGTGGGTGTGATAGCTTGTTGTAGCTTTAATTTGCATTCCTCTGATGAGCACTGAAGTTGGGCACCTTGTCACACGTGCGGCGCTGTCTTAGTTACCTATTGCTGCGTACTGCAGTGCTGCAAAACAGCAGCGGAAAAGGACAGCCATCGGGAATTTGGGTACAGCTTTGCTGGGCGTCTTTGGCTCAAGGTCTCATGAGGATGCAGCCAAGCTATCAGGACAGTGACCAACCATTCCAGTTTGCCCAGAACTATCCTGAATTTAGTGCTGAAAGTCCCATGTCCCAGGAAATCCCTCAGTCTCAGGTAAACTGCGCTAATTATTAGCGGGCCAGGGCTGCAGTCTCATCTGAAGACTTGGCTGGAGGTAACCCACTTCTAAGCTCATTCATTGGGTTTTGTAGCCTCGCCATGTGACCCTCTGCATAGGGCTACCTAACAACATGGCGACTGGCTTCCCCCAGGGTGAGCTTTCTTTCTGGGAGGGAGGGAGAGACAGAACCCAAGATGAAAGCAGTCTTTTTACAACCTGATCTTGGGAAGCAAGATCTCATCACTTTTATTTCCCAAGAGTGCCTTGGCTACTTTAGACTATTCACATTTCTTTTTGGGGGGGGGGCGTAATTAGGTTGGTTGATTGATTGATTGATTGATTGATTGATTTTTTTAAATGGAGGTACTCGGGATTGAACCCAGGACCTTGTGCATGCTAGGCATGTGCTCTACCACTGAGCTGTATCCTCCTCCTCCTATTTGCATTTCTATATCAGTTTTAGAATCAACTTATAAATGTCTACACACATACAAGCTGGGATTTTGATTGGGATTGAGTTGAATCTACAGTTCAATTTGGGGGCGGGGATTGGCATCTTTATAATGTTGAATCTTCCAATCCATGAAGATGGTATAGCTCTCTGTTTATTTAGGTCTTTAAAATTTTTTTCTCTATCATATTTTTACTATTTTTAGCTAAAAGATCTTTCACATCTTTTAGTAGGCTTATTCCTAGATATTTGTTGTTTTTGATGGCATTTTAAGTCGTAATTTAAAAATGGTATTTTCCATTTGTTTCTGGTTTATAGAAATTCGATTGTTTTTTGTTTATTGATCATATATCCATGGTCCTGCTAACTTCATTTATTAAATCTTTAGAGTCTGCCTTAGATTCTTTTCAATTGTCTGCATTTTATTTCTTCCTTTCCTATCCTTCTGCCTTTTGTTCTTTTTTTTTTTTTCTTGCTTCCTTGCAGAGCCTTGCAATCACATAGGCATAATGAAGGTAAGCATTCTCGTCTCACTCTTGGTCTTGGGGGAAAGCTTTTAATAATTTACTGTTGGTTAGGATGTTTGTATCTTGGTCTTGGGGGAAGGCTTTCAATAACTTACTATTAGGATGTTTGTTATAGGTCTTTTTGTAGATAAATTTTTATCAGATTTAGGAAGTTTTCTTCTTTTTTAGCTTGCTATTTGCTATAGCACTTTTTTTTTAAAAAAAAATTAAGAATGATGTTGAATTTTATCAAATTTTTTTTGCATTTATCAAGATGCTCATATAACTTTTCTCCCTTTTTTGTTGTTAATATGATGACTTACACTGATTGATTTTTGAATGCTAATCCACCTATGATGTGTTTTTATGTACTATCAGATTTGATTTGCTGACATTTTATTTAGGAGGCCTGTTTTGAAGCTTCTAATATTATTATTTTGCATGAGAAATCCTTTTTCATTGAGGAGATATTAGATAATATATTTGAAAAGAACACCTCAATAAAAAAGTTCATTTGGAAAAAACCTTCATATACAACCCAGATATAACCACTGTGAACATTTTGTGTCTACAGTGATTCAAAAAGAATTGAACACTTCCAAACACTTAATACTCAGTAACTAGGTCACATAGGAACATATAATCAAACCAATTTGTAAAGGAAATGTGACAGTTATTTCTATAATCTTGGAAATGCTCAGTGTGCAGCTCTGGGCCCCCTGGTACATTCTGATCTGTTGTCTAATTTTTCAGAGTCCCCTTTTGTGAATTACCACCAGTGGCCTCATTGGCAACTGTCACATGACAGCTGCTCTGTTTCCTCTAGGCCATAGAAAATTGGTACAAACATAGGTTCTTGATGTATCCCCTCCAAGAAAAAGTTGTGCAGTATAATTAATTTCTTAAAAATGTGTGGTTATGTTTGAATTACCCTCTTTGTTTCTGTCTCACAGCTTTCTATGAAGATACATGTGTATATATTTCCTCAGCAACAATGAGTTCATAACCATACGTTGTTGACTTTTTTCTTAATGAACAGCTTATAGGAAACATTTATTTTTTTTTTTCTTTTGGAGACTCAACACTAAGAAAAGAGATTTTTAATGTGTTTTACCCAATTTGGCTTAAAGTTCATATCCTGTTGTGTCCACGTCAGTTTTCCTTAATACAATTTATGTGGACATATATCTTACCCTCACCAGAAACGTGATGGCCAAGAAGGTGTAGTTTTATTTCCACGACAAGATTTTCAGGATGACAAGAGCCACTTTTCTATAGCTTGTACCAAAAATTGCCCTCCCCTTTTCTTGGGCCTTCTTATTAGAGCCTGCCTGATAGTAATTATATCCAGTTTGTGTTCTGTCATTTTTGTGAATTATCTGCCTTCTCAGATTCCTGATGTATCATAATTCTTAGATAAATTACTGTTAGATAATTCACTGGGTTCGTCAGGAACTGAGATCATGCATATTTTTTGCATCACTAAATTTTTGTTAGAGACCATCATTTTTAATAGCTGCATAGTATTCCATTTATGGCTGGGCCATAATTTAACCAGTCTTGTGGTGTGGGACATTTAGATTGTCGGGAATTTAGGGGTGGATTAAAACAATTTTAATTATGGAAATATTCTCATGCAAGAGTAGACAGAATGTGTAACTCCATGTACCCATCACCTAGCTTCACACTCACCGATTCACGGCAATCTTGTACCATTTTTACCCTCCCACCCCCGACCTCCCCCTCCACACACAGTGGGTTATTTTGAGGCAAATTCAAGGCATCATATCATTTCATACATAAATATTTCAAAATGTATCTCTATAAGAAATGATTCTTTAAAAATTCCATGATACAAAAAAAAATTCCTTAATATGCTCCTATTTGCACTTGATATTTCAGTTTCCCCATTGTCTGTTTTTTTCACTTTGTTTATTGGAATCAGAATCTGTATAATGTCCACAGATGGCAACTGGTTGATAGGTCTTATAAGTTTATTTGAATCTGTAAGTTTTCCCCCTTTCCTTTCCTTCTTGCTGTTTGTTCAAAAGCACATTCAATAGAGTTCCCTGCAGTCTGGAGTTTGCTGAATGTGCCCCAGGGTGACGTTAACAGGTTCTTCTGTCCCCTGTTCTTCCTGGAAATGGCAGTTAGAGCTGCAGGCTGGCTTGGCATTGGGTTTGGTCCACTTTGGGCGAGAACATCTCCTGAGTGGGGTTGTGGGTATCCACCAGGTGCACATGACATCAGTGATGTCAGCAGCCATTGATGATTTGGTGCCTTGACCCATTCATCCATTAGGTGGTGCAAAATGGTGATATTCTGCAATGGTCTTCCCTTCATGGTTGGCTGGGTTACGTCCACCAAGGGAAACTGCTCCTCATCAACTTGTTGGTTACTCTGAGGCTTAGTTGTGAAGGGGTGGACCCTTGATTCTTGATCAGTTGTTGTTGGGTTTTTTTTTGGCAGGAGGGAGGTAATTAGGTTTATTTATTTGTTTGGTTTTTCAGTGGAGGTGCTGGGGATTGAACCCAGGACCTCATGTATGCTAAGCGTACGCTCTACCACTTGAGCTATACCCTGCCCCCTTGATCAGTTTTCAAAATGAGTTGGATTTCTAACATCCTTTAGAGGTGAAGTTTTAAAAAATATATGTCATTATCAATTTATGGATTTAAATGCGTTTGATGAGTTTCATCATGTTTGCAGTTTTCACCGGCAGACACAATACTGCAGATCACAAAAGTTCACAGATTGCCATGGAAGGCAAGGAATGTGACTGGAGACTCAACCGAACCTCCTGGGGCTGGCAGGGGGACCTGGCAGGCTGAGAGGACCCAAGCCTCTCCCTTGGGTGCTCTGGCCTCTCTTTCCCTTGGCAACTGCACCACAATGGCCACCCCAGCTCTGGTCCTACGGGGCCCTCCTTCTCCCCCAGGGCCCTCCACATAGCTTCTGGTTAGTCCAGACAGTATTATTAAGTCATTGCACACAAAGCAGGAAAATGGCCCCCTTTCGATCCAACACCTACCCTGTCCAGTGGGGAGCAGGACATTGGATTGAAACACAGGAATGGAGCAGTTTATGGGAAGGATCTGGGGGTGGCGCAGACAGTAACAGAGATGACCGTCCCCAGTGCTGCTGCTTTAAAAAAATTTACTGAGGTGAAATTCACATAACATAAAATTAACCATTTTGAAGTGAACAGTTCACTGGCATTTAGTGCATTCAGTGTTGTGCAACCATCACCTCTGTCTAGTTCTAGAACTTTGGCCTCACTCCAAGATAAAACTCCATAACTGTTTAGGAGTTTCTTCCCCTCCCCCACTTCATTCTTACCAAGCCTCTGGCAACCATCATTTACTTTCTGTCTCTGATCTGGATGTTTTATATAAATAGAATCATATAATATGTGGCCTTTTATGTTTGACTCCTTTCACTTAGCATCAGGTTATCAAGTTTCACTCGTGTTATGGTGTGTAGCAATACTTCGTTCCTTTTCAGGGCTGTATAGTATTCCACTGTGTGGCTAAATCACCTTTTGTTTATCCATTCATCCATTGATGGACATCTGAGTTGTATCCACCTTTGGGCAATTATGAATAATGATACCATGAACATCAGTGTATATGGATTTGAGTACCTGTTTTCAATTTTGGGGGGATATACCTAGGGGTTGGATTGCTGAGTCATATAGTAACCGTGTTTAAATTTTTGAGGAACTGCCAAACTGTTTACCATAGCAGCTGCACCATTTTACATTCCCACTAGCAACGGTTGAGGGTTCCAGTTTCTCCACATTCTCATCAACACTTGTTATTTTCTGGTTTTATCCTAATGGATGTGAAGTAGTGTCTCGTTGTGGTTTGATTTGTGTTTCCCTGGTGACGAATTCTGTTGAGCATCTTTTCATGTGCTTATTGGCCACACTGTTCTTAATGATTGCAAACTAGTTTACCCTATGGCCCTGCCCTCATTTATCTAGGCCATCCCCAGAGAGTGGACACTGAGTTGCTCCCTCCGTTTTAATTTTGCTCTTACAGGTGATCCTGTAGTAAACATCTAATTGATTCCTTAGGGACAAATACTAAGCACCAAGTGTGTGGGTGAGAGGATGTGCCCCTTTCTAGGACTGGTGACATGTCATGCCACCTTGTCCCCTAATTGACTCTTGCCAGCTCTGTCCCCCTGGCAGCCAACTCTGAACCCGCCACACCTCCTTGTGTCTTCCAGATGCCCGGGTACCACTCACCTCCTCCCGTGCCATGAGGCCACCTCAGCCCCAACCTCACTCTCCCGTGTCCACCCAGCCTCTCTCCGCATCCACCCCCAGCCGGGCTGCCCTGGAACCGCGAGGCCCGGCTCGCCTCTGCCCTGCCCCACACCCACCCGCCGCCTGAAGCCACCGGCGCCAATTGCCAACAACCTCTGCTTGTCTGGAAAACAGCAGCACGGATGGGAAAAGGCTCCAGCCCTCTGCAGAACCAAGGACTCGGCTGCTTCGCAGGCAGCCCCTCGGTCCCTCCTGCTCTTCTGCGTGTGTGCTTATTTTTTTTTTTTATTTCAAACAGACATTGAAAAAGAAAAAAAAAAAAAAACTACCTTCTGTCCTAGAAGAATCAGACTGACCACAGGGAGAAGGCCTGGGGGATGTCAGAGAACTCTGCCTCCCGCCTCCTCCTTCGAAGCCGGAGAGGCCGCGGAGTCCCGCGGGGGCGGGGCGGGGGCTCGGTGGGCGGGGCCCCGCCTGCCTAACGCGATTGGTCGTCCCATCCTCCAGCTGCAAAACCACCTGCGTGGCTAGGATGACTGATTACGATGATGATTTTTCTGTGATAACAGTATTGTGCTTTTCGTGGGGAAAGTGAGGTTTTTTTTTATACATATATAATTGATATCTTTTATTTATTGGTTGTTAACTGTTGCTGCTGCCTCATGTGTCCAACGCTCCCAGGGATGCGGGGCCCACCGTTTACACGTGCACGCCCTTGACCCCCTGCTCAGCGCTCTTGGGAGGATGGTGGCCTGCAGCGGCCGAGAAGCCAAAAAGTTCTTTTTTTAGCTTTGGTTCAGATACCGTGCTCGATGTTTGGAGCAGGGAAAGGTGGGTTTCTTAAATGGCAAATGCACTGTTCCCTCTGGCCCGAATGCCTCCTTCTGGGATCTCTTTTTCTCTGCTTCCTGTTCACCTATCTCTCTGTCCCGTGTCCTCCTCTGGGTCCGGAACATCTTTTCTGAGGACAAACAAGGGACATCTTTCGGTTTCTCAGCTCCTGCTTTAGTGTGTGCAGCGGCGTGGGGAATGTCGAGGCTTATGCTGAGACTGGGAGCTGGGAGGAGGGGGACTGAGTCCCTAAGGAGAGAGTGAAAAGGGCGTGAGCAGGTGTAAAGGCTGCTTCTCCCTCCTCGGTGGCTGGTGAAAATAGTCGCTCATTTTGCCTTCCCGCCTTCCTGCCTGCCTCGGCCCCCGCCCCGCCCCCTCGGGACAATATCCTTCCTCCCTTCCTTCTTTTAGCTCAAAAGCCAGGAGGGATGGGGGAGAGAAGGGCTGCACACAACCCCATTCAGGTAGCTTCTTGGGCCATGTTGCTCACTGGAAGGTTCTAGCTCTGCCTGCCACTGAGACGGGGCAGCCTCAAACTGTCACCATAAAAGTCAGACAACCTTGGACCAGAGGCCGGGAGCCCGAGGCTGGCCCTGGCTCTGTGATTGTGGGCAACCCCCTGCCCTGTCTGGGCCCCAGCTCCCCCGGCTGCAGAGCCAGGAGGCCTGGGCTGTTGGATCTGAAGACTCTTCCATGCTGTTGCTAATTCTGAGCTGGGGTTTCCTGCAGTTGGTGATTCTGCGGTCTGTGGCTAAGTTTCCAGACCCCAGCAGACACAGGGACTGTCTGAGTCACTCTCTTGTCTCTTGGCACAAATCTTCAGGGACACCGCAGCCAGTGGTTGTGGTGTGTGGGGTCAGGTGACACACCTTGTCCCTCCCCACGTGCTTCCTGGTTCGTCCTGGACTCTTGAGCTATCCTTTTGGCCAGAACCCATCCTAACCCAGGGAAGGCTTATGGGGTGAGAAGCAGCCTCCCAGACTGTTCAGGGCCAGACTGGAGTCGAGAATCCCTGCTGCTTCTTTGCAAAGTCGGCAGACTGTCTCTCCCTGCTCATCCCGGCCCCAGGAGAGGAGGAGCTGGCCCTCAGCTCCCACTTTGAATTGTCCTTGATCTCTACTTTGCACGTTCCCAGGAGACCAGAGCTTCTTCTGCTCATTAACCCTCAACCAGCAGACCTTCTGCCAGACTGCCGTCTGCCCGTGTGGGGCTGGCATGTCCACTCCTGCAGGCTGGACTGCTCAGCCAGCCCCCGCCTCTCCCTTCTTGTGTTCACAGACCCTTTGGCTGCACTCTGTCTCCCCTGGAAGCCCCCTTGATCCTATGGGGTTGGGAGCAGCAGTGCCATTTTTACAGGTGACTTTGAAGCCTGGCTTCTTGGGGCCCCTACGGTCATCTTCCTGCTCAGATCCCTGGCCAAGGAGGCCCAGGAATCACCACCAAATCCTGCAGTTCCTGAGCCTGGCTCTGACCTAGGATCCCCAGGCAGGAGAGGAACTTGGTGGCTTGGGGCTGGAGGGGAGGAGAGTGGGGTCTATCCCCAGGTCCAATCCCTTCTCTGGCCCCCGCCTGAGCCTTGATTTGCCTTTCTGGGCCAGCGGGCAGGAGCTGTTGTGCAGCCTGCCCTGGAGGCATCAGAACAAAGGGCTTGTGGCTGAGGATGATCCAGAGTGAAGCACGTGGGCCCTCCAGCTGAGGTCTGGATCCCCAGGCATCTAGGGAGCTGTGCTCAGAGCCTTCCCCCAACCTTCTCGCCTTTTGGCCTTTTGCTTTAGAGCCGCAGGTGTGACTGCCGGCCTTAGCAGGCAGTACCTTGGACCCATGCCCGGAGACGGTCCAGAGCTGCCGGAAGGGCCACCCTTCTTGGCAGGGTGCTGGACACTAGCCATTTTTGCCCGAGGTTGCTGGTGGGGACAGTTCCATCCCCTCCTGTCACCAGGCCTCCAGCTGCAGCCCCCTCGGAGCCCTCAGCAGCCTGCAGGCCTCTCTCCCCAGCACCGTTTCCTGCCCCAGGCTCAGCTCCATCAGCTGCTGCTCTCCGGGGCTTCCAGACCAGCCAGAAGCCAGGCTCTTAGTCCCTCTGCTGACCCTCGTTCCCCCTCCCAGGAACAGGGACCAGCCTCGGGCAGCCCTTCTGCAGCAGCCCTGGCCTCTTCCTCCCAGCATCCACTCCCAACTCTGTGTTGATGGTATGTAGGAGAATGTCATGAGTTCCCAGTATTTAACCAGGCAATGTTTAGCATAGGTCAAGGCAAGCGTGAATGTCCTCCTCTTGCCCTGAAATGGTTTTCATTTTGACAGCCCACTTTCAAGACAACAGCTGCACCTGGGCTTTCAAGAACATTGTCTCTTTTCTGGGAGGTTGGGGAAGGGTGGGGTTCCAGAGCCCCCTGGGACGAGGCAGCCTCTGCTCTGGAGAAAGCCCCATTGCTCGCCTAGTGGAAAACTTCGCCTAGTGGAAAACTTCGCTGTTCCCTAGTGGTTTCAGCTTCTAAGGGATCGAAGGGAACGTGGGAGCGCCTCCTGGTGGTGATGATCTGTAAAGGCATTTGGGGGCTCTGACCAGCCAAACGACCCGAACTGCAGACGGGGAGGTGTGGAAGGGGCTCTGATCTCACCCAGGCCCTGGGCTTCCAGCCCCACCTTATTGGCAGCATGTGTCCCAGACGCCCCTCTTCTAGGTCTACCCCAGGGATAGCAAATGAATTAGCATAAGGGCACTGTGATGGGAAGTCTTGCCCCCTCCTTTTTTAATATCTGCGGAATAAACCCAATGGTTGATTTTTGAATGAATAAAAGGCTTTTGTTGAATAAACAGCTGGTCCCATCTTCTGTCTTGGCATCTAGGCATCTCAGGCTTTGTCTGCTCCCCATGACTGGGACAAAAGCAGAATCCTTCCCCCAACTCCCACCCCCGCCCCCCACCCTCCAGGCTGTACATTTCCATTTTCCCTGTGTCTTCGAAGTTGATCCATGACCCCGGAGAAGACCACAGGCTCCCAGTCTGACTTAGTGACCAGCTGTCTCCAGGACTCTAGGCAAGTCACTTCTGCTCATTGGGACTCAGTTTCTCCATCCGTCCAATGGGAGAGAGTCTCTCCTCAGCCCACCTGACGGCCATCGTGGGGAGCAGCTATGAGAAGAGTCATCAGAGCCCTTGGCCAAGGTGAGAGGCCAGTGTGCCATCTGAATTCTCATGGTGCCTCCCCCCAGAGCCTGCAGCTTTGGAAAGGAATTTGGGCAACTCTTGGCAAAAAAAAAAAAAGCAATGTTTCCTGGTTGGTGGTTTTCTTTGTTTGCCCCTCTGAGCCTCTTTTGGGGGTGCCGACCTGTCTGCATCTGCTGGTGTGTGTTTCTGGGGAAGGGGCAGGCCCTTGCCCTGGGGGTGTGGGCAGGGCAGGGCGAGGCCCTGGGGTGGACGGGGCCACATAGCATGGCCAGGCCTCTTCTCGTGCTCCCGTTGTATGTTGTCCATGTCTCGCCAATTAAACACGCTTCCAGACTTGTCTTTGCCTCCCTTGTGTGGACCTGTTGCTTTGTCTGTTTCTGTTCTTTTTTTGTTTCATGTTAGGTTTCTTCTTTCTCCTGTCAGACCCTTTCTCTGGCTTGGGGTGTTGTCTGCCCAGTTTCCCCAAGAGAAAGACTGTGTGGGGTGAGAACCTTGGGCATCATGATTAAATCAGAACATTTCAAGGAGTGTTTCTGTGAAGCCAAGGATTCAGCTGCGTGAGCCCCAGACCCACCCCACGTATCACTCCCAGCATTTCCATTCCCGCCGTGTCATCTCTTGGGGGGGGTCTCTAAAGGGTTCCTCAAAAGGTTTAAGCATGTCTCAAAACATTGACCAAGGCTAGTGGTTCCCAGAGTGGAGTGTTGGCAGAATCACCTGGAGGTTTGTTAAAATGCAGCAGGCCATCCTCACTTTGAAAGTTTCTGATTAGCTAGATTTGGGCTGGGGCCTAAGGAGGTGCATTTCTAACCAGTTCCCAGGCCATGCTGATGCTGCTGGTCTGGGACCCCACTTCTTCGGGAACCCCTGGGGAGCTGTGGGCACTGCAGGATGCCCCAGTGGGTTCTAAGGAGTCCAGCCTCCACTTCCCGGGGATTCAGGCTAATTATTCACCCGCGTGTAACTTGCACCGTCAGGCACTGAGGGCCCAGAGACTCATCGCTCACTGAGTGGAGGGGTGTTTCAGGAGGGGAGGTGGGCAGATGAGTAGCTTCTGTGGGGGAGGGTCTCAGGAAAGGCACCTCATGTTCTGGTGGTTGCCATGGCTGCCGTCTGCTGTGGTTCCCCTCAGCCTGGAACCTGGGGTCCTGGAGGGGCCTCCTCTTTCCCCTCTAGTTAAAGTAACCAAGTGTTTGCTCAATACACATGGCGTGGACTCTCCTCCAGCTGGGTGTTTTGGGAAGAGGGGGATCAGAGGAGGTGACAGTCTTTGCCACCTGGAGCTCCCCAAGGAAACGTGAATTAGGAGACCAATAGAAGGCAATGTCACATAAAGAACGTAACTGCCGGTTAGAAATCTCTTACTGCTCTTGGCCAAAGGCTCTCGGAAGATGCAGGAATGTGTAGATTGATAAGATCAAGCAGCCAACCTGAGAATGAGCCACCACCTGCAAAAACAGGTTGTGTTTCAGCGTTGGTTTTGTGAAAGGAACCATCAGATCGATACCACCTGGGAGACAAAGCTGGGGGGCCCAACATGACTCCCACTTCGGGGCTGAAGCAGCCACTGAGAAGGAGGTGCAGAGATGGCACTCTCCATGGCCACGTGGGCACCCAGCGTCCTGCCTGGCTCTGGCAGGGTCTGGAGGGAAGATGCTAGAATTCCTTCAGACACACGGAAGGGACTCCAAAGCAACGTGGGATGGCAGTGTGGGACGGTGGTTAGGGGCGTAGAATCCAGAGTCAAACCTTGTTCTCAGCCAGCCTCCACCGCTTGACATTGGTGTGTGTTCTAAGTGATGGGGTTTTCTGGTAAAAGTGTGGACTCCAATTAAAGGCAGGTGGTGACTCCACAGCCCCTCCCCGAAAATCTTGCCACCAGATGGAATATTACAGCAAAGCAAGTCTTAGATGAAATTCTGCCAAATGTCCAAATATTTGGCACAAAAGGTACTAAAGACCTGTCTGTATAGGGAGTTGGGGTTGGGGAGCAGAACCCCAGGGACCCCAGAGCACATCTCCAAAGGCCCCTGGCTGTGGACCGTCTTCCCTCTTGATAAAAAGGTGCTGAGTTCCTGGGAACCTTTCTAGCAACCTCCATCCACCTTACCCTTCTATGAAAAATGATTTCTAACATCCTTTTGCTAATGAATAAACTCTGTAATGTAGGTTTTAATAACAATACACATTTAAAATGTTAATGTGATCCTTTCTGGGGAGCAGAGTCCTGACTAGGATGTTAAAATACTAAGGGACTGTCTCTGAGATGGAGATGAGGTAATTTACATGCGCATACACTCTGATTCCCACCATTCCACCAAAGCATCGAAAGTCAATGCGTGTGTGGGGGTAGCTTTCTCTGGGGAGACCAGGATCTGGCTCAGAGGGCTGATGTGAAGGTAGCTGGGGCAGTGTTTCTAGAATATGGTAAGTTCTCAACAGGTGTTAGCTATCACTGGAGGTGGCTCCGGTCTTTTCCAGGCAGCCTTGGGAGGCATTCGCCAGGACAAGGTTCAGAGCCTCTGCTGCGTGGGCACATGATGGATCATAGTCCCTTGCTCTGGGTCAGGTTGAAGTCTGGCCCAGGCTACCTTGGGCAGCTCACTGTGGGTCGAGGCCTCTTGGAGGCACAGACCCAGTCACTTCCTTCCCATCTGGGCCACCCAATTTACCAGGATGGCTCAGACTGGCTGCCATTTCCTAGGTGTGATAGTGGGCGAACCTCTCAAGATGAGCCCAGTTTTCCCACTACAAGCATTCCACTCTGTCCCCCCTGCCTTTCCCAAACCCCAAATTCACGTGTGCATGATGGAAAGCATCTCTCTGAATCCTACTCCCAGAGCCCAGCTCAGGGCATCACCAGGCACAGAGAGAAGAGTAAGAAGAGTGAGCGGTGGGATGAGAGACGGGGAATGCCATGCCGACCCCTGCCCTGATGTGCGACCCCTCCCTCCACCTCCCTGGCTTGGGTCCGCTGCATCCCTGCCCCTTGGGCATGTCCCACTGTGAGAGTTTCCGTCCCAGGGACAGACATTTTATATCCTCTGGTCTGGCAGGGACTGGTTAGGGCAGTGGCATGGAAAGGGGCTTTGAAGTCCTCCTGAGTTTAGGAAAAATGAGCTCACATAGTTATGGTGGAGCGTTCTGCTTTCCCCCATATCCTTTACCCGCTTTAGCTGTGCACAGGGCTGCGCGGACAAAAGGACTACCTTTCCCAGCCTCCCTTGTAACTGAGCGTGGCCACGTGACTCCGTTCGGACCAATGGGATGAGAGCAAAAAACAACTTCCCTTCCTCGGCCCCTTTCCCGCTGGCCGCACCTTGGATTCTGCAACGGTGTTCCTGGAACCTGGGTACCGACCCCAGGGAACGGCCACACCAGCCCTGGACTGTTTACACTAGGATTATTAGGAGGTAGAGAAACACACTTCTAACATGATTAAGCCATCCTTTGGGTCTGTGTCAACGGCCACATTTTTATTCAACCTAATGTACTGAGTGATCCATTCGGGCATTTTAAATGAGCAGATGACGCCTGCAAATAGTTGCATCTAAACTCTCAGTGTTTGCCAAAATGATTTAATATAGAACCATCCAGTGCGATGTGCTCCCCACGTGGCCTCTTTTCACTCTCGCCTTCCCACCTCCCTCCCTTTTTCCTCTTCCTTTCCCTATGTGCCCTCCTCCAGTGGGAAAGACTCCTGGGGGGAGGGCTTTCTTTTGCTGAAGGATTAGTAATAAGGGGGGGGACTCTGCCCTCTTCCCCACCTCATAAGCAAGGAGGCCCTGCAAGACTTAGCCAAGTGGGTTTTCCCTGGGAAACTTCAGTGAGGACAGGCACCATGCAGGCTGGCCTCACACTGGGCACAGGAAGGACCTTGCCAGGGGCTTCAAAATGGGGAGAACAGGACCCCTCACAGTCTCTTCAAACTCCCACCTCGGAAACTGTGCTCTTGCCCCAGAGACCTGAAATAAAGCCATCACATAAGCAGCTCTTAAGGGTAACAAATGTGATGAGGAGAGACCGGGGAGGAACAGGGACGAACGGCCGTCTGACAGAGGGGGCCTGTTTTAGTCACTGGACTGCTGGCTGCCCCGGAGGGGAGGGCAGGTCTCTGTGATGTTGTAGAGGGCCCATTTTAATTTCTGAGGATTCTGAAGACCCAATTAATATGTGATGTACCAAAAGACCTTCTTTGCTTTAGGAGGAGGTTTGTGCAACGGCAGAGGCCAGAGCCGGGACCTGGGGTGAGGGTGCAACGGCTGGCCTGGGAGGAGGAGGGAGGGGCGCCCCGTGGCTGGACGGGGATCATCATTATCGTTAGTAGAAACCTCCAACCCACTCTGGGATTTGAATTCAAACTTGGGAGCTCAGGCCTCAAACCAACTAACCCCGTGCTGGCTGTTTTCTCAGTGATTTCCAGGCAGCAGCCCAAAGCTAACTGGAGTCCTTCCCCGGCTTCCACAGGGATCAGCAAGAGCCAGGTATGTGTACGCTGTGTGGCCACAGTGTCAGGCTTGGGCCATGGCCTTTGATGAATGTGCTGGTGTCTCAAGAAGCAGCACACCCTGGAAGGTCATGAACCCCAGCCGCAATTGGGCACTGCCAACCAAGGGACCCTCCGTGGGGTGGGGCTGAGCGGGGTGGGGCTGAGCCGTTCTCCCCACCTGCAGCCACCAGCGGGCCTCCTGCAGGAGGAGGGGCCGGGCTGGCCTTAAGGAATGGCAGGATCTAGGTGGGGAGGAGGAGGGGGAGGGCATCCCAGGCAGGAAACAGCAGGTGCACAGGTACAGAGGTAGGACCATAGGAGAGAGCCACACGGGGGGAAGGGAGGAGCGCACGCGGGGCTGGTGGCCGGTGCCTCTGTTTCAGTGAAGCATCTGACTTCTCTAGGATATGAGTTTCCACAGACAGAAGGGACACAGGCCACCTTCTGGGAGTCGACCGCAGCACAGGCCTGGGCACTCTAAGCTTATCACCGGACGCCCTCTTACTGTGCCTCTTGGGAAGCCTGGCCTAACGGCTCTTCTCTGTAATTGGCCCATTTTAACTGTTAACAAAGTGATCACAACTCTATAGAGCATGAGAAAAATAGCAACCCTGAGCTGCGCTCTGTTCTCCTGCATTTCATTTACTCCTTACAGCACGCCCCCTTGAGGCCAATCCTAGTATTGCCGCCCCACGTTTTACAGACTACTTTTTTTTAGAGGCTGCTTGAGGCCCAGAGAGAAAGAGGCCAGTCTGGTCTTACAGTCTGTGAGGGGCTGCCAGGCTCCAGTGAAACTGTCTTTGGCCAGAGGCAGGGTGTGGGAAGAGGTAGCTTCTGTTAAGTCCAGATCTGGGCACTGGCTGTTCGCCTCCGGTCTCTCCCAGAAGCTGGTGCTCAGGAAGGTGAGGTCTGCAGGGAAGGGGGCCTGCCCAGCTGGGGCCCATCACTGGGGGGGGGCCTTGCACCTGGAGGGAGAAACAGCTCAGAGGCAGGTTGGGGGAGGCAAGAGGAGGGGGCAGGGGCAAGGGCTGGGCCCGCTCACAACCTGCTGGATGCTGGGGGCACTGGCTCCTGAAAGTCCCAAGCCTCAGGGCCCCATCCCTGCTAGGGGAAGCCACTCAGGCTGGGGCAGGTGGGAGGGGGCCTCCAGGGTGCAGGAGTGGAGGTGGCAAGAGGTGCAGAGGCCCAGGACGCCTCCTGGGCAGGCCTGGAGCTGTCAGATGGAGTGATCAGGCACTCACGGTGCGGAGTACACTCGTTAGCATCACGTGACAGGGAGCAGGCCTGCTTGGCTGGGGCTGGGCTCTCAGGAAGTGCCTACGTACAGCTGCTGTTCCCCCTCGGCTCTGCCACCACGGTCCTGTGTGCTCTCCTCTGGTACCCAATGAGGTAGCTACTGTCCTCATCCCCATTTTCAGATGAGGAAACCGAGTCTCAGAGAGGTTCAGTGACTTGCCTGGAGTCACACAGCTAGTAAGTGGACGAGCCGGGATTTGAGGCCAGGCCTATTGGACACAAAGCCGTAACCACCACTGTGATCCATCACTTTTGGCCTGGTATCTTCTCTCTCGGGGCGCCTGGAACCGGCACTTCCCAGAGTCTGGAATTTTCCACAAGGCCACGGGCTACGTCCTCATGTGAAGAAATGTCACTTTCTTGATGCAAAGACCAGTCCGACCCTTGGCTCCCTAGAACTGCCGGCCCCCAGCTGGGTGTCCTTGGCTGGCTTCTGGCCTCTCCCTGTCCCAGACTCTCCAAGAAGCAAAGAAGGAGACAAGCCAGCCCCTCCCATGACCTCCACCCTCGCCCTCCTGGCCAGTCCTGGGACAGGCAAGAGAAGGGTTTCTTCCACGAGGAGGGATCGGATCGACCCTCGCGTGGCCTGGGGAGGCCTGGAATTCCAGGGGGCAGGGTGGGGCCTGGGAAAGCCTGCTCTCTCCAGCAGTTTTGGCTGGTTTCAAGACATCCCCAAGCCACCCCGCTTGCTGTACCATCTGGCTGTAAAATTAAGCGCCGCAGAGGAGGCCCGGGGGGGGGAGGAGTGCCCTCTTCTCCCAGTTTCCGGTCTCACCAGCATAATTAGTTATGTTTTTTCCCCTGGATTCCAATCCTGCCTACACCCCTACCAGCTGTGGAGTCCAGGGTAATACTGAATACGAACCTTGTCGAGGCTCAGTTGCCTGTCACGTGGGGATGGTAGAAGCCAGAAGTCCATTTCTTATAGGGAAGTCAGTGAGAGTCAATAAAACAATGAGTCTGAAGGCCTTCTGCACACGGAAGCAGTTAATATGATTGTCATTATCCAGTTCTCCTCACCCCAAAGTTACTGCCCTTTCATTTGGTCCAGTTTTGATCCAGCCATATGGCTCCAGGCTTCTGTGTCTCACTGCTCCAGCCACTGCAGAAACTGCACTCCGGATCTGGGTCTGAGTCCGTGAGGAAAATACGTGGAGTCAGGAGCCCATGCTGAGCCAGTCACGCGGCCCCTGCCCTGACTACAGGGCCCCCCCCACCCCCGCCCGGGGAGCTGTCTCTGGAGCAGCCCAGAGCCCGACAATCCTCAAGGTGCAAAAAGGACACTGCAAACGGCAGGGAAAAAGCCCCTGCCTCCCGCTCAGGGGGGACCCGGGTGTTCATGGTCTCTGTGCACAGGCAAAGCTGCCAAGTGCACCTAGGAGGGGTTTAGACCTGCCCTTGCCCCTGCTGCGCCCAGCCCCCCACTTTCCTGGAGCCAGGAGGACTCACAGGGAAGCTGGCCCCAGGACCTGGGCTGAGTTTGCATCGGATACATCCCTGCTGTTTGGCAGTCTCTGTTACTAGAATCAATACTTGGAAATTCCCCAGATCAATACCCAGCACAAAGTGGCCTGAGCTTCACCCAGGCCAGAGGGAAACTGAGAGGACAGAAAGACACAGGGATGGAGAGGGAAAATGAAACGTTTCCCACAAAGTGAAATGAAATGATTTGCAGCGTGTCTCTATTTCTTTACAAGCGGAAGGAGTTTCTCCAGGGAGCAGCAGCCAGGAGGGCACCTGGCCACTTCTGGAGTCCCCGTCTCCGCCGTCCATAACCACCCTGGCCTCCTGTCAGCCAGAGGTGCAGTTCCAGAAGAAGCACCAGCTGGTGACGCTGAGCAGCTTCTGTTCCTCATTTGTGTGTGTGTATTTGTGTCTTACAATTGAAAACATAATTTATTCAACACCCTAGTTGCCATGAGAGCACTACAAAAATGAAAGACCAAACTAAATTATATCAACGGAATGGACTTCAAATGTTTAACAGATCTATACCAGAAACACAGGAAAAAAGCTCTTTTGAGGGAGTGGGTACAGCTCAGTGGTCCAGCACATGCTTAGCATGCATGAGGTCCTGGATTCAATCCCCGGTACTTCTGTTTAAAAAAAAAAAAGATCTTTTCATTCCTATGAAGTCTGAGGGTTACTTTCTGATACTATATATTGCTGGCTACACAGAAGCAGTCATTAACTGAGAGTGTACATTCTGATAAATTGAGTTAGACGTTAGACAGCAAAGTTGTTTCTCTCATGAGTTTTTTAATCAAGGTGAATTTCATATAATGTAAAGTTGACTATTAACCATTTTAATGTGAACAATTCAGTGGCATTTAGTCGATTCACCATGTTGTGTAATCATCACCTCTGTCCAGTTCCAAGACATTTTCATCACCCTAAGAAGCAGCCCTGTTCTGATTAAACAGTCACTCCCACTGTCCCCTGTCCCCAGCCACCAGTCTGCTTTCTGTCTCTATGGTTTTGTCTTCTGCATGTTTCATGTAAATGGAATCACGCAATATTTGTCCTTTTGTGCCTGGCTTCTTCCACTTATCATGATGTTTTGGCGGTTCATCCACATTGTAGCATATGTCAGGGCTTCCTTCCTTTATATGTGCTCTCTGATCTTTCAGATGGGAATCACCGAGCCCATGTAGACCACTGGGAGGGAGGAAAGCTCCTTTCCACAGCAGGTTTGACTAAGGACAGACCCTCCAAGTGGCTCCCATCTGCGCCCAGAGGGGCCAGGAGGGAGCAGGGAAGATGGTGTTCACAGTGTACGCTGCCTGCTTGCGGTGAGGAATAAGCCACCACCCGCAGAATCCTCACATCAGCATGGATGGCACACTTTTTCTCTGTTTGCCCATCTGCAAAGTGGGGACCACAGCAGGACCTGCCTCCCGGGATTAATGTGAGACTCACAGGGATTAATGCACAGAAACTTTGCACGGGGAAAACAACACTCTTTAATTTTGTATTTATATGAGTTGATGGATGTTCACTGAACTTACTGTGATAATCATTTCAGGATGCATGTAAGTCAAATCATTATGCTGCACACCTTAAACTTACGCAGTGCTGTATGTCAATTATATCTCAGTAAAACTGGGAGGGAAGAAAGAAAGAGAGGAAGAAAAGAAAAGAAAAGAGAAAGAAAATACTCAACAACTGATAAGATGACCCTGGCTGCCGTTCCTCCCCCAGGCAGACCTCCACAGGAAAGCCCACTATGGTCAGAAAGGGCTTTGACATCATAAACTCTAAGGGCCAGAGGCTCAAGTCCGGTCCTAGGGACTTTGCCTGAAGGGCGCATGAGTTCTCCAGATCTAAAGGCTAACACTTTCTCTCTGGACTGTGCTGGGTGGTCACCGCTCACACGTGCTCTGTCCCCGTCTTAATTTCAGATCCCCCAGGAAAGGTCCTGAGTCAAGGATTCAAGGGTTTTTCTGAGAGGTGACTCCAGGGAACTGATGGCAACAACTTTGAAGGTGGGTATTATGATGCCCATTTTACAGATGAGAAAACAGAGGCTCAGAGAGGTTGAGTAAACTGATGTTAACATTATACTTGGACCCTTGGTAGATTTTTAAATTGTATTTTCTTTTCTTTTGAATTGAAGTATAGTCAGTTTATAATATGTTAATTTCTGGTACAGCATAATGTTTCAATTATACATTCATATTAATTTTCATATTCTTTTTCATTACAAGTTACTAAAGATATTGAATATAGTTCCCTGTGCTATACAGAAATTTGTTTAAATTATTTTCTTAAAAGCCCTATTTTCGTGGCCAGCAAACGTGTTGAACATGTTCAACTTCATCAGTAAACCAAGAGATGCAGACGAAAATAAGTATGAGACATTTTCATCTACCATCTTGGTACAGAATTTTAAAATGACATTCAGTACTTCTCAGCCATAAAAAAGAATGAAATAATGCCATTTGCAGCAACATGGATGGACCGAGAGATCGTCATTCTAAGTGAAGTAAGCCAGAAAGAGAAAGAAAAGTACCATATGATATCACTCATATGTGGAATCTAAAAAAAAAAAAGGACACTATGAGCTCATCTACAAAACAGAAACAGACTCTCAGACATAATAAACAATCTTATGGTTACTGGGAAAAGGGGTGGGAAGGGATAAATTTGGGAGTTTGAGATTTGCAAATGTTAGCCACTATATATAAAAACAGAATTTTAAAAAAAGTTTCTTCTGTATAGCACAGGGAACTATGTTCAGTATCTTGTAATAACCTTTAATGAAAAAGAATATGAAAACGAATATATGTATGTATATGCATGACTGAGACACTGTGCTGTACACCAGAAATTGACACATTGTAACTGATTATACTTCGATTTTAAAAATTTAATTTAAAAAAATGGCATTTAATATTGGGGAAGGTGGAGGAGAGTAAAGACCTCCACTCACTGCAGATGGAAGGATATTCATTGGTACAGACTTTTTGAGGGAAATTAACAATATGTATCAAAAGCCATAAATACATAGTCTCTTCAACTCAGAAACCTGCTTGTGGAAAATTTTCCATCGAAAATAATTACAGAGACGTAAAAATTCAGCTACAAGGTGCTCACTGAGTATGAGAAAAAATAATAGCAATAATCACCATTGCCTTGTTTGTATTGAGAAAAACCATTCAACAAGTGGAAATGCGGAAAAAAGAGGGCTGAGCATCCTTTTAATGTTGTTGGATGTTTTCTAACAAGCCCACCTGAGGGTCAACTGATTCTCTCAGGAGTTGTAAATTTGACTTTCTAATCACCATCAATTAAGGATCAGACATTTTACAACTCTGTGAAGTTAGAAGCTAGTTGGTAGACAGCTGATAAGGTGCAAAGGTTTTGTTTTCTGCCGGGTAGAAAATAACCTCAAAGATGATTCCAGTGTTGTATCTAACTTAGCAATTGATGTCGGAGTCCTTCTTTCAGCAGCTGCATACGACCCCATCCTTATTCATTCGGCCGATTCCCTCGCTAATGAACTTGGCCACACAGCACTTTGTATGAGAGCTCTGTTTTTATCATTTTGGAAAATTTGCTTTCACTTATGTAACATTAAAGATAGGACACAATATACATGTCTAATTTTAGGGCACTGGCTACTGGGTTATGGTGCACTCATGGTACGACGGATTACACAGCGGCCACTAAAAATCAGGTTGTAGAAGACCCTTTAATGACACATTATAAGTAAAACAGCAGATTCCAAAACTACAGTCACAGGATGATGCATTCTTGTTAAAAAACAAGGTGCTATGGACTGTTTGTGTTCCCCCCACCCCAAATTCATATGCTGAAATGCTGATACCCCAAGGTGATGATATTAGGAGGTGGGGCCTCCGGGAGGTGATTAGGTCATGAGGGTAGAGCCCTCATGAACAGGATTGGTGCCCTTCTTTTTTTTGTTTTTGGATTGGTGCCCTTCTAAGAGGCCCCAGAGAGAGCCCTTGCTCCTTCCACAGTATGAACACACAGAGAGAAGGCTGTCCACGAGCCAGGACGTGGGCCCTCACCAGACACGAAATCTTCCAGTGCCATGATCTTGGACTTCCCAGCCTCCAGAACTGTAAGAAAAAATGTCTGCTGTTTATAAGCCACCCCGTTTATGGTGTTTTTGTTATAGCAGGCCAAAAAGACTAATATACAAGGTAAGGACAGAGGTCTGAAGCTGTATTCACCGAGGTAATGCCAGAGGTTAGCCTGGGAAGCTGGTGCAAGGAACGTTTTAAAATCTCATCATGTCTTCAATTTTTCTAATTTTCTGTAATGAGCACATAATGTTTTTATAAGAAAAATATTTTTATTTAAAGACTCACGTATATTAAGTCCCTCTCAGAGCTAATATTGCTAGCTCTTACTAATCTACATTAACCTTTTTAGTCTTCTGGTTTTTTTTTTTTATTTTGTTTTTTGAATTGAAACACAGTAAAACTGACTTTATTTTTTGATGTAAAGTTCTATGAATTTTAACACATGTATAAATTCAGGTTACCACCACCACCATCAGGCTCCAGAACAGTTTCATCACCTCAAAAAAATTCGTTTTGCTATCTGTTTATAGTCACACCCTCCTCTCTCCTAACTCAGAGCAACCACTGATCTGTTCACGTCATTGTATCTTTATAATCATGTCATCTTTTTAAGAATGTCATGTAAATGGAAGCACACAGTGTCAGAGAAGGTCACCCAGACGACGTGATGGCTGGTCCACCCACGAGCTGGAACTGAGCCGTCAGAAGCTCCTCAACCCCTCCTTGTCCTTGGAATGTAGCTCTGCCCACCATTTAGGTGGGAGATGTTCTCAAGGACCCAACCTTGAGGGAGTAAGGTGTTGTTGAGACCATCTGGACAGCAGATGTGACTGAACCCAGGTAAGGCTTCCAAATAAACTTTAAGCTTCTGGCTGGTGGGCACAGAGACCTCCTCATCTAGCAGCTGCCCAAGCCTTGTAAGTAAGTTCTCTTCTTCATTAAAGCTGCCACCTACCAACCTGGAGCAATCAGCCCAATATGTTTAAGATCCAAGCAAACATCGTTGCTTATTTGTGTCAGTAGTTCATCCCTCTTTGTTGCAGAATAGTGTGGATGTACCACAGGGCTTGTGTATCTATTCAATTGTAGGCTATCTGGGTCATTTCCAATTTTTGGTGATTATGAATAGAGCTGCTGTAAACATTCATGTGTAAGTTTTGTTATAAACATTAATTTTCATTTCTCTAGGGTAAATACCTAGGAGTGAGATGGCTGGGTTATACAGCAAATGTATGTTTAGCTTTATAAAAACTGCTGAAATGTTTTCCAGAGTGGTTGCACCATATTCCACCTGCAATGAATGAGAGTTCCAGCTCCTCCATATCCTCACTTAGTTTATCATCAGTCTTTTTTTTTTTTTTCTTTTACTTTTTGAAATCTTGCTGTCCTACTGGGTGTGCAGCACATGGCACCATGGCTTACATGTGCATTTCCCTGATGGCTGATGATGCTGAGCACACTGAACACTTGCCTTGCATGTGTCCTCTTGGGGTTGTTTGTTTGCTTACTGCTGAGTTTTGAGCCTTCTTTATCCACTCCGGACACAAGTCCTCTGTTGGGTATGTGCTTTGCCAGTATCTTCTCACAGTCTGGAGCTTGTCTTTTCCTTCTCTTCACAGTCTTTCACAGAGTGAACATTTTTGATTTTGATGAAGTCCAATCCTTCAATTTTTTTTTCTTTTCTGGACTGTACTTTTGGGGGTGTGTCTAAGAACTCAGTGCCTAGCCCCAGATCATGAACATCTTCTATGTTTTTTTCTAAACATTTGATAGTTTTATGCTTTCTATATTTATATCTATGACCTATTTGAGTTGCTTTTTGTAGAAGGTGTGAAGTTTAAGTTAAGGTTCTTGTTTGTCATTGCTGGGTTCTTGCATATGGATATCCAGTTTGTTCCAAGACCGTTGGTTGAAATGATTGTCCTTTCTCTGCTGAATTGTCTTTACACCTGTTTCAGAAGTCAACTGGCCACAATCATGTGTGTCTAGATCTGCCCTTTCTTTTTTTTTTTTTTTTTCTGGCTCTAAATTTAGTTTATTTCAGTACCTCTTAAAAAATCATTTAATAATGTGGTGAAAGTAATGTAAACTTTTTATAATGCTATATTTAAAAATAAAATGTACTGTCTTAACCATTTTAAGTGTACAATCCAATAGTACTGACAGTAATAGTACAATAGTGCTAAGTGCATTCACTTTGTTGTGCATCCAACATGCAGAACTCTTCATCTTACAAAGCTGAAATTCTATATCCACTGAACAGTTATTCCTTATTCACCCCTTCATCAAGCCCATGGCAATTACCATTCTGCTTTCTGTCTGTATGAATCTGACCATTCTAGTTACCTCATCTAAATAAAATCACACAGTATGCGTCTTTTTGTGACTGGTTTATTTCACTTAGCATAAAGTCCTCAGAATTTCTCCATGTTGTGGCATGTGTTGGAATTTCCTTCCTTTTTAAGGCTGAATAATAATTCTGTTGTATGCATAAACCACATTTTGTTTTGTTTATCCATTCTTCTGTTGATGGACTTTTGGGTTGCTTTAGCTTTGGCTATTGTGGATAATGCTGCCATGAGCGTGGGTGTACAACTCTCTCTTTATGTCTTGCTTTCAGTTTTTTGGGTTTTATACCCAGTAGTAGAATTGCTGCATCATATGGTAATTTTATATTTAATTTTTTTGAAGAACTACCATATTGTGTTCCATAATGGCTGTACCATTTTACAGTCTACCCACAGTGCACAAAGATTCCAATTTTTTCCACGTTCTTGTCAACACTTTCTGTGTTCCTTTTGTTTTTATTTTTTTGATGGTGGCCATCCTCACGGGTGAGGTGTGTTATCTCATTGTGACTTTGATTTGCTTTCCCTAATTATTGGTGATGTTCAGCTTTTTTTTTTCCCATGTGCTTATTGGCCATTTGTATATCTTCTTTGGAGAAATGTCATACTCAAGCACTTTTCTCATTTATAAATTGGGTTGTTTGGTTTTCTTTTGAGTTTTAGGCATCCTCTATATGTTCCAAATAACACTTCCTTATCAGATAATGTGATTCGAAAATGTTTTCTCCTTTTATGAAATTTTAAATTTTGAATAAGTCCAATTTGTCTGTTTTTTCTTCTGTTTCCTGTGCCTTTGGTGCCATGTGCAAGAAATCATTGCCAAATCCAGTGTTACGAAGCTTTTCGCCCTGTTTCCTTCTAAGAGTTCTATAGTTTAGCTCTTTTACTTGGGGATTTGATCCATATCAAGTTAATTTTTGTATATATTTTTAGCTAAGGGTCCAACTTCATTCTTTTGCACGTGGATATCCAGTTTTTCCAGCATCATTTATAGAAAAGACTGTTCTTTCCCCCATTGAATGGTGTTGGCACTCTATACCTGCACTTTGTATTCTGTTTCATTGATCTATGTAGCTTTCCTTCCCCAGCAGCACACTGACTTCATTGAGAGCTTCTGCTCTACAGTAAGACTTAAAATTGAGGATTGTGAGTCTCCCCACTTTATGCTTTTTTTTTTTCAAAATTGTTTTGACTATTCTAGTTTGTCTTTCAGTATAAATTTTAGAGCCGGTTCGTTTCTATCTTAGAGCATGCTGGATTTGTACTGAAATTGCATTACATCTACAGATCAATTTGTAGAGAATTGACATCTTTACAGTATTGAGTCTTCCAATTCACAAACACAGTATATCTTTTCATTTCTTTAGGTTTTCTCTGCTTCCTTTCATCCGCACTGTGTAGTTGTCAGCATATGGGTCCTGTAGATGTTTTGTTAGGTTTATACCTAATTATCTCATTTTGGGAAGCGATTGTAAAACAGTAATTAAAAAAAATGTCTAATGTTCATTACTGGTGCATAGAAATAAGATGAGTTTTTATGTGTTGATCTTTCTCCTGCCACCTCGGTAAAGCCAGTTATTAGTTCTGGGATTTTTTTGGGGGTGGTGGTGGCAAAATTCTTGGAATTTTCTATTCTGACAATCACGTCATCTGAACAGGACAGTATTATTTCTTTCTTTCCAATCCATAGCCACCCCTGCCCCCATGTTTTTCTTGCCTAACTGCACGGGCTAGGGCCTCCAATATGATGTGGAAGAAGAGTGTTGAGAGTGGACATTGTTTCCTTGCTTCCAATCTTAGGGGCAGGGTGTTCAGTAAGTCTGATGTTAACTGTAGGTATTTTTGTTTGTGTTTGTTTTTGTAGACGCCATTTATCAGGGTGAGTAAATTCCCTTCTATTCCTATTTGCTGAGAGTTTTTTTCAAGAATGGATACTGTATTTTGTCAAATTCTTTCTCTGAATCAATTGATATGCTTGTGTGGTTTTTCTTCTTTAGGCTGTCCGGAAGGTGGGTTACACTGATTGCTTTTGAATATTGAAATAGTCTTACATTCCTGAGATAACTCCAACTTGGTCTTGGTATATTATTCTTTTTATAGGTTCTAAAGTTGGTTTGTTGGTATTCTGTTGAGAGTTTCTGCATCTGTGTTCATGAGAAATACTGGTCTATAGTTTTCTTCGATTGTATGTCTTTGTCTGGTTTTGGTATCAGTGTAATGCTAGTGTCATAAAATGAGTTACCAAGTGTTCCCTTCTCTTTTTATTGGGTAGGATTTTTTCCCCTGCTTTAAATATTTGGTATAATTCACTGGTAAACTATCTGGAATTACTGGATATAATTCACCAGTAAGCTATCTTCCTTTTTGGGAGATTTTAAAACTATAAATTCCATTTTTTTATTAGTTATAGGATGTCATGTTACCTATTTCATCTTGGATGAGCTTTGGTACTTTGTTGTTTTTGAGGAATTTGTCCATCTCATCTAAATTATTGGGTTTGTGTGCATAGGATTGCTCTATTCCTTTGTTTTTCTTTTAATGTCTGTGTGGCCTGTAGTGACAGTGATACCTCTTCTTTCATTCCTGATATTGATAAGTTTTTGTTTTTTTTTTCCTTTGTCAGTCTTGCTGAAAGTTTATTAATTTTATTGATCTTTTCAAAGAACCAGCGTTTTGGTTTCGCTGATTTTCTCTATCATTTTTCCAATTCCAACTTCATTGAGTTCAGCTCTTAGCTCTGTTTCCTTCCAGATGCTTTGGATTTATTTTAAACTTCTTCTTCTAGTTTCTTAAAATGGAAGACTAGATTATTGATCTGAGACCTTTCTTTTCTAATGTGAACATTTAATGCTATAAACTTTCCCGTAAGCACTGCTTTATCTGCATTCCAAATATTTTAATATTTTGTGTCTTCATTTTTTCTTACTGATTTCTAGTTGAATTCCACTATGGTCAGAGAACATACTTCGTATATTTTAAGGTTTGTTATGACCCAGGATCTGGTATATCTAACTGTCCCAGTTGCTGTTGAAAAGAACGTGTGTTCTGATACTGTTGGGTGGCGTGCTCTATAAATGTCACTTAGATACAGGTGGTTGATGGTGGTGTCCGGTTATTCTGAATCCTTGCTAGTTCTATCAGTTACTGAGAGAAGCTGGGTCACCGCATGTAAGGGTTGGTCAAGCAGGGGACAAAATGACACTTTTGAAGGACAAGATGGCTTGGTCATCAGGAGGCTGAGTCCTCACGGCTACATTGGTGTTCTTTGCACCATCTTGGGAGGTAGACACATGTGGGTTTGAATTGCCACAGTTCCCCTGCTCCCTAAGGGGGAGTTAATGGTTAACAACTGAGTTTCAGACATCACCTATGCACATCCAAACACATGTATGCCTAGAAATGATTTTTCATTGTGTTTTTCTCATGACATTTTTGAAAAGGGAAGCTTGATGGAATCTGGGTACTCACTGCTTTCCCCCACTCCCTGACCCCCTAAGGAACATTTTATTGTTTTCTCTGAGACTTTGTGGGCTAATAATAGGTAATGGTTAGAGAAGTTGGGAGAAGTCTAAAGGGACTAAATTAAGTTGCATTTTAAAAAGAGCTGATTGCCCCATTCTTGGGCATATATCCAGAGGGAACTCTAATTCAAAAAGATGCACGCATCCCAACGTTCATATCGGCACTATTTACAATAGCTAAGACATGGAAACAATCTAAATGTCTACTGACAGATGACTGGATAAAGAAGTTGTGGTATGTATATATATACATACATACAGTAGAATACTACTCAGACATAAAAAGAACAAAATAATGCCATTTACTGCAACATGGATGGACCTGGAGATAGTCATTCTAAGTGAAGTAAGCCAGAAAGAGAAAGAAAAAATACCATACGATATCACCTATATATGGAATCTAAAAAAAAAAGACACAAATGAACTTATTTACAAAACAGAAACAGACTCACAGGCATAGAAAGCAAACTTATGGTTACCAGAGGGGGAAGGAGGCGGGAAGGGATAAATTGGGAGCTCCAGATTTGCGGATACTAATTACTATATATAAAATACAGAACAAGTTTCTACTGTAGAGCACAGGGAACTATACTTACTTTCTTGTGGTTACCTATAAGGAAAAAGAACATGAAAAGGAATGTATGTATGTATATGTATGACTGAAACATTATGCTGCACACCGGGAATTGACACAACACTGTAAACTGACTATACTTCAGTTTTGAAAAAAGAGCTGGTTGCTATGAAGGAGAAAATAATTGATTTGGAAGGGAGTGGGGAGCAGGAATTTAGAGGTGCAGCTGTGAGGATGAGAGGGCTTTGCGGGAAATGTGTTGAAAGGGGACTTTCAGGTAGTTGAGCAAGATATCATGAGTTGTAATTCCCCCTCTGCCAGTACTCCAAGAGCCTTCAGTAAAGACTGACTTGGCTCTTTGATGCCTTTGAGTCGCACTCATGCTTCTTCTGGCCGTGACATCTCACCGAGGTGGGCCCGAAGCTCAGACAGAGGCCAAGCTGCCATTCAATGCGTTAATTTGGGGGACGCCCTACGGGAGCTTGGAGCGGGTAGGTTTTCTTTCGTTCCAGGTCCAGAAGGCACAGAACTGTGCTTCCCCACGCCAGCAGGGGAGACTTGGCAAGAAGGTTACACATTGGAATTCAGGGAACTCCTCAATTTTGAAAATACTGTATTTAAAGTGGATCACTTCCTCCAAGAGCAGGTCATCAACTCCCTCAGAGCACAGTTGTCTGGTTACATCAAAAAACATATTTTTCCCTTTGTCAAGTTCACAGAACTAGGAGGAACCACTTGGGGTGAGGTTTTAATCAGAGATATATGGGGACAAAAGGGGAAACAACCCTTCCCAGATCTTGAACCCACTCCCTCCTGTCCCTCTGTGCCAACTCCCCGAGCTGTACATGGGAAGGGGACATTAGAACCAATGGTCATAATACTTGTTGCCACCAGCAATTATTGAGTGCTTACTGGATGCCAGATCACTTCACATTCAGTGAAAGAGTCTAGGCCAGGACTTGGTGTTGGGAAAGTGCTCAATAATGTTTGCTGACTGACTAAAATAGGTCAGCAGTGGTCCAGTGCTCAGGGACTTCGCTGCTTTTAACCGTAAGTCAGCTGCCATCTCAGGAGAAAGACAGGCCCATGAGGCCATCTCCTGAATAAAACAACATTTCACTGCCTTCAACCTTCCAGGCTTTTGTTATAAATGGCAGAAACCCAACCCAAATAAGCCTCAGCAAGAAAAGGGAACTTATCAATTCATATCATTACAGCACAGAAAGTGAGAGGAGCAGGGACTCACAGGATGTGAGTCCCTCTCTCTCCTCCTCCCCCTGCTTCTCCTCTCTGCTGGCTTCATTCTCTCCAGCTGCACATGTCCTCCACCCTCAGGGCAGGGAACACGGCTGCTTGCATCCCTTCCGCTCACAGCCTTTGAGTCCCATCACCCCAGGGTGGCCATCACCCCAGAGGCAAGAGATTCCACTCCAGTAGAAACAGCCCAGGGAAGGATGTGGACCGGCTCCACTTGGGTCACACGCCTGTATAGACCAGTCGCTGTAGCTGAAGAGATGGCGCACTAGGACGAGTTCAGCCTGGGCCACATGACCCTCGTTGGCTGGGGGAAGTCTATTGGAATCTGTTACCTGAAGGAGTAAGGTTCTTAACTGCAGGTAACAGAAGCTAACTTTTGCTGACTTACGCAGTTCAGTTGGGTGCTCACACCTGAGCTAGGGGATCATGCCTGGTGCTCACCAGGTGGAAAGAAGCCCCCAGAGTCATCACAGCCCCAGTCTGATGACTTAGGCTGTGGCTCACACCTCTGCCCCGCCACTCGCAGAACTTGATCTTGCTGCCACTGCCACCAAGGGACCATGGGCATCTTTGTGTCTGGCTTTGGACCCAGAGGCCAGCAGGAGTGTATCTAATGGGCAGAGCCCATGACATCCATGCTTCAGCTGCAAGGGAGGATAGGAAATCAAGTAACTGTATTTTAGTATTGCGGGTGGCCAAAACTCGGAACAAATGTACACCACAGGGGATATATTGCACACTCATGCAAAAGCCACCAATCACTTTGTTCCTGAGGCTTTTGTTCCTGCAGTGTGGGCCTGTTTCCACTGAAAGTCAAATGTGAGGAAATCAGATCTCCTTTTGTAACAGAGTCTACCCCATAAATCTTGGCACTTGGCAAGCGGCTCCTCTTCATGCTAAGAAGGTCACGACTTGATGTCTGGGCTGGCGAGCATCATTGCTCTTGTTCAGATTTTCCAAATGGGTTTCTTGGGAGGCAGCGCCAGGCACCATTAATTTAAACAACTTTAATCTGATTTCTTTCCCAAGTCTGTGCTTTAATCAAAGGTCAGCTGTGACAGCTCGGTCATTAAGCTGGGTCTGTCTCCTTGATGGACATCACCTCCATAACACTGTGGATCCTTCGGTGAAGATTCCTGAGGGCAAACTGGATTGGCAGGAAGTTAAAGAGACTAGGGGCAGGGGTCCGGTCCAGGGTGGTGGGAGAATCCATCACCCTCACTGCAGAGGCTGAGCTCGGCTTCACTGAGAGGCAGAGGGGGGCCCCAGCTGCCCTCCCCAGATCTCCTGGCCATTGGGAACGCCTGACTCTGGTTTCCCATCCATCCTCCACAGGCAGCCACACCCTGCCTTAAAAAAATCTTTTTATTGTGGTGAAACACATATAACATAAACTTCACCATTTTAATTTTTTTTCATTTTTTTGTGGGGAAGGTAATTAGGTTTACTTGTTTATTTTCAATGGAGGGACTGGGGATTGAACTCAGGACCTGGTGCCTGCTAGGCATGCACTCTACCACTGAGCTATACCCTCCCCCCCATTTTAATTATTCAAAAACATACAGTTCACTGACAGTACATTCACAATGTTGTGCAATCATCACTACCATCCAGTTCCAGAACATTTTCATCACCCGCAAAGGAAACCCCGTACCCACTAGACAGTCACTCCCCATGGTCCCCCATCCCCAGCCCAAGGCAACCACTCATCTGCTCTCTGACGATAGGGCTTTGCTTGTGTTACATTAAGGATATTTCCAGATTCTATGTATGTGATTCCATATAAATGGAATCATACAGCATGTGGTCCATTGTGTCTGGCTTCTTTCCTAACGTTTTCGAGGTTCATCCAGGTTGTAGCACGTGTTAGTACCCCATTCCTTTCTATTGTTGAATAATACGCCTTTGTACAGATAAGCCACATTTTGTTTATCCATTAATCTGTGATGGACATTTGGGTTGTTTCCGCCTTTTGGCTATTGTGAATAATGCTGCTATGAATGTTGGTGCACAAGTTTTTGTCTGAACACCTGTCTTCTATTCTTCCGGGGAGATACCTAGGGGTGGAATTGCTTGACCAGATGGTAATTCTGTGCTTAATTTTTTTGAGGACCTGCCAAACGGTTTTCACAGCGGCTGCCCCATCTTATGTTCCCACCGTCCTGCTTTTCTTGACCTGTCATCTTTAAATGCTTTGCAGTGATTTTTCTGGGCTGTCAGGCTTCCCTTCCATTACCTTGGAGACAGGCTTTTTGCATCTTCTGGTTGACAGGAGCCAGTCTGCTGAACACAGTCCAAGCTAATGTACTGATGGGGAAGGGTGAGCAATGTCCTGTCTGAGCCAAATGCTGTATCTATCACAGGGACTTCTGGAGTGAACCCCTTCATCTGTGCCCCTTAATACAGAAGAAGTGGGGCTGATGCTTGGCATTTAGGCCAGACAGGAGGGGCAATATGGCTATGACAGAAGTCCTGACTTCGGGACAGATGGGGCTTTATAGAATTGTTGGCTTTAATGACCCTGTGCCCAACACAAAGACTGCCCAATTCTGATCATGCTCTTCAGACACCTGGGGGAAATTATTCAAACAATGGGAGAACGTAAATTAAGGGGAATTATTAAAGGAATTAGGAAACTGCTTATGGGGTTTTAATTGTACTGATTAAGCTTGTGAGTTTAATTCATTCAAACGATGAATGCAAGGGCTAGGACTTTCCTTGTGCTATCCATCCAGTCACACAGCACTTACTTACTGAGCTCCTACCATGTGCTACAGCTTGGCGATGTGAAGGACACTGAGTCAAATGTGGTCTCTGTCCTTTGGGGGACATTATCCTGTGGGTCGTCTTCTGCAGTGGACAGTCACGATTCTTTCCTTGGGGTACCGCAGCACCTGCGCTGGAGGTTGGATTCCTAAGGCAACACTTGAAAAAGCCAAGGTACAGAAGAATTGTTTGATAATTCCTTTAGCTACTCATGAAGATCACTGTGCATGGCTTTTTGGCTTGTTGTTTGAGTAGAAATAGTTGTGTAAAGCTGTCCACCATATAAGGGGGAAACAAGGAAGGCATGTCTCAAGAATGCTTTTGGCTGCAAGGAACAGAGAATGCAATGCAATTGGCCAGCTTGGAAGGAAAATGTATCATTGCATGGGACGAGAAAGGCATACATAGGGCGGCTCCAAAGCTCTCTTCCCTTTGCTTTTTTGCTCTCATCAGGCTGGCTTCCTCTTGGATTCAGGCTGCAAAGTTCCAGGGGTCCTATGCAGACACAACATCACTGAGTGGAAGAAGAGGGGCTCTTTCTTCCTTGTGCCTGTTTTTCTAGAAGCTTTATAGTTTAGCTTTTACACTTCATCCTGTGAATCATCTCAACTTAATTTGTGTGTGTGGCGTGAGGTTGGGATCCAGGTTCATTATTTTTCCATACAGATATCCAGTTGTTCCAAAACCATTACCTAAAAGGATTCCCATTGGCACGTCTGTCAAAAATCAATTGTACTTGCAGATCTATTTCAGGGCTCTCTTTTTTGTTCTATTTGCCAATTTATCTTTCTTTTTGCCTGTCCCTGTCTTAATTACCATTGCTTTACAATAAGGCTTCAAATCAGGTAGTGTAAGTCCTATGACCTTGTTCTTTTGTGTCTCATCTGGAGACACACTAGCACAGTTTCCTTCATGTCCCATTGGCCAGATCTGCATCAAATGCCCATTTCCAGCCCAACCATTGGCCAGGAGAATGGGACCACAGGCACGATCTAACCAATCAGAATTTCCCTTGGAGAGGGGAATGGGTCACTTCCTCCTCCAGTCATGTGGAAGAAGGGTAGACGCCTGAACCAGAAAGTCAGGGTGGAAAGCCAGGCTTTCCAGGAAGATGCGGGGAAAACTTTAGGGTAAGAAGCTAACAGTGTCTGCCAAAATGTACAAAGCAGTTCAGTGGAATTTTTAATTATGGGGATGAAAGAGAGAGAAAGAGAGAGAAAGAACAAGAGAGTAAAAGGGACAGACAGTAAACTTCAACTCGTTCTGGCTTTGCTGCCAGCCACAGATGATAAGGATAAAGGTGACATCATGGCCATAAGTGACAAGAAGGCTTAGTGTACAGTACAGTGAGCAGTGACCCCTGCCAATGAGGCGGGGTCTTTCTCCTCTGACGACAGCATGGGGAGCTCAGTGACACATGAGTTCCATCCAGGAGACAGTGGGCCAGGTCTGGGTGATGGGAAGCGAGTCTTCAAGCTCTCGGTTCTGGTTTAGCTCTTTGAATTGTTTGTTCTTGCAAACATGGGGATGAGCAACAGTTCTTGTAACTCTTGACCCGCTTAAGTATTTCTTGGGACCATCTCAAACCATTCCTTATGGTACATGTGATTTGGAGGCTGGTCCCGCAGAGGGATTGGATTCAGCAGTAAATCACTCAAGCGCTGGCTGCTGGGAGCCTGCACACGGTTCTGCAGATCCTGATGCCCTGGCTCCTCCTCCTTATCCTCAGTAGCTCCATCTTCCCCAGTTGTTTGTCAGCTCCTTCGACTCCCCAAGAGTCCTGTTCCCCCGGGCCCTTGCTTAATTCTTCAATTCCTTCTAGAAGAGAGAAGCAAGGCTTTGAGGCTGCTTCTACTTCTCAGGCCCTGGGGGTGGGATCACAGAACTACAGGCAGACCTGCCTGTTTGTCTACACGGTGGCTTCTCTCTCTCTCACTTTCCCCAGGCGGATGGGTAGGATCTGACTTGAGGGCATTTCAGAGGTGCCAAGTGTCTGAAACCTGAGTCCGAGTCCAGCCCGAGGAGCTGCCCACCACGTCAGCTCTAGTTTGGTGGGAGTCCTGTACAAATCACGCCCTGCCCTGTTTCTAAGGCAGCGTGGGGTGGAGGAGCTGATCACAGGTCCTGGAGAAAGGCAGGTGTGAATGCAAAGTCCAGCCTGGACACAGGACTTCCCCGCTCTGAGCCTCAGTTTCCCCATCTGTCACGCGAAGGGTAGATGTTGACCTCAGTGGTCGTTAGAGGAAATCTAAGAAGGAGGCGTTCTGCAGAGGGTCTGGCACTCAGTAAGGACTGGGCAAATGCTACCCATCTTTAGAATTGTACTCTTTCAGGGGAATGGAGCAGGTTCCTTTAGGAAGAGGACGCGGGTGGCATGAGGTGAGAGGCGGGTGTTAGAGTCACAGAGGCTTTAATGTGGGCAAGACTAGGATGCATTTAGGGGGTGAGACATGAGGAAGCAGAAGGAAGGGAGGGGCCCCTTTTCTTTGACCAGCCAAGTGTCTAGGGCCCTGGGTTCTGATCCAGCCCCTCAGCTGGTCTTGGATCCCCATGGAGACACAGTGGACATCACTGGATTTCCAAGCCAAGGCTGAGTGTGGCCGGGTCAGCCGTAACAGTGCATGCTTCTTCTAAGTGGACGGGCCAGACCCACGGTGTTCTCCATAGCAAACATGTGATATGTTAGGAAACAAATAACTCCCCTGAGATTGCTTCTTCTGGAAATGGGGGAAAAATGTGGATTATCTTGAGTTCAAAAAATGTGGGCTCCCAGGCGGCTCGTAACGTCGAAGTGGTGGGATGGGAATTGATTGATGAAGTTGGGTTGTGTTTTCTCTGGCCTTCTGTGCTCAGCTTGGGACTGTGGGTCTTGTCACTGGGGTGACCATAGTTACATTCTTGGGGCCCATGGGCCCCCCGGAGAGGCTCAGCTGGGCCGTTCTGGGTGGGATGACGGGTGCCTGCCCAAGGCTCCCTTCCATGGCAACAGGGGGCGGCTTTGCCACAATGAGCTCAGATGTTCCCTCTCATCCTTCCTGTGTCTCCAAGGGACCCCGGAGGTGGTCCTAGAGTGATGGGGCTACAAGAACCATTGGGGTCATCTTATCAGCCCCATCCATCTCTAGTAATTCTACAAATGGGGAAACCAAGAGCCAGAGAGGGTGAGAGCTTCACGGCTATCTGGGGACTCAAATTCATGGTCACATTCGTTTTCTTGCTTTCTTTGGCTCAGGTCCTCGGGGAAGAGGTTTATGGCTTCTTGACATCTACAAGCTCTACTCTGAACTGCTGCTGCTGTGACCTTTCTGAAATGCAGATTGGAGCAGGTTGTTTCCAGCTGAATATTCAATAGCTCCCCAGTGCCTATGCAGAAATTCCATGCCCTCTGTAAAGACAGGCAGAGCTTTTGTCCTCTCCTCTGCCATCACCCTCCGGCCGTGCGGGCTGGCAGTGGGACTCTCGTGTCCTCCTTCCTTTGCACATGCTGTTCCTGCTCCTCGGATGCCTTTCCCCTCTTGTTCTTAGAGGCTTCTCAGGCTCAATCTGTGACCTCCTCTGACCCCTTAGGCTCAGCCACTCCTTCCTGTGAGCTCCCAGAGTTCTCGGTAATTCCTCTATTAGCACTTACCTCATTGACTTAGAATTACTTGTTTACATGTCTCTTCCCCCCAGGGTGGGACGCCCGCTTTGCACATCTGTGTGTCCTCCCTCCCCCAGCAGTGCCTAGCAGAGTGCTGGGAACCCCGCTTAGCCTTGGCCAGGATTTGCAGAGTGAATGACCGAAGGCAGGTCTGTCCTCAAAGATCCCCTGCATGTTGCCTGAAATGTCGCCGTCTGTGAGCCCTGTCTGGTTCCTGGCTCCGTTTTGCCTTTGCCTTCCCACAGCTGGGGCCTCTCTTCTCTCTCCAACAGCTGGCCCAGCCCTGCCCAGACCCTGGGGCCGGCCACAGCTAGCCCAGGAAGATTTAAAGAGCCAGTGTGCGGAAGCACAGGTGACTCAACTTCCCATGAGCTCGACTGTGAGTTCTACTGTCACCTGGTCTAAGTGCTTGGCTCCCACATATACTGTGAGACAGACAGCAACCCGGAGACCATTTCCCTCAGACCCCAGGCCTTCTTACAAAAGGGCCTTGCCCTGGTCTAGAACTGAGTCCCTGAAGATGTGTGTTGCCATGGCCAGTGCCCAGCCACCAGGCCTCTTTGACACTTGTTGACCTATTTATGTGGCAAATCTTCATCAGGCACTGACCACGTGCAGGTACCAGGTCTCTGCTCCCACAGAACTCGCAGTCAGGGTGGGAGGGGCAGGGTGACACTGGTGACACAGTGTGGTCAGTGCTAGGACAAGGGGTCAGACAGGGGCTGGGGGGGGGTCCCAGGGCAAGAGTAGCCTCAGAGGTGGGGTCTGAGCTGAGATGGAGAAGGGAGCAGTTATAGAGGGGATGTAGGGGGCTTCCTCCTGGTTAAGTGCTCTGGGAGGGCAGGGGCTGGAGAAATCCACCCCCCACCCACCAACATACAGACCCAGAGCCTTCAGCCATGTCCACGGGGCTGCCTGTCCCTGTCCCGGGAGCATGATCTTCCCCGAGGAGGGACTGAAGAGTAAGAGGACCGAGCTGGCCCCTCTCCCGTAGCTCTCAAAACCAGGCAGACCCACAAAAGCTGTCTCTTTTTCCTTTATTCAGGCAGTATTGAGTGCGTCCCCACCATATGCCAGGGGCTGGGCTGGGAACTGGAGCTGATGGGGGAACCAAGATGCAGCCTCGCCCTCAGGGGGCTCGAGTAGGGAGAGAGGTGTAGAAATAAGCCAGGAGAGCACAGCCTGGGACAAGCAGTGGTGGGGTACCTGACCCTCTCCAGATGGTGGAAGGGAGCACTGTCTGGGAGAAGGTGACCATACGGACCCAGGAAGCACCAATAGCACCTCCTGGGTGTCCCAGAACCCTCATGTGTAATCCATGTGATCTGGTGAGGCAGGTGGGCAGAGGGGCTGCACCCATTCTCTGGAGTCATCAGATGACCTATGACAGTGTCTTGTAATACTTAGGGGCGGCAGCACAGCCAGGGACTTGGGAGGTTTTCTAGACCTGGCTTCTAATCAAGTCTCTACTACTTGAGAGTTGAGTGACTTTGGGCAAACAACTGAACTTCAGTTTGCTCATCTGTAAAATGGGTTTCACGTTAGTGCCCCTGTCTAGGGTTGCAGCGAGCATTCAAGGAAATGATAACTGTGTGAAAACGCTTAGCACATGGTAGCTGCTCAACTTACATTAGTTGATTATAATAGCAGTAATAATAGACAGTTACTGGGAAGCACAGATCTCTGCGGAAAGAGAGTTGCAGTGTGTGTGTGTGTCGGGGAGTTTTTAGGGGACTGGGTGGAGGAAGCCACAAAAATCAGGGTCCGTGGGCGGCCCTCCAGGGCAGGGGCCATGGTGTCCCCCCTCCCTTTCCCGCCCCCGCAGCCGGGCGCGCGGTCGCCGGGAGGCGCAGGTGTCCAGTGCTGCCGGTGCTTCCATCCCTCTCTGCTTTGGCCACGGCCCCAGCTCCCTTCTGCCGTCCGCCCCGCGTCCTCCCCTAACCTCGGGTCTGGACTGGCGACCAGCGGGGCCGGGAAAGTTTGAGTCACGGTGGAGGGGAGCGGAGGAGGCGGGCCCGTGACCCTGAACGGGGTGGGCTCTAGGACCCGCCTCGGGCTCCCAGCAGGGGGACCCCGCCGCGAGCCCGCGTCCTGCGCGCACCGGCCACGGCCCGACGGAGCGAGGTGTCGCGCGGCAGCCGCGCGTCGGGCGGCCGCTAGGCGCACCAGGGCGTCGCGCTCGGAAGGACCTGCGCGCCTCCCCCGCGGCAGGCGCAGCCCCTCGGCCGCGCTCAGCATGATGCCCCGGACGCCGCTCCTGCGGCTGCTGATGGCGGTCTCGGCGGCAGCTGCGGCGGCGGGCGCCCCCGGGACGCCCCTGTCCCCTACCACGGGGGACGCCACTCTGGCCATCGTCTTCGACGTCACCGGCTCCATGTGGGACGACCTGATGCAGGTGATGGACGGCGCCTCGCGTATTCTCGAGCGCAGCCTGAGCCGCGGCGGCCAGGCCATCGGCAACTACGCGTTGGTGCCCTTCCACGACCCAGGTAGCGCCCCCCCCGCTTCCCCCGCGCCCCCCCCCCCCGCGTCCCGGGCCTGGCGCCCTCGCCCGGTGCGCTCACCCTCCCGCGCTGCGCCCCGGGCGCACCTGGGCCCACGCCGGCTGCACTGCGGCCCCGCGGGGACGCCTTCTTGGCGCATTCACTCTGCCTGACCCCTGGCACCTGGGGCAGGCCTTGCGGCTGCCCCTTCCTTCCCCCCCGAACCTGCTTTCCCCTTCCCGCGCGCCTCCCGGCTTGTGTTCGTCAGGCCAGTGACAGAGAGGCGGGGGCAAATGCGGTGCAGCTATCTCCTGGCTGTGCGACTTCAGCAAGTGACCGAACCGTCTGGAACCTCACTTTCCCCATTTATGAAACGAGGTGTGAACTGCCTCCCAAACTTGCCGAGAGGTTGCAGTGGAGCCTTCGTGTCCAGGGCCTGACCCGCATTCGCCTCTGCGGGGTTTGCGGTTTTGCTTTTCGTTAATTCTTAAAATTTTCTCGCAGCGTGGGTTTCAGGGGCCAGAAGCGCTCCCACTGCCTCGCAAAGCGGGCGAACTCACCCGTGCCGTCCTGCCCCTCACCTGTTCTCGGTATGAAAAGGGCAGCTCTTCTCGAGCCAGGTAGCCTCCACCTGCCCTGTTCTCACTGGCAGGTCCCCTCACTGCCTCCTTCTCCCCGGCAGTTGGCACGTCGTCGCCTGCAGCCTCCTATCTTTCAGTGTTAGGGACGTGTCCTAGAAAAGGCTCCTGGAAGACCACACTGCGGGGCGTTTCAAGGAACCTGCCCAGCGAGCTCAGACTCCCAACTTTCTGAGTGGCAGGACTGCTTTTTCACCAGCATTTTTGATGGAAAACTTTAGACTTACAGCAGAATAGGTGTGTGTGTTGGGGGGGGGGTACATGAACACCTGCCTGCCCACCACCTCGATCCTATGGTTAATTTCACTCTGTTTTATCACGTCTCTCCATCTGTCCACCTCTCTATCCAGGATAGCTTTAGAAAGCCCCCAAAATAAAAATGGCAGAATCCTTGCAGAATTGTACTGCAAAGTGTTCTTGTGCTGAGAAGGTATCAATGACCCGAGGCTGTATGAGGTAGTAAGCCCTTCTAGAAGAATTTTCCTTTATTAATCACAGCATCAGTACAGATATTTGAAAGATGGGCAACAGTGTGTGTGGCATTATTCCATGCAGCCCCTAGGCTGAGTGTGGAATCCGTCTGCTGCTGGGAGTTCTGGGCTCTGTGGGGCTCTGCAGGGCTCTGCAGGGCTCTGCAGCTCAAAGCCCAGATGCCAGGGGTCTAGAAAAAGATTTCTGGGAACATCATAAGGACAGCTCCCACCTGGGAGTCAGGAGCAACAAGGTTGGGGGAACTGTGAAGACATGTGAGGTGTTGCCTGGGGCTTCAGCTCAGACACAGTTCACACTCTATCTCTCCAACTTTCTCACTCCCTTGCTGGGTCATGCTTAGGCTTCCAAAGATACCTCACCGAGAGAGCTGAGAGCTCATCTGATTCGCCCTTTGTCTTACAATTGGAGAAACTGAGGCTCAGGACAAGGATGGGACTTAACACAAAGCCACCTGCCAGGCTGATGTCATTTCTTATTCATAACCCATATTTGTCTCCAGAATGCTTGGCTGCAGTTTCAGGGCAGAATAGCAGCCTGTTGGAACCAGATGTGGTATCCTGGGGCCCAGGCTGGGGCCCCTAAGGGCTGTCCTCACTGCTTCCTCTCTGGCCGCCAGCTCCTTGAAGCCTTGCTTCCATGCCCCAATCTTTCCTCTTGTCTCTGGGCGCTGAGCGGGTATGTGCCTCTCCAGCCTTCGCTCCATCCTCTGTGAAACAAAAACCCCATCCTCCTCCCCGAACCATGCTCCCTACGGACACCTCAGGTCCAGTGGAGGCGGCCTCAGCGTTTACTGAGCCCCAGCTGTGTGCACAGTCTGCTGAGGCTCCCAGTGTGAAAGGGGAAGGTTTCACACCAGGGTGTGGGTAGACAGGCCATTTGGTGGTTCAGGTACCTGCTCCTGGCTATCGGTCAGGACCAAAGGCTCTCTGAGGAAGCAGCGTTGGAGCGGAACTTGAAAAACATGAAGGGAAATTTATCAGCTTTTGACCACTTATCAGGCTGATGCTGGGTGCCAGGGATGCAGTGGGGACAGAGGGCTCCCTGAGCACGTGGGGCTTGCTGGCTGGGGCCTGACATGTAGGGACAGTTGTGTGTGCAAGCTGGGGTGTAGGAAGGATGAAGTGGGAAAGTGAGGAGAAGAGAGATCGGTCCGGGCTATGGCTGTGGGACTGAGGACTCAGAGCACTGAGATTTCCTTCTATGGGTTGTGAGCAGCCACTGAGGGCTTCTGAGCAGGGATTGGAGCTGTAGTTTAGGTTTGACTGTGTCTTTTGAATCAACCAATGGAATTCCCTTTGGTAGAAGAGGAGCTAAGAGACAGGGATTTTAGCTAACACTTCAGACCCCCCAGAACTGCGTTCTGGGAGAGCCTTCTTAAAGGAAATCCTCACCTAACTCCAAAGACCACTCTTTGCAGGGCAAGTTTCAGTGGTTCTGGACTGCACATGCTTGGAGATAAACCAAGAACCTGTGCTTGGAAATAGTTTTTAAAAGTTTTTAAATTGAAAAAAAAAAAAAAGTGGTATGTTCCCAAACCACAAAGCTAGAATTTTGCTAATGGTTATATTTTGGCTGAAATTTAGGTTGTTTTCCATTTTTTGCTATTAAAATGTTGCAGAAAGCACTCTGGTGTGTATATCTTTGTCTGCATCTTTGATTCGTTCCCCTCACCCGCCCCATTGGATTAAGTTTTTGGAAGTGGAGTTCCGAGGTCATTTTAAACACACGGAGTGGGTGGACAACTCTTCAAATTGTTTTCCAAAATGTTTTGGGTGTTTAAACTTGCCAGAAGCATTTGAGCAGACTGTTTCAGGGTAGCTGCCCCCAACACCAAGGAATAAGGATAAAACATTTTCCCCCTAATTCAGAAGATGGAAAATGGTATCTTCTTGTTTTAATTGCTAGTGAGGTTCAGGAAGTTTTCAAAGTGTTCACTAGATTTTTTTGTGTATGGATTTCTTCTTTTGTAAATTGTCGGTTCTTTTACTCATTTTTCCGTGGGGATTTTAGTGGTTCTCTTATCAGTCAGTATGAGGACTTTATATTGATGACATTAATTGTCTTCTGTCATGTGGTTAGTATTTTTCCTGGTGGCTTGCCTTTTAGTATTTGTGGTTCCTGAAGTCCTGAAGTTTTAAGTGTTCATGTAGCAAAATCTATGGACTTTTTTTTCCCTTTGTAATTTCTTCACTTTCTTGTTTAACAGTTCAGGGTTTTTTTTCCTATCACAAGATCAGTTAGTTACGTGTTCTAGAGTTTCTCCATTTGTTTTCTTTTTTCTCTTCATATTTAATTTTTTAGCCTGGGATTTAAAAAAATTGGTGAATGGTGTCAAAAATAATTTAATGTAATTCTCCTAGAATGGGATAGTCTATTGTTCATGTTTATTTTTTGAATAATCCTTTCTTTTTCATTCATTTGGATCCTGCGTTTATCCAGAATTACTTTAAAGAATTTATCTGGGCTTTCTGTTCTGCCCCATTGTCTGACAATTCTTGTGCCAGGAGCACATTAGATTCATTATCTGGGTTTATAGTATTTAGGTCAAATTCTTTTCTTATTCTTTTTAAAAAATAATTTCCCCCAGCTTTATTGAGATATAATTGACACATAATTTTGGGTTAAAGATGTCCAGTGTGTTGATTTGATGCATTTATATATCGCAAAGTGATTACCACTATGGTGTTAGCTAACATCTCTGTCATTCACATAATTTCCATTTCTTTTTTGTGGTGAGAACATTTGGGATGTTCTTTCTTGGCAACATACTCAAGTACGTATTATAGTATTATTAGCTATAATTACTATGCTGTACATGAGATCCCCAGAATTTATCCACCTTATAGCTGAATGATTGTATCCTTTGATCACTATCTCTCCATTTCTTCCACTCCCTGATCCTGGGTAACCACCACTCTCCTCTCTGTTTCTATGAGTTCCACTTATTTTTTTTTTTTTAGATTCCACATATAGATGAGAACATACAATATTTGTCTTTCTCTGTCTGACTCATTTCACTTAGCATAATGCCCTCAAGATCCATCCAAGTTGTCCCAAACATCAGGATTTCCTTCTTTCTCATGGCCAAATAATATTCCATTGTTTAAATGTGTATACATCTAAACATACTGCATCTTCTTTATCCATTCATCAGTTGACAGTTTAAAAATTGTAATAAACTTTCAACTTTCGAACACTTTTAAATTTACCGAATTATTGCCAAGGTAGTACAGCCATTCCCATATACCCAGCACCCAGCTTTCCCTGTTATTAACATTGTACATTATGATGGTAACTTTATTACAATTAACAAACCAGTATTGATATGTTATTATTAACTGAAGTCCATTCTTTGTTCAGATTGCCTCAATTTTTCCTTAACATCTGTTCCAGAATCCCAGCCAGGATCCCACATTCCATTTAGTTGTCATGTCCCCTTGGCTCCTTCTGGCTGTAATGGTTTCTCAGACTTTGATTTTGATGATCTTGACAGCTTTGATGAGAACTGCTTAGAGATTTTGTCCCTCAGTCATGATTTGCCAGAGGTTTTTCTCCAGTTAGACCAGGCAATGGGAGGAAGACAACAGAGGAACAATGACGTTCTCATCACATCAGATCAAAGGTACTTGCTATCAATAGTGACTTCTCAGTGTTGATGCTGACTGTGATCAGCTGGCTAAGGTTGTCAGGCATCTTCAGTGTGAAGTTACTTTCTTCTTTCTCCCTTTCTGTACCGTCCTCTTTGTCAGAAAGTCACTACACGCATCCCACACTTAAGAAGTAGGCAGTTGTGGTCCATCTCCTTGAACGTGGAGTGTCTGCATGAATCATCTGGACTTCTTCTGCATGACAGCTGACTCTTTGCCCCATTTATTTATTTATTCAATCATTTATATATATCAGTATGGACTAATAGATACCTGTTTTATACTTTGAGTTATAATCCAATACTACTTTATTTATTTTGTTTGCTCAAGTTTTTCCAACTTTGGTCATTGGAAGCACTTTGATTTGGCTTCTGTGTGTCTTTGACATACCCCATTGTTGTGAAATTTTTTTTTAAAGCACTTTCTTACATTCTGACACTAGTAAGATCTTCCAGGCTCATCTATTTCCTGCCTCAGTCCTAGAACGAGCAATTTAAGGAGCCTTAGTTCCTTTTATTAAAAGATGGTAATAGACATGAAAATCTGAGTGCTAGGTGTGCTTGTTGCCACTGGGGTGTCATTGCTTCCAGACCCTTAGCTGACAGCAGGGAGATACTTCCTGTACCTGTAATCTGTGCATATACCTGTATATATCTAAAAATATTTCTATATGTAACCATCTGTATCTGTATCAAGCTGAACATGAGTCCATTCTGATGTCTCCAGCTCTCCTTCCTTACAACCTGAATCCTTCCGACCTCTTACTCTTGCTTGTCTACAACCTCCCACTCCAACAGCGGCTAACCTGGCTCATCCATCACCCACTGCCCACTTACTTGTTCAGCTCCAGTACACTTATACTGGTCTTAGCTTTGCTAACTTGTACCCCCTGCAAAACAACTTTATTAACTAGAATACAGTTCCTTTACCTTTAGTCTTATAGACTCAACTTATTTCCAGAGTTATGTAGCCCCTGCACCTTTTTCATGTTCGTTTTATCCATCTTCTTCATTTTCAAAAATTCTTGAATGTGTATTCTTTCAGAAGAAAAGTAGAAAAACTTAGTCAACCCCCCCCCCCCCAATTCCTACTATGATTTTGCTTAGAATTGTGTTAAATCTTGATTTTGGAAAGAATTATCATTTAAAAAAATGCAGTTGTTTCCATCTAGGAGACTTCTTCCTTTTTTCCACATATTTATTTCCCTTAGTAAAAACTTATAGGTTTTTTTTCCTTATAGTTTCCACCCATTTCTTTTTAAGATCATTTCTAAATATTTTGGTTTTCGTATGACTATTTTGACCAGGAATTTTTTTCCATTACATTTTTTGCAAATGAGTATTGCTAATATGTTGGAAAGCATTTTATTTTCATACATTTATTTTGTTTCCAAGTTTCTTACTGAAGAAAAAAAAAAACAGTTCTAATTTTTGGGGGTAGTGCCTTGAGTTTTCTTAGCTGACAGCCACAGCCTTTCCAAGTTATAATATTGTCTCTTCTTTTCCAGTCACATAATTTGCTTGTTTGGAACGTTTTGTGGTAGTTAGCAGCTAGAACTCTTAGAACAGTGTTAAGTGATGGTGGTGGCTGAAATCGGTCTTGTACAGCATTCTGATTGTACATCGTTGTTTGATGCTGCTTCTTTTTTCTTCATCAGGTGAAGGAAGATGCTTTCATCCCTAATTTGCTAAGGGTGAAAAAGAACACGCGCTCCAAACAAAAAACCCAGGTGGGGGATAGGTGCTGAATTTTAGCCAGTGACTTTCTGGCTTTGTTGAGATATTTGTAAGGTTTTTCTCCTGTTGACTTGATGTGATTCCTTTCGTTTTGACCTTTTCCACATCCCTTGGGTAAACCCTGCTCGGTCATGGTAGATCATTCTTTAATAGACAGCTGGGTTCTATTTGCTGGTGTTTTGTTTAGGAGTTTGGCATTTATTTCAGTATGTATGATCAGTAAGTGATATTCTTCCTTTGTGGTTTTGTCCAGCTTTGGCATCAGGGCTTAGCTCTTTTAGTTAATAACTGAAATTATTAAGTTTCCTGAGAAGTTTACACATTTAATACATGCTTGTTTCATGTTCTAATAACACTGCTCTCAAGAGATGCAAACCCTTTTAATAATTTTGTCTGCTTTGAGGCTGTGTGTGTGTAATTCAGTTGAATACATACATACACTTAGCTTTTTTATTATATAAAAAATGGGATCATACTATGCGTACTGTTTGCAACTTGCTCCTTCTCTCCCACATAATATATCATGGATATCTTTTCATGGTAGGAAATACAGACCCACCCCATTATTTTAATGGCTACAGAAGGTGTTACAGGAGGGATCTTAATTTATCTTATTTTGATTTATCCACCCATCCCCATATTGTGGAAAATAAGTTGCTTTCAGTACCCACACATTTGCAAAAACATATCTATAGGATGGATGCTCAGAAGTGTAATTGCATTCTTAAGGCATGTGAGCATTTTCTATTTTAATAGATATCAGCAAACTGTCCTCTGAAAATGCTGTACCATCTTGCCCTCCTACCAGAAGAGTGGGAGGTTGCTTTCTTTGCACACCCTTGCTGGCATCCAGGGACACCACCCTTCCCTTTTTGGCTAATTCAGTAGGTGAGAAGTGGTGACCTGTTTCAATTTGCATATGTCTGATTGAGGGTGAGTTTGAGCATCTTCTCTGGGTCGGCAGATGCACAGTCAGCTTTCCCTGGGGAAGAGGAGGTTTTAGTTGGTCAGTGGCAAGGATGCAGGCAGAGCAAACATGTTCAGTTCACAGGACTGCCTGTGAGCTGGGGCAGCTGTGTCTGCGGCTGCATGCTCTAATGTGTGTGTGTGTGTGTGTGTGTGTGTGTGCGCGCACTGCACCCCGGAGTGACATTGCTATTAACCAGCCTCTCATCATGAAATAGATACAGTCAGTCCTTGCTCTGCGAGAAAAATCCAGCCCCCTGCCCTGGCCCTGGTGCTTCTCTCCTTGGAGGCCTGTGAGCTGTGAGCGGATGAGGCATGTCCCTGTCACTGATGGCCCCTCATCAAAGGGCGGTTTTCCTGCCTCATCTTTGTAGGCATGACTGTGCAGGGCAGGGGCGTGAGGGGAGAGACAGGCTGGGGATGCCTACGAGTAGAGAAGCAGCAAGGAAAGGATGCAGTGAGTCTGAGGTGGGGAGGCCACCCACGGGGCTGGGGGCACTGAGTGCCTCAGGTCGACCTGGTCCCCAGGGATCCCTGACAGCCCCATTGTTCAACTCACTTCATCTGCGATTCTCGGAGGCTACCATGGACCAGGCAGAGTGCCAGCTTGCTGAGACACCTTCCGTCAGTCCAGTCAGGCCTGCAGCGAAGAGCCAAGTTCATTAACTTGTGTGATCCCTGTTAACAGAGGGCCCCAGGCTGCTGTGAGAGGTGAGGAGACAGGAGTGGCTTTGAGTTGAGGTGGGGGGCAGCTGGGTGGGTAGGGGAAGGCCCATATAGTATGAGGAGGAGCACAATGGACAGAGGGAACAGCAGAAATGATGGCTCTGAGGCTGGCAGGAGTGTGAATCCTTGAAGATGGGGGGCACCGGCTGATGTGGACACTCAGCAGGTCCAGAATCCATCAGGTATTCAGGGCAAGAGGCCCTCCTGAGGAGGCCCTTAGGAGACTCAGGGTCTCGACTCCTGGACACCAAGGAGGAGGGAGAGGAGGATTCTGAGGTTCTGGAGCCATTTTGGCTCTTTGGAAGGAGCCCCTTGCCCAGTGCTTCCTGACCCACCATGTCTGTCCTTCAGCAGGGTCTTCAAGGGAATCAGTTCAGCCAGCCCTGGGCTCAGGAACTGTTGTAATTCTGGCGGCCTCGACTTCATTTTCTTTTAGAAATGGGAGGACTGAGTCCTGGGGAGGGGGCACAGTTCGCCCACAATCGTGGCAGATTGTGGGACCCTGCCCGGGGTCACTGAGGCTGGAGGAGGGGGTGTGTGCACATCCAGAGTGGGTCCTGGTGTTCACGTCCTGCTTTTGAGAAAGAGATGGGAAGGGTAGGCTCTGGGAAGAGTCCTAGACATGAGTGAGGCCTTTCTGAAGCTGGACCTTTAGTGCCTGGCTGTGGCCTTGACTGATTCCACTGGGACACATGAGACTGGGCGAAGGGCTGGAGCATCACCTGCATGAAGGCTTGGGGGGGTTCTTCCTGTGCACGGTCCTTGCCTGTCCCAGAGGCTCCACACCCTCCTCTTGTTGAGTGGAAAACATTTGTCTATGGAGAGATGGTTCTGGGCCAGGCCTCTGGGGCTCATATGCTCAAGAACAGCACAAGTGGAGCCAAGGTCATGGGTTTAATCATCCCTGCGGCCTAAGGGACTGCACGCCACATCTACCCAGCTGTCTGGCAAGGGTTCACCTTCGGTCACGAACCTCCCTCCCCCTCCAGGAGCAGAATGAAGGACTGGGGGACAAGTTCCAAGGGTCTGTAGCTTCATCCATGTTTGAGGGCTGAGACTGGGGGTCATTTGCACCCAGGTTTGAATCTCATCTCTGCTGCTTCCTCGCTGTGAGACTTAGGCCGTCTGCTTTTCCTCCCTAGGCCTCAAGTTCTCGTCTACAAAACAGGGTTAATAAATAGGAGGCTGCATAGATTGCTGTGAGGTTTTTCTGAGTGAATGTGGGTCAAATGTAAAGAAGAGAATCTGATGCTTAATATATTAAATATTAAACAAAGATAGCTGTCATCGTCATCATCATCACCATCGTTTTTGGAGGCAGTATAGCCAGTGGCAAAGAGAACAGGCTTTGGAGCCAAGTATGTGGATTTGGACATTTTTCTAGACTGAACAGTGTCCTCACAGAATTCCTGTCCTTCCTAGAACCTCAGAATGTGACCTGATTTAGAAATAGGGTAATTGAAGATGTAATTAGTTAAGATGAGATCATTCTGAAGGAGAGTCCAGTATGACTGGATATTGGAGTAATGATGTGTCTACAAGTCAAGGAATATCAAGGATTGCTAGGATCACCGGAAGCAAAGAGGAAGAAGGCACTGAGCAAATTCTCCCCTAGAGCCTTCAGAGAAAGCATGGACTGCTGACACCTTCATTTTGGACTTCTAACCTCCAGGACTGCAAGAGAATAAATTTCTGTTGTTTAAAGCCACCAAGTTTGTGCTGTTTTACCCCAGGAAACTAGTGCAGATATTGACTACCATTTTCCAGCTGTACGACCTTCACTAAGGGTGTTCACTTCTCTAAGTCTTGGTATCCCCAGTTCTAACAGGGAGATGTTAGTAGGACTGAGCTAACACCTGTGAAATAGTAAGTGCTCAATCATAGAAGCTGCTGTTGTCAACATCACCCACTTCTACCTCCACCACCACCACCACCATCATTATCAACAGCATCATCATCCTCATAACATCAACAGCATCATCAACATCAACATCAAAGTCAGCATCGTCAGCATCATCAACACGAGCGTCGCCGTCAACGTGATCAACACGAGCGTCACCGTCAACATCATCAGCATCAGCGTCATGCTAGGAAGGGCAGCGTGTTAGGATGTAAGGTGTTCAGGCTTTTTGTCCAGAGCCAGCCCTGCCTGGATGAAGGAGGGTGAAGGAGGGAGATGGAGAGGGGATCAAGCAACCCCTCTCAGTGGGCAAAGTCACATGGGGACACGCCAGGTGTCCTGCCCTGTCCTGGTACTTCACTCTGTCCTGCTGGAAGACAGGTCTTGAAATGGCCACCCTGCTGAAAGCATCCTGTCCTGGGCAGCTTCAGGATGGTGTGTGATGCTGGTGCAGCAGGTCCCAGGAATGACAAATGAAGCAGTGGGCCAGCACTCATAAGTGACAAGAAGGCATCCATCTCTGTCTCACTGCTGGCAGCTGTAGATGGATGGGTGGACGGGCAGGCAGTCGGGCAGCAAAGAGGACAGGTGGAGAGAAGAACTCTGTGCCCTCAGCCTCTCTGGGCATCTTGAAAGCTGGTCCTGCCGTGGAATGATGGGACTGGTCAGTAGCGGCCAGCACCCAGAGCCAGTTTAGGAATTATCTGTTCAGTAAAAGGAAGAAATCAGACTGGTTTGTGAGCATCTGCGTCTGTAAGTGTGTACTTTCCTGAGAGCCCTCTTTGCTCAAAACTGGGGGCAGACCTTTTAAAAACTCTTGCCTTCAGTCTTTGCTGGGGCCCCACCCTCTATCTTAAGAGAAATCACCAACACTTTTGTCCATCCGGCCAGCCCTCCCTTAGCGTGGTCACCCCTCTGCATGCCCTGAATAACCATGTTTGGTCTCCTGCTCCGTTTTGGATCTGTTTCTCTGAGTGATGGGCAGCAGCGTGCTGTGTTTGGAGGGCCTGGGGATCAGGTAGGCTTGGCATTCAGCAGATATTTACTGAATGTCGGTTGTATGCCCAGCTTTGTGCTGGGCACAGGATTTAAAGGTAAATGAAGCTTGAGTCCTGACTTGGAGCCTCCCAAGCAGAATGGGATTCATTGGTGTGTTTATTCATTTGCTCATTTGAACAGTAGTTTTTGAGCACTTACCAGGTGCCGGGCGCTGAAGTTGGCACGAAGCCTATGATGATGAACAAGAGAAGGGGTCACTGTCTGCGTGATGTAGCCGATCAACTCTAGCGCCAGATCTTCCTGCCTGACCTTGAAGGACTCTCTTCCCCTCTCTGGTCCCAGTTTCCCCACCTTTAATAAGATGAAGTCTTCAGATCTCTTCATCCTCCACCTTGTTCTGTTTGGTGCATACGTTTGTAGTCAAATCATTTTTTCCTGAGTCCATTCATTTTTTTCTCCCAATTTTATGGCTTTTATTTTCTTTGCTTAAAAAACTTTTTTTATTGAGGTGTAATTGACATGTAACTTTATATTGGTCTCAGGCGTACAACAGAATGATTTGACATTTATATACATCTTGAAATGGTCACCACAGTAAGTCCAGTTACCATCCATCACAATGTTAACTTTTAGGATTTACTCTCTTGGCAACTTTCAAGTCTGTTGTACAATATTATTGACTGTAGTTATCATGTTGGACATTACATCCCCATGATTTATTTGTTTTGTAGCTGGATGTTAACACCTCTTGACCCCACCCCACCCCCACCTTTCCCATTTTGCCCAGTTCCCAAAACCCTTCCCTCTGGCCATCACCATTCAGTTCTCTGTATCTATGATTTTTCCCGAGCCCATTCTCGATAGAGACGGGGTGGCGGAGGCTGTGATAGGCGGAATAGTGCCACGCCCCAAGATACTCACAGAACCTGTAAATGTATTACTTGACATGGCAAAAGAGACTTTGTAGCTGTGATTAAGTTAGGGGCTTGAGCTGGAGAGATGTTCCTGGGGCCCACTGTAATCACAAGGTCCTTGTAAGAAGGGAGGCAAGAGGATCAGTCAGAGAAGGAGATGTGATGCCAGAAGCAGAGTGAGGGGGAAATGTTTAAAGATGCTACACTGATGGCTTTGAAAGTGGAGGAAAAGGACCATGATCCAAGGAATGCAGGAAGCTTCCAATAGCTGGAAAAGACAAGGAAACAGAATCTCCCCCAGAGCCTCCAGAAGGAATGCAGCTCTGCCAACACCTTGATTTTAGGACTGCTGATCTCCAAAAATGAATGTGTGTTGTTTTAAGACACTGAGTTTATAATAATCTTTTAGTAATAGGAAACTAACACAGAGGCCAACCTTAAAGTCCTTTCCAGGGATCTCCAGCCCAGGGGATCCTCCAGGGCTCCTGGAATTTCCAGGGTCCTGTGTTTGCCATTCAACCCCTGGTTCTCTACGTGTGCTCGCGAGTGCTTGGGACACCAGGAGGTTGGATGAGGAGGTCACTGTGTGTCTTTGGGCAGGTTACTCAGCCTCTCTGGGCTTCTGTTTTTCCCTCTGTAAAATGTGGGTAAGAAGTGGACCTCTCAGGTGCCAGGGAGGATTCCGTGAACTAATACACAGAAGCATCTTGGCACGCAGGCTGGTATGTAATAAGTGCTTAGGAAGTGTCAGTATCAGTAATGTCATTTTATTTTTATTTAAAAATTTAAGAGTTTATTTGATCAAATATCACTTTAAATCAGGCAACATCCAATCTAGTAGATAAAAAAGAGCTCCAAGGAGCTACACAAAATGGAAAATTTTATAGGCAGAAGGGAGAAGGAACAAGGATGTTATACTAGGCAAAAAGCAGTGTGGTTGTTGCAAAGTTACTTTCCTTTAGGGGGTGGCAGGGGGCTTGCAGGCAGAGCACCTAACAAGTGCTGGTCAGGAGATTCTTTTGTTTTTTCACCGTTTAAAAATTTACATGTGTGTACTGTTCATTGTTTCAAGAACAGTTTAGAGCTTTAGCTTTTTAAACTTACATAGTTATCAAAGGAATAAAGCCAACCACAAAATAAGAATCAACAGAATGCAGTAATCCAGTCATAAAGGACAGTCAGATGTGCTCACACATATTCAAGAAATCAATCATCTAAGTTATAAATAATTAGTTCATTTGTGTCCTTTTTTTTTTAGATTCCACATATAAGTGATATATGGCATTTTTTGTTCTCTTTCTGGCTCCACTTAGAATGAGTAATATTATATATATTTTAAATGAACATATATTATTATGTAATAAAGAAATAGTAACCAGTGTTGAGTAAAGTTATTGCTGTCCTCAGTCAGACTAGAATAGAAGGACTTCATTGGAGCAAGATGGTCAGTGCCTGCCTGCCTCTGTGAGGCCGCCCACTGCAGCTCTGGCAGTTGCGTGCTCTGATTAGCAGGACCAGCTCCGGTTTGCTGAGCCTTTGCTCTGAGCCAAGCGAAGTGTTTCCCTCCCTGGCTTCACTGGATTCTCACAATGATGGTTCTCAGCCAGAAGAGATGGTGCTGTTACATGCTTTGTTTTACAGATGGGGACACTGAGGCTTGGGACGGGGATGTGAGCTCTGAGAGAGAGGCCCCAGGGCAGGTGAAGGGCGGAACCAGGGTTCCTATCAGATCTGTGTGAGGTCAAAGGTCGACAGCTTGGCTGAATTAGTCACTGCAGAGTTCAGAAGGAGGGAGGTGGTGGAGAAGCCTTGATAAAGGCCACGGTGGACAGTGAATAAATACAGAACAGAGAGGCAGGAGCCTCCAGGGGGTTATTCTTAAAGGATACAGCAGAAAGGCTGGTGTCCAGACTTTACCTTGATAACTGGATGAATGCTGGAGAATTCCACGTGCTTCCTTTTCCAAGAAGGATGAAGGTCTGTTGACTGGTTGCCAATGGGAATGTTTTTAGGGTGACAGGAATTTAGAATTCTTGAACTAAAAATAGTCTATTACGAGAGTTCACCAAGGACTCGGATGAACTGTTTCCCTAAGTAATCTGACGTCCACACAAGCTTGCAAAATCCCCACTGTGCACATGTCCGCCTGGCCAGTTGGAATTCTGGCCCCGTTTTCAGTGCCCTGGTATCCTCATCGTATGTTAGCTGTGACTTTCAATGATGGCTCTTTAATAAAAAAATCCTTTTAATTAGGGAACATTTCAAATATATAAAGTAAGTAGAGACATCCAGTGAGCCCGTGTATCATCATCCAGCACCAACAAACATCCCCCCAAAATCTGCCACTCTTGTCTCGTCTGTTCCTCCTCCCCTCCTCCCCCCTCCCACTCAGTGATGATCGGTTTTTATGGTTCTTTTTTTATGAGGTAAAATTTACATACATTGAAATGCACAGATCTTAGCTTTACATTCTTGACTAATGGATACACCCGCAGAACTCACATTCCCATCAAAATATAGAACACTTCTCCCTTCCCAGATGGTTCCCTTGATCTCCCTCCCCGCCAAGACAACCTCTGTTCTGATTTTTTTCACCTTGGATTAATTCTGCCTATTCCAGAACTTCCTATAAACGGAACCATGTAGTAGGCACTCTCCTGTGCCTGGCTTTTTTTCACACAGGATTCTGTCTGCCAGATTTATCCATGTGGTTGCTTGCCCTGGTAGCTTGCTCTGTTTTCTTGCTGAGTAGTAGTTGATTATATGAATGTACCACAGTTTGTTTGTTCATTCACCAGTTGACAGACATCTGGCTCATTTCCAGTTCTGGGCTGTGGGGAATACAGCTGCTGTGAACATTTGAGTACAAGTCTTGATGTGGACTGTGTTTTCATTTCTCTTGGGTAAATACCTAGGGGTGGAATGGCTGGATCGTATGGTAGGCACATGCTTAACTTTTTAGAATCTTCCATTTGTCTTCCGAAGTGGGCGAACCACTTTTGCACTCCCGTTGGCAGTGGATGGAAGCTCCAGCTGCTCCGCGCCCTCGCCTTTGGGATCTGATTCTGCTCTTTTCAGATGGGCTAATGGACGGATGGAGTTTCTGGAAGGTTTTATTTTTGCTGGTCAAAATAAACGCTTGTTGGGCGGCTGCTGTGTGGTCCAAAACTATGTTTGCTCCAGTTCCCGTTTCTTTGTCTTCCCAGAATTCCCTTCCCAATGATGGTGGGGGTGGGTGGGCTGGTAGAGGGGAGGTTCCTAGGGGAGGCATGGTCACAAAAGATCGAGAACTGTGGTTCTGAGGGAGGAACCGGGGGTTTGCCCCCTGCTCCATCTCTGCTCTCCCCTGGGATTCCGGGCCTGATTTGGAGTGGCCAGGGGCCCGAGTGTCCTGACCTCCCTTCCGGAGCTGACAGCCTTGGAAGCTGCTCCCCTCCACTTCCCATTTTGTGGGGGCCTCAGCTGTTGTCACCTCTGGTGGTGGCACATTGTGTGACTGCTGCCCCAGGCCATGGAGGCTGTGTGTCTGGAGGTCCAAGCCCACTGGGACCTCTCTCTCTTCTCTACAGATATTGGCCCGGTGACCCTCACAGCGGACCCAGCGGTGTTTCAGAGGGAGCTGAGAGAACTCTATGTGCAGGTGGGCTGCCCCGCCCCTGGCTGCTGGCCCCCTGTGGCCTTCTTCCCAGTCCATGCCAGAGGCCAGGGTCTTTGTCCCACTCAGAGGCCAAGATGGTGCTTCCTGCAACCGCCATGACCTGCCTCCCAGCTCTGCCTGGGACCTGCTCCAGCTTAGGGGTCCTGGAGATTCTGTACTTCTTAGGGTTCCTTCCTTTATTCAGTGAACCAAATACCCACAGGAGTCCCTGTGCCTGGCACATAGTAGGTGCTTATTATTTAGGGCATGGATGCAGGGGTGGAAGGAAGAGGTATGGGGTAGCTGAGGGAGGATCCAAGAGGGGTCAGTTGGGAGCCCCCAAACCAAGCCCAAGACTGGGTCAGATGCCCCATGGCCACCTGGGCCTCTTGGCCACAGTGAACACCCTGGCTGAGCATCTGTCTTCCCCGCTCTGGCTTCCTGTAGACAGGGGCCCCTAGGATCAGTCTAGTTCCCTGCCAAGCCCCCCAGGGCCCAGAACAGGGCTCAGCACACAGAAGGAATGAGTGAACCAAGGAGAGAAGTGTTTACTGAAGTTACTGTATGCAAATCCTGCTTCTGGTGCTGGGTGCGTGAGCCTGGGATCGGCTCCCTTCCTGCAGAGAGATCCTGGCTGGTGGGCGGGGTGGGGAGGGCTGAGCGTTTATTTGGGATCAGTTCCAGGGCAGGCTACAGCGAGGACTCAGGGAGGCGACTTTGAATGCTTTCCTCTGCCCGCCCCCCGCCTCTCCTTCTGGCGACCAGTCTACCCCTCTGTCTTCCAAGCCTTGGCTAACACGTGGCTTCTCTGGGGCATCTGTGAGACGCCCCGGTGGCTCCCGTCCCTCCTGTCCCACTTGTAGCACTCATCACTACGTAATTAGATGATCGTGTTGTGCTTGTTGGAGTCTGCCTCCCATCCAGACTCCACGGGAGGGGCCGTGTGGCTCAGGCGTGGGTGAGTGAGTGAGTGATACATGAAGCAGGTCGGCTGCTACCCTGGGCCTCAGGGAAGGGAGAGGCTGGGGCCCTGGCTTGCCCCTTGGACGTGCAGGACAGAGACTGCTCGAGGGGACCCCCACCTCCCATTGGTTTTGGGGGTATCCCTGGGTGGGCCCCCCGCAGGGAGGAGGTAGGTGGCAGCCAATGATGTGTCTTGTCCTGCAGGGAGGCGGCGACTGCCCAGAGATGAGCGTAGGGGCCATCAAGGCCGCCGTGGAGGTCGCCAACCCTGGCTCCTTCATCTACGTCTTCTCGGACGCCCGCGCCAAGGACTACCACAAGAAGGAGGAGGTGCTGCGGCTCCTGCAGCTTAAGCAATCGCAGGTGAGCGACCACGTGAAAAAGCTGGGGTCTCCGCGGGCAGCCCCGAGCCCCCCACCTGGAGAGTGGAGGATGGCGCTTCTCTGGCACAGCCTGTGTCCAGCCTCCGCCAGCCATGCCGGCCAGCCCTGCGAACAAGCTGGGCTGTGAAGCTGTGAAGTCCAAGTGTGTTCTCATGCTCCGGCCCCGCCCACCGGGCCTCCTGTCTCCCTGGCGAGGCTGGGTCCTGATAAAGACCACGCCACCGGACTCCTTTCACACCCTGTCAAGAGTCCGTGCAATCCATCTTCCTCCTGGCGTCGCCTCTGCTCCCCGTCGCCCGTCTCCTGTCGCCTGAGGGTCTGGAAGACAAGATGCTGGGGTTTTGTCCCATGCTTTCACAGTGAGGGCTGGGGGAGGGGACATGTGCGGGGGAGGGGACATGTGCAGGGCAGGGTGAGGGCCGATCCCATGGACATCCTGGGGGAAGACCTCGAGGGCTGGGAGACCCCTCTGTTCTCCCGTCTGGAACAGACTTGGCTTCTCCACGGTTCTTCTAGCTCTGGGGCCACTTGGAGCGGAGGTGATTTCCATTCCCCTCCTTATAGATTTAATACAGCTCCCATTTATTGAACACCTACTGTATTCCTGGCCCTGTGATGAACACCTGACCTGCATCGGTCCTGACCCCCACGGGGTGGATACTTGTCATTCTCATTTAACAGACGCATCGCCTGAGCCCAGAGAGAGAAAGGGGCTTTCTCCAAGTCATTCCTCCCTGGTCCCAGCCCTACCGCTCATGCCTGAAGAAGACGGCGGGGAAGCCGTGAGTCAGGCTGCCTGTCTGTCTCCTAGGTGGTCTTCGTGCTGACAGGGGACTGCGGCGACCGCACGCATCCTGGCTACCTGGCCTACGAGGAGATCGCAGCTGCCAGCTCTGGGCAGGTGTTCCACTTAGACAAGCAGCAGGTGACCGAGGTGAGCCTGCGCTAACACCCCGCGTCTCTGGGCGGCTTTGCCCGGTGGCTGACTGCCATCACAGATGGGCAGCGCTGAGCGCTCGGCGCCCGGCAGGCGCGGGAAGCCTGGTCCACGCTCAAGGCTTTGTGATAGCATCTTGTTGAGCCCTCTCACCCACCCCAAAGGCAGGTGCTGTAGGTTTCTCAGTTTTGCAAGTAAAGCAACTGGGACTTGAAGGAGTAGCCTGGGTTTTAGCGTGTGTCTCCCAGCAGGTCCAAGCTGGCAGGACGGATCTAGCAAAGCTTGGCAGAAATGGATATGTGTGTGTGTTTGGGGGGTGCTTCTCCCCAGAGTCGGGGAACCCAGGGTTGGTGGAGGAGCATGTAGGGGGTCTGTCAGATTCAGACTGTGTTGCTGGGAGAGATAGTCCTGCTTGGGGACGTGGCAGGGAGGGGCTTGCTCGGCCCTGGCATGCAGGGCTGCCAATGGCCCGGCACTGACCAGGAGTCTGCATCCTCATCTCGGTCTTTGACCGAGTGCCTGCCCTTCCTCCCCTCCAGGCTCCAGCAACTGCTCAGGTGTCTCCCTGCTTCCCCTCTGCCCCACACGTCCGTTCCTTCTCAGGAGCCAGAGGGACCCTTTCAGAGACCCTTTCAGTCTCTCAGGAAAGAACAAGAATGCCCATTTCCATGGTGTAAATACTCCTACTCTGGCTAGTTTCAAGCTCCCATCATGAAGTCACAGGGCAGAGTTGGGAGGTGACGCTCACAGTTAGCTTTCTTGAGCCTGTATGAGCTGGCTCCTGCACCCCCCAGATCCTCTAAAACAAATCTGACCAACAGGTCCCTCCCCGTTGTCCCCCAGAGAAGGTCTAGATCCTTATCTGAGTTCCCCCTCTCTGAGCACATCACCTGTATCCTCCTTTTGCCCTATATTGCTGTCTCTGCTCTTTCTTCAGTGCCGTGTGCCTTTCCTACCCCAGGGCCTTTGCTCATGCGGCTTGTTTTTCCAGCTCCTCCCTGCCGGCTCCTTCTCATCTTCCCAGTCTTAGCTGAAATGCACCTCGTCAAGGAGACCTTCCTCAATTTCCTGTCAAGATTAAGCTTCCTTTCATTACACTCTCCCAGCTCCCCGTGCTGCTTTATATCATTGTCATTTTACAACCGTGCGATTATTTAATGCCGCCAGGCTGTGAGCTCCCTGAGAGCAGGACCTTTAAGGTCCTCTTTGCTGCCGTTTCCCCACCAACATGTAGCAGGTGCTTGGTAAGTAGCTGGAGGATAGACATGGGGTCCCTTGTGCCTGAGGAAGAGGAAGGCGAGAGGAGCCGCATCTCTGAGGCCACCGTGGCCACCAGCCCTGCTGCCGCCTCCGGGAGAGAGTTTCGTGCTTTGTGTATTTACGGTCTCCAGGGCCATGTTTAGGTTAGCGCCTTCCTCTCTGTTGACAGAAGGCGTTTATGGTTCTTTGAGACACAGTGGGATTTATTTTTTTGGCATGTCAGCCTGCTCTGGCACCGAGCTGCCCAAGCCGGGAAGGGAGGCATTTGAGTGGGGTGATGGCTTGATCCTTGTCTTAGGGGTGTCCTGTCTGGGTAATTGCTCGGAAACTGGGTTCCTGCTGGGGGGAAATCAGACATCAGGCAGCTGGGCGAGGGGGTCGGAGGATGGCTTGCGCAGATGTGGGGCTGGGTTCCCTCAGCCTCTCCCTCAAGGCTTGGAACCTGGGGAGAACCCCTGGCTCCTGGCCATGGTGCCAGCCTTCTGCCATCGGAGCCTGGCTGGGCAGCACACATCTGATGCGGTGGGACCTCTGATGGCCAGGACTGGCTGCCCCTGGGTAGAGGCCGGAGTCCCTCTTCTCCGTGGGCAGAGCTCTGTCATTCATTAGCTTCATGCCTCGTACCTGGCGCCTTCCAGATCAGGAGAGGGAGCGATGCCTTTGCCCAAGCCGGGGGGCTCCAGCTGGGAGGGCTCCTCAGAGGTTGCACAAGTCCCCACACCGTGCATGCGCAGTTGGTCCTTTTAGCCTTTCAAAGTGCGTCCAGTGTGGCAGGAGCGACACGTTCTGCGACCTCGCTTCCCTTGGCTTACTGAGCACCTGCTGCGTGCGGTGCAGGTCTAGGTGCTGGATGCAGAGAGATAACCTGTCAAGCTTGGGTCCCAGTGCTTCTGGGCATCTCGCTTTTTCACCTTTGAAATTCTGAGGTAACTAGAGGAAGATGGAGATCCTCTCCCCCAGCAGGCGGAATTTGGGGATTTCACCATCCTTCCACAGACAGGGAGGTGGGCTTGGGCCCGCCCTAGAGATGCGCATTTTCAGTTAAGACTTAGCTAGGTCCGAGAAGCTCCTGGCCCCAGCACATCTTCCTCCAGCTCAGATGCAGCTCAGCGTCCTGTCACCAGCTCCAGCAGGATGGGTCAGAATTGCCAGGAAAACCCATGGCCCTGCAGCCTTCTCGGGTCCTAGGAAGTCCCATTCTGGGGGTTCAGACCCTTTCTCAGTCCAGCACCAGCAGGTACAAATACGACAAGTTGCCCAGAATCTGGGCATGACCCGGGGAAAAGGTGAACACTTTCTGAGACAGTGGGGGGCAGGGAGGGGAGATCTGACCAGGTGGTTCCGATTAACAGATCAAGAGGCACCGGCCCTGGAGATGACCTCATCCTGGACCCTTCCCAGAGGAGGCGGTGTGGTGGGGGGTTAAGGTCACATGCTGGCTTCGGACACCAGCTCCGCCACCAGCCTGCTCTGTGACCTTTAGCACAGCACTTAACCTCTCTGGGCCTCCATTTCCTCGTGTGTGCAGTTGGGTAATGAAGACCCCTGCGTAAAGAGATGGTGGCAAGGGTGGAAGGAAGACCTCTGGACGAGGCCGGGCACCAGAAAGCCCTGGGTCGGGGTTAGGGGTGGCTGTACCCCCAGTCCCTGTGCTTCGGTGTGGAGCGCAGAACACACAGCTCCCCAGCTCCAGCGAAGCCCCCTGCAGAGTGAGAGCTCTCGCTGGAAGGTAGGCCCAGGGACCAGGGCCCAGTGGTGCCCAGGTGGCAGAGGCGGTGCTCTTTCTCCATCACTGTCCGCTGAGCTTCCTGGCAGAGGAATCCAGCCCTCAGTCTTCTGATCTGTGGTTCTTGAGACCCAGTCAGTCCCCGTCCCCCCCCCCACCGCCACTGCCCCACTTCCCTTCTCCGCTTCCTCAACCATCCTGGCTGTCAGATGTCCTGGGCGGAGCCTCAGGGGATGATTTATCTGCCTTGAATGGCTGAACAGCAACCATCTGGCCAGGGTAGCAGTTCCAGATTCTCTCATTCCTTCCCATCAGCGGCAGAGAGTTGAGCCCCAGTGCATTGCTGACTCCCAGGCCCCCGGGTCCTGCTAACATCTGGAAGCCATTACCTTCACCAAATAAACATTAAGCTTGCTTGATGAAGGCTCTCTGCTCAGAAGTCTCCTTCTTCTCCAAGCCCTGGGGCCATTGCCGGGTCCAGAAAACTTTGGCCCCAGGCCTGGGTCTGCGGGGGTCTGGCCTTGCTGGGGGCAAGAGGGTCAGCACCTCTAGCTCCCGAGTGGGTGATGATGTGCTTGTAGGACAGGCCCCACAGGCAGGCCGACTCCCGCCGGGGTCACTGGCCTTCTGTGCCATCTCAGCCCTCTCCAGTAGCCTGAACTCCTGGGCATCTTCTCTCCCTCAAAACATCCTAGAAGGAGCTTGTAATGAGAGTTGCAACACAGTGGCGGCTGTGTCTTGTCTGGGTTAATTGTCAGCCAGTGCTGCCACCACCTCCTGGCAGCTCTGCTGCTGACTCCTGACAAGGCCTGGCCCCGGGGGAAGAGGACAGTGGTCACAGAGCTGTTGCTCATGTCAGGAGGATTGCCTCGCTTATTTCGCCAGCTTCTGTCGGCCACTCCAGCTGGGAGCCTTGGCTGCTTCTCACTTCCAGTCCACCCCCGCACAGACTAAGAGCCTTCTCCTCATTTCTGGACAAAGACAGGTGGGATCTTTTCAAGAGAAACATTAGTTAGGAAGTTAGGCAAAGCAGAAGCATGAAGTAGCTCCAAGTATAAAAACAGTTGCATTTTCAGAACACAGAACTCTTATCCTGTGATAACTGAAATTTCGCTGTAAAATCTAAGCACAGTTGTTGCAGCTCTGTCTGATCAAAATGTATTTATTTTCCAAATCTCGGGCGATTCTTCTGATTCCCTTCTGTTCCCTTTCCCTTCTGTGGAGGATCACATGGTAGGCAGAGCTGGAGGACTGTGATTTAAAGCAAGGATGACCAATACGTAGCATGCCAGACACCACTTTCTAATTCCACATTCATGGCAGACATTGCTAATCAATCACAGAACTATTTCTAATTGAGGCTAAATGTGGCTTTGCATTTCTCCAAACAGGATTCCAGGAAGCCACTTCCAACTGATTAGAGTTGGCAAGCAACAGGATACCCCTGTGTTGCTCAGATATGCATTAAAGTCATGGCATTCTTTTTAAATGATTTTCACTTTTAAAAAGTACTATGAAGAGTGTCAAAGATATAGAAAAGTGAAAAAAAAAAGTACCAACTAGATTCAGCAATGAACATTTTTGCTCTGCTTGCTTCATCTCTCTCTTTCTGTACTTTTTGTTGAATCATGACACCTTATCTGTAAATAATTCAGCATGGATTAAAAAAAAGGTATTCTCCAACATGACCCACAATATCACCTAATAAAATTAATAGTACTTTGTTAGTGTCGTCTGATGCCAAATTTCCCTATTTGTCCTCAGAACAGCAAATCAAGATGTAGTCAACGGCTGTGCATTTCGCTTCGTTGTTATGTACGTTAGATCTCTTTAAACCTGGAGTAGTCTACCCTTTTTTCATGCCACTAACTTGTTGGAGAGTCGTTGATTGTACCATGTCCCAAGTTTGATCACTGGGTTAAGGTGGTGACAGCCAGCTCTCTGCATTGTAAGCCATTAGGGTTTCCCCTTCTGACTCAAGTGATCTGTGAGGTAACAGTGGGCTCCCTGTGGACCTCCAGTTCCCAGGCAACCTTTCATCTCACGGTTTTAGCATCTACTGAAGATGCTTGCCTGAAACAATGATTTTTTAAGGGGTTGCATCATTCCTTCCACATTTACTGATGGGCCTTCTTTTGTGAAGAGCTTTTGCTCATCAAAAGCGATGATTTGGTTTCTCTGAAGCACAATTCCTATTGAAAAAGTGAGGACCGCACTTCATTCTTTCTCTTTCGTTAATAAGTTGCCTTCGTTGGTGGCAAATGAAGTTTTATTCTTTGAATTTTGCTTTCTTTTTTGCATAGTATTATGGGAACATAGATTACGTAAGTCAATGTGTTTTGATTGATTACAGTCATTATTCTTTTGGGGGCTCACTTTGTCCGAAATTTAGCCAGTGGGAGCTCCTTGAAACTGGTTCCTGTGTCCTTTTGATGTGTTCCCATTAGTCTTTGAGAACCTCCTTGCTTTATAAATTTACCAGTCGTTCCAGACTTACCTTATAAATTGTCTGCCCGAGACCTGGAATCAGCCACTTCTCCAAGGAACCCTACTGGGAGATGGTACTTAGAAACCACTGGCTTCTAAATTCACGCAGAGTGAATTCATATATAAATAAAATACTTGGAGCTAAAATACACTTGGCTGTAAGAGAAAACCTTGGTTGAGAACACATGAACATACTTGTTTCCTTGCTTCATCCTACCAGGGACACAAAACAGTTTCACAATCACAATACGGATAATTCTGCCAACTTACAGCTACTAAATAAAGATTTCTTTGCACTTGTTTTGTCCTCCCGCTGAGAGATTTCCGTTGACCCCCTTGGTTCCAGATTCACTTGGAGGCATTCTTTTCCCTCCAGTTGGTGCTTATGATACCAATTTGTCGTAAATCAGTTCTTGTTTCATTTTGGTTCAGTTTTAGGGTTTGCACAGGTTGCTTCTTGAAGTAACTTAGCCTGGAAAGAGATGGCTCAGACCGGAGCCCCCGTCCCCACGCCCTGTTTCCTGGTTTTCTTACTGGAACCTGGGGGGCTCCACTTTCACAAAAGAGGAGGTATAAACTTGGGTAGGGGACGGTGGGATTGAGTGAGACCTCTGCATCTGTCAGGCAAGCCTGGGACCATGTTCAGGAGGCGTGTGCTCTGCCGTGTCACACACAGTGACCATACATCCTGAACACCCACTCTGCAGCCCCTGAACTTGGGACACAGCAGAGGGTCTCTGCTCTCACGAGGCTCCCAGGCCAACAGGAGAGATGGGCATGAATCTAACCAGAGTTGGTTGATAAAGAGGATGCAGGGCATCTCTTTTTTTCCCCTTTTTTGGGGGTGGTGGTGGTGGTGGTGATTATGTTTATTGATTTATTTTTCTTAATGAAGGTCCTGGGGATTGAACCCAGGACCTAATGCGGGCTTGGCGTGCACTCTACCACTGAGCTATACCCTCCCCACCCCAGGGCGTCTCTACAAAAAGAACAGCATGTGTGGTGGGGGCTGCCTAGGGTGACATGGGGGGTCCAGCCCAGCGAATATGGGAAGAGTCAGGGGCACAGTGACCTTGGGTCAGGTTGGGCAGGTGAACCACAGAACATGGAGTCTTGAAGACCATGGTAAGACTTGGAGAAACTAAATAATTTATTTCGTGCTCAATGTGTGCCGTCTTAGACTGGATCCAGGGCTGTGCACATGGGGTCCATGCACTCAGGGGGGTGGTCTTGAGGGAGTTTGAGAACCCCCTAAAATCATATTCTAAATGTGTACCTGATTGGTGTGGTATTCTGGAGAGATTACCTGTTGCCTGGTTTTCAGTGGGACCTCTCTAAAACAGTAAGATTTTAGAGTGAATGAGCAATTGCAGAAACAAAGGATGTTAGATTTCTCTGTTGTGGAAGGGTCAGGTGGAGACTGTCTTTGCAGCAGATCCTCTCAGTCCTGCTTAGAGAGCATGGGGCCTGGGTAGGGATGAGGTCTGAGGCTCCTTGGGCGAGGGATGGTGAACCACATTGGTCTGGGGGAGATTCCAGATCTCCAGTGTTCATCAAAGTGTAAGAAGCATCAGGGGGGCTTCCTGGAGGAAGTGATGGGTGTCATAGAAGTTGGCCATGTGAAGGAGGAGGGAAGAGTCTTCACAGTGGAGGGGCACCCTGTCCTCGTTCCCTCCAAGCTGGGGCTTCTGGATACCTCCATTCAGGTGTCACAGCTCCCAGCCCACTTGTGAATCAGGTCTAATATAGGGCAGTGGGGACTGAGGTGGTCTCAGGTGACCTGGAAAGACTGTTTGCTGCCTAAAACCCACTGGGGGACTGGATTCTGCTCATAGTTGGAAGCCTGTTAGGGACCCGCCTCCTTTGGGCCGGACACAAGGAAGATGTCACGGGCACTTCCTGGCATCAGCTTCTCACACCTGTCTCCCAGGTGCTGAAGTGGGTGGAGTCAGCAGTCCAGGCCTCCAAGGTGCACCTGCTGTCCACGGACCATGAGGATGGTGGCGAGCACACCTGGAGGATCCCCTTTGACCCCAGCCTGAAGGAGGTCACTATCTCCCTGAGCGGCCCGGGGCCTGAGATCGAAGTCCGAGACCCACTGGGTACGTGCGCCCCAGGCTCACCTCCTCTTTGGCCATAAGACCGAGCTGGGAGTCCAGGATGGGACAAAGAGAGAGGCTCCAGGTGGAGGAGGGTTTGGATCCAAGGATCCGGGAGCGAGGAGGGCAGGGAGGATGCTGAGTGGAGGGCAGAGAGGGCGCCCCTGCTGGGTGAGGAAGCAGGGAGGCCATTAGCAGCCAAGCAAGGGGAATTCAAATATCGACAGTCCCTGGGCTGCAAGGTTCACATGGTGTCTTCCCCACAATCTCTCAGTGGAATCCTACAGTGGCCTAGAGAGTTGGTTGGGGCAAGAATTAGTGGCATACTGGGGAGATGGGGAGCTGCGACTCTCCATCGGAGGTGGAGTGACTTGTCAGGGGCCCCCAGGGTCAGTGTGATTTAGACCTGGCCACTTGGCCCCATGGTGCTTCCAGGATGTCCTGAGTGCTCAGGTCTAGAGGCCACGTGTACAGCCTGCACCTGGGGAGGAATGAGGTTGGAGAGCAGAATGAGATGGGGGCCCAAGTACTGCCAAAGGCCTCGCGTCAATTCCTCTGGGAAGCCGGAGACTGGTGTTTGGAGGGCTGTGGGTTGCTGGGGACAGGGCAGGGCCTCTGTTGCACCCAGGAGAGGGTCAGGGACTAAGCAGTCCTTGGGGCTTCCACAGGGAGGATCCTGCAGAGGGACGAGGGCCTCAACGTGCTCCTCAACATCCCTGACTCGGCCAAGGTCGTGGCCTTTAAGCCTGAGCATCCGGGGCTGTGGTCCATCAAGGTAGGGGGCCTTGGGTTCCCAGGGTTGGGGAGACCAGCATCACTGAGCTGAGACACCACCTTCCTCCTGTTTGGGTCCTGGGGAGCCTGGGCCCTGGGAAGCTGAGGGCTGGCGCATGGGCAGTGATATGGGCATATCAGTAGAAGGGCCAAGGACAGAGGAGGAGTATTCTGCTTTGCACCAGTGACAGGAAGTAGAGTGATTTGGGGTTAGTTAGAGAACATCTAAGGATTTGGAGAAGCCACCTGAGTGTCCAGAGGTGGGGACCGAGCTGGTCTGTGGTTCATAACTTTGTCCTGTGAAGAATACACAAAAGAAGCAAGGGTGACCTTGGGCTCAGAGGGACGGGACTGGCAGGGGGAGCAGGGTCTGCTCTAATCTGCAAGGTGCTGGGGGCCTGGGCCTGGGGGCAGGCTGGGCTCCCGACAGAGTTTCCTGGGATGGGGCAGGCTGCTGCCTCAGAAGGACACAGCTCTTGCTGCTCAGGCAAACATTTATGGAGCCCGTCCTGGGCACCAGGCTCACTGCTCAGTGCTACAGGCGAAGCAGCGGCATCGACCCCTATCCTTCAAACTCTGAGCATCTTTGAGCCAAGGTCTCTCTTGAGGAAGGGAAGGCAGGGGTTAGACGTGCAGGGAGACGGCCCGGGCCTGTGGCTGTTGTTGAGGGGCGTGGGAAAGGCAGGGCAGCTTCAAGAGTCTGTTCAGCACAGTGCGGGAGCTGGGTTTCTTTCACTTCGTTTGGGGAGCATCGTGCTGTGCCACCAGGGTGCAGGTAAGTTGCTCACGTATCTGCAAAGGCGGAAGAATTCCAGCTACTGACTCCAGGCCAGGTCAGCTCGGCACCTCCTGCCTGGAGCTGGGCTGCTGGGGTCAGACGCCCGGGTGACGTGGGCCGGGGCCTGTGCTAGGTCTACAGCAGCGGCCGCCATTCGGTGAGGATCACGGGCATCAGCAGCATCGACTTCCGAGCTGGATTCTCCACTCAGCCCTCCCTGGACCTCAACCACACCATCGAGTGGCCCCTGCAAGGTACCGTGCTCCTGGCCCTTGGGCGATGCAGGGCCGCCTTCGGGAAGTGCAGGCAGCTTTGGGGGGGCCATCCATGAGCCTGTGACCATGGAGTGGGCCCTGCATAGGCGAGGTCCAGCCTCTCACATCACTGTGAACCGCGCCCAGGGCCAGCGCCCTCTCTGTCGGCTCCAGCCCAGGTGCCCCTGGGATCATTTACCTTTAGAACGTCTTCCCTGCCACCCAGTGCCTCCAGGACCTCATGCTGTCCCCTCTACTACTGAATTCACACCTTTCCCTTTGTCTTTGTCAAGACTTATCTGTCTAGAGCCCCACTTCTTCAGTTTTCCTGTGAACATCAGGCTAGTCTAATGCATTCACAGGTGCTTGAGCTGATAGCTTACCTGAAAAGGGGAACAGTGTCTTACTCCAAGGAAGTGAGTGTCCGATGGTTGTTTAGAGATCCTGAAGGCTGAAGAGGGGGTGGGTAGCCTGGGGGGATGTTGGGGTTGGAGGCAAAGGATCAGTTTTCTGATTAGAAGCCGCCCACTGGGGTCCAAGGTTGCCTCTATGCCCCCATTGTGGTTCCATCTGGGGAAGGCTGGGCCCCAGAGCAGGCAGGGGCTTCTGGCCCAGGCTGCCAGAGCTCCATGCTAGAAAATGCCATCTGGTAGTCAGAGGAGGGGTCCCAATTTACAGTTTTGAAAAATATGGTCCCTTGCCATGGAGCCGGCCATTCAGAGGATTTTGCTGGGACCAGCTGAGCAGAAGGATGGGGAGGGACCTAGATCAGGTCCCACTAACTCTGCACCAAGGGTGTGTGCTGGACTGTTAGGGCTTTTCTTCAAGTCTGTGTCTCCTCTAATGTTTGTCATTCTTGTCAGCCCTGGCTGGTTTCCCCATCAGGACCAGCAGTAACATCTTCAGAATGAAAAGGGGGATGCTTGCTCATTTTGTGTCTGTTTTTGCCAATAGCAGGAAGGGGGAGAGGCAGAGAAACTTAGTTCCTATTCTAAAGCCAAGAGAGAAAAGAAATCCTAAACGGAGTTCTACAGTGGCGATTGAAAACCGAACAGTCCCCAGTGGAAGAGGGTGAAGGGGGCCAGATGGGACCTTCTTTGTTTTCTGCTTTCAATAAAAATGAGGGTCCAAAGACCTTAATAAAAGAGTGAGAAACAGCAGGGCAATTGCGAACGATATATAGCAATTGGCACTTGGCCTCAGTGCCAGGGGCACCGGCGAGTGGGGGAGGCTGCGGCTAAGTGGACAGTGGGGGCCCAGGTCATGGGAGCAGCTGCTACATGTCATCGGCTGATGGTTGCCACGTAGGAATGGAGCCCAGAACCGACACACTTGATTGTTCAAAGGAATCTGGGCCTCCTGATTCACATATGCCCTTTCTAGATTGTTTGGTATTTAAAAAATTTTTTTAAGGTATTTCATGGACTACAGATTTCACATCCTCTGGTCCCTGGTTTATGATCCATGAGAGGAGAAGAACGAATAACTACTGTTCCCAAATCAACTAAGGAAATTATGAAAGCCAAGTCTAGTTTTGTCTTTCCTGTGATAGTGTGGAAAGTACATTTTCATCAAGATAGAAATGGAAACCAAAAGAAAGCTAAACTTGGGGAAAGGGTGGGCAGGAGTCAGCATTCCCAAACTAGGGCGTATATCTCACCAAGGCTGGTCCCAGGGCCTGTCTGACCACGGTCAACACCAGAGTTAATGGTGGGGGGATGCCCCTCCCCCGTTCCGCCCAGTGAGAGCCCCAGCCTGCGGAGGAGAGGTGATGCAGCCACAGGAAGCCATGGGTTGGAGGGACAGTGGTGTTTCAGGACCACGGACAGTAGCAAGCCCCTCCCACACCTCTATCCTCACCCTAGCATTCGTTGGCACAGGGAAGAGAAGGTGAGGGAGCAGGGAAGGCGGGCCAAGCAGACTGACTGTGGTCCTGGGGCCCCTGCTTGGGAGGATCGTGGAGCCCAGCACAGATGCCAGCACCTCTTTCCTCGTCCTTCCTTCTGCAGGGGTGCCCATCTCCCTGGTGATCAACTCCACGGGCCTGCAGGCGCCCGGCCGCCTGGACTCAGTGGAGCTCTCACACAGCTCAGGGCGGTCCCTCCTGACTTTGCCCACGCGGCCCCTCTCCAACGGATCTACCCATCAGCTGTGGGGCGGGCCGTCCTTCCACACCCCCAAGGAGCGCTTCTACCTCAAGGTGAAGGGCAAGGACCCGGAGGGGAACCTGCTCCTCCGTGTCTCCGGAGTTTCCTACAGTGGGCTGTCCCCAGGTGAGTGAGTGACTCTTACCACCCCCAGCTCCCTGGCTCCTTTGGAAGCCTGTTTCTTCCTGGAAACCTTTTCAGATTAGATTAGGAAATGTTTGTTCATTAAACTTCTGTCGGCAGCAAGCTTTGCAAGGCAGCATGTTAAGTACTGAGATGCTTTAGATGTAGTCCTCAGCTCAAGGATTTACTACAAAATCCTCCATCCATGCATCCATCCATTTACCCATGCATCCTGTTTATCCAGCCAGCCATCCATCTGTCCATCCATCCATCTGTGTATTCAGCATTCATTTTGTGCCCGTCATGGTGCTAGACACTGTAGACAGCAGAAAGCAGGGCCGTGGGTGCTCTTCCATCATCCTAATTACTGTCAGAATCATGGTAAGGGGGGAAGAAATAGCTCAGTGGTAGGACACGTGCTTAGCATGCACTAGGTCCTGGGTTCAATCCCCAGTACCTCCATTAAAAAAAAAAAACTTGTGGGCATCATAATCATGGTAATTCTAGTCTGGTTACCATTTTGAGCACTTCCCAGGGGACGGTCCTGGGCCAAGCACTTGCCCTGCATTAGCCCATTGGATGCTTACAGCAGTTCTGAGCTGTGTCCCCATTTTATAGCTGAGGAAGTGGAGGCCACCCACTTCACAGGGCTGCTCGGAAGGTTCCATCAGCTAATACACATAAGAAGACGGCTCTCGGGTGCTCAGAGGCTGCACCTGATGTGGGAACTGTGGACTAGGGCCTTCCACATGTGGCAGCTGCTGTGACTGTAATATTGTAGAAACAAGTCATTTTATGGCCCCATCTTTGACCATGTTGTGTTGGTTCCCACATGTATGGCCTTTGGTGGTTTCTTGTGTGTCCCTGAGGTCTCCCCATCCAGGCTAGATGTTCCCAGAAGGCAGGGCAGAGTCTTTGGCTTTCCAGATGCCTTTGGTCCTGGCAGGGCGGTGGGGGGTTCTGAGCTCACTGGCCATCAACCTCTTTACTGGGCTCCCTTCCTTCCTCCCGCCCATGCTGCCCCGCCCCGGCAGTGGCCTGGGAGCGGCTCACAGAGGTGGGTGTCAGTGATGTTCCAGCATCAGCTTTGCTGAGGGGGCTTACACTCCCCTGACCACCTCGCCCAGGGATGCAGGGAGGGCGCCAAGGTGCCATGTGGAGGTGAAGGACTTTAAGGACCTGAGTGGGGCAGGGCAGGGCAGGGTGAGGGGCTTGGGACCCCTTCTTTTAGCCTCCTGGCCTCCACTCCCCTGCTGTGGCCCCGGGTTCCTCCTCCCTTGGCCTTTAGAGCTTGGAGGAGGAAATTTCAGGAGGGAATTTCAGCGGGGGGAGTAACTGCCTCTTCCCTGTCCTTTCAGGTGGATCCAAGAGTTTGGAGTTTAGCTCTGGCTTTTGGGCTCCATGTCACTCTAGATGACAGTGAGGGGTTTGGTTTAGGTTTCTGCTGCTTCCTCTCCCTTCCAGATCTGGGAGGCTGGAAGTTTGAGAGCAGGAGGCTCTGGGTTTGGAGACATGGGGATGGAGAGGGCTGGACTTGGGGTCCACGGGCTGTTTCAGCCCCAGGAAGAGGGAGCCAGAGCTGGTCCTGCAGAGGCTTCCAGTGTGTGGGGGTGAGTGGTGGCTGCTCTGCACACAGCTGAGGACGTGGCTGGATGGTCCGACACCCCTCTCCCCTGGGATGTGGCTGGGAGCCCATAGCATGATGTCACCCGCCACCCTCCCACCCCAGCTCTGTGCTCGGAGGAGGTCTGGCACATTGTCTCACCCTCAGAGCATCTCTGGTGGGGATGGGAGAGAGGGCAGCACAAGGGTTGAGCGCACGCCCACAATCACCCAGCGAGGCCCTGATGGCCCGAGACCGACCTTGGGGGACAGTTCTCAGACTTCTCCACTGAAGTAATTCCAATAGCCAAGGAAAGAATTGTGTGTCACCCCAAGGCCAGGGTCAGTCGAGGAGGGCGGTGGTGTCTGATGGGGGTCCCAGGAGGCTCACCACAAAGCTGTGAGATTTCATTGAAGTCTCTTGGTTTATCTCAAAAATGCGTGTGAATTTTATATTCACAGCCACGCTCCAACTATGCTTATTTTTACATTAGAAAGGGCTTCCCTCCAAAACTTTGAGTGAAACTGACCCTCCAGGCAGGCGAGCACTTGCACAGCCCCACCCACAGCTCTGGAGAGTCTGTCTGGGGAGCATTTCATCAGATTTCAGGGCTGGTCTGACTTCTCTGTCCCGTACAGTTGAGAAAATGGTGGCTCAGCCTGGTCCATCCTGGCTAGTCTTCTCACAAACCATAACAACCACAGGAGCTTTCGTCGACGGAGCTGGCTGTGCCACATGCAGATGCCAAGTGTTTTCCACGCTTTGTCTCTTACCAACTCCTCGCGGTGACGCAATGATGTCAGTAACGCAATTAACCTCCTTTTACAGAGGTGGAAACTGATGCTCAGGGAGGAGATGCTACCTGCTCTCACTGGCCACCAGATGGTGGAGTCATGGGTTGAATCCTGGCCTCCCAGCCCCTGCCTCATCCCTCTGGGTCTCTGTCGCTGGGTGGTGAGGGCAGGCAGTGGATGGGTGCGGGGAGGAATCCTGAGTACTGGCCCTTGCCCGTAGGTGCCCCCCTAGTCAGCATGCCCGCCAGGATCCATGGCTACCTGCACCAGCCCCTGCTGGTTTCCTGCTCAGTGCACAGTGCCCTCCCCTTCCGGCTACAGCTGCGGCGGGACGGAGCCAGGCTGGGCGAGGAGAGGCATTTTCGGTGAGTGACTGATGGCTGCTCATTGTCCCCAGCCCCAGGGCTCCTGGGAGCTTACTGCCCTGGAGGGATCTGAGGGGAGTGGGTGGCAGAAGCGGGACCTTGGTCTCGGTCACAGTGTCCTCCTGGGCACCTCCCAGCTTGGCCACGGTTGCAGGAGGGTGGTTCCCTGAGGCTCCCACCACTGCTGGGTCACCACCCCGTGAAGGAGTCATGGGCCTTCCCCAGATTCTGAAAACTCAACCCATACAAGCCCAGCTCTTTGCTGGTCAGGGCAGGAAGGACCCGCTGAGCCCCTCCCCCTTAATGGTTGGAAGTCCAGGGCTCAGAGAGGGAAAAGGACTTGCTCAAAGTCACACAGCATATCGTGGGATTTGCATGACCTTGGCTGCCTGCCTCTTCTTACCATGTCTCCAAGAGGATTTGGAGCCTTCCTTCTGGGCAAGATTCAGGGGATCAAGCCCCCAGAGGGCTGGATGAGGCTGGGGGACCTTGACTGGGGTCAGTGCGACTGTGTGTCTCCAGCTGTTCTGTGTTCGCAGGGAGTCAGGGAACAGCAGCTGGGAGATCCCACGGGCCTCCAAGGCCGAGGCAGGCACCTATGAGTGCACAGCGGTCAGCAGGGCTGGGACTGGACGAGCAAAGACCCAGATTGTCGTCACAGGTCTGTCCCTTTGGGCCCATCCGCACATGCCCGCCCTACCCTCTTCCTGAGTTCTCCCTCTAGGATTTCCTCGTGGGGTTTCTCCATCCATGAGCGAGCGTGCCAGCCAGCTGCTGGGGACCGTCCATCATCCGGAGTCTGACGCCCACACTGCACCTGCCTGCTGGCTCCCCTTTTGGCCTGTCTCACCCACGAACGGCCTGTGGGCCTCAGTTGCAGGAAGACTGAGAACCCCTACTTGGGCCATGCCCACAGCCCCCAGCCTCAGTCCCACCCCTGACTTCTTGGTCTGGCCTCTGGGGCCTGGTCAGCCCCCAGACCCTTCTAGGAGCCATCATCCATCTCGTAGTCTGGATCCCTTAATTCCTCCAGGCCCTGCCACGTGGCACCATTGGGCTCAGGAAGGTTGGAAACGCCACAGACCCTCTTGAAATGAAATTGGCTTTATTTTTAAAATAATGAGCCTAAACTCTCTTGAAGAGAAGAACAGGGGCCCAAAGAATGTGGAGAGATCACAACTCTGTATTCCTAATTGCACACAAAATCACGCGTGCTCCTTATAGGGAGTCGGGAAAATATAAACTAGCAAAAAGGGATGGAAATAACCCATGACCCCTCCAATGTGGAGAGGACCTTGGGAGCATTCTGATTCATTTCCTTTCGGACCTTTAGCTATGTGTGCATTTTAACAAAAATGGTATAATTTGTCATCTATCACTACAGCATGCCAGCAAATATTTTACTGTTTGTAAGTGGTGAGCAGAGAAGAGTAAAACAGAATAAGAGAACTTGCACATACGTTTATCAGACCGAACGGGTGCTAATCTTTTGCCATATTTGCTTTTTCACTTTATAGTTAAACTTATAAAAACTACATGGTAGGCGACCTGACATTTCAGTATGTATCTCTCTTTTTTTAAAATTGATTTTCCTATGTAATAAAGATTCTATGATCGTACCTAATGAAATGAACAGTAGGTAATACCTTAATGCTATTTAATTTGGCCAGAGTCAAATTTCCCCATTAGCATGCTTGGACATCGTGGTCGCTGGCACGTGGACCCGGCTTTTTTCCTGCAGGTTCTCAGCCCACGTCCCTGGTTAGATGGCCTCTGATCTGTCACTTCTTATGACCTCTTCCTCTTGAGAGAGCAGGTTTCTTAGTTCTTTCCTCCTGTGGACAGTGGTCTTTTTCTGTTCCACATCTGGCTGCTGTGTACAGAGAGTAGCTCTGTATTTGTCTCAGACTTTATTCTGGGTGGAATTATTAGCTCAAAGGGTGTGAAGAGTGGTGTGGGTCTTGCTAAATATTGCAGTTGGCCGGTGTGGGGAGCAGGCACGCACGCGCAGCCCTCGGCCGCCCCAGCGTGGTGAGCAGGTGCCGGTTAACTGCTCTGCTGGCCGCCGTGTCCTGAGGGATGCAGCCGGGCTTTTGGAGCCAGGGCCTGCAGGATGTCCCCCTCCCCGTGTCAGCCCCTCAGTGCCTCCTGTGCTCCTGTTCCTGCAGACCCCCCACCGCAGGTGGTTCCTGTCCCCAATGTGACCGTGTCTCCAGGAGAGACCGCCATCCTGTCCTGCCGGGTCCTGGGCGAGGCCCCGTACAACCTGACATGGGTCCGGGACTGGCGACTCCTGTCAGCCTCGACGGGCAGAGTCACACAGCTGGCCAACCTGTCCTTGGAGGTCAGCGGCACCATTCCCAGTGATGCCGGGCGGTACCAGTGCATGGCCAGCAACTCCAACGGGGTCACGAGGGCGTCTGTCTGGCTCCTGGTGCGAGGTGAGGTTGTTGTCCTCCCAATTCAACACTGCCTGGTGTTTTCCCCTTAAGTCTATCAAGCCATCCATCTGCCCAGCTATCATCTCTGGCAGGCAACATCAGCCCTTTCAGTGTTTTCTGAACCTCTAGAGAAAGGATTCTGTAGCCTTGCAGCGTAACTGTAGTGGTTTGCACAGTTGGAAAGTTCACCCTCATATCTAACCTAAGTATCTACTGCTGTAGGCCAAGCCAATTTCATTGGCTGTCCTTTTCCTGTGCTATTGAGCACGTCCATTGTCCACCCCTCCCAACATGTAGGACAGAGATGGAACACTGGAAATTTCTGAAAGCCCAGAGATCAGATGTGCTTGGCAGGGGCTGGGCAGCACTGACCAGATGAAGGTGGAGGAGGCAGTGCGAGGAGTGCACGGCTGGAAGTGTTAGTGCCTGGATGTAGTCTCAGGTCTGCCCAGGATTTAGACAGATCCTCCTCTTTTGGGTGCTATTTCCCCAAGTGTAAGAGTGAGCGTGTTGGAAAAAGATAGGTGAGTTGGCCCGAGAGGCCTGTTTGAGCCTGACAAGTCTGCTGTACTGTGAGCTTTCTGAGGGCCAGGATAGAACCTAAGTTTGCAGCCCATATGTGGGCAGGCCTTGGGGTACACTCAGGGCCCCAGCCCTGGCATCTCGACAGCTCTCTAAGCCTCTTCAAGGTGCCCAGCCCAGGGCAGAAATCCAGGGAGCTCAAGGCCCTCTCTGGGGGCTGTTGGGAAGTCAGGTCCCTATGGGGTCTGAGGATGTGACTGAGCAGCTGTCTGGTCAACCCCAGGTCCCAAGGAAGCTGCTCCCAGGGATGCAGACCCCTCAGAGCCTTTGCTTCCTGTGTCTCCGCCATCTGTGGCTGCAGGGAGGGGCAGGGGGCCCAGGGCTGGGTGCCTGGTTCAGCACAGCTCCTCTGACAGGCTCTTCCCCACTTGTCCTCTCTTTAAACCACAGAGGCCCCCCAGGTCAGCATCCACACCAGGTCCCAGCACTTCTCCCAGGGTATGGAGGTGAGGGTCCGCTGCTCAGCCTCTGGATACCCGGCACCCCACATCTCCTGGAGTCGTGAGGGTCGTATCCTGCAAGGGGACAGCAGGTGAGAGGCCCAGGGCTTGGAGCTCTGGGGCTGGGAACAGGTGGTCAAGGACTCCCAGGGACCCCTCTGAGCCTCGGTCTTCTTAACTGAGAATGGAGGGGTAGCACATGCCCTGCCTTCTTCCTGGGATGACTTGAGACTCTGGAAGGGGATCACTTTGGAAACATAACGATGCCTCAGGGTGAGCCCCGGCGTCAGGAGCTACAGCTCCAGAATCCCACAGACCTGTGCTTGAATCCTGCCTCTGCCAGTCAGGCTGTGTGATCCTGGACAAGTCACCTTACCTCTCTGAGCCCCACGAATGAAAAAGGGCCGCATAAGTAAAGTGCTGACCACACAGCCCGGCCCAGAGCAAGCAGCCAGTGTAGAGCGGTGTCACTAGTGATCTTGTTAATTAATTTGTTAATTAACATAAATGACTGGAGCAACCGCACATGACCCGATCTAACCGGCCCCTTGCTGTTGAACTTGTTTCATGGCACGACTCCAGAGTCCGTGTGGATGCCCACGGAACCCTGATCATTCAGGGAGTGGCCCCAGAGGATGCTGGGAATTACAGCTGCCAGGCTGCTAATGAGGTTGGCACAGACGAGGAGACAGTCACCCTCTACCATACAGGTACTTGGGCCAAGGGCATCTGCAGGAGAGGCGTATCCAGCGTCCCCACTCTGGTCCACAATACTTGTCGAGCATCTGCTGTGTGGGAGGCACTGGGGATACGGCAGTGAACACATGGTCCCTGTCCAGTTGGAGGGTAGTGTGATGGAGTGATGGGCAGGTGGGGCGAGGGGGAAATGGCTGTTACTCACAGGGCCAGCCTCCACGAGGAGGTGACCCTCGACACAGGAAGGCATGGGAACAGCATTCCAGGCAGAGGAACCAGGTGGAGCGAAGGCTGCCAGGTGGGAATGAGTGTGGGTGCCAAGAGGCTGCAAGGAGGCTGGCTGGGTGGGGGTGGGGGGGAGGGGCATTTTAGAATTTTGTAGAATTTCAGCTTTTATCCCAAGTTCAGTGAGGGACAGCAGGGTGGGGGTTGGGCCCAGGAGTAACTGGTGTTTTTAAAAAACCAGCCGAAGTTACATCTCTCTGGGGTGACTGCCCCGGGTTCGGGAAGTAGGAGTGTGGGGTGGGGAGGAGGCAGGTGCTCACCATCCTGTCCCCACTGCCCCTCCCCCAGCTGGGGAAAGCTGCATTCTCGCTCTAGGGGGTCTGTAGGTTGGTCCCTACTTCTCCATCTGCTGCCCACACAGACCCGCCATCCATCTCAGCCGTAAATGCTGTGGTGCTTGCTGCCGTCGGGGAGGAGGCTGTGCTGGCGTGTGAGGCATCTGGGGTGCCCCCGCCCCGGGTCATCTGGTATCGAGGTACGTTAGGTGGGAGAAGGGCCCGCAGAACGGTCCCTCCGGGGCCCCAGAGGATGGGGGCAGGATGGTCTCGGGGATGGGGGCACTCCGAATGGGATGTCTGGGGAGAGGGAGCCATTTCCAGCAACCCCCACTCAGCCCCAGCCCAGCCCAGTGTCCACAGAGCTGATGCAGGCTGGCTCTGTAGTCAGGAGCAGGATTTAGAATAGACCCAGATTTGAATTCCGGCTCCCCTGGTTGACCTTGGGCAAGTGACTTGACTTCTCTGAGTCTGCTTCCTTAGCCAAAAAATGGGGGAAATCAAAGATGGTTGTGTCCGTATGTGGATTAAATGAATCCATATGTGTCAATTGTTTAGAACAGGCCTGGCGTACGGGCTGGGCTCGCCGTGTTTAGTGACGGTGATGGTGTGGTGATGGTGTGATTATCTGAGAGACGGGAATAGTGATAATAGGGCTGGTGTGAGGCTTTTCTGAGTTAACGGGTGTAGAGGGTCTTCTCTGAGCCGGGGTTTGATTCACGGGCGCTGCTCCTGGGCCCACACCAGTGGGCGTGGGTCCTGGGGCTGCAGCCGCACACTTTCTAGAAGCAGAACGCTGGGCTCCGTCTCCACCACAGCCCCCTCCCATGTGCAGGCACTGGTCCCCAGCTGGTGGTGGCAGAGGCCTCAGGACTCTTTGCTCAGTGCTCCTGTCACTCTGTGCTGTGGCTGAGAGCTCCACCAGCTCGGCTGGGGAGCCCCTTTTTGAAAGGGGATTTCTCAATGCAATGTTATTCAGCCTTAAGAAAGAATGAAATTCAAGTTGCACCACAACGTGAATAGAGTTACCACTGAACCGAGCACTTCAAAGTGGTTAGGGTAATGCATTGTATGTGGTTTTTACCATCATTTTTTTTTTTATTTGAGAAGTTTTGTTACAACTTGGATGAACCTTGAAAACATACTAAGTGAAATTAGCCAGACGCAGAGAGACAAGGATTGTATGATTCCACTTACAGGTGTGGACTCTTACACAGGAGGTACCTAGAATATGCACGTTTATGGAGACAGAAAGGAGAATTATGGTTGCCAGGGGCTGAGGGAGCGGAAAATGGGGACTTAGTATTTAACAAGCCGAGTTTCAGTTTGAGAAAATGAAAAAATTTTGTGGATGAACGGTGGTGATGGTTGCACAACAATGTGAAGGTACTTAATGCCACTGAATTGGACACTCAGAATGCTTAAAAGGAAAAAATTTTGTGTTTATGTATGTTTTACCACAATTTAAAAAATAAAAAATTAAATTGTAAAAAGGGGTCAGAATCAGGGTGGTCCCTCAGGCTTCAGGAGCTTGGGGGTGGGGTAGGGGGACAGGGCAAGGACAGAGGGACAGTAGGCAGGGGAAGTGAGGGAAAGGCCTTCAGAGAGGCAGCCATAGGGGGGTGGTCATCTCAGTGACTCTGAGCCCCTCCCAGAGCCGATCCGAGCCTCTTCTTGCACCTGGGCAGAGGGCATGGGGACCCAGTAGGGAAGCCCAGGCAAGGAGTTCTTGGGCGATAATCCTGTCACATGCTGGGGGACAAGCTGAGACTCACTTCTGGTCAACAGCAGGGCTCGGGGAACTGGACCCAGGGGTGCTGACTTAAAAACTTTTTTTAAATTGTGATAAAATATACGTAACATTTGCCGTCTTAACAACTTTTAGGTATTCAGTTCAGTAGCATTAAGAATATTTGCAGTGTCACACAGTCACCACCACCACCACCCGTCTCTAGAACTCTTTTCGTTAAGCAAAACTGAAAATCTGTACCTATTAAACAATAGGGGTCCTGACTTTTATAGGGAGCCTTTCCCTCACACTCACCCCTCCAAGGTTCCAGCCTTGGGAAGTTGCTGGAGCCCAGGGTCAGGAAGGCAGCCTGACTCCTTGGCCTTCCACGGCAACCATGGGTACCTGCCTGATGCTTTCTCTTCTTTGGTCCAGGGGGTCTTGAAATGATTCTGGCCCCTGAGGCCTCCAGCTCTGGGAAGCTGCGGATCCCGGCAGCTCAGGAGAGGGATGCTGGCATCTATGCCTGCCGAGCTGTCAATGAGTTGGGCGACACCTCGGCGGAAATCCGGCTGGAAGTTGGACGTGAGTGTACACCTTGTCCCCACCTGCCCCCGCTCCCTACCACCTGCCCTACCTCTGAGCAGGGAAGAGAGAATGTAGCCATGTAGCCTGCCAGTGGGGAATCTGCATCATATAGATCCAGAGCATGTGGGGCAGGGGTTTCAGAGGGAGATGGTGTATGCATTCCCTCTTGCTGTGTAACAAATTGCCCCCCAAACTTTGTGGCTTAAAGCAATAAGCATTTATTATCTCACAGTTCTGGAGGGTCAGGATTCTGGGAGTGGCTTAGCTGGGTGCTTCTGGCCTCAGGGCCTCTCCTGGGATGGCAGTTAATACACTGGCCAGGGCATCGATCATCTGAAGGCTTGATTGAAGCTGGAAGATCCACTCTAAGTTCATTCATGTGGCTGTTGGCAGCAGGCCTCCATTCCTTACCCATATAGGCTTCTCCAGAAGGTTTCTCGTGACATGGATTTTCCCAGAGAGAGTGAGTCAAGAGAGACAGAGATGGAGATGGAGAGGATCTGTGATGGAAGCAGTAGTCTTTATAACCAGTGACGATCTTGGAAGCGACATACTGTCACTCCTACTGTATTCTGTTGGTCACACAGACCAGCCCTGGTACATGATGGGTGGGAGGGACCACTCAAGTGTGTGAGTACCAGGAGGCAGGAGTCACTGGAGCCATTTGGAGGCTGCCTACCACAGAGACAGTTTGGTTCAACTTGGGCATTGTCATCCCCAAGACCTGAGTTCCAGTCTTGTCTCCATCACCTACCATGTATGTGCTTTGGTCAAGTCATTGACCCTCTGTTTCCCCATCTGTAAAATGGAGCTGACCACACTACTTCTTTTGTTGGGTTGCTGTGAGGGTTCAGTGAAATCAGGCATTAAATGCTTAGCACACGGTTTGGCCCATCATGAGTGCTTAACAGATGGAGAAGCGATTATCCCCTTTTTACAGACGAGGAGGAGGCTGGATTCTTCTGTGGCTGGTACATGGCCTTGTCTGTGATTGTCATGATGTCTAAGCTCCAGGCCTGGATCCCGGGCACTGGGAGCTGCTCGGAAGTTGTGGGCACGGCTCCTTGGCATGCTGAGCCGGAGCAGATTGGGCTCTGAGGGTTGGCTGTGGCCACAATGGGAGAGACAGGTGTTGGAAGTTCTGGGCAAGTGCAGAGAATGGAGAATGTACTTAACTGGGCTGGGTGGGATGGCCAAGGGGCTCCCCACGGAGGCTCAGTCAGGAGGGTCTGGCCCTGGGGGATATGGTGCCATCTCAGAGTTGGGATCCTCTCTAGCTTGGGGTACCCTTAGCCTTCATTCATCTCCATCATTTATTCCTCTGACACGTGGTCACCAAGTGGCCAGGCCCTGTGTCCAGTCCTGGGTTCAATCCCTGGTAACTCCATTAAAAAATTTAAAAAAGGAAAGAAAAGAAAAGAGATGGTAAATAGACAATTAGAATATTCAGTGTGTAGAGCATTTAGAAGTAGCATTCTCGGGGCCTGTGGGTGGCTTCTTTGTTTCTGGCAACACTGGAGGCCAGGAAGGCTTCTTGGAGGAGGCAATATTTAAGCTGAGCTTAGAAGCAGTCAGGTGACGAGCCGGGGAACAGTGTTCCAGGCAAAGGGAACAGCATGTGCAGACCTCAAGCAAGGTAGCAAGTGGGACGTAGAGACGGTGGGGAGAGGGGAGGCCAAGGCGGCTGCCCTGCTGTGGGTCACTCCCAGCCTCGGGTTAGGGAGCCTGGTGGAGTTTGGGCTTTGTTCTGCGGGGGCAGTGAGAGGTTTTAAGGAGGAGAGTCGTGTGCTCAGACTTTCCGTTTCTAGAGTTTACTGTGTGGCTGGGCTCTTGGATAGGGTGGGGTGGGTGTGGAAAGTCATAGGCTTAGAGCCTGATAATAAAAATAGAAGTAAGACTTCTATGAAATCTGCCACGTGCCAGGGCCAGCTCTAAGCACATTTCATGTACCAACATGAAATCCTCCTCACAGCCCTCTGAGATGGGCTCTATCATCATCTCCTCTATAGATGGGGCAAACAAGGCCCAGAGAGGTTAAGTGCCTTGGCCAAGGTCACACAGCTGGTGAGCAGCAGAGCTGAGATCTGAACCCAGGGTCCGGGCCTTTGGTCCCTGGACTTGATCCTGATGCTCCCAGCAGGTGAGCTTGGACGCTGCTTCCCCACTCTGAGCCTCGGGCTCCTCACCTGCAAGTGTTCCTGGATGTTGTGTGAGTGAGAGACTGCAAAGACCTGGGACACGGCGGGCTGCCAAATGCCACTGTGGTTGTGATTAGTCAGAAGGTCCTGGGTCAGCAGAGAGGGGGCTCCAGGGAGGGCTGCTCTTGGCATTGGTACAAGAGTCATCCTTTGCTGAATGTCTCGTTTCTTTTTAGCAAAGCCTTATTTCTTTGGGGCCCAGGCTGACACGCCTGTCTTGTCCTGTCCCTTCACCTGCCAAGCCATTGGTCTTGTGGCCCTTTCCTCCTGTCAGGAGGAGGAGGTGGCTGGCATCCCAGAAGTAGGCTTCTGGGGTCACTGGGCCATTGGTGGCCTCTGACCTTCAGGTCAGGGACGGGGTGGATCGTGGCCCAACAGCTGTGTGTCTGGGGCGAGCTGGCCTGGCATCAGGGGTGGGAAATTGAATTTCCTGCCCATCTGCTTGACAGCTGTGGTGCAGCCTTCCTGGCCAGGTTGGCAGAACCTTCCAGAGCTGGGAACGGGTGGACACTGTGCCCACTTCCTGCTGTTCAGCTGGGAACCCGCTTCCTGGTGGCATTTGGGGTACAGAAAGGAGGGCAGCCTCCTTCTGTACTGCCAGCCAGGGCCTGTATTTGGGGGCCGCCCTGCAAGGTGCTTTGGCATTCCCTCTGGACCTGGCATTTGGCAGAGAAGAGTCCTGGATCGACGTCTGGGTCCTGCTGCTTGTTCGGCCAAGCTATTTACCTTTGTGAACCTCAATTTTCTCATCTGTGAAATGGGGATGATTATAGTAGAGGCTTGCTCATAAAGTCCTTGAGAGATTTAATGAGATAATGTGCTTCACTCCAGGGTTGAATGGAATGGATACTCCATAGACCGGCCATGGGCTGGGCAGGGCTGACAAGGACCTGGTGAGGCCGGGTGATTTGTCACGTGGCTGGTGACTGGGCTATGGGGCGGTCCCCCCTCCCCGAGTTCAATGCCCTTTCTATTTTACTTTAAAACTTCCCTGAGCTCAGTTCCCTTTGCCCTGCTGGAGTTCTCGCCAAGTGGGTGTTCACGCAACCCTGTTTCTCTCCTCTGATTCTAATCTCTGCTTCCTGTTCCCAACCCTGAGGCCCCCGCTTGCTGGGTGGATGCACAGGGGGGCAGGGGTGTGCTTCTGTGGGAGCGAAGACCCTTTGGCCAGCCTGGGGCAGTGGGAGAGAAACAGAGCCTGGCTCCGTGGCAGGTTTGGCCAGTATCCGGGCGGCTTCTCCATCAGGCCTCAGCAGCCAGGCCCAGAGACCGTGACACTTTTAGGGCCCCTGGACAGTGTTCTGATTTGAATTTCTTTTGACATCAGAAGAGGAAAGTGAAGAATAGTAAATAGATAAAAATGAATGTAGCCTGGATTGGGTTTGTCTTTATAAACAGTCATAAAATATAATTTAGAATTTTTTTTTTTAGGGAGAAAGAGGCCTGTGAAAGTCATGCTCCAGCCCTGGCCAGTGGGGCTGTGGCTCCAGCCCCAACCGCAGGATCTTTCTATGGGGGAAGGAGTCTCCCCAGGAGGGGGTGCCGAGGCCATCCACCAGCCTTGTCTCATTCACAGACACCCTGGGGTTCTCTCTAAGTGCAGGGCAGGGCCTGAGGCCGGCCTCTCCCATGGTCCACCCTGCCCATCTGTCCAGTCTTTGGGCCTGAGACCAACTTCCTTCCTTCTGGCCAAACTAAGTCAACGCTGATGGCAGTGCTCCTTCCCAAGCAGGCTCAGGACTCTGAGTCACAGGAACGGGGGGCTGGCAGAGGAGATGGGGGGCTGCAGGGTCTCCAGACAATAGTAAAGAGCCCTGGAGCTTTAAAGCATTGGAACCAGGGTGAAAATAGTTACCTCTTTCTGGATGGGGAAGCCGAGGCACAGAGCGGTAAAGGGGTTCACCCTGGGTCCCCAGTGGGGCAGGGGCAGCGTGGGGGCCCTGCCCGGGCTTCAGGCCTTCAGGCTGGTGTCCCTCGCCCTGGACGCCAAGTCAGAGGAAGGGAAGTAGTCACTTCTGTCAAGGTGTCGCCATCCTAGAATCTGTGGGTGTCTTTCCCTCTAGACAATCCCTGGGAGTTGCGGGGAGTGGTCCCATCTGCTGGGTGCTGTTAACTGCAGTCTCAGCTCCTCTGAAGAGGGGGGAGCAGGGGTGGGGGTTGTGGGGACAGGCAGAGGCAGCCCTCAAGGTGGCCAGACCCTCCTGTCCTGGCCCGTCCTGGGCTGCTGGCTGGCATACTTCAGGGGGCCTATTCTCTCTTCCTGTGTGTTCCAGAGTCCCCACACAGAGCTGCTGCCCCACTGGCACATGGCAGCTGTCAGCTGATGAGACCTGGGCCTCCCCAGGGAGCCCAGCGGCTTCTGTGATGTCCACCTGTCTTGGGGCATTCACAGCTCCTGCCCCAGAAACCCGCCCAAGGCCAAGGCAGAAAGGGCCATTCCTGGGGAAATATGATGGTGGTAGAGCCAGCTACCTCACAGTGCCCCCTCCCCTGCAGAGGGTCACCTGAGAGTCTGTGAGGAGGGGGCTAGGAGCCTGAAAGCAGAGGTGGCTGAGCCTCTAGGATGAGGCCCTGGAAGGGGCCTGGGCCGGAAGCCTGGCCCCGCCATGTGCTGCAGGATCAGGTCTGGCCCCACCCCTCCCTTGGGCCTCAGTCTCCCATCTGCACAGTGAGGGGACCAGAGGACCTTCAGCGCTGGTGTACAGGGTTCTGGGGTCCTGCCTTATTTAGGGGGCTCCAATGAGGAACAGGGGGATGGCTGAACGGGAGACTGAGTCACCATTTTCTGGGCAGGATCTGAGACTAGAATGTAGCTGCTTTGAGATTCACCTCTGGAGAGGACAGAAGAGGCACCAAGTTATCCCCGAGTAATAGGGGGAAGGCAGAGGTGCGGTGGCTGAGAACCTGGGCCTTAGCAGCAGCCAGACCTGGGCTCTGATCCCAACTCTGCCATTGACTTTGATCTGCGTTTCAGGCTGGTTCCTTAATCTCGCTGGCCCTCAGTTTCCTCATCTGTAAAATGGGGTTGTGATAATACCCATTTCATGGGTTTATTGAGACCATGAATGAAATCATGTTTCTAAAAGCACCGTCACCATAGCTGTCAGTAGCTGTTCCAGATGCTCCCCTTTGTGCATGTTATTTGCTTATTATTACGAGTCAGCTGTTGCTTCTCAGAGGGAAGCACTGGACTGGGAGGAGAACAGGGAAGGGAGCACGCTCTACGATATCCCACAGTCGGGAGATAAAGCTGGACTGTTTGGCTAAGGACAGAGGGGGTCAAGAAGTAGTGTGAGAGAGACAGTGGGTGGGAGGCCTGCCTGGAGGAGGGAGCTTTGAGCTGAGCCCTGCAGGGGGTTGGGCAGAGCGGGGAAGGTAGGCTCTGGGGGTACCTGGCCTTGGACCTGAGCCTCAGCTCTGCCCTGGAGGCCCGGGAAAGGGGAGGGGGAATAGCAAAGCCACGCCCCCCAGGACCAGGGCTCCGCAGGGCCAGTAACCCCAGCTAAAGTGCCCAAATCAGAGGCTTTCTTGAGTTCTGAGCCGCGGCAGCTTCCAGGCCCCAGTGAGAAAGAAAAGCGGCGTGCGGGTGGTGTCTGAGTTAAGGTCCAAGATTGTCTTCCTCCTTCGCAGTGATTTTCCAAGCTGTGTCTGGATCTCCCTGGAACTTCCCTACTTCTTGAAGCCAGGAGGGAAATTTGATGTCATGATTTGGATGGATAGGGGAGATTTCTGGAAAGAGACTGCAAGAAGAAAGGGGCTGAGGGTTTTCCATGGTGCTGGATGCAGTGGGTTCCAAACAGGTCGAGGGACCTTCCAGGTCATGGGTCTGAGGACAGGGACCTGAGGACAGTGCCCAGAAGCTGCAAGGCACAGGGCCTGGACCTGTCTGGAGTTGGACCTGCTTCTGGCCCGCAGAAGGGTGGAAAGGAGCATGAGTTTCTGTTTTGGGAAGTAACTTATTTCCACTCCCTGATTATAAAAGTAAGACAATGCTTAGAAAAAAGTTTGGAAGAAACACTAAAAACTATTAATCGTGGTTACTCGTGGACCTTGTATGAAGGGCATGGGATTTGGGGCATGTGGAACAAAAATTAAGGAGATAAACCCTGTATGTTATTCGAACTTTCTTTATAACTCAGGTGCGCAGGGCGGCCTGGCTTAGGTCTGTCATCCCGGTGTAAGGATGCTCTTTTCACTCTCAAGTGTCCCATTGTGACCATAAAGTATAAGGTCAAGTTATTTATAGGCCTGTTTTGATTTTGTGTAGAGATTTATATGCTTATTACAAAATGTTCAGCAAGCGAAGAAGGACGTAGAGAAATAAAGATGTTCTAGAATCTCCCCAAGAATTTGGCTCTTTGGGGTTGTGGAAATGGTTGCCGGAGTCCAGGGCACCAGTGAGAGGAAGCTCCTGTGGCCCAGGAGGACATGGTGGGGGAGCTAAGAGGCGGTGGGGCTTCTGTGACCCAGCGTGACTTGCAGCCCCTCCAAGGTGGGCTTCCCGGGAGGTGTCGCTGCCAGGAGCAGGCATGTTGCTGCCCTGCATGTCTGGGCAAAGCGAGGTCCCCGAGATGCCATGCAGGGTAGGAGGTGCATGGGCAGCTTCATCCTGCCAAAGGCCACTCCCTCTGCCTCACTGTCCCCACGCGCTCTCCAGGGGTGGACCCTGCCAAGTTCAGGTTGGCCCTGGAGCCCTGGAGATGAGTCAGCCCCAGGTTCACGAGGGTGAGGCTGGAAGAGAAGGAACCTTCCAGAAATGGGAGGGGAGGCAGTCCTCGGAACAGTGCTCTGGGGGCTGGGTGGGTCCAGCCTCTGGGGTGTGGCTGACCAGTCATCTGCCTGCAGACGCGCCCCAGCTGAAGGAGCTGCCCCGGGATGTCACCGTGGAACTAGGGAAGAGTGCCCTCCTAGCGTGCCGGGCCACCGGCCGCCCGCCCCCGACAGCCACCTGGCGCCGTGGAGATGGCCAGCCAATGGGGCCCAGGCGGGGCAGCAGGACTGGGCAGCCCGATTCAGGAGTGCTGTTTTTTGAAAGTAAGAGATTGGGGCTGAGGGACGGTGGGCAGGGAGACAGAATGGCTTCCAATACCCTCAGCCCCCAAACTAGGTGGCCAGGAGCAGGACCTTGACCAGCAGGTCTGACCTGGGGTCAGGCTGATGGAGGGTCATATTTTGGCTTTGCACCACCTCTTGACCCCTCCAATCACACTACAAGGTGCAGGTTTTGATAAATGATCCCCAGTCTACACATGAGCACACTGAGGCCTTCTCACCCTTCCAAGGCGTCTGTATCCCACATCTGTTTCCTCCCTGCCATCCCAGCTGTCTTACCTCTGCAGGGCCAGGCTGTGCCCAGGGCTCTGTCTGCACCTGGGGAGCTGGAGCCTTTGGAGGCTGGAGCCATGGTCTGCTCTGACAGTCGGGCCTGCCTCTTTCCTGCCCCTCAGGTGTGGTCCCTGAAGACCAGGCCCTGTATGTCTGTGAAGCTCAAAATGTCTTTGGGAAGGTGCAGGCGGAAGCCCGCCTCATCGTGACTGGACATGGTTCGCTGGTGGATCTGGAGAGGAGGGTTTGGTGGGGAGGCCGGGCACCCCCGGGGAGGCCCCCATGATTGCCTGTCCTTTAGGACAGGTGTGTCCACAGCCAGGTTCTCCAAGAGGAGTATCTGGACCCCTACTTTCTGGGCAGTGTGCTCCAAAAACTGTGCCCTTTGACCCTTTAGGATCCCTAATCCTGATGCTCCCACTGGGGAGAGGGGCCTCTGTCCCCTGAATGACCATCCACAGGAATCCAGTGTGTCCGACACTGTCGTCTCTCCCACAGCCCCCCCACAGATCGCCAGCAGTGCGTCCACCGTCCGAGTGCTGGAGAGGCAGCCCGTGTCCCTGCCCTGCATCATCCTGGCTGGGAGGCCCCGCCCAGAGAGGCGCTGGCTCAAGGCCGGCCGGCCGGTGAGTGCTGGGCTCCTGGTGCCCAGGTGGAGGCGCTGTCACCTTCACGCCTTAGCCTGCGCTCTGTGGTTCCCCTGTTTTGTTCTGTCTTGATTTTTATTTATTTATTTTTTATTGAAGTATAGTTGATTTACAATGTGTTAATTTCTGGTGTACAGCATAGTGATTCACTCATAAATATGTCCCTTTTCGGATTGTTTGTCATTCTAGGCCATTACTAGGTACTGAGAATCGTTCCCAGTGCTATACAGTGGGACCTTGTGGTTTATTTTATGTAGCGGTTCCCCTGTTTTGGAATGTCCTCTTCCTTCCTCCCTCTCTTTCCTGCCTCTTTCCAGAACCTTCTCTGGTAATGCACGGATGGCATCCTTCACCCTCCAAAGTCCTTGGCCGGAGGACCTTGTGCTTCATTAGAGCAGCCGTTTAGTGGGGGCACAGACACAACGCACTTGTCACCCCCACTCTGATGGTTCCAGGGCAGAGGTGGGACCTGTGCAGCTTAACATCTGGCCCGGCTGCCTAGCACACTGCTGGGCGCACAGTGGCTGCTTTGTCCCTTCCTGTTGATTTGATTCTCTTTATTTTCCGCTGTTTCCCCTCTCCTGTTCACTCCTTTGCAGCTCCCTTTTCTTCAGTGCTTGTGGCCTGTCCCCGGACATCCCGGGGCCTTTGCCCTGGAGGCTGTGGAGAGGTGCCCCCACCCAGCAGACGGCAGACACCGGACATGCAGGCAGGCAGTGACTGTGTGGCATCTTTCTATTCCCACCGCCCTGGTCCTGGCCCCGTTGTCCCAGCCCTGATGCAGGGCAGACAGGGTCCTGCTTCTGGAGCGTACAGGCTTGGAGGAGACTGATCGTGTCTATGACACCCTCTGCAGTCTGTGTAATGAGATGTGACCCTGAGGAGGACTCTGGCTGGGCGTGTGGGCTGGGGCGGTGAGGCGCCTGCCTTAGTATAATCCGATGGGCCTCATCCATGCCAGAACGGGGAGTGGCCAGGGACGCAGAGCCTGTTTTAGCTCAATGGGGACACTGGGTGGACCCGTGCCTGCCCAGCTGCCAAGTGCAAGGAGCAGAAACCCCCTCAAGCTCGCTCAGCCCGAGAGGGTCTGGTACCAAAACAGCCAGGAGGATCTCCTGGACCCTGAGGGCAAAATGTGCAGCCAGGCTCACAGGACAGGGTCAGGGAGGCCCAAAGCAGGCTCAGGCCTGGTGGAAAGGTTTTTGGGCCCCTCATCAAGGATTGACTGGCTGGACATCTTTACAGAGGTTGCCCCAGGCCCCACCCTGGTCCTGACAGGGACACACTGGGACAGCCATCACGATGCTTCTCTCTCTGGGACCACTTCTGACATGGCCACACCTCTGCTCTGCCCCGCATGGCTCTGTTCACTCCCCACAGACAGATAGGTCGTCCCTTCTCTCTGTGGCCTCCATGTGGAGCTCAAGACCCTACTCAATACAAGCTCTGGCCCCAACTCCGTACTCCCAATGTTGCGGAAAAATGTGTTACAGCTCCATGTTATAGCTCAGTTGTGACAGCAACCTGGATCCAGGCAGGAGACCAAGCAGCACTCTGAGAGCAGGACAACTCAAATTTATTACATCAGCAAGCCCACAGGAGTTAACACTTCAAGCTCTGGACCCCCAGCTGTGGGTTTACACAGGCCTTTTATAGGCTGCCAGTTTTACACTTTGCAACATCATATGCAAATAAAGTACAACAGAAGTTGACCAACCAGGAACAAGCTTTGTAGAAATAGACCAGTCAGGAGTGAGTGCCATGCAAATGAAGTACTACATAATAAACCAGTCAGAAGTTAGGGAAGTGGGCCAATCAGAAGTGAGAGTAATAACCAATCAGGAGTGAAGGAAGTAACCAATCAGAAGTGACCTCAGGGAACCAATAGAATTTTAGGTGTAAGTTAGCCGCTTTAGAGGCAAAAAGTGAGACAGAGGCTCTGGGCCAGGGAACTGGACCCTGCTGGGAGGAGAGCAGCGGCCCTGCCTAGGGGTTCTGCCCGTCTTTTATATGGAGCTTTCCGCCTCACCAGGAGAGGCTCCCTTGCCCTCCTTGGGTCAGGTGTCTTGCTGGCCATGGGAGAGTAGGGTGGGGTATGCCACAGGTCAGGCCCACCTGGCTCTGAGGGTCTGTGGGGGTGGACAAGTCTCAGGGAAGTGGTGGGAGCCAAGTGGTTGTGACATCCACCCCCACCTACCTTCTCTGAACCCCTGGCCTCTCAGTCCAGGCTGCCCTCTACTGGCCTGGCAGGCGGTGCGCTTTCTGGAGGGCTCTCTCTTAGCTGGTTCTGAGTGGGGCCTTTGGTCCAAGCTGGTGCTTCCTCATCTTACCAGCTCCCACCTGGCAGCCGGCATTCCATCCGAGCAGACGGCAGCCTTCACCTTGACCAAGCACTGTTGGAGGACGCAGGGAGGTACAGCTGTGTGATCACCAACACGGCGGGCTCTCAGCATAGGGACGTGGACCTGGTTGTCCAGGGTGAGTCCTGGGGTGGTAGGGGCGGGACAGGGGACAGGACGGGATGGGGGAAAGCCCCGGGCGGGAACTTGATCTTGAACACCTTTGTTTTAAAAAATTGCCCAAATAGTACATATTCACTCTAGGATATTTAGAGATTGGACAAGGAAAAAAAAAGTAGCTACGAAGAACCAGAATAATTTTACATTTCAGTGTGTATCTTTTATACTTTCTACACACATGAGCTTGCACAGGTAAACATACAAACACGGTATATATGTATATACATTACATATATTCCTTATGTACATTGTATATAAATTATTCTTACATGATATACTTTATAAAAATTATATATAAATTCTCTATATACACATACACACAGATACTTAAAAACCAACTGGAACCACATAATATTACTGTCTTGCAACCTGAGTGTTTCTTGCAACAATATATTATAACTTTTCTGTTAATAATACTCAAAGCATCCTTTAAGACTGCATTGTCCCCTGTTTGGATGAGCCAGGAGTATATAACCTGTCCCCTTATGTCCAGTTTCTCACCAGCATGAACACCTGGGCTGAAGGTCCTCATGCTCCACCTTTGCCCACATGATCAGTTCTTTCCTTAGGATAAACTATTAATGTGGACTTGAGTTTAGACTCACAGAGATTGCACATTTTTAGGGCTTTTTGTGTATTTTGCCCAGTTACTCTCCCACCCACAGTGTTGGAGGGTCCCTACTTCCCTTCACCCACCCAACCAGGTACCACCGTTCTTTTTAACATAAGACAAGAAGTTTCAACTAAGTTTGGTTATGTTTTGTCGTTTATCTTGGATGTTAATATCGTCTGTTTGTTTGTGTCCTTTGCTTTATTAACCCCCCTAGGGATGAGCAGAAAGAACTCATTGTTCCCCATTTGGTGGATCAAAACCAAGGTTCAAAAGGAGGCTGGGTCGAGAATCCAGCTGTCCTGTCTCCTCATAATTCCAATTAGTAACAGTGATCAAAGGTCGGCCATGTGTCATGTGCCAGACCTCTGAGAGCTTCTGTGTATGTTTCACTTAATTTTCTGTTGCTCCAAGAGGTGCGTTTCAAAGACTGCACATTCTGAAGTTAAGGAAGCTGAGGCACACAGAGGCAGGGTAACTCGCGAAATCACAGGATCAGGGAAGGCTGCCTCTGCAGAGAGCATCACCCACTAACTTCCCACCGAGCAGAGGTGGACGGCCGTCAAGCTCGTCTCCTGGCTCATTTCATTTCTGTCCAGCAAATACTCATTGACTTGCTGGCTTTGGCCACCTGGGAGAATCTGGGAGGGCATTTCCCTCCCTAAAGGATCAGAGTATTACTGTCAGAGCCCTTGGCTTCCGGCTCTCCCTCCCAAATTTTCCATGCCAGTTCCCCCTCCCCCGCTCCTCTCAGAGATCCCAACCCCTCCCCACCTTCTATTTTAATGCCTGCAAATCTGGATGATGCTCAGGATGGATTTGGCACTTGTTTTCAAGTTCATTGTGTCCTGTGAACACTATTTTCTGCCATTTCTCATCTGTCCCTCCCCAGAGAGTGGGCAGGGAATTAAGGTCAATTTAGTTTTTTTGCTAATCAAGGAATATGGGTACCAAAAGATTAAGTGGTTTATCCAAAGTTCCAGAGTTAAGAAATGACACAGCTGGTTCCTAGACACAGGCTGCCCTTTGTCTGGGGCATGAATTTATAACAATGATGGCTGTATTCTCCTGTTAAAAAAATTTTTTTATCACGGTAAAATGCACATAACATAGTACTTACCATTTTAACCATTTCTAAGTGTACCTTTCAGCGGCATAAGTGGCTTTCACATAGTTGTGCCACCAGGTTTGTTTGTCCAGCAGTCAAGACGAAACGCTGAGACACTGAGATTTGCAGCAAAGGGAGTTTATTCACGAGGCAGCCAAGCAAGGAGATAGGAGAACGGGTCTCAGATCTGCCTCTTGGAAGGCGAGGGGCTTGGGATATTTACAGGATAAAGAGGCAGGGTGGTCTCAGGCGTGGGGAAAGGAAATTGCAGGTAGGAAAAAGGTGAGGTCACGGGTGTTCTGTGCAGGTGTATCTGCGTTACTTGCTTCTTCATGGGATGCATGTTGAAAAATGGAGGTGCCTAGCGTGATCGGAGGGTGGAGTTTTTGGCCCTCTGATATCTAAAGGTCATTCATCAGACACCTGCCCAGGGCCCAGTTTTAGGGTCGATGGTCCCAACCAGTCTTAGCCAGCTTGAGCTCAAACTAGACCCAGCTGTCTTCAAGTTCTTAGAAAACAACTGGAGTAAACATCTTATTGTTTAGGCTACATGAAGCTTACAGGGCATGCAATTTGCATCAAAACAATTAAGCTAGCTCGTTCAGCAAAGCCAGGCTCAAGCAGAGGGGATTTTAACCAGCTATAAGACAAGCTCAAGAATTTCTGTTAGTTGCCAGTTTCTGTTAACCCCATGGGGCTCAGTTTCAGGATGGGTTTTTTAACTCAGTGGGACACTTTTCCACAACCAGCACCACCATCTGTCTCCAGAACTTTTTCATCTTCCCAAGTTGAAGCTCTATGACTGTTGCAGCAAAGTGTGTTACAGCTCAGTATTATAGCTCAGTTGTGACAGCAACCTGGATCTGGGCAAGAGACCAAGCAGCACTCAGAGGGTTGGAGATCTCAGGTTTATTATGCCAGCAGGGCCAGAGAAGTTAATACTCCAAGCTTTGGACCCCGTCGGTAGGTTTACACAGGCTTTTATAGGCTACCAGACTAGACTTTGCAACATTTTGTAACATCATATGCAAATAAGGTGTAACAAAGGTGACTAATTAGGAACAAGCTTTGTAGAAATGGACCAATCAGGAGTGAGAGAAATGGACCAATCAGGAGTGAGGGAAATGGACCAATCAAGAGTGAGGGAAATTGACCAATCAGGAATTAGCTCAGGGAGCCAATAGAATCTTAGGGATAAGTTCTGCCTTCCTAGAAGTAAGCTGCTTCAGATTTTAAAAAGCAAGATAATGGCGCAGGGCCAGGGAACTGAATGGTGCTGGCAGGAGGGTAGTGGCCCTGCCTGGGGGTTCTGCCATCTTTTTCATGGGGCTTTCCACCTCATGACCAGGGTGCCATCCCTGATTAAGCACTAACTCCCCATTTTCCCCTCCCCCAGCCCCTGGCAACCACCATTCTACTTCTGTCTCTATGAACTTGCTTGTTCTAGGCATCTGATATTAGTGGAATCATACAATGTTTGTCCTTTTGTGTCTGGTTTATGTCACTTAGCATCATATTTTCAAAGTTCATCCATGTTGTAGTATGTTATCAGACATTTATTCCTTTTTAAGGCTGAATAATATTCCATATATACACACCATTTTCTGTTCACCCATCATCCTTTGATGGATGGATATTTGGATTGTTTCCACCTTTTGACTATTGTGAATAATGTTCTTCTGATCTTTGGTTTATGAAATTGGTTTGTTTTAAAAAGTGCCACCTAGAATCCAGCCCACTGCCACCCACCATATCACCAGTGAAGGGGTTCCAGCCTCTCTCCCCTGTGTAGCCTCAGGAGTTCCCACCCCCACCATCACCTGGACCAAGGTAGGCGAAGGCTGTTACCATAAAGGTAATGACAGAGATAGGCCCAGTGCATCATGGGGAGAGAAATGATGCAGACTGCCACAGTGGAGTGTGGATTCTGCTGATGTCACCTGTGATCTACCGCAGGAAACCAATGCCCTGGCCTCCAGGAATCCCCACTACAATGTGAGCAAGGATGGCACCCTGCTCATCACCCGGCCATCTGCCCAGGATGCAGGGGCCTATGTCTGCACGGCCACCAACGCCGTGGGCTTCTCCAGCCAGGAGATGTGGCTTTCTGTCAACAGTGAGTGATGGCCGCTCCTGTCTTGGGAGAGGGACTTGGGAGGCGTGGGGTACAAGGGCATGAACAGTCTGACCTTACCTGCATCTTCTTTGCACCCTGTCAACCCTATCTCTCAATTCTTTCCATCTGAAGGGCATGCAGACCAAAGCTGTCCTCCCTCATGGCACTGATCCCAGCAGTATGAGCATGCTCATGGTACTAAGAGTGGTTCCAACTCAGCCCTCTGTAACCAGATGGAGGGAATTAACAAGCGTTGGAAAGACACAAGGCCCTACACCAGACCCCCTCCCACCTTGGCAGCCCTCTCACCCACCCTTCTCCCTGACACTTTGTGCCCAGATCCTCTGGCTTCCTTTCAATTTCTTAAACGATCCATCCTGCCTCAGGGCTTTTGCACATGCAGTTCCTTCTGTTGGAATGCCATTCCCTCCTCACCTCTTGGCCCCGCTGACTTCTCCCATAAGTCAGATCTCGGCTCTCTTGCCCCTCAGCTGAGTCAAATCACTTTGCTGTGAACTCTCTGGAAAGTCCTCTTTAAAGCCCCCATCACAGCTGTGATTAAGTAATTAGTTGTATATTGAGGTGTTTGGAACCAGTGTTCCCCTGGGACCTCAAGCACAGGGAGATTGGGCATCATCTGGTGATTGATCCCATTTATTCCTGAGAATATTTGAGATGATTGAGGGAGAGAAGGGAGGACAGAACCTGCCAGAATGTCCCTGGGGAAGGGAAACCAGACAGAAAGAAGCTAGAGGAGTGGAGACACTGGGGTGGGAGGACCATTCCAGGGTCATCAAAGCAAGATAAGCTTTCAGAGGGAGGATGGTTGTGGACAGGTAGGGGGAGACTGGGGGAACCATCGGATCTGGGCCCACCCCGAAACTTACACTCCCTCGTTATAACAGAGCCCACCCACCTTCTGTACCTCCCCGGGGGCAGTACCACCTCAGCTGCTTGGGGGAGCCATGCTGGTCCCCTCTGGGCCCCATCCCTGGTTCCCTACTCTGCTCACAGTCCCTGATGCTTCTGCCAACAGCCAGGCCCAGGATCCTTGTGAACGGGTCACATGATGCAGACAAGCCTCTGAGGGTCACAGCCAAGGCTGGTGATGAGGTGACCCTGGACTGCGAGGCCCAGGGCACCCCACCCCCATTGGTCACCTGGACCAAGGACTCCCGCCCTGTGCCTCCCATCACCGACAGGTAACCCCAGTCATGTGGCCTCGGGCCTGGGGATGGGCAGAGCTTGGGGTTTGAGAAAACTGACCTCAAGGTGACGAGTGACCCAGCTGATGTGTGGGATCCTGTGGACACTCTCAGGGGGATGCAAGGGCCACCGAGGGAGCATGGGTGCCCTTCAGAGGGGTGAGGCCCTCGGGAATAACACGCACTGTGCTTCACGTGCCGGCCGCAGGGCGCTGCGTGCAGGACCTCCTTCAATCTGCACAGCAGCCCTTGTTGTCCGAGCGGAACTGAGGCTCAGCGAGGTGGTGTGGACTGAGCTGCTCGCTGTCACTCAGCTAGAAATGAGTAACACCATGGCTGGAACAGTGTCCTGACTCCTCACCTGACCCGCAGCTCAGGTGCCTGGCGGCTGGGCTTTCAGGGGTCCTGGGAGTGGGTGGAGAGGGAGGAGGCTGGCTTGGGTGTCCTTCAAAGCCAGGGCGTATCCCGACCCCAGACAGGGCGTGGGGCGGGTTGATTCCAGACAAGGAGGCCTCAAAATTCCTGCGGTCCTTGACCTTTGAAGGGGAAGGGGGAGAGAGGTAGCTCTGGCTGGTGACATCAGTCCTGGCGAGGTCTTTGACAAGTTCCAGACGGAGGAGGTCTCAGAGCAGCCTGCGGTGCAACCCCCACCCCCCGACCCCCACATATGGGACTCTGCCTCTCGGAACATCTGTTTGGTGGGTGAGCACTCCCAGTCCTTGAAGCTGCGCACCTGAAAGCAAGCCCTTTGGTGCCCCTGCAGCTCCAGGTCGCGGGTCGGGGTGGGGTGGGTGGGGGCCGGGGAGCCTGCATCTCTTCCCAGAAAGCCTGGTCCTAGTTCCTTGGCTAGGCAGCCACCAGCGGGTGCGTGTTTATTTTTGACTTGTTACTGAAATGGGGAACCACAATTCCCATTTGTTCACCCCTCCTTGTTGTGATGAGTTAATAAATCAGCCAGGAACCATAAATTTGTGAGAGCTGCTTTTGCAATCCTACAGTTTTGTTCTGTTCCTCTTTCTTGCCCTCTCCACTTCTTGCTGGCTTATGGCCTTCTCTTGAGATTTACAAGATTCTGGGAGTTTATCTAAAAGGGGAGGGAAATATGCCTGGGGTTGCGGGGGCTGGGGTGAAGGGCTCAGACCCCGGAGTTCATCACATCTGAGTGTGGATCCCAGCTGGTTCTGTGTTAGTCGTGTGGTCTCAGGTGGCCACCGGTTCCTCTTGGCCTGTTTCTCCATCTGTAAAGTGGACACTTTAAATACTGCCCTTGAGATACAGTGATGGATGTGCGATGCTGGAAAATCACTCCCTCTGGTATCATTTTCCTGCTGCTGCTATAAACTAAAGCATCATTTCCAGCTTTTAAAAAATTATCATCATCATGTCTATCTCATTTAAATTCTTACCTACTTCTTCAAATATAAAATCTTTTTTGAGATAGAATTCACATGCTGTACAATCCTATGTTGTTTTTTTTTTTAGTAAATTCAGTTGTACAGCCATCACTACAGTCAATTCTAAAACATTTCCAGCATCCGCCACTCCAAAATAAGAAAAAGAAAAATAAAAGAAAAAAACCCACACTCATTGGCAGCCACTCCCCATTCCTACCCCACCCAGCCCAGCCCCTGGCAACCACTTCTCTGCTTTCTTTGGATTTATCTATTCTGGACATTTCACATAAATGGAATCATACACTCTGTGGCTTTTTGTGCCTGGCTTCTTTCACATACCATCACATTTTTGCAGTTCATGCTTGTTGTAGCAGGTGTCAGAACTTCATTCTTTTTCGTGGCTGAATAATATTCCACCATGTACATAGACCTCCTTTGTCCGTTTATTCACCAGTTGGTGGATGTTGGGGTTATTTCCACTTGTTGGTGATTGTGAATAACCTCATCAGCTTTTTTAAAAAATTTAATATTTTTTAATTTTATTTTTTATTGAAGTGTAGTTGATTTACAATGTTAGTTTCAGATGTACAGCAAAATGATTCAGTTATGCATATACATACATATATTTTCAGATTCTTTTCCATTATAGCTTATTACAAGAAATTGATTATGTTCCTTGTGCTGTACAGTAGGTCCTTGTTGTTTATCTATTTTATATATAGTAGTGTGTGTCTGTTAATCCCAAACTCCTAATTTATCCCTCCCCTCCCCTTCCCCTTTGGTAACTATAGTTTGTTTTCTATGTCCATGAGTCTATTTCTGATTTGTAAATAAATTTGTATCTTTCTTTAGATTCCACATATAAGTGACATCATGTGCTATTTGTCTTTCTCTGTCTGATTTACTTAATATGATTATCTCTAGGTCCATCCATGTTGCTGCAAATAGCATTATTTCATTCTTTTTTATGGCTGAATAATATTCCACTGTATATATAGACCACATCTTTATCCAGTCATCTGTTGCTCATTAACTTTTGATTGTATTTGAACTTCATTTGCAGGCTCTGGGTCCCTGTGGTTCTCTGGGCCTCCCTGTGGCACTCTGACCACTTCCCCACACAGAACAAAGCTCAGTTTTCTCCCAGACACACAGCTCCTCTTAGTCCCACAGCCATTCAGCCAGAAAATACAGGTGTAAAAAACCCATGGAAAACACACATTGAGCGGTGGCGGTGCCAGGGGATGGCCTTGCTGTCTTGTCTGCTCCTCTTCCTCGGCTTCCTCCTCCATCTCTTCCTCTCCCTCTGGACTCAGTGCTCCTTCTGCTGGTTGAGCTGCCCCCTCTTCTGCAGTGGCCCCCTCCGCTGTCCTTGGGGATGGAAGGCCCAAACCTACCCCGTGGTGGCCTGGGGCCTGTTTCTCCTGGTCCTGTGCTGACCTTGGCCTGAGCCTCTGAGGCCTCCTCCATCTCTGTTTGGACAAAGGGTGGCCCTCTTCTCCTGCCGGCCATCCTCGAGGTGGCTGGGGTGAATGACATCATGCCCTGAGCGCTGAGGGGGAAACAGAAGCCATGGGGTGTGGGGACCTGGGATCCTGACCTTCCGACTCCCAGGGCTGGGCCTTAACATGCACACCCATGCACAGACACACGTCGACATGAATACATGTGGACATGCACACAAACACAGTCACAAATGCATGGACATGCACACAGACACACCAGAGATCCAAACAGGACAACACGTAGACACACACATATCAGGTTTCTGGGCCAGGGCCAGTCTGGTCCCTACTCTCTCTGGAGATTCTAGAGAATATTCTGAACTCAGGGAGCCTTGCTCTCCTGAGTCAGAAAGTCCTAATGGAAAGAAAACACAGGAGGAGCTTCTGTCCCCATGAAACTCTCAGCCACCTGCCTGTGTCCACGCCCCTCCCAGTGTGTTCATGCAGGTGCTTCTATACAGTTAAACTTAGGGCATCTTCTATTCCGCCCTCATCATTGATTTTTTTCCTCCATTTACCCATTTTCTAGATTCATCCTGGCCCATGTCATAAATTTTCATTTAAAGGGCGAAAGAACATTCCAGGGCGTTTAGCTCTCACGGTTGCTAAGCTCTTCCTCTGTTTGGGGCAGATGCTCCGTTGCTAGTTTTTGGCGGTAATAAATCGGGCTGTTGGAACATCTTTGCTCAAATGCTTCTCTTTATCTTCTGGGTCGTTTCCTTGGGGATGTAGCCCCAAAAGGGAACGGCTGCGTCCGAGGGTGGGAATGGGCCCTGGGTGCTTCTCACCCTGTGGGACTGTTTGTGGAAGGACCATCCAAGTTGTGAATTCAGAATTGGAGTCAGCAGGATTTACTGAGGATCTCATGGGCTCAGGACTGTGCCAGAGCAGCCTGGGAGAGAGAAGATCCCAGCTCTGGTGTGAATGACATCAGGTGGCAGGAGACCTGGGGTTCCCATCCCAGCCCCCCCACCCCCGACTCCCTGCGCGAGCTTGAGCAAGGCCCTTCCCCTCTCTGGGCCTCAGTCTTCCCATCTGAGAAATGAAAGGGTTGGACAGGCAATGATGGCCAGAGAGTGCCTAGGGGCTCTGGCCCCATGATTCAGCCCAGGGATGCTGGGGCGAGGCGGCGTTTCTAGGCAACAGTGTTTGTTTGTGGTTCTGATGTGTAGCTGGGACAGCTGCGAGTGCTCCTGGCTCCGGCTCTGGCTCCCGGGGGCAGCCAGCCAGGGTCCCACACGGGGCCAAACCATCCAGGGGAGGGGAGGGGACAGTGAGAGGACGGAGCGTCCCCGAGGGTGGTGCGGGGCAGTCAGCACACCCACTCCATCTCCTGGCCCAGTGGAGGGGTGGGGGCTGCAGCTGGGTTCTGGTGATTCCGGAGAAAAGCTGCCCCATCCCCGGGAGCCAGCAGTGTGGCAGGGACCGCCCAGGGCCCCCCATGGGGCCTTTGCCTCGGTGGGTCCTCACAGCGCATGCTGATGCCTGGCTTGGTGGCTCTGAGGTCAGTCTTGCCAGCCCATGGCCAATAGCTCTCTTTCTGGGGAACATTCAAGTGAAATAAATTTCTGGGCTGAACATTGAGGTCACCAAAATGGTGGGGAGCTTGATTGCAGAGTCCCAGTTCTGCCCTGACCACGGGGTGGCCGTGGACGTCAGGATTTCATCTCTCTGGGTCTCAATTTTCTCATCTGCAGAAGTGGGTGGTGACAGTAGGACCTGCCTGCCTTGCGGGTTTGGCTGTTGGGAGTTTCAGGTGAGAATGTGTGAAAGGGCTTAGCTGTGCCATGGGACACAGGAAGCGCTCAAGCATTGACAGCCGTCGCTGTTAGCATCCCTGGATTTACGTTACACGAGCTCCCGGGTGGTGTGTCCTCCCTCCCTCTCATACACTGTGCTTGGCCCTTTGGTTAGCACTAGGCCCCTTTCCCTAAACTGCTCCAGCTTGGGGCTCCTGTTTGGGGCTTCCTTACAAGGGGCTATGATGTGGGTGAGCCCCAGCAAGGAGGTGAGGGTCAGAGAGGCCACTGGTGGATGGAGACGCCCTCCAGGTTGATTGGTGCTGGTGGCGGGGAGGGAAGGAACCCTGCCTCAGGCTCAGACCCCACCCCAACCCAGCAGACACGCACCCAGCATCCATTGACGTGTGGTGGGCATCTGTCCTGACCACGTGCTGTGGGTGAGAATCAGTTTCTGGTGGGCTCGGCACTGCACGGCGCGCTGTTCATTCGGCAGCCACTGACGCTCCTCCCGGAAGGCTCTGCCAGCCTGATGAGGTTGGATGTGCCCTTTAGAAACAGGGGCAGCAGGATGAGCACGGGACACAGGAGGAGGGACTGGGTGCAGATACACCACCCAGACTCTGAGCAGCCTGAGGACAGGGAGCATTTCCTCCACCCCAGCGGCAGCTGGGCCACCTTGAACCCTGTGGCTCTTTGTCAGATGAGTGAATGAATGAATGAGTGAATGAATGAATGAGCATTTAGCTGAATTGGGCTCCAGGGAAGTGTCACCTGCCTGGATCCATCAGGGAAGGCTTCTGTGGGGGCAGTGCCTGTGCTGAGGGCTGGGGACATGGCAGGAACCCGGGCACACCTGGCCCCGCCCCTCACGGTGCCATCAGACGGTGACAGGTGATTACAGGTGTGATAAATGCCCCACTGACTCCAGGAGCATAAAACTGAGAGCAGGGATCCACCTGGGGCAGCACGGGTGGCTTCCCTGAGCCACAGAGGAGCTGGAGAGGTGACCCCAAGCAGGGTTGTAGTGAAGGTGCAGCCTGGGGATTTGCACTTTCTATCAGATGCCCTTTGGCCTCAGTGGGCAGGTACATCCCCCTTGGAGCTCGCGGGACCCAGGGGACCCGGCAGGGTAAGTGGTCCACTCCTGAGTCTCCCCCAGCGTCCCCCAACATCTGCGTGGCTGCGTGAACCTTACAGCCAACAGCAAAGGCTCGAGCCCAGTGGATGTCATAAACAGGAAATTCCCCTCGAACTTCTCTGTGTTTTCATCTGGGCTCCACACAGAGCCATCTGTCTGCTCTCGCGGCGATGGAGAGGCTGCCGCTAATGACACCACACGCACACAGCAGTAGAGCCCTCCCCACTTCCTCCCACCTCTCTCTTGCCTGCACCTCCCCTCCCCCGGCTGCAGCCCCCAAACCTCGAGGAGTCTTGGGATGTGGAAAGAGCGGGGCATAGGTGACGGAAGGGCTGTCCTGGAACCCCCAGGACTCCAGGTCCTGTCCCGCTGGCCCCAGGGCCCGTGGCTGCTGCTTTATTTTTTCCCAACATCTCATCAGAGTGGCGTTTGCTCTGTGCCAGGTCTGGGCTAGGTTCTGGGGATGCAAAGGCAAATAAGACAGAAGGGGATGTGTCTTCTTGGGGCCCAGTGGACAGGTGGTCACAAGCCACTGTGGCCAGGGCTCTGTGGGCCTCAGCTTGTCCATCTGTAAGATGGGCCTCCCTTTCCATTTCCTCCTTTGGGTGTATTGAGCAGCATTTCCTTTCTAGGAAATGACCTGGGGCTCATCCTGAGAAAGACAAGATGCCTACTTTTATTGTTGAAAATTGTTTCCACTTTTGGAAGTTTCTTTCATTATTTTTTTTTCCCCAGAAGCTCCCACTTCCTACCCTTTTAAGAGATAGGTGAGGGAGGGAGTAAGGGGTTCTGTGGTCTCTAAAGTTCTTAGAAAAACCAGACTGCAACTCTGAGATCAAGGAGTTCAGAGCTGTCTTTTCAAATATAAATAAACTGGGGTTTAGAGACACCGACTGTCCTGCCTGGAGTTGCACAGCATATAGCCAAACTGGATGTTAGATCCAGAACTCCAGTGCCTAGCCTAGACCTCTTTCAGCTGACCCATGTGTCCCTGCTGGGCTAGTCCAGGTTTGTAGCAAAGTCACCGAAGGAACTGTGTCCCTTCCTCTGAGTGTGATTGAATGTGTATGTTTCAGCCTCAAACTGATTTGGCTCGTATTTGGTGGATGTCAACATTAATTAACTTAAACAACAACAACAACAACAACAACAACAACAACAACAACAACAACAACTGTGGATGAGTAAAGCCAAGCCGGGGGAGTGGAGCCACGCAGGGGGAATGTTTACTTGTCACTGGGACAAATAAACATCTGTGTGGTGTTTTCCCCCTTTTTCTTCCACTTTGACAGATGAGGGGATCTACTTAGGGCTGCCCCGCTGGTTGGGGCCTCGGGAGCGAACACACAGACACGTTGATTGGGGCAGGGATTTTATTAACAGCAGGGCCGTTTATTGAGCACTTCCTATGTCCTAGGCACCGTGGGCTTTGTGCGCATCATGTCACGTCATATGTACCGTCTCCTGTGACCCCAGATGAGGACACTGAGGTTTAGGGAGGTGGAGTCCTTGGCCTAAGATCAGCCTGCAAAAGGCCAAATGGCGGCATGCAGAGGCCACTTGCTGTCAAAGCCCTGCTTCCACCTGCTCCGCTGGGCTGCTTCTCGGGACGGGGCACTTCCTTGTGACCTGGGCTAGTGCTTAGAGCCACCTGGGGCCTTGGTAGAACCCCAGTTCCAGCCTCCCCCCAAATCAGTCTCTAGTGGGGCCTGGGAGTTTGCATGTTTCACATTCAGCTGGAAGGTTCTGATAAAGCCCTGCCCTACAGGGGGGATGATGGCGTCTCTAACTGTGAGAGCTGACGGTGCGTGAGCCTGTGGCCAGGAGTCCTGCTCCTGTGCGTGGGGGGCACATACATCAGTGTGCAGGGAACTCTGGTGAAAGAAGTGAGGGAGGGAGGAAAGAAAGAACTGTTTAAATGTTCACCAAAAAGGGAACAAATTAATAAATTGTGGTATGCTCACACAAAAGACTACTATACAGCAGTGAAAAATTAATGAGTTAGAACCACATACATACACATGATGCCATTTATATAAGAGTTTTAATGCAAAACTGCATTGTGTATTGTTATGGATGCAGTGTCGTCACCATGGTAACAGCTGACCTTTGTTGAGTACCTCTCTGTTCCAGGCACGGTGCTGTGGATTAGGTCTTTCAGTTCTCTGGACAACCCTATGAGGGATAAGTACCACTGTTGTCTCTATTTTCCAAAAGGAGAAAATTGAGGCACAGAGAGGTTAAGTGACTTGCCCAACCACACACAGCAAGCACATGGCAGAACAGGGTCAGACTCACTTGGTTCAGCCTAGTGCCTGGGCTCTAGAGACCACTACCCAGTGGATCATTTACAGCTGTCCTCAGAGAACTTGCTCCAGGTGCCTGCTGGGTGCTCAGGGCAAACTGGAGGAGGGGGTTGCTGAGCAGAGTAATTATGACCCCACTTTGCAGATCGGGAGACAGGACCAGCAGGGCAAAGCTAGTTGCCTGAGGTTGCACAGAGAGTAAATGGCCGGCAACATTGACCGGCAACATTGATGTGTGCAGCTCAGCACTTTGCTTGCAGCTGCTCGGAAGATGGGGGCTCCTCTGTCATCCCTGTTTGCGGAGGAGGAACCTGGGACTCAGCAGAGAGGGGGGTGGGAGCAGGACTGGAGCCCAGCTATACCCTGATGAGCACAGGCTGGGGGGCCCTTGGGGTCCCCTGCCTCCGTGCTGGCTGCTTGTGCTTGGGGCCAGCCGGGGCCAGCGGCCGCAGCTGCCCTCCCAGTTCAAGGAGGGCAGGGGCGACACAGAGCCAGCACATATGGGCTGGTGACATCATGTCTGCAAGGGCCCCCTGGGGTCCAGCCCAGCTGCAGGAGCCTGGCTGGGGGTCCCAGATCCCTGTGGGATGGGTGCCAGGTGGCTTCAGCAAGGTGGGCTGGATTGGGGAGGGCAGTGATGAACTGCTTCCTCCTGAGGGCGCAACACAGCACTGGGCAACAGGACACCAAAGAGCACTGGATTCGGAGTCTGCCCAGCCCTGGCACGTTAACGCAGAAGGCCTCGGGGCTGCAGCTTCTCCGTGGAAGCTGTGGGAGGGGTCTTCAAACAAGACCTCACGCCCCCTCTCAGAGCAGGGTGGAGGAGCCGCAGGCACGTGCATTAGAGGAGGGGGAGTTTCTGGCGACCAAGTGCCAGGCCCTGGGCTGAGCCCACGTGGAATCTGTTCACCAGCCCCAGTCACAGGCCCTCTGTGTGTGCCCATTTTACAGATGAGGAAATGGGGACTCTAAGAGGTGAACAGACTTGCTTCACCTGGCTCGGAAGGGTTCAAAGTCAGACCCAACCCAGTGGACTCCTAGTCCAGTGCTCTTTATCTGTTACACCAGTTGGAATGGACCCGGCCTTGGCCTGGTGGTTTGGGGAAGTGGAGGCAGGGCAGGGGGAGGAGTGAAGGCTGGTTGGTGGACACTGCCACACTCCAAGCAGGCTTCCTGGAGGAGGCAGCTGGTTCAAGTTGGGTTTTGAGGCCTTTCCAGCAGAGGTGGGGTCAGTTGGGGTCTCACCAGTGCCCCTCATTCCCACAGGCGTCACCTCCTCCCATCGGGCTCCCTGCGTCTGGCCCAGGCCCAGGTCAGTGACAGTGGCCTCTATGAATGCACAGCCAGTAACCCTGCAGGATCCGCCGTTCAGTACTACATCCTCGGGGTGCAAGGTAGGACCTGAGCTGGTGGCAAGCTTCACGCACCCCCGCCTCGTTCTTTGGCCTCTCAGAGCCCCTCCCCATCTCCATGCCAGGCTGTCACCTCTTCCTGGCCCTCCAGTGTTTCCTCTGGCAACCCTATTTCCTGTCTTCCTCAAGCACTCTCTCTCCTCCTCCTCACCCCTCTTCTCTCCCTCTCCCATACCCCTTGGTTGGGCCTGAGTTGCTGTTCAGAGGCCCCCAGAGAACAGAGGGCAGGGCCCAGTGCCCGTGGGGACTTGGAGGTTGGGAGGGGGGGTTCTGGTCTCAGCTTAGGGCGGGCCTAGGAGTGGGCGTTCACCTAGGTGTCCAGGTCTCATTCACAGAAGCAGCCATTGGAGTCACTCCGCCAAAGAGGTGGGGGGCTGGTCTCCACCAGCCCCGAGGAATCGCCTAAGACGGGGGTCAGCCGACCACCGCCCTCAGCCACCTCTGGTTTACCTGCTGTTTTTATACGGCCCACGAGTGGAGAATGATGTCTTCATTTTTAAATGTTTGGGGAAGAAAAGACAAATAATATTTTGTGACTTGTGAAAATTACATGAAATTCAAGTTTCAGTGTCCATAAATACAAGTTTTATTGGAGTGCTACCACACGTGTTCGGTTACGTATCATCTGTGGCTGCCGTGATGGCAGAGTTGAGTAGCTGAGACAGAGACCATCTGGCGTGCAAAGCCTGAAATATTTACTATCTGGCCCTTTACACAAAAAGCTGACCCCTGATCTAAGCTCACTCTCCATTTTACAGAGATGGTTCAGAGATGGAGGGGTTCAAAGCTTTGCTGTGGGTTTGCATAAGTGTATGGGAGAAAAGGAAGCAGGGCGGCGGGGTGATGAGCAGAGCCTGAGTTGGCAGAGCTGGATTTGAATGCTGACTCTGCCACCGACTGGCTGTGTGACCTTAGGCCAGCTGCTTGGCGTCTCTGAGCCTTGGTTTCCTCTTCTGTAAAGTGGGGGCAATAATGCCTATCCCATAGTTGTCAGAAGGGGTATCAATGTCATCAGGCACTCAGTACAGTGGAAACTTCTCATTTTCAGCAAGAGTTGGTGGCGGAGTGGTGGGGAGGGCATAAACACCCTTGTGGTCTTGGACAGTGAGGCTCGGGGCTCGGGGTGGGGGAGCCGACCTCTGTCCAGGGGTCATGTTCCCATGGGGAGGAAAAGGGCCGGCTTCCTCCCAGGGCCTGGGACACTTGTCCCCGTCTCCAAGAATTCTTCCGGACTCCCTCAGTCTGGCCCCACAGGAAGCCACCTGGACTCCTGGTTACACAGACCCAGACTTGGGGCTGGTCCAGCTCCTATCAGCTGATGGAGTGGGTGACTCTGGTCAAGTGACAACCTTTCTGAGCCTCAGTTTCTTTATCTGCAAAATGGGCGTGGCACCACCCACCCCATAGGAAGGACCAAATGAGATGCACGATGGGAAAGTGACTAGAAAACACAAATGCGGAAGAAACAAAACCCACTCTCCTCCCACCCCAGGGAAGGGAAAGAGTGAGTCTAGCCACAACATTTTTGGCACCACTGCGGGCCAGGCTCCGTGCTGGCGGCTCTAGTGCTACATCTCCTTTCATCCAGGGGCGGCTTTGTGAGGGGAGGAAACTGAGGCTCCAGCGAGGGGCAGGGCTGGGATTTGAACCTCCCCCTCTGTGCATGCTGCCCCCCTATCCTCACCCCCCATGCTGAGTCAGTCTGGCCGCCGTCTGGGCCTCAGTTTCCCCATCCATCACTGAGCTGGGTAGTTCCTAGCTGGTGGTTCTCAAATGGTATATGCGGGCTGGGGCTGGGGCTGGGACTGAGCACGGAGGAGCGACTCTTTGATGAGAGCCCGTGTGTTCACGCAAAAGGCTGATATTACTTAATCGGGGGATTCACATGGGGGGCCCCACTGTCGTTTTCTGACGAAACGAGGAGACTTGGATCTCTCCCAGGACAACTTCTGCCTGTTGGTGACATCCAGGGGTGAGGGGAGCCCTGTGGCAGGCCGGGCCATCTCCGCGGGTCTGGGCTCTGAGACCCCCACCCGGGCCTTCTGCCTTGACAGCCCTCCCCACGGCCCTGTCAGTGCCCCCCCAGGTGCAGCCGGGCCCGCGGGCCCTGAAAGTGCTGGCGGGAGACGCTCTGGACCTGAACTGTGTGGCTGAGGGCACCCCGGAGCCCCGGCTGACCTGGGCCAAGGACGGGGTGGCCCTGCAGGGCGGGGGGCCTGAGGGCTCCGTCCACTTCCCAGCCATCCAAACCGCTGACGCTGGGACGTACCGCTGTGAGGCCTCCAGCAGCGCCGGGGTGGACGCCTGGGAGCTGGAGCTCAGGGTGCTGGGTGAGTCCCCCTTGCCCCCCCCCCCCACCTCCCCACAACAGCAGCCTGGGCTTCTGAGCTGCTGGACGCCTTCCCTCCTCCCAGCCCCCAGCCCCTGAGGCTGGGGGCCGCCTGGTGTCGGGCAGCTTTCACCAGCCCCTGGGGGACTCCATCCTTGGGGTGGGCTGCAGGCGCTGGGGCCCAAGTCCAGCTTCTCCCACTTTCCAGCTGGACAACCGTAGACCAGTCGTTTACACTCTCTGACCCTACAAATTGTGTCCAGTAATACGTAAGGGGTCAGTGAAAGCATGTGTATAAAGTGCCTGGTGCACAGAAAGATCTGGATCTGTGGTGCAAGCGTTGTCACCATTATGAATTTGAACTGCATGAGGGGAGTGCAGGGAAGGATGACGCCCAAGCTCAGCCCCCCAGCCCATGGGGGGCGTGCGTGGCCCTGGTGGCTGCTCCGTGGGCCACTATGCGGGAGGTGAGCCGGCGCAGCTGGCGTTCTGGAGGGGAATGCCCTGTCCACCGGCCCTGGACTTCTGGGGGGAGCCTCAAGCTTGGGGCTCGGGGATGTGAGTGTGGCCGCATCACCTCCCGCCAGAGCCGCCGCACTGGGGGGCCGATAAGACCAGCGGGCTGCTGGAGAGAGTAGCGGGAGAGAACGCCAGCCTGCCGTGTCCTGCCAGAGGTGAGGCTGGGCCCCGGGCAGGCCGGGTGGGGCAAGAGACCCACCCACATTCCGGCACCCTGGGTCACACCCTGGGGGCAGTGCGCATGGGTGTGGAGGGTTACGGGTTCCTCACTCCTACCAGGGCCACGCCAGGTACTTCCCATCAGTAACCCTGTAGGATGGGGATTACCATTAGCTGTTTTTGTTTTGTTTTGTTTTGTTTTTTTAAAATCAAGGGCAATCTAGGCCCAGAGCGGTTAAGCAGCTTGCCCAAGGTCACACAGGCAGAAGGTAACTCACAAAGAGTGACTTGCCTTGACCTCAGCCCTGAGTGCCTGTTAAGCCCTTGGCCCCTCTGTGCCTGGAGAGGGGGCAGAGGAAGGCCCAAGTATCCTAGGATCAATGCCTGGTGGCCCCTGCCTGTCCCCAAACCCCAGACTTTCTCACAGATGATTCACGTGGTCCTGGGCAAACCAGCCCTTTGGGGCTACAGCACAGTGTGGGGCCGAGATAGCCACCCCTTGGCCAACTGCCCAGCACTGAACCCTGCTTCAGTCCTCCCAGGCTGTGTACCTCGGGGTGGTTCCCACCTCCTTTCTGAGCCTCAGTTTTCTCAGCTGTACAGTGGGGTCACACCCATCCCTCCACACAGGGCTGCTGTGAAGGCCCAGTGGACAACAGGAGTTTAAGTTCCCAGCATCATGCCTGGCACACAGTAGGGGCTCGGCAAAGTGTGTTAACCGGATGGATGATTCTGCCTTTCTGTACAGCCTCCCGGCGGATCCCTCTGCCTGCCCGGGTGGGGCCCTCCTATGACTGGTGTGAGGATGTGCTGTCCCTCCCTCCCACCACCGCCACTGCATGGATGGCACTTTCTAGAAGGGCAGGTGTCTGGGTGTCTAAGGGGCAAGTGGCCACCGACAGGAGTCAGAGCTGGCACTTCCTCATGCCACGGGGCCCAGGGAAGTCCGTAGAACAGACAGAGGGAGAGGCAGGTGGGAGGCAGGCACTGAGGCGGGACCCCTGGGAGCCAGGTGGGCTCCCTTATGCAGAGCTGCCCACCTGGATTGGCTGTTGTCCCGCCTTTGACCAGTGCGCCACCTTGTGCCAGTCCCTGGTAACAGCAAGCAAGGCACTCGGGAGGTGGGAGGTGGGAGGTGGGATTAAGTAGCCTAGAGATCCCAGAGCTCTGGTGGCCACGGGCCCTCCCTTCCCCTCACGGCCACCGTGTAGCATCCCTAGCACTTAGGGTGGAGCAGTCCGTACGGTGGGTGGGGCAGGGGCCATCCTGAACTGAGACCACACCCAGGATGCCTTGGATGTGCTGCATTTTAATCTTGTCCCGCCATAATGGGGTGGCCCACCCCTTCCTCCTACCGCCTTTCCCCCTCTGCGGCTGACAGAGAAAAGAGCAAGTGAGGCAAAGAGAGAGTGTGTTTACAAAGAGCACCTTGCTGCCGGGGGAGACGGCAGATAGAGGGGGTGTTGTTAATGATCGTTGGTGTTAGCAGTGATTGTGAGTCCCGCTGACTAGTGGTGGCAGTGGGCGTCGATGGGGTGATGGAGGAGCTGCAGGCTCCCCTCCTGCTCGGTGCCAGTGAAGGTAGGAAGGCAGGTGTGGGCTGAGCAGGTGGAGCCATGGGTGAGGGCGGCCCTTGTCCTGAGGTCACTCAGCAAGTCTGCAGAGCTGGGGCTCCCGGGACCTTGAGCCCTGCTGTGACCACTGGGTGCCGGGCCTCACGGGCATGTGTGCCACTTGGAAGGCTGGGTCATTTCTTCAGCACCGATCCAAGGGCTACTGTGTGCCCAGGCCCAGTGGGGCAGCTGTTCATTGTGTACCCACTGTGTGCCAGGCCAGATGAGCTGACGGTCTGGTAGCAGGGCCGGATGCTGGACAGTCTGACGTGAGGAGTGTCGGAGAATGGGCTCCAGGAGGACTGTGGTGCTCACGGTGGGGCCGGGCATCTGTCGTCAGCGGTGCCAGGCCTCGTGTCTAAGCGCTGATCCAATGGGACAGTATGGGTGCTGAGCACGGCAGGCTCGTTCATTCCTGTAGCACCTACTGTGTGCCAGGCGCTGGGCTTGTGGCTGGGCGTGCAGCAGGGAGCAGAGCAAAAACCCTGCCCTTGTGGGGGAACTAGACAATAGACCAAAAAAAAAAAAAACCCATAAAGAAGTATATCTTATGTACGTTAGAAAGTTGGAGGTGATGGGTAAAAAAAAGAAAGCCAAGGGTGGGCGAGGGGATTGGGAGTGCTGGTGGGGGTACAATTCCAGATGAGATGGGGCCCCTGAGAAGGGAGCCAGAAAAGTCTGTGGCCCCCATGCCTGTCACCCACCCCAGGAGCTGGGAGGCCATGGACACGCAGTGCTGGGTGGGAAGGCGGTGGGTGTGTGAGCACCTGCCGCTCTGAGGGCCGCTCCTCCAGCCCGGGGGGCAAGGAGGTGCCTGGGACCCCCTCCCCACCGCAGGGTCAGACATTTGCACAAGGAGTGGGGCAGTGTGGGTGTGGAGAGGGAAGCGGACAAGGTGTTCGTGCTGATGACTCTGTGCCCCACCAGGGACACCCAAGCCACAGGTCACGTGGCGGAAGGGCCCGTCCTCGGAGCCCCTGTGTGGCCGGCCGGGTCTGGCGGTGTTGGATGAAGGCTCTCTGTTCCTGGCCTCCGTCTCTCCCACAGACGGCGGAGACTACGAGTGCCAGGCCACCAATGAGGCAGGCTCCGCGTCCAGGAGGGCCAAGCTGGTGGTCCTCGGTGAGCAGGGACCCTAGAGCCGGGGGACGTCCTGTACACACCTCCCGCTGGTACCCGGGGTGCCTCGGTGTGGCAGTCCTGGCTCCTCGGCCTGAAGGCTCGCTGCAGGGAGGGCTGCAGGTCCCTTCCCGCGGTGCCTGTCCGGGGGGGCCTGAGGGCGTGGGGAGAGTGGCAGGTTGCGTGGGCATCCCCTTCCCCAGAGAGACCCACAGAGACAGTGAAGGAGAACCTGGAACTCCTTAAATGGCCTTTTAAATGGCCTAGTAGTGAATTCATTTTAGAATGAGCACTGATGGGGTGGGGAGGGGTAGAGCTCAGTGGTAGAGCGTGTGCTTAGCATGCATGGGTTCAATCCCCAGTACCTCTGTTAAAATAAAGAAAGAAATCTAATTACCTCCCCCACCAAATGAAAAGAATGAGTGCTGATGACAGTGGAGGGTCCCCAAACCCACCTCCCATTAAAGCTGCTGAAACCACCCGAGGCTCATATTCTGTCCGTCCACGGTGCTGTGTCCTGGAGGAGGGGACCGCTTCCCCTTAATGTGGGCTCGTGGAAGGGGTGAGAAGCAGTTTTAAACATTAATGGTTCCTAATCGGGTGGCTTGCCATGGGAAGTTTGTTTCAAAGACTAACCTAGACCCCACATTCAGAGATTCCGATTTGGAGAACCCTCCAGATGACCGTGACAATACTTTGGGTGCAGAACCAGCTGGATCTGGGGGCTTCTGCATCTTACAAAGTGGAATGTCAGAGACAGAGAGGGGCACAGTTCCTGGTCACAACCAGGTCCAGGTCCCCTGGCGAGGATGCTGAGGCCATTCCCGGGACCACAGGCTCCTGATGGGCAGATCGGGTGTTGAGGGGGCGGACATCCTGGGACTCAGAATCTGGGGAAGAGCAGCAGTTGGGCTGCCTCGTCCAGACGGGGTCCCAGTGGCTGCGGCTGTCCTGAGGAGGGGGCAGCTTCTCCGCTTCTCCTTGCTCTCAAGTGCCCCCCAGCATTCGGGAGGACGGGCGCCAGGCCAACGTGTCAGGCATGGCTGGGCAGTCCCTGACACTGGAGTGTGATGTGAATGGCTTTCCGGCCCCTGAGATCGTGTGGCTCAAGGATGGGCAGCTGGTGGGTGTCCCCTGGGGTGGATGGGCTGTGGGTGGGAGTTGGACTGGGTTCAGGCCTTCTGGATGGGTTCTTTCATGTGCCATGTGTGGTGGGGAGATGTGACAGGTGATAGGTGTCTTTGGGGATGCACTGGGGCTCAGGGCCATGGGACTGTGGTCCCACGATGAAGCCCAAGGGGCTGCATGGTGGAGAGGGCACAACACTATTCCGGGAATCAGAAACCCTGGGTTCCAGTCACCAATCAGCTCTCTGGGCCTCAGTTTCCTCATTGCTGGTGCTGGGGGGTGGCCAGACCCCGCTCACCCCCTCCCCGTGGCCTCTTCTGCCCAGATCCCCAAGGTGGGCAGCCACCGCCTCCTGGACGGGGCCCGGGCCCTCCACTTTCCCAGGATCCAGGAAGGCGATGCGGGCCTCTACTCCTGCCGGGCCGAGAACCAGGCTGGGACTGCCCAGAGGGACTTCGATCTCCTTGTGCTCAGTGAGTGAGGCCTGAGCCCCTACAGCTCCCGAGGGTGCCTGGCCGTGCAGCCGCTACCCTCTTAGGTGGGCCAGGGGAGAGGGGAGACTGCCTGCTGGGAGCCGGAGGCACAGAGGGCCCCATGGCAGACCTGGGCCTGTGGTCACAGAGCCATGGGGACAGACATGAGACAGTAACGTCATTAGCTGAGTAATTACTGTTGTGTTATGTGCTACAAAAGAGTAGCACGGGCCTCTGAGGACGCACAGAGCAGGTGCCTCTCCAACCAGGGGCTTGGGGAGCTTCCCAGGAGGGCTGTGTGGGAGGAGGAAAGGCTCACCAGGCAGGGGACTTGTACATGCAAAAGCCCTGCGGCAGGCTTTGAGCCTTTTCACTCCCTACCCCTTCTCTCCCCAAGTCCCACCTTCCGTGCTTGGAGCTGGGGGCGCCCAGGAGGTGCTGGGCCTGGCTGGTGCAGGGGTGGAGCTGGAGTGCCGGACCTCGGGGGTCCCCACGCCCCAGGTGGAATGGACCAAGGACGGGCAGTGAGTGGTTTCACCCGCCAACAGCGGTAGCGTGGGGGTGGAGCCAGGCAGGGGCCGGATGGAGAGGGGCTTGGGAGGTGGAACTCTGCAGGGTGGGAGCTTGTGCACGAGCCACCCAGGGCCCAGGCAGAGGGCATTGTGAGGCACTCCCGCCTGAGATCACCCAGGTGAGACCCTGCTTTTGCCAGGCAGTGTTTTCTCATCACTCAGCCAGTCTTCCTTTTATTTTAAAGACTTTTTAAAGATATTTTTTATTTTAAGGTATTTAAGGAATTAATATGATATTCACCATCCCAAAGGGCACAATTCAGTGTGTTTATCGTATCCACAGTGCTGCACAGCCATCACTTCTGTCTAGTTTCAGAGCATTTCATCACCCCGAAAGGAGACCCTGTACCCATTACCCTGTACTCCTCCGTTCTTCCCCTCTCCTAGCCCCTGGCAACCACTAATCTGCTTTCTCTCTCTATAGATTTCCCTATATTTTGTATACATTTCATGCAGTCATGCAATATATGGCCTTCTGTGTCTGGCTTAGCACACAGTTTTCAGGGTTCATCCACATTGTAGCAGGTTTCAGTATTTCATCCCTTTTAATGACTGTATAATATTCCATCATAGGAATCGACCCCATTTTGTTTATCTGTTTTTTTTTTTTTTTAACATTTTTAAATTGATTTATAATCATTTTACAATGTTGGGTCAAATTCCAGTGTAGAGCACAATTTTTCAGTTATATGTGAACATACATATATTCATTGTCACATTTTTTTTCTCTGTGAGCTACCATAAGATCTTGTGTATATTTCCCTGGGCTATACAGTATAATCTTGTTTATCTATTCTACAATTTTGAAATCCCATCTATCCCTTCCCACCCTCTGCCCCCTTGGCAACCACAAGTTTGTATTCTATGTCTATGAGTCTATTTCTGTTTTGTATTTATGCTTTGTTTTTTTGTTTTTGTCTTTGTTTTTTAGATTCCACATATGAGTGATCTCATATGGTATTTTTCTTTATCTTTCTGGCTTACTTCATTCAGAATGACATTCTCCAGGAGCGTCCATGTTGCTGCAAATGGCGTTATGTTGTCGGTTTTTATGGCTGAGTAGTATTTCATTGTATAAATATACCACTTGTTCTGTATCCAGTCATCTGTTGATGGACATTTAGGCTGTTTCCATGTCTTGGCTATTGTAAATAGTGCTGCTATGAACATTTGGGTGCAGGTGTCATCCTGAAGTAGGGTTCCTTCTGGATATAAGCCCAGGAGCGGGATTCCTGGGTCATAAAATAAGTCTATTCCTAGTCTTTTGAGGAATCTCCATACTGTCTTCCACAGTGGCTGCGCCAAACTGCATTCCCACTAGCAGTGTAGGAGGGTTCCCCTTTCTCCACAGCCTCTCCAGCATTTGTCATTTGTGGATTTTTGAATGATGGCCATTCTGACTGGTGTGAGATGATACCTCATTGTAGTTTTGATTTGCATTTCTCTGATAATTAGTGATATTGAGCATTTTTTTCATGTGCCTATTGATCATTTGTATGTCTTCTTGGAGAATTGCTTGTTTAGGTCTTCTGCCTATTTTTGGATTGAATTGTTTATTTTTTTCTTATTGAGTCATATGCGCTGCTTATATATTCTGGAGATCAAGCCTTTGTCGGTTTCATTTGCAAAGATCTTCTCCCATTCCATAGGTTGTCTTTTTGTTTTACTTATGGTTTCCTTTGCTGTGCAGAAGCTTGTAAGTTTCATTAGGTCCCATTTGTTTATTCTTGCTTTTATTTCTTCTAGGAGAACATTTTTGAGATGTATGTCAGATAATGTTTTGCCTTTATTTTCCTCTAAGAGGTTTATTGTATCTTGTCTTATGTTTAAGTCTTTGATCCATTTTGAGTTGATTTTTGTGTATGGTGTAAGGGAGTGTTCTAGCTTCATTGCTTTACATGCTGCTGTCCAGTTTTCCCAACACCATTTGCTGAAGAGACTGTCTTTATTCCATTGTATATTCTTGCCTCCTTTGTCGAAGATTAGTTGACCAAAAGTTTGTGGGTTCATTTCTGGGCTCTCTATTCTGTTCCATTGGTCTATATGTCTGTTTTTGTACCAATACCATGCTGTCTTGATGACTGTGGCTCTATAGTATTGTCTGAAGTCTGGGCGAGTTTTTCCTCCAGCCTCTTTCTTTCTCTTCAGTAATGCTTTGGCAATTCTAGGTCTTTGATGGTTCCATATAAATTTTATTATGATTTGTTCTAGTTCTGTGAAATATGTCCTGGGTAATTTGATAGGGATTGCATTAAATCTGTAGATTGCCTTGGGCAGTGTGACCGTTTTAACAATATTGATTCTTCCAATCCAAGAGCATGGGATAGCTTTCCATTTTTTAAAGTCTTCTTTAATTTCCCTCATCAATGGTTTATAGTTTTCTGTGTATAGTTCTTTCACCTCCTTGGTTAGATTTATTCCTAGGTATTTTATTACTTTGGGTGCTATTTTAAAGGGGATTGTTTCTTTACTTTCTTTTTGTGTTGATTCATTGTTAGTGTGAAGAAATGCCACTGATTTTTGAACATTAATCTTGTAACCTGCTACCTTGCTGAATTCTTCGATCAGCTCTAGTAGTTTTTGTGTGGACTTTTTAGGGTTTTCTATATATAGTAACATGTCGTCGGCATATAGTGACACTTTCACCTCTTCTTTTCCAATTTGGAGCCCTTTTATTTCTCTCTCTTGCCTGACTGCTGTGGCTAGGACTTCCAAGACTGTGTTGAATAGGAGTGGTGATAGTGGGCATCCTTGTCTTGTCCCAGATTTTAGCGGGAAGCTTTTGAGTTTTTCACCGTTGAGTACTATGCTGGCTGTAGGTTTGTCATATATAGCTTTTATGATGTTGAGATATGTCCCCTCTATACCCACTTTGGTGAGAGTTTTTATCATAAATGGGTGTTGAATTTTATCAAATGCTTTTTCTGCATCGATTGAGATGATCATGTGGTTTTTGTCCTTTCTCTTGTTGATGTGATGTATTACATTGATTGATTTGCGTATGTTGAACCACCCTTGTGTCCCTGGGATGAACCCCACTTGGTCATGATGTATAATCTTTTTTATGTATTGTTGGATTCTATTTGCTAATATTTTGGTGAGGATTTTGGCGTCTATGTTCATCAGTGATATTGGCCTATAATTCTCTTTTTTGGTAGTGTCTTTGCTTGGTTTTGGTATCAGGGTGATGGCTTCATAGAATGAAGAGTTTGAGAAGGACTGGTATGAGTTCTTCTTTGTATGTTTGGTAGAATTCCCCAGTGAAGCCGTCCGGTCCTGGACTTTTATTTGTAGGGAGGTTTTTTATTGCTATTTCGATTTCAGTTCTAGTGATCGATTTGTTCAAGTGTTCAGATTCTTCTTGATTCAGTTTTGGTGGACAGTATGTTTCCAGAAACTTGTCCATCTCCTCTAGGCTATCCAGTTTGGTTCCATATAGTTTTTCATAATATTCTCATATATGATATTCTGTGTTTCTATTTTATTTGTTGTAATTTCTCCATTATCCTTTCTTATTTTGCTAATTTGTGCTCTCTCTTTTTTCTTCTTTGTGAGCTTGGCCAGAGGTTTATAGATTTTATTTACTTTTTCAAAAAACTAGCTTTTGGTTTGATTGATTTTTTTCTATGGTCTTTTTAATCTGTATTTTATTTATTTCCTCCCTAATCTTTATAATTTCCTTCCTTTTGCCGCCTTTTGGGGTTTTTCTTCTTTTTCTAGTTCATTCAGCTGGTGGGTTAAATTATTTATTTGAGATTGTTCTTCTTTTTTGAGGGAGGCCTGTATCACTATAAACTTCCCTCTTAGCACTGCCTTTGCTGTGTCCCATAGATTTTGTGTGGTTGTGCTTTCATTTTCATTTGTCTCAAGGTATTTTTTAATTTCAGCTTTGATTTCCTCATTGACCCATTGGTTTTTTGTTTATCTGTTTATCTGTTGATGGGCGCTTGGGCTGTTGGCACATTTTGGTGACTGTGAATCTTTCAGTCTTCCTTTTCTTGAGCAGCAGGCTCTCCTCCGTGCAGCCTGCCCCTGCCAGTGTCTCAGCCTTACTGGCAGTCTTCTCCACCATCTTTCCAGACCTGTTCTCCCCGGGGACCCTCACGTCCAGCTCCAGGAGGATGGCCAGGTTCTCAGAATCACCAGCAGTCACCTGGGGGATGAAGGGCAGTACCAGTGCGTGGCCTTCAGCCCAGCAGGCCAGCAGGCCAAGGATTTCCAGCTCAGAATTCACTGTGAGCCCGGCTTCTTCCCAGCCCCCACCACAGGCTGACCACTGCATGGGGAGGGGGTGAGGAGAGAAATGGGGGCCTATGAGGAGTGAGCCCCCAGTCCAGTAAAGCAGGGTTGTTTGGGGGGGAGGTGGGTGGATGGGGGAAAGACAGAGGGAATCTGGCCTGTTTCCCAAATCCCATCTGAGCGTCACAAATTTTACGATTCCTGATTCCACTCAGGATGATTGTTTCTATAAATCAAGTCACTTTTCTTTACACTGAAATACATTTATTTAAAAGGATGTTTAATATCTCACAGGGAAGTAGGAACCAGGGCCACTTGGCCTTCGGGGGAGGAAGCTGGGGAAACAAATGCAACCAAAGAGGGATGTTGGAAACCCTCAGGCGCGAGCTGCCTGCATGTGGTAGAAAGGGCAGGGTAGAAAGTGCTAGAACGTTTAGGAACACACTGGCACCAAACACACCAAACGCCTTTTCCTTTGTTGTAATTGGGCAGGAAGGAGATTTGGGGAGGGTGTAGCTGCTCTGTTATAAGATGCAGGCCCGTGTGCCCTGAGGATTGTCTTGGGTACCACTTGTGGTGTGTGACCAGCCCTGTGGGAACCCCTGATCCAGTTCAGTCCCTCGTTTTACAGATTGGGAAACTGAACCCCAGAGAGGGAAAGTGACCTATGCTGGTCACACAGCGAGTTAGAGGCAAAGTGGGGTCCAGAGCCTGACCTGGGGCCCTCTCCCAGCTTCTACGCCTCTTGCGATGGCCAGGCTTGCTTCCTTTGTCACCCAAGCCTGCCTCTCCCATCTGTCCCCAAACCCCACCTCCCCTGCACCGTCCCCCACAGCTTCCCCACCCCTGCAGTAGAAGCCTGTGATGTGTGCAGTGCTTGTGGCCCAGGGGCACGTGCATGCAGCCTTTAGGGATGGGACACCAGCAGCCTCGGTGAGGGGCAGGCTCCCTGTGACCGCACCCCTCACCATTGTCCTCAGCACCTCCCACCATCTGGGGTTCCAACGAGACAAGCGAGGTGGCTGTCATGGAGGGCCACCCCGTGCGGTTCCTCTGTGAGGCCCGAGGCATCCCCACTCCTGACATCACCTGGTTCAAGGACGAGGACCCCCTGCTCCCTGGTGCTGGGGTCGTCTCCACCAGAGGAGGCCGTCAGCTGCAGCTGGAGAGGGCCCGGGGCTCAGACGCTGGCATCTACACCTGCAAGGCCAGCAACGCCGTGGGGGACGTGGAGAAGGCCACCAGGCTGGAGGTTTACGGTGAGCCGCCAGGGGCAGCGGTCAGTCAGCCGGGGTGGGTGGTACGAGGGACTCGGGGCCATGGAGGCCTCCAGCTGTCTCCAAAGGAGGGTGAGGAGAGCGGCAGGGGCCCAGGATACCGCGACTGAGGAGTTACCCACGGAGAAGGGTCATCTCAGCTCGTCTGAGCCGCCTCAGACGGGCGAGGAGCAGGTCAGGAACAGGGGGGCCTGTCTCGGGGCCCGGGCAGAGCAAGTCAGGAATCCAGGTCTCCCCCCAGGGCTCTTCATGAAACTGCACTCAGGCCCCCGTGATCATTAATAACCAACTGCTCTTAATCAGTCACTTCCTGTGGTCAGCCCTCCCAGGGCTCCTCACAGCAGCACGGTTACAGGGACCAGGGCCCATGTCTCCCCACTCGTGGGTGAGCCTGGTGGGCTCTGGGGCGGGTCGCCCTGCTGGGAGGTGAGGGGACCCAGTTCACACCTAGAGCATCTGACTGTGAATCCTGTGCTACTGCCCTTGGGGCTGGCCTGCCTGGAGGGTCTTGGCTCTCACGACAGGCGAAGAACGCAGAGGAAGGGGTGTGTGTGGGGGCAGGGATGGGTCCGAGCAGGTGAAGGCTGAGAGGGCAGAATGCAGGCTGGTGGGGTCATCATGGCCTCTTGTGAAGAGTCATCTCTGGAGCTCTGGTCCCCAAAGATACAAGTTGCAAAGGGCTTGGGTGCTGGAGCCCTGGAGACCCCAAAGGGCAGTTGGGATGTGGGGGCTCTAAGGGCAACCTCTGGAGATGAGCCCAGCTGCCTGCTCAGGGACTCTTATTTGGGGATCTGAAGTCCTCCTGGAAATGGAGTGCAAAATGCATGTGTGTGTTTTCAGCGGGGCTTGTGACCCAAACACGGCTGAGAAGCCCATCCCGTTCCCTCATCTCCCTGTTTCTCCTGGCGATGGCTCTGTGGGCCCAGCAACTTGGGGGCCCTCCCCAGGGGGGAGAGAGAAGCCCCCCCTCTGGATTGCTGGCTGAGTTAGGAGCCCACATGGGCCGGGTCACCTGGGCCAGGGTCCGCCCACTTCCTCAGGTCAGGGAGGGGCCTGTAGGAGCAGAGGCTCAGGTCTGGGGCCCAAGGGGAACCCACCACTTTGAGTTCAGCGGATATCGAGGCCTACTGTGTGCAGATGCTGGAGACACGCACAGACAAGCGTTGTTATGCTCACCAAGAGCTCACTGGGGTAGCAGGGCATGGAGAAAAGATGCAAGTGTGTCTGGGGTGGGTACCACCAAGGGGCAGGGGAGGGAGGGAGGGCTTCCAGCCAGGGGTCTGGGAGAGGCTCCCCAGAGGGGATGACATCTGAACAGGGGTTTCAGCTAGCGGAGGGAGGAAGGAGGCATTTCACATGGGAGGAGGTCAGAGAGGGGCTTCATCAGGCTGCTGGCCCCTGAGCAGCCCCCACGCCTCTTTCCTAGTCCCGCCCACCATCGAGGGTGCTGGCGGAGGGCCTCACGTGGTGAAGGCCATGGCCGGGAGGTCCTTGGCGCTGGAGTGTGTGGCCAGAGGCCACCCACCCCCCACCCTCTCCTGGCACCACGAGGGGTTGCCCGTGGCGGAGAGCAACGGGACGTGGGTGGAGGCGGACGGCGGCGTGCTGATCCTGGAGAGCCTGGGGGGAGCGTCCGGAGGCCTGTACAGCTGCGTGGCCAGCAGCCCCGCGGGGGAGGCCGTGCTGCAGTACTCTGTGGAGGTGCAAGGTGAGCACAGGCCTGTCCCACCCGAGTCCCCCGGGCTGCGTGTGGAGGGGATGGAAGGTGGGGGAGAATTGACCAGTGCTCCCTGAGTTGCATGAGACAGAAAAGGAGACAGATGAGGACACTGAGACCTGGGATGGGGGCCCCTTGGGGCTTGGAGGGGGCAGGGTTGGTTCCTGGGATCAAGGGTCCCTGCTCCTGCCCAGGACGCTGGGTCAGGTCAGCCAGGATGAAGGACACAGCTCTGCCTTCTGCGAGATGCTCTGGATCAGTGGGATGGACATTTATGGAGAGCTCCCTGAGGCCCAAAGCTGGGTGGTGGGCGCAGGCTCTGGGGGCGGGTGGGTGGGTCCTTTTCCTGCTGCTTCCACTCCACAGACACTTCTCAGCCACTAACTCTGAGATGAGGCAGGGGACAGGCAGAAGGGACTCCTGAGCCCTGGGTCTGGTGGGAAGACAGACGCCAAGTAAACAGACCAAGCGTGCGGGGAGGTCGGGGGACCACTCACGCGACCTGGTAGTCCTGGAAGGCCTCCTGGAGGAGGGCCCATTTATGGGGGGACTTGGAGGGTGAGGTGAGGCTGGCCTTGGTCTGGTGGCACTGGGACTGGAATTTTCCCAAACACCCAGTGGTGGCTCCTGCCTGCAGTGCCCCCGCAGCTCCTGGTGGCTGAAGGCTTGGGCCAGGTGACCACCCTCGTGGGACAGCCCCTGGAACTTCCCTGCCAGGCCTCGGGCTCCCCGTTGCCCGCTATCCAGTGCGTATTGGGCGGTGGAGGCCAGAACTGGGGGGCTGAGGTGGGAGTAGAGAGGGCATGCTTGTGGGGTGGGTGGGGATGGGAGATGCTTCCCTTCCCAGGGGCAAGAAAGAGGCCATGGAGCCAGGGATGTGAGAGCAGGAGAGATGCTGCCAGGCCCCCTGGCTTGTCTTGTTGCCCTTGCCTTCCCTGGCCTCAGGCTGACCTGTCTCGCTCCATACACTTTAGGTGGCTTCAGAATGGCCGCCCGGCCGAGGAGCTGGCCGGTGTGCAGGTGGCCTCGCAGGGGACCACCCTGCACATCGACCATGTGGAGCTGGACCATGCGGGCCTCTTTGCCTGCCAGGCTACCAATGAAGCGGGCACTGCTGCGGCCGAGGTGGAGTTGTCTGTGCAAGGTGAGGGGGGCCTGGGGTTCTGGGGCAGTGGTAGCTGGAGATGCTGGAGGGTGAAGGCAGAGGTCATGGTCTTCTGTGCCTTTGTCAGGCCTGGGGGACGTGGGAAGGTCATGGAGCCAGTCTTCTCTAGGCTGGACTTCCCAGCTTCCCAAAGAGACACAGGAGTGAGAGGGTGGTCTTAGCTGCTCACCACACTTGTCATCTGCCCAGTCCACAGACCCTTAGTCCCCTCCTCAGCTTCCCCCAACCCCACCCCCTGTCCCTGGCACTTGCTCTATGCTGAGCACACTGAACTTCAACTCTTAAAATACATCGGCTTTCTTACCTTTATTTAAGCCTGCAAATGCTGTTCCCTCTGCGTCTTCCTCTTTGCCTGCTTAGCTCCTCCCTACCTTTCAGGTCTGTCCTAAAACACCCCTTCCTCCAGGAAGCCCTCCTTAATTCTACCATGGTTATAATCTGCACTGCCCAGCCTCTCATGGCCATAGCCCCCCACCCACTGTATTGGGATTGCTTATTTGGTTGCTCATCTCCATGGCCCAGTTTGGGAGCTCTGAGGGTGGTGCAGAGCTTTCTCTGATGTGTTCCTGTGCCTAGTACAGTGTGGGGCACAGAGTAGATGGTTAATGCCCACACGGATGTCTGGATGGATGATGGTTGGATGATGGATGATGGATGGATGATGGATGGGAGAATTTTAAAGGGAAAGACCTGCTCTACTGGCTCCCAGTCTGGTGCTCTTCCCCCAAGGCCGGGTGTCTGGTGGGTTGAGTGGGGAGAGGCTAGAGGACAGTTCTGCAAGGTCACTTCCTCACCCCCCAGGCATTGAGGAAGTTTCTGGGTGCCCACTGCACCCCTCCTGACCCTCACCAGGCCCTCCCTACCTCTCTCTTCCTCTGCCCAGAGCTCCCATCGGTGGTCATCATTGGGGGTGAGAACATCACAGCCCCTTTCCTGCAGCCTGTGACCCTCCGATGTGCAGGGACTGGGGTGCCTACCCCAAGCCTCCGCTGGTGGAAGGATGGGGTGGCCCTGGCGGCCTTGGGGGGGAACCTGCAGGTACATGCAAGGGTCCCAGGGCTGGCGGGCCAACCTGGCACAGGTGGAGGGGATGCTTTTTAGGGGCCCTGTAGAGCCTGACCAGGGCCCTGGCAGCCTGGGGGCAGGACGAACAGAGTCCACTCATCCTGGAAATGCTCACTGGGGTGCTGAGTCTGAGGAAAGAAGGGAGCCCTTAGCCTAGTTGAGGTCCCTGGTGTTTCAGCTGTCAGAGGGAGAAAGTAGGGGAAGGGGCATATCCCCAAGATCAGAGGGATCCCCTGGAATCTGAATGCGTGGCTCAGAGCTCCACCCCCAGAGCCAAGCCTTGCCCACGACTCACTTCAACTGCCCTGGGGTCAGCAGCAGCCTGGCCACTTGCCACGTCCCAGTGTCGCTCTGACCACCCTCTGGTTCTGGGCCCCTGGCCCCACCCACATCCCTGGCACACACTTGCCCCTCCTCCTCTCCGCCCTCCTCCCCGCCCAGATTGAGAAGGTGGACCTGAGGGACGAAGGCATCTACACTTGTGTTGCCACTAACCTGGCTGGGGAGAGAAAGAGGGACGTGGCGCTCAAGGTGCTGGGTGAGGACACGGGCGGAGGCGGAGCCTGGGCCTGGGATGGTGGGTGACTGAGGGCTCGCGGGGCTGCCATGGGGGGTCCGGGAGGGCTTGGGGTTCTAAAATCAATGTCATGTCCTTAACTTTAGAAGAAGAGAGTCATTTGCTCTGTGGCCCCTTCTGGTTGTTTCCTGCTGGATGGATTGTCAGTAGACGGCCTTGGTCTCAATCATACTTGCCTTTGCTTGTTCATATGGGGTTCATTTACGTCCTTGTGTGTCTGAGCACATCCCCGCTCTTGTCAGTCTTGTCACTCTTCGTGGCTGCCTGGGCTCCACCTCCGCGCTGTGCTGATGTCTGTTCCTGGGGGTCGGGCACCAGGGTCGTCCCTGTCGTACGACTGCCATGCAGGTTGCCTCCCAATGCCTTGCACTTGGGTCAGGAGCGGCGTTTCCTGGTCAGCGGACTTGAGCTGTTTTGGAGACTTGTTGTCCAGCCCCTTTGGGAAGGCCGGGGAGGGGCATTGGGAGTGGCTGAGATGAGCCACCTAGAGCCTGCACCCCCCAAGCCAGGGCTCTCCTTGTCTCCCCAGTGCCCCCCAACATCGAGCCAGGCCCGGTCAACAAAGCAGTGCTGGAAAATGCCTCCGTAACCTTGGAGTGTCTGGCTTCAGGCGTGCCTTCTCCTGGTAAGACCTCTCCTCTGGGCTGAAAGCCGCCTCCGGCCAGCGCCAGTTCCCCATCTAAAGAGGCCCGCCAGTGCCAGGGACCGCTCTGGCTGTGCGCCAAACAGGATGAAATTAGCACCCCCACCCCCATGTTCCTCTCTTCCTTCTCACCAGCTGTTCATCCAGTGCCCATTAAGCACCAGTCCCCACCATGGCCCAGAGCCTTTGTGCTGGTGCCTGAAACAAACCTGCAGGTTGCTGCTGAGTTTGCAGCTTCACAGGGCTGCCCCGGGGCTGGGGTGAGAACCAGGACCTCTGAGTTGCCGTCTGTCTGGGCCTCTGCTCTGGAGAAGCAGTTGAGGAAAGGGCTGGGAGCTGGGGTGGGTGTTGGGCAGACAGAATGGGCCCAGGAAGAGGATCCATTTCCTGTCCCCCATGTGAACCAAGTTTCCCCTGCTTTGTCTGGGGTATTGAGCCCTGGAGGTATTTGCCCTCTTCTGGGGGGGGGGGTGGCGGGGAACCCTATTCGGACGGGTCCTGGCAGGGTATAAGGAAGTGAAGATACAATCGGTCCATACCTCTGAGGCTGCTGCCTTGGGTGCACCGTGTTCTCCTCTAAAGCTCTCTCTCGAGAGTGGTCTCCTGGCAGGGGGAGGAGGAGATGAGGTGGGGCTGATTTTGACTCTTCTGGCTCCTGGCTGCCCCAGGCTGCATCCCTCTCTGCCTTGGGTTCCATCTCAGACAACACTGCCCTGTTCTGTCCCTGCCCCACTTCGTGGAGAACGCTGGCTTTCTCCCGTGCCTGAAATAGTGGCACACCATGTGGCCACCCTGGAAGCCTCTCTTGGATGCCCATGACACCGGCACGGTCTGAAGGGCTGGCAGGGCCCCTATCATCTCTCATCTCTTCTCCAGATATCTCCTGGTTCAAGGGCCGCCAGCCTCTCTCTGCCCGGAAGGGAGTGACGGTGTCAGCTGATGGAAGAGCTCTCCGCATTGAGCAAGCCCGATTTTCTGATGCTGGGAGCTACCGCTGTGTGGCATCCAATGTGGCAGGCAGCACAGAGCTGCAGTATGGCCTACGGGTCAATGGTGAGCTGCCCTGTAACTAAAAGGAGCCTTGTCTGAAAAGTTGTCTTCCTTCCATTTGTCCATTAGTCTGTTCATCCATCTGTCATCCATCCTTTCTTTCTTCCACCCACCATCCATCATCCATTCATCCATCCTTCTTTCATTCATCTTTCCTTCCTTCCATCCATCCATTCATCCATCCATTCTTCCACCTATGTGCAGAAACACCTACCTGCCCAGCCATTGATCCAACCATCCATCCAACCCCCTGCCTGTCCATCCAGCCACCCATCTAACCATCCAGTTGTCTATCTACCCAACCATTTATTCAAACATTCATTCCTCCATCTATCTATCTTCTATCCAACCACATTTACTGAGCACAGGCAGACCCTGAAGACATTGCTGGTTCAGTTCTAGACCACCACAATAAAGCAAGTCACATGAATTTTTTGGTTTCTCAGTGCATACAAAAGTTATGCTTACATTATACTGTAGTCTGTCTAAAAAAATAATGTACATACCTTAATTTAAAATATTTTATTGCTAAAAAATGCTAACCATCATCTGAGCCTTTGGTGAGTCGTAGTAGTAAGAGCAGAGATCACTGATCACAGGTCACCATGACAGATACAACAATAACGAAAAAGTTTGAAATATTGGGAGAATTACCAGAATGTGACACAGAGACCAAAGATGAGCAAATGCTGTTAGAAAATTGGCCCCGACAGACTTGCTCAATGCAGGGCGGCCACAAACCTTCAACTTGTAAAAGAAACACAACATCTGCAAAGTGCAGTAAAGTGAAGCCCAGTAGGACGAGCTGTTCCCGTGCGCGTCCTGGGCAGACCCTGGGGCTGCGGCCCCGAGCCACACGGACCCGGGAGCTGTCAGTCTAGTCAAGGACACAGTGGCTGGGCACTTACCCACAGTGCTGTTCCATTGTGATAAGACCTAGGAAAGGTGAGTGCCTGGAACTGGGGTGCTGGCCTGTCCTGGGGAGTCCCGGGAGGCATCTCTGAGAGCTGGATAGCTAAATGGAGACCACATGCCAAGCCCTGAGGCTGTAGAGAATTTGAGGAACTGGAAGGAAGCCGGGGGCCTGGAGCTTACAGAACCGTGAGAGGAGAGGCCAGGTGTGCTGGTGTCCAGATGGAGCTGGAGAGATTGGGTCTGTATCCTAAGAGAAGAGGGTAGCTGGACAAGAGGCTGGGGCCCCAAGCATCATGGCTCAGGCCTTCCAGATGCAACTGAATCTTCTGGCCATTTTCTGCCCAAGAGTGGGCACCTGTAGGCTGATACCTCTGAGTTGGGAAACAGAACCTGCCCGGGGATCCCCAACCCTTGTTACCCTACACTATTCCCATGGTAATGACCTCATGCTGACCAGAGGCCCAAGTTCAAGTGCTGCTTCTGCCAGTTCCTAGCTGGTCAACCTTGGGCAGGTGACTTGCCCTCTCTGAGCCTTAGTTTCTATGGAAGCCTTATGGTGGAGGAAGAAGGATGAGATGAGAACTGTGGAGTGGCATGCCCTGCGCTCTTGTGTGTGGCTGTGTGGTCCTGTGAGGGTGCCTAGTCAGAGGCCCTGCCTGCTTCGTCCCCGGGGGGCTCAGCCCGTGCCCTGTGTCTCCCTGGCTCTGCAGTGCCTCCACGCATCACGCTGCCGCCCAGCCTGCCAGGCCCCGTGCTGCTCCACACCCCGGTTCGGCTGACCTGCAACGCCACTGGAGTCCCCAGCCCCATGCTGATATGGCTGAAGGATGGAAACCCCGTGTCCACTGCAGGGACCTCCAGCCTCCAGGTCAGTAGGGCTGGGTGGTCCCGGCTCACCTCCCTGGTGCCCCAGCAGGTGCTGGGAGCAGAGGTCAGGGTCTGGGAGCACCAAGGTGCGAGGGAAGCAGTGACGGCCCGGAAGGGTTGGCTGGAGCTGCTTAACAGTGTAGAGCCAGATGGTCTCCAGAAACACCACATGCCACAGACATGAGCCAAACATGGAATTGTAAAGTTCCTAGTAGCAGTGTTAAGATGTGTAAAAAGAAGCAGGTGAAACCAATTTTAATAATACATTTTATTTAACACAGTATACCCCAAAAGCATCGTTTCATCACATGACCATTATAGAAAATTATTAACTAGACATGTCACATTCTTTTTGTACAAACTCTTTGAAATCTGTTGTGCCTCTTACACTCGGGGACCAGCCCCATTTCAAAAGGTCCCCAGCCACAGCTCTGCTCCGGGGAGCTCCTTCTGAAGACCAGTGCAGTTGGCCATCAGTGGCAAAGGTCCCAAGGTCTGGGTACAGCTCACAGCTCCCCTGCGTTGTGGGGGGCTCTGGGGGTCTGGGGCGGGCTGCCCAGGTGTGCCGGCCAGCAGGGCCAGCTTGTGAAGGTGCATGACCTCATGTGGGCTTCCTTCTGGGGCGCAGGTCTTCCCTGGGGGCCGGGTCCTCACGCTGGCCAGTGTCCGGGCCTCGGACTCAGGCAGCTACTCCTGCGTGGCCGTGAGCGCAGTGGGCGAGGATCGCCAGGACGTCATGCTGAATGTCCACAGTGAGTGTCAGGCCCTGGAGGCTGCCAGGTCCAGGCTGGCAGCTCGAGAACGTGGATCTAGGGCATCCCCAGCCACATCCGAAGAGGGAGGGGGCGGCTGGGTGTGGGAGGTCTGGCCTGAGACTGTGGCTGCCTTCATGTGGGGGTCAGTTGGACCCCCAGGGCCCCGACTTAGAGTATGAACTCCCTCATCATGGACAGGTGGGCAGGTGGGCCACCCAGCTCAGCCAGAAGCTCTGTATTCAGGGAGCAGGACGTAGCAGGAGGAACACCAGGCCAAGAGTCAGGGGGTCATACAATCTCACTGTCGTGGGTCAAATGGGGGTAACCATCTGTTTGGGGAAAGGCAGTGTGGGGTGGTGGTTAGGAACACTGTCTCTCTAGTGCTGCGGACCTGGATTCAAATCCTGCCTCACCACTTTCTAGCTCCGTGACCTTGGGCTGGTTGCTTTGCTTCTCTGAGCCTCCATTTCCTCATCCATAAGATGCAAATAAGATAGCACCCCCCTCAGAGGGTGTCATGGGATTCACTAAGCTCATGAAACACCCAGTTATAGTCGCTGTTACTGAAAAATTTCCTCGTCAGGGACTTTGTGGGGCTCTGTGGAGGAAAACATAAGAACTCTGGCAAACACAGAGCCTTGGGCAGGAGGGGTGAGGAAGCGTCTGGTTCTAGCTCTTTCCCTTTGCTGGAGTCAAGATAATAGATATTCTGTGCCGGGCACTCACCTGCATCATTGTGTCTAATCTCACGTGGCCCCACAAGCTGGCCCCCATTTGACAGAAGAGGAAACTGAGGCCCAGAGAGGCTGAGTTAGGTCTCCAGGGCCTCACAGAGTGACCAACGATAGCTCGCAGGGCTTCACCTGGTGGGAGCACTGACTCCGGACCCTGCCTTCTTAACTCTGACACTGCACTGGTTGGTTTTGTCACAGGGAAAAAGGTGGTTCTGGGACCTGCTTTTATAAAACTTTTTTTAAAATTAAAATTTTAACTAAAAAATTTTTTTTAAGATATTGTAGATTCACATACAGTTGTAAGAAATGAAACAGAGAGATCCTAGGTCCCCTTTCATCAGTGGTAACATCTGGTACAACTAAAGTACACAGTCGGATTCGGGACATTGATGTTGTTATAATCCACTATCCTTTTCAAGTTTGGGGGCCTCCTCTGAAGGTCGTTGAGGGAGGACAAGAGGGCTGCAGCTCAGGGAGTGGCCCCCATCCCAGTGACGACGTCCCATCCCCTGGTGTTGGCTCTTGGCTGCTGGAAGGGGAGGACCTGGCCCAGGTCGTGGCCCTGTCCTGCCAGCCCCACTCACGTGCCTGACACAGTCCCTCTCCTGCCCACTCCTGCAGTGCCCCCGAGCATCCTTGGAGAAGAGCTGAACGTGTCCGTCGTGGCCAATGAGTCAGTGGCAATGGAATGCTGGAGCCACGCTGTGCCCCCTCCCGTGCTGAGCTGGCGGAAGGACGGCCGACCCCTGGAGCCTCGGCCGGGTGTCCGCCTCTCCGCAGACAAGGCCTTGCTGGAGGTGTGTGACCTGTGAGGTCCTCACCTGTCCCAGAGAATAGCTCAACTGCGTCAGCTGGGGGAGGGGAGGTACCTCTCCAAGCTACTGGGGAGATCCCTCCACTCTAGCCTGCTCCTCCTTCTCCCACCCCTCTGCACCTTGTGATATGATCATTCGCAACTCTGAGCACCACCATTTGGTTTCCTCTTCCCTTCATTCTTCAAAGCCACAGCCCAGCTCTATCTCCCCCTAGGTTAGGATTTGACTCCTGATGACAGGGCCCCCTCCACCTCCTCCTTGGAACAGGGCTGGGCTGTGGATGTGAAGTGGGGTGAGGCTGGCAGGGCCGCCATTTGTCCCCAAGCCGTGTCAGGCCACCAAGGCCCTGGCTTCTAGGAACTTCCTGGTATAAGATGCTGTCATTGCCCCTAGGTCCCAAGTGGGAGGGTGGGACTCAGTGAGGTCATGTGACATGTCCAAGGGTAACCCCATCTCTGTGCGGCCCCTGCTGATGGGTTGTTCTGCTCTCGGCCAGGTGGACAGAGCAGAGGTGTGGGATGCAGGCCGCTACACCTGTGAGGCGCTGAACCAGGCGGGCCGCTCGGAGAAACACTACAACCTAAATGTCTGGGGTGAGGGGCTCCTGGGCTGCGCGGGGTCCCTCCCGTGCCCCTGTCAGCCTGGCTCTCAAGCCCTGGGTGGAGGCAGAGTGCTGCCTTGGGTGGGTCCCGGGAAACAGCCCTCCTCCACCTCACCTCCCCCGGGGGCCCTTTCTCATTCCAGCCCACAGCTTCCTGCTCCCTCACCTCCTCTCTGCTTTTACTCAGTCCCTCCAGTGTTCCCCTCACCGGAGCCCCGCACCCTGACTGTGACTGAGGGGCACTCCGCCAGGCTGTCCTGCGAATGTCGGGGCATCCCCTTCCCCAAGATCTCCTGGAGGAAGGACGGTAGGATGGCTGCCCCTGCCCAGTTCCACCCTCATGGCCCCACACGAGGAGGAAGCTCCCCCTGCCCTCGCTGGGTGCCGCCCCAGACCCTAGCTGAGATGGACATGGGAGCTTTAGAGGGTACAGGTGCAGGTTATAGAAATGATGCTTCCGAAGCCCCTCTTTGCTCCGTCCCTGAGTCTGCAGGCCCCCCAGCCCCTTCTCAGCCAGTGAGAGCTAGATTGATCCTCATGCCTCTTCTTCCAGGAAGCCCTCCCTGACCTCCACCTCAGTCTAGGGCAGAGCCTCCTTGATGCCACCCCTGTGTGTTAACTTGTCATGTCATCTACCCTAGTCCTTCAATGTTTGCTCCTCCGTGAGTCTGTGAGCCCCATGAGGCACTGTCTGAGAATTCAGCAATGGCCAAGACAGTGCCTGGTACAAAACAGGTGCTCAATAAATATTTGGAATTCATTCATCTAACCAGTATTTATTGAGAACCTCTCTATGCGAGGCCCCATTCTAGGTTCTGGAAATACAGTGATGGGTTGAGGCAGTCAGATAATTAACAAAAAGTTAGTCATTTTTACTGTGCTTTGCTTTATTGAGTCTCACAGACGTTACATTTTCACAAATTGAAGGTTTGTGGCAACCCTGCCTCCAGCCAATCTGTTGGCGCTATTTTTCCAGCAGCATTTGCTTACTTTGGGTCTCTGTCACATTTTGATAATTCTCACAATATTTATAACGTTTTCATTATTATTATCCTTTTTATGGCAATCTGTGGCTATTGAAAAAAGATTATGACACAAAGGCTCAGGTGACGGTTAACATTTTTTTAGCAGTACAGTATTTTTTAATTGAGGTATGCACGTTGTTTTTTTAATTTCATTCATTCAATGACTATTAAATTGAGGTTTGTTGCACATAAGGTGAACAAATCTTCAGTATGTGGCTTGGTGAATTTTGGGGGTTTTTTTGGGAGGGGAGGTAATTAGGCTTACTTATTTATTTATTCTTTGTTGGAGGTACTGGGGGTTGAACCCAGGGCCTTGTGTATGCTAAGGACTTGCTCTACCACTGAGCTATATGCTGCCCCCCATTGTTTTTTAAATGTAATGCTATTGCACACTTAACAGACTCCAGTATAGTGTAAACATAATTTTTATATGCTCTGGGAAATCAAAAAATTCATGTGACTTGCTTTATTTTGATATTTGCTTTATTGCAGTGGCCTGGAACTGACCCTGCAATATCTCTGAGGTTTGCCTGTAAATGACTTAATACCTGACGTGATAAGTGCTCTGGAGAAAAAAAAGCTGGGAAGGGGGAGAAGATGTGCTGGGAGCTGGGGAGGGGGTTGGATTTGCTATTTTAAGTAGAGTGGCCAGGGACACTTGAACAAGCAGACTTGAAGAAGGTGAAGGATGAACATGGGAATATTGTAGGGGAAAGCATTCCAGGCAGATGTGATGGCAGGTGCAAAGGCCCTGGGGCAGGAATGAGACAAGCATGTTTGGAGAACAGCAAAGAGGCCAATGGGGCTAGAGCAGATTCAGCAAGGAGCAGCAGCAGGACATGGTCAACCGAGTGATGGGGACTGGATCAAAGGCTGTTGTGAGGATCTCAGCTTTTACCTTGAGTGAGATGGGGCTACTGTGGGGCTCTGGAAAGGGGAAGGACACAATCCGATTTGTACTCTAGCAGGTTCCTGCCGGTGTGATGAGCATAGACCATGGGGAGCAAGGGTGGGAGCAGGGTGGCCAGGGAGGAGGCTCCTGCAGGGGCTCCAGGCAAGAGATACTGGTGCCTGTAGGTAGGTAAGTAGCCATGAGGTGTTGGGAGGGGGCCATAATCTGGATGAGTTTCAAAGGTGGTGCTGGCAGGATTTCCTGGATGAGGGCTGAGAAAGAGGAGGAGTCGGGGATGACTGGAGGTTCTGGCTTGACAGTCAGGGGAGTTCTGCTGCCATCACTGAGACGAAGAGGCTACGGGGGCAAGTTTTGGGGCCAGGTCCAGAGTTTGGGCCCTGTTAATTTTGAGATCTGCTAGCCACCCAATGAGTTGTCAGCTGGGCAGACGTAGGTGTCTGGCGCTCAGAGGAGAGGTCTGGCCTAACAATAAATCTAGAAGCAGAAAGACCTTGAGATCACCAGGAGACAGAGTATGGACAGAGGATAGACCGTAAGAGGGAGGAGGTATCGTCCTGTGGCCACTGGGGCTCCTGCCCCTGCTGGGACACATGTTGATGGCTGGCCAGAGCCCAGAGGGCTGCTCCTGTGAACAGGTGCAAGGTGACGAAAGTTAGTGTTTAATCCGGTGCCTTGGGGTCTACAAAATCCTTCCCTGCATCGGAGTCTCCTTGCTGCCAGGTGTGCCAGCTGCTTGGTCTCCCTCCCCTGGTCAGTGTAGCTAGATGGATGGGTCATTTATTCAATAGCCTTCACTGAGCCCTGTGATGCGCCAGGCCCTGGACAGCCTCTAACAATCCCGGGGGAAAGTGAGGCAGGTGTGCCTTCCAGGACAGCCCAGGCCAGGGCAGGATTCAGATGGCCACCTGCAGGCAGATCTGTGTTAGGAAGAAGATCAGAGTTATGGGAGCTCAGAGCAGGTTCCAGGATCAGTTTTGATACTTAGGGAAGGCTTCCTGGTGGAGGTGATGTCTCAGTGGACACCTGAGGAATGAGCAGGAGCTGGTCAGGATGGACGAGAGGACAAATGTTCTTGGTGGAAGGCCTGGGGACCAAGGGCTTCTTTCTCGTGCATCCAGGTCTGCCCCTGCCTGGAGAGGGGGCCAGCCTTGGGCAGGTGTCAGCTGTGGGGCGGCTGCTGTACCTGGGACAGGCCCAGCCAGCCCAGGAGGGAACATACACCTGTGAGTGCAGCAACATGGCAGGAAATAGCAGCCAGGACCAGCAGCTGGAGGTGCACGGTGAGTCGGGCTGGGATGGCCTGAGCCAGGTGGGAGGGGTCAGAAGGGGCCAGAAGGGTGGGCAACCAGGCACCCTGGCAGGGCAGCCCTCACCCCCAGAACCTGAGCAGAGACAGGGACAGGAATGATGAGAGCCCTGAGACTACTGGCGTTTTGACTGCCCCTCCTGGTCAGCTTCTTACAGCTCCTGCCCTCAGCATGAGAGATTGGGCAGCTCCCAGTGGCCCCCAAGGAAAAAAACACAGCTTGAGACAGCTGGAAACTAAAAGAATGTAAAATTTATATGAACTCTTCTGTATAATAGAAACCTGCATCTCCATCTGCTTGTCCTGCAGTGATGAAATTAAATCTCTCAGCCTTGTAAAAATCATTCTAGAAAATACAACCAAGAAAGGCGCTGCTCTGTGTCTTGGGGAGACCCCCCTTGAGGAACAATCCCTCCCCCCGACCTCTAGCTCTGGGAAGCCTCTGGTTTCTGAGGCAGAAAAGCCCTCCCAGATCTTAAGGGCTGTGCTGTGAGCTCGTTGTCTGAACAGCAGGCCCACGGTGATTCCCAGGGTACCCCATTACAGAGATGCAAAGTGGAGGCCCGGAGAGGTGAGGCCACCTGGCTAAGGTCACACAGCCAGCAAGGGGCAGGGGGACGATAGGCCAAAGGAGGCGTGCCCAGAGCCTGGCAAGTGGGGAGTTCTTGGTGCCCAGCGGCCAGCTTTCCCTGACGTGCCTTCTCCACATCCCAGTTCCCCCTCAGATTATAGGCGCCCGGGAACCCCACACACAGGTCTCCGTGGTCCAGGACGAGGAGGCCACCCTGGAATGCAACGCCACAGGGAAACCACCACCCAGGGTGACGTGGGAGCGGGCCGGCCAGCCGGTGGGGGCCGAGCCTGGCCTGAGGCTGCAGGACCAGGGGCAGAGGCTGCACGTGGAGCGGGCGCAGGCTGCCCACGCTGGGCACTACAGCTGCGTGGCCGAGAACGTGGCCGGGAGGGCCGAGAGGAGGTTTGCGCTCTCTGTGCTGGGTGAGGACTGGCAGCAGCTGGAGGAGGGCAGGAAGGGGCTGGACTCGAGAGGCAAGGCTGCCTCAGTCTGTAGGCATAGCCTTCCAGCTGTGCTCCTGGGGCCACCCCTTGTTCTGCCAGGAGTCAGACCTCTGGTGAGGGCTGCTGTTGGGGGAAGCTGCAAACACTGCTCTCAATGTCAGGACTGGCTCCAAGTAGCCCTCACTTCCATTCCTTTCTCCCTCCCTCCCTTGTTTACTGTTCCCCTACCCTGTTCTGGGCAATCTTTGTCCTGCATGATTCATATGTGATGGAGGAATTTGTGGGTCTGGGAGAGATCAGACCCTGAACACCGTCCTGGGAAATCAGGGCAGCTTCCTGTAGGAGGTGACCTTTTAGCTGAAATGTGAAAGCTGAGGAGGAGTTAATCGAGTGGTGGGGTGAGAGGAAGAGTGCCAAGCAGAGGGAGCAGAGTCTGCGGAGGCCTGGAGCACATCCACAGTGGCCAGAACAGCCTCATGATCCCAATCTTTTATTGAGCTCCTACTGCAGACCTCAGGGTGGAGGCAGAGAGTGGGAAGAGATAAGGAGGGAGAGGTGCACAGGGATTCTTTAAGGAGGCCCCCCTCTCTCACTTTTTTTTTTAATGAGGGGGAGGTAATTTGATTATTTATTTATATTTGGAGGAGGTACTGGGGATTGAACCCAGGACCTTGTGTGTGCTAAGCATGTGCTCTACCGCTATACCCTCCCCGCCAGGAGGCCCCGCTCATCATGCCTCTGGCATTGCTGGGACCCCCAGCCTCGTCCACTTATCCATGCCCGGTGGAATGCAGCTTCTTTTTGGAATGGACCTCTGCTGTGTGCATTTAGGGACCCACCTGTATTCTCCTTACTCTAATGCCAGTATTATTTGCTCAGTCTTTAAGCAAATTAGCCAGGCACTGTGTTGTGCTTAGCACTTCATACGTGTTCTTGTTGAATGCTCCAGGCGTCCCTCTGAGGGGTCAGGGAAACTGCGGCCCAAGTCCCACACCAAAGCCCAGCCTGTGGCCACCACTCTCCCCCTTCAGCAGGAGCAGCTCTGATCTTGTCACTTCTGCTGCTCAGACTCCCCCAGCTGAGGGGTGGGGGTCCTGGGAGAGGGTGCTGGTGGGGGTGTGGGGAAGGAGCATCCAGCCCCACTGTCTGCATCCTGAATGTGGCTTCTCCTCTGCGTCCAGTGCCCCCAGAGCTCATCGGTGACTTGGACCCACTGACCAACGTCACTGCTGCCTTGCACAGCCCCTTGACGCTGCTCTGTGAAGCCACAGGCATCCCACCCCCGGGGGTCCGCTGGTTCCGAGGGGAGGAGCCCATCAGTGCTGGGGAGGACACCTACCTCTTGGCAGGTAAGGTGCCAGTCAGGGGAGTATCTGGGTATCAGGTCTGGCCCTCTGCCTCTGTCCATCACGTTCCCATGATCTGTAATCCTGAACTGCTTGGTTGGGATAACCATTTCAGCTGTTGGTCCCCCAAGAGTGCACCCCAAAACACTGGTTGGTTGATGTGCTCTAAGAGAAGAAAAAAACTGGATTTAAATAAGTTTGGAGAAGGCTCTCTGCTCTGCTCTCCTGGAGACTCATGGTGACCTATTGTACAGTCAAGGTTCTGATAAGTTCTACAGCAAAGATTCTCCTGGCGCTTATGTAACATCCCATAGAGCTGTAACAAACTTTTGGAAATGCTGATCTAAGCACTTTCTCCTCTGAATATTCATCTTCGTCACAAAGTTGGTCTGTGATGGTCCTTGCTGATATACAGTGTAGAGTCTGGCCTGTGTGTGTGGATTCCTTCTACAGGCTTTGGGATTGTTGTTCTTTTATTTCTGGTATCTGCCCCCTGGTGGATGAGGCTGGACTAGAGGCCTATGCAGGTTTCCTGGCAGGAGCTGGTGCCTGCTCACTGCTGGGTGAAGCTTTGTCCTGGACCTCTGGTGGGCAGGCCGTGTCTAGAGGCCTTGGTGGCTCAGGAAGTCTGCTGATGGGTGGGGCTGGGTTCCTACCCTGTATGTTGTTTGGCCTGAGGCTTCCAGCCCTTAAGCCTACAGGCTGTCTTGGTGCTAATGATCCGATCAAGATGTCATGCTCCAGGAAAGCTCTCATAGATTAACACTACAGGAATGTTTGCCACCAGCTTTTATGTCCCCTGGTGAGCCACAGCCGTCCCCCATGTTGTCAGGAGACCCTCCAAAACCAACAGGCAGGTCTGGCCCAAGTTCCTATGAAATCACTGCCTCTGCCCTCAGACCTGGTGCACGTGAGATTCTGTGTACGCTTCCCAAGAGAATGAAGTCTGTTTCTCCCAGGGCCGTGGGGCTCCGGGAGCTAAGCCTCACTGGCCTTCAAAACCAGATGGCCTGTGATCTCCTCCTCCTTCCAATGCCAGAGCCCTGGGCTGGGGAGCCTGACGTGGGGCTCAGAACTCCCACTCCTGTGGGAGGGCCTCTGCAACTTAATTATTCTTCAGCTTGTGGGTCACCCACTCGGAGGGGGATGGGGCCCGATATATCACAGGCACCCCCCCCCCACCATCCCGCTGTGGTTCCCTTTATGTTTCCAGTTGAAGAAGATCTTTTTTTGCTAAGTTCCAGTCTTTTTATTTTTGATGGTTGTTTAGCAGTTAGTTGTGGTTTTGTTGTAGCCGCGAGGAGAGGTGAGCTCGTGGTCCTACCACTCTGCTATCTTGACCGGAAATCCTCGCTGGAACACAAACGGGGAGGCCAAGAAGCAGCATCCCATCAGAATCTTGCAGGGCCCCTAGGCCCACTGAAGCTCGGCTTCAAGGACCCCATCCATTGTTCCACACAGCCAAAGCTGGGGTGGCAAATAAGTTTCCCCTGTGCACCACTTCTGAGCACTTGGTCGAGGCTGTCAGATTCGTTGTGATGGTATGAATTCAGAGACTGCATCTGGGCCCAGCAGAAAGGAGAGTGGCGATCAGTTAGTGATGTCTGCCCTGGGTGCAGGAATAGCAGTGATGACATGTGTCCTGTGTACTGCCTTCCTTGGGCTGCTCTTAGGAGATCCGTGGGTTCCTCTGAGAGGAGCTGGTTCACCTCTGAGAGGTCTTTGGGAGAAGGCAGCCTTTTACCACGTCCGTGAGAACAGAGTGGGGGTTCTGATCTGAGCCAGGATCACACTGCTGTCCTTCTAGCCCCAGCCAACCCACAGAACTGGAGGTGGCCAGGTGATGACCCTTCTTACTAGAACAGGGTCCTCAAGTTTATGCTGGTGTAGGTCTCATGTCCAGGAGGCTCCATCCATCTGTTTATCCTCCTGGGCCTCAGTTTCCCTATTTGAAGAATGGAACACTGTGGATGGCAGACACATACACATCTAAATATAATGCCTGGAATGCTCCTCTTCTTGGTGGGCAGCCTGGGCCCGGCTTGGGACAGAAGGCTATTCATAGCTGTGCCCGGGACCCACCTTCCTCCCTCCCAGGTGGCTGGATGCTGAAAATGACCCAGGCACAGGAGCAAGACAGAGGCCTCTACTCGTGCCTGGCAAGCAACGAGGCTGGGGAGGCGCGGAGGAACTTCAGCGTGGAGGTCCTGGGTATGTCACAGCCCTGTTCTCGTGGGCACCCAGGAATCCATCCCCTCCTGCCTGGGAACCTCTGGGGTTGGGGCCCCGGACTGAGGGCTCATGCTGTAGCGGGGCGCCCGGTACAGGCAGGAGGGAGAGGCCGAGCCTTGTTTTCTTTGCCTCATCAGCAACCTCTTTTCTGAGGCTGCCATAGAACTTTCCAGAAATAGCCAGGACTAACCCAAAATGAAAGAGGCAAGGAGTTTTCAGTACGCTCCAGCTACCTTCCTGTGCTCGGGCCTTCTCCCAGGAGCAGTGGTACCTCTCTCAGCCGGTAGCAAATGCTTATTAAACTCACTCCCCAGCAGCAGGTATGAGGGGATGGGGAGGCAGAAGAGATGCCATGGGTTCTTGGCTTCCTGCTCTGTTGTTGTTCAGCCTGAGTGGGCCAACCCTGGTCAGTAACTGTCTGTCTTTCTGCCTCTCCCAGTTCCTCCCAGTATCGAGAACGAGGACGTGGAGGAGGCAATCAAGGTGCCCGAGGGGCAGACGGCCCTCCTGACGTGCAACACCACAGGTGAGGGACTGGCAGAAGCGGGAGGAAGGCAGCTGTGGAAAGAGGGGGCCCCTGGAGATCTGGGCTCTCTGCCTCCGGCCCTCCTGCTCCCCACGGAGGGTCCCTCTACATCTTGGACTTGGCACCGTGTCCCGCTCATCTTTGCTCTCTCTGTGCTTCTACCCCAGACACTCTTCCCAACTCCTCACCTGATTATAGATCTCAGCTTCCACGACCCTCCACAAGGAGTTCTTGGCTGACCCCTTGGGCCCATGGGCTCTCACAGGTCCCAGTGCTCCCCCATCCCAGCACTGGCCACACTGGAACATAGCGGCCTGTGACATCTGTGTACCCCAGGGAGGCTCCTTGAGGACCTAAGGGCTACCTTGTCGCCCTGGTATCCCCAGTGCCCAACAGAGTAGGCTCCCAGAGTAGGCTCGTGGGCTGGAAGAGATGGATGGATGGATGGATGGATGGATGGATGGACAGGGGTGTGGTGAGTGGATGGATGAATGGATGGATGAAGTGGGTAGGGGGACGGATGGATGGATGGATGGGGTGGGTTGGGTAGATGGATGGCTGAATGGAAGAAATAACTTGCCTTCCTGTCTTGTCTGTCTGTACCAAGCCATCTTGGCCCACAACCTGGGTAAGGAAAAGGCAATCGAACCACATCGGAAAGGGCCTACACCACACTTGGTGGCTGCTTCTGTGTCTTGCCCTGCTGCATGGGCCTCTGATGGAGAATCAATGCCCCCTGTCCCATCTTGGAGCAGCCTCTGACCTCTCAGCTGACCTGGTCAAAACCTACTGAATTGTCTCACCTGCCTTTCCCCTGTGCACGCAGGCCACCCACAGCCCAGAGTCACGTGGTTCAAAGATGGCCGGCCCCTGGCTGGTGGAGATGCCCACCGCATTTCTCCAGATGGAGCTCTCCTGCAGGTCCTCCAGGCCAACCTGTCTACTGCAGGCCATTACTCCTGCATTGCAGCCAATGCCGTCGGGGAGAAGACCAAACACTTCCAGCTTAGCGTCCTGGGTAAGTGCTGGGCATCTTCTGGCCATGCTAGGTGCCGGCAGGAGGGAGGACCAAGGTGACCAGCTCCTTACAGACAGCTTCCCACAAAACACTGTTTTTTCCTCCCACTTCAACAGCAAAAATAATGTAATTAGCTGAATGTCCACCGCAGGCCAGGCATCTGGACAGGCCTGACTAGCTGAATCTTTACAACAGCCCTAGGAGCTGGGAGATGTGCTGGTCCCCGTGTCACCGATGAAGTCCTGAGGCTTAGAGAGGTGACAAGATCCCAGGCCCCAGGGTGGCAGTTCACACCCAGGCCATCAGCCTCCCAAGGGCAGTCAACATGAGTGGTTTCTTTACGAGAAACAGTAATCTAGAAGATGAGAGGGACACAGACTGTTGGGTAAAAATCTGTTTCCAAAAATGATGTTGGTAAAAAGGTAGGTCCCCAGCAGGGGCTGACAGAAGAAATATGGGGACCAACGAAAGCAGAGTTTTCTCAGCAGGGAGCAAAACTCCATCCACCTCCACGTCTGCTCAGAGACTGGTACAAATTGGAACCACAAACAGAATTGAGAAGGCTCTGCTTAAATTAGCAGACAGTTGAATGTTAAGAGACTCCACAGGAGATTGAGGCAGGAAGGTGTCCAGCTCCCCCTGTGGTGCTGCAGAGCGGCGGAGAGCTCTGGGTCACCCAGGCCTGAATTCAAGACTGGCCACAGAGCGCATGGTTCCTCTGGGCCCCGGTTTGCAGTCTGTGTAATGTGAACAGCAAAAGCACGGAAGCGAAGTACCAGAGTCTGAGACTTTTCTGGACCCTGGGGCCCAGGGTTGGAGATCACTAATGAGCACTCCCTGCCCCACCACAGTGGCTCCCACCATCCTGGGAGTGACGGAGGACAGTGCAGACGAGGAGGTGACTGTGACCGTCAACAACCCCATCTCTCTGATCTGTGAGGCGCTGGCCTTTCCCTCCCCCACCATCACCTGGATGAAGGATGGGGCCCCATTTGAGGCCTCTAACAACATCCAGCTGCTCCCAGGTGATGCCCTTGAGAGGGTTGGCGGGGAGCGAGGGGGCAAGGGGCCGTCATGGGGCTGGGTCAGAGGAAGGAAGCCTCGGTTAATGCCTGAGGGTGACCCTGGCCGCTGCCTCCCCCCAAGCAGGCACTCACGGGCTGCAGATCCTGAATGCCCAGAAGGAAGACGCAGGCCAGTACGCCTGCGTGGTCACCAACGAGCTTGGGGAAGCCATGAAGAACTATCATGTGGAAGTCCTCAGTGAGTCGGGACCCTCCCGGGTGCCAGCCGGTGGGCAGGAGACTGCCCGGGGAACGTGGGCACCCCAGGCGCTTTCATGTGGCTTGTCTCTTCTGGTGGTCACTGGACAGCCAGGGCCGGCTCAGTCATTTAAGGGCCAGGGACAGAGGAGGAGGGAACCAGTGAGTTAGGACTTGGGCCATGTGGACGCCCAGACCCACACCGGTCCTGGCTTCTTTCTGTGTGACCAGAGGCCCCATAACTTGAGACTTGGTACCCCCAGGAGGGCCCCCTGAGGTCACCCCCAAAATTCCCCTGCCTCAGACCTGCCCTGTTCCGGACCCATCTCTCCCCAGGAACGGGTGGGTTTCCAGGGTCCCTGTTCCCCTGCTCTCAGTACCCAGCCCCCCCGTTTCTGGGACAGGCCTGGGACCAGGGGGAGGGCGGGGTCTCAGCACCTCTTCTCCAGGCCTGCTTCTCAGGCTCCCTTGTCCCTTTCAGTCCCCCCTTCCATCTCCAAAGATGACCCCTTGGGGGAGGTCGGCATGAAGGAAGTGAAGACCAAGGTCAACAGTACCTTGACCTTGGAGTGCGAGTGCTGGGCCGCGCCCCCGCCCACCATCAGCTGGTACAAGGACGGACAGGTGAGCTCGGCGTCCCCTGGCGGCCTCAGGCTCTTCGTCTGGGTCCGCCTCATCTGCTTGGAACCTTCCAGAAAAGGCAGTTAGAGCACTGAATGATTCCAGAGCTCACCTGGGCCCTGCCCCACCCTCTATGTTTTAATAAGAAATCCAGCTTTTCATAGGAAACAAGGCTCACAAACATTAAACTCTATGTTCACCCACTGAGTTCTCCAATTCTTACGTTACACGGATTTGGGGTTACAAGAGTGTCAGGGTGTTCCTATCACTTTATGTTGTATTTTAAAAATTGCGTGAAAATCTAAGTACACTTGTCTGGGTGCTTTTGGCCCCTCATTTCTGACTTCTGTTTCCCCTCTTTCCACCCCCAGCCCGTGACTCCCAACCAGCGTGTCCGCATCCTTGGCGAAGGGCGGCTTCTCCAGATCCAGCCCACGCAGGTCTTGGATTCAGGGCGATACCTGTGTGTGGCCACCAATGTGGCTGGCGAGGACGACCAGGACTTCAACGTGCTCATCCAGGGTGTGTGGGGGCCCCGCAGTGGGGCGTGGGCCAGTGGGAGGAGGCAGGGCTGGGTTGGCAGTGGCACAACTTGGGGCGAGGGGTGCCAGTGCTTCTGGGTGGCCTTGCAGGGCTCTGTTCTGGGGTGCCCGTCCCCTGCCTCATTGCTGTCCAGCATGTCTGCCCCCCAGACCCTAGGCCTGGGCTCTTTCACTTCGAGACTGGGGGCATCACTGTCCCCCTGGGTCTTCATTTTACCTTTGTGAAATGTGCCTGATCAAACCAGGTGGCCTTGAGGGCCCCCTCCAGCTCCAAAAGCTGATGACTGAGTGCCTCTGTGCTCCAAGGCACACACTGGCTAACACTTACTATCTGGCTTCCTCCCCTGAGACATATCAGTGTGTCCCGAGAATGAGTCGGTTAGATGTGAGCTCCAGAGGGAGGAACCTTATCCTAGAGCCCACATAGTAGTTGCTCAGTAAACACTGGCTGAAGGAGTGAGTAAATTTAAAACCTGCCCTGACCAAAGGGATTGGCCCAGATGGTGGGATCTCTGCAACTACGGGAGGTTAGGAAGGGGGTGTTTCTTTGAGCAGGGGTGCATTCCCATCCCTCAGCTGTGTGTCCTAATGGCTTTGTCGCCCCCTCCCCAGTGCCCCCTATGTTCCAGAAGGTGGGAGACGCCAGTGCAGACTTTGAGACCCTGTCCCGGCAGGAAGAGGCCCGGGGTGGGGTGACGGAATACCGGGAGGTCATGGAGAACAGCCCCGCCTACCTGAACTGCGACACCAACGCGGTCCCACCCCCGGCGCTCACATGGTACAGGGAGGACCAGCCCCTCTCGGCCACGGATGGGATGTCTGTTCTGCAAGGTAGGCCAGGGCTGCACAGCGAAGCGGGGCGTTTGCAGGCAGGCACCAGGGTCACACCCTCATCAGAGCTGGCCTCCTTGACTGCCTTTCTGCAAGTCCTCTGAGCTCTCCTGTGTGCTGCTTGCTGTGTGACCCCCGGTAGGGCATGTGACCACTCTGGACCTTAGCTGCCTTTTGCAAACAGGAGCTAGAAGTTCTTTCCCAGTTTAAAGGCAAGAATAGGGTCCCCTTGTGCCTCTGATTTTTAGAACAGAGGTTGTCATCTGGGCCGTGTCCACCTCTGGGCTTCAAGATCTGATATGTCCTGGCCCCTGTCTCTGGAGAGGGGCCAGTCCCTTTATTAAGATCTCGTGACCCCCAAACACTGAAGACGCTCTCACTGGGCTTTGATGCCCACTCAGAGTCCAAGCTCATTGTTCGTATGACCTTTTAAATTTTTTTATTACTTTATGTATTTGTTTATTTAAGGTTATTTAATTTTTCTTTAAACAACCATTTTATTTTGGAATGGTTTTTTGAGGATGGTTTTGAATTAAAACTTTCCAGGGGTGAAGCTTAGAAATGCCTGGCTTCCCTGGGCTGCTGCCCAGCCCCCTGGGGGGGCCCAGAAATGGGAGGTATTCCAGGCACAGAGCCAGGACTGGGTGGTCCCCTGGCCTAGGATTCACACGGTGTGTTGCCTCGGATGAACGGGGCAAGAAGAAAAGGCGGCCTCTTGGAGGTCTGGGAGAGGTAACACTTATGGAAAGCTGTCATTGACCCCTTCCCCCGGCCGCTGCCCTCTGACCTGGGTGCACAGTGAGCTCAGTCACATACTGATCTCTCCAATCTCACTGTTGACCTCTGACTCTGGCCACTGACCCTTAATCCTGGGCACATAGGGGTTGTGGTCACAGCTGACCTTAGTTCTGGCCTGATCATAGATTAACCTCATGTATGGAGTGACACCCCTGCCTCCTGCCAGGCCATGGCCACTGCCTCCCCAGGCCTGGCTACTGTCCCCTGGCTCTGCACATAATGAGTCCCTGGTTCTAACTCTGGTCACAAACCTGCCACAGCCTGGGTCAGCAGTCTCCCAGCCCAGAATCCTGAACACACAGTGACCTTGGCCTGGCCCCAGCTGGAGACCAGCTCCAGCCCCCCCGCTGCCAGAGTCTAGCCCTAGCCTGGCATCACAGAGGGTCCCAGGTGATGCCCCCCACCCCCAACCACCACAGCCTCCTGAGATCCTCTGCCTGGATGTTCGCCCAGCTCTCTGCCCCTTCCCTCTGCCTTCATTGAGAAGCTGGGCTTGGCACTGCCGGGCACTCTTAGGAAGTCTCCGTTTTTCCATCTGTAAGATGGGAGTAGTAAGAGCACACAGAGTCAGAGGCCACGGAAATGCCCGGCCCAGGGCCTGACACAGCACAAGCCGTTCCTGTGCTTTATTTGATCCCCTCCCCCGTGACCTGGGCTGAGCAAGCGATCCTGTGCATTTCACAGGTGGGGTGGAGGTGGGCGCAGTGATGTCTTCCAGGTCCCCTCCAGGAGAAAGAGCGGGTTTCCTTGCCCTTGCTCAGGCCTCTGTCCCCATGTCCCCCCCAGGGGGCCGAGTCCTGCAGATCCCCCTGGTCCGTGCGGAGGATGCCGGGAGGTACTCATGTAAGGCCTCCAACGAGGTGGGCGAGGACTGGCTGCACTACGAGCTGCTGGTGTTGAGTGAGTGGCCCAGCCTGTGGGCGGGAGGGGGCCTGGGTCTCAGGTGTGCAGGCCCCCTGGGGGTCTCCCTCCCAAAGAGGGTAGAGGTAGAGACCATGTGCAGTCTTCCTATATTCAGATGTACATGATGTAGGAGGCGCTATGAGTGGGCTCTGAAACCAATGGGACTGGGTTCAAATTTTAGGTGTGCTGCTTCTTAGCTGTGTGACCTTGAGCAAAACCACTACCCTCTCTGTGCCCCAGATTCCTTAGCTGCATAGGGGCCTGGGAAGGTTTGGTGGGCAGGAGCCCCAGCCAGTGCGTAGCACCAAATGCTGCCCACAACCAAGGAACTTTTCCCAGGGAGGCTGCCCGCTCCTCACCCTCCTCTCCCCAACCCCAGCCCCACCTGTGATCCTGGGTGACACGGAGGAGCTGGTGGAGGAGGTGACTGTCAACGCCAGCAGCACCGTCAGCCTACAGTGCGCAGCCCTGGGCAACCCTGTGCCCACCATCTCGTGGCTCCAGAATGGGCTGCCTTTTTCCCCAAGCCCACGGCTGCAGGTCCTGGAAGACGGGCAAGTCTTGCAGGTCAGGACGGCCCCCGCTTGGGCTAAAGTCAGCAGCTGCTGTGACTCAGTACTGCTTATCTGGGGACCAAGGAGCTGCCATTACCGGTGCCCAATTAAGCTCTTTGCCTGAAACCATGTTAGAGCCCCTGGGATTCAACTCAGCCCACTGAAAAATCATATATGAGGAGCCTTACTGGGCTGCACATAGCACCTGAGAGGGACCCACAGGCTCGCACAGCTGGAGCCCAGCGCGGCACAGGGCAGCTCTCCACGGGAATGCCATCCGATGCTTACAGACCATGCCCAGCATCTAGGACCCCAGGCAGCACCTTGGCTACCCAGTCTCCAGACACAGCTGCACGACACCCCTGGGGCCCAGCACAGCACCGAGCAGCCCTCCTTGGGGCTGGGGGAGGTGGGCAGGGGAGCCTTGTCATCATCGGGTTAGCTCCAGGGAGTTCGCCTCACGTCCTGCCCAGATGTCACAGACAGCCCTAGATGGATGTGGGGTGAAGCCCACAAGTACTGCTCCATGTGGACGAAGGGGGTCTTCTGAGGGGGCTCCTCCTGGTGCCTGCTGTGCCTGGGCTGGGTGGGAGGGAGCCCTCACAATAATTCCTGGGGGGCCCAAAGCCATTGGGCTGGGGGATGTGCGCCCACAGGTTTCCACGGCGGAGGTGGCTGACGCCGCCAGCTACATGTGCGTGGCCGAGAACCCGGCGGGCTCCGCAGAGAAGCTCTTCACCCTCAGGGTACAAGGTGAGCTGGGCTGAGCAGGCAGCTCCTGGGGGAGCCCCCTGAGGAGGGGCCGGTGCTGTGGGTCTGTCCGGCCTGCCCCATGGGGGATGCGTGCAGGCAGACACAGCAGCTCGGTCCTCCCCATGTCCTGGGCTGTGGGCCTGCACTCGGAGTTCAGGGATCACGGCCTGGTGCCAGCCGTCTCCCGGGACAGAGAGCACGTGGGGACCTGCATCACCGAGGGCCGACCTCAGATCATTTTAAGCAGCTTCAGATGTTGCCAAAGGAATGGCTCTTCCCAGGCCTTAACAGCACCATGACTGAGCACTTACTGTGCACCTGGCGTGGGGCTGAGCACCTGCCCTGGGCTCACTCCTGCCAGCAGAGCTAGGAGGTTAGCCTGATTTGACCTATGGAGACAGACTCAGAGATGCTACCCCGTGGGGGGTCTCCCTGCCCTGGAGTCAGCCTCTCAACCTCTGCCTCCTTGTGACACGTGCATCTCAGTGGCCATGGGCTCTGCCTTCAGATGTGGGGCAGCTGTGGCCTCGGGTGGAGGGACGACAGTGTTGAGCACTCAGGGTCTAGGACTTAAACCCAAACTGATATTTATTCCTGCTCCGCCGCTGACCAGCTGAGTGGCTTTGGAAATGTGACTCTCCCTCTCTGACCTCTGAGCCCCCATGTCCTCATCTGTAAGGCAGTTATGCTTCTGTAAGCAGTGGGAACTTGTGAAAGCCCTGTGTTTCCCTCTGTGGCTCTCTGCCCCCCACCAGCATGCATTTTTATGTGTCTCTTTATTCTGGTGGCCATGGGGACAGTCCCACCACGAATCGCAGGTCTAAACTCGGAGCAGGTCACAGCCATCCTCAACAGCAGTGTCTCCCTCCCCTGTGACGTCCATGCTCACCCGAGCCCCGAGGTCACGTGGTACAAGGACAGCCAAGGCCTCTCCCTGGGAGAAAAGGTCTTCCTCCTGCCTGGTGGGTAAACTGAGGCTTGCGGCCCAGCTCTGAGGCTCTGTGGGGGAGCCAGAGCTGCTACCTCAAATCTGGGACAGGACTGGGAGTCTGGGAGGGCTGTAGGATTGTGGGCTTGGGGCCTGGGGGCTGGGGCCTGCTCGCTGGCGCCAGGGGCTGGCTTCCCCCCGACAGGCACCCACATGCTGCACCTGCCTCGGGCACAGCCGTCGGACTCCGGGGTGTACGTGTGTGAGGCTCTCAATGCCGCTGGCCGAGACCAGAAGCTGGTGCAGCTTAGCGTGCTCGGTACGTCCTGTCTGTCCCCCACCTGCACTGTCCCCTGCTCCTTCAATCTGCCCTCACATCCCTCAGGCAGCACAGCCAAGAGAGGGGCAGCTGGCCCTGGGGGAGCCTGGACACCTGTGCCCTCTGCAGCAATGGTGTCTGGGGGGCAGTGATTCAGATTCTGGGTTTTAGAGTTGAACACACTTGGGTTTGAAACTCAGCTGCTCACTTACTTGCTCTGTGAACTTGGGCACATCAATGCCCTTCTCTGAGCCTCGGGTCTCTTATCTGTAAGGTGACAGTTGGCACAAGGACTAGATGATGTGTGAGCCCTTAGCCCAGTGCCTGGCGCCCAGTGAGCTCTGAAGGGGAGGAGGGGACAGCAGAACAGTGGTGGGAGCTGGCCCAGGAAGGGCCCTTCCCAAGCCTGACTGATCACAATGTTCTCTGCATGGAAGCTGTATGGGGCTCTTGGTCTTCAGAATCCTCTTGGGGAAAATCTGGCCCAAGATGTCACAAGCCTGGACTCCCTGGAGGCTTCTTTCCAGCCCTAGGGCGGGTTAATTCATTTGTGCCTGTCCACCTGCTGTGCGCCTGATGCACCGTAGGGTCCTGTGGGCTCACAGCCGGGGTGGGAGCTGCGGTCCCTCACGGAGGCTTCTAACTCAGCTAGGGCCTGCGCTGTGTAGGAAAGAGCCTAGGAGGGCCAGCTGGGAGGCTGAGCCCAGAGAGGGCTAGAGGCTTTTCCCAGGCCACCCAGCAGGTCCTTGGCATGCTGGCCTGGCGTCTCTCCTTCCAGTTCCCTGGGTCTGTGATCGTCCCTGGGGTGGGGTCCACTGCGTGACCCTTGTCTCTTCACAGGCGTTATCCCGTGGGCTGGGGCGGGGAGGACACCAGAAAGGCCGTGGCACCTCACTCGGCCCGTCTCCTGCCCCAGTTCCACCCACCTTCAAGCAGGCTCCCAGCAGCCCCCAGGATGTGGTCGTGGTGAGGGCCGGGGACAAGGCCGTCCTGAGCTGTGAGACAGACTCACTCCCCGAGCCGGCCGTGACCTGGCACAAGGACAGGCAGCCCCTGGTCCCAGCACAGCGGACCCGAGCTCTGCTAGGTGGGCAGAGGCTGGAGATCCAGGACTCCCAGGTGAGCTGTCTGGTGGTGTGGGCGGCCAGGGGTGGATCTGGGGATGTCGCCTCCTGGTTTTGGTGAGCTGGGGGGAGGTGGGCAGCTGGGTGTCAGTGTGTGGGGGATGCTGCCTCCTCGGCGTGCAGGACCTCACCCCAAGCTGATTAGCAGCTTCTGGGGCTGGACAGGTGGGAAGAACCCAAGCCTGCAGATCTGGTGCCGCATTGGCTCACAGAGTGACTTTGAGCAGATCCGTGCCCTGATGCCTGCCTGTTTCCCCAAGATTTGGAAGCCTTCTCCAGACCCCTCTGATTACGACTCTCTGGGAGTCTGTTCTGCATGCCTCCCCTCACCCCCAGGTGGATTAGACACTCAGAAGTGTTCACTGGATGAACAATTGCTGCTCCTCTGGAAATGTGCCTGGGGCTCCCCTCTCCTGGCTCAGCTCATCCCCACAGCCAGGGTCCTTCTCCTCCAGGCTCAGGGGAGGGTGGGCTCTGGAATCTGCACACTCTCTTTCCATCAGTCCTCCTGCATCTCGAGACTCTTGGTAAAGGCCAGAGGGTCTCACCTCTCCTTTGGCTTCCCAGGCAGGACCAGCATTTTTGTAGAGTCCTTGCTCTGGAAGGTTCTGGGGCTTGGATTTTTGGGGGGAGCTCTAGGTGCCCCCACTCCAGCCACATGCACCCTGACTATTATCATGCCCTCTCTCTGTCCTAGGTGTCGGATAAAGGTTTATACAGCTGTCGAGTCAGCAATGCAGCTGGGGAGGCTGTGCGGACCTTCATCCTCAAGGTCCAGGGTAAGCTGGGGACCAGCCTGCAAGCATCGCCACAGGACCCCTAGCAGCACATGGGGCCACCAAGGATGGGAAGGGCAGTAGCCAGAAAGAGGAGGTGTTGCTGAGTGTTTAGGGCATAAGATTTGGAATTGAAAAGCCCAGGATCTGAATAGGACTCTGCCCATGACTTGCTCTGTGGGACTTAGTAGAGTGACTTTGTTCCTCTGAGCCACAGATTTATCTTCAGTAAAAGGAACTGTAGCAGTACCTGCCTGTTAGGCATGCAGGAAGCTCTCAGTCTATGGACTGCCATGACTGTGTCTATAAAGTGCTGGGCACAGTGCCTGGCGTGGGGGCACTGGATGGGAGTCATCAGAGATCAGACTCTTGGGGTCCTGGGACCATGTCACCTCCACCTTGAGGTGCTACCCCACCAGCCCAAGGATGGAACATAGATGGCATTTGATTGGGTGTGGCTCTAGCTGTGGTTGAGGAGGAGCCTTTTGGAGCTACCTAGGGAAGCAAGGGATGAAAGCTTGGCCAGATTTTCTTGGGGTCAGATGTTGTGTCTGTTAGCATATCGACTCAGCTGTGTAACAAAGAGACCCCAAAATACAGTGAATCAAGTAAGAGGGAAGTTTCTCTCTCTCATCCAAAAGCCCAGAGGTCTGTGTCTAGGCTGGAGGGTAGCCCTGGACCTACCAAGTGGCAATTTAGGGACCCAGGATCCTTCTATCTTATTGATCTCCCATCCCCTTGGGGGTTGTCCCTGTCCATGTTGCATCCTGTTTCAGCCCATGAAGCAGAAAAGAGCAGCAGTAGAGGGTAAGCACTTTTATTTTAAGTGAGTGATGCAGAAATTTTATCTGTCCCCTCTGCTTCTATCCCATTAGTGAGAACCTAGGCAGCTGGCCACAGCCGGCTGCAAGGGAGACTGGGAAATGTAGTTTCTACCTGAGTGACCCCGTGCTCAGCTAAAACTGCTGGGCAAGATGGAAAGGACAGATTGGAGGGACATCAGCTATCTGCCACAGATGGCAAAGCCGGTAGCCTCCCCACCAGGGGGGAAGTGGATGAATCCAATCCTAAGCCATATTAAATACCAGTGTTGGAAATGATTGCTACCTGATCTGCTGCTCAAAGCTCATACCTCCTTCTCCTGATGGCTGTCTTGATGAACAGTGGAAAAGGGAGACTGTCTGGTTCCTGAGGGAGAGGATGTTTCATCCTAGCACAGCCATCTCTGTTCCACTGGTAGTGGCTGCCTAGGGTGCATGAAGTCATCCTGGCTGAGCAAGAGAGAGTGCTGGGATCAATTAGTGATGTCTGTCCTGGCATAGGCTAAGGCCTACTGGTGCAGTACCGAGTACTTGCCATCCTTGGGCTAAGCGATACCCTCCTGGGCTCTGCTTTGTAAATGTTTTGAAATAGCCAGCTGCTGGTTGTACTTATATTTCTGAATAAAACAACCCACATCACCATCAGTGGCAAAGCATAAGATGTCAACTCCCAACCCCAGGGAAGTGTTTCTTGGGAATCCCTGATCTGCCTGATGGAGGGAAGTTGGGGGCAGGGGGACGGGCAGAGTCTTAGGATTCTAGGAATCTGGCTTCTCTCCTGCAGTGCCCCCAACGTTTGAGAACCCCAAGACGGAGACTGTGAGCCAGGTGGCTGGGAGCCCCCTGGTCCTGAGCTGTGATGTGACTGGGGTCCCTGCACCCACTGTTACTTGGCTGCAGGACAGAATGCCTGTTGGTGAGTACACCAGCCCCTCCCTTTTTAGTGCCAGCTATTCCTTTATTTAGTGAAATGGCAACAGGAAAAGGAACAAGTCCTGGACACTAAAGGGAGTGGGGTTCCTTGGGAGATGTCCCCACTGGAGGGAAATAGGGAAGGCCCAGAACAATCAGAAGGATCTGGGCTGGGGAGGGCCGTGATGTGGATGGCAAGAGGCCCTGCCCGTGTCTGGGCCTCAGTTTCCCTATGAGCACAAGAAAGGGGTGGGTGATTTAGAGGTTCCTGGGGTCTTTCCAGCCTTGTGAGTGTGGGGAGCCAGGCACCCTCTCTGGGAGTCACATGACTTTTGTCTGGGCCCCGTGGTGGCACCTGGGGCTTGGGTCTGAGCAGGTGAAGTCCTGGCATGCCCCTCCATCCCACAGAAAGCAATGTGGCACATGGTGTGGTGTCCCGGGGGGGCCGCCTCCAGCTGAGCCACCTGCAGCCAGCTCAGGCTGGCACCTACACGTGTGTGGCTGAGAACGCCCAGGCCGAGGCCCGCAAGGACTTCGTGGTGGCTGTGCTGGGTACGTCTGCACCCTGCGCCACCCCCGTGTCCTTCCCCCATGCCAGCCCCAGCCACTGCCCCAGGCCTCACCACAGCCCCTGCCGCAGTGGCCCCGCGGATCCAGAGCTCGGGTGCCACACAGGAGCACAGCATCCTGGAGGGGCAGCAGGTGCGGCTGGACTGCGAGGCTGACGGGCAGCCACCACCCAACGTGACTTGGCTGAAGGATGGTAGCCCGCTGGGCCAGGGCACGGGCCCCCACCTCCGGTAAGGCCCGGCCTGTGCCCTCCCCACCCCAGGCCACAGGGCCTACAGGCCCTCACGCACCTGCTCCTGGCTCACCCTCCCCATGCCAGGTTCTCCCTGGACGGCAGCTCCCTGGTGCTGAAGGGCCTGAGGGCCTCGGACTCCGGCGCCTACACCTGCGTGGCCCAAAACGCGGCCGGGGAGGATGCCAGGCTGCACACCGTGAACGTGCTGGGTGAGCAGCTGAGGGGCGAGGAGAGGCAGGTAGCCCCACTGTCCAGGATGGCAGCAGCCTGGCTGCCGTGGGGCCACCACTGGGGCATCTGGAGGGTGGTGAGAGGCCCGGATGCAGGAGACCCAGTGAAGCCCCAGCCACGCCCAGTCTGTGAGCCAGGTCAGTCTGGCCCCTCTGGGCCTCTGACAGTCCTCAGACTAGGGGCACAATCGCGGCAGCCCATGGGTGCAGCGGGCGAGTCAGGGGTGAAGGAGAGAGCCATGGGGCCAGGCCGTGTCCCCAAGCAGTGGGCTGCATCCTCACCAGGGGTGAATATGGACCCAAGAACCATGTGATGATTGCCACATAATGGTTACTTGTGGCAAAAGTCTAGGTATATCGGTGCCACCTCCTGGGACTTCCCTCAGAGGGGCCCACTTCCCTTCCCCAGACTCCCTTACTGCCCCCTTTTTCCTCTCTGCCCACCCACCAGTGCCTCCCACCATCGAGCAGGGGGCAGAGGGCGCGGGGACCCTGATGAGCAGGCCCGGGGAGCTGGTGACCATGATGTGCCCCGTCCGGGGCTCCCCGCCCATCCACATGAGCTGGCTCAAGGACGGCCTGCCCCTCCCGCTCTCCCAGCGCACCCACCTCCATGGCTCGGGCCGCACCCTCAGGTAAGGGAGTGGCTCCCCAGCCTGCCAGCCAGCGGATCGTAGGCTCTGGACACACTCTTCAGGCAGCTTGGGCTTAAAAACACATCTGAATGTTTTATAGAGTAGAAATAATATAAATGTACTGAGGTTTTTGATGGGGTGCGTGAGAGGACCTCACCCCTAAATAGAGTTCCAGAGATGAAAGAGACCTCTGCCCTCAGGCTTTCACAGCCCAGGGCAGGGGGCACAGATCCAGGTGATGACATCTGACTTAACCTGGCCCTGGGTGGAAGAAATCACGGAAGGCTTCCTGAAAGAAGGTGCCTGAACAGAGTCTTTATGCCTTCGGGAGTGTTTGCTGTTTGCCAGGTGCAGTTCCAGGCACTGGGATGGAACAGTGAGCAAGATGAAGCCTCTGCTCCTGCAGCTGTGGGGAGGGAGGGACGCAGAAAATAAACAGATAAAAAAGTGACACGTCACAAGGGATATGTGTGAAGAGTAAAGGGTTGGGAGGTGGTAGTGGAGGGTGCTATTTTAGGGTGGCCAGCAGTAGGCACTCAGATAAGGTGACACTTGAGCAGAGTTGGAGTGAGGTGAGAAGGGGAGGTGAGTGGGTTCCACTGGGAAGAGCTTCCAGACAGGAAGAGCAGGTTCAAAGGCCCTGAGGTGGGCATGTGGCTGTGTATTCTAGGAGCAGAGTTAGGGGAGGGGAGGTCAGATGACATAGGGCCTCGTAAGTCCTTCAAAAGACTTGGATTTTCCTAAGAAAAGAAGGAAAGCCTTGAGAGAGTTTTCAGCAGAGAAGAATCATGATGTGACTTAACTTTTTTGTGTGTGGCAAAATATACATAACATAAAATTGACCATTTTAACCGTTTTTAAGTGTACAGTTCAGTGGCATTAGGTACATTCACATTGTGTGCAACCATCACCATCATCCTTCTCCAGAACTTTCCAGGGGACATGGACAAGGGCAGCTCAGGAGGAGTGGTTGGGACAAAAGGAGGTTCGAGAGAAAGTGGGGGCCCAGGCAGTGGAGACAGTGAGTGGAGATGACTCTGGTGAGTCTTGAAGGCCAAGAGGAATTGTTTCAAAGAAGAAGGTGGGGCTAGCAGGCTGTCCTGGGGTGGGGCAGTGGGGCTTCCAGAATCTGGGAAGCAGGAAATCTGGCTGCAGAGTGAGGTGGGCAGAGAAGTCAGCAGGGGTGGCGGATGGGAGTCTGGGCTTTATTCTAGGGGCACCGGAGAGGCAGGAAAGAGGTTTAAGAAGGGGCTGGACCTGTTCAGGTGTGTGTTTCAGAGCTGCCCCTCTGTCTGGCAAGGCTTAGGAGACAGGATGGAAAAGGAAGGGAACTTTTCCACTGATGCTGCCTCTCCCTCCCCCTCCCTCTCTCTCTCCCTCTCTCTTGCTTTTTCCCTCTTTCACTCGAGGGCTTCAGGATTTCCCAGGTGCAGCTGGCGGATTCCGGCATCTTCACCTGTGTGGCTGCGAGCCCAGCAGGTGTGGCCGACAGGAACTTCACCTTGCAGGTGCAAGGTACAGAGCAGGGGGTGGGCATGCAGGTCTTTAGGTCTCAGGGGATGAAAAAAAAGGCCCTTGCCCCCTCCCTTTTGCCCATCTGGGTGGAACCAAGGGTTGGCCCTCAGGGGTGTCAAGGCAGGGCAAACGGAGACAGCCTCTGATTCATTCCTTCACTCATTCATTGACCTCACAAATAGTCACTGGACACTGGTGTGCCAGGGCCTTGCCAGGCGCCAGGGTATGGCAGTGAGCAGAGGTAGTCCCTGAAGCCAAGAGGTCAGTGGGGGAAACAGCTTTGTAAAGAGACAATTATAATTCCCCAACTAGTGATGCCAGAGGAAGGAGCTGATGCCATGGGAGTACCTCACCTGGCCTTGGGGGTTCAGGGAAGGCTTCCTGGAGGAAGTGAGATCTAAGCTGAGGACTGGAGATGAGAAAGAATAGTTGAGGAGAAGGGTATGCTGGCTAATAGTAATAGCCTGTGCAAAGGTCCAGGGGTGAGGACCACTTGGCGTGGAATAAAATGGTTCATGCCCACTCTTGCCCTGCACAGTGCCCCCCATCCTGGAGCCAGTGGAATTCCAAACTGACGTGGCAGTGGTCCGTGGCTCCCCGGTGGTCCTCCCCTGTGAAGCCCAGGGCAGCCCCCTGCCCCTAGTGTCGTGGATGAAGGATGGGGAGCCCTTGTTGCCCCAGAGCCTTGAACAGGGGCCCGGCCTGCGGCTGGAGACAGCAGGAGCTGGTGATGCGGGGACCTACTCCTGTGTGGCCGTGAGCGAGGCGGGGGAAGCAAGGAGGCATTTCCGGCTGACAGTGATGGGTGGGTCACCTGCCCCCAGCACCAGCTTTTGTGGTCCAGGGATGGGAGAGTGGGCCTCTGGGGGCGATGGAGGAGGCAGTGGGTGAGGTCAGCACCGCAGGAGACTTGGGGCTTAGAGAACCGGTCTCACTGACCTGGCTGCTGTGTCTTGTCCCCCAAACCTTGTTAAGCAGGGTCAAAGTCACTGAAATCTGGGGGCAGTCCTAGGTCTCAAGCACAGATTTTGCAAGTGTTGTGCCATGTTGGAAAAATTTGTGTCAATTATGTGCAATATTTCAAACTTTCCATTAGCAAAAAGATTATGACCCACTGAAGACTCAGGTGACGGTTAGAAGTTTTTAGCAATACTGGATTTTTATTTAGGGTATATAGGTTTTATTTTGGGATGTCATGCCACTGCACACTTGATAGACTACAGTGTAGTGCAAACGTACCTTTCTGTATCCTTGTTGATTTTAAAGCACAAATAACTGTCCCAGGCAGCGGGCCCGTGGTCTGATGTTTTTAGGACCCTCCAATACGACCACCGCCTGTCTATTTGTGGCCCCAGCTGTCAGCATCTGGCTGATGGAGAAGGGGGATGAACCCAGCCCCCAGTGCTCCGGGCACAGCCTCCACAGCTGACCCAGGGTGGGGTGTCTTGCAGATCCCCCCCACATCGAGGACTCAGGCCAACCTGCAGAGCTGTCGCTGACCCCTGACGCCTTCTTGGAGCTCCTCTGTGATGCCCGGGGCACCCCCACACCCAACATCACCTGGCACAAGGACGGGCAGGCCCTGAACAGGGCCGGGCGGGTGCTCCGGGTGGAGGGTGTGCAGGTGCTGCTGCCCTGCCCTCTGTGGGATGAAGCTGGGGATGGAGAGGGGAGGGGAGGGACCTGGTGGCAGTTTGCAAGGTTTGGCCAAGCTCCACTTTTGTGTGGGGTGTGAGGATGTGATGATGCCATGGGAGTTCCTAGTTGGAACTGGCTGTTGCAGATAAATCCCTAGCCTGGCCAGAGAAGGGCTGGTGCAGTCAGAGGGGACTTCCTGGAGGAGGTAGGCTCTGCCCTAGCCCTAAAGCAAGGATGAGAGAGTGGTAGGGAAGAAATATTCCAGAGGGAGGAGGAGTTGATGGGAAAGGCGGGATGGCAGACTCAGCAGGCCTGAGTCAGTCCTGGGTCTTTAGCGGCGTAGGAAGGAAGCCAGATCAGGAGGTGGGCAGGCTGAGGCCAGAGGCAGCTGCTCACCCTGCTCCGTCCCCAGGTGAACGATGCTGGGCTGTACACTTGCCTGGCCCAGAGCCCAGCTGGTGAAGTCGAGAAGAGCTTCCGGGTCAGGGTTCAAGGTAGGGGGTGCCGGCGTGGGGCCAGGAGAGGGAGGCAGGATGGGACCCCCAGGGGAGGGTCCATCTCTCATGCCCTCTCTGCCGGCCCCACCAGCCCCTCCAAATGTCATCGGGCCCCAAGGCCCCCGCTTTGTGGTTGGCCTGGCCCCGGGACAGCTGGTTCTAGAGTGCTCAGTGGAGGCGGACCCAGCACCGGAGATTGAGTGGCACCGGGATGGCATCCTGCTGCAGGTGGGTGCCAGGCTGGGGACCCAGGGGCACTGCCTTGTCCCTCTCAGGCCCCAGACCCAACCAGACTGAACCCCTGGTGCTGAGGGCCTGTTCTGTGCCCGCGCGGCTTTGCATACTGCTCTCCTGTTGTTCCCCACCCCTGTTATTGCTGTTGCTCCATGTTGCAGATGGGAACACTGAGGCCAGGAACACCCGCGGCTTCTGATGCATACCTGTGCTGTACCTTTGAGCTACGCTTAGTGGCTATGTGACAGGGGGCCAGTTACTGAGGTTCTCTGTGCTCATCCCTGAAGTGGGGCCAGTTTGCTGCTGTGGACCCAAGGATTGTGGATCTGGTGGAAGGTCCAGCTCCTTGGAACACACCCAATAGGCAGAGCTCCAGGCGCAGGATTCTGTTTCCCTCCCATGGGAGCCTCTTTCTCCAGAGGGTCCTCAGCTGGGTATCAATTCAGGGGCTGCAGGCCAGCCCAGAATGGGGCAGAGGCCACTGTCCGGCCCCACTGGTTCCTTGGTCCTCCCTGCCTGGTGCCTGGGGGCTAGCCTGGCCTGACCAGCCCTGATGAGGGGCTCTCCATCCTGGGGGTCTCTACAGGCAGATGCTCATACCCAGTTCCCAGAGCGGGGGAGGTTCCTCCAGCTGCAGGCCCTGAGCACGGCGGACAGCGGCGACTACAGCTGCACAGCCCGCAATGCTGCAGGCAGCACCAGCCTGGCCTTCCAAGTGCAGATCCACAGTGAGTGGCCCTGCCCCACCCCCCACTCACCCCACCCCCGAGAGTGACAGGCTCCTAGCACATGCTCCCTCTGTGCACCTCCTCCAGCGGTCCCCAGCATCCGGCCAGGACCACCCGCAGTGAACGCCTCAGTGAACCAGACGGCCCTGCTGCCCTGCCAGGCAGATGGTGCCCCCCCACCCCTCGTGAGCTGGCGGAAGGACGGGGTCCCCCTGGATCCTGGGAGCCCCAGGTGGGAGCTGGCAGGGGAGGGCAATAGGGAGGGGCTCAGGTATCTCTTTACAGGTTGTAAACAGAAGCCCACCTGGGCAGTTAGAGCAGAAAGGACATAGGTCTTCTCAGAACCCAAGGACAGGCATGCCCACTTATTAAGTACATGGTGGCTGTCTCTGGTTTTGACTCTTGGTTGCAAATCTCTGTTTCTGTGTGGGCTTCATGCCTCTTTCTTTCTCTCTCTCTGTCTCTGACCAATTTTCAACACCTTCTTTCTCTATGAACATGGTAGAAATGGATCCCCCAGCCCCCAACTTTTAGCGCCTCTGTTCATACAACCTGCAGAGCCTAGAGAGCTGTCTGTGGATTCCAGTTCCAAATTCCCAGGGCAGGGAACTCCACTGGCCCAGCCTGTGTGCCGAGTTTGTCCACAGTCCAGTTGGCTGTGGCTGGGAGCGGGGCCACAGTCCAGACAGGGCCCCTGGGAGGGAGCAGTTTTTAGACCTGATCTAGGGGCCATTCTCAGAAAGAGTAGGGGTACCACTGCCTGCTGGCTCTTGGGAAAGGCTGGGCCCAGGTGGGAGCCCCAGAGGCCTGAAGCAGCTCCTCTCACCCTTTCTGATGCTGGGTGGCAGTACGGGTTGCCGCCCATGGCTGTGACCCACCCCCTGCCCTGACCCTGGACTCGCAGATGCAGGACTCCTGAGTTAGCACCCTCTCACTGGGAAAGCCAGGGACAGAGTGGAGGGTCTTGCTGGAGACACCAGCAGGGGTCCAGCCCCTTGTGGGGCCTCGCTTGTCTGCACATACCCATGGCAACCCCTCCCTCCATTCCAGGTTTCAGATTCTGCCTGAGGGTTCCATAAGGATCCAGCCAGTCCTCACCCAGGACGCGGGTCATTACCTCTGCCTGGCGTCCAACTCTGCAGGTTCCGATCTGCAGGGCCGTGAACTCCGGGTCTTCGGTAGGTCAGTGAGGGAAGGTGTGTTTTTTGCCTACATCATCCGCCCCAGTGTGGGCTGAGTCCTGCTTAGTTTCTGGGTCATCCTATCTGTCAGGAGCCAAGAGTAAGGATCTCCAAATGTTTTTGACCATGAAGCCCATTAGTAGAGATTTTGAGCGTGTACATTCCAAGATGCGTATTTATTTTTTGTGCATATGTTGCATATACTCACCACTTACTGTTGTATTAAGTGAGTGATAAACCTGCACGAGCTGTACAACACGCAGAATCACTGAGCCCCCAGGTGCTCCAATCTGTTCTTTAATCCAATCAATCACCTTGGTGGAAGCTGACCTGCCGGGCCCGGGCCCCGGGGGGTGGGTGCCGCTGGGGAGTTGCACCCTGGAGGCCTCCTTCAAGGAGGGCTGGTAGGGGGACGTCAGCCTCAGGGGTGAGCAAAGGCCCCATCACCTCTGCTTTGGGAGCCCACTGGAAGGTCCCCTTTGGGAATTTCTCCTGCCTCCTCGTTCCCGCTTCCTCTGGGATGGGTTGAAGGTGGCATGAGCATCCCCTGTTCCTGGTTCCCCTCTGGGCACAGCTTCAGTGAGCCCCTCCCACCTACTCCCACCCTGCACCCTAGCCCCTGACGACTGCTCTCTCCCCAGAGCCTCCAGCCATCGCCCCCAGCCCCTCCAACCTGACCCTGACCGCCCACACTCCCGCCTCGCTGCCCTGTGAGGCCAGTGGCTCCCCCAAGCCTCTTGCGGTCTGGTGGAAGAACGGACAGAAACTGGACTTCCGCCTGCAGCAGGGCGCCTACCGGTACTGAGCTGGTCCTTCTGGGACCATCACGAGCTGCTCGGGGTGGCTAAGGGCGTGCTCATCTCACAGAGTGGGAACCGGGCCAGAACCAAGGCAGGGACATGCTCGGGTCTCACCAAAGCCAGCACCAGAACTTGTGTCCTGACCTCAGGGGGCCAGGAGGGTCTTTACACTGAGATGCCTGGCAGGAGGTGGGGGCACTTGGGACAACACCCAAACAGAGAATCCATGGCCTTTAAAAGCACTTCAGTCACCTGTCTAAGAACCTACGTGGAAGTCCAAGTTTGTGCTGGCTGAGCCCAGACCCATGGCTCCTGCAGGAGCCTCGGTCTCCCCGTTTCTCAAATGCAGAAATGATCGCTGGGAGTATTAAGCGAGTCAGTTCACCAGTTAATTCACCAAATATTAGTTGTGTTAGGTGCCAGCTGATTGATGACTAAAGCAGGTGTCCGTGAACGCAGGCGGCTCTGAGCAGAGCTTTGGCTGTGGTTGCTATTATAGAAGTTACCATGGGTGGCGACTGTGGAAAACATACAGGGTTGTGGAGAAACACTGGGCAAACATTAAAATCACCTAAAACTCAATGGCTAGATCTTGGGAGGTGGAAAATTCTAGGAGAAAGTTCCAGAGATGGGAAAATGGTCCTGAGACACATCCCTGCTCCAAATTCCCTGGCAGGGAGGCCACGGCTGGCTGGTTTCAGATCACTCAGGCCAGTCCCTTAGCAGACAACCGTCCCTCTGTCTGTCCAGGCTCCTGCCCTCCAATGCCTTGCTCCTCGCAGCCCCCAGCCCTCAAGATTCAGCCCAGTTTGAGTGTGTGGTGAGCAATGAGGTGGGCGAGGCCCGCAGGCTCTACTGGGTGACTGTTCATGGTGAGTTGACATTCAGGAGTGACTGTTCACGGTGAGGGGCAGATGAGGAAGCTGGGATGGGGGCAGCACCTCCCTCTCCTGGGTGCTCTCTCTGCCTGCGGGGACCTGCCCTGGTTCCCTCTTGAGCCTTTCTGCGCTTCCTGGGTCACCTCCTCCAGGAAGCCCTCCCTGATCCTGCCCTCCCACACTGACATAATCCAACTCCAGTCCCTGGCCCATAGGAACTCACAGGAGAGGCCTCTCCCCAATCCAGATTGTTCTGAACCCAGATCTAATCTTGTCATCACCCTAGTTAAAAATCTCTGCCCACTGACTTTGGTATAGAATTCATGGTATCACCTGGGCCCACAAGGTCAGCCCTGCCGACCACCGGGTCAGCTCACCCTCACTCTGGGATTCAGTCATGCTGTTCAGCTTTATTTCCTCACTGCGAGGCCTTTGCACATGCTGTTCCCTCTACGGTGAACACTCTTTCCTTCGCCCAGGCAACACCTGCTCCTCCTTCAGATCTCAGGTGAAATGCCACACTCTGCAGAGGCCTTCTCTGGCCTCCCCTACTCTGTGTTCCCACCAAGCTCCCTTGTCTTGTGAAACGCTCCCCGAGATACCTGGCTTGTATCTACAGAAAGCAGTGCGTAACTAGCCCCAACGCCCAGCAAACCTCGCCGCCTGGGTGAATGAATGTGACTCTCTCTCTGGTGCACCCCTATCCCTGGCCCTTCATCACTGACAGCACCTTGTGTTGTGATACGTTTATCCTTCTCGTCAGCCTGGCCCCATGGCTGTGTGTCTCCAGGGGACCTTGGCGGGGCTTTAAACCTTCACTTGCATTTCAGTGCCTCCCACCATTGCTGATGACCAGACAGACTTCATGGTGACCAAGATGGCGCCCGTGGTTCTCACGTGTCACAGCACAGGTGTCCCGGTCCCGGTCGTGTCCTGGAGCAAGGCGGGCACCCGGCTGGGGATGCGGGGGAATGGCTATCGTGTCTCACCTTCGGGTAAGTAAGGGTGAGCCATGGGGCCCTGCTGTGGAGGGGGCACCAGGGGACATGGGTAGAGGGTGTGAAAGCAGCCCACTGGGGCCTGGTGGTGGAGCAAGATGGAAAGTTCTGGCCTGGCTCTGCCATTCCCTTGCTGTGTGACCTGAGAGAACTCCCTCGCCCCTCTGGGCCTCAGTATCCCCAACCGTCTACCAGAGTGTGGATACCCATTGGTGCGTCCCTGATGTGCATTGGTAAATCAGTGGTGCTTAATGGCAAAAGGAGAAAAATAAGAGCTCCATGAAAGTTTTCATAAAGCTAGTTTCATCTCATTAGAAGGATTGTCCTTTATTCTGGACAAAATGCTTGTCTTAATAATTTGGTGTTGAAAGTGCCTTTCTTCTATGAAATTAAAGTGATAGGAAATGCTGATTCTTTTTAAGTGTCTTTGCTTGTCAAAATAAAAAATTGGCAACTTTGCTGGGATTCTCCAAATTCAATTTATTTGCTATTTGGTTAGTTAGTGAAATCTTAAAGTCTGTGAACCCCGGGCCAGATCTGTGGTTTTCAAACTCTTCCAAAGCAATTGAACCTTTCCTCTGACACGTGTTTCTAGGGAAGCCCAACACATGAAAGAAACTGAGGCTCTGGTTCCATCTGGGGCCACGGTGGGGACTGCAGAATGGTCCCAAGTCAGGTGGACCTTGCTCCCCTTGCCAACCCAGCAGGCCCTCAAGGGTCCACAAGGGACAGTTTAGAAACCAACTTACTTGACTATTGAGGTGCAGCCTGTGGTCTGGGAAGGTTAAAATGGTGTTTACTGAGCAGCCAAGGCTCAGGGTGAGAGGGCAAAGGGAGGGCTGAAGAGACAGTAATCCAGGAAGGCTTCCTAGAAGAGGCAAATTTTGAGCATAGCATAGCAAGGCAACGATAGCAGGGTGAGAACCTTTGGAACTAAGGGTGAGCCGGGGATTCCAGGTAAGGCAGTGGCAGATCTTGTCACATCATAGCCAGAAGAGTCTAGAGACCATCCAGTCTGACTTTTCATTGTACACTTGGCCCAGAGACAAGAAGGTACAGAGAGTAGAAGGAACTTGCCCATGGTTAAGCTCTGGACAGGGAGCAGAGGCAGGCCCAGGTTCCCCTAAGCTGCTTACAAACGGGCAGGGAGGCAGGTCGAGTGGCCTGCGACAGGGACGCCAGGGTGGGGCATGTAAAAGCCCTGCTGGCTCAGTCCCTGGATGTTTGTCCCGGGTCCCCTCACCCATCTCGTACCCCCTTCCCATCCACAGGTGCCCTGGAGATCGGGCAGGCCCTCCCCATCCACGCTGGCCGCTACACCTGCACAGCCCGCAACTCTGCGGGCGTGGCCCACAAGCATGTGTTCCTCACTGTGCAAGGTAAATGTCCCCCAGCCCAGAGAACTACAGGATTCTTAGTGAGAAAAGGATCAGCCCGCCCATGTCCTCCTTTCTGAGGTTCCCAGAACCTCCTCTTCCCTTCAGAGGCCTCTCCAATGCTCAGAGGCCCCCGGGTTGCAGGAGCCTGGGTGTTAACAGTGTTCCCAGGGACCTCTGCAGCCCTGTTCCTTTGCAGCCTCCCCCGTGGTTAAGCCACTACCCAGTGTGGTCTGGGCGGTGGCAGAGGAGGAGGTGCTGCTGCCTTGCGAGGCCTCGGGCATCCCCCGGCCAAGCGTCACCTGGCAGAAGGAGGGGCTGAGCGTGACTGCAGGTGAGTCTCCCTGGCAGCCAGCACGGGTGGGAAGAGAAGAGTACGCACCTGGGGTCCTCCTTCCTGCCCCGGGGCCTCTGCACACCTGCTAGGGGGTTCAGAAGACCCCTGTCCTGCCCAGAGGCTCGTCACCCACCCTTGGCCCACTTCACCTCCTGCCCTCCTGTCTCCGCTTACCAGCCCAGAGACTGAGATTCTGCCTGCACACTGGGTGGTTGGGTTGGGAGGTTGAGGAGGGGGACAGCCTGGCTGGGGTCTGGGTCCAGCTTCCACGCTCACTCTGTCCCCATGTCACCCTGTGACCACAGCAAGTCACTTGATGCCTAGTCAGACAGAACTACCCAAGCAGCCTTCCTCCCCTCCTTGGGGGTTCTGCTGCCCCAACCACCAGCCCCCAATTGTTTCCCACCAAATCCAGGGGTGAGCACCCAGGTCCTACCCAGTGGACAGCTGCGGATTATCCACGCCAGCCCAGAGGATGCCGGGAACTATTTCTGCATTGCCCAAAACAGCGCAGGCAGTGCCATGGGGAAGACTCGGCTGGTGGTGCACGGTGGGTCCCTGGAGGGAGGTCAAAGTGGACCCCAGAGGGCTAAGGGCTTTCAGGCTCCTGAGAGCCCCTCCCTTCCCTGCCTGGCTCTGGTTCCAGGTGGGGAACATGCCTGCCTCCTCCCCGACCCCAGCACAGTTTGTGGTTCTAGAAGGAATTTAGGGAAAGACATCTCCCACTTTGTGCCCGAGGTCTGGTTTCACGCGGTAACTCTGGTCCCCTCTGCCTCCTCTGGCCCTCGTGGGAAACAAGTTTAGTCATTCTTCATTTCTTTTGGCTTTCCAGGAGCAATAGCCATTTCTGTCCCTTTAGTCATGTGTGTGCACATGTGTGAATGAGGTCACTTCGTCACAGCTTCACCCAAACTCAAGAAAATCTCCAGATTGTTCAGACTGCGGGCAATGGCCTATGACCAGGGGGTGGCGGGAGCAGCAGATGGAAGTGGAGGAAGGGGCTGAGGGTGTGCCACGGGCTGAGGGCACTGGGACAGGGGCAGCCCCCCCAGCCCAGCCCGAGTCCCCGAGTGGACCTCCCTCTCCCCACAGTCCCACCTGTGATTGAGACTGGCCTCCCTGATCTGTCCATCACCGAGGGCTCCCACGCCTTCTTGCCCTGCACGGCCCGTGGCAGTCCCGAGCCCGACGTCACCTGGGAGAAAGATGGCCAGCCTGTGTCTGGAGCCGAGGGCAAGTTCACCATCCAACCTTCCGGGGAGCTGCTGGTGAAGAACTCGGAGGTGCGGCTCCGGCCCCAGGGACTAGAGGGACTAGTAACCGTGGGAGCAGCAAACACCTGCTGAGCTCCCCGCATTTGTCATGCTCTGTGCTGAACACTGTGCGGTTACTTACTCCTAGGAATGTGGGGAAGTAGGTGTTATCACCCCAGCTACAGATGAGGAGACCAAGGTTCAGAGTATACCCAGATTTTAAAGCCATGCTATTGCCAAGAGACAACCAAGATTTGAATCAGATTTGAATCCCCCCCCTGGACAGCCGGGGGCAGGGGAGAGGGGCGCGGGAATGACTTTGTGTCCCCAGACTGCTCCTAAATGTTCTCAACCTGAGCCAGGAGTGTGGGTGGGGCCCTGGCCCCTGGCCCCCATCAGCACTCATCATGTTCTGTAATTATAAAAGAGACTGTTCTCCAGATGGACAGGCAGCTGCTGGGCGGGCACATCTGGATGGGGCACGGGGGCCAGGGATTCTGCCACACAGGGAGCCAGATGTGCAGTGGTGAGCGTACCCGCCCTGCTCGAATGCACCATGGAACTTGTCCTCTTGGAGAGGACACCAAAAGCAGGACCTGCCTCAGGGGTGGTGATGAGGCGAGCACAGATGAGCAAGTGCAGGTCCCACTCTGAGCACATAGTAGGTGCTCAGTAAAGGGTGACCATTACGAGCATGTGGTCAGGCTTGGACTATGAAGGCTATCTGCAAAAATCCAGGAACAATCAAATTAAGAACAAAAAAAAGGGGATTTTATTTGAGCCAAACTGAGGATTATAACTTATAACCCAGGAGACAGACTCTCAGAAGTTCTGAGAACTGTTCCGCCTGTTAGAAGTCAAGGGTGCAGTCATATATATTCTCAAGACAAAGGACTGTACATCAAAATGAAACACTGACACTTTACAGCAAGTTCACCAAGAATGCCTAGTCCAGGCAAGCACGCACAAAGTGAGCCGTAGGTCACCACGACCCCTTGCAGAGCTGGGAAAGAACGCTGTTCTTTAAAGAAGTTACGCTGCTAGCTTCAGAAGAAAGGGGAAAAAATTGATTTTTACGGTCGAGCAGGCGCTCCCGGAGCCTTTGAGAAGTTCTGGTTAATGTGTAATGCAGACGCATGTTCCCATTAAAGGGGGTGGGAGGAGGCGCAAACAGGTAGAGAAGGAATTTTATGTATAAGTTTTCTTGTCCTGCCTTAAAATATCACAAGGCGTGTGGCCACATGAAGGCTGCAGGGAGGTGCAGCGGGGCAACGGTGAAGCCGAGCCGTTTGCTAGCTGTGTGACCTTGGGCAAGTCATTTGACCTCTCTAGGCTGGATGATCCAAGGGAACCTGGGCGGGGGGCAGGTCCCCGGGGGCATTCTGGCCTGTGCTTGGGTGTGGCAGTTCTCAGGCTGACCCCTCCCTTTGCCCACAGAGCCAGGATGCTGGCACCTACACCTGCACCGCCGAGAACGCTGTGGGCCGCGCCCGCCGCCGTGTGCACCTCACCATCCTGGCACTGCCTGTCTTCACCACCCTGCCAGGGGACCGCAGCCTGCACCTTGGGGACAGGCTGTGGCTTCGCTGTGCAGCCCGAGGCAGCCCTACACCCCGAATTAGCTGGACTGTCAACGACCGGCCAGTCACAGGTCTGGGACAGGGACCCTGGACCCTGAGAGGTTGAGGAGGGCAGGCAGGTAGGGAGACCCCACCTAGTGGAGAGGAAGGGGATGTCGGTCCATCTTGGGTCCTGGGTCTCCAGACTCGGCCCTGTCAGTGGGGACATGGCAAACAGCCATGTGGTCCTGTGTGACCAGTCACATGTCAGACCTGGCAAGAAGCCACCTGAGAAAAAGAGTCTAGCCTGGAGACCTCATGGTCAGGAGAGGAAGCCGTGTTCCTCCAGCCCAACACTGCCGCTCCCATCGTAGGCCCCTCGGCAAACGCCTCTCCTGGGGTGGGGGGCTCTTGCCTCCCACCTGGGTCCCGGGTGATGTTTAGGGAGGCCCAAGGCCTGCACAGGCGCTGTGGTGTGCATGGCAGGCACTCAGTAAATGTCTGCTGAATGGATAAATGGCTAAGTCCCATCCACTGCAAAATGGTATTTTCAGACCCTCCTGTACCCAAGTCCAGGCGCCAGGAAATGTGTGCAGCTCACCTTTGCACACCTGCTGAGCAGGCTTTGCCTCAGACCCACCACGGCCTGGGCAGGGAGCTCGAGAGAGCGATTCAGGCTCTCAGAGCTCAGCTGCTTCAGCCTAAAATGAAGATAACAAGGGTCCTGGGGGTGGAACGGTTTCATGCAGGAGGCACACCTGGCAGGGCCTCGCCCAGAGTAAATGCTCCGTCAATGCAGGGCTTGCCCCTTTTCCTCACGGGACAGTGTCTAATGACTGCAGGGGAAACAAAGGCCATTAGTGGCACCCACCTGGATGTAAGCTGTGGCAATATTTCTGTAAGTGTGAAGTGTTAATAGGCCTCCAAAGACCATCCTTGGCTGCCCATCAAACTCACGGTGTGGACTTGAAAATGAGAAAAGGCAGGTCTTCAACCCCATCCTCTAATATGCCCTGTGCCTGCCATGATCCAGTCCAACTTGGTTAGGCTTCCAACAGGGGAAGGGACACCTTGTGTCTTTATGAATTACCTGCTGGCTACCCAGGCCTGAGTTAAGTGCTCAGGGAAGGAGTCCCTGGCACCCTGGGCTCAGAGGCCCCTGGGGCGTCTCTTTCTCTGCCACAGACGGGGTGTCCGAGCAGGACGGGGGCAGCACGCTGCAGCGGGTGGCAGTCACCAGAGAAGACAGCGGGACCTACGTCTGCTGGGCCGAGAACAGAGTGGGCCGCGTGCAGGCGGTCAGCTTCGTCCACGTGAAGGGTAGGCAGTGACCATGTGGCCTTCCTCCAGACCTCCACTGACCCCACCCACTGGTTTCTCTAAGAAACCGGCCTTCTGTCCTCTGAACTAGTGACTCTCCACCCTGGCTGCACATTAGGACTTCCTGGGGGACTTTACACGGAGGCCCAGCTTCCAGCCCCGACTCAGTAAGCCAGCCTCTCTGGCGTGAGGCCCCAGTACCCGTATTTTTTTTATATTGAAGTATAGTTTATTTACATTGTCATGTTAGTGTCTGGTGTATAGCAAAGTGATTCAGATAGTTAGAGATACTTATTTTCATATTGTTTTCCGTTGTGGTTTATTACAGGATATTGACCATAGTTCCCTGTGCTGTACAGTAGGACCTTGTTGTTTATCTATTTTATTTATAGTGGTTTGCATCTGCTAATCCTAAACTCCTAATTTATCCCTCCCCTCCTACCTTCCCCCTTTGATAACCATAAATTTGTTTTCTATGTCTGTGAGTCTGTTTCTGTTACATAAATAAGTTCATTTCTGTCATATTTTAGGTTCCACATATAAGTGTTATCATCTGGTACTTGTCTTTATCTGACTTCACTTAGTATGATAATCTCTAGGTCCATCCATGTTGCTGCAAATGGCATTATTTCATTCTTTTTTATGGCTGAGTAGTATTCCATTGTATAAATACATCACAACTTCTTTATCCAGTCATCTTTCGATGGACATTTAGGTTGCTTCCATGTATTGGCTATTGTAAATAGTGCTGCTGTGAGCATTGGGGTGAATGTATCTTTTTGAATTATAGTCTTCTCTGGATATATGCTCATTAGTGGGACTGCTGGATCATATGGTAACTCTACTTTTAGTTTTTTAAGGAACCTCCATACTGTCTTCCACAGTGGCTGCACCAATTTACATTCCCATCAACAGTGTAGGAGGGTGCCCTTTCCTCCACACCCTCTCCAGCATTTGTTATCTGTAGACAGCCTCAGTATTTCTTACCTTCCCCAGATGACCTACCTGTAGGTGGAACTGAGATCTGACCAATTGATCTGTAGTGCTACCCTCAGCTGGATGGTGTCGGCATGGGAGGAGGGATGGGGGCCAGGGTACCCTGGCCAAAAAAATGCATGAATCTTGCCAGCCTGCCAGTTGCTCCCCACATTCCTCCTCCACTCGGAGTAGTTTGATAACCCATTGGGAGTAGTTCATGGTGACCCCATGACTTGTATGCTCAACTTTAGGATGGGGCTGGGGCTTGATGGAGAGGAATGAGCTGCTCAGGGCACGAGGGCACAGCTGTAGCTGTTGGTAGATCCAACCACAGGAAACCAGCAAGGATGAAAATTGACATAGGCCTTCCAGGACTGATTTAAGAGTTGCATAAAATGAGAATCAGGGACATCTTAGTGTTGCTGTGTCCAACAGAGGCGTCCTAATGATCATGTAGTCCTTGTTTTCCAAAGTACCCTGCTGCTGGGGTAATCCTTCTATGAGAATGAGGATATGACACTCAATATCCTTTCTTCCCTCCTGTGCCTATCTCAGACATCACTAATCAATCATAGCACTATTACCACTCAGCTTCAAATCCTTCTCAGCACAGTGTTCCTGGCAGCCACTGCCAGTGTATGTCACTAGATCCATGACCCAGAAGCTGTTTTCCATCCTTGATGCATTGACTCAACACAGCCATACTGAGCCAGCAGGAGCCTCTGTAGGCCCCTGTGGTCTGGTGGGCAGACCTTTGGGGATGGGTTTATGGGAGGCTTAGCCTGGAGGGAGCCTCCTTTCTGACCCTCTGTCTGATGTCACCTCATGCAGAGGCTCCTGTCCTACAAGGGGAGGCCTTTTCCTACCTGGTAGAACCCATTGGGGGCAGCATCCGGCTAGACTGTGTGGTCCATGGAGACCCAGCTCCTGACATCCGCTGGATCAAAGATGGCCTTCCACTGCGGGGCAGCCGTCTCCGGCACCAGCTGCAGAATGGCTCACTGACCATCCACAGGACCGAGGCAAGGCGGGGCCTGGGGCGGGGCCACCTGGGACAACCCTCTGCTTTGCCTGATTTCTCGAGATAGCTCTTTAGGTTGGCACCACCCTCTACAGTTGACAAAGCACTTTCCTGCCTGTTACCCAGAGATTCTCCCCCAACTAATTAAGGTGACCTCCAGCCAGTGACTTAACTTCTCTGTGCCTCAGTTATCTCATCCTTTCAATGCAACTAATAATTGTTTTTCAGTAGGTTTGTATTGAGGAATCAGTGAGATGACCCACACCAGGTACTTAAGAGTGACTGGTCCCTCAGTAATGTCAATATATGTTATTAATAACAATTCCATGGGGCAGAGTAGGCAGGTAAGAGTGTCTCATTTTACAGATGAAGACACTGAGACTCAGAGTGGCCCACAATCAGTAAGCACCTGAGACAGGACCCCAACCCAGGTCTCCTGATTCCTACTCCATGCTGTTTCCAAAGCCTTGGGCAATGGGGCAACCCCTGCTCATCTTCCCTTCTGTGTCGCAAGTCCCAGTGGAGATGCAGAAATCCACAGTTTGGTGCTGTCAAGGATTCATCTTAGGGGTCCTTGATCTCGCTCATCTGGGAGCCTGTCTCTAGATGGTGAGAATCCCCAGACTGGTGAAGGCAGCAGCCGCAGCAGAAGTAAGGGCTGCTTCGCTCTGAGTGTTTGCTGTGGACCAGGCACCACGCCTCGCACTTAGCGTGATGTCATTGGTTGCTTACAACAATCCTACTGTTACTATCCGCATTTTAGAGATGGGGAAACTGAGGCTCCAGAGACATGGCAATGTACTAGTAATGGGTTCAACACGGTAAGCAGTGGAGCCAGGATTTGGTCCTGACTTGGTCTGATGCCCAAATTGACACTTTATTTTTTTGCAGTGGGGAGGTAATTAGATTTATCTATTTATTTGGTTTCTCGGAGCTTGAACCCAGGACCTCGTATATGCTAAGCATGCGCTCTACCACTGAGCTATACGCCCCCACCCCAAATCGACACTGTTAATTGCGAGCCGTGCTGCCCACCGACAGTCCCTTGGGAGCAGTCTCCGAGATATCATCTGGGCGCGGACAGAGGCCTCAGGCTGCCCCAGCTCCGTCTCCTCTGGCGCTGCCACTCGGAAGTGAATCCGAGCCAGCATCCTTCCTAAGTTGCACCACTGTCTGTGGTTGTGGATATCCTGTGAAAAAAGACTTCCTTATCCCTGAGGCCAGGAAGTGCTGTGAACCCTCCCCCTCTGGAGAACTCGCAGTGCGCCCTGGCGCAGTGAAAGCCCCCAGAAGCCTGCAGTTAGAAGCCTGTCATTGTCTGACTCAGTGTTTCCCAAACTTCTTTGACCATGGAACCCTTTTTTCAAGGACTCCCTAATCAAGTGCCATGGAGCCCTAATGCCGCAACGTACGCAATTTGGAAGAGGTGGATCTAAATCATGCTTTTGTAGCATGTGGCTCCCCTTAGGGCAATGAGTCCAAGCCCTTGGTCGCCACCCCCCATCCCAGGTTCCAGGTGTGAAAGGGGCTGGATTCTCTTTGGACTTCTGTTGACGTATGATGGAATCTGCGAGCCCCCGGCTGGTTTACGCTCTAAGCTCCCTCCTGGTTAGCTGGGCCTTGCTCGGGTAGCCCCTTTCTGTGCTCAGCTGTCCCCAGACGCTCCCCTCCCCATCGTCCTCCTCTCCTGAACACCACACCCCCTCCCGTGCCCACCCGCAGATGGACGACGCCGGACGGTACCAGTGCCTGGCGGAGAACGAGATGGGGGCGGTGGAGAAAGTGGTGGTCCTCGTGCTGCAGAGTGAGTCTCAGTCTCCGCCTTTGCTGGGCGCTGGGAGGGGACCAGGTGAAGTGGGTGTGTGGCTGGGGCTGCCGCCCCTGCTGTTTGATAAGAGTGGAGGGCAGAGAGGCAGGGCCATTCTGAGTATTTATTCAGAACACACAGTTGAATTCCTATGAAATATCTCCCCAGTGTGGAATGGGAGTCCTGGTCAGTAAGTACTGGGGACCCAACAGACAGGCCTGGGGGCCCTATTTATTCAAAGCTCAAAGCTGTCATCAAGATCCTAGCAACAAATCCTGCAGTTGCCAAGTAGCTTATAGCTAACGAAGCCCTGTGTGAGCCTTGAAGTAACCCTGTGAAATAGTCTAAGTACAGATTTTTTTAAATGAAACGCTTTATTGATGATTAACACACAGAAGAGCACATGTCACAAGGCTAGAGCTCCTTGAATTTTCATAGCACGCACCCTTCCAGTTAACCCGCATCCACATCCAAAAATAGAACAAACAGTATTGGCCCCCAAACCTCCCCATCATGCCCCCTTTCAGTCTCTGCCTCCTCCCAAGGTAATCGTCCAGAGTTTTGCCTCTTTTAAAAAAACAGCTTTCTTGAGACATAATTTTCATACCATAAAATTCACGCATTCATGTTATTCACCCTTAAAGAAGAAGGAAACCCTGTCACATGCTACAGCATGGATGAGCCTTGAGTTATGTTACGTGAAATAAGCCAGTCACACAAAAAAAGAAATACTGTATAATTCTAACTATATGAGGTACCTAGCGTAATCAAATTCATAAAATGAATAGTAAAATGGGGGGTGCCAGCACCTGGGGGAGGGGGAACGGGGACTATTGTTTAACGGATATAGAGTTTGTTTCACAAGATGAAAAAGTCCTGGAGATGGATGGTGGTAGCAGTTGCACAACAGTGGGAATACTCTTAATACTGCTGAACTGTGTACTTAGAAGTGAGTAAGATGGTTAAGTTGATATGTTCTCTATCATAATTTTTAAGTGAAAAAAATTCACCCATTATATGTATACAGTTTGGTGATTCTTAGTAAATTTATAGCATTGTGATAACCCACTTTTAGAACATTTCCAAGCTCCCTCTGCCCATTTGCAGAGGGAGCTTGGAAATGTTCCCAACTCCAGCCCCAGGCAACTGCTAATCTACCTTCCGTCCCTAGAGATATACCTTTTCTGGTAATTTCATATACATGGAATGATATGCAGTCTTTGGTTCTGACTTCTTTCACTTACCAGTGTTTTTGAGGTTCATCCACATTATAGCGTTTGTTCCCTTTTATTGCTGAATAGTATTCCTCCGTATGGATAGACCACATTGTGTATATTCGCTCACCAGTTACTAGATGTTTAGATTGCTTCTAGTTTTGGACTCTTACGAATAATGCTGCTGTGAATGCCTGTGTACGGGTCTTTGTGTAGATATCTGTTCTCCTTTCTCTTGGGTGGATTCCTGGAAGTTTAATTGCTGGGTGGCATGACCAGTGCAGGGCTCACTTTTTAAGAACCCACCCAACTAGCTGCACTATTTTGCCTCCCTTCCAGCAGTGTGTGAGGCTTTGGTTTCTGCACATCCTTGCCAACACTTGGTAATGTTGGTCTTTTTTATTTTAGCCATCCTTGTGGGTACGAAGTAGTATCTCACTGTGGTTTTAGTTTGCATTTCCCTAGTAACTACTGATATTGAGCAGCTTTTCATGTATTTATTATCCTTTCATATGTCTTCATTGGCCAAGTGCCTGTTCAGAGCATTGGTTCATTTTTAAATTGGATTGGTTGTCTTATTAATGAGTTCTGAGGGTCCTTTATATTATAGTCTGGATACAAGTTCTTTATCAGATAGATGATCTGCAAATATTTTCTCTCAGTCTGTGGTCTGTATTTGCATTTCCTAATGGTGCCTTGGAAGAGCAAAATTGTTACAATTTGATGAAAAAAGTCCAAATTGATTGATTTTATATTTTATGGATTGTGTTATTTCTTAAATTTATTTATTTTGTGGGGGAGGCAATTAGGTTCATTTGTTGATTTATTTGTTCTTAGAGGCAGTACTGGGGATTGAACCCAGGACCTTGTGCATGCTAGGCATGCATTCTACCACTTGAGCTATATCCTCCCCTCTGGATTGTGTTATATTTTAAGTCTTTCTCTAACCTAAGGTTACATTGTCTTCTATAATTTTTACAGCTTTAGTTCTTACATTTAGGCCAGTGATCCATTTGAATTAATGTTTGTATGAGATAAGGATCTAAATTCCTTTTATTTTTTGCATGTGGATAGCCAATTGTTCTGTACCATTTATTTAGATCTTTTTCCGTTTCGCTCAGTGATATGTTATAGTTTTCAGGTTCCAAGTCTTATGCTTTTGTTAAACTGATTACTAAGTATAGTCTGATTTTTGAGGCTATTGTAAATGGAATTGTTTTCTTAGTTTGACTCTGGGATTTTTCATTAGTTATATATAGACATACAATTGATTTTTGTATCTTGATCTTAAATCCTGCAATCTTGCTAAAGTAGTTAGTTCCAGTAATTTTTTGAAAGAGTCCTTAGGATTTTCTACATATAAAATTTTCTTTTGTTGTTGTTTTTTGTTGTTTTTCAGTCTGTTTTTATATATAGTCATTAACATTTGCAAATCTCAAACTCCCAAATTTATCCCTTCCCATCTCCTTTCCCTGGTAACCATAAGATTGTTTACTGTCTGTGAATCTGTTTCTTTTGTAGATGAGTTCATTAGTGTCCTCTATTTTTTTCTTTCTTTCTTTCTTTTTTAGATTCCCCATGTGAGTGGTAGAATATGGCATTTTCCTCTTTCTGGTTTACTTCACTTAGAATGACAATCTCTAGGTCCATCCACGTTGCTGCAAATGGCATTATTTTATTCTTTTTTTTATCACTGAGTATCCATTGTATAAATATACCACAGCTTCTTTATCCAGTCGTCTGTTGATGGATATTTAGGTTGTTTCCATGTCTTGGCTATTGTACATAGTGCTGCTGTGAAGATTGGGGTGCAGAATTTTCTATATGTCATCTATGAATAGAGGCAGTTTTTCCTCTTCCTTTCCCCTCTGGGTAACTTTAATTTCTCCATGTTTCCTATTGCACTGATTAGACCCTCTGATACAGTGCTGAACAGGAATAGGAGAGCAGGCAGCCTCGCCCTGTTCCCAGCTTTAGGCAGAGAGCATTCAGTCTTACATTACTGAGCATGACGTCAGCTGTGGGTATTTTGTAGATGCCCTCTAGCAGGCTGAGAAAGTTCCCTTTTATACCTAGTTTGCTGAGAGTTTTTGTCGTGGCTGGGGATAGTGGCGGCGGGGTAGGTTTCTGGTTCCAGACAAGGTGGCATAGAAGCACTTCTGCCTATTCCTCTCGCTAAGGATAGCTTGAAAAGTATAGAAAAGAAGGAGGATGGGGGCGGAGCAAAACTCAAACAGGATAAACTCAAGGAAGTCTGCCTGAGACACATCACAATCAAACTTCTGAAAATTAAAGGCAAAGAAAAGAAAACTCTCACCCTCCATCAATGCATGTGAATGTGGTTGTGGAATAATTCAAAGTTCAGGCATTTTTGGGGAATGGGGTGATCAGGAAAGGCCACTTTTTAAAATTTTCAAATATTTAAAAATATAAGTTGAGATCTGAATGAAGGAGGCATCCACGTGACAATCCAGGGGAAATTGTTTTAAGCAGGAAGAATAGCAAGTGCAAAGGCCCTGAGGCAGGAATAGGTCATACTTTCTTCAGTCTTGCTGGTTAAGAGGGCTGGTTCTGGGCTCAGTCTACTTGGGATTGTTACTGGCTTAGCCATCTGCTCCATGACCCTACACAAATCATCTAATTTCTCTGCACTTCAGTTTTCTTATCTTTAAGGCAGGGCTAATAATAGGCATCATAAGTAAAGTGAGGCTTAAATAAAATAATGCATGTATAGTGCTTAGCACTGTGCCTGGCACACAGTAAATAATCAACTAATGCCACCTATATTATTGTTACTGGGTTTTTTTCAAAATTTTAATATTTATTAAGATTTGATTTTCAGACTCCTTTATTGAGATTGTTAAAAAAAAAAAGAAAAAGAGAAAGAAAAAAGTTTATGCAGCTTTCAGTTCAGCCTGGGCTCTGACTCTTCTGGCCCTCTGGTATTCCCCTGCACAAGTGCATATTTCCCATATCTGCCAGGGGTGTGTGGACAGCCTCTCTAGGGCTCCCTCATCTCCCGGTCCTCCAATTAAATTTCCAGCTGGTCCTTGGTCTCCTTAACCAGGGCCAGGACTGCAGGCCAGCACAGGTGCCAGTTCCCCACTTGCTTCCAAGAATTCCACGCCTTTCCCGACAGTACACCTGGTTTCTCAGAGCACGCCTTCATCCTCTACTGCAAATCAAATCAGCCTCTGGTTACAGCAAAACTGCCGGTTTTGCAGCCAGCCCTGTCCCCATAAAACTAGTATGATGACCGGATGGGGTGGGGGTGGGAGCTGGGAGCAGCCTCAGGCAGGAAGGCCACACCCTTCCACTGTTTGGGCCCAAAGTTCTAGAAGCTTTTCTGAGACAAATGATTCTCAATTTGTTGTTTGCTTTGAGTTGATTTCTAGAGCCCTGAAAGAGTTGGTTTTGACAATTTTGTCAAGCTTGTTCCTTGTTTTTTGGGGGAGGAGCCAACTCGCTGACCTCTTCACTCAGCCAGAGCTGAAGTCTTGCTCTTGTTTATTTTTGCCCTTTATTGAAGTGGAACCATGTCACATGTGCTCTGTGTCGGGCCACTTGTGCACAACGTGGTGTGTGAGATTGCACGTGGAATTAGTTTAATCCTTCTCGTTGCTCTGTGGGTTTCCACTCTGTGGCTGTAAGGCAGTTTATTTATGCATTCTGCTGTAGGTTAGTCTCCAGTTTGGGGCAAACGTCAGCAATGCTGCTGCAACGTTCGTACGCACGCCTTGTGGTGAACGTGCCCACTGTTTCTGTGAGGACATGCATCCAGGAGCGGGATTGCTGAGTCGTACTGGACACATCGGTTCAGCTTTAGGATATACTGGCTGTGGGAGGCTATAAATGGCTCCCAAAGATATGATCACGTCCTGGTCTCCAGGACCTGTGAACATTACCTTACGTGGAAAAAGGATCTTTGGCAGGTGTGATGAAGCTAAGGACCTTGGTGGGGTCTGAATGCTCTCACAGGTGTTCTTATAAGAGAGAGGCAGAGGGAGATTAGAGGGAGAGAGAGAAGGTGATGTAAAGAAGGAGATAGAAAATGCAGTGGTTCAGTCACGAAATTTAAGCCACAGAAAGCCAGAGGCCACCAGAAGAGGCAAGGAACGGCTTTTCCCCGGGAGCCTCAGGAAGGAACATGGTACCTTGAATTTAGCCCCATGAAAGCAACTGATCTTGGACCTCTGGCCTCCAGAACTGTGAAAGAATAAATGTTTGCTGGTTTTTTTTTTTTTAATATTTTTAAATTTTTATTAAATTTTTTCCTCTGTGACAGAGGTACTGGGGATTGAACCCAGGACCTCATGCACACCAAGCACACGCTCTAACCACTGAGCTCTTCCTCCCATCCCCAGTTTTTGCTGTTAAACCACCCAATTTGTGGCCATTTGTTACAGCAGCCTCCGGAAGCTAACACACTGGCCAACGGTTTCCTACAGTGGTTGTACCAGTTTGCACCTCCCCCTGCAGTGTGTGCGAATTCCACTTGCCTCACATCCTCACCAGCACTGGGCACTTTCCACCCTTTTCATCTTAGCCGTTCTGGAGGGTCTGTGTTAGTAAGTGGACAGGAATGATCCTGTTTCAGATGAGAAAACTGAGGGTCAGGGAGTGACTTGGTGAGAATCACAATCACCAAAAGTGGCAGGACCTGCGCCTGCCCATTTCATCTGCCATCAAGTAGAGGCAGCTCTGACAAATGTCACCCTTTCATTGGAAACAAGCTAAATGTCCTATAATAGGGACCTGGTTAAGCAAATCATAACAGATTCAAGCGATGGAATACCAAGTAGTCACTAAAAATGAACATTTAATGCTATGAAAGGTAGTTATGATCTATTGTAGAATTAAGGAAGAAGCAAGAGAGAAAGAAAGAGAAAGGAGGGGCAACATTGTTACATTCTCATAAGGAAGCTGTGTAGAAGGAAGTGCTCAGGAATGGTAATTGGGTGGGAGGACCGTTTGCCTCTGTATTTTCTAACCTGTCTGAACAAATAGGTGTCGCTTGAATGCAGTCACACCTCATTTTATTGGGCTTCACTTTATTGTACTTTACAGGTATTACAGTTTTTACAAATCGAAGGTTTGCGCAACCCTGCATCGAGCGAGTCTGTCAGCACCATTTTTCCAACAGCATTTGCTCACTTTGGGTCTTTGTGTCATGTTTTGGTAATTCTTGCCAGATTTCAAACCCTCCACCAGCAAAAAGATTATGACTTAGATGATGGTTAGCATTTTTTAGCAATGAAGTATTTTTAATTAAGGCCTACAGATTTTATTTTTAGACATATTGCTGTTGCACACTTAATAGACTACAGTGTAGTGTAAACATAACCTTTTATATGCACTAGGAAACCAAAAAGTTCATGTGACTTGCTTTGTTGTGATATTCACTTTATTGTGGTGGTTGGAACCGAAGCCACAATATCTCTGAGGTCTGTCTGTAAAAAAAATAAAATGTTTCTAAAAGCTGTCCTGGGCCCTCACAGGTGCCCCAGTGTTCCAGGTGAAGCCTCAGGACGTGACAGTGAGATCCGGGGAGGATGTGGCCCTTCAGTGCCAGGCTGCTGGAGAGCCCGTGCCCACGGTGGAGTGGCTGCGTGCAGGCCAGCCCTTGCGGGCCAGCCGGCGGCTCCGGACCCTGTTGGATGGGAGCCTGTGGCTGGAGCGTGTGGAGGCGGGGGACGCGGGCGTGTACGAGTGCATCGCTCACAACCTCCTGGGCTCTGCCACAGCCCGGGCATTCCTGACCGTGAGAGGTATGGGGCGTCCCTGCCCAGAACTTCATGGACAGGGGTGGGGTCCTCTGCCCAATGGGGATTTGTATGTTGCCCTGTGGGGCACCTGGCTCACTGCCCTGCCAGCTCCCCAGCTCTTCTCTTTACTTAAGTCACAAACTTAGCATTAACAGCCCAGAGAGGCTTATGGGTCATCTTGTCTACCTTGCCTTTATAGTTGGGGAAACTGAGGCTCTGAGATGCTGAGTGTTTGCTGCTCCCCTTGGACAGGAGACCCTGGCTGTTCCGATTTAGTTGGCATAAACGTGTGCCTCTCTTTAGACATGCCACAACCCTGGGGAGTAGGCAGAGTAAAGCAAAGGTGTCCCCGGTGGCCACCTTGAGGGCTGCTGTGAAGTCTGTGAATTGATGTTGTCCCAAGCTTTGCCTGCCCATGGTCGGTACTCAGTAACAGAGAGTGCTTACTGGGGTTACTAACCCCTGACATCTCAGGTCTCCTTCATCAGCTCCCTTTTCCCTTGGGTCAGAGCAAATGTCAAAATTTGGAAAAGGACCATCCCAAGAAATTGCATTAAAATGACTCTGCCTGCATAAAGGAAAGTCACTGCACGTATGAATTCTGTGCCTCTGCAGTAAATACTTCATGTTTGTGGCTTTAGGTCTCTCTCCCTGCCCATGGCAGACATCACTAATCTATCACCACACACAACATCAGATTCCTTCCCCATAGAATGCTTCCCCAGGCAGCACCTCTGGACTAACTGGAATAGAGCACTGACACTTTGCCACTTGAAAACCCACCTGAAACCCACTGCGAGCCAACTGTAGGACTCCTTCTGGCCTCTTTTTTTGGCCTCCTTATCTCCTGCAGGCAAGGGGGTAACACCAACACACGCAGCTCTGAACATTCAGTGGTTCTCTGACACCCAGGCACAGAAGCCGTCTCGAGGGCAGCGTCAGGTCTGAGCAGCGCCTCCCTTTATTTCAGAGCGTGGTCCCAGTTCTTACCTTGTCCTGTTGAAAAGCTCCCAACCCCACAGTGCTCTCCACATGGCCTCTGGATGCGTTCCCTGTGGCCGCCACCAAAGGGAGCATAAACTGGGTGGCTTCAAACAACAGAAATTTATTATCTCAGTTCTGGAGGCTGGAAGTCTAAGGTCAAGGTGTCATCAGGATTGGTTGCTTCTGAGGTCTGTGATAGAGAATCTATTCCAGAGCCTTCTCCAGCTTCTGATAGTTTGCTGGCCGTCTTAAGGGTTCCTTGCCATCTAGAAACATCACCCTGACCTCTGCCACCATGGTCTTCTCCCTGTGCTCGTGTCCATCTCTGCATTTTTCCTTTACATAAGGACACCAGTCATATTAGGTTGGGGCCCCCCTTGTGACCTCATGTCACCTTGGTCACCTCTGTACGGACCCTACCTTCGAATAAAGTTACATTCTCAGGTACTGGGGATTAGAACTTCAACACAGCTTTTTATGAAGACACAATTCAACTCATAACAGCCTCCTTACTTTTTTTAATGGAAACAACTAATTTCTAATCTCATCTATGTTAATGGTGGAAAAGCCAGCTAATTTTTTAAAAATCTGTGAAGAAAAAAAATAATGACCAATCCTCTCCCATAATCCAATCATCAGAAATAGCTCAGGCTAACTATTTAGGGTCTGTCCTACACTTTCTTCTCTGCGTGTCAAGAGGTAACACTTTTCTCTTTTTTACAAATGAGGTCAAGTGTACAAGCTGTGTTTACAACCTGCCATTTTTACTTCCTGTATCTCAGACAACATCCCATGACAAGACGCCTAACTCACATCTTCTGTAACGGTTCCATATCATTCCACAGGAGTGTTTTTTAAACTTAATTGCTGTTGGCTTCACTAATGAGCAACAGGTTTTTCTCCCCCAGTTTCCCCTCCAGAAACCACACTGTGGTGCACATCCTTGTGTAGAGGCCCAAATATTTCTATAGGATGAGATCCTTCAAGGAATATTGCTAGATCAAAGGTGTTCAAAGGCTTTGAGGCCCCCTAACTCTCTCCCTCCTGTCCTGTCAGTCTGAGGGTTAGGGGGAACCTGGCCTAGTGGGGACAGGAGACTGCTGAGTCACCCCATGTCTGGGAAAGCTGACAGTGGCTTGTCGTTCCTGGCCTCCATTTTCCTGTCCCCTCCGAAAGCCACCAGGGCCGGGCGGCTGCCTTCTCGTCTACAGCTCTCAGCTCCTCCCTTGCCCCCTTATTGCAAGGCCAGAGGAGGGTTTGTGGCCTTCTCTTTTCCCTCCCCTGAACCCCTGAGCTGTGTTTATTGATGAGAGACGTCCCAGATGGGCATCAGATCTCATCAGACCCCAGCTATGGGCCGCGGGAAATGGCTGTGCTTCCTGGAATCTGAAATTACCCAGTCCTCCGCTTTATCCATTTAGGATCTTGGCAGTTGAGTGTTTTATGTTATTTTTTCGACAGATCCTGGGCAATTTGTTGTTAATTTCCCCAGAGAGCTGATGAGTGGAGAAATCTGTCTCTTGCCCCCTAGAACGCCATCCGTCCAAACGAGACAGCTGGCTCATTAGCCAGAGGAAGCATCCCCCTGTGCCCGTACCATCCATTTGATTAGCGCTGAGAAGCATCTGTTTGCAGACTGCCTGGCGGCTGCTAGAAATTGAGCCCACTCCAGCCAGGCCAGCTGCAGGGCAGCTGGAGCCAGGGCCCCTGATGGAATGGGAGGTGTTCAGGTGGCAGCAGTCAGCTCCTGGCTTGGTGCCCTGCCTCTCTTTCCTGGCTCCTCCAGGGTGCCAGCCCCCACTCACTATCTTGGGCTCCTCGCATTTTAGAAGTCAACAGGTCTTTGGTGCATCTGTGGTCCCACCTCCTTACTTTATAGATAATCTAACTCAGTGTGGCTTGGGGGGCCTGACTTGACAAGGTTTCCAAGAAGGTGATGGCAGAGCCAGAATTAGAAGCTGGCACCCTCCCTGTGTGGGGCTCCTCTTAAATGCCTCCTTTTCTCTTGGAGCCAGGATCCCCTGAGCACTGAGTTCTTCACCCATGAGCTGTGTGTCATTGGGCAAGTTGTTGCCCCTCTCTGAGCCCCAGTTCACTCTTTCATGAAATGGATAACAGTCCCTGCATGTACCAATGGCACTGAGGTGGACAGAGTCACTCTTGTTCTCTTCCTTCCTCACAGAGGAGCCACAGGGGGGCCGGGGCAGCCTGATTGGGGTGATCAACGGCCAGAAATTTGGCGTGGCTGTCCTCAATACCAGTGTGCAGCAGGAGGCACGTTCTGGGGTCACCACCATCCGCAGCAGCATCAGCCACGTCCCTGCAAGTGTGGGTAAGTGTGGCCCAGAGCATCTCCTGCATCTGGGGACCCTCTTGCTAGACCCAGGGGGAGGGGAAGCCTGAGTTCCCGAGGCTTCCTGGGGCCTGACTCCCAGGGGAGCAGAGTCTCAGCCACAGTGGACCGAGATGCAGACCACTTCCTCCCCACCCCACAGCCCCCAACGAAACGGAATAACTGCATTGACAGCCCCAGAGTGCGAAATTACCAGGTTTAGGTGACTGCAGCATCAGATGATGACTTTTGAAACCACTGATTGCCATGTGAGGCTTTTCCACTATTAAGGCAAGAGCCTCTAGGGAAGGGAAGGGAAGGGAAGGGAAGGGCTCACTAGTAAGGAGTAAGGGATATGGGCCGGAGGGGCCAGAAAGGGGGAAACGTGGAGAATAGCATTAGCTAGAAGGCCCAGAGAACCAAGAAGTGTCCACTTTCAAACACATTCATAACATAGTATGTCCTAAGCAAATGGAATGTTCTGGAGAGATGTTGCAAATGCTGCTGTAATGGACCCTGCCCAGGGGGTCCTGCATCCCCTCGAGGGGATCCAGACCAGGCAGAGGGCAGTGCAGACAGGGGCTTTGTTAAAAGCAGCTCCTCCAAAGCCACCCTTGACCACAGACTGTGAACAGTGCGGGGTCAGGGGACTGGGTGGGACAGAGGCACGTGGGGTGGTCCCTCCAGGCTGGCTGTCAGCAGAGAGGGAGTGAAGTGAGACGCTGTCCAGATGTGGCTGCTGCTTCCAGCTGCAGGAGCAGGAGCCGTGAAGCCAGGTGAGCCAGTCTCTGTTGAGTGGGAACAGAGGCACAGGAAGGCTGAGAAGTTTCTGCTCCCAGGCCCAGGGGCCCAGCTGGCTCCTGTGGTCATCAGCCCTCCTGCACCTCTCTCCTAAGCCAGCAGTTTGGCTGAGAAGCTGGACCATATCCCTGGCCCCAAGCAAGTGGGGTTTCCCCTGCCCCAGTCTCAGACCCCACCTGCTCTGGAGGAGGCCTGGGCATCATGGGAGGGTCTGAGAATCTGTGGCCGCAGGACTTTTGGGCTCTTTTCTCCAAGTCAATGGTTTAGAGCAAGCCTGCCTCTCCCAGGCTCTTCTGGAAGGTATCTGCGAGTAAGGAGACAGTTGATTTTCATCTTGGTCTGGCATATATGTAGTGACCATCTGTGCAATCCCAGGCTCTGTGGTGACCCAGTAGCCCTCCATATTTATTGAATTCAGTTGAATATTAAATGCACTCCTTTGTATAAATATATTTTGTTAATTTTCACAGCTGTTCCATGAAGTAGATATTTGCTTTCACCTCTTCCCAGGTTCTGATCCAATAACTAGTCCAAGTAATCACAGGGCCAGGCCTAGGTGGGGAGAGAAGGGGCTGAGCACTCCTGGGGGCAATCGGGAGCCACTGAAGGACCTTGAGCAGGAGAGCAGCTACCTTCAGGATCCAGTCCTAGCCTGGCTTCCATGCTCGCCCCGTCTAGGGCCACTGATGCGGGTGCTCGTGGTCACCATCGCCCCCATCTACTGGGCTCTGGCCAGAGAGAGTGGAAATGCCCTGAATGGCCACTCCCTGACAGGTGGCAGCTTCCAGCAGGAATCACATGTGGAGTTTGCCACAGGTGGGCAGTGATCTCCCCCAGGTGGGCCGGGTGGGGCTGAGGTCTGAGCCCAGGGCCTCTCCCCCGTGGTGACTCCAGGCTGGATGGGATGGATTACAGGGGAGCGGCTTACGATGACCCAGGTGGCCCGGGGCCTGGATCCCAACGGCCTCCTTCTCCTGGACATGGTGGTCAATGGCATCGTCCCTGAGAGACTGGCTGATGCAGATCTTCACGTGCAGGTAGTGGGGCGAGCCCTGAGGTGTGCAGATGCAGTGGGTGAGCCCTCCTCCCACTGTCCATCCCCTAGTAGCGGGGCCCACTTTCTTTCGTGACAACCTAGCAGGGGCTGGGGCGTGGCCTGGCTGGACTTAGGGGAGGACTAGCAGCCTGGTGAGAGGATGCTCCGGGCCCCACCTCCCAGAGACAGGTGTTCTTTCATAACCAAGAACGCCGAGGCCTGAGGGTGCCCAGCTGGTCGGAGGAAGAGCTGGAAGGGCCGCCAGGCCTCCACGCCCAGCATCCGCAGTGGAGGGCTGAGGGTCCCACACCCCCAGGAAGTTGATATCCCGGGCGTCCTCCTGCCTCTCCTCCCCTCCCCTCCCCCTCCAGGACTTCCAGGAGCGATACGTGCAGATGGGCCCCGGCCGGCTCTTTGTGGGCTCCACGCAGAGCTTCCTGCAAGACAGTCTCCCGACATTCCTGCGCTGCAACCACAGTATCCAGTATGACGTGGCGCGGGGCCCCCAGCCCCAGCTGGTGCAGCGCCTGCGGGCCTCCGATATCAGCTCAGCCTTCGACCCCGAGGCCGAGGCCCTGCGCTTCCAGCTCTCCACAGCCCTGCAGGCTGGTGAGGCCCCCCACCCCCTGTCCTGACTCCATCCCCCACTGCCCCAGCCAAAGCCTGCCAGGGGCCCCAGATGCACCTGTCTGAAAGCCGAGGTCACCCCACACCCCCTGCATCCACTGACCATGGACCAGGGACTTGGGACTGAGACAGCTCACCTCCTTGTCTGCTCACCTCCACACTGTCCTTGCTTCTGTCTATCCATTCACACCCCCAACAAGGGCACAGACTTTGGGCCACTCCTGTCCAAACCTTCCAGAGTGTTTCTTCAGGCCCCAAAGTAAAGGTCCAACCCCCCTAGGCTGACTTCGACTTGGGCAGTACCCCACCCTCTTCTCAAGGGGGCCTGCACCAGAGGCCCCACCCAGGGGGCCAGGAGCCACTGTTGGAACCCTCAGAGACCCACATGAGCATGCCATGGGTTATTCTCAACCGACAGATGCTAAAAGATACACCTGTTACCATTATTTGAGATCCCAGCGTGTTTTTAACATTGAACTTGGGACAGTGGTAAGAGCACAGCTTTGACATCAGGCAGACCCGGGTTCAGACTCAGCCACACCACTTCCCAGCTGTGGGACTTTGGGGGCAATGCCCTGGCCCTCTCTGAGCCTAAGTGTTCCCATCTATAAAATGGACATGACATGGCCTGCCTTGCAGGGTGTCAGGACTAGAGACGCCATATCTGAAACCCACACCTGGCACCCAGTGACCGCTTTATCAAGGGTGCTGTCCTGGTCTCCTTCCCATCCCCAGAAGACAGCCTGCCCCAGCCCTGCCATGTGCGCTGCTCCCAGCAGATGCTCTCAGTTACCCATTCTGTGTGCCCTCCGTGCATAGCCACCGGCCACATCCACTCCTCTAGGCTCTCGGAGCACAATTTTGCACATACAGACCTCTTGCTTTGTCCTTTTCTTTTACGATTTCCCTGCGTCTGCCAGCCCGGGGTCTGGCCAGCTCCCTGTGAGCCCCTTAGTGCAATTGGCCACAACCCACAACCAATGCCCCTGACAGGCCTGGGCTGCGCATGGGATCCATGAGTCGCTGGGCACTCATGGGAGGGAGGGAGCTGTGAACGTGGGCTCTCTACCCCTGGGGACCCTTGGGCACTGGCACCCTTGTGTCCTTAGGGCCTGTCCCCTTTGCCTTGCAGAAGAGAATGACGTTGGCTGCCCTGAGGGCTTTGAGCTGGACACTCAGGGAGAGTTCTGTGTGGGTGAGCACCCTCTCCCCACCCCAGCACGGACGAGGGAGACCTCTCCCTGGGATGGACGAGCCGTCCTGGCCAGCGGGCAGGAGGTCCTGTGCATGTGGACCACCAGACCTCTCCCCACCCCCCAGACAGGGACGAGTGCTCAGGCGGCCCCAGCCCCTGTTCCCACTCCTGCCACAACGTGCCCGGCCGCTTCTCCTGCTCCTGCCCAGCTGGCTTCGCCCTGGCCAGGGACAACAGGAACTGCAGAGGTGAGTGGGCCCCTGTGGGGAGGCTCTCCTTGGACCTGGCCCAGGTGTGTGCCTGGAGATTCTGGGGCCAGGACCCTGGCCAGGGGCACATACCTCAGGGGACATGCCTGAGGGCACTGGATGCCAGCCTAGGGGTTCCAATGTCCTGTTCCCACTGGGAACATCCTGTGTTGAGGGCCCACAGAAAGGAGAAGCTCAAGTACTAGGAGGCGGGTGGTGATGGGGATCCCCAAAGACATACACGTGGCCACCCTGTGCTCACAGCATTCATACCTGCTGGGCTTGGACACGGCCTCAAAGCTTTCCTAGCCCTCAGTGGCCATTTCCGGTCCACTGGGGTCGGAAGTGAGCTGGTGCCCATCTGCCCTGCTTGCTCTCCTTGCCTCCTTAGCAAAGTTACTGGATGACAGGTCTGACCCTGGGGCGCTGTCCTGACCCTGTTCCCCCATCTGTGTCCCTCCATCCCACCAGCGGGGCCTGGAGCTGCCAAGTCTCTTTGGGCTCCTTCAGATGCCACAGGCCATGGCCCCCTGGTCCCTCATTGGTGGGCTCAGAGTTTCTGGAGGTGCCAAGGTGATGGACAGAGCTAGCAGGAGGGCGGGGACCTTCATGCCAGGGGCTTCTGGGCCTGTGTGGGTAGGCTGGGCCCGGGATGTGTCCATGCAGCCCCCGCCCCTGTCCGCCCCTAGATGTGGACGAGTGTGCATGGGACGCTGACCTCTGCCTGGAGGGACAGCGCTGCGTGAACCTGCTTGGGTCCTACCGCTGCCTCCCCGATTGCAGGCCTGGCTTCCGGGAGGCTGCTGATGGAGCGGGTTGTGAAGGTGACACGAGGCAGGGTGTGGAGCTGTCCATCCTCCAGGGAACCCAGCGGTTGCCAGGGTTCAGCATAGGGGGTGCTGTGTGTCATTGGGGTGCTGGGCCATTGGGGAAGCTGGGACTCTCTCTGCAGAAGGGGCCCAGCAAGGCCAGGTAGACAGCCCAGGCTGGGCTCAGGAGGTCTGAGTCCTGACCCAGCCTGGCTGCTGGCAACTTGCGTACCTTTGGCAAGTGTCTTTTCCTTTCTGGGCCAAGGTGTCTCATCTGTCCTGTGAAGGGGACCAGGTCAGGGATGGCAAACATATGGTCTGTCTTCTGCCACTTACCCTGTGCCCCTCATGGTCCAGCCTAGAGACAGCCTCTGAATCCTTCTCAGCACAGCTTCTCCAGCTCCAGTGGCTACTGTGAATCAGTTGCAGTTGGCCTTTGAGACAAAACCTACGTGCCACCTCTGGGTGGGTGACTTCTAGGGTCCTTCCTGCTCTAGCATTCTAGGGTTTCATGATTGTGGGTCCTCTGGGTTCCTCCAAGAAAGGCCATCAGTGGAGAGGGAGAGCACCAGGAACTTGGTCTCATTTCAGTGGCCTCAGGCCCTCAGGGCACCCTGACGATTTGAAGGGCTCCTCTGCCTCCTGCTTTCCTTCCACCCTCCCTTCCTTCTTTCTCACCACTTTCTGAGCTCTTGCTACATACAGGGTCCTCACCCCTTTGTGTGCATGATCCAGTGTTCTCCCCACGACTTCATGAAGGAGTCCTGTCTTGACCCCTTTTTACACATGAGGAAACTGAGGCTCGGAGAGGGAGAGTTACTGGCTCAAAGATCAAGACACATGGTTGAGCTAAGTCCAAACCTGGGACTCTGCCTCCAAAGCTCACCTTTTAAGCCTCTTCCTTCTTTTGGACCCAGAACCTTCTTCCCATCCATAGCTGGTATAATTAGGAGGGATGGTTCCAAACATCCACCTGGGGGCACTGAAGGTGGTGAAGGGGACAGGGATGAGGCTGAGATGCAGAGAGGCATGGGATGTCTTTGGGGGAGGGGCTTTGGCCTCAGCACTCCCCGCTCAGACCCCTGCCTTCCCAGATGTGGATGAGTGTCTGGAGCAGACGGATGAGTGTCACTACAACCAGATCTGTGAGAACACGCCAGGCGGGCACCACTGCAGCTGCCCCAGGGGGTACCGGACCCAGGGCCCCGGCCTGCCCTGCCTAGGTATGGGGAGAGCCACCCACTCTTTGGGACCCTGGTCAGCACCCCAGCTCCCTGGTAGGGAGTGGCTATGACAGGGGTGACGCTGAGTTCTGTGAATAGAACAATAGGCAGCACTGACCGTGCGCCCACCGTGGGGTCTGGGGCTCAGAGCTCTCTTTGAGCAGGAGAGGCTGGAGTGGGAGGCAAGGCAGGGGCTGGTCCAGGGGAGGGAAGGCTTGGAGGCAGGCCTGTGTGCAGCGGGTGAGGCAGCCGGATTCTGGGGCAGGCCAGGGAGCAAGAGAGGCGGCTGGACCCAGGTGGAACGGCTGCAGCAAGCCCCGAGCCACCTTGGCACCTGCAACTTTCCAGACATCAACGAGTGCCTGCAGGTGCCCAGGACCTGTGCCCACCAGTGCCGCAACCTCCAGGGCGGCTACCGCTGCCTGTGCCCGCCAGGCCAGACCCTCCTCCGAGACGGCAGGACTTGCACCCCGCTGGAGAGGAGTGCACAAAACGTAACCACCGTCAGCCACCAGGGCTCCTTGGTGCCCTGGCTGCGTCCCCGCATCCCCATCCTCAGCGGCTCCTACCACGCCTGGGTCTCCCTCCGACCGGGCCCCAGAGCCCTGAGCGCAGGCCGGGCCTGGTGCCCTCCTGGCTTCATCCGGCAGAACGGCGCCTGCACGGGTAAGATGGAGCCCCAGCCAAGCCGCTGGGGACATGCCCCGCTGTGCTGTCTCAGGCTCCTAGTCTGGGCGTGTGGGCACCACGCCCATGGTCAGAAACCCAGGGTTCACGGGCAGGCAGGGTAGGCGGTGCATGCAGACGTTGCTTCCTCACTACACGGTTCCTTGGAGTCCTGGCTGTGCTCGTGGGCAAGGGGCTTCCAAAGTGGATGGAGTGTTTTCCAAACCATTTAACTTTATGATACCTCACCCACAGGGAGGGCAAATGTTCCCAGGAACCCACACTCCCCTTGGTGCACAGAGATAAAGCTGTCAGGGAGGGAAGGAGAATGTTCCAGGTTGACATGAGAATATGAACAGGGACTAGCGGATAACATAGGGGTGGGGGTCCAGGAGAGCCCCAAGACCCAGCAGAGACTGGTGCTGGGCTGCAGAGAGGCGAAGGAGGGTGATGGATAGCCTGGAGGGCAAGATGTGCTCCAGCATCGCCGCCTGGGCAGAGGGGTCTGTCCTCGGAGCGCTACCTCCCCCCCCAGGTCCCCCCATCCTGTGCCTTGGTGACCATCAAGCCCAGGGTCTCTCCTAAGCTCCTAGTTCGGGGTTGGGTGGGGCAGGGTAGGGAGAAGGCCTGGCTGCCTAAGTTGGGGTCTTCCCTGGTTTGCTTCGCCTCGTGCCCAGCAGGCAGGCGTGTGGCCACTCAAGCATCTGTGACTCAGTGTTTCTCTGTCCCCTACCCCCACCCTGTGCCCCGGGCCAGACCTGGACGAATGCCGGGTGAGGAACCTGTGCCAGCACGCCTGCCGAAACACTGAGGGCAGCTACCAGTGCCTCTGTCCCGCTGGCTACCGCCTCCTCCCCAGCGGGAAGAACTGCCAGGGTGAGCGTGGGGAGGGGAGGGGGCTCTCTTAGACGCCGCCACCAGGCAAGACTTGGTGGGAAGGGGCGCCTCTCACCCAGTCTGCTTTCTCCAGCCCCTTTTCAACCATCTCCTGTGAGGGAGAGGCAGGGAGACAGGCTCAGAGGGGTTAAGCGACCCCCCACCAGCTGGCCAGAGCCAGGCTGGTACCACACTCCAGGCAAGAGCTAAGAGATTGTGTAGGCAGGCTCTGAAAGCAGCCCTGGGGGTTGACTGCAGTCCTGCTGTGTGTCGCTGAGCAACCCACTTCACCTCTCTGTGCCTCAGCTCCCTGGTGAGATGGGGCAAACACAGTCCTCCCCTAAATGTTTGGATGAGACATGTGGAGGGTGAGCACAGAGCCCGTGCTCGCAGAAGGCAGCCGCTGCTGGTTAAGCAGTGAAGTCCTCTAACTCCCAAACCAGCTCCCTTTTCCCAGCTTACCCTGGGGCCGGGCTAGTCATTCTGCTTCCCCCTCTCCAGCTCCCCTGTAAAGCAGGGATCATGCCTGCCTTGCCTGTCTCCACCCCTCACCCTCTGTCACGGGGGTCAGTGAATGTCCTCTGAGAGGGTGGGGCTTCCACAGGGGCAGAGAAGGATCATGGGAAGTGGTCCCTCTGGGTCTAAAGTCAGCCCTCATCTCCCCCAGGCTCTCCACCCCAGCTCCAGGCTCAGGAGGTCCCCAGAGTGCCCACCTGGGGAGATGGGGAGGTGCTAGGGGCCTGCCAGCCAGGCTGTCATGAGTCAGGCTGGCTCAGGAGACGGGCAGGGGCTGCCTACTTCGCTGGCCTCTGAAGCCATTTCTCTCCCACTTAACCCTCCCCCGATGCTTTCTCGAGCTCCTGCCTTGGGCCCTTCTCCTTTGCGCCATCTTTTCCTCCCCCGTCCCTTCACCACCCTCCCCACCTAGACATCAACGAGTGTGAGGAGGATGGCATCGAGTGCGAACCTGGCCAGATGTGCTTCAACACCCGCGGCAGCTACCAGTGTGTGGACACGCCGTGTCCTGCCACCTACCGGCGGGGCTCCAGCCCCGGGTAAGGGCTGAGTTGGCTGGGAGGTGAATGGGGTGACTGTCTGCCTGGACTCTGGCTCCTGTACAGCCGGACTTCTTCTCCAGGAAGGCCCTGTCTTGGGTCGAGGCCTTCCTAGGGCCAGTGGGTCAACCCTGCCAGAACTCCTGGACGCAGAACATGCCCTCAGGAAAAGCACCTTCCTGCAGCCACTAGGGTGCAAGCTTGCCTGGACACTGTCATTTCCTGCACAGTGACACTTCAGTCAAGCATGGGGCACAGGGGGCTGAGACAGGCCAGAACTGGGAGAGAATGAGAGAGAGGGGTACTGGGAGCTGTATACACAGGGACACGCGGGAACACGTAAATACATTCATAAAACTCTGGATACAGGAACACACACAGGCACATAAACCTCACCCAGAATCCCACACAAAACCCCAGAACTCAAACACGCAGCCACAGAAACACAAAACACATGTCCTCCACATCACCATGGCTACAGACACTCATGAAAGTGCACAGACATGGGGCCCTTGGCTGACACCAGCCGCTGCTGTTAGGGAAAGTACCCTGGGGTGGTGTCTTGTGCAGGACCCTACAAATCAGGAAGCCTAGCTGAGGTGGGGCGTGAGAGAGAGTGGGTGCCCTCGGCGAGGCAGAGCAAGTGTCTTTGAGCTCCCCGCCTGCCCTTCCCCACGGCAAATCCACAGCGTGACTCAGCTCGGGGGCTCCAGGGACCTGGAGCTGTAAGTTTTATCACCGCTAGGGTATCTCCTCGGATGAGAAAGGTCACATCCCTGGCTTCTTTGGGCCTCAGTTTGCTGCTCTCTAAAATGGGCTAGCAGTGGCGCTTTGGAGAGGCATTTGGGGCGCGGGGGTGGAGGGACGGTAGGCGCCTGGGAGAACTGCGGGGGTTGGGGATGATGTCTGGTTTAAGCGGCCGGGCCACGCTCAGAGGGCAACCCGGGGTCGGTGGCTCTGTCCCGCCCGCAGGACGTGCTTCCGGCGCTGCTCGCAGGACTGCAGCGCGGGCGGCCCCTCCACGCTGCAGTACAAGCTGCTGCCGCTGCCCCTGGGCGTGCGCGCCCTCCACGACGTGGCCCGCCTCGCCGCCTTCTCCGAGGCCGGCGTCCCCGCCAACCGCACGGAGCTCAGCGTGCTCGAGCCTGACCCGCGCAGCCCCTTCGCGCTGCGGCGGCTGCGGGCGGGCCACGGCGCCGTCTACACCCGCCGCGCGCTCACCCGCGCCGGCCTCTACCGGCTCACCGTGCGCGCCGCGGCGCCGCGCCACCAAAGCGTCTTCGTCCTGCTCATCGCCGTGTCCCCCTACCCCTACTGAGGGCCGCGGTCCTGGGGGCCAACGACCTCCGGGGGGAGGGGGAGGAGCCGGCCCCTCCCCGCCGCCTGGGTGGCCCTTGCCCACGACACCTGCTGTGGCGAGCGACGTCACCTTCTCCAGTCCCTCTGCGTCAAAGAGACCTTCAGCAAACACGACCCTGTGCGCAGCCTTGACCCCAGGACAGCGAGAATCCCAGCTCCTCCTACTTCCCCACCGCCCCCCCGTGGTGGTGGAGCCCAGCAGGCAGATGGCAAAGACCGCAGGCTGGGCTAGGGTGAAGCTTGACCCGCTTCTCCAGGCTTGCCCCAAGCCCCAGGGGAACCTGGGCTGGGACACAGTGCACCAAAACACCCGATATGGGAGGGGCAGACCCTACCCCATGAGGCTGGCAGCAGCTGTCACCTACCCACACCTGGCACTGTCATCCTGAACCTGGTGTGCATATATATACTATAAAAACGTTTGTTTTTACCCAGTTCGATTTTTTCGTCCAATTATTTCGCTTTGGTAAGGAGAGGCTTTGGCTGGGAGGGAGACCACCACTCTTTTGGTCCAGCAGCACTGGAGCAGGAGTCCAGGAGCCCAGGCTCCTTAGGAGTAGGGGGGTTCAGGCACATTTCTGGGCTGTTTCCTCACCCCAAAACATGAAAATATGATGTGCCCCCGACCCCCCACCCCAGTCGCAGGGCTGTGGGGAGAATTAAATGAGCACAAAATGTATTACACAGACAGCAGCTCCACCTGGTAGCAAAAAGTAATTCTTAATTAAGAATAATTCCTAATTATATTTAATGAATTAATTCCATTCAATCATAGTCATCCACTAAAGATTCATGAGGTCCTCCTTATGCGCCAGGCAGTGAACATAAAATCCCTGTGCTCGTGACCTTACATTCTCTCAGCGAAGGGTTTGTAAACAGCAAGGAAAGGATGAGTAAAACATGTATGTGTTAGTAAGGGTGCTGGGGAGAAAGCCGAAGTTGGGAAGGTGGGGGTGGGAGTGGGGGGTTAGGGGACAGTTTTTAATAGGCCATCAGGGTGGGCCTTGCTGAGAAGGTGACATTGGAGCAGAGACCTGAGGAAGGTGAGGGGGGAAGCTGTGCAGACGGCTGGGGGAAGGGTGTTCTGGCAGAGGGAACAGCAACTACCAGGGCCCTCAGACAGGAGGGTGCTGGGAGAGGGGAGCTCTGGCAAGGAGGTTGGGGGGAGGCTGGAAATGGGGGTCCGTGGGGGAAAGAGGGAATGATTAGAAAGGTAAGAGGATTGGAGCAGATCCTGTGGGGCCTTTGGGCCACTGTAGGGGCCTTGGCTTTGATGGGGTGAGCTGGGGAGGGACACAATTAGAACACCTGCGTATGGACTGACCTGTCTCCGGTGTGCTGGGACAGGAGTTGTCAGAAGCCCAGCACCGTTTCTCCTCCCACCCCTCCTGTCTCTGCCCTCCTCCTGGGCTGGCTGCAGCCCCTGCCTCGTTGACCACTCTGTGGTCAGCTGCCCCCAAACACAGCCTCTGGCAGAAAGAGGCTATCTCTTGCATGTGATTTTGAGGAGAAGGGATCCTTCCTCTCTGCTCCCCTTGGTCAGTGTGACACTGTCACCTCCCCCTCAGCATTTTTGTTCTCTCATCTGGGCAACAAGGAAAACAGTTATTTCCCACTAAGGGACAAATGACAATCAGACTTTATCAAGAGAGCCGTCCAGCAATGCTGGGGTAAACAGAGAAGGAATCCCCGTGTGCATTGTACGGATGGAGAAAACGAGGCTCAGGGGATCATGGCCCAGTCACCTGCCTGGTAGGTGACTGGTTAATGGTTAGACTGGGACTCCTGACTCTCACCAACAGCCCCAACTGAATCTTCCCCGGGGCACTCCCACTTTTAAGCTGGTTTCTTTTAATCCAGGGGTCTGCAGATGTCTTCCACAAAGGACCAGATAGTGAATGTGTTTGGCTTCGGGGAACATACAAAACTACTTCCCTCGCCATTGCAGTACAAAAGCAGCCGGAGTCAACACACACACACGAAGGAGGAGAGTGGCTGGGTTCCAACAGCGCTTTATTTATGGACACTGACATATGAGTTCACATAATTGTCACAAGTCGTGGAATAGTCTTCTTTTGATTTTTTCCCCACCATTTACAAATGCAAAAACCATTCTTAGCTTGCAGACGTCACAAAAACAGATAGGGACCACAGTTTGCCAACCCTGGTTTAAAGCACAGAAGTCACCAATGGGGGAATTTCAGGCTGAGTGGAGAAGTTCCAGGGAGGAGGGACGAAGGGAGGGAAGGGCCACGCAGTCCCACCTTATACCCAATTTGTCCAGGGCCCACCTGTCCAAGACTTTCCTTGGACTGAACAACCCTCTATGTGTAGCCCTGGGGGCCGTGGGTCACAACTTGAGCCCTGCCCTTTGCTGGGCTGTTACTTTTTTATGGAGCCGGGGACACTGCAGTTCATGAAAGGGTCAGCGCTGGGGCGGGGGCATTGAGAGGGGCAGCCTGCTGTCCTCTCCCGCCTCACCCTGGTCCTTGGTGTTCATCAAACTACCACTTGTTGACTGTTCAATGCCTGATAGGCCTGAGTTTATTTAATCCTCCCAGGAACTCCAGAGGCAAAAAATAGTAGGTCCATTTCACAGAGGAGCGAATGGGGGCTCAGAGAAGGTGAGCCATTTGTCCAAACTCACACAGCATGAAGGGGAAGAGAAGGATACATGCAGGCCCCTCTGACTCTGCAGCCCAGGCCTCTAGCCTCCAGGCTCCCCTGCCTCCACTTCTCAAGGAAGGAGGATGGGGAGGAGAAGAAGGACCAGGAGGATGAAGAGGAAGCACTGTGGCAATGTAAGACCTGAGCGGCACCAAGGAAGTGTGTGTTCTGTCGGCCTCCTTCCTCCCCCACCTTCTCATGAATTTCCCATTTGAGCCTCTGAAACGGAGGCAGGGAAGGGAGTGATTGCTCGAAGCCCAGCGGCAAGCCAGCGGCAGACTTGGCCTGGACCCAGGCGGTGACTGTGAGTCCTGTGCTCCCCCAAGCCACCCACACCCACAGGGTGGCCACCGAGTAGAGGAGGTGCCTCCCAAGGGAGCTCAGCCAGCTCCAAAAGGCTGTTTTCCACTTCGGCTTTTCCAGCTGCTGGCCGTCATTGGCCAGGGCCCCATCCAGCCACCCAGCCTCCTGGTGCCACCTGACCTCTGAGGCTGTTCTGAACCGTCAGGGATGGAAAACAGCTCTGCAGGTCACTCATTAAACTCCCTGATGCAGCTTTTCCAAGAATCCACACTGGACTCTGTGTTCCCTCTGGGTGGAGACTGGCAACCTAGGGTCCAACCCAGAGGACACTCTGTGTTCCAGGCCTAGATAGCAGCAAAGTGGCTTCTGGTGCCAGCCATGAGGTGGCTGCAGGGCCAGGGGCTTGGGTTCTCTGCACAACTAGGCCCCTCCACGACCTGCAGGTTCGGAGCCCTCGAGTGGCCGAGGAGAGACGGAGGACAAGAGGGGCCTCCTTGGTTGTTAGGTGCACAGGCTGTATCCACATTTACAGGTTGCTGGGGGGGTTGATGCAATCACGTTCATTGAGCACGCCCTTCAGTTCAGATAAGTGGCCCCAGCAGTCAGAGCTGACCCTCAGAAAAGCCACCTTAGCTGAAACGTGGAGGGTGGATCAGAGCAGGTAGTGAGCGCAGGCAGGACCACAGGGGAGGTGCCTCCTGCAGAGGTGTGGGTGAGAGATGACAGGCAGCCAAGACAACAGAGGTGGGCAGAGGGAGAAGGGGCGACGGCCCTCACATTTTTCCATTTTGTTGCTGAAGGCTTCAGGCATCTCTCGTGTGCCAGGATGAGAGAGACCATGTGACAAGGGACCGATCCGGTGGGAGGAGAGGCAGTGGTCAGAGAACCATCCCTGAGGAACAGTACGTGCAAAGGCCGTAAGACAAGACAGAGCTTGGCACTCTGAAGAAACCACAGGCAAGCCCGGATGGCTGGAGCACAGCGGGTAAGGGCAGAAGAGGAAGAACAGGGTTCTAGATTTTGTCCCAAGAGTGTTGGGGGAGCATCAGATTCTTTTTAGAAGTCATTTTCATTCATTAATATTTCAGAATAGATCCCTGAACCTAAAATGCTTTTTAAAAACGATATCTATAATACCATTATCATACCTTAAAAAAATCAACAATTCCTTGTTATCACCAAATAGCCTGTCAGTGTTCAAACTTCCAATTGCTCATAAAGATGGTATTTCGTCTATGCTTTAAAAAAAAAGGATCCAAACAAAGTCTACAGATGGTAATTGATTACATCTTCTACGTGTCTTTTAACTCAAAGTTCCCCTGTCCTTTTTCCCTCAAAAATTTAAAAATAAACTTTGTTGAGATACAATTATTCCAGGAACGCAAGGTTGGTTCAACACCTGAAAATCAAGCAATGTAATTTACCACAGTTACAGAATAAAGAGAAAATCATATGACCATCTCAATAGATGCAGAAAAAACATTTGACAAAATTTAGCCCCTACTCATGACAAAAACTCTCAACAGACTAAGAATAAAAGTTAACTTGTTCACCTGTGAAAAACATCTAAGAAAAACCTACAACTAACATCACACTTAATGGTGAAAGACTGAATGAATGCTTTCCCCTAAGATCAAGAACAAGGCAAGGATATCCACTCTCACCAATTCTATTCAAAACTGCACTGGTGTCCTCACCACTGGAATAAAGCAAGAAAGGCACAACCCTAATTCAGGGGGAAAGTAAGACTGTCTTTACTCACAGTTAACTTTATTGTCTATATATAAAACCCTCAGGTATTTACAAAAATCTACTAGAGTTAATCAGCAAATTTAGCAAAGTTGGAGAACACAAGGCCAATATACAAAAATCAGTTGCGAGGAGGGTGTAGCTCAGTGGTAGAGTGTGTGCCTAACAAGCACAAGGTCCTGGGTTCAATCCCCAGTACCTCCATCAAAATAAATAGATAAGTACAACCTAATTACCTTCCCCCTAAAAAATAAAGAAATAAATATTTCAAAAATAAATTAAAAATTACAAAGTTAAAAAAAAAAGAAAATGAGGACTTTTGTACCTCTCATCCTGGTCCCAACTTGCCAGGTCTTCTTCTCTAAATAAAAGACACGGGCATGTGCCTAAGAAGAGGCCTCCACCTGGCAAGTCATCCAAGGTGTCCGATAGAACATTCATCTCAAAGCTGGGCTCTGGAGCAGCCATACCTGTGACCCCAAGAAGCCCTATCTCTTCTAGCATGAGAGGTGATGCCACGGACCCCAGGCCTTTCCCACAATAGCCACACATCCTTTCCCAGAGGAGCATATCCAGCCCCACCTGGTCCATTTACAACACCTCATCACCTGCAGGGAACTTATGAAACTCCAGCTCTTCTAGCTCTGGGCCTTGCTAGTCTCTATCCTTATAAGATTCTCTCCTGAGACCTCATATCAAATTAACGAGCTTTTTTTTTTTTTAACACTTGAAGGTATATATTTCAACATTATCTCATAGATACACTTCTGGTTTAAAACAAAAATTGTTTAATGAATTCACCACCAATGAAGGTCATCTCAAGATGTAGACTGACCTGTCTTTCTTGTTGCTCATGTAAACACCAATTAATAAATGTAAAGTTTGAATAAACAGTTTTAAGTTTGTTTAAATGCTAGAAAATTTAAGAAAATATAAATAGAGAGGTAGACCATGATCATGGATTGAAAAACTCAATATTGTTAAGATGTTCATTCTTCCATAACTGATATATAGATTTATTGCAATCCCAAATCAGAATCCCAGCAGGCTTTTTCTATAAACTGACAAACTGCTTCCCCTATTTACATGGAAATGCAAAGGACCTGGAATAGCCAAAATAGTTTTGAAACAGAACGAAGCTGGAAGATATATACTATCTGACTTCAAGTCTTACTGTAAAGTTACAGTAATCAGGATGGTGTGGTATTGGCATGAGGATAAATAAATAGATTCGTGGAACAGAAGAGGGGATCCAGAAATAGACCAACACTTACATGGTTGATTAGTTTTCAACAAAGGTGCCAACGCAACTCAGAGGGGAAAGGGAAATCTTCAACTAATGTTGCTTGAACAGTAGGGAATCGATATGGGGGAAAATGAACCACCCAAGGGTTTTCAGAAGGGAGGACTCTCTGGCTGTTGGGGGAGAAAGGATTTGGGTGGGAGGAATGGAAGAAGCAGGGAAACTATCCAGGAAGCTCTGACAATGGTCTGAGTAAGGAAGACGGCAGATCAGTGTGGAGGAGGCGGAGGTGGAGTGACAGGCGTAGACTCTGGAGGTTTTTAAAGCATATGAACCTCTTAGACTCCAGGGTCTTAGTTTCTTCACGTAGTCAGGCCTGGGTGCTGCTGTGCTTTTAGCGGTGTCACCCAAGGTCACTCACCTGGGAGGTGTGCGGGCTCCTTGAAGAACCTTGACCTGAGTGTGGGTAAAAGGCAAAGGCCGTGGTGGCTCAGCCCCAGGGAGGGGCTCTCCTCTGGCCACTACCACCCCCCTGCCATAGACCCAGGAACTGCTCTGCAGGGTGAGGGCTGGGGCGAGGGGCGATGTCTGCCTGGTAGACGGAGGGGTGCAGGTGGGAAGTGGCTCATCCGGGAGCTGGCCAGTTCACTCTCACCTTGATTCGGGCCTCTGGGCATCCATCTCCCCTGGTGCTCAGTGGGTGAGGCCCCCGCTCGCAGTTGCGCCCCTGTTTTCCTCTCAGGAGAGCTGTGAGCTCACTGCACCTTATGTCACCAATGACTATGCCTCAGGAAGGGACAGTCCTCCGGGACTCTGGGCTGGAGCCATTTCTGCAGCAGGGAGTAAAGGTTCCCCACAGCCTGTGACCCTGGGACTGAGACCCTGGCTCCTCTGACAATTCAGCTGAAGCCTGAGCTGGAGCAGAGGGTTTGAGCTGGACCTCCAGACCCTGGGCTCTAGTCCTGCTCTGCCATCTACACGCTCTGTGGCCTTGGGGAAGATACACCCTCTCTTTGTGCTGGAGGCTCTTGTCTGTAATACGGGGTAACAATAGTAGCGACTTCACAGAGGGTAGTTGTGAGAATCAAACGCACATAAGACTGACAGAGCGCTTAGTGGTAACTATGAGGGTTGCGGTTACGGCCCAGATCCGCCAGGTGTCCTAGGGAATGCTGACCTTCCCTCCTCTTCCACCTCTAGGCCTCCCACCCATCCGTCCTAGACTAGCAAGAACTCAGTTCTCACCGCACCCTCTTTCTAAAGTCTGGGTAATGGGGCTTCTCTCTGGGGCCACCCCTGACTTTGGGGAGCTTGGAGAACATTAGCCTTACTGCCTAATTTTACCCCTCCACTTCCTCTGCAACAAGTCTGAGGAGGTCCCCATCCATCCATGGCCTCGCCAGTGACATCTTAAAGGGAGAAAGGAGGACCAAGCACAGTCAGAGGATGGAGACCGAGAATACAGGGCAGATGCTCCCTGCTCTGCCGGGGCAGCTCTGCAGATGAGGAACCGAGGCTGCAGGGGGAGGAACCTGCCCGAGGCTGCAGGACCCCTGAGGGCATGTTGTTTTGTGGCTGTTCTTTACTTGCTTCCTGCTAGTGTGGAAGGCCACCAGCTCTAGGAGGCTCAGGGGCGGCCCAGTGGGTGGGCTAAGGGGGCCAGCCCCCATCCCACCCCCGGCAGGAAGGTGCCTCAAGTCCCCCCGGTCACCCTGCACTACAGGGCTCACAAGGGCCCCCTCGCCATCATGGCCATGTCTGGGGTTTGTGTGCCAGAGGCTGGGGGGCTCACAGGGAACTGTGGCTTTGCTCATAAGTTGGTTTGATACCTCTTCCCTCCTGAAGGACTCACAGCTACTGAACTGACCGATGTGCTTGAGTGACTGGGCAGGGGTGTCGGGCAGTGGGATAGGGGGCTGGCTGGCAGAGGGGCTGAGAGTGACAAAGTGGGCAGCCTTCACCCCTCTCTGCCAAGGGTCCTTTTCTCTGGCCGCTTCTTGGTTGCAGGAAGGGGCCTGGGACAGGGCTGCCTCCCTCGCATCACCTCCCCCAACCTCTTTTCAAAGACGGCTGAATGACTAACCGGGCAGCCCTGCCTCAGGGCCCCCACCTCCAGGGGGTTCAGGGCTGGGAGGACTTGGGAAGCTGGCCTCCGGGGGTCAGTCCTCACCATGGTGCTGCCTTGCACAGGTTGGGACCTGCTGTTTTACTGGGTTGTGGCTGCAGTGACTGGTACTTTGGGACCTATAAACCAGTCTGGCAAACTTCTGACACAGAACCTTCTGAAGGCCAGAATGGGGTCACAACTCCCTGTTTCTTTCTGCAGGCAAGAAGCTTCCCCTCTGTGAACCTCAATTTTCCCTACTGCTCAACGGGTTAGCAATCGGCCCATCTTCTATTCACTGTTTACTGGGTGCTCTCAGGAGTTTGGTCAGGTGCCAGGCTCTGGGGAGACAGCCAGGAACCAGCCCTGGACTGAGGGATGCAACCCTGACTTTCTCGTGCCACCTCGGTTTTCTCAACAATACAATGGGCTCCCGCTCGCAGGGGCTAGAGCTGGAGGGAAGGGAGGAGCTTTGAGGTCTGTAGAAAGGCCAGCACTGGACAAAAATGGGCATAGAACTCGGGGGCCTGAGGGACTTTCATTCCCACTGCCACCAAGAAGAGCTCGAGCGTCAGGGCCAGGCGGCAAATCTCTGGCAGGAGGGCTGTTATCCTGCCAGTTGCTTGGGTTCCAGCCACTGCTGCGCCCAGGGGAGCCTCCAGTCTAGCGGCAAGATACTCAGGCCAGGGCGGGAAGGCCCCGCGCGCCATCGGGAGGCTGTACCGGCCCGGCGCGGGGGCGGGGGCGGGCGAGGGGAGGGGCGAGGAGGGAGAGGGAGGGGCGAGGAGGGAGAGGGAGGCTTGGCCCCGCCCACCCGCGGGTGGCCGCGAACGCTGAGGGGCTCCGCGAGGGGGCCGGGCCCAGGGGCGGGGCCTGTCGCGCGCGTCCCCCGACTAGTCCCCGGCCCCGAGCCCTGCCCCCGGCCCCGTGCTTATAACCCGGGATGAGCGCCGCAAGCAGCCCTGCTCCGCCGCCTGCCGCCTGCCGCCGCCAACTAACTCCCGGTAAGAAGTCCCCTTCCCACTCACCAACCTGGGTCGCCCTCTCGCCGGATCCCACCGAGGAGCGGAGGAGGCGGCGGGGAACGGACTCCTGTTGCTCAAACGCCTGGCAGCCGGGTTCCAGGGTTCCTAAGGCCGCGGGGATAGGGCAGGGGCGCGAGTCCAGAGGTCTGAGGGGCAGGTCGGGTTACTTGTCGCCTTTGCCAGAAAAGGTCCTTTCTGGATTTTCCCTGTCTGATCCAGCTTGCTTTAGGCAGCGAACCCCACAAATGGAAACCTTGAGAGCCCTGAAGTTGTGGGGGTTCCCAATTCTCAGGTCCCCTCTCTGACAATCCCCCTTCCCGTCTCTGCCTCCGCCTCTTTTTCTCTGCTGGAAACCAGAGTTGCAGCCTCACCTCTGCCGCTCGCCCCCGGGGCTTGGACGTCGGCCCCTCCCACAGCCCCAGCCTCAGTTTCCCGGGGCTCCAGGCTGCCGGCTCCGGTGCCTTGGGTGTGGTGGGGCGCCTTCCCCTGCAGGGGGCGTTATTCGCCCGGCGCTGCCTTGTGAAAGGGATTTGCGTTCTCTGGCTGGTGGGGTCGGTGGCCTCGTCTGGCCTTGGTGCCCGGTTTCCGGCTGTGGGAGCGGCCGCTCCGCAGGAAATGTTTGCTTTCTGATTGCTGTTGCCTTTGGCCCCTTGGGCGACTGCGCCCTCCAGAGAGGGAGAGTCTGTGAAATGGAGGAAACTCCTCTCCGATCCTGCCTGGGCCCTTCCTGAGGAGGTCCCGTGACCTGGCCACCTCAGTGTTCCTCTCTGCAAAGTGGGGGCGTCTCCTCCGGCGCAGCGCCGTCTGGCTGCGCATCTTGGGCAGGAACAAACCTGTTCTCTCCCCAGGGATGGATCAAATAGGCCCTGGGCTTTGATCCCTTCCTTCCACACCCAGGCTGGTGACAAGAGAGGACAGGTTCTGGACGCCAGCAGACCCCAGCCCCCAAGGCAGGCATGGCTCCACAAATGGGTGAGGCTTTGGGTCAGCCTCCCAGATTCCCAAGCCTCAGTTTCTCCATGGGTCATGGTTGGCACAGGCTCAGGGCCCAGGAAACAGTAAGAGTCTGTATACTGTTGAGAGAGTCCATTCATTGTGTCTGGGGAGTGGCTCACCTGGTGGTGTCAAGCTGGGGGCTCAGAATAGGAGACGGAGTCCCTGCGTTCCTACCCTGGGTTCTGGTGGGGAAGGGAGATAGTAGAGGCAGAAACAGCCACAAAGGGGATGGGAACTGGATAGGAACTGGAGGAGTCTCCTTTCTAAACTCCCTCCTCCTTCCATCCCCCTCTCAGAGCCCAGGCAGTGGGGCCAGACCTAGGTGGAACCACCTGTGCATCGTGCAGAGAAGAAATCTGGCTGTGCTGAGGGCTAGTGAATGAGTGGTGAATCCTGCCTGCTAAGCGCCTAGAGCCCAGACACGCACGGGGTAGGGTGGAGGAGGGAGGCCCCCACGCAGCACAGTCAGAGCTCCCCTGAGTACTTATATGTGCCCCTATCAGCCGCCTGCCCGCCCTGGGCTTGTGTGGTCAGTTGCCTCTGATGGGAATGGTTTTTCCCTGGCCCGGGGCCCCGGAAGCCTGACTCGGGGTGGGGGACCAGGCCCAGACTTACCTGCTATGTAAGCACTGTCCCGTGCCCCATCTCATCTTCGCCCCATGGGTCCTGGGAGGCAAGCCAGGACAGCCAGATACCTTCATCGGAGTGCTGAGCACGCAGCCCCTGAAGTGAGCTCCTTGCCTGTGGGCATCCATGTGGAAAGAGATAACCTCTGTGGAATTCAAGGTCTAAAGTTCTGATTTCTGCTGAAACACTTTGGGCAAAGTTGATCTTTCAGGCCTTGGCTCCTTCCTGTGGGGCAGACACCCTCTCTAGTCTTGGGACAGGCCAGGGACCCACAGGCATTTCAATATAGTAGAATAAATGGATTAATGAACACAATCTTTCCTCCAGAGCCAAATGCTCTTAGGAGAGGGTCTGAGTGTCTGTCACCTGGGCCTGGTGAGACCTACTTAGTCTTCCTACCTCCTACCTTGGGGCATCCTCATTGAAACTGAAGACTCAGTCTTCCTAAGCCAAGGCTGATGCCCAAATGACCCCCCCAACCCTGGGTGGAGGAAGTTTGCTGGAGTGCAGGTGTCCCCAAGAGAGCCCAGTATTCCTGATTTGATTCTCAGTTCCCAGGAATTTGCAGCTGAAAACCAGCTCAGTATGTAGCCCAGAGTGACCCTGCTGCCCTCAGCTTCCTTACCTGTCAGATGAGAAGAACATCCTTCCTCTGGGTCTCGCCAAGTATGTGCAGATGAAATGAGCCGAGTGTGGCAAGCAAATGCTCACGCTGCACCCTGAGCACAGCACCTGCTGGTGGCATGTGGAATTGCAGCCTAGCTCCATTCAGACGCCAACCAGGGCAGCAAAATGGTGAGGAGAGCTGCAATCCTAAAATGAGGAAACCCCTTAGTCAGGGAGAGATTCTATGGTCTAAGTGGACCTAGGGTTTTACAAAATATTCTAATGAACCCAGCTTAGCTGAGTTAGACTGCGAGGGAGGGTTTCCAGAGGAACGTTCATGTGGCTGTAGTCATGACACACAGAAAAATAGAATACTGATTGGTGTTGATTCATTGAGGATTTTGTCTGCTGGCGGACAAGGGAGGGGGAGACAATCTGTGGTTTTCTAGGGGCCAGAAAGTATAGGGCAGAGAGCAGTAAAGAGCAGGTGGCCTGCAGTCAGCCTGGGTTTCGGGCCCAGCACTGCTGTCCGCTAGCTGAAGACCTGCACAAGTCACACAAGCTTCCTGAGCCTCCGGCTCATCGTGTGTAAACAGGTGGTAATAATTGTCCCTCTGTGAGATGATGCCCATGTGGCACTAAACATAGTAACTGCCTTGTCATCCTTCTGGCTTTGACGTTTTAGAGCCACATGGATTTTCTTAGCGCTGAGCCACTGCCCAGGCTGGCCTGACACGTTCCCTGGGAGCTGGCGGGACGGCTCTGGCTGCAGCCGTGGAGAATGCCCCCAACCTTGCCAGTTGAGGCCAGGCAGGCAGGCATCCTGGCATGAGGCCTCCTTCTTTCCTTCCCAGGTGTCCCTCTTCTGGCAAAGGATGGCTGGGCTGGCACTGGGGCCTGGAGACACGGATCTTCTTGGCAGCGGTCATGTGCCTGGGAGCTAGAGAACTTGCCCTGGCTCTTTCGTGGAGGGTGGAGTGGCGGCAAGCCTGGGGCTGGGGAAGGCTGAGTCTTCAGGCAGGAAGCCCACTGTCCCGGGCTGTCAGAACCAGAAGGGCTTTCAGATTGTTGTGCAGATGGTGATACTGAGGAGAGCGAGGGCCTTGCCGGAGGTCAGCCGTGGTGGTGGTGAGCACAGTCTAGTGGGCACAGGCCTGGTGCTCAGCTCTGAGCCCTGGGCTCCTCCCGGAATCTCACTAAATCCACAGTCACCCTGTGGGAGGATGAGCTGTTCTTGCTCCCATTTTGCAGGTGAGCAGCATAATCTGCTTGAACCCAGGTCTGGAGACCCCAGCCACTGTGCTTTGCCCACAGTGAGGCTCACTCAGCGGACCTGGCTGCTCCTCCCTCTTCGACTCTCCCTCCCCCTAAACTGGGGCCTCAGCCTCATTTAGTTTCTGCCGAAGGCTGGGGCCTCATCACACAGGGACCAGCCTGGCCGAGGGAGGAGGGAGCTTCACCAGGAAGGCAGGAGCAACGCCAGGGTCAGAGCACATCATTTTCTCAGCCCACCTGCCCAGCTAACCTCCCTCCGTATGTGCACACGCAGGCCCAAACGTGCCCCCCACCATGTGTGTGTGCGCATCCAGATACCCGCATGCAGTCTCAGGTACACACTCCAGGGTAAATGCAGGCATGCGCACACACACACACAACACACACACACACACACACACACACACACACACACACACACACGCAGCCTGGCTGGCAGGAGGGGCTCCAGAATTTCTGGATGACAGCATGCATGGAATTCCAGGCCTAGAGGAGATTTTAACCCCCTCTCTCTCTCTTTTTTTTTTTTTTTAAGTTTTTTTGTGCTTTTGTTCTAGTATTTTTTTTTTTTTTGATGGAGGTGCTGGGGATTGAACCCAGGACCTCGTGCATGCTAAGCACGCACACTAAGCACCACTGAGCTATCACCCGCCCCGCTTAACCCTCTCTGAACTGACCTCCATACAGTAGAATCAGCAGCATTGTTCAGAGTGCCTGCCACATGCCTGGCACTGAGAGATGGTCCCTGTCCCCACAGAACTCACAGTGGGGGGCAGGGGCAGTTAGAATAAAGCATGACCTGCTATGAGGGGCCACGCCCAAGGCACGGTGGGATCACTGGGGCAGAGCAGGGCAGACCCAGATGGTCTGTCTCCATGAGCTGCCCCGTCCCCCAACTCGGTGCCCATCGTCTGGTCCCAGTACCTTTGAGAAGTGGCAGAGCAGGGGTGACCTAAGAGCTGGGTGAATCTTTGGCCCACATCGTGTCTCCCTGTCTCGAGCCCAGCCCAACCACTCCAGGGTGTCTGAGCCACCTGCAGCTTCTCAGACCACACTTCATCCCAGGGACCCACTTCCCTGCACCTTCCCAGAGATTCGTAGCCCTGTACAGGAGTCTAGCTGATCTGAGTTTAAATCCTAGCTCTGCCATTTAGCAGCCAAGCAAGGCTGAGCCTCAGTTTCCCTGTCTCTAAAATGGGGATAGCACAAATGGAAGACTCAGCTTATAACAGATGTTCATTATCTTGATTGTGGTGATGACTTTACGAGTATAAACACATGCTGAAACGTACTAAATTGCATGCTTTAGACATGAACAGTTTCTTGTATGTCAGTTACATCTCAGCAGAGCTTCCCAAATACGCGACGATACACTCCCCACCGCAACAACACCACCAACACTGTTGCACACAAATACACGGCTGGGAGAACACAAATTCCTGGGGCAGGAGACAGGACAGGTGGCTCTGGGGCTCCCGAGTCTCCATGCTAAGTTGCCCCTAGGGAATTCCAGGGCCTGGGTAGGCTGGGTTCAGGGCCTCTGGTGTCACCCGGCTGCCGGGCCAGGCAGCTGAGCTGCCATCGAGTTTGCAGGGTGGTTCACTGAGCCGTCTAGACAGATTCTGGAAGCCGGGACCCACACCTTCAACCCTAGACACCTCCTACCTTGAGTCCTTCCTGCCTCCCTCTCACCTCCCTCCGTCCATCCTGGATGGCCCGTTGCCTGGCTGCGGTTGCCATGGGCACATCTCCTGGCCCCAGGTTTGGGGTCTGGTGAGTGGCCAGCAGCCCAGCTGGCCTGGAGCAGCCTGGCAGGTGGTTGAATGTCCACGGAAGGGGAGAGATGTGGACATCCAGCAGACCTCCATCCTCACTGTTCCATGAGGTGTTTCCCTTCCCGAGTCTAAAGGGCAGCACAGACTGTGCGTGGGTGTCCGCAGCCATTCCCAATAGTGTCTGTTAAGGACCTTGGTCAGACTCCAGTGTAAGCGCTCCCACCAGACACAAGCATGGCCCCAGTAAGTGCAGGGTGCTGGGGCCATGATGGCCTGGATCCAAATCTGCCCTACCACCTGCTGACCCTATGACCTCCATCAGTTGCCCATCCTCTCTGACCCTCAGTCTCTTCTTCAGCAGAGCAGCCATAATAAGAGCATATACTTTCAGGGCCGTGTGGCGAGTGTTGGGGAGGCAGGGCGAGCCCTAATGCAGCCCAAGGGTTCAGGAAGAGCCTTCTGGGCAGAAGGAACAGTGGCTGCAAAGGCAAGGAGTCTGGAGGCCCTAGTGCCTTCTGGAAGCTTCAGTGCAGCTGAGGAGAGGGAGGGACAGCGTGGGACACATCTGTTCCTGCTGCGGAAGGACAGATCTATCATCCATGTACATCCTGGCTGCAGAGGCGGGACCCCTCTGCCTCTCTTTCCCCCTCTGGGCCTTAGTCTCCCCATTTGCACACAGGGGAGGTGGTCTCTGAGCTCCGCCCAACTAATCATTTCAGAGCTGAGCTCACCAAGGGAGGTGCTGGTGTTTCCTCTCTCAGAAGTACCTGCGTTTGCAAAGAGCCTAAAATTCCACTGTGTGAAGTTTCACTGGACCCAGATGGGAGAGGTCCAGCGGGGCAGGGCTCTGCCCCCAGCATCCTTTTCCAGCCACACCTGGGAGGCAGCCTTGCATGCTGGGAGGAGCCCAGGTTCTAGAGCCAGATGCAGACATGTGCCCTGTGACCTTGAGTTGGCCATTGACCTCTCTGAGCCTCAGCCTCTGCCTCCCCAATGTGCGTGGCAACACCTACCTCATGGCATCATAGTTGGGGTGCAGGGTGAGCCACACGAGACCCCCAGGGCCATGCCTAGCACTGCCCCAGCTTAGCAAGGAGCAGTTCTGATTGGAGATGTATGGGCTGCTGCAGGCTCTGGGACATGGCCCCTCCTGTCTCCGGATGCTGTGTGTCCTTTGTATCTTCGCCTTGGCCTCAACAGCTCAGCCTCTGTTGTCTTCTCCAGCTGGTGGGGGATCGGCTCCAAGACATGCCTCCCCCTGCCAGCCCCAAACGCTGCTGCCAGCATGCCCAGGCCCCAGCTTGGTGTGTGCAGCGTGCAGGGTCAGGGTCCCCTGGGGGCGGGGTGGTCAGGGATGGAAGGGGAGTAGCTGCAGGAAGGAACAGCTCCCCAGCTGGCCCTGATGATAGAGGAACACCCCGTTCCAAACCCCACAGTGAAAGCTCGTGGGGGGTTTAAGACTGCCCAAGGCCGAGGTGGGGGAGCTGGGGGACAGGCCAGGAGGGAGCTGTGTGCTGGGGCTGGCAGATAGGGCTGGGCTGCCTCTGGTCACTCACATTCTGACTCATCTCCCTCCAGACGAGATGTCCAGCAAAGGCTCTGTGGTCCTGGCCTACAGTGGGGGCCTGGACACCTCCTGCATCCTCGTGTGGCTGAAGGAGCAAGGCTATGACGTCATCGCCTACCTGGTGAGCGCGCGCCCCGCGCGTCTGTCTTTCCACCTACTGGTCCTGCTGCTGTGTCCCACGTCCAAGCCTGGCTTCCCCGCTCTAAGCCTCCGGCTGTAGAGAAATGCTTCTGGTTGTGCTCCCTTCCTGTCTTCATCCATCGAGTAAACATCTTTGACGTCCCCGGGTCTGAGATGCCCCCAGAGCACGGGGTGGGGTGGGGGGGCAGGCTCTCCATACGAGTAACTGGACGGGGGGCATGAGAAGCGAGCTTGGCAGAGTTGCTGGACGAGCCTGCCCATGGAAGGACCGTGGGTCTGGGTCTGCTGAGCGGCTTTCCCTTCCCTGAAGTCCCCTGTCAGCCCCCAGTAATCCAGCCAAGACTGGAGAATCCTACACTGGCTAGGCTGGAAGGTTCTGTTCCCAGAGGAAGTGGGCATGGTGCTCTGGCAGGCAAAGTTCAGCTTTTGTCAAGAATGGTCTGTTTGCAGCTAAAGCCAGTCTCCCATTCCTGACGGAGCCAACCCTGTGTTGCTCGGGTTGGGCAGCGAGGCCCAGGGAGGGGCAGCACCCTGCTCACAAGTCCCCAGAGCCTCGACTTTGAGCCGATGCAAAGAGCCCAGGGTTATTCATCCTGCCCTCGGGGGCACAGCGGGGTGGACCAGATCCCGGGCTACCACTAGGCAGATGTAAAAGCTGAGTGACCTCAGGAAAGCACCTGCAGCTGGACTCTGGGAAGATTCCAGAGTCCGTTGAGCAGAATGCAGGGCCAAGGTCTGGGCAGGAGGCCAGAGTGCAGCCAGCAGAAAAATTGCCCTTGTCTAGACGGGGCTGTGGGAACCGGAGGTCAGGCTCCAGCAGGGGGACAGCGGGGCACACCCAGCACAGGCCTCCACCTCCTGCCGGCCCAGGTGCCTTGGGAAGGTCAAGTTGCTGCCCTTGGCTGGGCAGGGAGCGGGGAGTCGGGCAGTGGCCGACAAGCTGAGCTTTGTACTGGCTTTGGGGGAAGTTTGTGGGAAGAGATGAATGGGTTCAAGGGAAGCCTTAGAACTTCAAGACGGTGACAGCAGCTGTCCCAGCCCAACAGGCAGCCGAGCTGCCCAGGGCCAGCTCCGTCAGCCTTTCAGGCCACAGAAACTTTCCCAGCACCCCAGGCAGATCCGATTATTAGCTCCGGAAGGGATTCCGGCTTCTCCAGACCCTGGTTTGCGCCCTTTCTCCTTCTTACTGTGACTCCAGCCATCAAATGGAAGCCACCTCCGTCTGAGAGCTGTGGCGTGTGAAAGGCACTGGTGGGGGGACATTCTTCTCACTCTTCTTGCTGCCCCGGGGCTGATTGGCCCTCTCTGCTTCTGTTCCTCAGGCCAACATCGGCCAGAAGGAAGACTTTGAGGAAGCCAGGAAGAAGGCCCTGAAGCTCGGGGCCAAAAAGGTACCAAGTGGAAGGTGGGGTTTGGGGCTGGAAATGGGACCCGACCTGGTGGGAGCAGCTGTGGGGGTTCCCGTCCCAGAGCTCCTTGTCTCCTACATCCTTCCAATTGGTCCTCTTCCTTCCAAGAGTGTGAGATCAATTCCTTCTGGTTTCAGGTGTGTGATGGCACCATCTTTGGTCTCCCCCAGCTCCTCTTCCACCCAACCATCTCCCATCCCACCCCCCATCAGTCTCTCTCTTCCTCGTCCACCCAACCACCCATCCATCCATCATCCACCTACCTGCCCATCCCTCTTAGCCTTCTGTGCCTCCACCAGTCCTTCCATCCATTCCGCAGAATCAGTGTGTTGATTGAGCATCTAATCACGTGGTGAGCAGGCCCATATGGTGAATGGGGCCATCGTGGTCCCTGCTCGTGTGGGCTCACCGTATGAAGCGTGAGCTTCTCCCAAGAGGCAGCCCCTGGTCCCTGTGCCCCTGCATTTGGGGGAGTGGGCAGGGGACACAGCCAGGATGCTGTGCAAGGTCATCAGCCCACCTGCCCAGTCAGAACTGGTTCCCCCAGCAGGGCCCTTCTGCAAGGTTCTCAGAACCTGGAAAGGAGCCTGGCGCATAGTAAGAGCTCAATTGACACGTTAAGATGAACACGTGGGGGCGTGAACACCCACAGTCCTATGTCCCATCACTGGCCGTGGTCCTTAACCTGATGTCCCTCCGTGGTCAGGCGTCCCTTAAGTCGTGGAGAGGAGAGGAGTTGTCTGAGCAGAGGCTGAGAAGGTAGGGTCTGAGCACTTGGTGGTGAGAACGCACTTCCGGCCAACTCATGAGTAGGGTTTTTGTGTAACGATCTGGCTTTAGTTCATTACTCTTGAAAAGCAATTCTCAAAATCTCTTGTTCTCAGTACCTCTCTTCTTCATTTGGAATTTTTATGTTTCTTTTCTTGCATATAACATTAAGATATAGTTCCCATTGCTTTTCATTCTCTTTCATCCTCTGCTTCATTTTTTAAAAAATTGTTTTGTTTTGAAATAATTACAGACTCACAGAAACCTGTGAAACACGAAGGATCCTGTGACCCCGCTTTTACGCCCTTAACGGTTATTTATTTATTATTTATTATTTTTTAATGGAGGCCCTGGGGACTGACCCCAGGACCTCATGTACGCTAAGCATGAATTCTAACAGGTGGCAGTTTCTTAAAGATGAGTGTGATGAGGAATCTGAAATGGTCGCAATGAATTTTTCATGCATTAACATCCCCCCGTCCATCTTGCGCTCTGAGTGGACCTTTTACCCACACAAGATTGCATAAGATCCATCGGTCATTTGAAAAATATTGTTTCATTGAGTTATGCAGATCCTCCAAATGTTGATACGTTTTATTATAAAATAGCAAAACATCGCATGTGTCGATACAGGAAGACCTCAGAGATAGTGTGGGTTTGGTTCCAGACCACCGCAGTAAATCGAAGAACACAATGAAGCAAGTCACATGAATTTTTTGGTTTCCTGGTGCAGACTTTACCACAGTCTATTAAGTGCGTGATAGCCTTATGTCTAAAAGAAAACAAGGTACACACCTAAAAAATATTTTATTGCTCAAAAATGTTAAGCATCATCTGAGCCTTCAGTGAGTTGTGGTCACATCACAGATGACTGATCACAGATCATCATATGAACATAATAATAATGAAAATGTTCGAAATATTGTGAGAATTACCAGAATGTGGCACAGAGACCTGACGTGAGCAAATGCTGCTGGAAAAACGGCACCGATAGACTTGCTTGATGCAGGGTTGCCACAAACCTTTAATTTGTTAAAAAACACAATATCTGTGAAGTGTGGTAAGATGGAATAAAACTCACATCAGAAGTATTAGGAAGCTGTCAAGTTCATGGTGTCAGATACAAGTTTTCCATAATTCTAATTTACCAAAAAGCTTGGATTTTATCATTGGCAACAAATACTCAATTTTCCTTGAAGTGACAGGCTCACTGCATTCAGTTTTATGAAAATGTTGCCCCAAAACCCAAGTTTGAATGACCCTCTTTTGTCTGTCAGTTCTTCATTCAAGCAGGAAGGATGTTCTATGGAAAAAAAGTGGCCAGTTCAGCTTGTAAGTCACTTCAGGGTGCGGCAGAAGTGCTACCTGTTATTTCACATTTTGGACTCAGCAGTTGCGATTTAACCAAAGTAATCATTTTTACCGCATCTTCGAGACCACCCTTAAGTAAAATTGGCACCTCAAGAGCAAGATGTGAAGAACACAATGGCTCTGAGGAGTTTGGTGCCTCTGCCCTGATTTGTGCTAGGTGCCAGCCCCTTCCCCATCATTACTTTGCATATTCAATATGAATATCAACAAAGTGAAAAAGGCAAATAACTGAGTATCATAAAAAAATGTTTCAATCTCTCCAAAAGGGTCTGGAGGAACTCCAGGGGGGTCTACATTTTGTGAACCGTCCCTCTAGATCAGGGTGTCTCGACCTCGGCACTACTGACACGTGACTGCCTGCCTTGTGCATTGTGGGATGCTTAGTGACATCCCTGACCTGTACCCACTAGACGCCAGACCACCCCAACAGCCCACCAGTTAGGACAGCCAAAAATATCTCCAGGTATTGCCAGCTGCTCCCTGGGGGACAAAATGATCCCTGGCTTTTGTGAATTACATCCATCTACTGCTCTAGATCCTAGGTGGCAACTGCTTCATCTCAGGCCCAGAATGCTGTGTTAGGAGGAATTTAAGGACCACATCCAGTTTCTGCTGGATAGTATATCAAGATTGATTAGTAATGTCTGCCATGTATGCAGGAAAGAGAATACAGCAGTGTATGCTGGATTGATTAGTGATGTCTACTACAGATACAGAAAGAGAAGTAAAGGTTCAGCTTGCTCCAGGATCCATTAGCAATGTCTGCCTTAGATGCCAGCCATGAGAGGCCCCTGGGGCTCTGTCTTCTAACTGCTCCCCACCTTGCCAAGTCTGCCTCACATGGGCTTCTCTCCCCATAGGTGTTCATCGAAGACATCAGCAAGGAGTTTGTGGAGGAGTTCATCTGGCCCGCCATCCAGTCCAGCGCACTGTACGAGGACCGCTACCTCCTTGGCACCTCTCTGGCCAGGCCCTGCATCGCCCGCAAACAGGTGGAGATTGCCCAACGAGAGGGAGCCAAATATGTGTCTCACGGTGCCACGGGAAAGGTGAGGCCGGGATGGACGGCTGGGCAGGAGGAGGAGGCAGAGGGGCCGCGAAGGGGGAACCCAGGCAGCCAGGAGGCGGACGGCCCTCGAGCAGTTGTAGGTTCTCCCCAGAACAGTCAGCCCTGCAATGGATGGACTGGCCCATTCAGTCTGAATAAGAGGAATGTTTTTAGCAGCGAGTGTCAGGGCGTAGGGACAGGTCCGCTCTGCGCCCCGCCTGTGTGAGTCCCACGTGTCTGTTCCACGTGTGGTGGGAGCAGTGTCCGTCACCCCATTTGGCAAACTTGACGCTGAGGCTGGGGGACATCTGACCAAGGTCACAATGTGAGTTGCCATACAGGGTCAGAGCCACAAGGTAGTAAAGTGCTGGAATCCCAGCTGAGTGGCCTCGGGCAAGGTCCTTGCCCTCCCTGAGCCTCAGTTTCTTCATCTGCAAAGTGGGGAAAGGCCCTGTCTTAGTTCCCCGGGGAGGCTGCAGCAGCCCCACAGCTGGGCAGTGTGAACCCCAGAAACGGATTCTCTCATGGAAATTGAGGTGTTGGAGGCCGTGGTCCCCCCAAGTGCCCCAGGGAAGGGCGGTTCCAGCTCCCCCTGGCTTCCAGGAGTACAAGTGTCCTTGGCTCATAGGCATCTCAGTCCCAGCCTCCGTCTTCCTGTGGCTGCCCCCTCAGGGCGTCTTCACATCGGCTCCCCCCCAGGCATGTCTGGTTCTGTGTCCACGTGTCTCCTCTTTATCAGGACAGCAGTCATGCTGCACTAGGGCCCACCCTCACGACTTCATCTTAACTCAGTCACTTACGGAAAGACCTGTTTCTAAATAAGGTCGCGTATTTAAGTCCTGGGGGGTTATGGCTTCAACTTATCTTCTGTGGGAGACAGAGTTCAACCCGTAACACCCCCTACTTCCGGCCTTGTGTGCAGCAGTGAGGACCAAGGACGACCTTGGGCTCTGAGCGGCAGGTTACAGGACTCGAGGAACAAGATTCCGAACAATGCAGGCAGCTGTCAGGCAGTGTCAGTATACAGACTCTCCAGTTAGTGGACACCCCTCTGACAGCCTGGTGCGGGTGCAGGATCCGGCTCGGTAACCCCACAGTTGGCAGATCGGGGGCTCCCTGTTGACCTGACCCAGGGCCCCCACCCAGCTGATGGAGGCAGTGGGGGTTGGGGGAGCGGGCTCTGGCTCAGTGTGACCTAGGGGACACGAGGCTAAGCTTTGGACTGGGGAGATGTGATTTGAGGGTGGCCTTGCCCCACTGGGTGGCCCTGGCTCCTGTCTTTGGAAGCTTCCTTATTCGCTTGGTGCTCGGTCAGCAAGCTTGGATTGGTGTCTGTAAAGGGTTGGACGCGTGCTGGGCACAGGGACAGTGTTGAACTTCTTGGGACCCTCCTCCTGCCCTCCGGGGGCCTGTGTCCTAGCGAGGGAGAGAATGGATGCACAGTAAGGTGGCTGTAGGGTTCCGGGTATGGGAAGAGTGTGCCAGGTGGAGGGAACAGCCTGAGCAAAAGCTTGGCAACAAGAGGCCCTGAAAATAGGGCAGGAGCTGCACCCTGGGCCAGGGCTGGGTGGGGCCATGAGAAGGGGTTTGGCTTCATCCTGAGGGCAACAGACTAGAAGGCTAGGGAGGCCCCCGGCTGGATGGGGGGTGGCCAGTGTCCTCCCTCCATGGGATGTAGGAGATTGTTCTGGAGGGAAAGGCGAGCCCCTGTGGAAGAAGGGGACTGGTGAGTGTGTCTCACAAGCAGACCGCAGACTGGTGGTTCTGGTTTTCACACCTGGTCGTGAGCACACAGGGAGGAGAGTTGGGGGAGGAACCAGAGGTGGAGCAGTGGGCGGGCCAGGGCTTTGGGGGCAGGGACATACATGCCGCCTTCCACCCAGAGGTTCAGGACTGGGGGCTTCAGGCCGGTAGAGCTGGGTTCAGGTCCTGGCTCCCCTGCTCTCACACTGTGACTTCACCCCAGGAGTCTCCATTTCCTTATCTGTAAAATGAGAACCAGTTCATGGGGCAGTTGAGAGCAGTAAGATTTCTAAGAAAGCACTCAACACAGGCCTGGCCCTCAAAAAGGTTGTGCTCACTTGGTGAGAGGGAAGTGCCCCGATGGTGCAAAGATCAGCCCTGTACTGAGGCTGTGAGAACGAACGTCAGTGCAGGACAAAGAACCTCTGAGCCATCTCACCTGTGCATGATGCAATGAGCTGGGCAGTGAGTTCCCCGTTCCAAGACGTATTCAAGCCAAAGCTAGGAAATCAGGATTCCTGAAGGGCTCCTGCCTGGAGAAGGTCCCTCCAAAAGTACCATCAGGACTGAGGACAGGTGGCCTTCAGGGCTAGTGGAGGGCATGTGTCTGTGTGGTGGGTCTGGCCCTGGCTTGGGAAGCTCTTGGGGTCCGGGGAAAGACACCGCTCACCCAGACTAGCTCACATGCAGCTGGGAATACACACCAGCAGCTGTGTGCACTGCCCTACTTGGCCACAAGAGGGCACCAGAGGCTTGAGTGTGAGACCCTTTCCCTGCAGAGAAGCCACTGCAGGAGGTGCCTGGCCACCCAGGGTCCTCTGTTTCTCACCTGGTTCTGCAGGTCTTTGGTTCTGGGAAGAACACCCTCGGCGGTAGTTCTGTGGCCTCTTGGGATTTGGGGGCCTCCCTGCAGTTCACACTCAGTGCCCACAAGAGGGATGATCAGACGTGAAACATCACTGGGGGCCTCCAAAACCAGCAGTGGGAAGGCCACAGGGGACGGTGGGTCCAGGTGCTCCCAGGTTGATGGGCAAGGCACACTCCTGCGCCTCCATTGCCCCTCATTTACAGAACCTGGGGAAGCAGGCAATTTCCTAGAAGAGGTGGGTGAGTGCGGAGGAGCAGGAAGGTCTGGAGTGGGATCCAGAGAGATGCCAGGCTTGGGGCAGGAGGTGGGGGTGGGGAGGGGCCAGCAACCTGCAGGGGCTGGTGGCTTGCTTAGCTGATGGGAACCATGAGGGGCGTCGCTGAATTTACACACCTGGAGGAGGGGATCCAGCGTGAGTGCGGCCATGTGGGGCCAGGCCTGTGGGAGGCTGGCAGCCCCAGAGGCAGATCCCATAGGACACTCGGCAGAACTTTCTGCAAGGGACTCGGTGAAGAGAAAGCTGGGTGTGAGCAGACGGCAAGGGGTCTTCGACAGGTGGGGATATTCTAGCATGACCAGGGCCTCGGGGTCCTTGTTCCAGCCTCTCCAATGCCACCTTCATGCATTTGTTCACTGACTCCGCCCACTGAATACTCACCTAGCACCAGCTTTCCTCCACACACCAGGACATCACTACAGGGGACTTGGGAGCCCTAACCCAGCAGGGGGGTCACACTGAGGTATTGGGGGAGGAAGATTGAGCCAGTGACTCCAAGGAGGAAGGGCATCCCAGGCTGCAGGAACAGCCTGTGCAAAGGTCCGGAGGCCAGAGGCAGCTTCCTGCCCAGAGCCCAGCCCAGGTGGCACCTGGTGCGGAGCGAGCTGGGGCCCTCCCCTCCACACCCCGGGGGACCCCAGTTGCACCCCACCAGAGAGCTGCACCTTCCAGGTCCTCCTCCCTCTCCCCAGTTTTGGAAGAGGGGCCCTGAAATAGGAGCCTGGGGGGCACAAGCAGCAGGAGCTTTGTAAATGGCGCCATCTGTATGGCTGGTCCAGGAGCAGATGGGGAGCCCCGCAGTCCCCGAGGGTGTGGCACCTGCATTCACACACGTCCACACGTGGATCAGACGTATCAGCACATGATACGTCTCCTTCCACCCCCGGGGAAGCCACCAGGGCCACCCTGGTTGCCGGGGATCCTGGGGTCAGGGAGAGGAGAGACCGCGCAGGCCTTGGGTCTTGCCTGGGACAGAGTTTGAACCCAGGGAGCCTGTTTGTTCCTTCGAGGGTCTCTGGCTCTGGAACAGATGGGTGTCCCCATGGTGATCTGGATGGGCAGACACCAGCCCAGTGTGCCCGTCTGAGGAGGCACAAGTCACCATTGTACTGGGGAAACTTGAAGCCCTGGAGAAAAAGTCGTCAGGATACGCAACACTAGAACATATGCTTTATGAATCTAAAATAAGTCTGCTTTTTATTATGGCCGCCATGGCTCTGGGAACTGTGCTGGCCACAGGCCTTTGGCAAGTGTTACTGCCCCCTGGTCCAGTTTCCCCATCCATGAGATGGGGATAATAACAGATCCCACCTCAGGGGTATGCTGGGAGGATTCAATGCGTTCTGTACCTGAATGTGACCTAATAGATGGGAGTGGTGCCTGCTGGCTGTGTGTCCCTGGGCAGGTGACTCCACCTCTCTGAGCCCGGCTTTCCTCATCTATAAAACAGGGTTAAAAATCCCACTAATGCCAGGTGGCTCTCCCCTGTGAAAGCCAGCTCACAGCAGGTGCTCACAGAAGGGGTGGGATGGAGGGTGGTTGGGGTGGCTGGTCCAGCCCCGCTCGGGGGCCCGGGAGATACTGGAAAGGAGCAGCCTCGGGCCTCAGCTCCTGGCTCTGAAGAGAGGGGCTGAAACCTGTGTTTCCGCGTCGCCTGACAAGACTCTGGAAAATAACATGTTATTCCCGCCACTGCCTCGCTGTGCCCGTGCAGTTTTCACAGTAGGCGCGAGGTCCCTTGTTATTTCCGCGGCGCTTACGTCTCCCTCCAGGCCGCCAAGCTGACGGGAGCAGCAGGCAGGATGCCGCAGTCATTGTCTCTCGAGGCTGGGCTGGCTGAGGCCGCCTCCCCTTCCTCCTGTCCAGCCTCCCAGCAGAGGCACAGGCGCAGGGAGGCCGGGCCAGCTGCCCGGGGGGGCCCGCACCCGAGCTCGGACCAGGCTCTGTGCCCCCGGAATAGTCCCTTCTACCTCCGGGCCTCAGTTTCTCTTTGTGCAGAGGCACTGAGGGGCAAGGGCCCTCCCCCAACCAGCCACCATATAGATGGGGAAACAGGCCCCCAGAGGAGACAGTATTCCCAGTTTTATGGACAAAGCACTGTGAAGCCCCAGCCCTGAAGTGAACGTGGTCTCTGGCTGGGGCCAGGCGGGGCCAGGCAAGTGGGGGACCTCCAGGAAGAGGCTGAGGTGCGGGCAGCCCAGGGCTCCCCGGAGTCTCGGCAGGGCCAGGCCTGCAGCCCTTGCGCGCGTCCCCTGCAGTGTGGATGCACGTGATGACCTGTGTGCACATCCTGTCATGTTCCCAGATACGCGCACCCACATCCTGCCACGTGTCCCCCACCGCCGGCCCACTGCCGCGCACTAAAGTCATGGCAGTCACAACTCAGCACACGCCGGGCATGTGGGCGTCTGGTGGACACGGGGGCACACGTCCTGCACACTCGTGTGCCCACGCAGCTCAGCTCTGTGCTCAGGCAGTCCTGGGTTCGAGTCCTGACTGCACCTAGGGGGCAGTAGCTGGTGTGTCCTCTCCAAGAAAGCCCAGTTTTCGTCTTTCTGATGGGATCCTGGTACCTGCTTCAGGAGGGTGCGAGGTTGGAGGTGAGCATCTGTGTGAGAAAACCATCCAGTGGGCCTGCCCTGAGTTGACGCTCGTGCAGCCCTGCCCCTGCCCCTGCCCCCGACCCTCCCACTGGCTCCGCGTTCTGTGGCTCCTGACAGTCCCCTGTTCTGTGTTTCAGGGCAATGACCAGGTCCGGTTTGAGCTCACCTGCTACTCACTGGCCCCCCAGATTAAGGTAGGATGTTGCTCCTCCCCTCAGCGGGCGGACGCTGGGGGCTGAGGCCCCTGGTGGCGAGGCTTGGGCTTCTGGGCGGTCATGTACATGGACCGCATGCACCTGAGCCTTGTGGTGGGCGATGCTTCCCTCACTCACGCCAGCACTCTTCCCCACCCCTTGTCCTTCCCGGGGATGCTGCCCGGGTGCCTGGGTGGGTCAGGCACAGATCAGAAGGACGGGGCTACCTTTCTGCTGTGTCCTTGCGATCCCAGGTCTGGCTTCCCGGGTGCAGCCTGGAACCGTCCCGGGACACGGCTGGCCGATTTCTGCGCGGCCCACAGCCCTCTCAGCCCCGGTGGGGGCCAGCCAGCTAAAGCCCCTCCTCCCCGCTGCCTGAGCCCTGGCCCCCCCGTGTCTTGGACCCTTTCCTAGGATAGGAGTCCCCCAGCTCAGGCCAAGGTGGAGCAATAGAACCACACTGAGCCTCACAAATGCAAGCTCCAGGGAGAATTTAAGTTTTTCTTAAAAACCAAGACAAAAAGCAACAGGTGACGTCATGTTAGGAATGTATCTGATTGAACTCTCTGTATCCAAAATCGTACCATTCAACATGTTATCGATGTAAAAAAGTGATTGAGATGTTTTGTATTCTTTTGGTACTGTCTTTAGACCCGCTGTGTGCTCTATGCTTACAGCCAGTACCGGCCACGATTTGGTGGCCACACGTGGCTCCTGGTTGCCATCTGGGGCAACACTGAGCTCCTCTGAGGCCACTTCTGGCTAAAGCTACAGAAGATGTGCCCCTCCCAAGCCCACAAGGGGCCCTAAAGAGTTGCATTTTTTTTCTTTTAAGTGGAACATCTTTCTCTGTCCCTGGAACCAGCCAGCAGCTGCTTAGGGGGTGAGAGTGGCCTGGAGGTGAGCCGTAATGAGCTCTAATGATCTGTTTTGACCTCAAACACCAGGCGGCTGAGAAGCCCCTGGACAGTGGCTGCTTGTTGATGCTGCTGGCCGGTGGGCATGGCGCCCTCCCCCGACCCCCACTCTCTGTTCCCACAGCAGCTTGGGGGGCCAGGGTGTCTGGTTTCTGGGTCTTTGTCTGCAGAGGCCAAGCCCAGGAATGGGATGGGGCTGGGGACAGGGCCCTAAGCTAGTCTCTGGGAACTGGGATGAGGCTGGAGGGTGCTCCCTGTGCCGAGCCTGGTCCAGGTGCTGCTCATTCCAGGACCAGGGGGCCCATCTCCCACCCACCCTGCCCCTATCAGCTCCCCAGCCCAGAGATCAAACCGGCTTCTTCATCCAAACGACAGCTCCTCTCCCAGCCAGACTGTTGCTGGCAGCGTCAGGGGCTGGGCTGGCTCCAGGGCTGAGTGGGTCTCTTCTTGGGGACCTGTCCCTGACCCCCCAGGCTGGTGAGATGAGCTCAGTCCCTTCAGTCAGGCTCCAACTCCCCTCTTTTCCCCACCCAGAGGAGCCCCGGGGTGTGGAAGGGAGAGAGACAAGAGGGGAGGGGAGGGGGACATCGTATGTCATGTGGGCTGGGCTAGGTGGACCCTCCCTTAGTCACCAGGGGTGGGGGGTCCTGGCCCTTCGAGCAGGGGTGCTAGTGAGAAATTTGAGGCCTGTCTAGTTCAAGCCCTCAAGTCTCAACAGGAGAGACTGAGGCCCAGAGGGGCCAGGACCCACCTAGGGGCACACGGCCATTCTGCCATGGAGCTCGGGTGTCTCCAAGGCCACCCTTTGATGTGGCTGCGTCCCTCTCTGCTTAATGGGATCCCCCTGCCCACCCCCCATGAGCTACGTAGATCCCCTAACCCAGGTGACCAGTGCAGTCCCAGGCCTCTCACCAGAGAGGCAACTGTGTAGCTTAAGGGCCAGGAAAAGCTGGCAGCCGGGCCCTCCCAGTCCTGACTCCTTGTCCTGTGTCTAGGTCATCGCTCCTTGGAGGATGCCCGAATTTTACAACCGTTTCCAGGGCCGCAACGATCTGATGGAGTACGCCAAGGTATGGCCCGTCTCCGCCATCACCCCAGCCCTTGCCCGGCGCCCTCCAGGGGCCGTCTGGGTTGGAGGCGCGAGGCTGGGACCGACTGCCACATCTGAAGCCTGAACCTCTGCCCCCCCCCCACCCCCACAGCACCAGTTCCCTGGGCCACCCCACAGAGGGATGGTCCCTGCCTGGGCTGGGCGTCTCCGAAGGGAGTCCCCAGGCCACCACGCAGGAGGGCACTGGGCCCCCTCTACTTCCCATCCAAACTGCCATCTCTGCGTTGTGTGTGTCACTCAGGGGACGGATGGGGGCGGGAGTGAGGCTGTCCTCTGCCCCTCTATTACCTGCCTAATTGTCCCCAATGCCTTCCCAAGAACAGGTAAGCACTCCGAGGGGCAGAGCCAGACAAAGACGTCTGTTGCACCAGCCTTTTTGAAGTACAAGTTGCAATAAAACATATTAGAAGTTTTGCATCAAGCTCCTTAGCCACTCCCCAGGGTCCCTTTCTTTTTAGCGACTCGATGGCAGCCTTTGACAAACAGCCTCAATCAATCAGACGGGGGGAAAGCAACTCGGTGCATACACCAGAAAATTGCTCAGGTTTTTAAATAGCAGTCACCGGGGCTGGCTGTGAGCTCTCGCTGCAGCCAAGGTGACGCGTGGTAGGGGACGCAGCGGGGACACAGCCCTGCCCCTACCGCCAGCATCCCATTAAGACCTGAAGAGCTCGGAGGAGAGCTCTCCTCTGCCATCTGTTGTTTTATTATTAAGAGGGGAGTTTACAAGGGCAGGCCCATATGTTGCCAAACAAATTTTCAAATAGCAGAGCTATTAAGAGAACCGGGTTGGAGGCTTTTTTTTCTCCCCCTCTTCGTCTCCTTGATGGTGTAGAGTATGAAGCACGTTTTATCTTTAAGAATAATGAATGGGGACCCCCACCCCATCTATGTTCTTAACGACTGCAGTCTTGGCTCAAGAGAGGGCCAGGGCTGACCCAGACGATGCCCTCCGTTTCCGCGAAGCTTCTGAACAAAAGCGGCTCTTGGTTTTTCCAGCAAAGGTGAATTTCAGAATTGTGGACCCTCCTTCCCAGGTTGTGGGGAGAAGCCGCCTGGCTCAGCTTCTGTCTCAAATAACCTTTCAAACAGGAGAGTTTGTCGGGAAGGAATGAGGCCACGTTCCCAGCCACCGGTCCTCCCTCAGAGGCTGGTGTCAGAACTGAGCTCGGGGAGTCAGCGCCTTCTAGGACGGAGGCAGTGTCTGTGCAGCTGGGGAATGACCAGAATAACTGAGCAGCAACCAGACTGTCCAAAATTCAGAGCCAGGCAGCTGCTTCAGCCGAGACAAAAATCAATGGGGCTTTGAAAACCCCGGCTTTCGAGATCCGTAAGTTGTCAAGGCCACAGGGCGCTGTAGGAGGCGCGTAGGAAACATACATTTGTCTCGCTTTCTGCTCCCCAGTCTGCTGTCCAAGGAAGAAACACTCAAAATCACCCCATCCTTATCCCTATCAACATCATTAAATTTCTTTAAGCCAGTGTGCCAGGTAGGGGGCTGGGAAACTGGGCAGACTCCTGTGTCCATGTTGAAGATGGTTTTGTTTTCTGTCCTCAGTTGTATCCAGAGTTTCCGGTGTGTGTGTGTGTGTGTGTGTGTGTGTGTGTGTGTGTCTGTGTGTGTGTCTGTGTGTGTGTCTGTGTGTGTGTCTGTGTGTGTGTCTGTGTTGGCGGGAAGCTCAGGACAGAGCAGCCCAGGAAACCAATCTCTTTGGTCGAGGAACTATTGTTGGCATTGTGTCTCCCTGCCGGGGGTGGGGGGGTCCGTCCTGTCCTCTCCTCCACCCCTTCCCTCCCTTTCTCCTCTCCGTGCTCTGACGGAGCCCCAGTGGGAAAGAGAGAAGGCAAGAGTGTTTCCAGACCACCTCCCAAAAGAAAGGCTCCAGGTAACCTGCCCACTGGTTTCCTCGGCCCCCAGCCTGGGGATTCCGCTCTGTGCGGATTTCAGTCCATCTGGCCCATGGTCCCCACACCTGGCGCACTCCACCTGGAGACGGCACAGGGCGAGTGAGCGCGTGGGTCAGACCTTGGGCAACGCTGAGCAGCCTCTACATGAGGCATTCCATTTGTCAGTGTGGTTTATGGGGAAGAGTATGCAAATTTTCGAGTGGATGTGAGCTGTTTCTTTTCAAAGGAGTCTCCTGGAAAAGCTTGGGAAAAAAAAAAAAATCCAGAGGGTTTAATTCAATTTATTTAGGAATTTTTAAGGTGGTGATGAAGGAAACAGTGGCTCCCTGGAGGAAGCCTCTGGAATCGTAGTCGTGGGCAGTAGCTGAGCCAGGGCACATCCCCATCAGGAGAGATGGGAGGGTGCTGGGGCGGGCTGTGGGACCTGGGGCTGGCTAGGATCTGGGACCCGCCGGGGTGAGGTGCCAAAAGGGGGCTTGGGAAGCAGAGTGTATGGGCATGCCGACCTAAAGGGGCCAGGCTGGGCCACTTCGCTGTCTTCTGTGCCTGGTAAGCGCTGAAGGAGAAGGCAGCCTGTGATGTGTCTGCTGGATCCAACCAGGTGTCAGCCAGGGCAGCACGGGGCAGCTAAGGAACCCAGCTGCATCTCTGACCCAAAAGGCCTTCACAGTGTCACCAACAGCCTTTCAGGCCCAGGGTCTCCGTGGGGATGGCTTTTTCCTTGAACAAAGGATTGGATCATTTTGGAAGCAAAACATAATCAGAACCAAGGGGGAGGATGGGGTGGGGAATCTGGCTGGATTGTTCCCTTTTGGGGCTGCTCAGTGATGTGTGCGATGGCTGTGCTAGGCGGTGGGGGAGAAGGCACCCCCGGAAAGAGCTGGGCCCGCACCTCGGAAGCAGTCATCAGGGGCCAGCAGCTCTTGTGGGCGCCTGGCGCTTCCTTGGTCAATGTTAAGCACCTGTGTGGGCGCAGATGCCCTGGATGAGATTCACTGTGAAAGGGCCGTCCATTCTAGCTCCCAGCTCGTAGGACCATGGTGGGGATCAGCGAATGGTGCTGGGAGACCCTCGGCACACTCTTAGTGCTCCGGGGGCCCTAGAAGTGTAGACTCAAAATCTTCTGGAAGAAGCCTTTAAGGTCAGCATCCACTCTGCAACTTCTCAGACAGGATCTTGTAGTTCCTGCCTGGGCATGTCTGGAAATGGAGCCGTCACTCCCTTCCCAGGCAGCCTGGGGGAGGGGAAGGAGAATGGGGATGCGGTGAGCATGGGGGTTCAAGGTCTTGCTTGCTTGGGAACCAGAGTTTGGGGATGTCTTCGACCTTGACCGAGGCGGCCAGGCCTGACCTTTGCATCTGCTTCAAGCTGCCTCACACCAGCCCTGTGTCTCCTCTTACCTACAGCAACACGGAATCCCCATCCCAGTCACCCCCAAGAACCCGTGGAGCATGGACGAGAACCTCATGCACATCAGGTAAGATGTCGCCCACCCGTCCCCTACTCTGCCTGGCATCACTGAGCACCTGTCTGCTCTGGGCCAGGATGTAGTGATGACCCCACAAGTCACACGGTCCCTGCTCTCACAGAGCCCTGGGACCTCAGGGAAGAAGGGCCACCTTGTGCCCGACTTGTCCCCAGCTCTCATAGCAGCTCTGCTGAGTGCCAGCAGTAGATAGTGGACAGCTGGCCTTGGCTAGGATATTGGGGAGAGCTTCTCTGAGCAAGTGGCATTTGAAGTTAAAACTTCAAGGTTGAGGGGGACCAGCTAGGTTGCAGGGAAAAGCATTTAAAGCAGTGGGAACAGCATGTGCGAAGCCCCCCATGCCCAGATCTGGCACCCTGAGGCTGTGGCCCAGAAGACTGCAGCTCCCACGGCCAAGTCTGGGGGGGCCCAGAATGTTCCAGGAGGATTGGCAGCCATTGCTTTGGCAGAGATAAAAGGACAGACGGGACTTGTGTTGGGGCTGAGGGTATCAGGGTGTAGCTGTGTCCTTCTGCCCCTTCCTTACTCACCCCCACCTTCCTTCTCCCTTACAGCTACGAGGCTGGAATCCTGGAGAACCCCAAGGTAATTTCCCATTTCCCCAGACCAGCAGTCTTTGGTGTTAGCTGCTCCATGCCGATGCTGTCTGGTGTGTTTGTAGCCTAATTTGAAATTTCACGGGGGGCCGGGCATGGGGCTGGGGCCGAGCCCTGCTTGTGTTCCCCGACCCTCCCCACCGGGCCCCCTGCCGCCTGCCCACTCCACACTGCGTTTTGAGATCCACCCCCGTCCCCGGTGCTCTTTTTCTAATTGCTGCTGGGATGAATAGAGGAAGGAAATATTTCAGGGCAGCATAGAGAAAGAGTGTTATTGTGAGACAATAAAGAAGCAATTAGGCAGATGAGACACTTGTGGGAGGGCCCAGCCTGTGCCCACCAGCTCTCAGGCCGCTGCTGCTGCCACTGGGGGAGGCGGCCCAGATTAGAGCCTCAGGACCCATTTGTCTGGGCCTGTGCCCCTCGCCCGCCCGAGGCAGCCACCCTGATCCCCTGTCCCCAGCCTCCCCGGCCGGCCAGGCTGGGCCTCAGCCCCTGTTTGAAGTTTAGGATTTCTCTCCCTGGGGGGTTTTCCTTTGTATCTCCCCCTGCCCACCGTGGGAGATGGGGGAGGCAGGGCGAAATCTATCCTGGGAAGAGAAAAATCTCTTTGTCCCTGAGGGAATGTGTCTCTATTCCCTGGCTCAGCCCCACAGCCGGGCGGGCGGCTGGTTTGGGGGTGGGGTGGGCTGCTCATCTGATGTTAGGGAAGACGTGTGCTGGGGGGAAGGGGGGGCGGTGTGCTCGGGCAGCTGGGCCTAGGGGATCCAAGAAGGCCAGCTGGAGCCGAGGATGCCCAGGTGGTTTGGGTGCGGGCGGGGTGAGCTGGAGCCCTGCCGGGGGTCCGGGGACAGCTCCCCACGGGGCCCAGGCCACTTGGTCAATGCGGCAATACTAGAACGTGAACCATTTCTGGAGCCAGGCCTGGGATTCGCATCCCCTGGCCCCCATTTACTTTCCTTGACTCCTGGCTATGAGCCTCCTCATTTTATGAGTGAGGAAACTGAGGTCCAGAAGAGTGACTCGCCCCAGGGCACCAGCTGCTCAGCAAGGCCTGGTGCCTGGGTCACCCCATGGTGGGGGCTGGCCCTCCGCCGCTGGTTCCCCCCCAGCCCACACCTCCCTTCCCCATCCGCTCAGTCCTCAGCCCAACCGTGTCACTCAGGAGAGCCCGCACCCTTGCCCCCTGGGGGCTGATGGCCCCACGGGGATGCTGCCTCCAGGCCGCAGGCTTTTCCAGTTCATGCTCTGCTGACCCCACGACACTCAGGCCAGCCACCCCTAATTAGCCAGTCAGTCAGCGCCAAGGGGGGCGGAGGAGGCTGAGCAGAACAGAGCGGCCTGGAGGAGGGTGTCCGCTGGGCCCCAGGCCTGCTGGGAAACCATCCACCCTCTTCTCTAACAGCCTGGGGTGCTCTCGCCTCACAACTGGGGGAGCAGAGCCAAGGCCAGAGGGGACGTCGCCCCTTAGGCAGTGCCAGGGTGCCAGTCCCCTCCCCTCTCAGGGCTCTTGTCTAATGAGAGCAGCGGACAGATAAGTAAGTGCTAAAGGGTGTATTTTTAAGGATTCTACCACCCAACCTAGGTGGGAGGATTAATGCTTTGTTCCCGGAGATCTGAAACCTGGATCTGAATCCCAACGCTGCTTTCTGCTGCTGTGCTACCTTGGACAAGTTACTCACCGTCTCTGAGCCTCCAACTTCTTAAAAAAGCACTTGGCCTAGGGGAGGGTATAGCTCAGTGGTAGAACGCATGATAAGCATGCACAAAGTTCCTGGGTTTGGTCCCTAGTACCTCCGTTAAAAATAAATAAAAATAAACCTAGTTACTGCCCTCCCCCAACCACCAAAAAAAAAGTACTTGGCCTGTCCCTGGTGCAGGGCAGGACCTCAATCATGGAACCAGTGGTCCTGTCCTCCCTTCTCAGGCTGGCTAAGATTATCTGGGAAGGAAGGAGCCACGGTCCTCTCAGGCAGGAAAGGCTGGGCTGCGTGTGAGTCAAGGCGGAGATGCCCGCTGAGAAGCAAGGGGCCAGGCCGAGGAACCAGGGTCTGGCCGCTCTGGCCCTGCTTTCCCAGGCAACCCTGCTGCAGGGTGGGGACCCATGGGGTCCTGATGTCCTGTTACCACCAATAGGTCCCAGGAATGAGGGGGCAGCAGCCAGGGGCCTGGGAGTGCTCCTCTCCTCTCCGCGGTGGAAGGAATGCTGCACCCCTGGCAGCCCCGGCCCCCTGGGTGGCGGGGGCGGGGTGGGGGTGGGGAGCTGGGGAGACAGAGCTTCAGGGAACTGGTGCCCCCTCCCCCTCTCCAAAAAAAGCCCAGAGACCTGCGAAGGGAGGGTTTGAAGGCAGATGGCGGAGCCATTTTCTGCCTCCGTGAGGGTTGATTGAAGGGCAATGAGGCAGCTAATGCGAAGAAAGATAGAAATTTACTTGCTTTAACTTCATACGGCCCACAGTGAAAGAGTTCATTCAGTTGCCGGCCCGCCGTATCTGATGGATGAATAAACCATTGCAGCATCGATCATGCCTCTACATCATGGTTTAGTTCATGGGCCATTTGCTTCCAATTTCTCCTTCTCGGCCCTGTTTCATGCTTTTCTTTCGCCCTCTCCCCATCCTTCCCCCCCTCCACTCTCTCTCTCTTTTTTTCTTCACTCTCTTCCCTCCCCCAACACCCCCCCCAACAAGATGACATTGGAAGTGAGCCCTCCTGCTGGGATGGATAAATAGATGGTATTGATACTCGGCAACAAACTATTTGTCATTTGAACTGGGCTTTTAGGAGGGAGAGTAAAAAGAAGGCAGGCGTGAGCCACCTTGGAATGCAAAGCAAATGTCACTTTATTTCTATTTGGTTATTTTATTTAATCGGTGCTGTCAGGGTGTCGGAAGCCTCCGACTTCCACCGTAGATTGCTAGGTCTTCCCACCTCCTCTCTCCTCCCAAATGCAAACGTTCTCATCCTGTCTGTGGCTCCGCTGACAAGAGCCAGATTGGAAACTGTCTGGTGGAAGGGCTGGGGCTCTCAGCGCTGGTGCCCCAGGTTGAGTTCAGCCCAGGCTGGACGGCCAGGGAGGAGCCCCAGGCAGGTGAGGAAGGGAGCTCCGGAGTCATGTCGGCCACCCAGAGTCCCCAAGCCCTGGTTCACTTGCCTTTTGGCTGAGGATGGCCCTCAGGCCTCTCTGTTCCCAGGGAATGTGGTGGTTGGCAGGACCCATGAAAGCCTGGGAGCCAGGCATTTCTCTGAAACCAGCCCGATGCCTGGGCTGCGTCTGGCCATGTCCCTCGTGCTGTTTCTCAGGTAACTAAAGCGGCTGGGAAACCGCATGGGGTGATGGAAAGAGCACGGGACAGGGGTTCTAGCTAGAGTCCTTGAAGCTGGCTCCCACACCGGTGGAGCAAGGCGGTGTGGTCTGAACAAGCAGCTTCTTTGGCTTTGGTTTTTCAACTTGTCCATGGAAGCATTAGGCTGGAGGTCCTTAAGGACCCTCCTCCTCCCTGGGTCTGCCTTGGAGGTCCATACCAGGTCCCTGTTCCCATCCCACAGATGGAAACAGATGAAGGGATGCAGCTGGCCCCAAGCCACACAGCATTTGGGAGGTGCAGGGGCTCCATTGCCAGCCCCATCTGAGCTCAGACATAAAGCCAGAAGGATCAATTGTCCCTGTTTGGTGCGGACTGGAAAGTTCCTCGAGGTGTGGGAACTGGGATGATTGCTCACCTTGACAAAGAGCCAACAAGGAAAGTGACAACAGGTGAGGGACTAGGGCACCCCTGCTGGCCCGTCTCTCCTGGAATGGCTCTTCTTGGAGCGAGGCATCGCCAGGAGACTATTCCAGCTGTCCTGTTGCCTCCAGAGTGGGTTAAAGCTTGCACCAGGCCTTCTCTGACATCTTGTCCACTAAACAGCATAAAAAACGTCTATACATTTAAATGGTAAGGCAGTCGAAGGCAAGTATCAGTTCCCCCACTTTACGGATGAAGAAACTGAGGCTCAAAGAAGTGAAGCAGTCTGTCCAAGGCCCCACAGCCTGAGGTCTGACTCCTGGCTTTGGGGCTGTTTTCCACCAGCCTAAAATCCAACACATCAGTGTTGAGGGCCTCGTGGGCTTCCTGCCCTGTGCCGCGTGGTCCCTGCCCGCACGGAACGCACTGTTGCACCTACAGCCCCTCCCCCTTGGCCTCGGGTTCTTCATCTGTAGGTGGGGTAACTGTACTTGACCTCACCAAACAGGGCTGCTGAGAACACGAAAGAAGCTGCAAATGCAAAGTGGCATGGGAGCATTCACAGGGTTTTGAAAGCAAAGATTTAAGGGACGACACCTCCCAGGATGTTAGCAGGTGGACAACAGCTGGGCCCTGGGATGCCCACAGGAGGGACATGAGCAGTCCGGCCCAAGAGGCCCCCGGCCCCTCTGTGGCGAGGGTCCAAGCCTCAGCCTGGGGGAGCGGGGCCTCGGGAGGCGGGAGGGAACTTGCGAGTTCCAGGCAGCCAGCAGCACCGCTGCATCAAGACGCAAGGGGCCCGTTTTCCAACACGCCCAAGAAAAAATATACATAGAGGCTGATGTGTTTTCAAATGGGTTTTTGCTTTGCTCTCCTCTTTTCTCCCTGTGAGTATTAACCTCGGGGACCCCGGGGACGGCTCTGCTCGCCGGAGCACCTGCTGGGGTCACGCACAGTCATTAGCTTTGCGGTCAGTGCAGAATAAACCCCAATTCCCGGCGCCTGCAAGAGCGTGCGCGCCCGCTCCCGGGGAGCCCGCCTGGCGCTGCCACCGCCTCGCGCCTCCAAAGTCGCGCTCTTCCTGCCTGACTTGTTCCTCCTGCTATTCTACCTCCAGCTGTGGGGGCGTCGAAGAAAAAGATGAGATCAAGTTGAGGGGAAAAATCGTCTGATTCCTTGAGCCTTTTGTTTGCCAGGCCCCTGGCTGGCTCTGGGTAGGGGGCTGGGAGGCCTGCTGGACTCTGCCAGCCGGTGGCAAGTGCCAGCAGCCCCCTGGTTCTGGAGTGGGGTGCAGGTCTCAGCAGGCAGTTGGGTGCAGGGTGTCCAGGGACTGGCCTGGCACAGCTTGGCTTGGACACACCACCCTCCAACCTCTTTCTGTCTTTTGTCAGAACCAAGCGCCTCCGGGCCTTTACACCAAGACCCAGGACCCGGCCAAAGCCCCCAACAGCCCGGACATGCTTGAGATCGAGTTCAAGAAAGGTAGGTGCCCGCCTGTCAGGACTCCAAGGGGCAGACTCCTGGGGCCCCGGCTCCTTCATCCCTCTTGCCTAGGAGCCTGGGCACAAGCCCTCTGCATCCCTCCTGTGTTTCTAGAAGCCAGAGTTCAGGCAGGAGCTTCAGGTGTTCCCCACTGCCCCCTTTCCCCTGAATGGCATGATCTATGTAAGCCTCCAGGCTTGGAAGGAAAGCACACTTGGGTGCTGTCCCCTGGTTCATGGGCACCAGATCTGGAGGGAGCATTCTAGTCCCTGAGCAGCCACTTGCCAGCTGCTTTGGCCCTTTGGGGAAGTCATTCAACTTTCCTGGGCCTCAGTTTCCTCATCTGTAAACTGGGGATAAAAGAGCATCTGCTGCCTCGCGTTTTCATGGTATCGAATGAGGTCTGGGTGGGGTGTATCCAGCACAGGGCCCAGCATTGAGAAGGTGCTCAGCAAGTGCGAGTCTTAAAGAGCCAGCCTCAGGGGCCCCTCTGATGCCACTGCTGGTGCTAAGTTAGCTGCGTGATGCATCTCCCTACGCCCCATCCTGGGTTCAAAGCTGCTGCCATTCCTGCTCGTGTCCTGATCTCCTCATTTTCTCTGTTGTCGACAAGAAGTGTTTGCTGGCCTGGTCTGAGGGCCCAGCCTCAAGCCTGGTACCAGGGACACTCTGTGCCCTGGAGGATAGAGAGGAAGGCAAGGCATGCCTGGTAACGGGAGGAGTAGGACCAGGTTCAGGGTGAGGGCTCAGGGTGTCCAAGGAGAGGACCTTTCCAAGAAGCTGCAGAAATCAGAGAGGCTTCCTGGAGGAAGTGGTACTGGGCAGGAGCTGGAGGAACCAAGAGGGGTCTTGAGGGCATTCCAAGCCCAGGCAAGGAGGCCGGCCCTTCTGTCCACAAGGCAGCTGCAGAGAGGGGACAGAGAGTGAGGGGCTCTGCTGAGAGGCCTTTCCCAGGGCACCTCTGAGGATCGGGGAGGAGCAAGCAGGGGATCAAAACCCTGCTCTCTCCTGCTGATGTGACCTTGACAACCAGTTTCACCCTTCTGGGCCTCAGGCTCACTCACCTATAAAATGGGCCACAGAAATGGTGCTCATAGGTGCTGAGCGTGGTGCGTGGAATGAGGTCGTGGGAAACAGAGGCTCTTGGTACTTTAATAACCTGCCTCCTCCTTGCCTTTCCCCAAAGCCTGGCCAGGCCAGTGGGCATTTTCATGGCTTCCCCAATCTGTTCAAACCCTTGAATTTCGTGCCACCTGGGGACCAATGGGTCCTTGTCCAAGGCCCCTAGAGGCAGCTGGAGCCCTAAGTCCATCTTATGCCCACTCTTTTGGACCCATGCCTGCTTGGGTGTGGGATCCCTTTGGGCATCATCTCTGAGAAGATGGTGGCATGGGTCCAGGCAGCACCCCCCATAGGTCCCCCAGGAGCCCGGGAGAGCGGTGAGGATGGGAGGTGGGCAGGAGGCAGAGAGGGTCCTGAACACAGGGTCTGGCCCCCTTTCCTCCTGGAACAGAGCAGCCCTGAGGGCTGAGCCTAAGAAGAAACGTGATCCATTTTAATGCTTTGAGGACTGTCTGGAAAAAAAAAAGTAGACGGGAGGAACCCTCCCTGATGACTCCCCATTCACCCTCTAGTTAATTTATTTGAAGTTTTAATCTAATTATTAACTATTTTAAAGGCTAAGAGGCTTTCTCCGGCAGCAGCACCAACAATGTCAGCTCCTCTCGGGGACAGGCCCCTTCCAAGGCCCCGAGAGGCCATAATGAGACCGGGAGGGAGAGAAAGGGAGAGGGGAGAGGCGGGGGGTGGCGAGAGGGGCTTAAGGTTCATTATTGGGCAGACTTACATTTAATAGCAATTTACAACCAAGTTATAAAACCCCTGGAAATGGGGGTTAAGAATGGCGAGGCTGACAGCGCCTGAGCGAAGCCCTTCCAAGCGGCGCCCGGCTAATAAAGACTGGAAAGCCGCTATTGAGGCCTGATTGGCACCCGATCGCTGGCTACATGGTAATGAGCTGGGCAGATGGGTGGGGGATTAGCCGCCAACTTTGAACAGCTTTTCTTTGTCACTGTTACAGCTCTCTTGTTAGGCCTCTAATACATTTATTGCTCATTTCACACCGCTCGAGAAAATGCCCCCTTGCTATTCAAAGTCAACCCCGAACCCACCCACTGCCCCCCCTCCCGCCACCCCCTTGACTGGGCCCTTCCCTCCCCGAGCGGCCACCTCCCTCCTGCCCTCCTGCCACCCCAGACCCGACTTCTCAGAATTCATGGGCGCCTCCAGCCCTTCGCCCGCCAGAGCGGGCATCATTCCACCCCCATCAGTCAGACGGCTGCATGTGGGTCTGGGGTGCAGGACTGGGGCACAGGGGTCCGCCTGACAGACGTGGCAGGGGGCTGTGTGTGCATGTCTGCATGTGTGTATGTGCATGTGTGTGTGTGTGTGAGTGTGTGTGTGAGCTCAGCCGCACCTCGGCCAGGCGGCCCCCCGGTAACTGGTGGGACAGAAGGTACTTCTGCGTAAGACAATGGTGGAGCGTGAAATTCAATTAGTTCGGGGCCTGGTTCCAATTTCACAGCCCCTAAATGCAAAAGGGGCACAGAGAATGGGAAGGGTGGGGGAGAGCGTTTTTATTGCATTTTCCCTTTCATTCTGGGGGGCTTTCTCGCCCCTTCTCTCTCCCCAGCAGGCCTCAACCTGCACAGGGCTTTTCAAGGAGTCATTTGGAGTCCATATCTGTCACATCCATTTAAGGCGTTGCGGGTGGAGGGAGAGGGCGGGGGAGAGGCGCAGGCTTCTCCGCCAAGCTCAGGCCGCAGGCCCACCGCCCTCTCCTCCTGCCCTAGGGGTCCCTGTGAAGGTGACCAACGTCAAGGATGGCACCACGCACAGCACGTCCTTGGAGCTCTTCATGTACCTGAACGAAGTCGCGTGAGTGCCGGCAGCCGTGCCCAGCCTCCAGGGAAACTGTTGTCTCGGGCAGGCACCAGCTGGGCCCATCACGGCTGATGGTCCCAGCCTGAGGTTTAGGGGCCGAGGAGGAGAGGCCTGTGTCCTGCAGTCAGCCTTGGTACTGCCCCATAAGCGCGAGGTTCTTTGGTTTAGTGGGAGAGTCCTGATGGCCCTCAGCCTTGGATGGTAAATGACTCCAGGGGGTCCACTGCCCCGTAGGGATGGTCCAGCTGGAGCTTCCAAGCTCTGCTGGATCTGAGACCAGGAGAGAAGGAAAGGTGAGCAGTGTTTAGGGCTGGGGGCACACGAGGCCCAGGACAGAGATGACGGAAGTTGCAAATTGAACTCACTGTGTAACTCAGGTGATCCCGTCCCTCTCGGGCCTGAGTTTCCCCATCTGTACAATGGGTGGTAGGACCGGTGGCCTGGCTTAGATGTCCTCTGAGTCTTGGATCCTGAGATGGGGACTGACGCCCTGCCTGTGGTCTCCCCACAGGGGCAAGCATGGCGTGGGCCGCATCGACATCGTGGAGAACCGCTTCATTGGAATGAAGTCCCGAGGTGAGTCTGTCGGCCTCCCTGGAGGCCGAGCCTCAGCTCCCAGAAGCCACTGAGCCCCTGTCACATCGCTATTACCAGGGCAAGTCTTTTCACCCTGCCAGACTCAGTTTCCCTCTTGTGACATGGTGATGAGGGGCCCTTTGCCTATGACGTCCGAGGCATTATGAGAAGAGCTGTCCTGGGAGCAGGGAGAGCCTAGGGGTCAGGGGGAGGCTCAGAGGAGAGAGGAGTCCAGGACCAGGTCTGGAGGTCAGGCCCTCCTGTGCCCTGGGCAGGTCGGCCAGGCTTAGAGGCAGACCATGTAGGGCCAATTTTGTGGTCATTAAAAGCTGCATGGAGGAGGCCAGCTGGCTGGCAGGACGGGAATCCTGCCAGGAGTGGGCGCTGTGAGCCAGCCGGGGCCCTGAGGGCCTGTCCCAGGGTCTGGCATGGTGTGGAGGAGTGGGGGCTTTCTCCAAGGATGGGCAGGACTCCGCCTTGGTGCTGAGCGGCTGCCACCTTGGCTAAGCTGCCCGGCCCCTATCAACCTCTGGCTGGGCCGGGAGGGAGGAGAGGCTGGACCCCAAGCAGGCACTTCCGTCCCCTCAGGGTTCCCTATCGGTTGCTCATCAGGTCATCCTGACCTCCCCCTCCCCCTGTAGAGGAGGAGCTTTCATGCCCCCCTGGGATAAAGCAACGCCAAGTGCTTTGGGACTCCAAGCGGGAGGAGCAGGTTTTCAGCAGTTGGAGCCCCGAAGTCAGGCACTCGAATTTTCAAGTACCAGTGAGTGGTGCACTGAGGCCTTCTGTGTGGACAGGTGTTCAACTCGCTTTACTTAGGGTCAATTTTAAAAGGTGACACAACCAGATAAAACCAAGCCAAGGTATCGTCATGGCCCTTTGTCCTTCAGGATGTTTTTACTAAGATTCTAAAATCCAAAGAGCGTTGACGGCCAGATTCCAGCGGCTAGAAAGGCCCTGGCCCGGGAGGCAGGGTGCCGGGGCTCTCGAGCCGGGCTCCCTCCCTGTGCCTTGCTGGGTGACCTTGGAATTGTTATCTCGGGGCCTCAGGTTCCCCAAGTGTAATGTGGCAGGCCTCGGGGTGGGAGCTGGATCATTCTGGCTGTGACCTGTTTGAGTTTCTCTCAAAAGGGGAGGAAGGGAGGGAAGGGGCCGCTTTGCCTCTTTCGTGTTTTTTTCCTCCTCGACACAGCTATTATCCTGAGGTACAACCTAATTGAAAGTCTCTCGGGAAGGCCTTGTGGAGAACAATATGGCTAATTAGCTGCTCCCTTTTCCCCTCACTTACCTTTGTGTCTTACCTATATTAACATCTGATGAAATGTCCCTTTGTCTCAGTCTGCCCTTGGGAGCCAGCACAAAGCACATTATCCAAGGCAGACCCTGGAGAGAGCGTGGGGGGCCAGAGACCAGCACCCTCATTTTACAGTCAGGGAAACCAAGGCTCAAAGTCACAGGCACGTTAGTGGCAGGACCAGGACTGATGTCCAGACGCAGAGAGGCAAGGAGTGGACGCCACAAGTCACTCCATGAAACAGCACCCTGATGGGAGCGGGGAACCAAGCCAACCTGAACAGAAGGAAGTAGTGATAAAGGCGTGGCCTGGGCTACTCCAAAGAGACACCCTGGAAGAGGTGGCAGGAGAATAGGCTTCAGCTGGTAGAATGTGGAATAGAGTGGAGCCTTCCAGCAGGAGTGATAGAGGAAGTTGGAGGAGCCCCACGTGGCCAGTTGGGTGGTGGCTTGGGTCCGACGCTGGCTGAGCCCCTGCAGACCTGGTGGAGGAGGATTGGTGTCAGGATCCAGGCCTGGGGACCAGACTTGATTCCCCATCTTGGCTCCATCACCATTGGGAAAGCAACGTGGCCTCTCTGAGCCTCAAGTTCTTCATCTGTGAAATGGGTTGTTGTGCAGATCCAATACAGAGAGCTCTTGACCCATAGTAGGCACTGTGCCTGGACAATAGGCTGGGGCATCATCACCATGGAAGGGCGGAGCCATGAGATTAGCAGTCAGGTCTGACTCCCTTGGCTTCTTGCTGCCCCCCTGAGGAAGAGATTCCTGGAACGCAGCCCACACTTCGCCCAGGTACGGTGTGTGTTACCTGCGAGGGGGCTGTCCCTAAACACATAGAATTTAGCCTGGGAGTTGAACAGTCTTTGGGGAAGACAACCTGGATTCTCACTCTCAAGAACTTGCGGTATGACCTTAGGCAAGTCGCTGTCCCCGTCTGCGACCCCCACCGACAAAGGTGGGCCCCCCCAGTGATTGGGACGTCTTCCTCTGCATGCTGCCTATTTCCTGGTCTGGGTTGGGGGGTGAGAGAAGAGAGTTGTTTCATAATTTCAGGGTGAGGTCTTGCTTCTACTTCTCCATGTCCAATAATTCACTGTGAGAAAGAAAGGGGTGGGGGACAATAAGTGAGGGCATTGTGGATTTGCCCATGAGGTTTTTATTAGGTCTACGGTAATGGGAGAAGCTGTTAATTGTCAATTATATTGAGGGCAGAACAGGAAGACGCTATTGTTCGTACCTTCGTGTACGGGGGAAATGTCATTTGTATTGATTTTACAAAGCTCGTAATTGAAATTCGTTAAGGGTTTGGGTTTTTTCGGGGGGGGGGGTTGGGATGGATGGGTAGGAAGTTGGGCGGTGCTAGTGCCCTGGGTCTGGGGTGGCCAGGTCGGCAGCGCTCAGGGCCTTGAGGTCAGCAGGCTGGGGGCCCGGGAAGCTGCAGATGGAGTGGCTTTCGCTGTATTGTGGCTGTTCACATCGTCATTATCACATTATCTTTTTAACTCTGGAGGGGGGCTAATTAAGTGAAGTAAATGAAATCAGTGGGGAGGAGAAGGGGGGGCGAGGCAGGCAGGAGGGAAGCAGGGAAGGAGCCTGTGCCTGCCCTTCCCTCACCTCTCCAGCCGGTTCCTCTGTTCCCAGCCCTGCCCTGGGGTCTCACCTCCACCCACTCCTCATCGCCTGCTTCCTCTTCTGCCCTCTACTCCTCCCTCCCACTCTCTGCCCTCTTTGCTCCACCCTTCCCACCTCTCACCCATTCCCCCCTCCTCTCTCACTTCCTCCTTACTGCTCCTCTTCTTGGCCAAGGAGCAAGGGGTTGCCGCCCACCTGTCCAGGCCTCCCAGAGGTTCTGCTCAGGTGGAACGTTCCAGAGCGGAGGGAGACCTGTGAAGCAAAGGCATTCTCACTCCCAGAGGCCTGGGATGGGCAGCCTCAGAGGCCCACCCTGATTCCCAGGTGGGGCCTGCGGGCCGCCAGGGCATAGAGGATGGCTCGAGTCCCACCAGGACCTGCCTCCCCATCACCATGGCAACCGCCTCTATCCTTGGCCCTGGTACCTAAGAGGGGAGCCTTTGGGCTCCAGCCAACCTCCTTCCCCCGGCCTTTCCAAATCCCTCCCTCTGGATACTGCTTTCCCACAGGACCAGAAACTAGTCCAGGTGCCCTAACCCCCACTCCCACCCCCACACCCCAGCTGAGTTGGCGGATCCCGCTCAATTCTGCCAAATTGCTCAATCTGGGCTAACCTGGCAGCCTTGGGAGCAGATGAGAAGAATTTAAGCGGCAGCAGCTGTTCTGGTCCCCACCTCTTCCTCCTTGGTCCACTCTCCCCCACCCCCGGCCGCCCCCCAGCTCCTCGCCCTTCTTCCCCTCCCGCTCCTTGGCAGTAATTATGGTGTGATTGAAGCTGCTCCACAGAGAACCGCTGACACCTCTGTCTTTTTCCTGTAAACACGGGGAGATGAAAATAGACACTTGAATCCGCTGTGCGTGTCACTCCGAAGATGTCTGTTGTCTCTTCCACAGCGACACGGAGACTCAGCTGTCATTTCCTCCTTCTCTTTGCGCAGTGGTTTGTATGCCGACTGTCAAAAGCCCCAAATCCATAGTCTTTTAGCATCAGGTTTCTGTCACTGGTTTTTTTTAAGTCATTTTTTTTTCCCCAGAAGAAATACACAGAAATCATCTGTATCCCCTCCCCCTGTGGAGAGGAGAGGGAAGATCTTTAAGATGCACACACGCACACACACACGCACACACACCTGAAAACAAGCTTTTTCATCAGTCACAATTAACTTTAACACCTTCTAAGAAAAAGAACAGGAATATTAATTGTGCTGGTGATAATATTAATTTCATGGCTGTGGCTTTTTTGTGGCCTGTGATTCTTCCTGTGTCTTCCTTGGAGGGTTGACAGCCATGAGGCTGGTTCCTAGGGCTCAGGAACGGGTGGCTCTGCCCTCCAGAAACTCTCTGCTCTTATACTGGGGAGCAGATATGATGGGGCAATGGCAGGGGGTCCCCGGGGCAAGTCAGGGCTCTTCCTTGAGCTGAGCTGCATATTCTCCATGAAGGTGTAAGTTGCAAGGGACTTCTGGTCTACAGACCAGCCCTGCAAATACAGCGTGGACCCCGCCCCACGGCTGGCCAGCTGAGGACAGAAAAGCAGAGAGGCAGCCAGGTTCCCCAGGAGCTGAAAATGAAGAGGGCTGCCGCTGTTGGCCGGCTGTCACGGGTGTGTATGCAGTGTAAGGATGGGCTTTGAATGCTTCTGGGGTTTTCTAAAGTGTGGCAAAAATAATGAACAGAAGGAATTAGAAGGCCCACTTCCAATCCAGTAAGTATGGGGTTCCTAGTTTACACCAGGATGAAAGGACAAACAGGGCTTTGTCGTTGTCTTGCTGTCACTGGCTCTTGGTGGTAAAGTTTCTAGGATAATTGAAAACCTGCCTTCACATCGGGGCTCTTTCTGCCATTTGGGAGGCAGATATCGCCAAACGTTCTGCACACCTTTATCTTTATAAACAGACTGCTGAACCCTCAGGCCGTTCTTGGTGGCCTGGGGCCATTGGGAGCCACTTGTTTGTGGCATCATAATGTCCTCCACAAGGAGTGGCCCCAAATCTTGTGCTGAGATCTTGTCTGCTTTTCACGGGTTTTCTGTGTCCCCCTCTGCCACCTCCGGTCCCTGCTCTCATGCTGTCATTTTCTCAGCCGCCCACCCGACTCCTACTCCATCAGCCTCTCTGAGCTCTTTCTGGGTTGCGTCTCCGAGCCCCTTTGCAGATGTGGATGACCGAGCCTGTTTGCACTGTATTTACAGGAGTAATGCTGAGACCTAGTGGGGGTCTGAGGAACCCCTGAGGGAGTCGAGGGCTTGGACCTTGGTGCATAAACCTGGGGGTGTTGGTTTTTTCCTGCTGGGGAGGCATTTACCGCCACCACTGATTCAGGACAGCAGAGATGGCTCGAGAGCTGCAGCCACGTGGGTGAAATGGGATGGGCACGTTGTAATCATATGAGTGCCTGGTCTCCTTGACATGCACGTGCCCCGAGACCAGGCTATCAGGGGTTTGCGGATGAGGGACTCACACCTCCCCCAAGAGGCTCTTTTTGGCTCCAGAGCACCTTGGAGCCTTGGGAACAGCTCAGGGTCTTCCTTGGCCACAGCATCTCAGACTTGGGTGTCCCTTTCACACCTGGTGAGCCCTGGATGACTTTGCAAAAGGCCCTGAGATGCAACCTGGAACAGAGATGGAAAGGCTGGATGCAGGTCCTGGTTTCCCTGGGCAAGTCATGTCCCTCCCCGGGGCTCAGTCTTCCCATCTGTGAAACTGGTATATTGGCCCAGCTCTACCTTTTAAATACTGTGTGGTGGAGCCCAGGGTTTGCGGGGGGGGGGGGCTCCGCTCCACCCAGCAGGGTCTAGTTATCAATCGTACATGCTAAGCTTCTGCCTAAGACGGTTTGAATAACAAATCTGCAGCTAAGTTAGGCGAACACCACACTGGGGCCGTCCTCAAAGGCTTTTCTCTAGGGCCGTGACACTTCTGTGATTTCCGGACTTAAAGATGTCTCAGAAGAGGAAATTTCTGGCTACTCACATCAGACACAGCCTTGCCTGTGTCCCCTTTGGACTTTGAAGTTGAAACAATCTCCTTTCTGGTTTGGGTTTTTTCTTTTTTTTAAGCATTTTTTTTTTAATTGTAGTGAAATAGAAAACAAAGCTTACCATTTTAACTGTTTGAAGTGTGCAGTTTAGTGGCACTAATTATAACATTCACGTTGCTGGACATCGACCACCACCACCACTACCACCGTCTCCAGAACTTTTTCATCTTCCCAAAGTGATTACACACTCACTCCCCGCTCCCCACCCCCACCCCCGCCCCGGCACCCAGCATTCTACTTTGTTTCTGTGAGTGGGACTCCTCTAGGGACCTCACGTAAGCAGGATCACACAGTGCTTGTCTCTTGGTGGCTGGTTTGCCTCCCTGTGCACCATGTCCTCGGGGTTCATCCGTGGTGCCACAGGACTTCCTTTTTAAGGCTGAATATTTAATTGTATGTAAACATCCCATTTTGTTTATCTGCTCATCTGTTGGTGGACATTCTGGTGGCTTCCACCTTTTGACTATGTGAACAGCGCTGCCGTACACAGGTGTGTACATCCTTTCTATGGAAAGATGATGGTGGTCAATTTTGAGAGTCACTGAAAACTTGCCCCTTTAAGGCTGTAAAGTTATGTGGTGGGAAGAAAGGGACCTTCTGGGGTGGCCTTTGTGGGGATAGGGCGGTCATTACCCCTCTATCAGCCCAGCAGACGCAGGGCGGGTTTGTCCAAGGTACTCACCCGATCTTCATTCACGGGGCCACGCTGCTGGGAAATGGGAGCCTGGCCTTGTGCGCATTGTGCGTAATCCTGCTCCTTGGGGACCCACTGCCCTCAAATCTAGGGTGGCGCTACTAATCAGACCTTCCTCCCGGGACCTTGCTCAGCTCAGGGCCAGGTGCCCCCTCATCACCTGGAGACCACCTGGTCCAAGCAGGTTGTCTGGCAAATGGAGGACCTGGACCTGAGGTGATGGGGAGAAGACTTAGCAGGACCGCCTTCCCACCACTGTCTGGGTTTGGCCGCATCACCAACCAGCCCAAAGTGCTGGTCAGGAACGCGGGGGCCTAGACTCAGTTCCCAGCTCCACCTCAGCCGCGTCCCTTCTCTGGGGCTCAGTTTCCCCATCTGTAGAGTGGGATCAGCACAGGTCAGGGTTTCTCTGCAGAGACGTGGCTGCAGGGGAGCCGCCGGCTGAAGGCGGCACGTGTGCGCACATGTGGACACATGTGCGCTCACGTGTGCCCAGCCGTCCCCTCCCCGGGCTCCCTGGTGGAAGGTGGGAAGGGACACTTGGGGCCCTGGGCTCCACCATTGTCGGTTTAATTACAGGTTTTCAGCTGCAGGCCGGTGGGCACGAGTCGGGAAGGAGAGGGGAGCGGCTCTGAAACCCTGTCATTTTCCAGCGTCTGAGGGCCTCTTCAAAGGGGGGCATCTAGACATTTTCTCCGCAAGCCGCAGAGTGGACTGTCGTGGCCCCAGCGTGAACATAATGACAGACGCATTTTGCAGCAAGCTGGGCGTGAATGGGTCCGACCGGCTGTCTCCTGTCAGACGAGTCATTATTATTTTTTTTTTTTTTGTCATTCGCTGACAGTTTGGGTTTCATGTGTTTCTCTCTTTTTTCTTCTTTTCCCCCTGCCTGGAAAAATGGCTAGGTATCTACGAGACCCCAGCGGGGACGATCCTTTACCACGCTCATTTAGACATCGAGGCCTTCACCATGGATCGGGAAGTACGCAAAATCAAACAAGGCCTGGGCTTGAAATTCGCCGAGCTGGTATACACGGGTGCGTAGACCCTGCAGCCGCTCCCCTCCCCTCCCCCACCCAGGGGACCCCTCCTCCAGTCCCACCTTGCCCACTGCACCCTGCGCCCGGAAGATGCAGGTTGAAGGGGGTGGAGAAAGGGCAGGGGACAAGGGAGTGAGAGGGGATGCTGGGACCTGCCTTGTTCACAGGGTGTCGAGGGAAATGTGCCAGTCCCCTAGGATGTCTCGCTGCCTCTGCTACCTGCGAGCTGCATGACTCCAGCAGGCCAGGGAAGCAGCTCCTGTCATCCCTGAGGCTGCCAAGTCTTATCCAGCACATGCCAGGTGCCAGGCTGTTGTGGGGACACGAGCCATCCTAGGGGCCTCCCAGTGTTTGTAAGAGAGCTGCGGCCAGCCCCTTTTACAGATGAGGAAACTGAGGCTCAGTCTGAAAGGAGCTTATGTAAAGTGACGCAACCGGAAGTGGCCTGGCTGCACTTGACCCCAGGTCAGCCTGTCTCCAGGCAGAACCTGAAGCCACTACCTGAACTGCCTCAAGCAAGGGAAAGCCCACCTTGACCGAGAACTGAGCCCCAGGCCTGGGCATTGCCTGGGCCGGAGCCCCGCTGGGAAACCACTGGGATGGCCGCGTGCCCAGCCCATGCACGCAGTGTGGGTCGGTCTCCACTCGCCAGATGGGGAGACTGAGTTTCCGTGCCCTACCTGTTGTCGCGGAGTTAAAATCCAGGCCTCCCGACTCCAAATCCAGCCCTCGCATTATAATAGGGGTGACCAATCCCACCTGTCAACTATTTTTGTTCAACCCATGACTAGTTTGTTCAGTTAAGACTAGTTTTTACATTTTTAAATTACTGGAGAATTTTTTTAAAAAAACAATACTATCTCATGGCATATGGAAATTATAGGAAATTCAAATCTCAGTGTCCCTAAGTCGTTCTGCGGACCCAGTCTGGCTCACCCATGATACGCTGTCTGGCTACCTTGGCGCTACGGTGGCAGAGCGGAGTGGTTTGGCGAGAAGCCACGTGGCTCTGCAGAGACCAAAATCGTCACTCTCTGGCCCTTTCCAGAAAGGGCTGACCCTGCTCTGTAACATTCAGGTTTCCTAATTTGAGAAATCACATCCCAGGGTCCCCTCTGAGCTGTTGTGGGGACAGGCTAGTCTTCCCACCCACAGGGGCCCGGATGTCAGGGGGGCCCCAGGAAAGTTAATAGTAATAGTAACGGCCTGGGACGAACCGCCACTGCCCTCGCCTCTTCCCCTCGCCACCCTCTCCGAGGTGCTGTTTTCTCTGAAACCTCCTAATCGCTGTAACTCATCTTGGGATTTCAAGGGGACTTGGTGGTTATTGGTTGGCATTATTTTCTCCCTCCCATTGTTCCCAGCAGCTCTGAAGCCCAGTCCCCTCTCCCCAGGTACAGACAGGTGTTTAAATACCATTGTCTCCTGCGGGCTCCCTCGCTCAGCAGGGTGGCCACACTGAAAGGTGGATTTTGGTTACAAAGTGGCAGAGTCATTAAGACGTGGCAGGCTGCGATGAGGGGAGAGCACCTGGCCCGGGGCTACTCCTGCTCCGGGGGCCACCAGCCTCCCTCCCACACCAGGATGGCTGCCATGTCTCTCGCTGCCCAGCCTTGAGCTGGGCACTGACGAGTATTACCTGATCTTGGCTGCACAGAGGTGAGATAGAGACACTTGTCCAAGGTTTCACAGCTGCTGAGCGGAAGCTTTGAGTCCAGGATTCTGGCTTCAGAGGCCAAGTTCTTGGCCACTCCAGTAGATCCCAATGGGGCAGGAAGGTGATCGAGGGACACAGTGGCGTGTACAGGGGAGCCCAGGCGCCTGGGACACAGCTTGCTCCCTGGCTGCGGGGCTGGTACCTCTGCACCAGACTGTCTGGGTTGAGTCCTTGCTGTCACGCATCCAGCCCTCTGCATCCCCAAATGAGTTACAGTGATTAGGTCTAAAAGGGAATAAAATCTCGGAGTGGAGGCTCCTCCCAGGGACTTGTTATTAATATTAACTTCACCCAGATGCCTCTGACGTCCATAGATGCCCCCAGAGATGTCAGGGTGGGCCTCAGGCAGCAGCCTGAACCCCCAGCAGCTCACGAGGGCTGTTTGATGTGACTTCCCACATTCGGGGTGCATAGATGTTCTGGAGCAGCGTTAACCTGAGCAAGTTACTGAACCTCCCTGTCCCTCAGCTTCCTCAGCTGAGGAGTGGGGGTGATTCTGCCCATCTCATAGTGAGGACGAAATGCATGGATATTTGCAAAGCCTCTAGTGGCTGGCATGGTCTCCAAGTGTGGATGCAGGAAACTGGGGCCTTGCCTCTCTCTGGGTTTATGACCTTGAGTAGGTCTGTCTCCTCCCTGAGCCTCAGTTTCCCCTCCTGTGAAATAAAGGGCACCAGGCCAGGTCCCTTCTCCGTCCTTTCCAGCTTCCCAGCTACAGAGCCATGACTCTGCTGTGGTATTCAACTTCCTCGAAGTCTCAGGGCCTTGGAAGACTGAGGCCTGGGGAAGCCTTTCTGCCTCAGACCCACTCCTAGATGCCCTGGCTCCTGTGACCGCTGGCCACCTCCCCCTCCTCTCACCCCATCCCCAGATTTCCTGACCTGCCTGTACGGGGTTCATACAGGCCGCCTCCCTCCAGGAGCAGACACTGGCCCCTCCCAACAAGAGTCGTCCTGGCAGGACCCCAGCCTCAGGACTCATCTCATTTAAGGGTGTAGCCCACCTCTCCCCTCACCTCAGTTGCTTCAGCAGTAAAGTGGGTCTAAAGCACAAAGAGTTGTCGTCCCAATTGGTAGAGAGTCCGGCCCAGCCCCAGGCCCCACCCACAGGGCGTCCCCCAGCCTGGGACATACAGGGCCTCCCCAGTGCAGCACCCCAGGCTCAGCATCCCCTCCCCAGGCTGGGTCTGCTGGGAAGAGAAATCTGAGCACAAGGCCCCGTGGGGAGGGGGGCAATAAAGCCCAGGCCAGGTGCACCCACAGGGGTCTCTGCCCCCCTATCTCTGGCTCCATCTCCCGCCTGTCTCCCAGCCTGGATCCTAATGGTCTAATTATCCTAACTTAGAAAGATGGCTGAGCCACTGGGGCATGGCGGGGGGTGGCCATCCGTGTCCCCTCCCACCGGGGTCTGGGCTAGAGTCAGGAGCCCTCAGGGTCTCGCTGTGTGGCTTTGGAAAGGCTCTTTCCCTCTCTGGGTGTCTGTCTCCCTGTACACAGGGAGGGCTGGCAGAGGCCATGTTCAGATCTCAAATGCAAAATGCTCACTGAATCCTCACAACCCCCTGGAAGGTGGTTAGTGTCATCTCACCGAGCAAAGGACACTGAGGCACAGAGATTAGGTTGCTTGTGAAGGCGGAGCTGATGTGAACTCAAATAGCAGGGCCCCACAGACTGAGGACCTAGCCCATTCTCCCCCTGCCCCATCCTCCCCGACGTCTATGAGCCACCGGACCCCAGCGCCGAGAGGGCCTGCTCCCCTTTCCCACGGAGAGCCTCAGCAGGTGCCCCTGGAGGCCCGGGCCTCCAACAATAGCCGCAGACCCGCGGCTGACCCGGCCCTTTATCAGGGCAGGAGATCGCGCACCATCTGGCCCCACAGCTGCCCAGGTGGGCTCACCTTCCCAGCTCCGTTTCAGAGAAACCCTACCCCTCACGCTGTCCCTCCCCCAACCCTGGCCACAGCCGCCTGCCCTCAGCAGAGAATGAGAGGAGCCACTGTCCAGACCCCGAGCCGACCGGGGGACTGAGTGCATGGCCCTCCCCAACCCAAGGGATCTAGGGGACAGATGTGAGTGACAGGGGAGGTAGAACATTTCTCAGGCGCCTCGGGGATGGTGCAGATGCAGATGGGAGAGCGCCAAGATGATCATATGAAGCAGAGTTGTTATAACTTAGGCCAGCTGAGGTCAGGTCCCCCACTTCGGCCTGTGTGATCTTGGAGAAGTCTCTCAAATTCCCGGAGCCTCACTTCCTCATGCAGAAAAGAGAGAGGCTGGGGAATAGGGAACAGCTCAGTGGTAGAGCACATACTTAGCATGCATGAGGTCCTGGGTTCAATCCCCAGTACCTCCATTAAAAAATAAATTGAAAAATAAAATAAGAAAAAAATAAAAGAAGAGAAAGAGGCCAAGAGAGCTTTTTGTCCTGGGACTGTTTGTGAGGATTCAAAGAGTTAGTCCAGGTGAAGAGAACTTAGCCTGGTGCCTGTGCTTCACATGCAGAAATATCTGCATATGAAAATATTAGCATTATTTTAGGGGGGAGGGATTAGCTCAAGTGATAGAGCGCATGCTTAGCAAACAGAAGGTCCTGGGTTCAATCCCCAGTACCTCCTCCAAAAGTAAATAAACCTAATTACCTCCCCTCTCTGCCAAAATAAAATCATTAAACAATATAATAATAAATAAATAAAGTATTTTTCGAAAAAGAAAATATGAGCAGTATTTTAAAGGTGAGTCACTGATTTCCAAGGAGCCTGCCCATCTTGAGGTGTGGGGCTCTTCCCAGCTCTTGACCAGTGAGCCCAGGGCCCCCATGCACTGTAAGCCCGCTAGCCCTGGACTCAATAGATGGGGAAACAGAGGCACAGAGAAGTGAAGACCATACACATGGTCTTGCTGGGCACCCACATCTCAGCCCTGGTGACCTATGCCTGAGTCTTACTTGAGGTCTCCTGCCCAGCTGTCTGCTGCCCTGATAAGACTGAGCCCCATGGGGCCAAAGGATGGGGTCCCTCCACCACTGTGTCCCCAGCACCTTGCCCTTGGCACTCCCTGAATGTCTGTGGTATGAAGCAGTGGGTTAGACCCTCGTGACCTTTGGGGTTGACTGCATTGCAGTCTTGCGCAGGCACGTCTCCACCCACAGGAGTCCAGCAAGGTTACAGGACAGGAGCTGGCGGGACTGATCCTTAACACAGTCATTTACAAGAGCACATGGTGCCAGAACTTCACAGTGAATGAGGCAGATGTGGGACGGCCCTCCCAAGCTCACGTCTGCCATGATGGGGTGAGGTGCAATGTGCCCAAGTCCTCCCTGTGTCCTGGCCCAAGGCCGTCAGCACAGTGGGCACCCTGGCTCCCTAGCACCCTCTCTTTTTCCTCCCCGCAGGTTTCTGGCACAGCCCTGAGTGTGAGTTTGTCCGCCACTGCATCGCCAAGTCCCAGGAGCGTGTGGAAGGGAAAGTGCAGGTGTCTGTCTTCAAGGGCCAGGTGTACATCCTCGGCCGGGAGTCCCCACTGTCCCTCTACAATGAGGAGCTGGTGAGGTAGGCACCCCCACACCTGCCCCAGCTGGGCACAGACCCTCAGTCCAACATCTTCTCTGACTGGCTTTCTCAACAAAGATGTGCCTGAGGACATGCAGGGCGCAGGGGAGACAGTCCTGAAGAGTACCTGCCTCTGCCCTCGTGGAACTTACAGGCTGGATGGGAGCAAGGCCCCAGTCAAAGGGCCGAGCGTAGGGTGAGGAAAGGTGGTGTTGGGCCGTGTGGAGGTACTGGATACTCTGGCTGGGTATAATAACCGGCATGTGGAGAAGCTTCCCCTCGGAAGTCATCTTTGAGCTGATCTCCAAAAGAAAAAAGTGAGCCAGGTAGAGAGGGGACAGGAGAGTTTCCAGAGAGACTACGTGCTGTGTAGAGATTCTGAGCCTTGGAGGAACCCAGAGCGCCACAGGCACTACAAGAACACTGGAGTGTGAGGGCTTTGGAGCCCGATCCTAAAGGGACCGGTGGTTTTTGAGGGGCCTTTCCTGCTGCTCTGGAGAACAGATTTGAGCGAGGTGGGAGCTGGCAGGGGTGGAAACCAGGGCTCCTGTGGGACGTGCTGGTGGCTTGGACCAGGTTGATGGTTCTGGGACTAGAGAGAAGCAGACGGATTTGACAGGTATTTAGGAGGTGGAATCGAATGAGCTTGGGTGTCGAGGGAGATGGAAGAGTGCAGAATCACCCTGGGTTTTGTGGCAAGAGATGCTAAGTACACTTTGGTGGCAATCACTAAGTTGAGGGAATGGGAGAAAAAATTGTGCATTTGGATTTGGACATCTTGAGGATGAGTTTTCTTTGAGATCAGCCAGGAGAACCATAGTCAGCTGCTGGACACACGGGCCTAGAGTGGAGGAGAAATGTGCGTTGAGGGCATTGGACAGTGAGTCCAAGAGGAGGCTGCCGAGGGGAGCATCAGAGTGGGACGGGACCAGCAGGCCAGGCCGAGGGTGCCGAGAAGGACGCGGGAGCGGTGGGGAGCTCTGGCAGGCTGGGTCAAGGGCAGCGGCGGCCTATTAGGTGCTCCTGTGTCTGCATCATGACCGAGAAAGTGGCCTTGACCGAGAAGCGAGGCATTCCCTTTGGAGGTCACCTGGCCAAACAAGAGGTGGGGACAGGTAGCCCTACCTGACTCAAGTCCCAGGCCCAGCCTAGCTCAGGCCGCGGCCAGCTCGCCCCTTCCGGAAGCCAGTCGGCGATTAAAGTACGAGTTTTGTTTGGCAGTCAATATTATTTTTTTTTCTCTCTCTTCTCTTTGCCGTGTTGCATTTCTCTCCCCCCTTCAATCTTTCTAAACACTTTATAAGCCATAAATATAACCGAATCAGTTTAGATCAGTCGGGGTAAATGTCAAATTATCTTCTCTCTTTCTCTCTCTGGCTCTTTCTTCCCTCCCCCTCCAAATCCACAGCCCCTAATAATCTGTCCAACCCTTCATTAAGCCTTACAGTCTCACTCGGGGAGATTAAATGAATAAAGTAAAAAGGGAAAGGGGGAAAAAAGAGAGAAAAGCAGGAGCATTTATTCTCACTGTGTCTCCGACCATTTCCCCTTTCTTTCTGATTTCTACATCGCTGACTTGAAAGCCCTTGAGTGACAGCGTCACAGGGACCAGCGAGGAAGCCGCGAGAGGTAGCAGGACTGGAAATGCCGCGGCACAGTAGGTAGAAAGTAACGTAATTATAGAGCAGGTCAGAGCCACTCGAATGAGCAAAAATAAAAGCACAGAGGTTTTCTGTAGACCGTCAGGGGAGGTTAAAAAAAAAAAATCATTGTAAACTCTTTTTTCCACCGGCACCCCCTCCACCCCACCCAAACCACAGTTTTTAAAAGAGGTCTTCAGTTTTTGAGAAACACCTCTGGGAACTCTTCACCCATCTCCTGGGACAAGTTTGCCTCTGGATGTGGGCCTCTCTCTGCAGGGGCTGCTGGGGGAGGGCGGGGGTTTGAAGGGCCTGCTTGGGGGAAGAGGGTGGGAGAGTTTGTTTTGACTCTTGGGAGATGGAGGTGAAAAGACAGATGCACATGGGGGAGCAGGAAGGCGGTCCAAGCCCTGCTTTCTCCCTGGGCTGAGCGCAGGGCTCCTTCCAAAGGGGACGAGGCGATTCCGACAGTGGGAGTGAGGCCAGGTGTCCGAAGCCAGCTGCGTGGTTTGCGTGTGTATGTGGAGGGAGGGCTCATGTTAAGCTTCGTTTATCACCCCCGGCAAGGTCTGCACAAGCCATTCGAGGAAGCTGATGCTTTAGTGTGGGCCAGTTTTTCCCCTGCCCAAGCGGCAGCCCCTCGGAAGTCTGACGTCTTCTCCCCTTACAGGGAGCTTGCTAGTCGGTTCTCGGTGGCTTCAGCCACCTGAGCCCTGGAGGGGCCAGTGGAGGTGAAAAGGAGGGAGGGCAGGGAGCGTGGGAGTGCCATGTGCCAGCATCAAGGTCCCATGAAGGTCAGGGCCAGGGCGTGGCGGGGGAGGCGCCGAGACCCCATTTGTTGTTGTACAGAGTCCACAGTCCACAAAGAGCCAGTCAGAGGCACAGCCTCAGGGCCTCAGAAAACGGCAGGTCTCCTCTGCCCTCCCTGCCCCACTCTCACCTCCCTGAGGAAGGCTCCTGAGGGGACAGGCCATCTCCTTGTCATCGAGAACCCCAAGGCTGCTTTATCCTGAGGCTGGAGTTCTGCTGCTGCGAAGACAAGGGGCTGATTCAAGGCAGGACACAACAGTAGGTCCATGAGAAATGGGAGGGACCCCCTTCCCCAAGGGGCTCAGAGAGTGGCCTTGTGGAGTCAGATCTGAGACCACAGCACCCTGAACTTATCCTCAAAGAGCATATCACAGTCGTAATTATCAAAGGCAGATGGATGATTGATTGCTTCTGTCTGCACTGGTCACACCCCTCCCCACCCCCATGCGGGTGCCACTCTGGTCTTGTTCTTACTTCCTCAGCACCTGGCACAGCGCCTGGCAGATAGGAGGTGCTTAATAAATGCCTGGTATATGAGTGAGTGAATGAATGAGGTTGGTAATCGTGATGCTTACCGTGTGCCGGGTGCCAGCTACATCGCTGCACGTGGAGCCAGTGGTAATGCTGAGAGCCCCCGTTCACAAGTGAGAGACTACGGCTCAAAGAGCAGGGGCATTTGCCCTGAGCTCTGTGGTTGGGGGTGGAGCCAGGATGCTCACCCAGGTGGCTGGACCATGGTTGGAAAGGGTTCTGAAGGGCAGAGAAATGAGAACACCCAAGAGAGGGAGGCTGTCGAATCTAGTAATGGAAACTGTAGATTGGGAAAAAAATCTGTTTCATTGAGTATGGCAGGAGTTGACTGGGCACTTTTCGTGACCAGCTGGCATGGGGTGGGTGCCCAGGTTTGAGGAGGGATTGGACGAGGACGCACTCTGGGCAAACAAGGTAAAAGGCGACTTAGTGGGCAGATCTTGAATGCTGGGTCCTCCCTGCAGCTTGAGGAATGCTTTCATGCATATCGGAGGCTGTTTGGTGTGTAACCTCTGGCCTCCTAGGCCTTCAGGCCACTGGCCACATCAGCTGTCCCTGGGCACTCCTCGAGGACCCCCCAGAGCCTGAAGGCAGCGCTGGCTCCAACATGGGTCCTCGGGTCACAGACGCAGCGCTCTGGTTCGTAGGAGGATTTCACCAGGCTGGTACTGGCTGGGCCAGGACCCAACCCACCCATTTGCATAGCAGGGGTGCGGCTCCCTGCTCTCCAGCCCTGGCATGATGCCTGGCCCAGGGTAGGGCTCCCTGAATTGGAAGGAATGGAATGAAAAGCCAAAGAGCAGGGCGGGTTGGATCAACAGAGGGGAAACGCCTGGGTGTCTGAGAGGCTGAGGTCCCTCCAGTGCCAGGGCCAAGACCCGGGGGATGCTAACAAGCCTCTGCTCCCTCCTTGCAGCATGAACGTGCAGGGCGATTACGAGCCGATCGATGCCACTGGTTTCATCAACATCAACTCCCTCAGGTGAGCAGCTTTGGGCCCTGATGGGTCCTCGGACCCTCCAGGTGTGGGAAGCAGGCTCTGATGGGACCTCAGTGCTCTGACTACTAGCCTGCCCTAGAAAAGCCCCGCCTTCCTGTCCCTCCACCCGCAGACCCTCAGTGCCTGCTTTGGACCCAGCCTGCTCCCATCCTCTGGTCATAAACCCAGAGAGAGGCAAGGCCCTAGTTTCCTGCACCCACACTTGGAGACCATGCCAGCCACTATAGGCTTTGCAAATATCCATGCATTTCGTCCTCACTATAAGACGGGCAGAATCACCCCCACTCCTCAGCTGAGGAAGCTGAGGCACGGGGAGGTTAAGTAACTTGCTCAGGTTAACACTGCTCCAGGACATCTATGCACCCCGAATGTGGGAGGTCACATCAAACAGCCCCCCTGAGCTGTTGGAGCGACAGGCTGCTGCCTGAAGCACAGCCTTCTGACAGCCAAGAGCAACAGAAGGTCCTGGGCACTCGGGTTCCAGGTCTCTATATTCTGCTGTTTGCCTCTGACATGCACTCCCACCTTCTCCAGCCACAGGGACTCCAGTAGGAGCCCCTTTCCTGGGCAGGTTAGCAAGGGAAATGGCTGAGACGTAGAAAGGAGCCTCAGATGGTCACCCAGCCAGCGCCTGCCTTCATGTCGCCATACATGAGCTGCAGGTCTGCAGGTCTAACTGGAAACGTGGGTCTCCATGGCCCAGTGGGGTGACACACTTCTGAAGCCACTCAGACCTGGGTTCAAATCCTGGCTCTGCAGTTTGGTCTCAGGCCCCTTCCGAACCTCTGGAAATCACAGCGGGGATGTCAACCATACCTGCGTCACAGGTGCGGTGAAAGCTCGGTTATCAGTCCGCGGACATGAAGCACTCTGCCCGGACCCTGGCACACAGGATGGGCGCAGGGCCCAGCAGCAAGGGCTCCGTGGGGCCGAGTCCAGAAGGCCTGTCTGTCCAGCTCTGAGGGTTTCTTTTTTTAATTGAAGTATAGTCTATTTGCAATGTTGCGTTAGTCTCTAGTGTACAGCATAGCGACTCATACACACACACGCGCACACACATTCTTTTTCATTATAGGTTATTACAAGATATTGTACATAGTTCCCTGTGCTATACAGTGGGGCCTTGTTTATCCATTTCATATACAGTAATAGTATCTGCAAATTCCAAACTCCCAATTTATCCCTCTCCCCCTTCCCCCCATAACCAAAAGTTCATTTTCTTTGTCTATGAATCTGTTTCTGATAAAATAAGTTTCTTAAGATTCCACATGTAAGTGATATCGTATAGTTTTTGTCTTTGTCTGGCTTACTTCACTTAGCTTGATAATGTCTAGGTCAGCTCTGGGTTCTTAATCACCAACTTCCTTCTCATGGGGCTTGGGGTCAAGAAGAAAGCATGACTCTCCTATCTCTGATAACAGACCCATTTTCTCCCCGAGCCCGCCTCTTGTCCGGGGAGCCAAGACCAGGAAAGACATCGAATCCAGCCCAGCCGTCCTGGGCACTCTCCCCTCCTGACAGTCACCTCCACCTCCCCGCTTCTTCACCCTGTCTTGTATTTTATGACTCCATAAACCCTTTTAAATGGCTCCGAACACACCGGGTTTTCATAATGGCCTCTTCATTTCTCCCACTGCCAGTTAAACGCTTTGTCTTCAACAGTGGCAAGCAATGTTTTCCCCCTAAGATAAATTAATAACATTATCCTGATTGGGAGGCAGGAGGGGCCGGGTCAGGAGAGGGAAGGGAGGGAGGGAAAAAAAGGCAACTTCACACACATCTCAACAAACAGCTGCCCCCTGCACACACACACACACCCCCAAGCCCTCCCTGAATTAATTGAACTAAGTGCATGTTGTTATTGTTAATTTACATTTTTCTTTGTTTTGAATCTGGTTTACAGGCTGAAGGAATATCATCGCCTTCAGAGCAAGGTCACCGCCAAATAGACCCGCTGACAATGAGGAGCTGGGCCCCCTCCCTTTGCCTGTCTCCCAAGTACAGCTGCTAATTGTTGTGATAATTTGTAATTGTGACTTGTTCTCCAGGGCTGGCAGTGTAGTGGGGGTGCCAGGCCCTAGCTTTGTTCCCTGGTCCCCTGTAGCCTGCAGAAGTGGTCAGCAAACTGAAGGAGAGGGTGCGGCTACAGTGAGGAGCTATAAAATGACGATTTAAAAAAATGATACATTAAGTCTTGTTTCTTTATTTCTACACAGAGAGGGTGTGTGTGTGTAGTCAATCATGCTTTTCTTAGACCAACCTTTGTGTTTTCTGACTTAAGTGCTGCCGAAGGCCACCTTCCGCCATCCGCCAGAGAGCCTGTTTATCTGTAAGAATAGACCCCTCTCGCCAGCAAAAACCATGGAATCCAGAAGTGCCCATCTGCGTCAGACCCTAGACCAGCAGCCTGACATTTTGTTACCGACTGTGGCCCTGTGGCACGTGCCAGGGGAACCGAGGAGAGTTTCGGTGACATCCTTGGGGTCCCGCCCACAGCCCACAGTGAACTCCCGGGAATGGTGGCCACGGCTGACCACACGAGGCTTCCCCACCATGGCTGCGCGGCCCTAAGTAGCCTACATTAGGGAGGAGGAAGAACCCGAGCAAGAAGAGAAGCCTGAGCAGAGAGGAGAAAAAGAGCGGACAGAATCTGGTGAGGACTTTTGGGGGGGGGGAAGGGGGCTACTCCTGTCCTACAAGGCTCTCTATCCTTCCTCCACAAACTGCAGCCTAAAGCAGCCATGTTTGTACTTGACTCCACCCCTTTGGTCAGATCTGATTGGACCTTGGGTGGTCACCTGACTAGATCTGGGCCAATCAGAATCTCAGTCCCAGGGATTGGGCCCGGGGAAATGGCCAGAAGTGAGGACCTGGGAACTTAGGCCTGAGGGTGGTGCCCAGTGCGGGGACAAACAGAAAGGAAAAAGGAAGCAAGCAGGAAGTGATGGGAAGAGTGTCTCCGGTTTAGAATCCCAGTTCCCGTAACGTGTCATGGAAGCTGGTGGCATTTCTTAACCTGGATTCTCTAAGACGCTGTGGTGTTCTCGTAACCAGTTACCATTTAGAGTAATTAACCTGGTGAGAGATTTTCTGGTACTTGCAGCCAGAAGCACTGTTCTTGGGAAGACTTGGTTGCTGGTCGCTGTGGGTTCTGCCCTGGTTCTGATCTCCACTCCACTGCCCTTGTGAATGAGGGTTTCTTTTAAAAGTTTTGTCTTTTAAAACTTGTCTTCATCTTATTATAAAAGCTATCAGTGAATTACTCAATGAATATTAACTTTGTGCCAGACACTTTGCTATGCATTTTATTTACATTATCTCATTAAAATCTCCAAAACGACATGCTTTTATCTGCACTTGGCAGAGGAGGCAACTTACATATGGAGAAGTGGATTTGCCAATGTTCAGTCAGTTAGCAAGTGACAGAGCCAAGAACCAAACCCTGGCTTGGTTGACCCCCAGATCTTGTGTGTTTACGTCCTTAACCATCATCAGGCTGCATCTGAGTTTAAAAAAAAAATCTTTGAGAAATAACCATCACCCATCGTATCACCACCTGATTATACATGCTGCTTATACTTAATATATTTCTTCTCAGTCATATTTTTCTATGCTTGTAAACATTTTTGCAGAGGTATTTAGGTTAAAGGATTTTAAAAGCAAGTGTTTTACTCTGCTTTTAAATTAACATTCTATCATAAAAGTCGTTTTCTACATCAAAAAACTCAAACATTTTCAACAACTACATTAATATTCCATTATATTGATACCCCCAACTTACTTAAACTTTCCTCCTTTATAGATTTCGTTCTTTCCATTCTAAATTATTTTCCTCACTTTTGTTGGATTGAGTATTTTTAGTAGTCAGTTTATTAGCTATACTTTTTGCCTTTTCAGTGGTTTCTCTAGAGTTTGCAGTATTGTATAGCTTTAGCTTACCACAGTCTACTTTCATTAATGTTATACCATCTCGTGACATAAGAATCTTACAACGGTATAATCTTAGAACATTTCACTCTGTGCTTTTGTTGTCATATATACTGCTTCTATAAAACCTCACAATATGTTGCTATTTTTTTCTTTAGGTAGTCAAATATCATTTTTAAAAATTAAAAATAAGGAAGGTATGTATTTTATACTTATCCTTGTGTAGGATTGATAATCTTTCTTTCACAAATATTTGAGAGAGTTCACCAGTGAAGCCACCTGGGCCTGGAATTTTCTTGGTGGGATGCTTTTAAAGTATGAGTTCAGTTTCTTTGATTTATATTGGGTTATTCATGTTGTCCATTTCCTCTTGGGCACTTCATGTCTTTTGAGGAATTTGCCCATTCCATTTTAAGTTATTGATTTTATTGGCTTATAATTTTTTTTATTATCCTTAATTGTATGTTAGGATTGAGAGTAACATCCCTCTTTAACTACTCACCTTGGTAATTTGTGTCCTCCCTTATTCTTGATCAAAGTAGCTAAAAACTTTTATCATTGTAAAAGTTATCTCTTTTTTCCTGCCTGCTTTTAAGACTTCCTCTTGGTCGCTGATTTCATCAACCTGATCGTGAGGTGCCATGTTACTGTTTTCTTATGTTTATTCCACTTGGAGTTCATTGAGCTTTAGAGTGTGGATTTTTTAAATCAAATTTGGAACATTTCCAGGAATTTTTCCCTAAAATTTGTTTGTCTACCCACCTCTCCTTTCTGGCACTCTAATTATACATATCATAGACCATTCAAATTGTTCCATAAATCACAGAGACTCAGTTAATTCTTCTCTGTTAAGTCTGTTTTTCCTCTGAGCTTCATTTTGTACAGTGTATGTTACTATGTCTTCAAATTCACTGTTCTTTTCTTCTGTGCTAATCTGCTATTAATCTCACCAAGTGTATGTTTTATTTCAGATATTTTTCATCACTGAGTCATTTTTATATATGCAGTTTCTCTCATCACCATGCTTATATTTTCCTTTACATCCTTGAGTGTATGGAACATATTCATAATGGCTACTTTAATGTCCATTTCTGTTCATTCTATCATCCCTGTTGCTGCGTGGTCTGCTCCTATTGACTGATTTTTCTCCTAACTTTGGGTCACATTTTCTACTTTTTTGTACAGCTCATGATTTAAAATCTTTAACACTGGGCATTGTAACCTCCTTGCATCATTGGATTTCCTTGTATTCCCTTGAACAGTATTGGACTTCTTCAGAGAAGGCAGTTTAGTTACTTGTAGATTAGTTTAATTCTTTAAAGATTTGTTTTTAAGCTCTTTGAGGGCAGCTTTAGTTCTTACTCTAGGGATAATTTCACTCTACTTCTTAAGGTGTGGCCTTTCTAGGAGTCTTACTTGATGACTTGTGTTCAGTGCGGTCTCTCCACTCATGCTGGAGGATACTTGAACAGTTCCCAGTCCTGTATGAGATTCCCAGTCATTTTTCTTTCCTTGAAAATTGTTCTTATGCAGCTTCATGGGATTTCACTCTAGGACGACACTGGCATTTACCAAAGACTCCACTGGCCGCTATGCAGATGGCTGGAGTTCTTTCTGTTAGTAGCTCCCTCCTCTCTGGTCATCGGCCCCGTGAATCCCAGCTGCCTTGGCCTCCACAAGGGCCATCTGCCTTCTTAGCTCAGTAAGATCACTGGACTCTTTGTCTCCCCTCTCCATTCTGCAGTTTGGGAATTATCTCCAGGCAGAAAGCTAGGCAGCAGCAGGGCTCCCCTTGTCTGTCTCTCTCTTTTCACAGTTCTGTGCTGCCTGCTGCTGAATGTCTAAAAATGTGCCTGTGTTTTGTCCATTGTTTACAGTGGGAGTATAATTCCAGGGCATCTTACTCCTTCATAGACAGAAGTGGAAGTTGATTTTTTTTTTCAATGTAACAATAATATCATCCAAATACCCCTAGGCCACCCGGGCCTGGGGTCACACTTAGTATCTCATTATCCTAAGTCACTCAGTTTCTCATTCCTGTTGAACCAACACCCACCCACAATGGCTCCTATTTCACTCAGCATAAAATCCAGAGTCCCTACTATACCTGGCACCAACTACCAGACATGGAAGTGAGGCCACGTGGGAACCTCCAGACCAGGCAAGCCGTAAGATGACAGCAGCGACCTAAATGATCCCACACAAGGCCAGCAGAAGAACCACCCAGACGGACAACCTATAGCCTCATGAGAATGAATCAGTAAGGTTTCGCTTTATTACACTAAGTCTGCATTAGTTATTATGCTGCAAAAGATAGTTGGTACACTGACTATTCCTTCTTGATCTGGCTCCCTCTCACCTCCCTTCACGCTCCCTCTCCCTCTGCTTCAGCCCCAGGAGCAGAGCTCTGCCTGGAACTTCCTCCCACAGGTAGCCACAAGGCTCAATCTAGAGCCCCCACCTGGCCCTTACTACACACTTCGCCCTGCCTCTCTTTGTCACATATCACCAGCTGTCATTCTATGCCTTGCTTTGCTTTGTGTGTCTAACAGTTTTTATTGGGCGCTGGGCATTGTTAAATGTCTCTTCCGCTAGACAGGAAGCTCCATGTGGGCAGACACTAGGTCTATTTTGTTCACAGCTGTGTCCCAGGTGCCAAAACCATGCCTGGTCTATAACAGGTGCTCACGACGTATTGGTTGAGTGAATGAATACCTACCCAGTCTTTACTAGCTCAGAAGCCACATCCAAGGAACTACAGGAACATGTACTCCCCTTTCCCCTCCCCCTCACTTCAGGGTTTTCCTTGATCTAGAAGCCCAAGGAGCAGTGCCTAAGTGCTCAGGAGCCATTCCACCCCAGCCCTCCTGCCACAGCCCAGGACCTGCCTTCATTCACCTTCTTGTCCCTTGTGTCACTGCCTGTGCCATTGACATGATGCTGCCCCAGCTCTCAAGACCACTGACCCCAGCTCCACTGAGTAGTAGGGAGGAAACCACCCCTTTAGGGGATCTGTACTAGGGTTGTTGAACACCGACAAGTTAGAGCTCTTACTTTTTCATATACACAGCCCCCTTCCACCTGAGCATGCAGGTGTGGCCAAACGGTCTGAGCTGGCAATAGTTTCAGTCAACAACCCCCAGCTGCCACTAGACTCACCTCATACTCCATCAGATCCTATTGCAGGGGTTAGCTCATCCAGACTAACTGCCTCTCAGGGTAGAGTCTGTCCTTGGGAGACCCTAGATCTCCCCACTCCTGGCTATAAGGCTTTTGTGGAGTTGCTCCCAGACCATTACAGAAGGCTGCATATGTCTGGATCAGGTCACTCCCAACATTGGAGATCTTTATCTGGGCATGTTGCTAGCTCAACTCAATCAGGAAAGGCAAATAGATACTGGGGGATAGATGGGACTGTCAGTGTCACACAACGTTGTTTACCTGGGCTCAGCCAGAGTGTCCTCATAGAGTAATATTGAAAATTATAGAAACTTTGGGGAACAGAAAAAAATCATTTCTGAATCCAACATGTTAACCAAAACGTTTTGGTTAATATTTTTATGTTTTTCCAGCTAGTCATTTTTGCAAATGCACATTTGTTTTCATGCATATAACGTAGTTTATGTTGCATTCCTGCACATTTATTTCATTTTTTTCCATTTAACATAATAGCATAATTAACTTTCCATGTTGTTGATAGGCTTCATAACAAATAAATCGTATACTTAAAATGGATGACTCTTGCGTGAGATATAAATTGCATCTCAATAAAGCGGTTAAAAATAAATTTAAAAAAAATTTTATTGAAGTGTAGTCAGTTTACAATGTTAGTTTCAGGTGGACAGAAAAACAATTCAGTCATACATATATATTTTTTTCAGATTCTTTTCCATTAAAACTCAAAAACACATTTTTTTAATTAAATTCTTTTGGGGTGAGTAATTAGGTTTATTTATTTATTTAGTGGAGGTACGAGGGATTGAACCCAGGACCTCGTGCATGCTAAACACACACTCAACCACTGAGTTATACCCTCGCCCACAAAAATACATTTTTTAAGAGAAGGGGCTGGGGGAAGATGGGCAATGTAAAGGAAAGGAATTGGGAAGAGCACAGGCTAGGAATGCACAGGGCTGGAGTAAGTCTATGGGGAGGACAGAGAAGGCACTTGGCCAGAGTAGAACATCGGATCCTCACAAGACAGCTGTGTGCAAGCTGGTGGGATAGTGGGGCAGTGTGGGTAATTAGGTTTATTTATTTATTTTTTAAAAATGGAGGTTCTGGGGCTTGAACCCAGGACCTCGTGCTTGACAAGCACGCACTCTACCACTGAGCTACACCCTCCCTCCCTCTCCCTGCAGGATGGGATCTTAATGGGCCCTTCTTCCCGGAATATTGGAGGCCCCCCTGTGGCACACAGCGGGCCTGGAGCCTGGTCTCAGTCACTGCTCCGCATAGAGAGAACATCACAGAATCTGGTCAAGGGAAATAAAACTTGCCCTTAGTGTGTGCCCTGGGTGGACAGTTCAGAAGACCCTTTCTTCTCCTTTATGCTGTGGGCGCCTCACAACCATCATAGTGAAGGAAGCAAGGGGGAGACGAGCCCCCATCTTATAGGGCAGGCTGCGCGGACCTGCGTTCCAATCTTGCCTCTGCCCCTTCCTAACTGGTGGCCTAGGGTGACTTCAGAATTTCTAACTGGCCTCAGCGTCCTCAGCTATAAAACCAGGCTGTCAATAGTGCCCACCCTGCAGGGGCACATTTTTATGCAGCAACTGCGGGTGTCAGGGCTCCTGGCTCCCACCGACAGTGTCTCAGCCTGTGCAGCATGCTTGCAGGGAGCAGGTGCTTCTGTGGTGTGAGTTTGGCCCGTGTGACAATTCGATTTTTTGTTATAAAGTCACAGCTTGGCAACTGGGTGTATTTTGTTTATCGGTAGCTGCTGCCTCTGACCTGATGCACCTGGTCGTTTGCAGGGCCACTTTCTCGGCCTTTGAGGTGGAGGACCACATCCTCCAGCCTTCCCTAAATGCCCAGCCCGGGATGTTCCTGAGATGGCTTCCATTTACTTGCATGCGGCAGGCCCCCTGGGAGCAGCGACCAGTGACCATGTCCCCTGTGCCCACTACTGTATCCCCTGGCACCCAGCACAGGGCTCAGCAGATAAGAGGCTCTCAAGGAAACTGTAATAAATGAATGGTGGGATTCTCTTAACCCATCTTGGTTATCATTTTATTACTTTATTACTGTTTCTAAATCCCCCCCCCACACACTCCTTTCTCCAGTTGGCTGGGCGATGGGAGGTTTCTCATGTCTGGGGGAATTTTAAGAAATCAGGAGCTAGGAGGCTGGGCTCAGCAGAATATACCGAGCAAGGACCCCAGGCCCTCTCACCTTCTGGGTCTGGGGAGCTGAGGAGGGATCCAAGCCACCAGCCAGACAGGCCCACCTTCCAGGCCCCTCCTGCCTCCCTGGAAGATGCAAAACATTCCTGTCCAAAGGCAGAAGATGGAGTTGGTTTTTGTTGAAGTAAAATCTACACACACAAACACACACACACACACACACACACACACACGCATACACACATGTGTACACACACACAGAGTAAAGTGTATAAATCTTAGGTGGACAGCTTGATAAATTTTCCCTTGCATATCCACCTGCGTGGCCACCACCCAGATGAAGATGTGGGACATTTCCAGTGCACCAGAAGGCTCCCTGGTGCCATGGTGACTCTGGTGGAAATTATAGGGTTAAAAAAAGAAAAAGTGAGTGCTTTCCTTCTTTGAAAAAATGTATGGGGGCATGTTGGGCAAATAAAGCTTCAAGCCACCTGGGCTGCCCCCATCACGGTGCTGATGGCAGGGGCCAGAGAGGGCATCTTGCTTGTCTGATAAGAGCTCTGTGCTGTGACTGGTTCCTACCCTGCGGGATTCCACCAATGAGTGAACGGATGAAGGAGGCTGCACCTGCCGCTGACTCTCGATCCCAGCTGATTTCTGCTAAGACATTCAGTCTCACGTGGGCGATGCGCCCAGCCCCGAGCTGGGGTCGGGGCAGGCAGGGCGGGGGCGGGCACAGCCTCCTCGCTCAAGAGGCTGCCTCCAGGGCCCAGGTCCAAGAGCACCCTCTTTCCATTTCCAGCACTCCAGTGCCCGAACAGAGGGAGAAGGGGCAGCCCTTAGGAGCTGCCAGCAGGCCAGGCTACCTGGAGAGGAGGCTGGAGTCTTAAAGGGCAACGGTGGAGTTGAAGTCGTGTCACCTCCTGACCCAAAACTTGCACTGCCCACCCGAAAGCTGGCATCAGGCCCCCTTCCCCAGCCAGCAGCCTGGCCTCCTGTTTCTCCCATTCCCCATGGCCTGGCCAGACCCCACCTCTCAAAGCCCTTTGCAGGCTGTCCTTTCCCACTTCCACGCCTTTGCTCGCTTGAACTGCCCCCACCCCAACTCCCTTCTTGAAAGCGAAGAGCACACGGAGTCCGGCCTTTGCTGGCCCAAACAGCCCACCCAGTGGGGCCGCTGTCTGCTTCACCTGGATGCAGAGTGCTGGGGGGCTGCAGGGAGGAGGCAGCAGGGCCCTGGCAGCGGCCAGCCAGGCGCAGGGCTGATCTGCACGCCTCTCAGGCTGGGGAAAGGGCTCGCCTGGGGTCAGTGCAATCGATATCTCATCTGCAGCTCTCCTAGCGGAAGTGATGGCTATTGGAACATGGTAATGGGTGTTGTCTAGTGGAAGAGACTAATCTTCCCAGCTGTGGTGGGCTCCGCAGGTGGCCTGCGCTGCTTGCTGCTGCCGCTGGGGCTGCCCAGGCACTTTTAAAGCCACAGCAGCCTCACTGCATGCTGGTGTCTGTCCTGGTTTCCCAGCAGCTTCCCGGCACACAGCCTCGGAGGTGACCCTGACCCCTTTCTGAGCACAGATGGGGACACTGAAGCCAGTGATTCACCCAAGATCACTCACTCACCTGAGGCCCAGAAATAAATTCTGGTCTCCAGATTCCTCAGCCAGTACTACATAGCATGCTGGCCATGGCCAACCATGGCCAAGGCCATGGTCATACGTGGCTTGGCCCTTATGTATATCAGGGTTTTCCAGTGTCTGACTCAATGCATCTTGAAAAAATAAAAACCTAGAATTCAAACGCTATCCATGTAGGCTGGAGTCCCTACCACACCCTAATGTCTCACACTCCATCGGCTTCACTCATTTCGTCCCGCCTGACATTGGATCAGCAAAAGTGAGGTCTCGGCCAAGTCGGGGTAAGGAGGAAGAGGATCAGCCTCCTCCCCGGAGGAGAGAAGCCACTGCCGGAGCTTCCTTATCTGGCTCCCAGGCCTTGGAGGCTTGACAGACTGAGCCCCTGGTGGCAAAGTCTGCGTCTGTTTTGCCCACTGCTGTGGGCGATGTTCAGTGCATATGCTCTGAAAGTATTAACCGACCAGCTGCTCTCTGCCAGGCCCTGGACCACATCAGCCCAGCTAACACAAAGCGCTTTATCTTGATGGCTTCGGGTGCACCTCCGGGAACTTGGCAGCAAGTACTGACTCTCCAGTGATGGAATCCCAGACACCTGTTGCCCCAAGCAGCTTGACGTCATGGGAAGTTGTTGAACTGACTCTGCCACTAACTTGCTATGTGACCTCAGGCAGGTCCCTTAACCGGTTGGAGCCTTTGTTCCCCCAAGTCTGAAACAAAGAGCTTGGATTTCATGACCTCTAGGTTCCCTTCCTTTTCGCATGTCCTTCCAGGAGCTTGTGAGGCTGACAGCCCGTCCAGCGGTCTCCTTGCGAAGCGCCAGGGTCCCAGCTGGCAACATCCAGGGGAGCGCAGTGAGGACGGGTCAGGGTTTAGACACGTTCCCCCCACTTGTCTGCGTCCTGGACGAGCTCAGGCAGGCCAGTGAGAAAGGACTCTGGGCTGATTTCCTTTGTGACTTTTGAAATGCTGGAGCTGTGTTTGCCACTGGGGGTGAGATGATTCTTTTTTCTTTTCTTCTTTTCTTTTAATCTTTTTTTAAATGGAAGTACTAGGCATTGAACCCAGCTCCTCGTGCACTAAGCATGCGCTCTACCACTGAGCTATTACCCTTGCCCTGGGATGTTTCTTGATAAACAGGCAGATTCCTGACTTGGGCCCTTCCGAGTCTGGAGCCCGGAGAGCCACCTGTTTAACAAGCTACCTGGGTGATTCTGATGCTTGCTGAAATTTGAAAACTGTAGGCCTGGAGAGATGGAGACCGATTGCATCCACCAAAGGGGAGGCCTGATAAATGGGCTCTGTGATGGTTCTTCATTACCTGTCTCACCTCCATAGGCTCTGGGAGGGGCTGAGTACCTGCGTGTTCAACCAAGGCTGTGCAGATGCAGTCACACGGGCCGTGTTCCCCAGCCTCCCTGAGGGAGATGGTCAGAGCTGCCAGGGCCGCAGAGGGCTCCCTGCTGAGCCACAGTAAGAACCGGGAGCACAGTGGTTGCAAATTCCAGTTCCAACTCAGGCCAACCTGGATTTGGAGCTGATCACCTCATCTCTCTGAGTCTCAGTTTCCTCATCTATAAAATGGGCCCAATGATAGTACTTACCTTATGAGGCTGGCCTGAGGCATAAATCATTCACATAAAGAGCTCACAACAGGGCAGGCCCCTGGTAACCGTTCAACAAATGAGAGCTGTTGTTCTGTTACTATTAATTATCACAACTCCACTGGCACCCCACACGCTACTGCCTCCCCTGACCCCTCCCCCGCACCCTGACCCTGGGGTGGGTGCAGGCACCAATTGTGACTAATTGTGACATTAGCCACCCCCACTGGGGCTCCCAGGGACCCAGCCGGCCACTCAGTTAAGATGGTAATGAAGCGACTGTAAAACAGGAGGCCTTCCCATCTGGGACCCCAGCTGACCCGACTCCTGCCCGAGGTTTGAGAAATCACCGTGTAGACTCCAAACCCCCCAACCCGGCTGTTTACGCCTGGGGTAATCATTTATTTATGTCCATGTTACACAGGCCGGGGTCGGCTCCCACCTCCCATCCGTCTTCATGGTCTCCCCTGGGCCTCACCCGGCCCCTTGTTCATGAAGACAGATGCTCTGCCATGGCTCTGTCCGAGGCAGCCCCCAGCGGTTCGGCACCACTCAGAGGATGGTGTAGGAGGGTGATGAGACAGAGGGAGGGTTACAGGGACCTCTCCCCTTTCTCAGGGTGGGAGTGGCCTAAGAGCGACCCTCTACAGATGTGGAAGAGATTGTGAAGCCCTAGAAAAACTTTGAAATAAAACACCAACAGGCGCCAGGCCCGGCTGCTGTTTCCCCTCTCTGGGTGACACCCCCTTGGGGAACAGGGCCATTTATTTCATTAGACAATTATTTACTGCACATGTCCCAGGTGCTCGGCACTGCCTAGTTGCTGACAACACAGGTGAAGAAGACAAGCTCCCCGGTGTACTAGAGGGACATTGCAAGGAGTAAACGGGATAGGAGGTGGTGGGGGAGGTTGCACAGGGGAGTCAGGGTGGCCTCTGAGAATGGTGAGCAGGAACCGGCCATGTGAGAAGTGCAGGGAAAGGCATTCCAGGCAGAGGGAACAGTATGTGTTCAAAGATCTGAGATTCAAAACTATGAACAACTATATGGCAACCAACTGGACAACCAGAAGAAATGGATAAGTTTCTAGAAACACACGGTTCACCAAAACTGAGTCAAGAACAAATAGATCATTTGAACAGACTGATCACTAGAAGTGAAATAGCATCAGTAAGTTTTTAAAAACCTCCCTGCAAACAAAAGTCCCGGACCAGATAGCTTCCCTGAGGAAGTCTACCAAACTTACAAACAAGAATTTATACTGATCCTACTCAAACTCTTCCAAAAGACTGAAGAGAAGGGAACACTCCCAAGGACCTGAGGTTCAAGCAACCGAAAGGGTCGAGTGGGCTCAGGAAAGAGAGAGAATGAGGGCCTGGGGAGGGGGGCGCGGCTAGGTCACCCAGCACCTCATGAGGCCTTGGGTTTGTTCTAAGAGCAGCCAGAACATATGAGGGCTCATGTGGTTAAGAAGAGCCAGGTCAAGAGGCAGCTGGGACACCCCTAAACCCAGGGGAGTCCTGCTTTCAGAGATCCAGGCCCCTGAGCCCCACCCTCTGTGCCCTCCTGTGCCCAGGGCTCATTGAGGCCAGTGCCCTGCCCCTGGGAGCAGCTGGCCCCATGCACCCTGGAGAGACCCTGAGGGGAAGGGTCTCACCAGGGAGGGGGATCCCTGCTCCCTCTGAGCCCTCCCAACAAGGCGGCTTTGTCTGGCAGCTCCAAGGACCCCAGCACTCCTCCCCGGCTCCCTACCAGGTCCTGGATGGAGCTCTGAAAGGCGGCTTTATCTATGTCCCGGGGCAGATTGCTGGGAAGCGATGGCCGGGGCTGGCCCCAGGGCCAGGCAACAGCCTCAGCCCTGACTCCTGGGGCCACAGATGCAGAAAGAGGCCAGGGGCAAACAAGTGCCCCGGGGGCAGCCGGGCAGCCCGTCAAAACCCCGTCCAAGAGGAAGACACAAGAACTACATAGGCACTCCCACCCCCGCCCGTGTCCCCTCCCTGCCCCTGCAATCTGGTCGCTCAATCGCACTGGTCAGTGACATGGCCCTTTGTGCCACCCCTGCCCTTTGGGAGGAGGGAGGCAGGTAATGCTGAGCAGCCTGTAACCAGATCTCCCGGGCTGGCTCTTCTCCCTCCTTCTCTGGTCCTGGGAAGCATCAGGCAGTGGGAACAAACTGTCAAGGAGGCAGCCTTCCAAATGAATGGGTGCTTCAGGAAAAACCTATTTCCTAAGCCACCACTGGGCAGACTGGAGAGGATGAGAATCAGAGAGAAGAAACATCAAAGGGCTGGTGCTCACTGAGCAGGCTCTATCCTTCTTGGATAATGGCAACCATGAGGTGCCTCCTTGGGGGTTACATCTAAGGTCCACAAGACCCTTTGGGGCAGTGGACAGCAGCCCCATTTTGCAGGTGTGGATGCAGAGGCTGAGAGGCTAGACTCACTGCCTAAAGCCTCCCAGCTGGAGAGAAGCAGAGCCAGGATTGAAGCCCAGGAACATCTGAAGCCAGAGCCCGGGCCCAGAACCCCACGCCTCCCAGCCGAGCTGGGTCTGCCCGCCGGCCGCCAGCAGGTGTGTGCGGAAGGCCGGCGTCACCCACATCTTTGAACACATCAGGTGTAAGAATTGGGAGGAACGCCGGTCTTTTCTCTAAGGAACTCTGCTCTCTCTGATAAAAAAGTGAGTTTATTAGCACTACCAGACTATAAACTTAAGGGTTAAGACGGTACATTTTAGGTTATGTGGATTTTACCACAATTTAAAATATTCTTTAAATGTTGAAACATTTTCAAAAAGTCAGTTGAGCGAATATTAAGAAGACACTAAAGAGAAATCAGCACCGACCCAAGTCTCCCTGAAACAAGGATGGATGGAAGAGAATTAAAAGGACAATATATTTATCACAACAAGGTCTGATGTTATTATATGCAAAATCCTAACTCATCTTGTGGGCCAGCAGGTGGGCCTGTTGCTTTGGGGAAACACCAGTCATTGCACAAATGAGGAGACCGAGATCCAGAAAGGATATGTAGTGCAGGGCCCAGGCTGGAACCCGGGCCACTGGCCTCTGAGTGCACCTGGCCTGGGGGGGGCGGGGTCCAGCAGGGACAATTAGTGCCGCCTAGAGGCAGAGGGGCAGATGCCCCTGTGTTCTGCATTGCGTCTGTGTCCTCAGCCCATAGTGTTGGGTGCCGGGGACCCACAGGTGTGATGTCTTCGCCTCCCACAGCTCCCTTGGAGGGCGGCTGGGGAAGCCCAGGGCCAGGAGAGCGGAGGCATCTTGGGGAGGGACGCTGAGGCAGCTGGAAGGGGAAATGGAATAACGGGGGCCCTGCTCACTGACCCACGCCAGGCACTGCTAGCTCTTTCACACTCGAAGAGGTAAGGTTGGGGAAACTGAGGCTCAGAGAGGCAAAGTCACTTGCCCACATCCATGCAGCATGTCAGGGGCAGAGGAGGGATTCGAACCCAGGTCTGTCAGACTCTAGGAACTGCAGGTGGTTGCCTGGGAAGATGGTGGCGGCTGTGGGTGGTGCTGGGAAGAAAGTCTAAGCTTGTTGTCCATCACACGAGCCCCCTGATGCCCACTGGAGCCTTCTCCACTTCCACGTGGTTTCCAGACCTCTCATCACATCATGCCATGCCCTTCCCCCACCCCGAACTGACACCCTCCTGTGGCTCATTAAGGAGTGAAGCTGGTCCCCCTACCTGTCTGGACCTCCTTGTATTTTGTCCCGCAGCCAAAATGACCCCTTTGCTGTTCCTCAGAAGCTCTGCCACCATCAAGCTGGGCCACGTGGGCCAAGTCTGAGCCCAGTTTCCCCATTGTCAGACTGGCCGCGAACCACACTCCCTCAGAGTCTGCTGCAACAAGGACAGGGCATGGCGGGTCCTGTGCAAACTGTAAAGTGCTGTGACCCCATTATAGATGACAAAGGAGAGCAGACAAACCCAGGCTGCCCGGGGATACTGGGCATCTAGCCACTTGGGTCATTGTCTGTCACTTCCCTGGCATCTCCTGCCTGGCCTCCCCCTTGTCTCTGTCCCCACTGTCCCCAGGGGAGGTAAGTCCACCCCCAGATTTACTAGGGCATATTAAGAACATGGTTTGAAGCCATCACTGAGGTCATGAGGTCATGGCAGTTTCCCATCGATCTATTTGTCCCTCCCTTGGCTGGAGCCCTTTGCCCCCACCAGCCCCCAGAGCCATATCAAACTTCAGCATCCTCCCCCCTGCCCTGCTGCTCCCAAGCTAGGCCCCAAGGAGCCAAAACACAGAGCAAGGCTTTAAAACACCACCCCGGGGTGATTTACCAGCTGGGCGGCCCAACCCCTGACCTCAGGAGGAGCTGTGATGCATCTCCCTGGTTTAGCTGGATCAATGGTGCTGTGAAAAACAGCCCCAAGTGGGCCAGTTAGGACAGCAGGGGACCCCCTCCCCCAGAAACCCCACGTGACAGCCACTGAGCTGAGGTCTGCACGCACCCATGGGCACAGGACAACTCCGGGCTTGTCCACCACCCACCAAAGTGTCTCAGGCACGAGCCTGCAAGAGCCGAGGGCTATGAGGCCAGGCTCCTCGGTTCCAGAAATGGGGAACTGAGGCCGAGGAGGCTCCTCAAGGCCACAGAGCAAGTTCAAGGAGGTTTCCGGTTTTCCCTCTCCCTGCTCAGCTCTTCTGCCTGCTCTTGTGGGCGAAGGTGGCAGGCATGGTACTTGGGGTGTCACTGGCACCTCAGAAGGCCAAGCCTGTCTCTTCCACAGCCTTCGAGTAGGACCCCAGTGGAACCAGCATGCCACCAGGGCGGAGATCACTGCCTCTGACTCCAAGTGTAGAAGCCAAACCTCAGGACAGTCTCCTGACTCAGCTGAAACAGCCCACCAAGGGCAGAGGCCAGAGGCATCGAGCCACCCCCTCACTCCCCAGAGAGAACAGTGGCCTTTACTTAGGGAGGAAGGTACCAAAAGCTGGAGGGCCCTCCAAATTTTCCTCAGTCCTCATGTGACCCGCCACCCCCCACTCCCAGCAGCAGGGCCATCAGGAAGAGAAGGTGGTTCTCCAATCCTGGACACCAAGCAGGGGCCATGGACCAAAAGGGTCACCTGGGAACTTACCAGAAAGGCAGAACTGGGGTCCCTTCCCCTAAGACCTACTAATTAGAATCTGCATCATTAGCAAGGTCCTCAGCTGACTCATAGTCATGTTAAGGTGTGAGAGGGGCTGGTCTCGTAAAGTTAAATTAGGAGCCGTGTGTGCGCGCGCATACGTGTGTGTGGTATGTGCATGTATACACTTCAAGATCTTTACCCTAAAGAAAGAGGGTACAGATGAACAAAGGAGGAAGTGGCAGGGGGAGGGTACTCTGTGTCCAAAAGTATTTGAAGTAACTTCAGAACTGCAGCACATGGCAACTCATTTAAAGAAGAGTAAAATGGATCCCACCAGTAAAAAGCAGAGAGCGGTGGGGTGGCTGAGACAGGGGTGGCCCTGGATGGGCGGTAGGTTGGGCAAGACCCCAGTCACTCAGGATCTCAGGCCACTGGAGGATTTTGGATAGGGGTGACGTGATCCGGTTTAAATGTTTGGAAAGATGATCACTTGAAAAGAGCTGCCGCCTCTGCTCTCTAAATGCTGCCCAAGTAGGTGAGATTTTATGCAAGCAATGACTAACAGGGACAGAGGAGAGGGGATGCCTGACCCTTGGAGGTGAGTCCTGGGATAGATAAGGTGATGGATAGGGGGAGGGCAGGAGGCTGGGATAGAAAACCAGCGTTGGTGAACCGTTGTGTTCGCCATTGAATCTTTTTTTTCTTTTAATTTAGGTGTATGTTACACATGGTAAACTGCACAGAATTTAAGTGCACTTGATGCATTTTTACTACTTAACACACCCATATAACCATCACCCAAATCCAGATATAGAACATTTGCAGCAACCTGGAAGCCGCCTTACGCCCCCCTCCCAGTAACTCTCCTTCCAATGGTGTATTGGGTACCTCTTTCTGTGTAACAAATGACCACAAACTTGGCAGCTTGAAACAACATCCCTTTATGATCTCACAGTTTCCTTGGGTCTGGAGTCTGGGCACAGCTTCATGTCCTCTGCTCAGGGTCTCCCACAGCTGCTGTCAAGGCATCAGCTGGGCTGTGTTCCTTTCCAGAGCCCAGGGCGGTCTTCCAGGACCTCGTGGTTGTTGGCAGAATTCAGTTCCTTGCAGCCGTAGGACCAAGGTCCCAATTTTCTCACTGGTTGTAAGTTTCATCTGCTTTTGCCATGTGGTCCTCTCGCAGGCAGTTAACACCACAGGAGCTTTCTTCTTTAAGCCAGCAGGGGAATCTCTTTCTTTTTTTAAGGCTTTCACTTGATTAAGTCCAGCTTACCCGCAGGATGATCTCAAAATCCAACTGATTTGGGACCTTAATTACATCCAAAAAACTCTTTTATCTTTGTCATACTCTTTTGGCTGAAGGCAATTCACTGGTCCCACCCAAGGTCAAGGGGAGAGGATTAAACAGGGTGTAAACACCAGGAATTATGGGAAGGGGGTCGTCCTAGGGGCTCTCTGCCACAAATGGTAATGACTGCTCTGACCTCTATCTTCATTAATTAGAACTTTATAAAATGGAACCGCAGTGTCCCTTTGCGTCAGACTCCTTTCACTCAACACTGTCTATGACATCTATCCACATTGTTGCCTATATAGTAATTTGTTTCTTTCCCCTGTTGCATAGTATTTCATTACATGAATGTACCATGATTTATTTACCCATCTCTGTTGATGGACATTTCGGTTGTTCCCAGCTCCTGGCTATTCAAATAGAGCTGCTAATGTAGGGGATTCTAGACTGGATTCTAGGACAGTAAAAGGACATTAATGGAAACACTAATAAAATCAGATCTAAGTCTGTACTTTAATTATATTGTACCAATGTTAATTTCTTAGTTTTGACAAATGTGCCATGGTTACACATACGATGTTAATGACGGGGAAGCTGGGTGAAGGGTGTGAGGGTGCTCTCTGTACTATCTTTGCAACTTTTCCGTAGAGCTAAAATGGTTCCTTAATAAAATTTTTATTTGAGAAGAAATGAATAATGCTGCCAGAAACCATTTTCTGTTGGCCATGGTGGAGTAATGGGTACACAACTAGCCCTCCCACCATAAACATCCATAAAACTGGATCAAATATATGAGGTAGTTACTTTTCAGAAAGCACGAGACTGCCATCCCTGGGAGAAAGGGAACCTGCGAGGGGAGCCTCACACTCACCCGGCTGTCTGCCTGGGGCCCGTGTCCCAACCCCAGATCGGCAAGCTGGGGTCCTAGCTGAACAGAGCCATCACACTGAGTGGGGAAGGCAGAGGTCAGAATTTAGAGCTGCTACAGCAGCTGGAGTCTGTGGGGCTGGAGAAGAGGGTGCTGCAATGGGGTGGGTTTCTAAGCAAGACCTTGGTCCAGATCTGGGCTGTGTGTGCTCAGGCCAAGACTACTTGCGTCTTTCCAGACAGCAGTTGCTGGGGGAGTGAGGAGTGGAACAGAGATACTGAAATCAAGCAGTGCTGGGAGGTATTGATGTTCTGGTCCAGCCAGAGAGGACAGAATTCACTGGTATCATGGCCTCCAGTTCTGACATCAGAAGAGTCTCCCCCTTAGGAATAAGGACCAAGCCCTACAGTAAGGCCTACGTGTCCTAATAACAAAAACAAGCCCTGGCAAGATCCACAGGGGAGGCAAAATTTGGAGTTTAAGTCCTGCCAAGTCAGAGGGGTTTGAGAATCACCTTGGGCTCTCTACAGATCTGCTCTAACAATGCCCAAAACCAAGCATGCATAAGTCCAAGGTGAGCAGCCAGCAATGAAACTGCCTCCACCAGTAAGAACCAACAGTCTTCCTAAGAAAGTAACAGAGTCAAACGTCTCTACAAGGCATCATGACAATGTCTGGTATGTAACCAAAAATTACCAGATGCACGGGAGAAAAGCTCCTTTGAACATTCTTGTACATTAACCTTCATAGGCACTCATCTGTTACTCAGGAGTGGAATCGTTGGGTCTCACTGCTGTTTTGCTAAAATTATTCATTGAGCTGTCTGAGATGTTAAGAGGAAGGAGCCCAAAACCCGGCCTGTTTCCTAGCCTTCAGACTACTTTAGTGTGACTGCAGGTGGCAATCCCAATTCTGGGCTCCCTAGCCTGTGGGTTTGCACCAGGAGAATGCTGGGCAGGGCCCTCGAGGGTCTCCATCTCCCTTATGTCTCTTGTTGCTCCCTCAGTGTGGGCTGGAGCTGGTGCCCTCAGATGAAACCATTTTGTCATTGGTGTTCTAAATCTCCCCTGTGTTACCTGAGTCAGGCCAAGGAGAAGGAAAATAAAAGCATACCTCCTTCATTTGGATGAACTATCCTTAGGAAACTAAAACCTGTGTTCCCTGACCCACAAGTTCTGTGAGTGTCCAGCCACCACCTTGCTTCCTTGCCTCACCCACACTGGACAGTGGCAACGAGCCTGTATCAGCCGGGCTCATCTCAGAAGATGATGGAAGAACAATAGGGGAGAGTTCAGGGGTCAGGTGAGGACTGGGGGTGAGGACAAGGCACAGCAAAGAGGCTTTGGTGAGTTGAATGAAATTCTTTCTCTTGGTAAAAAGTGCCTCTTTTTCCTCTGTCAACTAGACTCCCAGCCCAGACTGGGTTCCCCTCCATGACCAGTTCCTCCTGGACAAGGTCTGTCCTTAGCCTCTCCCTTCATCCCCTCCTCTGTCATCACCAGTGTTTACCATTGAGCTTTGGGGAACTTGGACCCCTCCTGGTCTCACCCCTGTGGCCAGCCTCACCTGGGCTCACTGGGTCCCCTTCTACTCCTTGGGGCTCTGTCCCTCCTCAGAGCCTCCTTCTGCCGGACATCTCCTTTCCTTCCCTTTCTGCCCACCTGAGGCTCTCAGTGTCCACCATCCTCCTTCTCCTGCCCCATCCCCAGAAGTCTCACCCCCAGAGTCATCTCCCCCAGGCAGTGTTCCCCACCCTCCACCAAGCTGCCACACAGGCTCCTGCATCTTCTCCACGGAACACACATCATGACTATCATTAATGATTATCTCTGGGATTTTTAATTATCATCTGTCCCTCTGCTAGCCTATGAGCTTCTCGTTCACTCAGTATTCCCAGCCCCTATCAGAATGTCTGGCCCATAATCAGGGCTCAAAAAATACTTATTAAATGATATCTAACTTATCTAGAGGTGAGTGCATCTGAAAAGGCGCCAAGCAGGAGCTACCATGCAAAATGGGCTTTGAAAGTAGAAAATGTCAACAAACAAAAATGGAAAGATGGGGGTTTCTAAGGAGAGAATTCCCCATGAAAAAGGAATGATGGTAAGGCAGTGCATGTCAACTTCAGTACTCAAAGCTGTACACACAGCAAAGTACAATATTTTTAACCTTTATTGAACAAAAATACTTATTAAGTGAATGACTGTCCATTTGGATGGATGGATAATTGGGTGAGTGGATGGATGGATGGACAGGTGAGTGGGAGGATGGATGGATGAATATTTGCATGGATGGATGGACAGATGGATGGATGGGTGGGTGGATGAATAGGTGGAAGGGTGGATGGATAGATAGATAGACAATGGGTTAAATCAAATCCCCTCCCTTTAAGGAAGCAGAAACAAGACCTGGGAGAAAGGGGGACTGATAAAGATGACTATATTGAACTGAGGTTAAGGAAAGCTGCTTTAACTCCAGACTACATCCCACTGTCTACCCTCATGTCACCATTGCCTGTCTGCCACACTCCTTCTTGCTCCCAGGACCCCTACCCCCATTGCCAGCATCCCTTCCACACAGCTACTTCCTTGCTCACTACTTCTTACCAAACCAAGAGCAGAAGCCCTGGGCATGAGGGTGGCCAGGAGATGGCCCCTTTGTCCAAGCCTCAGCCCAGATCGGGGGGACTCCCTCCTCCCCACTCCCTCTGCCATCTCTCAGTGACTTTTGTCCTTGAATCGCCTGCGTGATCAGAAGAGGTCTCATTCTCTGGCAACTGGGTGGCCATTAGGAAGAGGCAGACGCATTACCCTCTCACAGCACAATGGTTGGCTAATTCAGTTATTCTGTTTCACCTGAAGACTGTCTTTGCAGCCAGAGCCTCTCCTTGGAAGCAGGGCGGGCCCCATCTGTCGGACAGTTTGGTCCAATGTCTCTGGCCATTATGCCTCCATTCGGAGGACTGGATGGCGCGTGTGCAAGTGAGCGAGCATGTCTGCCTGTCTGCACTCTCTCCCTCTTGTCTCTTTATCATTCTCCCAGGGCTGAAGAGAACTCGCTTCAAAGAGTGATGTCAGCTGTGTGCAGAACAGACCGATAAAACCTAATGCACTCACTCCCCTTTGTCTGCCTGACTCTCCTACCAAACATTTCCCACTCAGAGAGCCACTTAAAACACATCAGCAGTAACTCCACAAAACAACCACTTGTTAGCTAATTGTGCTAAGCAGCTGCCAGCAGGGCTGGGGGACAGGTGGGGAGGGGGCCTCTCCGAGAAGCCCCTCTGCTCCCAGCCAGAGCCCGGCAGCTGGGGAAGGGTCCTAGCCCAGGCATCGCCTCGCTCCCCTTCTGCACCGGAAGGCGGCTGCTAGGAGAGGAGAGGCTGGACGTACTGGGTGGGGGGCGGAGAAGACCCCAGGCCTGGGCTAGGGATGGCAGGATTCTCTCCCAGTTCCTCACCAACTTGCTGGGGGAGCCTTGGGGTAGTGGTGGGGTCACCGCCCATCTCTAGGTCTTAGTTTCCGTATACGTCCCTTGAGTACGTTGGACTGTGGCTTCTAAGGTCTCTTCCAGCTCCCAGAGACGGTCTGATGTAGGGTTCCAGAGCCTCAGACAGACCCGGACTCAAATCCTGACTCTGCTCAGGATTGGCCGTGTCACCTGTAGCCCTAGCCTTTCAGAGCATTACTTTCCTGGTGGGGTTGCAAGGTCAGCCATCATAGGTGCCGCAAGAACTCACTGAGGCGATGCCTGTGTGGATTTTGGAGCCAGAAGCACAGGCCCTCCCCAGCCCTCAGAGAATCACAGTCTGAAAGATGGGGGTTGCTGGGGCCCATGACTGCGCACCATGACCCAGTCTCAGGGTTCAGGTGGGTTAGGCTGAGACCTGAAGGATGAGCGCTGAGCCAGCTCATCGAATGGACAGAGGCGAGGGACAGTTGGGATCACAGCTGGCAGGACCAGTATATGCAAAGGCCCTGAGGCAGGGCTGAACTGGAGGACCAGAAAGAAGCCCAGAGGGAAGGGCTGGAGAAGTGGCAAGAGCCTGCTGGAAGGACCCTGGAGGCCACAGTAAGGAGACTGGCTTTATCCTGAAGGCAAATAGGGAGCCACAGAATGGATTTAGTTCTCACTAAATTTCTCTTTTTCAAAGATGCCTACTGGCTTCCACATGGAAAAGGAGTTGGGAGGCAGAGGTTGAGAGCTGAAGCAGGGAGCTCTCCCTCCACAGCTCCAACTGCCCAAGTAGGCGCTGGCCAGATGGCAGAGGTGAAAGGTCCTCCCTGGGGTGGGACGAGGAAGCGGTGTTCCCTGCTCTGGATCCTCAGGACCCCTAGCTTGCCAGCCCTGCTGGTGTGGCTGCTGTCCAGTCTGGAGAGGCAGGGGTTAAGTACCACAGCCTTCCAGAAATCAGGGGATTACAGGTCTACCATGACCTGTCCCTTCTGTCAAACAGGCATGACGCACCCTGCTATCTCTGGGCTCAACTGTCACCGCCGTGCACTGTATCCAGACTCCATTAGGAGGCCTAGGTGCTGGCCCCCAGCTGTCAGGCCGGCAGTCTCGAGGCCTGCAAGTCCCCACCCCACTGCACCTGCACTTGAGGACAGCCCTGTCCGCTGGTCGATGCCGCAGCCTCCACCTGCTGCTTCCCCAGGGTGCAGCTGGTGTGCATGCGCTCAGGTCTCCACAGCCCGCCTCAGCCACTTCCTGCTCCTGGGCCATGGAGGTGATGCTCAACTCTGCAAGCTTTGATTCTCTCTTCTGCACAGTGAAGACAGTGATGGTACCTCCCCAGGAGGCCATGGATAGATTTCAATGAGGCAGGAGGCTTCAAGGAAGTGCCCAGCAAACCAGAGCCTCTATCTTAGTCCCTACTTCCTTCGCCCCGCCTTTCCACGCCGCAAGGTGCTGGTTATTATTACCTGTCTCCCACCTCTGCCAATTCCTCTTTCGGCCTTGTCTTTGGAAGCTCAAAGTCAAAGTGAACCGTTGGTCAAAAATAACTCACTCTTCTCAGGTGTCTGGTATAATTACCACTCTCTTCATCATTGCTTCTGATGCCTCCTCTATTTTTGCTTTGAAAACTTTATTTTAACCGTCCTTGGTGCGTGTGATTTAAGGGGAAAAAATCTTGCAAATGAAAATAACTTAATGGTTTTTACTGATTTTCAAAGTAACACATGCTCGTTGAAAAACATCCAGGCAATACAGAAAGGTCAGAGGGAAGAGAAAAACAATGAGATAATTTTGAAGCAGCTGCAGTTCATTTGTAGCTGAGTTGGGGATAAAATTGAAGTGCTCTTCGCCCAGCCCCCAGCCTTGCCTGGACTCCCTGGCTCCAGGTACCTCTGAATCTCACCCATCCACATTCTGCTCACCCTCTAAATCCCAGCTCAGATTCTCGCTCTCCACAAATGCTCCCTAGACCGGGCGCTTTTCCCTTCCACTGAGTGCAGCTCTTTTCATTTCAACAAACATTTACTGAGCATCTGTTTTAGGCCAAGACACATGACCCAGCCAGATGCACTCATCTCCTTCTGCCTGTGTTTAACTGTTGTTGCATTATTTCATTGCCCTGCGTCTAGACTTCTGCTCCCCAGCCTGGATTGTCAGTTCCTTGAGGGCAGATCCTCAGCCTCTGTCTCATTGTGGCCCCATCCCCAGCATCTCTCTGGACTCCCCGGGCACCTGCAGGAAAGACGGCTGCTGTGGATTAAACGTGTGTACAGCAGGCCAAGCTCTTTGCCCACACTATCTTGTCTGATTCATATATTGACTGTGGGAGGTGGGTGTTATTATGCAGATGAGGAAACAGTTCAGACAGGTCAGGAGGCCTGCCCAGGGAGCCACAGCAGCTGAGCTGGGAGTCAGCATTTGAGCCCAAGTCTCTGAGGCCTCAGCTCTGAGCTCCTACACAGAATTGCCTCCTTGTGCAACTCAGTGATGGTACAGGGCAGGTGATAAATGCTATTAGCAAGGTATGTCCAGGACTGGAAGGACAGTGCCATCATCCACAGGAACCTAGGAAGGCTCCCTGGAGGAGGTGGTGCTTGACTGGGTTTTGAAGGATGCATAGAAGTGAGCCAGGTGGAAAACAGGTGGAAAGTATTAGAAGAGGAAGGAACAATCTGTAGGAATGGCCAAAGATGTGAGTCAGTTGGAGCAAGAAGACCATGGGCCATTCTGAGTGGTGCAGGGGGCATGTGGGGGAGGCTGGGAGGTGAGGTGAGGGAGGCCAGCTGACTGCACCATGACATGCCTTATACACTCTGCTCAAGCATTTGAACTTGAGCTTTAGGCCAATGGTTCACACAGCTCCCTGGAATTCTAGAGCTTCCTCAGAGGCACCCCAGGAACCTGAAAGAAGATAAACCAAAGACAGGTGGGTCCAGCTCAGGTCCTGCACTCAGCCCGCACCCCGGTCTCTGACAGGCGCTTTCATTAGCTGTCAGTTTAGATTTTTGGTGTAAGATTCCATTTGAAGGTTCTGCAGCAAACATGTTTGAAATTGCTCCTGCAAGCTGGGGGATGTTTTCAGCCGGAGTGACATGACCAGATTTTTATGATTTGTTTGTTCTTCACAAACTTTGGCTGAGCCTCACCCTCCACCCTTCCTGACCCAGGCTCCCAGGAGGGTGTGTTCAGCAGTTCCAGTCTTGGGGATGTTGTGTCCTGGGCCTGGGGTCAGGATCCTTGTGTCCTAATTCTGGCTTTATCTGAAATGTGTGTAAGTCCCCCCTCTCTGGCCCTCAACCTTGGACTTAATCTGTGCCTGTGGCCACAAATCAGGCATAAATTTATCCCCAGTCAGTTCTCTTCAGGGCAGATGCCCTCTCTTGATGGATCAGAGGCTGACTAAGGCAGAGCCTCCCAGAGTGGAAAAAGCACCAGGATAAACCCAGCAGCCACTGCCAGTACCAGAACCCAGCACATCCTCTGGGACAAGCACCCCCCACACAGTGTCCCTTTGAATCTTCACAACCACCCATTTTACAGGTGGGAGAACTGAGGCTTGGCAGTGAGGTCAGCTGTCAAAGACACAGAGCAACGAAGCAGGACTCAAAGCCAAGGCCTGTGACTCCAGGCCTGCACCCACAGCCAGCAGAAGGCGGGGATGCTGGGCCGGCGCCAGCTGCAAACGCCCATCAGGGGCCCCTCTGGGCTGTGCTGCTCCCAGGTGCACCATCATAGGCACCCATCTGCTCAGGTAGGCAGACAGCGTTTCTAAGAAAGAGGAAGGATGGAGATTGTGCTGGAGGGGAGGGGAAGAAGAGTGTTGTTGCTGGAGTGTGGGCAGCTCAGAGATGGGGTCTGGTGCTGCCTGGTTCCCACCTTCTGACTCCTGACTCTGCTGGGGGGCCCTGGGACCCGCAAGCTGAGACCCACAGACTAGCTGAGCACAATCTCCCTCACTTTCCTTGCCCCACAACCACCCCCCCAATCCAAGCCCATCCTGGCCTCCACAGGAGAATCTGGGGATCTCCACATTTGGGGCTCCACACGGGGGCCCCCTGCTGCCCCTTCTTCCCAATTTTGTGCCCCAACTCTGAGGTGACCCTATGGATGTCTGCTGTGGCCTCCTTGCCCTTGATTGTGGGCAGTGACTTCCAATCCCAGAATGTGGGCACTGAGGGCTGCCCAGGATGCCTGTGCTGGGGGTGGCATGAGGACCCTCAGTCCTGGCCTTCTGGTCTGCCTCTCAGGGGTCCACATCCCCACACACAGCAACTCCAAGGGGAGCCCCAGTCCCATCCTCAGCTCACGCTATAGGGTCGTTTACACCAGCCGCTGTGGGGTTTGCGGCCTCTCCTGGAGTCCCAGGGGGCATGGGCTGCTCCCTGCTCCTCTGATCCTCACCCCCAGCCCCAGAGACCCCCACCTTCTCCTCCCTCTGTCCCGCAGGGCAGCTCCTGACACCTTTGATGTCTTGGGCCCCTGCTGGGACTCTCACCCAGCCCAGCGCAAAAGGCTGCTGTGGGGTTTGGCACAACAGTTCCAATAAGTGTGACCCTAGAACACATTATTTTGTGAGACTAATGCTGGATTAAGCTGCGCAGTAACACATACCATGGTCGGGGAGTGTGTTCCCCTCTGGAAGAGCCGCCCTGCTTCGCAGCGCTACTCCCTCTGCGAAGTTTGCGGTCCCGCGTGCATTTACAGAATATTCTCTCAGCGCAGCGAGCTCATTGCTCTTTCCCTGGGTGTTCGCATCTTTTTTCAGGGGAATGCTCATTTTGAGTCATGCTCCCCAGATATAGCAAGTTTATATACAGTCAGTACATCTGTTAACAAGTTTATATACAGTCCGTGTGTCTGCCCGTTTTCATTTAGCATGAGAAAGATCTGCTTTGTTCATGTTGCATCTCATTTCTTGCAGTCTGGGCGAGAGGGAGCCGGGAGAGTGACTTCAGCGATTTTTCATTGATTTGTTCATTCGGCAAATACTGTTGGGCTCCTGTTGTGTCCCAGGCCCTGTGCTGTGTGCCCAGGATATAACTTTGAAAAAGGCAAACAAAGGCCTTGGCCTTGGGAACTCACAGGCTAGTAGCGGGATTAGCCAGTTAGAATAACAGCCTCAGGAAGGAGCCCACAGGAGGAGGTCATGCCTATCAGCCTTGGGGAGAAGTGGAGAGCATCCCTGAGCAGGTTAGGTCTGGCTGGGACCTGGAGGAGAAGGAACGTTAACCACACCAAGAGGAAGGGAAGGGTGTCCTGGGTGGAGGGAACAGCATGTGCGAAGGCTAGGAGGTAAGAAAGCACTAGGCCTGTCTGGGGAACTGAAGGATTAGTGTGGTTGGGGGAGGCACCCAGCCAGGGTGAAGGGGCTCAAGGGGGACAGGAGAGAGCTGAAGGAGACAATGAAGTCAGGGGTCAGGCCTGGTAGGACCCAAGTTCAAGAGTATGGAGGACACTGAGAAGGATTACACGAAGGAGTGTCTCAATCTGATGAGTGATTAGCAGAGCAAAGTTCAGGGTCTGGCTTCAGAAGGGCTTGAGTTCAAATCTCAATTCTGACACTAACCCAGTGACTGGCAAATTGCTCAAGCTCTGAGCCTCAGTTCCTCCAGCTATAAAATGGGGGCAATCATGGTTTCTACAACCAAGAGATGCAGGGAGGAGGCAGTAAGTCACTGTCGGAAGCTCCAGTCCATTACCTGCATGTAGCGGGTCCCCTGTGGACCTGCCAAGGGCAGGTTTTTCACTTGATTTGCTCACTGTTGTCCCTTCACACCTGGAAAATCATTGACACTCAGTAGATATGTGTCAAGTGAGTGGAGAAGTGGACAGTGGTTTGGAGAGGCAAGCAGGGATCAACCAGGGATCCTGCTTGATTATGGAAGCAAGGAGATAAAATAATGAGAAAGCCAATTCAATAATCAAAATGCTACAAGCCCAGAACAAGGGGTTAAGTAACTTACACACATTAGCATTTCCCTGCCCCATTTACAGGTGAGGCTCAGTTGACTGCCCAAGACCACTCAGAGAGAGAGCACTGAGGCTGGAATTTGCATCCAGGCCCTTTGACCCTGAACCTTTGAAGTACAACCATGATGCCATGTGTGCTACCAATGTCCTGTGCCACTTGGATTTACTGGCCTGTTGGCCACCCACAGGCAGCTAAGCTACATACGGCCATAGGACGGGATTGGTGGGCACAGAAATCAGTGGTCCCCAAAAAGGGCCTGGTCCCAGTGGCCCTTTGGTCCATCAAGAGCTATTTATCCAGCGCCACAGTGTAAATACAACAGGGAGTGTTGTCTGCTCGCAAGGGCTCACAGCTAGTGGAGGTGATGGGCATCAAACCAAGAATGATTAGTGGGCGGAGAGCCGTGTCGGACAGGGACCGGCAAGCTGCCGGTCACCGGCAGGAACGGAGGTTGAACAATGGGTATACTTCTGTGTCCACTTCCCTCACCTGGGACCCACTGAGACGGGAAGGAAGGGGCAGGGCACCACCACTGAAGGAATGGCGCAGCAGTTAGGACCAAGAGGGCAGAAAAGTCAACTCCCAATAGACCTGGAGGCCCAAGACGGCCGGAGACGCACCCTCCAGTGGACCTTGAGCCTCATTACACACATTGTAATGTACCAGCACGGTGAATGACACTCCCACAGGCGCCACGACAGTTCTGAAGCTGACCGTGAAAGGTCCAGGAGAGGGCGGTGGCCCAACTCCTGGGAATCCCGGCCCCTTCCCCAAAGTAGTTGGAATAATCCTCTCACTTGTCAGCTTATAAAAACTTAGCAACAAGGAGCCTCTTGGTCGTTCCCTCTCTTGCCTTCTGAGATGGCCTGCACTCTGTCCATGGAGTGCACATCTCTCTAAATAAATCTACCTTTACTCAGCTGTGGCTCGCTCTTGTATTCTTTCCTGCCCGAAGACAAGGACCCACTCTTGGCGGGGCACATCCCAGTGTCTCAGCCGAGACCTGGGACACGGCCTTCCTCAAGCGCCACATCCGTTTTCCCAGCATCATGCCCAGTCTAGGGGCCTCCAGGCCCCGGCTGCAGGGCTGCAGCCAGCACGCATTCTGATTGGTTGGACCCGGTCCACACAGCTGTTCCGTGTTTTGTGTCCTACCCCACGTGCAGGCGCCACCAGAGCTCGGAGCAGGGTCTGGCCTGATGGCAGGGAGGAGTGAGCTGGGAAGGTTTCTTGAGGAGGGGACATTTCAGTGATACCTGAGGCTGGGTGAGAGTTAGACAGATGGGTGAAGAGAGGGAAGCGGAGAGCAAGCTAGGTGGACAGAGACACAGCTACAACGGCCCAGGGCAGGAAGGCGATGGGATGGGAGGGAGAGACTCCCAGATGAAGCAGGAGGGAGGGGTGGGGCTGGAGCTGCAGGGCTTTATAAGGTGCGGGGAGGAGATCTGGTTTTTACCCTAAGGCCAATGAGGGGTTTATCCCAAGCTCGAAGAGCCAGAAAAGGTTCTAGGCAAGGAAGGAGCCTGGCTTTGTGGGAGGGGCCAGAAGAGGGCAGGGAAGCAAGTAGGGAGGCTGAGGCGCGGTGAGGATGGCCCAGAGGGAGGCCAGGGAAGTGGCTGGAGAGGAGGCACAGCCCCACTGGCAAGTCAGAGGTCAAATCCCCCATTTGCCCCCTAGTCAGGGACCAGGGTCCTGATGCTCAGACAGCATTCCTTGGAGCCCCGAGCCCCAGAGAGAGCTTTCTGGAGCTGGAGGCAGGTTCCAAGGCTGAGACGTCCCCCGAGGAGCGGCAGGTGTGAGCGCCACAGCCTCCGGGCCCGGCTCCCTGGAGCGGCAATTCCGGAAATGACAAACGGAGACCCAGTAAGAACGTTGGAAAATGGGCACTTCTGCGCCTCCCTGTGTCTATTGCAGGGTTTGGAAATCACTGAGACGGAAGGAGAGCAGCCAGGAGGGGGTGCCCACTGGGCAGCGAGGGGCCCTAGGAAGCTGCTGCCACGGGTGCCGAGCAGGAACCGCGGGGAGGAGGGAGGAGGGAAGGACCAGCACAGCAAGGACGCGTTTGCAAGATAGAGACGGACAGACATCAAAATGGACATACACACAAAGACCAGTTGTGGTGTGGCCTGAGAGTGTGTGTGTGTGTGTGTGTGTGTGTGTGTGTGTGTGTGTGTGATGCGGCCTTGGAGGAGCAATTCAAAAGCCACCGGCCCCTTAGCCCATCTAAACACCCCCCTTCTCCCTTCACCCCCGACCCCCCCCCAAAAAAAGAGAGAGAGAGCAAGAGAAAGAAGGAAAACAAAATATCTACAGTTGTCGAGACAAGAGGAGAAAAATAGAGGCAAACATCCGTAATTTTCTCTGTGGGGCTTTGCGGTAATTGAGCCATTTGGATAAAAATAAAGGCAGCAGGCCCCTTAGGTAAGAAGAGCTTTTGCAATCTAAGAAGCTTGAATTATGCGTCTTGTGTCACTTGAAATCCCCCACCCCCCCTTCCCCGGCAGCCCAATCCACTTTCCCTTTTCTTCTTATTTTTTTTTTTAAGTACCCTGTCAAATGTCGTCTGCAGAGCGGAGAATTTCAGCTGTCACAACTAATTTCAATTTTTCCATGGGCTTTTCCCCGCTTGGTGTCCCGGGGGAGGGGCCTGGCTGAGTCCCCTTTCCCTCCCTCTTGCGTGCGCTCACTCTTTTCATTTATCATTATTGTTATTATTTCAAAAACAGATTTACATCAAAAATGTGTTTGGGGAGTGTTTAAGGATGGCAGTTTGCTTCTCTGGGAGGCTGGGCCTGGCCTTGTAGGTAGGTTTCCACTTTCCCTCCCACTCCCCCAACTGTGCACACCCCCGCCTCCACTACCTTGAGCCCCCAGAGACTGCCCCCACCCCAACCATCCACAGAAGAAAATCCAGCCCTCAAATACAACATTGATTCTCGAAGCTCTACCTGAATCGTGGAAAGCACCCAAGTCTGCCCTGGTAGAGGGGAGGGCCGGAGGGGGCAAGGGACACTGATTTGGCTCACTCCCCATGCTTCTCCATCTCTCATTTTCTTTCGTCTTTCTTTCCTTCTCACTTTATGCATCAATTCAATGGGCCTTGAGCCAGGGCTACTTCCCATGTGCAGATCCTGCCCTGGTGCCAGGCACACCCAGGGTTAGTAGGCACCATCCTTACCCTTGAGGAAATGACAGTCTAGTTGAGTCAGGGAGGCAAAGAGGCAGACAGATGGTTACAAAGTGTTTGATGTGCTGGCCGGTGGCTGTATGAGGACAGTGGGGCACAACGGAGGATGGGTCACTTCTAGCTCGGCTACTGTGAGGCCTTTGCCAAGGAGCGGTGCTTGAGCTGACTTTTGGGAGCTTGCCTGCTAGACAATGTAGGGAAGGGAGTTCCAGGCAGAGGGAACAGCATAGGCAAAGCATAGTGTTATGAGTTGACTTGTGACCCCCAAAATGCATATGCTAAAGTCCTAACCCCCAGCACCTCAGAATATGACCTTATTTGGAAATAGGATCATTGCAGATGTAATTAGTTAAGATGAGGTCATCCTGGAGGAGGAGAGGACCCTAATCCAATATGATTGAACACAGACGCACAGGGAGCTAAGGCCCTGTGAAGATGAAGGCAGAGGTCAGAACGATGCTTCTACAAGCCAAGGAATGCCAGCAGTGGCCAGCAAGCCGCCAGAGGCTGGGAGCGGTATAGAACGGGTTCTGCCTCACAGCCCCCAGGAGGAACCAACCCTGCCGACACCTTGATCTCAGGCTTCCAGACTCCAGAGCTGGGAGACAGTAAATTGCTGCTGTTTAAGCCGTCCGGTCTGCGGGGCTTTATGGCAGCAGCCCCAGCAAACTAACATGCGTGGAGAACGAGAAACAACATGTTCTGAGTGTGCGTGATTCAGCAAGGTGGGGGCTTGGAGTTTGGAAGGGGTGGGGCTGGAGTGCAGCAGGGCCAGATCCTGCAGAATTGGGGACATTATCTGGAGGGTGGTGGGAGGGCATGAAAGCGTTTTAAGCAGAAAGAGGGTGGGATGGAATGAACTTTGTTAAATGCACACCCTGGTTACAGAGAAAGCACTGAGGGGCCGAGATGTCTTTTTGCCTCCCACTCCCTGGCTCTCTCTTCCCCTTCCGTGGGCACTTTAGGGGCTGGGCTTGGTTTATTCATCAGTGGGTTCTGGGACCTGTCCCTCATCACCCCAGCCAGAGTTTGTTGAAAGAAGAAACAAGTCAACCAGCTCCAAGTTCCCCAGCTCTTCCCCTCATCTCTCCCTTGGTTAATGGCCCTCCCAGAGCACCCTGGGGCATACTGTCTGGAGTCAGACTGCCCACAGCTGAATCCCGGCTCCATCCCCTCCCAGCTGGGCCACTGGACCACTCTGAGCTTCCATCTCTTCAATGCAAAATTGGAATCCTAATGGCTCCTATCAGTGGCAAGCACTGGCCACTGTCCACCAAATATTTCCCTTTTCCTCCCAGGTACTCCCAGCCAGACTACATTTCCAGGTGCCCCTGCAGGCACCCTGTGACAGAATTCTGGCCAATAGACTGTAGGAGAAACCTGCTGCCAGCTCTCAACCCTGGGCTGTGAATGACTGTGTGGAGCAGAGTCCCTACCTGCCACCCCTGCCCAGCATTGGACTGTGAAATGAGCTCTTACTGTTTAAGATAGTTAATCTGGTTTTATGAACACATCCCCGCATCAAGCTCTCAGGAGGGCTGAAGAGTGAATCTCTCCAAATTGCTCAGCACGGGGCTTGGTGCTTGTGAAGCTCTGGTTAATGAGTTACCATCATTGTTCTGCAGCTCCCTCCTGCTGGAGTGTGAGCCCCAAATGTTACCGAGTCCAGACTCGTTCTGCTTGCTGCACGACAGGCCAATAAATCAAGTGTTGGGTCAAGGAATAACAGCTTTTTCAGAAACGCAGCAGACTGAGATGATCGCAAACTAATGTCCTAAAGAACCGTCTTACCCAGGTCAGAATTCAGGTTCCTTTTGTATTAAAAAGGGGATGGGGCGTGGTTGGTTGTTGCAAACTTCTTGGTGTTGGAATCCTTTATTCTTGCAGCTGTCCAGGTGGGTCAGGTCATGATGTTCCTGTAAACCTACAATGAAACAAATGTTATTCTCTGTTCTGCAACTTTTTATCTCTATATGAATGGAAAAGTGTTATACCCTTAAGATCAGAGCCTTGACAATGGGCTGTCATATTTCAGGCTCTAGGCAACATTCTTTTACAAAAGGTTAAGAACCAGTATGACTCAGCACAGGAACCAGAGCACAGGGTTAGGGCTGAAGGAACAGATCTAACATGGAGTCAGGTTTGTTCTTCCCTATTACACAAGGGCCCGGCACATACTGAGTGCTCATACATACATGTCAGATGCCTTGTGTACCTGTGTCTGGCATTTGGGTCAGTGCTCCCTTCCCAGGCCTCCAGTCTCTAAGAGCTGGGCTCTCTGTCCTGTTGGGGATGCCTCGAGCTGGTGGCTCCTGGCCTCTGCAACCTTCCTCCTCTGTATAGCTGTAGACTCAGCCCTGCCTCCACGCACCGTAGAAAGTATGAGAAAGATATGCTAATAACCTCTGCAGGTTCCCCCTCACCTATGGCCATTCCTCCAAGCCCTGGCTCTGAGTTCCTATGCTGGTGTCTAAGGAACCTTCCTAGGATTTGGCTTCAGAGGGCCTGAAACCCACTATGTCATATGCCACGCTGGGCAGTTCTACCCTGCCTCCTCCCTCTAAACGTCTGTGCGAAAGATGCCAGCATCACACAGGATGGCACCTGCTAGCCAGCCCTGCCTTCCTACCATTTAGGAGCTCCTTGGGGAGCTGTGTGACTTTGGACATGCACCTTAACCTCTCTGAGCCTCAGTTTCCTCCTTTGCTGCTCCTCGGCTCAGCCTGCTCGTTACAGTGCACAGAATAAGTGCTCAACCAATGCATGGGGTCAAGACTCTGTCCACCCTTCTCATCCCAGCAGAAACTGGGAGGATGAGTCCTGAGTGCTGAGATGACGTCTCCACAGGCAGCTCAGGGCAGACCCAGGGAAGCCAAGCCCCACTGAGCCCCATCCTCCGTGTTGGGGCTGGAAGTCATTTGGCTGGGAAATCAGTTGTCCACAAGCCCGAGCCCAGTCAGAGTTGCGCTACCATGAGGGAAATTGCCCTAAATGTGAATCCACGTGCGAGCCTGGGGAAAGTGATTTGGATGCTCAGGAGCGGATAGCAGTAGTCCTTCCGTGCACAATGTTTTCAGCTTGTCTGCCTTCCAATCACTCCTAAATAATATGTTTTATTTGGTGTGACTGCTCACGGGCCCTGCTCCACCCAGCACTGGCAGCCAAAGCAAAACATTTAAAATCTCATCTGCTTTTCATTTGTAATGAACAAAATGGGTTTCAGACTCCCACAGACAGCTTGCCCAGCACTGAGAAGCAGGTCCCTGCAGGATAACTTTGGGCCAGTGACAGGCCCGTCACTGAGCAGATACCAGCACAGCTCAGAGGGAGGGACAAGAGAGGCCAGGTGGCTGGGAAGCAGTGCTTCCGGTGGCAGATCTGGGCTCAAACCTTAACTCCTCCACTCCCTGGCTGTGTGGCTGCAGTAGTGTTGCTTGTCCTCTCTAAGCCTCAACTCCTCATCCGTGGAAGGGATGATGAGGTTTTTACCAACCAGTGGTTCCCCTAGTTCTGATGTCCCCAAGAACGAACCAGCAGGGGGAGTTCTTGATTTGCTCCCCCCCGACCCCCGCCTGCCATAACAAAGGCTTCAAAAGTCAGCTTCTGTATTTGTACACTCATGTCACAGTGTTATTCACAAGGGTCAAAAGGTAGAAACAACCCAAGCGCCCACTGACAGATGAATGGATAAACAAAAGGTGGTCTACATACAGTGGAATTTTATTCAGCCTTGAAAAGGAGGGAAATTCTGACACTTGCTACAACATGGATGAATCTTGAAGACATTATGCCAAGTGAAATAAGCCAGACACAAAAGGACAAATATTGTGTGATTCCACTTATATGAGGTTCCTAGAGAAGTCAAATATTAATACAGACAGCAAGTAGAATGGTGGTGACCAGAGGTTGAGGGGACGTAAGAATGGGGAGCTAGTAGAGTTTAATGAGTCAGAGTTTCAGATTTGCAAGATGAAAAAAACTTCTAAAGATGGACGGTGGTGATGGTTATACAACAATGTGTTGTACTTAATGGCACTGAACTGCACAGTTAAGAATGGTTAGAATAGTAAATTTTATGTTATGAATATTTTACTACAATTAAATTTTGAGTAAAGAAAACTCAGCTTCCAAAAAAAACCTAAAAAGGAAGAAAAGAGAAAAATTAATATAAACATTAGGAATGGGAAAGGGAATACAATCATGGGGGAGATTTCAAAAAATAACAGAGGATCACATGTATAGGTCTGGCTAGTAAAACTGAAAATCTGGATGGGATGAATGATATACAATTTCCAAGACATTCTATAATTACTAAAATTGACTTGAAAAGAAGTGGAAAACCAAATTATACATCAACTATGGAAGAGATAGACAATCTTCTCAAAGAATTCCCTCCCCAAAGAAAGTCTCCGGGCCCTGATAGTTTTACGTCTGGATTATTTCATACATCCATGGAACAGGTAATCTCAAGATTCAGACTCTTCCCCAGCAGAGAAAAGATGGAATCTTCCCAATGTGTCTTATGAAATTTGCACAACCTCGTTGCTGAGTGGTAACAGAGCACAGAAAAAGAAAACCACAGGCTACTTCTCTGATGAATATAGATGCAAAAGTCATGGGTTAAATTCTGGCAATATTTTTTATTTGAAGTATAGTCAGTTTACAACATTGTGTCAATTTCTGGTGTGCAGCATGTTTCAGTCATAATATACATACATATATTCCTTTTCATATTCTTTTTCGTTATAGGTTGCTACAAGATATTGAGTATAGTTCCTTGTACTATACAGTAGAAATTGTTGTTTACCTATTTTATATATAGTAGTTAGTATCTGCAAATCCTGAACTTCCAATTTATCCCTCTCCACTATTTCCCCGCTGGTAACCATAAGTTTGTTTTCTGTCTGTGAGTCTGTTTCTGTTTTGTAAATGAGTTCATTTGTGTCTCCCCCCGCCACCCCAGTTTCCGGATACAAGTGGTATCATATGGCATTTTTCTTTCTCTTTCTGGCTTACTTCACTTAGAATAACAATCTCCAAGTCCATCCATGTTGCTGCAAATGGCATTATTTTAATTTTTTTATGGCTGAGTAGTATTTCATGGTATAAACATACCACAGCTTCTTTATCCAGTCCTCTGTTGATGGACATTTAGGCTGTTTCCACATTTCAGCTATTGTAAATAGTGCTGCTATGAACGGTGGGGTGCATGTGTCTTTTTGAATCAGAGTTTCCTCCGGATATATGAAATTCTGGCAATTTTAATCCACCCATATATTATTGTCACAAAATCAGAGTTTGGCAACCACCATTTCTATCTTTCCTTTAATAACATGCTCTGTGTGTGCATCAGGAATTCATCTTCAAAAAATTGTTCAAATGTCCAGCGCTTTTATGTAGAATGCAGGGGAGGAATATAAAAATATGAGCCATAAATTATGTGCGATAGCACATCTCTTGTAGACACAGGCACTGCATGAAAGTCCCTTACTGTTTAGAGATAAAGCCAAAGCTGCAAAAATAAACCAGAAAGACTTAGAGAAGTGTCTCTTCATAGACATTAAATGCTAAAATCTCACAACAGAAGCAGAGGTTTTATGGGCCAGGCTGTCTCAGAGAAGTCTTCATTCATTTACTCGTACATTTATTTATTCACACATGGATCGTAAGTGAGCGCCCACTCATTTTCCTTCCCTAAAAATAATCCCTGAGAACTTACTGTGTGCTGGGCACTGTTCCAGGCACACAGCTGCAGTGCAGACAAGACAGGCAAAGCCCCTGCCTTCAAGATTCCAGCCGGATGCCAGAGGCAGGGCAGCGAGCTGGGCATCAGGAGGGTACCAGGGATGGAAGGCCCACTTCTAGCCCATCCAGAGCCTCTGGTTTGGTTGGGGAGACAGATGTGGCGGTGAATATACAAAGCCCATCTTGGAATGTGACCTTGGTCTGCTTCCTGCTTTCATGACATTGGACAGGAATTGCAAGGGATGGGAAGAGGGAGGTTCTGGGATGCATCTGTGGACAAGCTGGTCCCTGTACATTGACGTGTGGCCCCACACGTGCAACACGTTAATGTCACAAAACAACTTGTCTGTGTCCGGGACTTCTCATGGTCCTCACAAGATTCTGAAAGCAGCACTGGGCTCCATGAAGGCAGAGAGTTCAAGTTCAAGTCCCAGCTTCACCACTGAGCTGCCACTGTCTGGCCGGCCCCTCCCCACACAGCCCCCTCCACACGTCATCCACAGACCGTTCCCAAGCATGTCCACGGGCTTCCTTCCACGCTCTGTCCGAGAGAGTGTGCTCAGCCCACGTGAGAGGCAAACCAGAAACCAACGAGGGGCAGGAGTTGGGCAGTTCTGAGGAGGTAGGACCCCGCTCAGTTGCTTAAAGGACCCCCAGAAAATTTGAGCCCTTCTTTCCCCCAGTCTAGTTCCTATTGCTGCAAAACAAACCACCAGAAAATGTAGTGGGACCAAACAGCCAGTTTATTATGCCTGCAGATTTATGGATCAGAAATTCAGACAGAGCACGTAGGGGAAGGTTTGACTCTATTCCATGAAATCTGGGACTCTAGATATGAAAGGGTCAGTATCGAGAGGACTGGGGAGACTTCAACGCCCGGGGACGGGAATCATCTGGAGGTGTCATTACTCACATGTCTGTCACTGAGCTCAGCTGGGGCAGTTGACAGAAGAGCCTCCCCGTGGCTTCTCTTGGTAGCTTGGGCTTCCTCAGAGAAGTCCCGCTTCTTATAGGGCAGCTCAGGGCTGCGAGAGCAAGTCTCCCAGTGGACCAGGTAGGAAGCTGCAGTCCTCATATGACCTCACCTCGGAATTCACAGCGTCACTGCTACTTTACTATATTGGCGGAGATAGTGAAGAAGACCTCACCTTTTTATGGAAATTTGTGGCCATTTAAAAAACCACCCAACCCAGCTGCTCCTCCTGCCCTGGTCTCGGGGCTACCCCCCCATCAACAACTTCTTGCGCCCAGATCCTTGTCTCGGGATCTGTTTCTAGGGGCAATTCAGCTGCTTACTAACTGTGTAAGTCCCTTCCCGCTCCAAGCTTCCGTTTCCTCATCTGTAAAATGTGGATAGTAATGGCCCCTCCTCCAAGAGTAAGTATGAGGATTAATAAGAGCGTGACTACTTTTATGAGCTTGGCCAGAGCCAGCCCTTTTAATGGAGCCCATATCTGTTCAAAAGGAATTGATGATACTCCACTGGTGGGTCCTGTGTCCCAAATATCACCTGCAGCTGGCTGGCCGCTCCCTTAAGGATAATAGCAGGCGGCCAACCCAATGGTGGCTGGGGGAAGGGGCTAAGGTTATGGCTTGGGAATATGAGAGGATGTGAGCAATTGCATCTTCCAAAGATAATTGCAACAATGTCTCCCACCCCCACGTGGAGAGACCACATGAGAGGACCTGTGACTTCACATGAGAGCGGGATGCTCAGTTAGCCCTGAGTGCTGCCAGATCCACCCACCACCCAACAGTGGCTTCTGCCCCTGCCCTGCTGGTCCAGCTCGTCATCTTCTGACTGCAGCACCATGCACAAGAGACCCCCTCAAGCCAGAAACATCCAGCTGAGCCTTTCCCAAATCCCTGATCTACATGAGCAAAACAAAATGGTGGTTTAAAAACGGTAACATTTGGGGCAATTTGTTATTTAGCAGGAGTAACCAGAGCACAGATTAAGAGGCTGTTCTGTAGCAGGGAAACTGGTTAACAAAATCTTCTCTCCCTTAGTTTGCTGCTGTCTCTCATTGAGACAGACAATCATGCCTGCAGGAACTGAGAGGAGGTCAGCCCTGATACACCATGATTTCCCAGCCCTTTTACTCAATGCAGTATGGTCCCAAAAGCCATGGCTTTTCAGCCTCCAAAGGCTTAAAGTGTGCTGGATCATTTGATGCCCCTTCAATCTCTTGCTAAGAGCTGGACACCAGAGTTTAGCAATCTGGACCACCTCCATCTGGCTTTCCAAAGGGAATCCCCTCAGCCCCTTGGCACTCCTGTGAGGGGGAGCTGCTGCAGGACTAGGGATGGGCAGAATCTGCCTGTGTCTCTTGAAGGACCATGTTACCTGTGTGAGCCCAGGTCAGGACTGACTTGCCCTCAGGACACCTCCGCCCATTCTCAGGACCTTCAGACAACAGAGGCAGACCTGGTTGGGAGGGGGGCACCTTCTATGTTGTGCTACCTGCCCTGTCCTTGCCTTGGTCTCTGCTGCAGAGTGGAGGTACTCAGTTTGGTCGCTCATTCCTTAAGGCCCAACCTGTTGCCCCATTGGTGATGCCAACCCCAAGAACAGGCACTTCTGAGCATCCTCTTGCCATTTTTGCCAGAGTACTCTGTATGCATCCCACATGCATTCCAGAGCAGCCCTGGGACATGGCCATTTTCCAGGAGAGGACCCTGGGCTCAATCAGAGACTTAAGGGGCTTGTTCAAGGTGACCCAGTTACTCAGTGGCAGAGCTGGGATTGGGGACAGGCCTGACTCCAGAACCTGTGTTCCCAGCCATTGGGCTTAGGTGGGCATCTGGCAGCTCAGGACCCTCGGGGTTCTTGAGGCTTCACCCCACAGTGCTCCTAGCACCTCTTTTCTCTGCCCTGTCTCCCTTTCTCCTCCTTCTGCCTCACCCCCGCCCCCCTAAGTCTCCTAACATTCTTGGAATGTAAGGGAGTCTGAGTAGCAGAGGAAACTTTTTAGCAGAAGGCGTAACGTTGTAGTTGAAAGTTGAGGCTGTGAAGTCCAAAAGACCTGGCCCTGAAATTCAAGTACTAACCATATACTAACCTTGCACTAACCATGGTCAAATCCCCTTAGCTCTCTGAGCCTCGGGTTCCTCATCTGTAAAATGGGAATAATTAATAGTACCCAACTCATGAGGTCATAAAACTTAAATAGGTAATATAGGTAAAGAGTTTAACACAAAGCTGCCCCTAGCTCAACAAACCTTACCTGACATCATTGTCACCACCATCACCATTATCACTCTTCTTGATGAGGATGGATGACAGGCAAATGTTAATCTCTAACCTACATTTTTCACGCAGTTTGATGTTTTCACTTTGCACTAAAGAATAAGATCTTTTCTAAAAATCGATTTTTAATTACATGAACAATGCACAAATACATACTACTTGTTTGTTTTTTTTTTAAAAAACTACCATTTTAGGTAAGACGAAAATCTCTTTTGACTACCTGTCCCGTAGGCTCCCGCAACTCCTCACCCCCTCCCACCTCCCCACCTCATCCTTCTCCATCCTTCTCCAAAGGCAACCTCTATTATCATTTTGTCGTCTCTGCCTCAGGCTTTTTTCCTATGCATTTGCAAGTACGTGTACATATCCTTTGAAATAAACTGAGTGGTTTGTGTGTACATTTAATTTGTTTTTACATAAAGGGATCAGACTGACCATGCCTTTCTACTACTTGCTTTTTTTGCTCAGTGACACCTGTTTTGATTTACTAATGTCAGCGAGAAAGGAAGGAGGAAGAGGATCCCAGGTCTGGAAGCCAGGCAGACTTCAGGACCAAAGCCTGCAACTCATGGACTAGTTCATCCACCGGCGCACTTGAACTTGCTGGGCTCATCTTTGCCCTCCCTGTGGCTTATCTATTTTATCTTTACAAACAAACCACAATTGTTCTCTGTCTGAATCACCTGCAAGCCTCAGGTTCTAAAACATGAAAACATCCTTCTCTCCCCACGCAGCTGAGCCAGACTATCCATCAGACCCTGTCAGTGGGAGAGAGACTTTCTGTGTGTTTATTTCTTCTTTTCAAGATTAGGAAAAGACAGCACAGGGGCTGTGGCTGTCAGGCCCAGGCCCGTGGTCAAGACCTCTTTTCTGGAGCCCCAGGTCTTTGGAAGCTGTGAGAATCAACAAGGAAAAAACCAGAAAGTTACGTGTCCCTGCGAAGCATGGAACATGCACCCGAATGTCACAAAAGCAGCCTGTGATTCAGCCTGGAGCCAGACCTCATCCCAGACATTGGGGTGAGAAAAGATAACCCACAACCTGGCCTTTAGGACTTTTTGACCCTTGAGGCAATCCCGGACACTAATTTTATCTCAGAGATGAAATACCCAAAATGCAGCTAGGTTCCTTCCTGCTGCCACATGGGTAGAATTGTCTTTGGAAACTTCGCATCTTTCCTGCTTCAGGGCAGCCTCGTTCTAGTGAAGCAGTCATTGTTCCTCTCCCTGGCCTCCAGGTCCAGGGCTGAGCCAAGCACAACAGCCAAGCTGCAGAGCAAAGCTGGTGTTCCCAAGACAGACATGGACCAGAAGCGGGATACTTACAAGATGGGCGAGGGGACCCTGCCTGCCTGCCTCTCTCCCTTCCAGATACACCCAGGCTCAGCTAGATTCAGCATGCATGTGCGCACGCGCGCGCGCGCGCACACACACACACACACACACACACACACACACACACACACACAAACACACACACACACACACACACTCACTTTTAACTCTATTCCTAATTTGTGGGACAAAATTCTCAAGATTTAGAATCTCTAGAAATCTCCACGTAACAAATGGAGCATATGTTTTGCCAGTAACTTTTTTTCCTTCGTAGGAAAAGCATCTCAGCCCCCGTGCCTAGTTGACTCAGGGCGGCGTTCATTACTGCTGCCACCACCACTCCAGCCTGTTTCTATCTCCTGGCTCATGTCTCTCTCTAGTCATAGATACCAATTGTCGGCTTTCTTTATGGTTTTGTTATCATCTTGTGTTCTTTGCAACTCTTTTCTGGATTCCATTCCAGCCCCCATTCTAGCTATCTTTTTCCTGATACTTCTTGGTGAGGATAGATTATTAAAGGCAAGGACCTTTCAGAGACCATCCCTCAATAATCCAGCCACAGAAAGAGCCTTTGTTGGAAGGATGGATGGGCGGATGGGAGGACAGATGGATGGATGGGTGGGCAGGTAGATGGATAGATGGTTAGATGGATGGATCCCTAGCAGTCATTATTTACTCTCTATGCAGAAGGAAAAGAAGCAGTTTTATAAGCAACTGTATTGTTTTGTGTTGGTCTAGCCAGGGAAGAAGATAAGTCTGTCCAACGCTTAGCTAAGGTTGAGGGAGGATGGATATGTCCAGCAGGGCACACATATCCTTAAACGCTGTGTGAGCGTGACCCATTTGGAGTCATCCTCTTTCAGCCAAATCTGTTTCTTCTCCCACACCCTTGAGCTGTTTCTGTGCCACTATTTTTAGTGGACTAGAGTTGTTTATCCCCATTACATCCATTTTTCTTCTGGTAACAGCTGTATTTGCCTTCATCCCTTCACTCACTCTCCAGATCTACGGCTCTGAGATCTCAGAACTCTGTGCCTGAGCTCTATGGCTCAGCTTCCTCCCCCAAAGATGGCTTCTGTAATCTTTTTTTCCCCAGCATATTATTGTGAAATCTTCAAGCAGAGCAAAATCAAAAGAATTGAATAGTGAACATCCATTAGCCCATCACCTACATTCTATTATTTTACTAAGTTTACCTCATCGCATGTCTATTGATCTATCTGTTCCTCCACCAAGCAATTAATCCATCTTATTTTTGTTGCATTTCGAAGTAAATCGCAGACATCAGTACATTTCCTCCTAAATGTGTATCGTTGAATAGAGTACATTTGTTTACATGTTTTTTCTTTCATTATAAAATTTGCATACAAAAAAATACACCGTCTTGACAGTGCTGAGTTTTGTATGTTCTGTGCAGTTCAAATGTCTGTCAGTATATAGAACAGTACCGTTATCATTACCCCAGAAAATATCCTTTGTGCCCCTTTCCAGTCTATCTCCATCCTCAGCTTTCAGAGGTGACTACTGTTCTAATTTTTCCACTTGGGCTGTTTCCAATCTTAAAGTTGCTATGACAATTACCATACAACTTTTTTAATGGATACATGTTATCATTTCTCTTAGGTAAACATGGACGAGTGGGATTGCTAGGTTAACTAGTGGGTACGTTTTTAGTTTATTAAGAGACTTCTACTCCTTTTTATAAGTGGTTGTACCATTTTACATTCCCAAGAACCATGTGTGAGCATTCCAGTTGCTCCATACCTTGTCAAATCCAGTATCTTTTTAGTTTTAGTTTTAGCCATTCAGGTGGGTGTGCAGTGATTTTAGTTTGTATTTGCCTCATGACTAGCAACGTTGAGCACATTTTCTTGTGCTTATTGGCTATTTATTCGTCTTCCTTTGTGATGTGCCTAAATTCCCACCCTCATTTCATTGGGTTGTTTGTCTTTTTATTATTGTGTTGTAGGAGTTTTTATATATGATAGATACTAGTCCTTTGTCAGATACATGTTTTGCAAATACTTTCTCCCAGTCTGTGGCTTGCTTTTCTATTTTTCTTTCTTGTTTTTTTTTTTTTTTAAGTTTGAGCAAAAATTGGCTTCAGTTGGGCAGCGCCAGACCAGAAGTGGTTAGGAACTCTCCTGCCTTTCCATTTTCTTAATTGTGAGTTTTATGAGCATGTAATCAGGACCTACGCTAACTAGTAAATCTCATTGCCATGGCCACAAGATTATTTCAGGCATGGGTACATAACCCAGTCAAGCCAGCGAGTCACTTTTGAGGAATGCTGGGACAAAAACAGATGCTCTTTGTGGCTGGATATGCGCCTGAGGGGATGTCTCTCTTGCCATGTTATGGAGAGACCCATCCTGAGAATGGATTCAAGCCAGGGAAGTGGAGCCCAGAGACAGAAACCAGGCCTCAGTGACATGAAGTCCTTACATCAGATGCCAGGTCAAATTTGTCCAGACCCCACATTTTCTTGCCTTTAGTCCTTTGCTCATGCTGCTCATTTCACCACGAATGTCCTTCTGCCACAGCTCCAACTGTTCATCTGAGATGCTACTTTATCAGATTTTCTCTTACTTCTATAAATTTCTCTGAACTCCTCCTGAAGTGACTTCCTCTTCACTGGGAGTTATTGTTGGCGTCTATTAGCATATGTTTAAAACCGTGTATTACTATTATGCTTTTTTAAATACATAAAACTCTAAGCTCCTTTGTGCCTGTGTCTGATCTTGGAATTATTCACATAATATATTCTCTGAGAATATTAACTGGTAGAGATTTCTTGATGTGGGAACACGGGGAACCTTAATTTTCCATATGGGACTATTTATGAAAAGCAGGTGTTGCTTTTGTGTTCAGGAAAAAAATTTTAAAAACTCATTGAAGGAAGCATTAACAACCGAGTGTATTTAGTAGCTTTAATTCCACTCCCAGAGTTCTACAGGGATGCAAGCAAGGCTGTATTTCCCCTTTTGATTATCTCCCCACCTGCTCTCCTCCTCTTTACTCTGTTTTATTTCCCCTTGAATTCTCTTCCCTCCCAAAGCCCAAAACAACAATCAGGGATGGCTAAGGTAGCCAGACTGGTACATAAGGAACGTGATCTTTTATGGGTCTGTTTTTGCTACTCCTTGAGTGACCAACTCATCTCAGTTTTCCCTAGGACTTTCCTGGTTTTAGCACTGAAGTCCCACAACCCAAGAAACTTCATTCCCGGCAGACTTGAATGGTTGATCATCCTCCCCACTCCCCCAAACCCATCAGTCTTATTTCATTACACAGAAGAGAAGAGTTCATTGGTTCCTGTGGTGGGCGGAATTCTAAGATGGCCAAGCTCCAGTCCCCCGGTGTAGACACCCTATATAAACGTAGAGGAGATCTGGGAATATAATGGGATTCCTATGATTAGGTTACAAATCAGTTGACTTTGTGTTAATCAAAATGGAGATTATCCTGGATGGGCCTGACCTAATCAAGTGAGGCTTTCAAAGATGACTTGAGTGGTGCACTCCTGCCAGTCATGATCATCCAGCTTCCATGACCTCTACAACCACAAAGAAGTAAATTCAAAAACCAAGTGAGCTTGGACCCCAAGGCTCAGATAAGATCTCAGCCCCAGCGAACACATTGATTTCAGCCTTCTGAAACCCCAAGGAGCCCAGCTACACTGTGACATGACTTCTGACCTACAGAACTGTGGGGTAATATATTAGTTTTATGCTGCTAAATTTGCGATCCCTAGTTACACAACAATAGAAAACTAATACCATCCCATAAAGGGCATTCTTCCATATAAGAGAAAGCTAGGTGGCTGTGGCAAGTTTCTCAGCCCATCTGAACCTTGGTTTCCTTATCTTTAGAATAGAGAGGCCCATCTCCTAGTGCTGAGAGAGCCCTCAAGGGACTTATTTTCCTGAAGAGCTAGTATTTACACATCCTCCAAAGAGAATGTGAATTGAAATTCAAGTTCATTGAAAGCACGGACTCAGAGAGATATCAGCACACCTATGTTCATTGCAACATTATTCACAATAGCCAAAAGGTGGAAGTAACCCAAGTGTCTGACAGAAGAATACATAAGCAAAATGTGGTATATACATATGTGACATTGTGATTATAAAAAGAAATACATATTTGATCTTTGTCCATTTCTGGCACCCTTTGGATTTCCTAAGTGATGAGAAAGATGTCTTTTGTTATGTTGAGTGGTGAGTTTTATACTGCACCTCCTGATGGGGACTGACTGCCAGGAGAACCGGTCATAATTTTAGAGGGTTAGAACTTTCAGTCCCAATCCCCTGACCTCTGATGTGGAACAGGGGGCTGGAGGCTGAATTGATCACTCATGGCCAGTGATTTAATCAATCATGCCACTGTAATAAAGCCTCTATAAACACTCAAAGGACAGGGTTTGGAGAGCATCTGGATTGGTGAATAGATGGAGAATTGAGGAGAGAACATGGACACTCCATGCCCTGTCCCCAAACCTTGCCCAGTGCATCTCTCCCATTTGGCTGTTCCTAAGTCATACCCTTTTATAGTAAACCTGTGATCTAGTATATAAAATGTTTCTCCAAGTTCTGTGAGCCACTCTAGCAAATTAACCAAACCTAAAGAGTCATTGGAGCCACCACTGTATAGCTGGTGGGTCATAAGCCCAGGTGACAACCTGGACTTGCAATTGGCATCTGAAGTGGGAGGTGGGACAGTCTTGGGGGGACAGAGCCCTTAACCTGCGGCATGTGACACTATCTCCCTGGAGATAGTTGAATTGATACCCAACTGATGACCAGAGCAGTGCTTGTAGGTGTGGGGAACCCCCTGCCCCACCTCCACACATATTCGAACTGGTGATCAGAATCATTAACATACAATGGAATATTATTTATCTTTAATAGGAAGGAAATTCTGACACATGCTGCAACATGGATGAACCATTAAGACAGCATGCTCAGTGAAATAAGCCAGTCATAAAAGGACAAATATTGTATGATTTCATCTATATGAGGTACCTAAAGTAGTCAAATTCAGAAACAGAAAGTAAAGTGGAGGTTTCCAAGGCCTGGGAGAGGGGGAAACAGGGAATTAGTGTTTAATGGGTATAGAGTTTCAGTTTGAGAAGATGAGAGAAGTTCTGGAGAGGGACAGTGGTGACAGTTCACAGCAGTGTAAATGTAACAAATGCCACTGGACTTTACACTTTAAAATGGTTTAGGTAATAATTTTACCACAATATAAAAATTAAATTTTAAATATTCATTTAAATTTTTTGACTCATTAGATTTCAAAAAAATAAAAATGATAATACCAAGTGTCTGCAAAGACAAGGAGTGACAAGATTTCATCTGCAGCTGGTGGGATGTGTGTCCGCTTTGGAGACGTTGCCCCCATTGGAGAGCAATTGGACTTTATCTAGTAAAACTGAGGTAGCATATTCCTTACCATCCTCACCCCCTCCCTCCACCCAACAACTTCACCCCAGGTGAAGTTATCCTAAAGAATCTGCCAAATACTATACAAGGAGACAAGTTTAAGAACATTTGTTGCAACATCATTTTGTAACAGAGAAAAAAATGGGAATAATCTAAATGGTGATCCACAGGAGAAAGAATACATAATTTCTGGTTTATTCATATAGTGGAATAATAGAGTGAAAGTGACTGAAATATGGCTAAATATGTGACCTTGGATAAACCTCAAAAATGTGGGGCCCCAAAATAAAAAGACAAATGACAGAAGGATATATAGAACATGATACCATTTATACAATGTTTAAAAGCATTATACACACACACACACACACACACACACACACACACACACACAATACAGCATCCATTAGAATGCAGATCGTCAGGTTCAGGACTCAGTTACCACTTGAGAGGGAAGGAGTAGACCAGGATCGTGGAGGGCTACACAGGGATCTTCACTAGTAACTGCAGTGCTGACTTCTGATGTTGGCATTGGATACATGGCTGTCCATTATGTTACTCTACATGCTTTTTGTATGCCTGAAATATTTCATAATAAAAAATACAGCAGGGATTAAAAGAATATGACAGGACATTGCCCAAAAGATCTGCTCATTAATTGATAGGAATCATTGTTCATTGAACACATGCTATGTGCTTAATGCTGGAAACACAATGACAAACAAAATGGACGCAGTGCTGCTGTCTCCAAAGCTGATGGTCTTGTAGGGGAGACAACTATCAATCAGATAATCAGGTGAATGAATGTATAAGTTAAACTAAAATAGGTGATTTCCAGGAAGGAGACTGAGAGAGTTTTCCATGGGGAATCTAACTGGCTCAAGAGGAACAACTTAAAAACGCCAGCATTGAAGAGATGCCCAACAGACAATCCAGCTGGACCATTCTCCATTGAAGCCCACAGTCAACAATCCTCACCCATACACAACTTTTAATCAGCTGCACAGAAACATGAACAACCCCAAACATATGAGGAAAGTCTGTAACATGAAAGATAGGAACCAGAAAGCCTATACACTTAGATATGTGTATATATGTATGTATGTGTGCATAGTGTATTTTGTGTACACATACACAAAATAACAGTGACCTGCAAGCAACATGAACTGTGCAGTTTAAAAAAAAAAATCTTTATCATCCTCACAGAGATACTGGAAGGTATTCCATCCACAAAACAAGTATAGAATGCTACTTTTTAAAGAAAGGACTGTTGGGAGAACAAAGAAGAGCTCTTAGGAATTAAAAACATGACAGCATGAATGAAAAACTCTACAGAAGGACTGGAAGATCAAATTGGGGGAGTACCTCCAGAAATAAGAGCAAAAGACAAAGAGATGGGAAAAAGAAAATATAGGACAATTAGAGGATCAGTAGAGGAGGTCCAGTATCCAAATAATAGAAGTTCTAGAAAGATGAATAGAGGAAATGATGGGGGATATCTTCAATGAAATAATTCAAGATAATATCTCAGAGTTGAAGGATATTAATTTCCACATCAAAGGGGTAACTGAGTGACCAGCATAATGGATGAAAAGAGACTCACTTCAAGATACATTACCTTGGAATTTCAGAACGGTGGAGAAAAAAGAAGATTCTATTATATTTCCAAAGAAAAGGGGGAAAATGTCAAAAAGGATCATATATCAGAATAGCATCAGGCTTATCAACAGCAACAATGCTTGCTAGAAGATAATGAAAGAATGCCTTGGAAATTACTACCTCAATCAAAATTCTATACCCAGCTAACATATCCATCAGGGGTGAGGGTGAGCAATAACTATCTAGAGAAATTTTCCTATTGTCAGAAAGGAGTGGAACAGCTCTGGATGGAACTGATGCTACCACTTCAATGCTAACAGATCATCTGAGGGAAACTGTATCCAAGTGATAACATTTGGAATTTGATAAATTGGGATTCATCTACTCAACATAAATTAGTGTCACCATGGACCAGATATTTGTGTTGGGACCACAGACATACAGTGCAGTATTTCTATTAGGAATCTGAATATGTCACTTGGTTCCACTGTGCCTTACTTTCTCCACTAATGAAATGGACCTGATGTTCACCAACTTTGCTTCACAAAGATGGAAAGTCAAGAGAATGAGAGATAGAGTTGTTTCAGCTCCACCAAAGGACAATGATGAACTTTGAAGTTGATGGGGAGCTCCACTCCTGGCCACAGCTGACTGGTTTAGGTGGACACGTGACTTTTCTGAGCCAATCAGAATCTTGCCCTGGGATTCTAAAGCTAGAAAGGTGATAAAAAGAAGTCAGTTTCTCTTCAGGTGGCTGGAATGGTGTTGTGTGAACTCCAGTGCTGTTTGCTTCAATATTTCATCTTCCAGTCTGAGGAGCAGAAATAGCAAGTAGGCTATAAGAAAGGATGAAGCCCCAAAAGGTGCAAGACAGTCACCCAGGTTAGAGATGTAAAGCAAGCCCTTCCTGACTTGCTAGCCATGCTCCATTGCCAACCCCATTCCTTTCATGGCATGGGCATACATTTCACAAGCTTCCACAGCAACAGTCCAACAGATCTCCCCTTTGTGACACCTCAATTTTATTTCCTAGGGTGATTAATTTTTTAGTGTGGTAAAATATATATAACATAAAATTTACTATTTTAACCATTTTAAATGCACAATTTAATGGCATTAAAAATGTTCACAACATTGTGCAACCACTACCACCATCCATCTCCAGAACTTTTTCAGCATTCCAAACATTACCCATTAAACAATAACTCACCATAAATGTACACTTACCATGTGATCCAGCCACTCCTAGGTATTTACCCAAGAGAAACAATAGTATATGTCCACATAAAGACTGATATTCAACTTCACTTATAACAGCCAGAAATGAGAAACTGTCCAAATATCCACCAGCAGGTAAATGGATAAACAAACTGTGGTATACCCATTCAATTGAACACTACTCAGCAATAAAAAGGAATGAGATATTGATACACTGAACAACATGGATGAATTTCAAAATAATTATGCTGTGTGGAAGAACTCAGACAAAAGAGTACATACTGTGTGCTTTTCTTTATATACAATTCTAGAAAACACAAACTATAGTGGCACTGTAGTGACAGAAAATGTATTTGTGGTTGTTTGTGGATGAGGGCCAAAGGAAGGAAGGCTGGAGAACTGGGGAGGAGTGGGATGGAAAAATTACAAGGGGCATGAGGAAACTTTGTTCATGACTTGACAGTGATGATGGTTTCATGGGGGGGTGTATGTATGTGTGTGTGTATATGTGTGTGTGTGTGTTATATATATAACACAGCATCAAAGTATATACCTAAACACATGCAGTATATTGTATGTCAAATTTTAACAATAAAACTGTTGTAATAAAATACTGGCTGTTAGAAGACAATGAGTGATGCCTTCCATGTCCTAAAGAAGAATTATTTGCAATCCTGCCTTCTACAACTAGTTAAACCGTTCATTGAGAAGGCAGAATAAAAATTGGACCCAAGCATGGACCCAGAAAATTTACCTGCATGTACTCTCATAGAAACTTCCTTGAGGATGTAGTGCTACTCTATGAAGAGTAGGGTGTATGAGGGCAAGATGGGTACTCTTACTTTGATGGTAAGACACAGTGTACCTTCCTAATGATCAGATCATTTAACATTGCTCCAAGGAGTGTCCTTATTCCTCATCAGTGCTGGAGATTCTTGATAACTTCCTTTATTTTTAGATTTCATGCTGACACGCTCTTTAGTCTACATTTGAAATTCTAGTGGATGCTTGATATGAGAAAAGGGGACCTATGAAAACTTCTAAATTGAGAATATCTCACTTACAAAGAGTTACTGCTATGAATTCTTTCTGACTGAGAGAAGGGAAGATCCTGGGATGGGAATGCAAGTCTTCCCCAAATTGTAAATGACCAGATGCCAAGGATCCTTAGCGTAATGAATACTGAAGATACCCACACTACATCCTTTAGGTTAAGAGTCTACCTCTCAGCATTCCCCATACATATTTTTTTCCTCTTGATTTCTTTAGAAAAATCATATCACTGTTCAGAAATATTTGCCTTTTCTCCCTGGAGGTAGCTTATTTTTCTCTGCCTCTTGGCCACTTCTTGACCACTTGGCTTGCTTTGGCCAATTAAATGTGAGCAAAAGTAATGCATATCACTTTTGAGGCAGAAGCTTTGAAAGACTTCATGTTTTGCCACACTATCTTTGCCTCGATAACATTTAACGTTTGAGACAGAGGCTATTACATCAGCTTTGGTTGAAGAGTGAAGCCAATGTGTAGCAGAGGCACAACCTACCAGCAGTGTTCAACATGTAGTATGAAATTTCACGTTCACATGTGAAATAATCTTTCTCGTTACAAGACACTGAGATTTTGAGGTTTGTTACTGAAGAATAACCTAGACTTTCCTTACTGATACAATTCCATTTTAGAGCAGCTTCTAGTTGATAATACCTAAGGAAGCATTTCAATGTCATCAGTAATGTATCTCTAAATCTCAGAGTGGGATGGCTTACTTAGGTGACAGTCTCATAAGCAAAGCTAGTCACAACCAAAAGTATGTAGGTTTTTTTTAACCTCTGAGAATCACTTCCTATCAAGTTTGGACAAAATCATTCTCATTCATTCATTTTAGAAATATTTGGACCCAATCAAATGCCAGATATTGTGTTAGGTGCTGGGGAGAGTACTGAACAAGGCAAGCACAGTTCCTGTTTCAGTAGAGATTTTATTTCAGTGGAAAAGACAGGCAATAAACAAATAATTACACAGTGATTTAAAAGCAATTGCAATAAATGCTAAGATGACAAAGTCTAGGGTATTAGTAGAACATATAACAGTGGACCTCGGTCTGGGTCATCTTTCTCTTCAGTGCCCCCAGAAATAAGTGAGTTGCCCAAAGTTTCTCAACCAGTAAAAGGGGGAGAATCAGAAGCTTGTCTTCTTACCTAGGCATTCTGTGGCCAGACCTTGATATGTGCCTTATATTTGCACCAATAACCCTACTTTCATTATTTATATTCATAGAAGGAGTCATCTGGAATTTGGATGAATCAACATACTCACCTCAGATTTTTAAAAATATTCAAAACAGAAGTATCACTGATATTGGATCAGTAGAACCATCCATGTTGGGGAAGGTTGATGTCATATGCTTGATTTTTACAAGGACAGCCAATTAAAACACTCAACACACCCAGGCTGGGCCACAAATAGATGTGTTGGCATGTGTTGCTCCTGCCTCACAATAGCACTTCAACAACAGAAACACAGCCAACTAGGTGCTTTCCTACATGGGTCGAAACATTTTGCCTGAAAGTGATAATCTTGAATATAGCAAATTTTGCCACATTCTTTTATTTTACCATGATCTAGGAATTAATCCAATTTGGCTTTATTCAATTCAAAATAAGTTTCCTAAGCACCTAGGGATACAGGGAAAACTAAGACTCACTCTCTGCTCTAAAGGAACTCACAGTCTAGCAGTGTAGTCTTTAACAAAGAGCTGCTCTTTGATTATTGGCCAGTTATTCCTTATACCACTTTCCAAAGCTCTCCCAATATGCTGACACAAGGGATTAAGAGAATTCACATTGGATTTTACTTCCTTATTTTCCATCTCATAGTGCTTCCCTTCCCTTATAACTTCGATGTGCATAAAATGGTTGACAACAACACTCTCATTAAAATCCCATTCTTTGGCACCACAGAGCTTGGAAATACTAATCATGAGGGCAGCCTTGTTAATCCAAAGGTGGGCACCCCGATTTGGACCTGCCACTAACAAGACGTGTGTCAAGCCCCTAATGCCTTGTTTCTTTTGGGGCAGGGTGTGTTTACTCATTTGTAAAATCCACCTCAAAAGCTCAAGTGTGTTCCAGCATTAAGATTCCATCCTCTGCTTTGAAATATTTATACCAAGTCACTACCATTTTCAAAAGTTACTTAAGCATTCCAAGAAGCCCTCTTGCAATAGTTTGGCTCAGCAGGCAGGGAAGCAATGATGGTCCTGTGGTATTTCCTGTTTCCCCTGAGTCTCAGAGTTTGCGAAGGAATGTGTAAGAGGACACCACGCAGGCTTTCCAGTCGGAGCGTCTTTCCTGAGCCGTGTCGCTAGGCAACCCCAGGTGTGGCATTAGACCATCCTCGTGCAAAGTGATGACGATGCAAACGTAGGGCACTGACATTTTGTGGTATTGCTCTTTGTCCCCCAGCCTCCCTCTGGGTCCTCACGGTGCTATTTCAAAGCGCTCAGTCCCAATACTCCGAACCAATGGTCATTTCAGGCGGAATCGCGACCTCTCCCTCGAGATCAGACAGCAGCCTCGCGCGTGGGACCCGCCCTGACGCCCGTGGCCCCGCCCCCACTTCCGGCCGGACCGCCGTCACGTGCCCTGACCCCGCCCCACAGACGCGGCTCCTCTGGCGTCGGCGAGCGTCCTGGCTTCCCTTCCGCCGGAAGTGGGGCGACTTTCCCTTTCCGGCTACGGGTCCCCAAGCGGAGTGGGAGGCCGGACGGGGGAGCCGAGCGGCGGCGGTGGCGGTGGCGGCGGCGGCGGCGGCGGCGGCGGCGGCGGCGGTGGCGGCGGAGGGGGAGGTAATGGCGGAGCTGGTGCAGGGGCAGAGCGCTCCGGTGGGGATGAAGGCCGAAGGCTTCGTGGACGCCCTGCACCGGGTCCGGCAGGTACGGGCGCAGCCGGCTGGCGGGAGCACGGGAGTCTGAGGCGGGGCCGGGCCGGGCCTGACGGGGAAGAGAGGGTCCGGCCTAGGGGCGGGAGGTAGCTTGGGCTGACGCTTCAGTCGGGCACGTCCTTTCCTTGGGACTCCTCTAGCCAGGAGTCGAGGGATAAGACGCCGCCGTGAGGCCCAGGCCCAGCCTGTCGGGCGGGTTTCCCAGGTGCCTGTAGCAGCTGGGAAAGGATTTGCCCAGGACTCCTACCCCATCGCGCTCCCGCGCCGGGGCTGGACCCGCAAGGCAGCCAGCTGGGATTCTGAGGTTGACCAGAATTGGGGGCTGGGGAGCTCACGTGAGGACCTAGGTCTAGACAGAAGGGAGCTGTCTCAGGCCCAGTAGCTTCTTAAAACTTGGAAAACATCCTCGTCAGACTTCCTGTATTTTAAGGGTCGAGTGGAAGGAACGCGAGGGTATTTTACTTTTGAGGGTGCTCTGGGAGAGGAGAGAGAGAAGGATATTAAATGGGTGTGGGTGGTCCACAAGACATAGAAATTCCTGATGGGCAATAGTTTTTCCTCTTTCAGGGAGCATGTGGCATTATGGAGTCATTCCAGCAGTGAAACTTGACCATCTGACAATGTCGTGAATTTTGTCAGAGTTAAATAAACTGACTTTTAAGAGATTGCAAACTTCCCTGGAGAGTATATATTGGACCTGCCAGAAAGAACTCTTTGGTTTCTGGTATGGTGTTTAGAACAGAACATGTCCTTGTATTGTGTGTGAAACTTACTGATAAATTAGCTCTAACACTTAAACAACTTCTGCTGAGTGTCTTATACTCATCATCTCTTCCTATTTAATTGTAGGCATACTAACTGATACTGTAAAAGTTGGGCTATAACTAATTACTGCTTGATTCCTAACAGAAAGCCACAGGACTCATTGTATTAGAAGAAAGTCTCCACTCGGTCGCTTGAAGATATGGTCTTTACATCTCTTTCCAGTATTCCAGGGGAGGGAACCCTACCTGTTTCCCAGATACTGACTTTTCATTTTAATACTGATGCTCCTATAGACATTACATTGGATCCCAGAACTTTCCAAACCTGTGGTTCTGCCTAAAATTTTATCCGATGACTTGTTACTTACTGCCTAGGCGCCAACCAATACAATAGTGAGTATCCATCTTACTTAGACTTCAGAGCCAACCAGTGGCTGTAATGGATGAACATGCCATCCAGCTCCCCTTCCACCACTCTGCTTGACGGCGTTACACTGCTCTCCTCTACAGTACAGGGTCCTGAACCTTGTTCTCACTGGCTACTAATATGTAATGGCTTTCACCCTGTGCTGATGTGTGACAATCACCTTGTTGGCCTCTGTATCCAGGAAGAATTATAGTCACTACCCTAAAGAGCTCAGCTCCTCAGTTTGCAGAAGGCCTGTAGTTGAACATAAAATGAATTTTGAACCATTGAGAAGACTTTCTGCTTCTCTTGAGCCAGTGGTTGAACTCGTATTCTTGGACAACCTGCTCAAGAGGGAGGGAGACCCTCTGTTAAATGCTGACCTAATGTGGATTGTTGAAGCAGTGGTGTTTACTACTAGCAGAGAAAACTTCACTGGAAATGTTCCCAGCTCTGAAATGCACCATTGACTGGAGCAGTAATAAGCCCAATGGAGACAGTGCTGTAAGTGTATTCTGAATATTAACAGCTGGAGGTCGATACTATCTCCAAGGATTTGATGGCCTTTAAAAACTAAAGAAAAAACAGGTTTGTGGCTAATTTTAGGTTTATTTATAGATTTATATTGGACAAGAATGGAATGTTAGAAATCTAAAATATTGTGTGCTTATAGTAAAGCTTACCTCAAAGGATCTCATACTATTTGGGCATCTAATGATGATGGTTCTACTTCAGCATTGTATACACGGGATGTTGCAGAGATGTGACTGGAGATAAAAGACAGTGTATTTTTTACTTATGATTGCAAAGCTTTCCCCCTCTTATATGTCCTCATAAACACCATGACAGTCTGTAAGGCCCTCATAAGTTGGTTAGGGAGCAGTAAGCTGTCTGGTGCTCAGCTATCCAGAAGATCACAATAGCATCTGAGTTGACCCTGCTGGGATTTGAGCCCGCAGTTTCTATTAAGTCTGGTATGTGGAGTCCAGCACCTAATCCACTAAGCTTCCCTCCTGGCATCTTGAAGCCTCCTCGTATATCCTTTAGACTCTTTCCAACAAAGGGGACCAGTTATTGCTATTAGTTCACTCTGAATGTGGTATTCCTGGCTCAAAAGAGAGTCTCTGAAGATGTCATATAGAATTTTAAATTTCTGCAGCAGTATGAAGTACAGTGAGTTAATAGTGTTTGGCACAAACTGATAATACAGCCGTTTTGTAGGGAGGTACACAAATATAGAAATGTGATCTGATTTAGTCCCACTGGTGAAGATCTAAAATCATCATATCCAGTTCTTCATTGGCTGGTTAGGTAAAATTAAGTGTTTCTTTAGCTCCTTGTTTAGGGAGAGCAGGATCCTAATAAGAGTAGGATGTGGTCTCAGAGCCAGACTAGGTCATCCTGTTCTGTGGCCATGCTGTGCCGTACCCTGTCTGCTGTCTGTCAGGATTACAGGGGACCTCATGGAGATTATGGGTGAACAGGTATGCATCTGTTTTGTTTAGTGTTTCTAAAAATATAAAACTGTTCCCACAAAGCCCACTGCTACCATTCGGTAGCATCCATCTTCAAGTGCACACATTTGCACGTTAACAGGACAGTGTCACACCACAGTGTACTACAGATTCCCAGCAGCCTTCCACAAGCTGAACCAACTGTCAGTCATCACCCACATAGAAGTTCTCTTGCTAAACTGCTAGTGCATTTTAAGACTTTAAGCTCCTATTTTGCCCTAGACCCAGTCGGTGCCTCTGCATTGTGTGAGTCCAGAGTGTTCTGTTCACATCAATACAGTGTAATTGGTGCCTCATGAAGTTGGCCATCATGGTGATTCTGCACCCAAATGAGTGTGACCAAGCCAGCGTAGAGTCAATAAGAAAGTAACCTGACAGATTTTTAGGCCAAGATCCTATTCTTTACCAGTGCTTTTTTTTGGAACTAGTGATTGGTATGGGGCCTCAGAAGTCCTACAGTCCTCCAGAAAATGCTTCCCAGTGCTCTGTTTCACACTTTGAGCCTGAGCAGTGAATGATTAGGCATGTGTGCTGTACACTAAGCACTAAATTTCCTTTAAGAGAATGTGCATCCACCATTTAAAGGGAAGGCCTGTGTTCACTGGCTTTTGGGTACTGCTTGAGAGATACTGCCTTTGCTCACTTAATACATGATGTTTGTGCCTCATGACAAAGTCATGTGTGCTGAATGCTGTCACTTTTACTCCACTGAGTCTACCTCAGACATGTCCAGTGGTTAAGTAGCTCAAATCATCATTTCACGAGGGACTAGCTCCTGCATGTACATTCGTTTTAACTTTCTCAAACACTTAAGGAAAACCAGTGTCTGCGGGACATCTGTGGGCTGCTCTGTATCTGTGTTTTGATGAGACCCAGTAGAGTACCTTGCAAAGAGTAAATGCTTTTTGGTGATGTGAATGAGCCCATTTGGGTCACTGCACTTCAGTGGAAGCGCTGAACTTCATATATGGTATTGAAAAGTAGATGTAAGTGAACAGTGTGTTCCACTGTATGACTCTTAACTTTTTTTTTCTCATTTTCAGCTGAGACTTCTTTATCTTTCTTTTAAAATCTGATGGCCCATATGTATCATCAAACTAAGATACAAATTTGTAGATACAAATTTGCCTAGACCAGTGTTCTCGCACTTGTGGCCGGTGGGCTGGTTAAGGGTCACAGTGTGCCTGCAGGCATGCTTTGCTTAACCCACCCAGTGCCAGTATTGAGAAACTAGAATGATTTCACATAAAAATGGAGATTTCTAGCTTAGACTTGGCCACACTGCTCCCGCGTTCTGCAGTGGCTTTATTTGGCAGGAGCTGAGTAGCAGCTGCCCCTTTGCACAGGGCATTGACTTTCTGGTTGCTTTTGTTCCCGCTACTTTGCTTTTGTTTTACACTGCCCATTGGGATGCCTACTCAGCAGTTTTTTCCCTCATCTTTTCCCAAATTGTGAGCCCATACCCTTATTTGAAATTTCTAATGGAAAGAACTCTGGATGGGGAGTTAGGAGATCTGGGTCTCCTGTAAGTAGCTGCATGACCTTGGGCTTGGTTGGCCTTTCCCAGTATATGATGCACAGGCTGTTCATAGATCCTCTGTGGAAAAGGGCTTGTGGACAGATAAGTTTGGGGAATACAGGGTTAAATAAAGGTGAATTGGCTTCTTTACTGCAGGACTTCTCAGAGTCCTTAATATGCTGCTGTGTGTTAAGTCCTAAGGGTTTGGGATATGCATTGTAAATAGGCCCAGGGTCTGTCACTTCAGACCCTTCAATACCCTCTTTTCATAAAACCAGATCACATTCTGTGGATCAAACTTCAGGAAATGTTAAGCTAGATAATCTCAATGGTCCCTTAAAGCTCAAGAACATTCAGCTCTTCCATCTCACTAGATCTGAAGAAAATTTTTGGCTGTATAATTTTGGTTCTCTTACTTTCTAGTGTGTTACGTTGGGTGTCTGTTCAGACTCCTCTCTTCTTCGGTTTTGTATGCAATCCTTTTACTCTGTTAAGAATCATCCCTCTTGAAAGTGTTTTGCATTGGAGTTTTGTTCTAAAGACACTTGGGAAAGAATAGCCAGTACTTCTTTTGGAGGCATAAACTATGCTTTTATTGCTAATATCAGATGATAGCAAATCATTCGCAAGACTGAGTAGTGTTAATGAAAATAGTATGTGATTCGGATTACCTGTCATTATTTGAGGATCTCTCAAGTCTAAGGCCTCTTGTTGGATGCTGGGCCAGTCATAATAGAAGTTTGCTGCTGGTTTTATCTTAATCGTGGAAGTAGATCCTCACAACAACCAAATGAAATAGTCAGGACAAGGGTTATAATTCTCATTTCATATTTGAAAATAATAAGCCAAAGGGATATAAAGCAATTTTCTCAGAGGCACACAAATAGTTAATATATGCAGTAGTTCTTGGACCCATGTCTTCTGCATTCTAAGAGAGACTTGGTCCCTTTACGGAGGTAGTTGGGTAGTTTTCCGTCTCAGTGAGATATCTGCAGTAGAATCTTCAAACAAAGTGTGGAAGGGATGCTGATGGAATTCGGAGGAATGTAGGGGAGAAAACTAATGGACATGTCCTCTTGAGGGCCTTTGGTGGGGGGATCCTAGCTGGAACTATATTTCAGCCTAGTGCCTCAGCTGATCATCTTAGCATTTTGCCTGCAGATAGGCTTCTCCACATCCACTTTAAATTTAGAAACCGTTTAATGAGCACCTTCTATGTGCCAAAAACACTTTGCTATGCTTTAGGAAAGTTCTTTACCACTCCTGAAATACGGATCTTGTTAAGACTGTTGAAAACTGTGAACCTCTCCTCAGATATATTTAAATAGTTTTGTGTGTAATTTCAAGAGGTTTATGAATTCTTTAAAGCTAATATCTGGAGGTCCCAGTTAAGGAGCCTTTGTCCTAGGAGTACCAAGACGATTGAGACAGGTCCACTCCCCGAAGAGCTCCCTATATTGGGGAAACAGCATAATCAAGAACTTCCTCAGTGAGGTCATGCTATTTAAAGTTAGTGTATAAAATATAGGTGAGGGAGTATTTAATTCTCCCCAAATGTGAGTACCATGAAGTTGTCGGGGAAAGCTACTAAGAAGAACTGGTATCTTACTTGGTATATAGAATTCCTTATTTTGGTTAATGTCAGTTAATAGGGCAGGATCAGCCGGGGCCCCAACTCTGAGGACAATAGCTGCCATTCATTGAACTTGTGCTGGGTGCCAGGGAAGGACTTTCCTGTAAGTCCTTTCATTTGATGGTTGCAGAATACCCAGGAGGTAGTATAGTGAAGTGGTTATTAAGACTTTGGAGTCAGTCTGTATGAGTTCAAGTTCCGGTTCTGCCACTTACTAGATTAGTGACTTTTGGACGTTATCTGACATTTTTAAGCCTCAGTTTCCTCATCTGTAAAGGAGGTCATTGATGGCGGTGATATATATATTTTTAAATAGCTGATGTTAGAAGTTAGGAAGTTAACCTTGGGAGGTAAGGGTGGGTAGTGACTGAAGGGGGCATGAGGCAGGCTTTAGGGGCTACTGGCATGTTTTGTTTCTTGATCTGGATGCTAGTTATGCAAGCATTTTAGTGCATAAAAATTCAAGCTATAGACTTATCCATGTACTTTTCTGTATTATTACTATTATTATTCAATAAAAGGTTAAAATAGCAAACATTTCTTGTTCCTTATGATGTGCACAGCATTGTGCTGGGTGCTTTATATTGTTATCTTGGTATCCCTATGGCTACAATTTCAGGCAGACTGGCTCCAAATCCCACAGAATTGAGAATAGTAGCTACTTTCTAAGGTCACACTGTGAGGATTAAATGAGGGTACCATCAGGCACTTAGTACATTTATTGATTTGATAGACTACCATCTTCATCGTAACCTAGCTAGTAGGTGCAGACCTTGGACTTGACTCTGCACCGTGACGCCAGACCATGCCCCCTGGAACTTGCTCTTAGTTACTCTTAGCCACTGGCTACAAGTCCTTTGGCCACATACTGTTTCTTCCTGCCCTGGGGGGTAGAGACTTTCAGTCCAGCCCAGGGCCCAGGCAGGGCCATTCTGAATGACTGCAGAGCAGAAGTTCCGAGGAAGCAAGATGGATTCTTCCCCTCTGGGTAGAGGTGTGAGCTCTCATCTCTACTTGCTGGACCTACAAGAATCGAGGATTGACAGTAGCTTTATTGAATAACATGGACACTGCATGCGGGTGACCTGCTGGCATTCAGATGACTTTGCCTATTTCCATTTAGTATAATGGAATAAGTCACATTTTAACAAATGTGAAGTTGTCGAAGTATTTACAGCTTTCTGTTTGGATTTATAGGGTGAACTGCTCTTGATTACAAAACCTGAAGGTTTGCACTAGGAATAGTTAATTACCATGTTTCCTAACTTTAGTGATTTGTGTACCACCCTTATGATTTTTGCCATATCAGTGAGAACCCTCAATATGCTATTTACTTCATATTTTAAAATTGTTTTAAAATTTAAATTTATTTAAAATATTTTTAAAGGAAACAAAATCACTGTCATAAGTGAAAACCTTTACAATGCATAGAAGGTAACTGTGTGAGAGAGAGAGAGAAAACATTCATCCATGCACCTCCCAAAATTGCCTTGTGTACTCTTTGAAAAACTCTGGTTTAGTTCATCCCTGCATTTTACAGGGAGCAAGACCACTGAAGATCTTGCCCAAGGTCATACACTGGAACAGCCAGCTGGAAAACCAGGACTCATGACAGACTCCTGGTCCAGTGCTCCCCTCCTCCACATTTCCACTAACTTACTGGCAGTGGAGGTTAAATGTCTACGACGTTGATTTATATTTCATCTATTACTGTGCTTAAAATAGCACAGGTAGTGAGATAACCCATTCTCGATGCCCCCCCCCCCCAGAAAATGGGAGGAAAGTGAATCAAGTAGTAGAAAATAAGAAGCAGAGGCCCCCCCAAGGGCATACTTTCAGATAAGCACTGGAGTAGCCTTGGTTTTCTTGGAATATCCTGACTTCTGTGACTCTTTATTTCCTGACCTACACCATTATTAGTTGAAAATGTACCTGACTTCCCTTAAGCAGCTACTGTGCAAAATAATCACTTACTGATATGAGAAATTGTTTGAGTTTTGTGCACTGGAAATCATTAGGTTTTAAGTCCTCAGAAAGTGGACTGTGTTTAAGAAAGTATTAGGTGGCGGGAAGGGGATTAGCCTGGTGCTGTGGTTAATAACATAGACGCTGGAGTCAGGCAGGCCTGGGCTTCGGGACTGCTCCTGCCACTTAATAAATGTGTGACTCTGGGCAGGTCACAGAGCTTCTTTGAGCCTCACTTTTCCTTGTTTTGTAGTGGAAATAATACTGCTAACCTGAAGAATCATCATAAGAAGTAAACGAATAGCATCTTTAAAATGCTCCTAGCAGAGTGCCTAGCGCATACTAAGCACTCATAAAATTGTAACTCTCATTATTTTAGTAGGCATTTAAAATAATTTCTTAGGACAAGGTTGCAGTTATATGAATAAAGGAATACATTGTTTCTTTATAGTATAATATATAGTGTAATATCAATGTAAATTATGATCTTCTCTATTATAATGTTAAACTCACGTCTAACATTTGTTTAGCCAGGGTTCAAATGCAGTTATTGATTTCAGAGCTACACCTCTTAATCATTATTCTATACACCTTTCTCTTAGTGGAAATTTCCCAAATTATAGATACCTGAAGCAAACATGATTTAAGAACAGTTTGAAAGCCTCAGTCACTTAGGAGGCTTCTTGCTGCTTTAATCAAAATTAGGAACCGAAAGCTACTGTAACACTTTTAGCATATTGGCTTTGGGAAAAAAAACTACATTCAAGCAACATAATTGAACTATATCAATTAGAAGGAAGGCCACGGACTCAGGAATAACATCTTAGCTACTTTGAAAGGAGGGGAGAAAATCTGGAAGCCAAGATGCTTCATCAGAAGGGGATAGAGAGAGCGCCTCATGTGTAGAGCTGACGTTCGGGGTCCTGTCTTTGAGAGTGGTTTGACATGCACACTGTTAGGGGGACTCCACTGATAGTCATACCCCTTTCTTTTGTGGTTTGAGGTCATCCTCACTGTCTGCAGGGAATGTTTTGGTCTGCCTTTAAACAAACAACTGGACCAATAATTGTGAAGCACACCCCCTCCCGCCATTAGCCATTTACTGCTCAGTTTTTTGTGGCAGATGAAAGGGTCTCTGTGGGGCATAAGCCCCTGCAGTATTCTCACCTTTTAATCCACCTGCTTTCCCAGCTGAGTCCTTAAAGATAATTTTTGCATTTTATGTAAGTAGCTGACCTCCACAAGCTCATCCAAAACAAATATAGAGAACAAGATTGCAAGTTGGTAGTAGAATGCTGTTAGGCAAGATTTATACAGTATTTTGTTTTAGAGCAAATGGCCACTTGCCCTGAGATTTGGATATAAGATATGGGGTTTCTACCAGCAGTCAATCTTAGTATTTTAATTATTTACCTAAAACAATATTTTAAAATAAGCACCTATCCAGACTACTATAATCTGTAGCCTAGACAGGGCAAACTTTTTCTTTAAAGGTCCAGATAGTAAATTATATATATGTGCCGGGGAGGTGCTCTGCACACCATATGGTCTCTGTGAAATGGGTGTGGCTGTGTTCTAATAAAACTTTATATATAAAAGCAAGTTGTCCGCCAGCCATAGTTTGCTGACCCCTGGCCTAGGATACCTTCTAAATGGTCATCCCACTCTTGTCCCCTTAGAATCTATTTTCCTTATCCAGATGCATCGTTTAAAAATATAAATCAGCAAGTTACTTTCCTTACTAAGCCTGTAGTTGCTTCCCACCCCCCTTCTTATAAAATCCAAGCCTCTTCCCATGACCTGTAAAGCCCTATGTCTACTGGCCCTTGCCCACCCCTTAGAACCCATCTAGTTCCTTCTATTCTAGAGATGCTAACTTCTCTTTCAGGTTCATACCTACCAAGTTTGCTCCTGCAGCAGTACATGCTGTTCCCTCTGCCTGCAATGCCCTTCCTCATCATTTAGGTCTCAGATCCCATGTCAGCTCACAGCAACCTTCCCTGATCACCCTGTTTAAAGTAGCTCTCCTGAAGACTCTGTATGTCATTGTCTATTCTTACTAGTATCATGCTTATCACCAGCTGAAATGATCAATTTATTGATTAGCGTGTGTGCCTGTGACTCCCCACTGACTGCTGACTCACAGTAGGGGCCTGCTTATTCTCTTTCACTGCAGAGCCCAGCACATAGTAGGCACTCAGCATTTGTCGGGTGAATTGCCTTGTTTTACAGCCCTGGTTTTGTGAAGTGCTTTCTAGTGTACAAAGCTCCTTTGTGTTCAGAGTGTGTTGCAGATCTTTTCAAAAACTGTGAAGCAGATGGTATTATATCCAGAGGATCTGATGCAGTGAGAAAAGGGGCTTGCCCAGCATCAGAGAAGTAGTAGATGGAGGGAGGAAACCTGACCTGACCCCGGGATACCTGGCATTTTAATTCTTCCTTTGGTTTTCAGTATCATGATTACCTTTGGTTGTTATTTTTTTAAAGTAATTCATGTTAGTCCCAGAAGGTCTCAGACTCCTGGGCACATTTGTACAACGTTGGGAAATCTACCAGTAAAGACTTGGCTCTATAGGCATCTCGTGCTAGTTGCTCCCCGCTCCAACCCACCCCTGCTTGTTAGGCTTTACTTAGGGACTAACCTCAAGAGCCGTTGTAAACATTCCTTTGATTAAATCAAGGAGTTGTGGAAAATCGCGTTTAATTCCTAATGAAAACAAAGGAGATAAGTATAAGAAGTTCTACCATAGCATTTGTTTCTGGGGGAAAAATTTAATAGCTATGTTCTGTTCTTTAACTGACAATAAATACTAAAAGTTAGGATAGCTCTCAGAGGTTATCTCAGTTTCCCCAGTGCAAGAATCCTCCTGAACTGGTCTGGACACAGTCACTCCCCTCGCCGTTTGGACTGCCAAGAGCAACTTGTTGTGTGTTTCTGTAGATTGCATCATCACTTTAGAGGGGTTAAAGTTAATAGGACGAATACATTCCTAAAGAGTTGTCACATTTGAGCAAACATGGCCTTTTAAATATTTGGGGGGAATTTGTTTCTTAAGGGATTCCTGTGTCAAAGCCTTTTGGACAAAATTCTTTGTATTAAATGATATTCTTGTATTTTAAGCAATGACTTAAAAATTTGCTTATAGAAGACAAATTTTTGGAAGTATATTTCTAAAGGCACATTATTATCAAGACCAAAAGCATAAAATTAATAGCGCAAAGTCCTTGTTCTGTCACGACATTGCTTCACACTCATCTCCGTCGGGGGGAGAAATGGGGTAACAGCCCTTTGAAAAAGACTCTTGTCTTTCTCCCTCGATGGAGCTGTGATTTGTTACTGAGTATTTAAATCTGATTCTCTCTGTAGATTGCTGCTAAAATTGATTCAATTCCTCACTTGAATAATTCCACACCTCTTGTGGACCCCTCAGTGTATGGCTATGGAGTACAAAAACGGCCCTTGGATGATGGAGGTAAGTTGCTGTAAATATCTTTGCCTTTCAGGTGAACCTGCCAGTTAGGTTGGAGTCTTTGTCAGGCATTTCTTTAACAGCTTTCTCCAGCGTCACTCTCTGAAGAAGAATGGTTCAGGGGAAATATTTAAGATGATTTTCTTCTGCAATTCTCCAGCATTTGAGTTCTTATTTGCCTTAATAATACTGGAATCACTTCATCTGGGCTGTAAGGTAAAAGACTTGGTCTTTTGAGCATCAGCTGGGAAATAATTTGACTGATTCAAGAGTTTTGTTTGATTTAGCCCTCTTATTCCAGCACACACGTGGGAATCGAAGTTTTCACTTCTCTCCAAAGAAAAGCTAAGATTTGGTGCATGGCTGTGGGGAAGCTGTGGCTATATACTGACCTTAAAGAAAGGAAAGGGGAGCAGTAACCTTTCTGCAGTCTGTCTGCTTACTTCACCATTCCCATTTAAGACAAGCTCTTTCTAGAAGCATCCATTGTTCTTTCATCCATTTGTTCATTTATTTCATTGGTTGGTTTGTATACCCTGCTCCATCCCTCAAAGAATTTGAGGCCACTTAGAAGTACCTGTCACCAGCACTTGGCAAAGAGGATCAGATGTGTTTCTGCAGAAAACTTGGGCTTCCTTTATCATGTTTCGTCTCTCACAAAGTGTGACTGTAGAGGGGGCGCTGAAATGTACTAGTTGCACGTGAATATGCACATGGTGGGTGGGCCAGTGTCTTCTCTTTCTGTCCTTCTCTCAGTCTGCACATGTCATGTATGTGTGTTCATATTTCTGTGATGTATTAAGTGAAAAAAATCAAGGTATACAGCAGTAGGTATTATGTAATTTTCTTCTCCCAAAAAAAGTGCATGTTTTATTTTCATAGAAAAAATGTAATTTGGCATGACTGGCAGCTCTGATCTCTTTGGGTATTCTGAAAGAAAAGATTGCCATTGTTTTTAGATGCGGGAACCTTTTTGGAATAATTGTATAGGTTCACACTATGCAGATTTTAAGGGGACAAAACTCATTTGGGTGTAAAAGTTCTTGTCTACATAAAAAAAAATTATGTTTATGATCACAGACAGAAAATCTACCCCAGGGCCGTTGGAACTAAGGTGACCATTTAAACTCTGCAATGGTACCCGATGTTAGTGATGCCGTATTTGTGATTTCTTAGACCAGATACGAGTGATTGCATTATCTGCATTTTTGCCTTAGGAAGAAGCTGTTATTCAAAGTAACCTTTCTACCTTTTGGGAGCAATCATGCTTCAGTCCCTCTTATGGGACATCAATATAAAAATTACACTAAGTTGTCTGGCTCTGAGCACATGTCTCATTAATGGACAGTGTCTCTCTGGCCCACTGTTTCCAGAAATTGAGATCAATACATTCCATAGCTCTCGGCCTTGTGTTTGCCTACTGCATGGTGTCAAAGTGTAAAACTTGTGCCGTAGAGAACAGAACTTGTATCTAGGTCCTTTGTAAAATGATCACCTAAGAGTTTGCAGATGAAACCTCTGATGTCTTAGCCTTTTTTCTCCATTAATCCTGTGCACACTCTAGCTGGTAAGTCACCAGTAAATCCAGAGTCTCTTAACGTTCCAGTTCATTGTTTTATTGTGTATTGTCACCTTTTTTTTTTTTTTGAGAACCATAATTTTTTGCATGTCTGCCTTTGGATGACTAAGTCCTCGTACTCACAAGATGAACACAGTTTCTCTTCGTCCTCCTTCTAAATATTAAGTCTTCTTACAGTAGGAAAGAACCTTTTTGCATCAGGCCAGGTCTCCCATCATCCCCAGGCCTGTGTCTTAAGTAACACCAGACTGTATTTGAAGTACAGGAAATTTCCCTCAGGCTTTTTACATTCTGCACTACACTTGGCATTTGATAAAGTTAATCCTCTATTCTGTTTAAATAACAGAATTACAGAGATTACTTTTCTCCAAGTGAGTCTCTACGTGTAGAATTTGAGGTTTGTTGTTGAGCTTAGGGAGAGCTGGGCACTTTGGGCCAGCCACCACCTCTTTGTCAGCTGTCTCCTGACAGGGATAAGGTCACTGGGCCAGTTGTATTCTCTTGAATAAATACGTGGATAAACAGATCCTGTCAAGGAAAGGGATGCTTGTGTTTACCCAGCAGCTTGCTAAGGGTTACAGTCATGTTGTTTGTGAGATGAAAGTTAAGAAAAGCAGAGACCACGACAAGCAGGAATCCTGGCACTTTTTTTGTTAGCAATAAAGATTTCCAAAGGCTTTGCAAGTTTTTTGTTTGTTTTGGCTTGGGTTTGTTGGGGGTTTTTTGTTTTGTTTTTTGTTTTTGTTTTTGTTTTTGTTTTTGTTTTTGTTTTTGTTTTTGTTTTTGTTTTTGTTTTTTGGACAGGATCACTTCTTTGGCAATATGAACTTTCTAACTTTCCTGTGAAGCCAGGTTCTTTAACCTTTTGGAGGTTAAAGTTCAGTCTCCTAGAAGTTTTTGGAGGTGATTTTTGTGTCTGTTTAAAAGTGCTTCAACTCTTAAGTTAACCAGAAAGAACCTTAACGTAGGGCTTATTCAGGACATTGAGGCTGGCAAACAAGTGTATGAATGAGAGGGATTGAAAAAAGTGCCAGACGGTCAAACAGGGGAAGGTTTGTTCTTGACATAGAAGGGGTTTTGGGCTAGTTGTGTTCCACGGCAGTTTTGAGTTGTCTGTCCGACTGCCTCACCAGCCTGCGCAGAACCCAGCAGGAGTTCAGAGTGCAGCTTTTAGACCCCGCCTTGGTGCCCTGACCTGGGAAGAGCAGTCATTCTACTGGCCTCCAGCTTCAGGTAAGGTAGTTTTAACTATCAGCATCTTTAGTCTTGACACCTATGTTTTTAAGCCTTTGAGGTGCACCCTACCAGTTCAGAAAGCTCGCTGCTGATCTCAGCAACATTTCCACCTGGTACTTTCTTCATGCTACCCCTGGAGCCAGTCAAGCCAGCTGCATCCCTCTGCTCTGTGACTGCTTTCGGTAACCAGGGGCCCAGCCCCTCCTAAGCTGGCCAGCGCAGCCCTGCCCTTCTGGCCTCGCGCCCTGCAGCAGCCTGGTCACATTCTTCTCTTTGCTTTTCCGGAAGCGCTTCCCCCATCCCAGCTCTTCACCTGGCTCACTCCCAGCCTTCAGTCTCAGAATTGATGCGGCTTCCTCCTGGAAAGCTGTCCTCATCCTCATCTTTTGACTTTCTTCAGTGCCCTGCTGAGGTGCCACCTAGCCTCTTTATTTTCTCTCATCCCCTTTTCCCTTCTTCCTCCCTTTTTCACATACCCACCTCACCAGGGGCTAGTAAATTGCACTCTGCTCTGACTTCCAAAGCAGTTCACTTGTCCCCTCCTTGGGGCACATAGCTTCTGCTTTGTTTCTGCAGGTATGAGGGTACATCACCTCCCTCTCCTGCTACATTCTACCTGCTGTGATCACAGGGACGGTTTCTCTATTTCCCTACCTACCTCATAGAGTGGGTGAGTAAACGCTTGATACTTAAATTCTCCCTCTGCATATCCTATGATTAGCATTTAGGAAATTTTGGAAAAGTAAGCACCAGACGTAAGAGAATAGTACTAGCTAAGTTGTTTAGAAGTACAGATTTAAATTTAATCAGAATCAGAAGTTGACAAGCTTTTTCTTAAAGGACCATGTAGTAAATATTTTCGGCTTTCAGGCCCGATGGTCTGTGTCCCACCCACTCAGCCCTGCCGTTGGAGCTGGAAAGCAGCCACGGATGATGCGTAAACAGTGAGCGTGGCTGCGTGCCAGCGCCTCGTTTGTAAGCGGACAGCGGGCTTTCAGGTATAGTCTGCCAACCTCTGATCTAAAATCAGCCTTGTTAAATGATTAACTCTAACACTTGCTTACTCTTAATCTAGGAAGGTGTGCAGAGGGTCCCACCTTCCTCTTCCTTAAACAAATCTCCCTGTCTCAGGTTCCATTCTCTAACTGCCTCAACTACCCAACAGAACACATGATTTCTCATGTTCACTGTAGAGGTGTTTGGCAGCTGGAAAAGGCTCTTCTCCCACTGTCCCCTCTATATTTCTAGGAGCAGTGGAAGCATCTTCAGTTTTTCACCCCAGGAGAGCTTTAGGTAACCATGTCCCCTTGAGCGTTTTGAGTTGAATCAAACAGACCACACTCTTTCCCTGTCCTCTCTGTAGAGGGTGGCATCAAAGTCAGAACTTCGGGTGGAAAAAGCACTGTTCCTGCCTTTGCCAGGGGTAGGTGTAACCCTGGTGACTTTGAAAATATCCCTGCCCTTTCTACCAAAGACTTCTCTTTGATATTTATGTAGTACCTTTTTAGATTTACCACACTTTCTAATTTCATATTGTTTGTATTGATGATCTTCTTGTGGAGTGAAGGAAGAAGAGTTTTAGGTGTACTAACGAATTATTTACAGGAAGGTTGGAATAGAATATTTCAAGTTTTGTTTCAGCACTCAGTGGCAAAAGGCAAAGAGAGGGGGGGAAAAAGAATGAAGAGGAAACATTGTCTCAAATTCCAGGCTTTCAAGGAGAGGAGAAAGAGGAGAGGGAAGAGAGGTTCCCGAGCTCAGCGGTGGTGCGGGCCAGGGTCCTTGCAGGCGCATAGTGGGGCGTCTGGACTGTGGCCTCTGTGCGCACCTCATCAGGCCAGGCCCTGCGAGTGCCTGAGTCTCTACTTGGGAGTGAGAGGAAAATGCATCTCAGGGATGTGGGTACTTTCCCTACCTGGAGGGTAATCATGGATGCTGCAGGGGTGAAGAGCCAAGAGTAAAACTCAGTTCCTGAGAGTCCGAGCGGTGGGGAAGATCTGCTTTTCACAGAGTAGGGACGGGGTCAGGGGTGTCGTCAGCAGTGACGTCCTCCCGGGGTTAGGGGGATGCACTGGTTTCACGGAATCCTTCTCCACCTCTTGTACTTCTGTGCATCCTTTCCTAAAATGGATCTCTCTGAGAAGTGTGTCTGCACTGGGGACACCACACGGGCCCTTCTTTCCATCCTCCCCCTTTTTTTTCACATCACCTTTGATTTGTGGTGGTTCATCACTGGGAGTGGTAAAATCCTCAGATGCCTCAAAAGGGGTGAGTCCAAGATTTTGAGTGGGGAATCCCAAGATGATAAAGCATGAGAGTCTTGGTGAGAGATATTAAAAAAGACAGGGCCTAATTTATTTTTATCCAGATAGCAACTCACGGCAAAGGCTCGTGTTATCCCCTCCTCCCTCCCCTCCATACGGTCTGTCCATTTTAGAATTATAATTCAGAAGTGATTGAGAGTCACAGGGCTTCACGTTAACACAGGTGTGAGTTGGAAACAGGAAGTGAGTTTTCTCTTCCCTGGCAAAGTATGATCTGACTGGTTGGTTTGACGGTTGGCTAAGCCAAGTAGATGAAATGGTAGACATTTTCCATGAAGATGAATGAGCTATATCTCCTGTGCTGCAACAGAGCTGTAATTGAAGTGTATACAGTCCCTGAATGTTATTTGTACCTGCTAACCTAGGGAAGAATTTAATTTTCAAATCAAAAGGGGTTCATAGCTTTTTGAATTTCTTTCAGGGAATATATGACCCAGAGTGGCTCTTTACTCTGGTAGATGTGAGAACCACCTTATAAGCTTTTAAAAACACATCTTATGTTGCAGTCTCTCTGGAAAACTTAAAAAACTAAACATGCACTTGCCATTCAGGCCAGTTACACTCCTGGGCATTTATTCCCAAGAAAGGAAAACTTGTGTTGACACAAAAATGTGTTCACAGATCTTGATAGCAGCTTTCTTCCTAATAGCGCCAGACTGAAAACAGCCCAGATGTCCTTCAACAGGTGAATGGTTAACAATCTGGTATATCCATGGTACCCACGGGATGCCACTCAGCAATGTAAGAATCAAACCATTGATACCTGCAGCAGCCTGGTTGGATGTCCAGGGAATTGTGCTGAGTGAAAAAAGCCAACCCCAAAAAGCTATTTTATTTTTTAATAAACCTGGTCATGACCCCCGAAATTGATTTCATAACCACTGGATGAAATGAAAATAGGGCATAGTGCTGTAAATAAGCATTCTAGCCTTTATTTTTCCTCTTAATTTTCCTCCAGAGGTTCTTGGATAGGCTCTTGAACTAGGGAGGGGTGCAGGTGGGGTTCCTAGCATCGCCGCCGCCTGGAGATGAGGCGAGGTTGCTGCTCATCGTGGAGTGCTCTCCTTTCCCCACTAGACTTGAAGCTTCTTGAAGACAAAGATGACCTTGCTCACCGTTTTATCCTCAGGACCTGGCACAGTGCCCAGTGCCTGAAAGGCGTGAGGGGTGCAGAGGCCACGCGGACCCTTTTCTGAGGGCTCGGGTGTGACTGCGCCTTCATTAGCGAAGTGTGACTGGTAATAACAGCGTCTTCCTCCTGGGCCTCTTGTGGAACTAAGTGGGTTCGTGCAGGTGAGGTGAGGCCCCTCGAGAAGCACTCTCTGAAGCTGGTGGCGGTGTTCTTTCCACTCACAGAGCCTGTGAGACTGCAAGTGAGAGGGACGATATTGAGATAAACTTGAATTGACTCTCACTTTACAAAAATAATAGTTTGCAAAACTAGTAACAGGTTACTTGTCTCGGGATTTTCAGCTGAATTTAGCATGCCAGTGTTTTGTGGCTTTGGGGCGAGAGTGCTGTCTTAGAACACAGGAAGCCTTTGTGTTGTCCTTGGAGAAAAGCTTTTAAAAAATGCTTTGAGAACTGCAGAAGTCACTGCAGCTCGCTGACTATAAGTATCACTGACCTTAACTGGGGTTTGGAAAGGCACTGGTGAGAGTCAGGGGAGAGTGGAATCCAAGCAGGGCACGGGAAGATTGTTTTCGAAGGCTGAAGCGGAAGATTTATCAGTTTGTTTTGCCAGTCATGGAGAAACCCTGACGTTCCCCCTCCCGACCTGCGCGTTCACCTGCCGCGGGTCTGCTGCTCTGTGCACCAGGCCAGCGTGTGTCGTCCGCGCTGTTACAAGGGGTGGTGGCTGCTTTTCCCTTGGGCTTTTTTTGGGGGAGGAGTAGGGACTTAAGTATTAAAGTTGTTGTGTATTATAAAGTTGGATGTGCTCCTCAGTGATGTTTTGTTAGTATTTCTTTGGAGGCAAGGAAGATGGAGGCTTCTTTCCTCCTCACTAATGGGGAAAAAATGTGTCCAGCGTCTTATTTTTTTCAAAGATCATTACTGAAATGGCAGAGTATTGTTACTCTTCAGAAGGGATTTCTCATATTGTGGCATGAATGTTTTCTCTGGGAAGCTCCTATTCTTCCATAGCCCAGGCAGCTTCCCACTACATACTGCGCAGGGCGAGTGAGGCCCACGCCCGTGTGCGCGTGCGCACCTGTGCCGGGAGGGTGCACGGGGGAGCTTTGGAAGCAAATGAACCGTTGTCGACCAGCAGGTACTATTAACAGGAAATGGGACTGATTTTATTCAGCATTTTTCCTTTTTCACAGTAAAATGACTATAGTTACCATTCAATTGAGCTTGATAGGTGTTCCCACGTGCCTCCCTCATCTTACCCCACTTCATCATGAAGACTGGGACAAGGCGCCCGTTTGTGGAGTTGGACATTATTAGTTTGCTGTATGAATGCCCAATGCCCCTTATCTGACTCCTGGTTTTCATTTTTAGGTACCAAATGGGAATGTTTCTGAAAGGAATGAAACTTTAAATCACGCATTTCAGCCTTTGGGCTCCAGCATTTGCATGGAGGAGGAGGCAGTTTGTCCTTTCTAAGAGTCCGCCAACTCAGAGAGTTGAATCTGGTTTTGAATTTGATTTCATTCTTCGGTGGTGTGGCTCTCAGCAGTCCCATCTATGTGTGGGACGACAGTGTGTGCGCTTTTATTTTCCATCTTTGTAGGCACCTCCGCTTGTCAGCAGAGCAGCTGGCTGTCACCTCCGCTTGTCAGCAGAGCAGCTGGCTGTCAGAAATGATAAGGTGTGTGTGACACCTGTGACACGTAGTTTGCCAACAAAAAGGAATTTCCTTTTTTTCTTTTTGATGAGCACAGAATTTCAAATGGCTTTTGACCGTGAGCCCTCTGAATGTTCTCATGAATCTCATGAAGTTCCTTATGGTAGTGTTACCCTTTACTCTGTTACGGTGGCTTCTTTGGCTGAAATATCGGGAGATCATCAGCCTTGACATCTCTTAGCGAACAGTGCAGGGGACCAGGAGCCAAGGTCCGGCCACATTGCCCCATGTGGGGAATAGGCACCTCTCCTCTGTGTTTGCATCATTTCAAGACATCTTAGTTCCTCTGTCTTCACTAGATTCTTTACCCTTAGGAGGGGAGTTCTGACAGGAAGCCGGAAAGCTGAGCTTGACCCTTAAATAGGAACAGTAACCAAACTCACCAGCACTCCGTCCTGGGCCTTCTCCTGCAGCGTGTTGGGTTCACATCCGCTGCCTTAGGCGGTAGACATTCCTCTCACGACATCCAAGGGCTGCATGTGTGATGAGGATTCCTTTCCTAAGCTGGTGATTGTCCAGTGTTCACGTGGACTAGGAATCGTGAGCAGTGCCTTCCCAGGTGAGGGCCTTTGTCATATTCAAACTGGAAACGCAAAAAGAAAATTTTAAGATTCAATAGAAAATAATTCTCTTCTCCCCAAGATAAGCAGATTAATAGTATATAATGTCAATATTTTGGCTGCAGACCATTATCTTGCTATCGATCCAGGAGAAATACGGTATTGACTCAATAGCTTCGTGTACTTTTAGCTAGCATGTCTCTCTATGCTTTTTTCTTCTCCTTTTAAAACATCATTAATATGGTTTCTTTTCCTTGGTCTTCTTATGGTCAGCTCCTCTCCAGTCAGAGGATGACAGGGTTAAGTTCAAGCAGAAAGAGCAGTTAGAGTCCTGTATTTCAGATGTCAAACCACTTCACTCTTCACTCTTTGTTCTGAAGTTGATGTAATTGATCCTTCCCCACTTAGCTCATATCTGTCCTTCTGATAACTTTCCCCAGAGTCATACTTTTGGATGCTCTTGTTAGCATATTGTACGGATCATTCAATTCCTTGTAATATGGTTAGAAGTTATACTTCTTCGTTGTCTGCTGCTGACTGTGTTTCCTGGGCTGCATTTTCTGAGAGAGAAACACCACAGAATCATTTTTTGCTGATGGGTGGTGGAGACACTCATCGATAGCTGAAAAGAGGAGAAATGAACAAAATAAGCAAAGCTGAAGTGGTTTTGTGGGAATGTGATTGGTTTTCATAATGAGGCTGTTGGGCACTGTTGTCTCTGTGAAATGGGCTTGAAAGGCAATTGCTTACTCTTAGCGTCCACTGCGTACGGACTGCGATGGTGGGTCAGTGAGGGGCCTGAGGAGGGAGGAGGCCAGATTCTCTCCTTGGGACACTTATGCTTTGGGGAGGGGAGGGGGGGCAGGGTGTGGCTGGCAGGAACATATGTGCGCGTTCTTAGTGACTCCAGCTGCCTTGGAGCCGTCCTTAACGATGCTTCCAAGCTAGGAGGTTAAATCTTCTCATTTGTTTTAAAAAGAGAAGGAACCCTCACCATCTTTACATTGAGTTTGGACCCAGAGCAGGAGGGAGGTAGGAACTGAGAGGGATTTAGCAAGCAGGATTTTCTCCCAGGCCTCTCAGCATGTGGACACACAGATCAATGTCTTATCCTGCGTTCAGCTGGACACTGTGTTAGACACTGTGTTGATCAAGACGTCCCCTCCTGTTTCATATCATATAACGCATTCATTTCAGCCACTGAGCCTAAATTACTGTTTGCTTTCTTTTTGCCTTTATTTTTTCCCCCTGAAATGGTAAGAACTCACGTAAGGATGAAGTTAGTTTATCCGTGCTAATGCTTTGATTTTTCTTTTCTCTTTCTCTTTGCCACAGTAGGTAACCAGTTAGGGGCCTTGGTACATCAAAGGTAAGCAGTGGGTTATGTTTTATTATTTATTGATCATTTCTAATTGTTTATTGATCCACCATCTGTACTAGAGTGTTAGAAAGTCAGAGGTTGAGAGTGTGAAAAACCATGGGCTAGATTTCTTTAAGACTCAACTTTTTTGTAGCCCTTCCCAAGACAGTGTAAGCTGAAGGGGTAAACTAATGCAAGGTACTAAAAATCTGCTATTATTGTATGTAAACTTAAGACTTCTAGGAGGTTGGAGCTGCTGTTTCTGCCCACATACACTGAATTTAAAAGGAGAGAATGAAATTTTCCTCCTGGTGTGATGATTTTCCCAGTGTTTTGTGAATCCTTAACCTCGTCACTTGAGAAAAGATGCGCTGAACAAGCGTGACTTGTTGGACTTCCACAAGATAGAGTGTGTGGTTCTCCGGGAGTCACAGCCCGGGGAGCCGGTAGCTGGGCCCCACCGCTGCTGTGGTGAGAGGCTTTGCCACAGAACCTTGGATGGGTGCCCAGTTGATTCCTTCCTTAGTTACCCCTCACAACCTTCCCTTAAACATTGAGGCTTTAGAGAGATCCAGAGACCTCTGGGCTTTAAGAAGACCAGTCTGTAAGATGGGTTATTTGTGGTCACAGTATTATCCTTCGAAAAGGGTAAAGTATACAGCAAGCTGCTGCAGCTTCTCTTCCCTAAGGGATGAGATTTTCTGCATGTATTTGTTACTGTAACATGTTATCCTTAACCTTCGCCAGCAGTGATACAGTTATATTCTCTTGTATTCTCTGCAAATGTTTGCGTTTCTGGATATCACTAGGCATCAATTAACCAGAAGATTTATCCTGGATTTTTGTTGTTGTTGTTTCTTTGCTTCATTTTTAATGAATTAAAAATACAGTCATTTAAATGAGGTTGTGTTAATATCAAATGTAACTTTCCTATAAAGCCATAGTTAATCAGGATTTTACTTTCCAAAATGTTTATACTTTGTACATTAGACCAGTTTCAGTCTTGCATTTAGAGTAGTAGAGCTCTGTCTTCCAGGAAGCCCAGAGCAATTCATCTTAATAGGTGTCTTCCTCAAAGAGAGTCTGCTGAAATTGTTCCTGGGGGCTGAGGAACTGCCTGAGTTTTGTGACATTCGGAGTTGTGATAGTGTTGAACCCCTTCTAGTAAATTCCCCAGTACTGTTTCCTGAGCATAGGCAGCTTCTGCTGCACTGCTGCACGTGGCTCCACAAGCAGGAGCACCGTTGCCCTTCACCACAGTCAGGGGACGTCCCAGCAGGGACCCCACACTTACTGCAGGGTATATTGTTAGGTCAGCTGAGGCTTGACATTAACGTCCACACTGTTACTGATTTAGAAAGCCAGGAATTGCCTGATTTCGGTGTGGATTCGGATATCCCAAGAGGTGGAGAGAATCCCTGTGTGTATGAAATCTGAGCATGTAACCGCAAGGAGACTCTGTTTGCTGCCAGCCTAATGCTGCAGTGCGATGCTCCTTATGCTGTTGCATTTCTGCTAAATGCTGCACTTCCCTGGAACACATGCACTTTATTCAGTCCTTTCCATGATGGGTAAAAATCCAGCTGTGTGAGAGATGTTTTAAAATGCTTACTTTTTTTCTTAAACTGCTTGCATTTAGCTTCCTCCTAAGGTAGATGTTTAGATTTAATTGCTTTCTGGGGTGTTGGGCAAATTGGATATTGTCCACAGTACACTCACTCTATGGCAAATTTGAAGACTTGTTTGAAAGAGCCAGTGCAGTAGTTTAAAAAAAAAAAAGTACATAATGGATGGGATAGCATTTGACAGAAGTACCTTGCAGAGTAAGCAAGGTAATTATTCCGTACTGGTCAACACTGATTAGGCCTCTGCTGGATACTGGTTCCATTTGGGGCGTTTCACCCTAATTTAAGGCAGACAAATTGGAGGGAAGCCAGAAAGCAGTAAATTAGATTGGGAAACAAGGAATGTTGGAGAGTAGTCCAATCTCTCTTCATCTAGGGAGGAGACCAGAATAGAAGTCTAAATGCTCTCCCAAACCCCAAAAAGTCTTCAGGTGTGAGCAGTGCTGGGAGTAGCTCTATGAAGGAAAGGCAGGTGTTAGTGGAGTTAATGGTTTAATGAAGAAACAGAGGTTTCTTCCTGTGACATGAGGAAAGAGGAGGCTTAGATCTTTTCGAGGAGTGACTCAGCAAGGGGCTCGTTAGGTGACAGTCTTTGTGGGTGCTTGTGGGCTTGTTGGCCCCATTGGCAGGGTTTATTTTAAGTCTTTATCTTTTAACATTGCCAGTGTGGGAAATTTGGGGAACCTAAAATGACTGCAGAATTCTTTATTCTATGTATTTTTCCAAAAATGTTCTTTGTTTTTAGGGCAGTAATAACAGAAGAATTCAAAGTACCTGATAAAATGGTTGGATTTAGTAAGTAGCCACATTATTTACTTTTTCTCTAATTCCTGTCTCTCAGTGTGAGTGTTACTTGTCGTAAGGTGCTTTGCATGCACACTGTGTTCTCTGGAGCCCCGAAGCACTGCAGGTCTCTCTCTGGGTTGAGGGGGAGACCAGAATGTTGGGCTGTGGGCTCCCCCCTCTCTTCTCACCTCAGCCAGAGCCCCCTTTATCGTCTGCTGTGTTTCATGTACGATTTCTGCGGGCTCGCTGAGTCCAACCCCGTCTGTTGTGCTGTGGAGCCAAGTGTAAATGTTTGTTAAATTAAGTCATTTATGTGTGCTTAAATACAGCATAAGGGCATATTCTGACCCTGTTCAATTTATTTCAGTTATCGGCCGGGGAGGAGAGCAGATTTCACGAATTCAAGCAGAATCTGGTTGCAAAATTCAGATTGCTTCAGGTAAGGGCTACCTTCTTCATAGATCTCAGTTTGGCTGAAATCAGTCTTTTTTACAGAGCTTTCAGATTTAGTACCTTTGCTTGCTGCTTGGAAGTTGAGGGGCTCGGGTAAGTGTATGTGATTGCCGTGGTCCTTGCACTTCTAGAGCTGGCCTCCCAGCCGAGAACCAGGAAAGCCAGAGCAGAAGTGGGCCCAGACATGGTGCTGCCCATCTGGCTTCTGGGGAGGCCCTCCCTCTGCAGCTCTCGGCCCGACGTGGCCCCCCCGCCCCTTACACACCTGCCAGTCTAGGACCACTGTTTTCTGCACCAGAATGTTATGCCAGACATTGTGGGGCGTGGAGGAGTCCTGTGGCTCTGGGCTCACGCCGGAAGACTGCTCGCCAGCTCCCCGTGCCTGCCCTTTGTGGAAAGAGGCCAGCTGGAGGTTCTGGCTAAATTAGCACATGTTCAACACAGCTCAGGACCTTTCCCAGTTGAGTCCATTTTGACCGTGTGATATGGAGAGACAAATTGAGGAAGAAGAGTTTTTCATTTTATTTATAGTTTCATCATCTGAGTTTGACCTCTTTCCACAGCGGAGGAGGGGGTTTGGAGGACATTCAACTACAGAAATGTTTGTCATTTTAAAAGATGCTTAGTATAGTGTTTTGAAGGCCGTTACTGCTGTTAGCTATTTCTCTTTAATTTTTTTTTTCCTTTGAGTAAGAATTTTCAGAGGCAATTTTTTAGGGTCAAAGTAAAGCGTCATGTGTGGTGTTGGAAAGTAAGATCTTTTTCCTCTCCCGTCGAATAGCCCAGAACCAGTTCCACATAGATGTCACTGTTCTTTTGGGATATTCATGCAATAACTGGTAATAACTCTGATGTGCATACCATTAAATTCCTTACTAGTGTTCCTCAGAGCTATTTGCAGACAAATAAGCATCAAAGTGCTCTGCAAACGGAGAAACTGAGGGAAAAGCATGTTAAGTGACTCAGCACTGACGAGCACACAAGTGGGTCAGATACGAACCTGAGACTGGTGATTAGGACCACCTCAGAAACCTCTGCTGCGTCCTCCCAGCTCCCCTGCAGGACCTGTTTTTATTTTGAGACTCTAGGGTGGAGCTACCAGCTTGATATCCTCTCCACAAGTGGAGGCAAACTGTCTTTTTTTGGGAGCCTGGGCTTCTGTGGGCTGATGTAGGAACCAGCCCAGAGAGACAGTCTGTACACAGAGGCAAAGGTACAGGTTGCCTGATGCCCACCAACACACCTCATCTTCTTGATTCTTCTTATAGAGAGTTCTGGGATTCCAGAGAGGCCCTGTGTACTTACCGGAACCCCAGAAAGTATTGAGTAAGTTTATTTTATTTACTTTTTCCTTTCACTCTTCTTCCTCCTTCCCCAAATGGGGAGAAATGGAAGGGCAAAATTGTTACCGAACACTGTTGAGCTGGGCTGCAGTCTGGCCCCAAAAGCAGGTGCTTCTATAGAGAAGGATCTGGGAGGTTGCCACACCAGGAGAGTTTTTCCGTTACTTAAACACGCAGGGTGTTACCTTTTTTTCAGACCCTACAGATTTCTCACAGCTGTCATAACACTTCCTTCATAAATGAGGTTCTCAAGAGTGTACGTTCACCCTGCCTGAATGCTCTAATCAACTTACTTCTTCCTTGTTAATACCTCCTTTGCCTGAGCAGGTCTGGATTAGTGAGCCTGTCACTTTGTGCACCATTGAGAATCCTGGTGTCAGGTCATTTGCTGGGGCCGATTCCACTGATATTTGTGAAGCAAATGAATCCACTCTTTGTGGCCATTGCTGTACTCTGAGGGCCATACAGACCGGCTAGAGGGTGTCTTGACTTTTGGGGCCCTTACAACAGCCTTAAGACCAGCATTGCTCTCCTACCCTGGTACACGCATGCTCGGAGCCTTGTACCAGATGTAGGCCTCGTAAATCCAAGAACCTCCTGGGGAAGGGGCATGTACTAACGTAGAGTCTGCTCGCTCTCCTCTTTCAATCTACTGAGTAGTGTTGCGTTTGGGGACAGGGATGCTGAGATTATATCTGGCTCAATAGGTAGGGCTGTTTTATTGTTTCCATTTCTCAGGGAGTCTAGATGAGTTTAAATTCTCTTGTTCTGCTGTAACGTTGCAAGCAGTGAACCAGAATAAATATCGCTGGCAGGTGTGCATTATAGGGCGAGCAGGATGCTTTTGCTGGAGTCAAGGCATTTTTCTTCCAACACAGGTTAATCTAGTACACAAGCAAAATATTAAAAAGCTGCTGTAACTGAGACGAGTACAAGGCTGATTCTATACACAAAGGCTCGAGACCACAAAAGGCAGCAGTATTTCCTGCCTTTTTCTTCTTTCTTCCTACTCTTCTAAATATTCCTGCTTCCTGTTCTACCCAAGCAGTCAAGACAGTGGGATTATAACTTTAGGAGGAAACAATTTTGTTTTCCTCAGTGCATGGTACAACCAGCCTGTTTAGTAGCTGAATTTTTCCCTGTTAAAGGAACCACAAGATAGATTATGCATGGTGATTTAAAGAATAAATACTGCAAGTGACATCCGGGGAGATTCTGGTGCAGAAAAGGAAACTGGCCCCACAGATGACCTCGGTAGGCTGGGTTGTGCTGTTTTTTTTAACACTGTGGTTTCCCTCCCCCATCTCCAGAGAAAGCAGCATAAAATTCCACATGAAATGTGGGATCTTAAAAATCTGACATGAGAAAGAGCAAAGCAGGTGACTATAACTGTACAGCTGCATCGAGCCCTGCCTCCTGTTCCCACCCCTTGAAACCAAACTGGTGATTCGTAGCCTTAGCTTAAAAGTCATCGAGCATTCTGGTTGGTGACGGAGAAGAAATTCAGAGTTTAGGAATTCTGACGGTGACTACTAACCCTTGCTTCCTTTCTTCCCATCTTTCTCATTGCTCTCTCTCCTGCCCTTATTTAACAAACGTCTGTTGAGCGTATACTCTGTGAGAAGGGTTCTGCTGGACTGGGGAGCAGAGAGAGATGCAGAGGGATTGAAGGTAGACTCTGCCACCAGAGCAGAGGGCATCCCAGTAAGAGACGAGACGTGTCTGTGGAATGAATACAAGACACAGGCATGAGCAGAGGGCAGACTGCAAGGGGGCTGCGTTGGGACGTTGGCATTACGGTGTGTGTTGCTTTTAAATTCCAGCCCAGTAGCGTGGCGGATGGCAGAGGCCTCCTGGGTTGTGGGGCAGGAGCTGGAGCTGGCTGGAGGGCTGCTTTGACTCCTTCGTGTTTCCCCTTCCCGGGCGCCTGGAGTGTTCATTTCATGCTGGTTCTCCTGTGGTTCTTTTCCCTCCCGAAGACAAGCCAAACGGCTCCTGGGCCAGATCGTGGACCGCTGTCGGAATGGACCCGGCTTTCATAATGACATAGACGGCAACAGCACAGTCCAGGAGATTCTCATCCCCGCCTCGAAAGTGGGTCTGGTCATCGGCAAAGGAGGGGAAACAATCAAGCAGTTGCAGGTACGTGAGCCCTTCGCAGAGTGGCGCTTTAGCAGGCCTTCACCTTTCTCCAGCTTCCCTGTTCGGGAGGTTTTGTTGTGGCTGTGGCTCTCCCCAGCTGGGCAGGCCGTGCACCACGGTGCAGAGCTCCCTCAGAGTCTCTGCCCAGGTGCTTCCACAGTTCTCCATTCCAGATGTTTCCTGAACGTTTACTGTGACCAGGCTTGATTGATGCCAGCTATGACTCCCAAGTCCTGGGGTCCCCGTGAACTTGCAGCATCCACCACGGCCATGAAGCCCTGGCAGGACTGCTTTTACCGTCAGGTGACAACATCTCGGACAGGAGTACTGTGTCCAGAGCCAGGGGCCCTCAGCCAGCAGCACTCCCGCTCGTTGGCTGTGTGATCTTAGACCTATGTTCAGGTACTTTTCTAAGGCTCAGGGTCCTCGTCTGTAAGAGCAGGGAGTGTCAGCCTCACTGTCGTAATGAGCTGAAATAATACCCGGTATTTTATATTATATAAGACCCTCAGCACAGAGCCCATTACTGAGTAAGTGCTCCGTGAGCATCTGCTGCTGTGAGCTCCAGAGTCCCTCATCTTAGATGCTTGGGGCTGACTGTGTTTTCGAATTTAATACCCCCAGCAAGGTCTGGGGCTGCACCCCGTAATCAAATGTATCTTCCCATGGCCAAATGTAGTAACAGTCACACTCAACGAGAGGAAGTCTTGAAATTCACTTACATGAGTTCAGGTTAGTTTTGGAGCCAAATTCAGTTAGGAACAAATTTTTAATTCAGAGCTTTTGGACTTTGCAAGTTGTGGATCGGAGTTGTGACTTGCTTGTGTGCTCTGGGGTTGTGGAAGGTGCTCTAGTATGGACTTTTAAGAGTTCAGGGTTTAGAAGCCCAGAATCCAAACTTCGGTGCCTACCTCATCGGCTCTGGAACCTCGGGCAGCTTGCTCGGCGCCCTTCCCTCTCAGGGCTGCGCGGGAGCTCTGACCAGATGCTGTTCAGTAGAGCACCTGGCTCAGTGCCTAGCATTATGTGAAGATAGCTCTGTAATATTTAAGTATTCCAGGGACCAGAAAAGGAGGAGAGTTTGGGGAAGTGGTTTTGAGTGTCACGCTTGGAAGCTCTCAGGCGCGGCTGGCGTGGCAGTGTTCTCAGGCCGGCTTCCCGGGCCGGCTCGGAGGGCAGTGCTTGTGTAGGTGGATGTGTCTTAGCGTGGACGTGACCGACCCCCTGCGGCTTGTGGTGCCGCCCTGTATTCATTCCTCTTCGTGACAGTGAGAGCCATGCCCGTGTGTGCCCACAGGAGCGGACAGGTGTGAAGATGGTCATGATCCAGGATGGCCCGTTGCCGACGGGGGCAGACAAGCCTCTTCGCATCACTGGAGACCCGTTTAAAGTACAGGTAGGAGAGAAACTGGGTCAAGCAGGTCCCGGGGGGGAGCAGTATCAATCAGAGTAGGAGTACTTGGAGCACTTTTTTATGTCATTCAGAAAGTTACAAAACTGGGTGTTCCTTGATTTAAGGTAAGCTGTCTTCCCAAACCAAGTTTGACAATGAAAGGAACTCGGGTTGTGCTGCCAGCGCAAGCGCTGCTGGCCATGTGTGGCCATTGGAATTCATTCCAATTACATAGTGAGTTCCTCGTTTACACTGGCCTGGAGTGCTCGGAGCCACGTGTGGATGGTGGCTGCCGTCAGCGACAGCCCGTGTGCAGAACTTTTCTGTAAACACAGAAGGTTTTGTTGGATGGCGAAGCACTGATTAGAGGCAGTTTTCAGTGTCGACCTGTATTCAGCTCAGATGCAGGCTCCATTTAGGCTTTTATTTGTTCTCTTTCTAAACCTGTTTTTGTAAGAACTCTAGCTGAGGTGGGAGGTGACCAGAGGTGCCAGTACCACACGAGGCCCTGTGTGGCCTCGTAGCAGGCATCCTGTGTGCCACAGAGGACGGCCCCAGGTGCTGACAGCAGTAAGGGGCTTAGTTCTGAATCACCTGAGGTGCTTCCACCCTCCAGCTTTTGGGCCGTTAGCAGGAGCGTGGGTGGGCTGTGGGTGTAGGATTGTGTCTCTTCCCACGAGACAGGAATGCTCTCTTTCCTGTCCCCTGCAGCCCGCATTGCCTCTGCTGCACTTAGAGTAGCTCCAGAGTGATGCACCTTGCGAGCCATCAGCCACAGCCGTCCCCCTGTAGGAGCTCTGGGGCTCAGATCCAGTGGAGGTCACCAGTCTCTGGCAGATGATTTCCCCTGATTTTTCTTGTTTTTTTTTTAATTGAAATACAGTCAGTGTACAATGTTGCATCAACTTCTGCTCCCGTAGTTTTTAACACTGTCGCTCAGCTCAGCTCAAATGGTATTGTTGGTAGTTTTTTCTCGGTCAAGGTTTGTGTGTAAAATAATGATTTTACAACAGAACTGAGGGCCAGTGATTACATATGGCTTCGTTGCTTAGGCTCCAGTCAGCAGTGCAGCCCTTCGCTCCTCTCCTGCCTGGTCGGGTCCCCCCCGCGTTATAACCTGTCAGGCTGCACCAACCTTTCCTCCCTCAACTCGTCCAGTCCAGCTTTTGGGCTCTGCCGCTGTGGTTTCGTAGAGCTCTGTGGACGGAGTGGAGAGCTGTGCTGGACGCCAGGATGCCTGCCTCCCAGAAGCCCTCCACGCTTGCCTTCTTTGACTTATCTTTTGTAGGAAAAATACCCGGGCAAGGAGCTTATTTCATTGATGTTTCATGAATTTGCAGGAAAATTACCATAAAGAAAGGTTTTTAGTATTTTTTTAATTTTAAAACTGTGTATTTTGTGGTTTTTATTTGGGAGAAGCTGTCTGCTGTATTTAAATTGTTGTTTGGGGATTTTGGGGTTTTGTTTTGTTTTTTTTCTCTTCCCAACTTTTTATTGTGGAAAAACTTCAAATATATAGAAAAATTAAAGAGCTAGTACAGTGGACATTTGTATACCCCCGACCTACTTATTTCACATTTGTGTGTATATTTTAGTTTAGTTTTTTTGCCTAACCATTTGTAAATAAATGATGGATATTATGACTTTCCAGCTCTAAGTTCTGCAGTGTGTTATCTCCTAAGAATAAAATTTCTTCCTGTAACACCGGGCCTAAGAAAATAACTAATCCTGTAACATCGTCTTAGAGCCAGTCCATATGCAGCTTTCTCCGAATGTCCTAAGACGTTGCTGTTTTGGGTTTTCTTGGTTTGGTTTGGTTTTTCCAGAACCAGGACTCAGTCTGGGTTCCCACATGACCTTGAGTTGTCCTGCACGGCTGCTCCTTAGCCCAGGTTCCCGTGGGGCTGGTGCTAGTCTGGGCGGGGTGGACTGACTGACTGGGCATTCTTGGAGGAGAGGACACTGAATGTGCCTTGGAGACCGTCGGTGCGGTGGTAGGTTTGCCAGTTGGTAGGAGAGCTCTTTGAGCTGTGACGCTGGAAGGTTTTCCCCGTTACCTCCCCGTAGCTCCTCTGCCACGGGGTGCCTTGGGGAGGTCTTCTTTCCCGTGGCGCCGTCCACATTCAGAGCTCTCAGAAAACCCTCTTTTCGCTAGAAAAAAAATGGCATATCAGAAATACGTTGGGGCGACCATAATCAAGCCCTGACCCAGCTCATGTGCTGACCCAACTGTAGTGTAGAAGACAGTGAACCCTTATCTGTGTGGACATTTTGGGAAACGTAAAGAATACGTCATTTAAGGTTTAATGTACACGATACACTGCTCACCGGCAGCCAGCCTGCCCTGTGTCAAAATAAGGTAATAATATAGTGAGTTCTCCCGCAGCTGAGTGCCTTTGGAGGCCTTAAGCCCAATTTAAAAGGGGTTGATCTTGAAAGTTCCCCTGATGTCAAGTCTGTTTTCAGGATACTGGTCTCTATAATGCCTTGTGTCTGTGTTTCCACAGCAAGCGAGAGAAATGGTATTAGAGATCATCCGGGAAAAAGAGCAAGCCGACTTTCGCGGCGCCCGTGGTGACTTCAGCTCGCGGCTGGGAGGAGGCAGTATAGAGGTATGCTGGAGTCACAGGTTAGCGGGCAAGTTTGAGGCTGTAAGTCACACTTCTGCTTGCTCTTGAACCTTGAGCAAGTTGTTTAACGCTTGTCTCACCTGCAGAACCCTGCAAGTACGCATGCTTCCGGCGGTGGGGGCGTAGGGGGTTGTCGGCTGTAGTGAGGGGTGCCAGCCAGCATGTGCATTTCAGGGAGTGGGGCCACCCCCCCTGGCTTGGGGTTGTGCTTCAAAGCTTATCCCACTGCCCAGGTGAAGACCAAAGTCCAGGTTTTCATGGTGATCTGTATTGTGATTGTATCAAATTTGGAAGCCTGTTATATTGATGAAGTGGAATGGGGTTAAAATGCATCCTTGATAAGACACTGCAGCACAGATGGGCCTTACAAACATTATGCTTAGTAAAATAAGCCAGATACAGAAGCGCAAGTATTGTATGGTCCACTTATGTGAGGAATAGGCAAATTCATAGAGACAGAAGGTAGAGTAGCGGTTACCAGGGGCTGGAGAAGGAGACACTGTGGTTTAATAGATAGAGTTTTCAGCTGGGGGTGATGAAAAAGGTTTGGGGTATAGATACTGGCAATGGTTACATAACAGTGTGAATGTATTTAATGCCACTGAAATGTATATTTACAAGTGGTTAAAATGATAAATACTATGTTGTATATATTTTACCACAATAAAAGAATGAGAAGAAAGAAACCATTTTAAAGGGTTGTAGTATAATCAGTGTGTATAGTATATTTATGCTTATTACATAGAACTTAGAAGATAAAATTTTAATTTTCAATCTTAAAACTTTTTTGGTATCTTTATCAGGTTTATATTTGTTTTACTTGCCTTTTGTAACTATTTTTCAATCAAACCTCAGACCTACTGGATGCATTTAATGCACAGGAATGTAGTCATCAAACATAATATTTCCCCTAAGAGGAAAAAATATGCTTTATTGTATCATTTCCAGGAATGCACTGTAATAAAAATCAAGTTGTTGTTTGTATATACACAACAGGTTTGCAGAAGAGACGGGTCTGCAGAAAAGCTCTGATGAGGCTTTGTTTTCTCTGCACTTAGGTGTCTGTGCCTAGGTTTGCTGTTGGGATTGTAATAGGAAGGAATGGGGAGATGATCAAGAAGATCCAGAACGACGCCGGTGTGAGAATTCAGTTCAAACCAGGTTGGTTTTGATGATTTTTGAAAGTCCTCAGCATGATGAAGAATTACACGCACCTCACAGAACGAGGGCTTTGTAACTAGCGCGTCGTGTGTGTGCTCTCTCTCATTCTCCCTCTCTCTTGCAACTTTTCAGTCTGGGTTTCTCCTCTGGCCCTCATTTCTTCACTTGATTTGCTGGCCGGGTCATCCTTCTTGTGCCAGGACACTCTAGCCTGAGGGTTTCCAGGCCTTTTTCTTTTTTCCTTTAGACTGATAGAATTGGAGGAAATCAACATAGCATTTCCAGCCTTTAATTGTGCCACATAAAGATGTTAAAAAAAATTGTTATTTTGATTTCATAACTTTAAAGGTAACTTAAAACCATAAAAAATCTTAGAGTAAAGGACAGTTCTTTAAATTTTATAAGTTTACTTTCGTGAGCAGAACTGTCTACAATGTATTTTTCTTAGTTCTCTGAAGAGGAGAAAATATGATGGACTACTTAGAAATTAGTGCCATGGCGCAACTCTGTTTTCCTTGAGTTTTGTTTACTTTTAGTTTAATTTAGTTTCTATAATATCTTTTTTAAAATATAATTGCATAAGAAATGAGTATTGACATGGACCATGCAAAATTATGTGGCTGTAATATATTTCCTTATCCAAAAGTCTCCCCGAATCTGGTGATGCTTTTGTTCGTTTGTTTTTGGTCACCACACTGCAACACTGTTTAATCGAGTGGCCATCACAGTACTACCCTTGCTTGTCCCAGGGAGTCCCCACCACATAGCAAGGCACCCTCCACCCTACCATGGCCTCAGACTCCCCAACACCCTGGTTGGGGAGATGGCTGCCAGCTCTGGGTCCGAAACCATGTTCTTCTCCAGGCTCTTCAAAGCCCCCTTCTTCATGTGAAGGTCACCAGTTCCCTCTGGTGACATTCTGATTATCACCCCTCTGGTACTGATGGGAATACTGATTGTAAATCAGATTGATCTTGGTTTCCTTCTGAGGTTGGGCTTTTCCTAATCCCGTCTCTCACCTTGTTCCACACAGATGATGGCATCAGTCCAGAGAGAGCTGCGCAGGTCATGGGACCCCCAGATCGGTGCCAGCATGCAGCACACGCCATCAACGAGCTTATTCTCACAGCGCAGGTGGGTCTGGCTCTCTGGAGTTGAGCTCTCTCACCCGCAGAAGCAGCAAGTGCCACCCGCTCTCAGGGCAGCACCGTGAAGCAGTCACCCGCCTCTCAAGTCACATTTTTGGAAACCAGTGCTCTTGTCAGTTATCTCCCTCTAAGATTATAGCCAGTGCCTTCTCAACATCTGTCTCTTTCCTGCCTTTTTTTCTCTTGCTAGGTTATTACTTTTCTGTCTTTATCATCCTAGGATTTAGATTTTCTTTACACAGTAAGTTCACAATTGTTTAAACTGTTTGGGGGAGATAATGCAAATTGCCACGTTTCAGACAATTGAGTGTCCCTGTTATAAACTACAGGTAAAGTCTAATCGTAGCTTTAGAAAGCACTTCACGATCCTCCAAGTTTTTAAAACTGTCTTCATGCACTTGATTCCATGCACATCTTTCTCTAGAGTGTGAGCCGGCTTTTGTGATACTGTGAGGATCCACCTGTCCCCGCTGTGAACTGCTCTGGGGAACCACTGTAACTGGTGGTGGCTTGGCATGGTGTGTCCCCCAGCTTTGTAGGACCAAGGAAAGTCTGAGAATGATGGGAGCTGAAGAAAGAAGCAAGAGGTTGGAGATCATCCCAGCTCTGCTGTTTTTCATGTGATCTTAGGCAAACCTTTGAACCCCTCTTGGCATAGTTTTCTTAGCAGCTAACCAAGTAGTTTGTACCAGGTGGTGTATGTGATTCCCTAAGTCACCTGGGGTGGGGGAGGTACCTGCTGAAGTTACAGATTTATAGACCCTCACCCCAGATCTCCTGAATCACAGTATCCCAGAGAGTGCTTGGGCTTCACGTACAGTCCCAGGCAGTTCTTAGAGAAGTTCAGGAGAGGGTGACTAATTGATGCTAACGTCCTTTTTAGTTGTGAGAATTGATGAACCCAGAGCTGCAAAGGCTGTGAGGTGTTTAGGAGACAGCCTTGTCTTAGAGAAACTGCAGCATACCCAGAACGTTGGCTGTGTGCGTGTGTTTTAACACAGATATTGAAAAGTACCTCGTCGACTTGTCATTTGTTGCTCATAAAAGCAGAGTGTGTCAGAAAGCACTCCAGTTAGCTCGGCTTTCCACTGGGTTAGATTCTAGGTAAATGTTCGGTTTACCCTTAATGGACAGGAATAGGTTCTGCCCAACATTTTTCTTCACCGTGAAGGAGCTCTCAGCCCAGGTTTACCCTCAACATTAAAACGATTTTAAATGCTGCAGCTCCAGTGTGACTCAGAGGACCAAGGCTAGACCAAGGCTGGAATGAGATGTGTCACCCTTGAATGAAAGGAGTCTTCCTCTGTTAGGCGTTGGGTGTGGATTTTGCTCTCTGTGGGGAAGCAGTGTGAGAATGAGTCAGACTTCTCCAGCCCTGGACCACAGGCCGAAGCACCTGGCTTGTTCCTCCTTGTTTTGGGAAGTGGGGCAACCAGTTTTTCTTTAAAACCCTTTTATTCTTTTGCTGGTTGGACTGCAAGGTGTTCTGACTCACAGCAGTGTCTGGATTGTTCTTTATAGCAGACTTGTCGGGGGAGGGTCAGATGTCATACGTTGCCGCTTAATGTGTCACTTTCAAAAGCTCATAGTTCTTCAGCATCTAATATCTGGCTTCTGGTAGGCCCAGCATGCATTAGCCACAGGGAAGGGCAGCCTCAGCATCGAGAGGAAAACCATCCAACACCTGTAGGTGAGGGCCCAGTAATTAAAACTCAAGGGATAAGGGCACTGAGCTCCAGACTTAGAAATTTATATCTGACTGCCTGTTTTAGTTGTGTATATTTGTTCTGTTTATGTAACCACATGCATTTATCTGCACATGTCTCCTTGAATACGCCTGTGATTTGTGTTAATTCTGGTTTTGAAGAACACTTCAGAATCTGAAATGTGGAAAGGTGCTCAGGTTCTAATGCGTGCCATTGATTACATCCTGTCACTTAACCTCCTCCCTGGAGACAAAAAAACAGTGCTGGTGGCAGTGGCAGAAATCATAACTTGAGCTCTGCTTCCTTCCCAGGAAAGAGATGGCTTTGGGGGCTTGGCAGTAGCGAGAGGAAGAGGCCGTGGCCGTGGTGACTGGAGCGTGGGAGCCCCTGGTGGCATCCAGGAGATAACATACACGGTGCCGGCAGATAAGTGTGGCCTCGTCATAGGCAAAGGTAAGAGGCAGCTGCTGTGGTTTGCCGTCCCCCCTCCAGCTGTTTGACCCGAGAGCAGACGGGCCACATGTAATATCTTAAAGCGGGAGGCTCATCCTGTTCATTGCACTTGGCTAAGGGGCCAGGTCTGGGGCCTCAGCTGCCTTCCACAGGAACCCTCTTTTGCTTGGTCTTCCCGCGCATGGGGCAGAGCAGTGGCTTCATCACCACGTGTGAGCAGCAGATGGGGTTGTTGAAAGGCACTCTGCACAAGATGAGGGGCCTCTGAATGTTTGTCGATCGACTAATTGGCGGTTAACTCACCTCCAAGGGACTTAGAGGAACCGTTAAGATAATTTCCCCAGGTGGAGATTGCTTTCTGACAAGTGCGTCACTTTTTTCCTTCCTGGATTTGGATGTTTGGTCTTTATTGACACGACACATGAAAATGGTTTTTATTTTTTCAACATATTCACCATGAGTAACAGACACCCTGTGGAGGGAAATAAAAATTGATTTGTTAGTTGTTTCTAGGCATTTCAGAGAACATTAGGTAGAAACCCTCGTTAATGGCTAATGTGGCTCTTTCCCATCCTTCAGGAGAGGCAGAGGGGAGCAGGCAGGTTTCTAGGCCCTCGTTGCTGGTCTGTCTGGGCTGGCCCTGGGCCCCAGAGGCTGCGGGAGAGCAGGACACGGGAGCAGTGGGCTTGGCCTCACTGCCCTCTAAGCTGGCAGGAAACTAGAGTTGGCCTTGGGTTTTGTATTTGTCTGTTTATTCCCTCCATGTGTACTTAACAACCTATGGAAGAAATAAACACAGTCTTCTCCCTGGAGTTTCCCCAATTTCTGTGCTCACCAGACATCTTTAGCTGTTGGAGGGGTGCTGGCATCCCACGGACAGAGTGTGGTTGGGAACGCCGTCACCAGCAGAGCGCTGAGCCTGCCGGGCACGTCCTCACGAGCTGGCACGGGGTTGGATTCCTCCTGTCCCTCATTCACCTCCCGGAATCTGCACTCAGCCCCACTTGGACAGTGTGTGTTTTACGCTCTTTTATAATGTTTTTCTCCTGTATCTGTGCGACCCTTGGGTTATTAACCTCTCAGAGGTGATAGAAGCAGTGTGGGTTTGTTGTAACTTGCTGGCAGGGTGTGCGTGCTGGGAGGTGTTTGATGGATACTGGCAGCTGCCCAAGTGCTGTGCTGAGCCAGACGTGCCACCCGGACCAGCATCTGGGGCACCATGCTGTTAAATCCAGTTGATGCGTATACTTTGAGAATCAGACCTAGGTTTCCGAGCCTTTTGAGACATTTTGTCAGGTTTTCGTGTGAAATGTCTTCTTAGACCTGGCAGAGCCTCACTGTCTTCACTGTGACAGTTTCTCTTAGTTTGTCCTCTGCCACATTATCTTAAGTGATCCCCAGAGGCAGTGACAACAGAATGGAGCAGTAGCTGAAGCTGTGTCCTGGTGCTCCAGGAGCAGCCTCCAGAAGTCCAGGAAGTTGTGTTGGGATGGGGGGCTCAGGGTGGGGGTGTCCTTCTATAACCCCCTCCCCCAACGGGCAGGTCTGAGGTCTCCCTTTGGGAAAGGTGCGTGGGTGAGAGGAGCCACACGCAGGCAGGGCCTGCTCCCCCCGGCTCCAGCCTTGGACAGACGCTGCGCCTCCCTGGGCCCCTGCTGGATTTCCATGATAAATACAGCAATAGTGACAGATAGTGTGGCCAGCCCCGCACTTGTCAGCCAAGCCTTTTAGCAGGTTTGATTAATTGCTTTACGATTTCACGTCCAGCCGGGGGGCCACTGGTGAGTCGCTTCTGCCCCTCGTCAGGTGAAAGAATGGAGCAGGCTGCTGAATGTGTCTGTAGACAGCCACCATGTGCCAAGCTGGTGACCTCATTTTGAAGGAAGATGAACTTAAATTAACTCCTTCCGGCCCCGTGCAGTTTTGCAGTACCTCCTCACCCTATTAGCATGCGCACAGGGCCTCAGGGGAGAGTCTGTGGAGCTGCTGGTCCAAGTGCCTGATGGAGGGAACTTGGCCGGGCCCTTGGGGTTCTCAGTCTCAGACATGCATGCCCTTTTGTGCTCTTGCCTCGCTGACCCAGTGGTCTGGGTGGAGGTGGAGGATTCCTTCGGGCCCTGGGTGTGCAGTGCAAACGGCTCCGTGTGTTCTTAGCTCTTTGTTGCTCCCCCAAAACGCTCGCTCAGGAGCGAAGCTGCTTGCTTTTCATGATGCAAAGAAGATAAAATTCACAACCGACAAGCAAACATCAGTAGTTACAGGGCTGGGGAGGGGGTGCCTGCACGTACCTGGAAGCAAAGCGAAGCTGCTGAAGACGGTGTGACTTTCCACCTTGGCCAGCGCTGTCCCCGTGACCAGTGTTTGCTCAAGGTGGAAAATGTAAGGACACTTGTCTTTAACTGGAGCAGTTCTCTTAAGAAAATCATGCGCACGGTACTTTGGTCGGCTGGATTTTTTTTTCTTTTTTTCTTTTTTTTTAATTTGCTTTTAAATTTTAAACTACCCAAACCGACACTGAACCAAGCTTTCTTGAATGCCAGCATCTCCTGGTTTCCTTCCTGCCGTGTAAGGGCCACTTGCGCTGCCTTCAGGAAGGACGGCTGGACCCAGGCTCCTCTTTGCTTCTTGACCCCTGCAGAGCCCCATCGTGCTTTCAGGATGAGATGAGATGAGATGAGATGCGGGCTTGCCTGCGCTTGGTGCCCCTTACTTACCTCCTCCATGGAGGGGTGTTGAGACGTGGCTGTCCAGCAGTGCGGGTGGAAGGCAGGTTGGAGTGTTTGAAGGATTGTGGACGAGTTCCAGTGAAATGGCAAGTGTCATTTGGGGTTAGTTTAGACTCTGGGTGGGGAGGGGATGACACAGAGACTGGCCTTTAGTCTTTCTTTTGGGGCTCCCTGGTACCCTGCACCAGATTTTATACAGATTGTAAAACTCCGTGCTGCAAGTTTTCCTCGTATTGTGGCTCCCCCGCCCTGATTGAGCAGAGCTGATCCGTAAGTTCTGTGAAATTTGAAAAGAAGAATCAAACCATTGTTAAACTGGTGGAGCTTTTGTTACACAAATTTCGTTAAGAGACTGGGACTCTCACAGGTTTTTCAAAGGATCCAACTACATTTTCATTAGCCCCGCTCCACCCAGGCCTCTGTGACCCCCATCCTCCGGCTGCCTCTCTGTCTAGACCTGTCCCCCCAGCGGAGGAGGCAGAGACTTGAGAAGTGACAGGTTGGGATATTAAAGGCCCGAGTGGGCTCTGGGCGTTGTTGGGGGCTGTGGCAGCCTGTTTGACCTGTGGAGGGAGGGAGACAGCAGCGCGGTGGCCCACACCGGGGCTGAAGGCCCCCATTGTGCCATGGTGGGGCCATCAGGTCGCCCTTCTTGTGCTGAGAAGGATGGAGTGCTTTCCCCAGGCTGAGGCCTCTGGCCGGGTTGGGAGCTCCGGAGCTGGCGTCCAAGGGCTGAGTTCCACTGTGTGCAAATCTGTGTGGGCCACTCCAGGCCTCTCCAGGACACCGAGGTGGAGACCAGCTAGTGCCATATAGCGTTTGTGGCCTCAGCCTAGCTCAGAGAGAAGGACCAGCCTAACTTCATAAGCCTGGTTTTACAAATGAGACAGTCATGGGTTTTGTTAGAACCGTTTTAAAGTAAATAATTTAGAAAGTACACGCCTACTGTCAGGACAGGCGCGGGTGTGCGGCAAGTACCCGCCCCTCCCCCTGTGGGGGGGTGCCGGAGACCACGGGGCTGACCGCGGCTGCCACTTACTCTCCTGTCTGTGTCCTCCGGCCGCAGGGGGCGAGAACATCAAGAGCATAAACCAGCAGTCGGGAGCACATGTGGAGCTGCAGCGGAACCCCCCTCCCAACACCGACCCCAACCTGCGGATATTCACCATCAGGGGGATCCCTCAGCAGATCGAGGTGGCCAGACATCTCATAGATGAGAAAGTTGGCGTACGTACTGGTCCTTTCCCCAACTGGCTTAATGATAGCTGGACTTTCTTTTGGATGTCCAAGGTACCTGTTTTTCCCCAGAACCTTGTACTTCCTGTGCCTTTCAGTCCTCACGTGATATGAGGGCAGCAGCCCCCTCCCACTTGGCTGAGGGGGACGGTCGGGGCCCAGGGATGCCAGGGCCAGGCCCAGTCGCGCTGAAGGAAGCCTTCTGGCCGAACTCACCTAGGCCACCGCAGCTCAGGCCCAGAGCCGTGGCCCTGCAGGCTTAGATGAACAGCTGGGGCAGCAGCCTTCCCCAGCACCACCCCTGCACTCCCACGGACTGGCCTTGCCCTGGCGGCCAGCCCTGCAGGCAGCTTTCATTGACTCTGGCTTTAGTTTCAGGCACCTCAAAGCAGATAAAGAAAGGGAGTGTTGATGGAGGACAGATTGGCCACTGCTCACCTCAAAGGGGACGTAGAATGGCAGAAAGAGCCATGGGCCAGCCTAAATTGACGGGAGAGTCAAGCAGGTTGGTCCCTACCCCCAGGGTGACATGCTAGGGCAGTTGTGGTGGTGCCAGCATTGGCTGCATGGTGGTACCGTCACTCGGGGCAGAAGCCATTTCTGCACGTAAGCCCACCATGGGGAAGGAAGGCTAGTGTGAGTGCCCTAGGGTGTCTTCACTTTGCTTGTCTCCGTCTCCCCGAAAGCTGTGGTTTGCCTTGGGGCGGGCCTGGGCAGAGCACACAGGTGCAGCCGGCAGGAGGTGAGAGTTCCCTCTGTGCCCACAACAGGGTACCGGTCTCGGAGCGCCTGGAGCCTTTGGTCAGAGCCCCTTCAGCCAGCCACCTGCCGCGCCTCATCAGAAGTGAGTCTCCGCACCAGTCTTGATCGGATGAATCCACTCCCGCCCAGGAGGTCCTCCTTTCCTGCTCCTGTTCTGAGGACTGCCCACCAAAAGCCAGAGCCCTGGGTGGGGGGCAGGACTCATCTCTACCTCTCACCAGTGGTCCCTGGTCCTCTCTGGCACTCCCTGGCCAGTGCAGGCGTGAGCACCCTCCCGGAGGGCAGAGGGTCTTCTGGTTGCCTCCAGCCTCCCCAAGGGGAACTCACCACCCCAGGGCTGGATCGGGGGAAAGGTGGATTTTTTGCAAAAGCCTTTCTGTTGTCAGGTCTTCAGCTGTTGCCTTTGTTTGGTTTCCACTTTCTTTAGCACCTTCCCTCCAAGGAGTTCAGGGTGCTTCCCAAACATTGCTGCTAAAGTGAACGGAAACCCCCACAGCGCTCCTGTGAGGTGGGTCACCTGCCCTCACTCTGCCCCTGCAGTGCTGGTGGGGGCAGGTGGGGCCAGGGGTGTCACCTGGCCACAGTCAGCAGAGACCATTGTGCCTGCCTGGGGGTGGGGGTGAGAGGGGAGGTGGGTGAGGGGAGGTGGGCCCAGGTGAGGGGGTGTGGCCTTCACGGGACTGAGTGGCTCTTGTCCTCCACAGCGGTCCTCCGGCCTTTCTGACCCAGGGCTGGGGCAGCACCTACCAGGCATGGCAGCAGCCCACACAGCAGCTTCCAAGTAAGTGACTGGGGAGGAGGTGGGGCTGCTTGGCCTGCAGACAGATGCATGGGGTCCCTCCCCAGAGGTGTCACGGGGTCTCCTGAGGTCTCAGGAGCCACCAGGGGCCCTGTGCTGGGGGAGGAGGGGTGCACTTCTCCAGCTGGGCAGGGACAGGGGGCTGGCTGTTTCCTGGACCACCTTCTCAGACCTTTCTTTCCTGGCTTCTCTTTCCTGCTCTGAGCTGCGGGCTTCTGTCACTCATTCCCTGAGGGTGTGGTTTGACCTGAGTCCCTCCTTCCCCTCCTCGCCACCCCCCCACCTCGCCCTCCACCTTCAAGCAGTCCCTGCCTGATCGGTGCCCGCCCCCCACTCCCCTCCTCTGGCCTCAGGGGGCCTTCTCCCTGTCTTCTATCCAGCACCACCTTAGGAAGGGAGTCTTTCTATCCCCAGAATTTCAGAAAGCACACAGAGAACTGGCTCTGCAGAGTGACACCTCCCCAGGAAAACTGGTTGTAAAGGGGACAGCCCTCCTTGGAGTCTGACCGTCCCCACTCTCTGGCCCCCACATGGGCTTCAGGAGTCACTGTGGGGTTTTATTGCTGGTGGACCCCATCTTGCACAGCCTTCCAGAAAAACCAAAAACAAAGCAAAAAGCTTCCCTTAGGTTCTCTTGACTGAAGTGCCAGCATTCCAATCTGAGAGCCCCCTTCAGCATATCCGCTGCTCCCTCACGCATGTTGCAGCTTTGCTTATGAGGGGCTGAGCCAGGGTGCGTCCCCCCCTTCTCTGGTGCTCTAGTTCTGCCATCTGTGGGTGAAGAGTTTGGATTTGATTTCTAAAGCACCTTCGAGCTATGAAATTGCATGGTGGTATTTTTCTCTCTTCTGCAGTATTTTTTACGAAACATCTTACGCATACAGAGTATTTTACAGAGCTTGACCGCGAACCGTGTGCACCACCTAGATTCACCCCCATCTCACTGTGCTCGCTCTCCCCAGGGTCGGGGCGTGTTTTGTTTCCTCCCGTTAGATCAGAGCTCACCCTTGGGTGGGGGTCGGCCGGGGTTGAGCTCCCACGTGCCCATGGCCTCAGACTGTGGGAGGCTTTCCGTCAGAGCCCCAGTGGGCACATCCATCTCCCTGAGGGGAAACAGACTCCGGGGGCTGGTTCTGCAGAGCTGGCCCTGCTGCCATCTCAGGCCCAGGCAGGCCCAGAGTCGACAAAGGCAGATGGGCTCAGAGAGAAAACTCAGTGAAGGCCTGCTTTCTCTCACCTTTCACCAGCCTTTGTGGTGTCGAGCTTTGTTTATTCAGGGGAATGGAGAAGTCGTTTTGGTCAGTGAAATCTTGTCTGGAAGGAAAAGCCCGCTGGCCCACACCCTCCACATTGAGGGCGGAGTTCTTGGCTGCATCGCCGGCGCCTAGCCTGCTCCAAAACCAGGGCCTCCTGTCGTTAGCAGCCAGGTCTGAGTCCCTCCCTGCCCCAGTGCGGGGAGGGGAGCTCTTTTCCCCTTCTCTCCCCACCTCGTTTCTTCCCCGGCCCCACACACGTCTGTCCTCACGCACATGCCCTCCTCCGTCCTCAGTGAATTAACACTTGGGGAAACACTTTGCCACGAAATGTGTTCGTGAGCATGCCCTTCCCGCCTGCTGCAGACGGACTGTTCTAACCTAAGAAAGGACACTGGCGGGGACCTTCTCGGGGACATGTAAGCGGGCCCTTGGCGGAAGAAAGGTCCCGGCTTGTCGCTGTGCTCAGTCTTTGGACCCTCTCCAGGCCCCTGGGCGGGTGCTATGCTCTGCTCCCCCCACCCCAGCCTTTCTGCCGATGCCCCTAGAGAGCTCTCCCCAGCCATGCAGGGAGGAGGCAGACAGCCACGCACACGTCCCCGCCTTCCCCCTCCAGACAGGCGCGAGGCTTGGGTGGGATCCGGTGCCCGTCGTGGCGTCAGCCCCTCTGCTGTGTGTACCTCATCTTCTGTCGTCACCTTGAGCACAGTCTCCGGACACTCTCCCTGCGTGTTTCCTGTAGTTGTCCTTGTCCACAGGTAGAGCCGTCAGCCTTTGAACAGAGGGGCCAGGTGAAGGGAGTGGTCAGCACCATTTGGATCCATTGTCCTGTTTGAAGGCCAATCCAGGGAGCCTCAGATAACACTCTGGTCCTCAGGGCTCTGCTCACAGGCCGCTCAGGTCCCTGTCTCAGGGGAGTTGAGGCTCTTCCCGCTAGTTGCCCTTCCGTGGCGGCAGTCTGCCCAGCCAGCTCATGGGGGCTTGGTTTCACCCTCCCCCGTCACTCTGGGCAGAGGCCCTCCTGGGTGTGGACCTGTTGGCTCCCCCAGCCGGCCTGCTGCCTTCTCCCTCCCAGGCCACAGTGTCTGGAGTGGCCCCCGGGGCGAGTGAGTGAGTGCAGAGCAGGGCCTGGAGTCTGCTGGGCTGGGGGCCGGGCCGGCAGCCCGAAGGCCTGACTGCTTTTGTGTTCTTCGCACAGGCCAGCAGAGCCAGCCGCAGAGCAGCCAGTCCGACTACAGCAAGGCCTGGGAAGACTATTACAAAAAACAGAGTGAGTGCGTTGGCCTTCCTGACAGCAGGTCCCCAGTCACAGAGCCCCCAATCCTGTAGACTTAATTATCTGTGCTTCCCTGTCACCTTTTTTCTTTACCACTTTCCCTGTGTGACTCCCATCTCAGTGTCTCCCCTCACCCCCCTGCTGTGTGTCTGTCAGGGGAGACACACACATTATTGTCCTCTCTCCTCCGTCTTCTCCCTCTTCTGGACTCCACAGGGCCTGGAAGTGGGCTTGGCATCTAGACTCGGGGACAGTCCCAGCCTTAAAACTGCTTGGTCAGGACTTAGACCAGCTGGGAGTCCTGTTCCACTGTCTTGCTGTCTTGCCACTGCCTGGCTGTTTTTGCCATTTCAGGACAGGTGAAAGGGAGGGAGGTGGTGAAACTCAGAGGAAGGGGTCTGGAGTGGCAGTGGGTGCTGAGGTGTATGTTTGTCTTCCATAGAAAGCTCTTTTTCTTAACTCTGCCAGTTTTCCTAATTTAACCAGTCTCTTTAAAAAGAGAAGAAGGAAACCTAATAACAGCCACCAAACGACAACAAAAAAACCCCAAGCGAATCATTTAAAATTAGCGCTAAGCCCTCTGTGTGCGTTCCAGAACCACTGAGCCAGAGCACAGGGTGCTGCTGGAAGAGCCGGCTCACATGTCTTGAGTCGGAAGGATGTCACTTGCTGACTGGAAGAGCTCAGGTCAAAGGCTGTCAAAGCAATGTTCACCCTGGTGTTTGCGATCCTAACCAGGTGGAGAGTCCATCTTGGGGCCAGGGTGAGGGTCAGGGGGTCATCGTCACCGGCAGCACCTGGTGAAAGTCCCCATGGCCAGTTTTCCAGCCCCCCTTGGGGCGGGACGCCCTGCTCAGGCGCACACACAAGCCAGCACTCCCTCTCCCCCCCCCACCCCGATTCTCTCTCCCTCTTGCCTGGGGCACCGACTGGGAGCAGGCAGGGTGGCAGACACGCGGAGAAGTGACTGAAAAGAGGAGACATGTGAAAGTCCTATAGGAGGGGAGCAGGGCCCAGCGAGGGAGGGCCAGCAGCGCTTCCTGCGGCGAGCGTTTGGGCAGACCACTGCTCTGGCGTCTGGCCGACGTCCAGAGGGAGAGCTTGTGCGCCGGGCCCTTGTTCCAGACTCTCCGAGTGTCTGGGAAGGGACCCCTCCCGGCTCACAGTGTCCTTTGCCTCCCACAAGTGCATCCCTGCTCCCGATAACCCATTCTTCCCTTTGTCGATCAGGTCACGCCGCCGGTGCCGCTCCTCAGGCCAGCTCGCCGCCGGACTACACGATGGCCTGGGCAGAGTACTACAGACAGCAGGTCGCTTTCTACGGGCAGACGCTGGGGCAAGCTCAGGCCCACGGCCAGGTCCGTAGCCCGTTAGTGACACCGCTGCCACCGCCCAGCCAGTACCCCCCCCCCCAGGCCTCTATGCACTCCTGATGCCAGGGCAAGGGCACCGGGCCCCCCCGGGCTGTGGAGGGACAGCTCGGGCCCGGCCCGCTCAGCACAGCCCCCCGGCCCCCCGCCCCCCAGGGAGAGCAAGGCTGAGCCAGGTGGGAGCAGAAGTGGTTGGGCAGCCCCTCCAAGGAAGTGCCTGATCTTCCCTCACATCCGGACCCCAGACCAAGTGCCGAGAGGCACTCAGTTTCTCCCTCTGGACCTGAGTCCCCAATAATAAATAGGAGTGCCACGCCTAGCTGGCCCCGGGCAGGCATGGCACTGCGAGTGGACTGTGGAGGCCGCTCCCCGGCACTGTCCTTGAAGAGGGCAGTGTGGCCAGGCTGTCACACTTGCCCTCAGCCAGTGGTGAGGGGCGGCAGGAGCGGGGCTGGGTCCTGGAGGCCTCTCCAGTCAGGCGCTGAGGACGGGTTTACGAATGCAGGGAAGAAGGCTGAGAGCTACCGCAGGCCGTATTTCAGATGACCTGATGCCAGTCAGGTCCCTACAGACAGCCCGAAGCCAGTCGGTCACCTCGCTGCCAGATTGACCCTCTGTGCCTGGGCCCGGTGGGAACAGGTGCCAGGCCTGGGGGTGACAGAGGAGAAGTGTCACTCGCTCCCCTCTCCCGCCCAGCATCCCTGTGGAAGGAGACACCCCAGAGCCTCCTGTGCAAGAGAGGTTTTGCCCAGGCCAGACCCCTTGAAGTGGTGCCAGGAAGGTGCTGGGGGGGGGGGGTGCACGTGTGCATGTGCGTGCACACGCAAGAGCACGTGTGAACGCCTGTTGTGGGGCCAAGGGGAGAGGGCGACGTGTTACCTCACTGCAGACAAAGCCCCAGATGCAAGGCCAGCACTTCAGAACCTGCCACCCACCAGACTGACTCCTCTCCCCCTTCCTTCTGCAGGAACAGTAGGACGGTGACCCTCGGCTCCTTTGCCCCTGAGATCATCATGAGCAAAACCTATTTGTAACAGGTTTTTAGATTTGCAAATTTTCTGAAGAACTTTTGTTCTGTGAAACACTATATTTAGATTAACAGAATTTTTCTAAAAATCGGGAAAATTAGTTACTAAAAATTGCTGATAATCTTTGTTTCGTTATTTTTGTTTGTTACTTCAAGTGTGTAAGCTCTGGGATTCTTTTTGGAGCAATACCTGCAAATTCAGGCACCAGAATGTGCCTCAGAGCAGTGACATTTCAACATGGTGTGTTTTTGTTCTGTTTTGTTTTGTTTTGTTTTGTTTTGCATGTCTTTTTATTTACAGTTTTTTCTGTTGCAACAGAAAGTGGCTTGGAAGTCTTAGGTGGTTTGTAACAAATTTCTTTTAAAAATTTTTTGAACAGTATTTAAATATTCTTAAATGTGTAAATTCATTAAATGTTTTACTTCTAATTTCTTGTATCTTGGCTGTCTGGTTTTATTGCATTTTTTAAAAAACTGAACTATTATGTATTGTAATTAATTATGTGAATTCTGAATTGAGACAGATAATTGTATTGCTGTCCACCAGGGATTGGGAGGGGGCATTTTATAGGGTTTGTATAATTTCTAGAGTTCTAAAGGGGTAATAATATAAAAGTGTGTTCGTGTGTTTAGCAGACGTTTTTTAATGTCTCCATTACCAGTTGCAATTGTGTATCTAAGACCTCCAAGCTTGTTTTAAAAACAAAACAAAAAACCTTTCTCTATTCTCTCAGAATATAAATACTGTTATTTTTAATATTAAAAATAAATTCAGTATAACTTTTAACAAACACTGTGGAACATTAAACCGCATAAAAATGTAGTAACTATTTTTTAATTCCAAGGTGTTTTTTGCTTTTTTCTTTTAAATATTTTCTTAATATTTGTCAAATTAACTAGATGAATAAATAGTATTAACCACAATATGAATTAAATAATTTTGATTTAATAAAAGGGATATGATTTCCAGTGTTTACTGTAGTGTATCTTGTACAGATAACATGTATTTTTAAAGGAAAGAAAAACGGAATTGAAGATATTTTTTCCTGCATTTTTCAATTGACCTGAGGGACATTCCGTTTGAGATGTACTGAAGTTAGAGTTTCTGAGGTTTTTTTCTCCTTGTTTTCCTTATAATGCTTGAAATGTCTAACTATTAAAAAAGGCAATTGGAAAATGTTATGCATGATGTTTTAAAAAAAAAGTGTTCTTTTTATTTGACTGACAATTCATTTTACACTCTACGTAATAAAATTTCCACAAGGCATCTTGTGGGCCGAGTATTTGCAGTCTGTTTGCTTTCTGTCCGCGTGTGTCCCCCCACCCCCACCCCGCCGCCCTTGCCCGCCGCCACCACCACATGAGCCCGGCTCGCAGGTTCCCAGCCCCTCGCCCTGCGCTGCCCCGGCCCCACCTAGTTGGAGCGCCACCAGCTACGTCGCCATCATTAAGCTAATTTTCTTTGAATGGCTTCGTAGAGTCTGACAGTTTGTCTTGAGAGCCTTGGTTACCATTCGTCGCTCTCACCTGACACATCTACGTGTCTCTTGATGTGGATGCGACACCAAGAAGTCAATACCGAGTTTCCTGGCGCAGAGGTGCTGTCATCATAAGTGGAGCTGGAAGATTCATTGAAGGGAGTCCCGGGAGGCGGTGGGGATCGGCGCACTTTCCTGTCCCTGAGTCAGCTCGGCCCCCAGGCCGGGGCGCACCCAGCCCGGCGATCCGGTCTCGGTCTCGGCCTGATGGGCCGGACGCGCGGCTGCTGCTTCTGTCCCCGGTCTGCTGCAGCTGCCCGCGGCCGCGCCTGCCCCCCAGCCCCGCCGTGCTCGCTGGCTGGCTGGAAGAGCTGGACAGAGCCAGCAAATGTGCTCGTTTTGTTGTTTTCATTAAGGAGACCAAAAGAGGGTGTCTTTACCCATGGGCTGACACCACTGAGGGTCCTGTGGTTTTGGGACACACGGGGACAGTGTGGGCCCTGGACTGGAGGGTCATTGAGTAAAGGAGATGAGACTTCGACTCCTTTTTCTCCTGTTTGCTTTCCCGTTGATGGAAGCGACTGGCTTCGAACACAACGCTCTACTTTAATACAGGCCTCTGCCCTGCCTTCGCCGCCAGCCATCCATGTGGGTCATCCAGTTAGACACAGTGCTGCTGACAGGACCCCGTGTAGAACGCTCCTTCTGGCTGCTCGTGCTCGTGTGCTTGCAGCTCTGGTCCTGTTTCTTTTTTCTACCCCAGGCTCTTAGAGGAGGGGAAAAACGCATCTGTGGCTCCTTTAGGCCAGAAAGGGGTGTGGAGAGCAGCCCATCTGCAGCCGTCCCGAGGCCTGGTGAGAGCCGGAAGACAAAAGGGAGATGTGGCATCTTTAACTACACCTCTAGAGAATCGAGTTTGACGTTGAGAAATTGAATAGTAAAAGCCACTTGGAAAGAAGGAGGGGGTCGAGCAAGAGGAGGGCATAAACGCTGATGATGGAAGGGGAATTAGGGAGAGGGCATTACAGAGAAGACTTCCTTCTAATTCATCTTCCAAGCTCTGTGCCAAAACAGCATTTGGCATGGTTCACAGGGAGCGATTGTGTGATAATGAACCCTAAGGTGTCCCTTAATTGAAGACTGAGCATTGCGGTTTGTGCCAAGAGTCATAAATGGTGCAGGCTTGCGGGAGGGTGCATTTTCTTAAATGTATCGGTAAGTACAGATTAGCGCTTGTCCCCAGTGAAATGCCCATACTATAAATTATGGAAATCTCTCTCTCTCTCTCTGATGCAACCTTTTACTGAGGGGCGGTGGGGCGGGGAGGCAGGGTGCAATACAGCAGGAGGCAGGGGGGAAAGTTTGCAAGCATATGAAATTTGGCCTCTCATTAACATGGCGCCCACGGAAGATGGTTTCATCAGCAGTCTGGTGTCCTGGAAGGCTAAAGTGCTTGAAATGTACCAGGTCCAGCGATTGTGCTCCATTAAGAAAGCTGCATGGTCATCACTGAAAGGACAGCTGTGTGTTTGGGGAGGTGGGGGGGCGGGGCGAGTGCCCAGTCTGTCTTCAGAACTCTTGCCCCGCCTCCCATACTCCGCTGCACATGCACACTTGGTCTCTGCTGACTGCCCAGGGTCAGCATCCAAGAACCAGCTGGGCTGTTCCCAACCCACCCAAGAGTTTGGGGGTGGGGAGGTCTCTAGCCAGTGTGCTCCTATCAACACCCCCAGCCTCTCCTCAGGTGGGAGGCGCAGTCTTTCCAGGGTCCCTGCCAAGTAGCGACCATCCACCATGTCCTGCAGCCCCCGCCGTCGGGTTGGCTGGGGTACAGGTGGCGTGTGGCAGGGCTTGGTCCAAGAGGGAGTTTGGACACCGTGGGGCCTCAGCTCCTAGCTAGCTGGCTACGGCTGCACTGTTTCCCGAGCCCCACTTCAGGCCCACTGGGGCCCAGCTGGGGTTTTTAAGATGGGCTAATGCAAATGGTCCTGATAGACTCTTCGAGATTAATGGCCAGAAAGTGGCTTGACACTCAATTCCGCAGGGGGTGCTGGTCCTGGGGCCGCATCCTGGGTGGGGCGGATGGGGAAGTGAAGACGCCCTGAAGCAGTGAGGATCGCCTGCTGGCCTTTGTCTGGAGGGCCTTTTAGTAACATCTACAAAGAAAGTTCTGGCCCTTTCCAGGCATCTCCTTTGCTGAGGAGCTCCACACTAGGGAAAAAGGCAGGTCTGTTCTTCCCATTTTACAGATGAGGGCTCAGAGTCAGAAGCTAAGCCAACTGCCCTTGTCCTCACAAGCATGTGGAGCCGGTTCTGTGCCAAATTCTATGCTAGGACTTCAGTCCAGAGCATCATGATTGCCCACAGGGAGCTCGTGGTCACAGAGCAGGGACACTGCAGTCACCACCTAGTGAGACAGTCGACAGGATGAAGAAACGGCCCTAAAAGTTAGCACTGCTTGCCAACCACAGGCCAGTCCCCTGTAAGTGCATCGCAGTCAATCATTCTCTGCAAATCCGTATCTGCAAATTCACCTGCTCACTAAAATGTATTTATAACCTTAAAATCAACACTCACTATACTTCTGTGGTCATTCCTAGCAAAAAAAAAAAAAAGTTGCCTGATGCACATGTTCACAGCTGAAGTGAACCAGGCAACCATCTGTCCCAGCTCATCCCCTAAGCCAGGCTAGCTTCCTGCAGTCTATTTAGTGCCATATATTTTGCATTTTGATGCTTTCTCTTGGTGCTTTTGCAGTTAAAAGGGCCCCTAAGTGTAGTGCTGTCTAATGATGTGCAGTACGGAGATATGCAGGCGTTAGATAAGCTTTATTCAAGCATCAGTGCTAGTGCTGTTGGCCATGAGTTCAATGTGCAGGAACCAACCATATGTCTTAAATAAGTTATCTTTGAACAGAAACACAGTTATGTGCTGATTGGTGGGTGAAAATGCAGTGACCCTGCACTTCCCCCAGGAGTGAGGGGTAGGTATTCACTGATCAGAGAACTGACTACATCTTACTTTCCTGGGAGAGCCCCACTGCTCTGGGGGTGCCCTTTAGAGATGAGCAAACAGGTTTTAATAGTTCTTGCCAGAATCATACCACAGTTATGTAGGCAACAGAGCAGGGCTCGGACCTCAGTTTGACTGTGAAACCTGCCCACTTTGCCACTCCGACAGAAATGGACGTGTGCGAGGGAATCAGCTCATTGTCCCCTGAAGTCCAGGCAGCTAAGCCAACAGGACAGATCAGCCCGCGAGAGGCAGGCAAGGCAACTCTGGGAAGAACCAGGAACCCCCTCCCACACACACAGATGTGTGGGTGACGAGACGACTTGGGCCAACTGCTGGGCGGGTCAAGGCTGCTCCATATTGGCCCACGAGATGACATTTAAGGAAGCCCTTCTCAAGTACATCAAAAAGGAATGTGTGAGCCTTTGTTCTCTCTTGCGTCAGATTCTCTAATCTTGACTTTTCTTGGCCCCTGAGCAGGGACCTGAGCTCCCCACCTGTCCCAGCTGTCCCTTACTTCCAGCCGTTCTGCTGCATTCAGATCAAGGCCCCCAAATCCAATACCTTCCATTCACTGAAGGGCAGTCAGGTGCACGCAGCAGCAGCTCTGTGTTTAACAGAAGGATAACGATAAAGTTTGGGTGCAGACAGGACAGGGATCATGGGTTTGTCCTGGGGTTTGACGTTATGCCACTAGGTCACCTGTCTGAGTATATTTACCAAAAGTTTCTTCCCTTCGTCAGTCAAGGGGAGACAGCTTCCTGCGAGGACATCCAGAGACCTGGCCTGTGTTCCCTGCTTGAATGGCTCACTTGCTCTGTGACTTGAGCAGATCACATCTCTTCATCTCCGTTGCCCTTCCCTGGGAGCTGTACCACACCAGTGGTTTCCTAATTGTGTCAGGGTTCTAGCTGACACAATCCAGCTGTTTGATTCAAATTCTAATAAAATCCATTAAATGTATTGAAACATTTTCCCTTGTAATTTTTGTAAAACGTCATGCACTCAAGTACGTCGTATGCTGGATTTCCATTTTTTTCCATCTGCTGGACTACCTTTATGCCGATTGCAGCCCTATCTTAATTACTATACCTTTGTAACGAGTCCTCCAGCCTTCTTGGTCTTCAAGGCTGCCCTGGCTATTCTCAGCCCTTTGCATTTCCATATAAATTGTAGAATCAGTTTACCAATCCCCTATTCCCCACAAAAATGATTTTCAAGCTGCTGGGATTTTGACTGGAATTGCATTGAATCTATGAGAAGGATCGACAACCTAACAATACTGTCTTCCAATCCATGAACATAATACATCCCTATCTCTTCTTTTGCGTAGTTCTTGGATTTCTCTCTATAACTTTAGTACTACTCAGTATAGAGGTCTTGTGCGTCTTTCCATTGATTCCTGGGTTTTTGCTGATCTGCTGTTCTCAAAAAAAATGGCATTTCTTAAATTTCATTTTTAATCTCTTTGTTGATAGTTATAGAAATATAATTTATTCTTACACATTGACCTTGATTCCAATGACCTTACTTAAATTCCTATTAATTCTTGTAACTTGTACATTCATTTGGCTTTCCTGTGTTCAGAATCATGTCATTTACAAATAATGATGGTGCCTTTTGGGGGGGTTCCAGTCCTTATGCTGTTTGTTTCTTTTTATTACTTCATTGCACTGACCAAGACAGCCAGTATGTTGTTGACAGAAAGTAGTCAGAGTGGCCATCCTGGTCTTGTTTGCCATCTGAGGGAACACTTTCAATAATTCACTATCAACTATGTTCATTGTACATACCTTTTATCAGGTAAGGAAATTTCCTTCTGTTTCTAGTTTGCCAAAAATTTTATCATGAACAGTTGTTGAATCTTTCCAAGGCTTTTTCTGCATCTACAAATATCATCACATAATTTTTCTCCTTTTTAATTTTAACATAGTGAATCACATAGATTGATTTTCAAATGTTAAACCAACCTTGCATTCCTAGAATAAACTTCACTTGGTTGTAAAGTATTATCTATCCTTCTTGTATGTCATTGGATTGATTTGCTTTTTTTGTTTAGGATTTTTGCATGTGCTTTCATGAGAACAGTCGACCTATAATTTATACCAAAATGTAACCCACTGGAGACCTGCAACATGTCCACCCATGCTCCTGGCTTAACTCATTTCCATCTGGGTGTGCCACCACTGTTCACACTCCTGATGAAGAATGTTTTCACTCTGGGCTGGTCTTCGAATTCAAGCCTACAGGTACCTGCTCCAGCAAGATTGTACCCAAACGTTCATTACTCAGTTTATTACTGACTTCCGTGATCAGTTCAATCCAGGCAAGACTCCAGCAAGCAGATCATCTCACCATGGCCAGGAGTCCTTGTGCAATTACCACTCACAACTAATGTTGCTGGAGCACCAGCCATATTCGAGCCTTGGCCCTGGATAAAGCAAAGCCACTTTTTCCCTCCCTGAGCTCACCATCCAGGAGAGGGGCACCCTTGCCCCTGGCAGTGGTTACTTAACAACTCAACTTTGAAACCAAAAGTTCTTTCTGCACCTTCTCTTTGAATCTTCTGAATCGGTTTTATTAAAGATAACAAGGTAAGCAGTTCAAATACTGTTGTCATGATCAACTGGTTATTTGTCTGAATCAGGGTCATACCCACACTGTGCAACCAATTCAGAAATAATGTGGATGTTGTGGCTACTTTGTCCCCAAACTCCTTCTGTGGAATCTATCATCAGCCTCACTGCTGTCATGGATTAACCAGCAAGTAAATATGTAAACTTGAACTCAATGGATGTACTGGGGATTGAATTCAGGACCTTGTGCATGCTAAGCACACACTCTACAACTGCTACACCCTTCCCCCAACAGCTGGTTTTCTAAATTAGCTTCCTTCATAAGATTTTGTATGAAGAAAGCATTTCACTGCTCACCAAGCATTTGAAGCCCCCACCCCCATCGTCTGGGGTGGAAAAGTGCAGTTTTTCACTTCATGGTGGAGACAGAGAACCAGCACAGCACCGGAAACGATGGGCCAGTGGCTCCGAGCACCCCCTTCACGAGAGCTATGGGGAAGAAGAGGACATTCCGACCAGTTGGAGAACAAGGAGGTGGGGCTTTTGTCCTTGAAATTCCATGGAGAAGAATTCTGCCACTCCAGCTGACATCTCATGGCATGGCCTGGGCACCACGGAAGTGCCTGGCTTGCTCAAGAAGCATCAGCACCTTGAGGGTGACACCAGCTGGGTCCCCTTCAGCCTCTCAGTCCTCGGAGAGGGCTGGCTCAGTGCAGGTTCTCAGTAGATGCTGGTTGGACTAAATAACCTTTAATGAAAGTCTCCAGGACTGTAAGCTACTAGGGTCGGGCTGACATTGGAGAACATGACACTCCCTTGCTCAATGCTTCAAGCTCCGGGTCCAACCTAGCACACTGTGGGCGTATGTTTAACATGTGCATAATCAAAATAAATACATGATGATTTGAGGTGTCCAGAAGCCTCCAGAATAAATACAACTTGTGACTCACTGGACAGCTGGAGCTGCACATTTTCCCTTCGTTTTAACTACACTTTATTTAACTGGTCTTCAGATGAGTTTGTCTTCCCTGACTGTCCAAAGTCTACCTCTGGACAAAGAAGAGGGGAGAGGTGGAAGTGTGTAAATGAATCTAAAATAAGAACTCTCCAGCCAGCCCCATTTAACACCCATTTTCTGACACCTCCAGATTCTCAAGGATCGGGCTTGCCTGGGGGCACTGGGATATGATGGTACAACCCCGAGGGCTTGCTTCTCTGGTTATAGAGAAGGCAGAGGGGCCCAGGCTTGGAGGACACGCGTGACTCACACAGCCTACGTTTCCCCCACTGTAAAGTGGGGTGAATGTCGGGACACCTCTTGCCAAGATGCTGTATGAGCTGTTGACAGTCTCATGTGCATGTGCTTAACCCAGCACAGCACAGGGGCAAAAAGAGCTCTCGAAGTCCCGGAGCATCACCACTTCCTCCTCTGTGCTGTTGACAGTTTGGGAGCTAGGACGGCAATGGAGATAAATGTGTGGCAGGAGAGGCGTCTCTCTGTGGATGGGATACTGACCGGAGGCACGGAGGCCCAGGGAGTCTGAGGCCCTGACTAGGGCCAGTGGGAGAGAAAGGGCTTGAGCAGGCCTGGCCTCCAGCACTGGGTCCCTCTGGCTTAGGCTGTCCCACTGGCTGTGTCTACTCAGGTGGGAGCATCTGTGGCTGGGCCTCAGCCTCTCTTCCCACATCCTGTCTGGGCCCCAGGGTTCAGAGGTTCTGGGCCACCTTTGCTTGTTGGCTGTGCCAGCTTGACAGGGGCTGGAGGTCCCCAGATGCCACTCTGCCAGGACACAGAGGCTTCCCTCCTGCCGCCCAGAGAAGGTAAGCAAGTCTTTGTCCTTCAAGCTAATTCATACCATCATGCCTCCATCCACCCCTGTCATTCTTTCACTGAGCATCCAGTGTGTGTCAGGCCCCAGAGCTGACCCTGGAGACCAAGGAAGATTCAGGCAAGGTCCCTGCCCTCGAGCACTTCCCAGTCCAATCACCCAGCTGCTGGATGGGGCAGAAGGGACCATGGAGTTCATCTCCACACACTTCAAGCCTAGTTTCTCCACAGCAAGTGAAAGCTGCTTCCCTGACCAGTGGAACAGCCTCTTAGGATTAGCAGACAGTGCATGGGTGCTCCTGTCACTGTTCCTCTGGCCTCAGCAGCCCCAACCAGGAGGCTGTATAGAACAGTGGTAAAGGCCCAGCCCTGGGAGCAAGTTGTCTGAGTTTGAGCGTCAGCTCTGCTCTTTGCTCACTGTGTGTGATGGGCATGTCAATGAAACTGCCCCCTTCTCCTTTGCCTGTGATGGCAGGACTACAGCAGCCATCTTGTGACCATGAGAACAAAGGAAAGCTCAGGCCTTAAGTGGCTAAGCCAAGGCTCACAGATGCCAACTTACCTCTACAATCTGTTATGTGAGAAAATAAACCCCTTGTTACAGCAAGCCTCTGAGGTCAAGCCCACTGTTGCTTGGGGCAGAAGTGTTCCTGAGTAATACACTTAGCTTCTCTGTGGCTGTTTCTTCTCTGGTAAATGGGTGATCATAGCAGCTACCCAGTATGTTGGGGTGAGAATCAACTAAGAAAATCCATGTGAAGTAATTAAAAGTACTGATACTTAGTGAGTGCCCAGCAAATGTTAACTATTTTATTAATGTTGTTGTTTTCATTCCAACCACTTTTTGAGACATGGACCAGACCACAGACTCCTTAGCATACTGGTCAACATCTTTAGCATACAGTTTTCAATGTCCCTTTCTAGGCCATATTTGGTACTCACTTTCCTACTTTCATTTTTTCCCAAAATTTCAAGCATGGCCACATGTTACTTTTAAATACAATAAAGTTGCTAATGTTTTCCATATATCAAGTACATTCTCTGTCCTGTGAGATTTTCATGCATGATGTCTTTTATCCCTCAAGAAAGCACTCCCAGTGAAGGTTCTAGTGTTATCCCCATTGTACAGATGAAGAAACTGAGGCTCAGAGATGGGAAGTGAGTGCTTTGAGTCAAAGACAGCACCTGCTGGAGTCAGGACTGAACTCATCCTCAGGTCTCTGGGGCCTGGAGCCTTGTCTGATGGGCCCAAAGGACCTATCCATGTGGGGCCAAGTGATAGTATCAGGAATGACAGCCACAGTCATCCCTTCAGTGTGCGCTCACTCACTAGGCACATCAGGCTTTATGAGACAGGCAGGGTGATTGTTCCCACTTTACAGATGAGCTCGAAGCCACTTGGACAGAAGCTTCAGAACCAAAGAGGTGTCAAAGCCACCAGGCTCGTCTGGGAGAGGCTGCCACCACCTCTGGCCCCACCAGAGTGTACCCCCACCCTGGGAAGCTGGGGGAGAAAACAAGGACTCGGCCTGCCTTGGTCACCTGGGTGCCCCTAAGGCCTTGTACAGAGCTTGACATACATAGGCTCTCAATAAATATTTGTGGAACAAAGGAATGACCAGGGCCTCTGGGATTCCCTATGAGGCAGGAGATGGTGTGAAAGACAGGTGGGGGCGGCTCAGAGCAGCACCTTTAGGGCACAACTCCCTGCCCAACCCCTCTGCTCTGGGGACATCCCAGGCGGAAGGTGAGCAGGTGCAAGGGCCAGGAGATGGTGGAGGAAGTCCAGCACGCTGAGTACGCATGGTGGGAAGGACCTCTGGAGAAAGAAGGGGCTGTGAACGAGTCACGGATGGTTCCTTCTGGTTGCCCCTAGACTCCCTGGAGGGGCAGAAAGTTGGTAAGGATGAGGGGCCAGGCCAGAGGACCTGGAAAAAGATGGGCAGGGAGGGGCACCACCCATCTTCCACCTACCCCACGCACCTCATTCTCTCTTCATCCTTCCTGCCTGCTTTTCTCTGCAGCCCCCCGCCCCCCATGCCCCACCTCTGTGTCTGAGTCACCTTCATTCCTCCCCTTCCTGCCTCTCTGCCATTGCTCTCTCAAAAGTCTCCTCAAGCCTCAGTCTCTTTTGGAGTCCCTGCATCCACTTCCTTCATTTCTCTACGTCCTTGTGTCTCCAAGTTTCAGACTGATTTTTATCTGGATCTTTCCATCTCGGCGCCTCTTTGCCTCAGTCTCCCTCTGTCTCCGCCCTCACTCTGCCCCCAGAAGCCTGTGCCTTCTCTCCAGCGATGCCGCGTCTCTCTCTCCTGGAGTTCCAGCTTCCCCCGGTGTCTCATCCCTCCGTCCCGCCGCATTGATCAGCCAGGACTTCGGCGCTGGCATCGCTGGGGGCCGGGACGTGGGCAATGTGGGGGAAGGTTCCTGGAGGCGCCGGGGAGGGGGCACCTGGGCCCCTGCGCCCAGAGAGACTCGCGTGCCAGTCACCTGCCAGCCCGGCCGCCGGCTCTGGGCCGACGTGCTCGACGTGGGCGCCCCGGGGCGCGCCTTTGTCTCTCCGGGGCCGCGAAGGCTAATTAGATTGAAGGAGGGGTGATGTCCCTATTCACGGCACTGCGGCCGCCACTCTGCCGGGCAGCCCCGCGCTGGCCAGCCCGAGTCACGTCTATTGAAACAGTTTCTGCGGCCCGCGTCCCCCACCCCACTTCGATAGCAGTCGCTCCTTTGTATGCGCGGGCGGGGGGCCCCCGGAGCCCTGAACCGTCCTGCGGGAAGGAGGGACGGGGCACACGGGTCCCACGCGAGGAAGGAATTTCCCTAGGCCACGCGGGCGGAGGGACCTGAAAGACTGAGACTCAGACAGCAAGAGAGAGAAAGAGGAGGAGGAAGCCTAGAGGGTGTGAGAAGGCTGGAGAGGGAGCCGGAGCGCAGGCGGAAAAGGAGAGAGCTCAAGGGAAGGAGGGAGAGGAGAGAGACCTGGATGGGGGCGCGCGACGGTGGCGGCGAGCGAGCGGAGGAGGGAAGTGCCAGGAGGAGACGCGAATCTGCGTTCGGGCGATGAGGGGCGGGGGCTGGGGAGGACAGGGGGAGGGGGCGAGAAGCCACCGGAGGCAGCCGGACGCACGGGGACTACGGGACGCGCGGACTGCGCGGGGGCCCCGCTCCCGCCGCGGGGCTAGAGCGCAGGGGGCCGGGGGACCCGGGTAGGGGGTCGGGGCACCGGGCGTCCACATTCTTCGCCTTTTCTTCCTCGGGCTCACTCCGACCCGACCGATCGATACCTGCGCGGGACCTGCCCCCGCCGCTAATATCTTTTTAATGAGTTCGCGGGGCTTAGAGAGAGAGCGATCTGCCCTCCAGGGTGGATTTTCCCCTGGCAGATGTTTCGGGAGGAGAAGGCGCGCGGGGCCCTCGGGAGGGGGAACAAATCTCTCCCTCCGAGGGGCGAGGCAGAAGACTTCTAAAGTTCAAAAGAAAGACGGGCTTTCACTCGGCCCCCAAAAATGTATTTCCCGGCGGACAATGGGCTCCTTTCTGCGCCTCTCGGGGCCATCAGGGCGGGAGGGGCGGGGACCCTTGCGCCTTGGCCTCGCCTGACCGACCTGCGCCCGTTTCCACTCTAGCCACGCCGCCGAGCGAGAGAGCGGGAACCGGGAAGCCGGCCTCCGCTCCCTGAAGAGCGCTGTCCTGACCTGGGCGCACCGGCGAGAAAGAAAGTGCCTGGCGAGCCGGGCCGCGGGGCCTGGGGAAACCCTGGGCTGCCCCTCGCCCGGTGCCCTGAACCTTGCGGGTGTGGCCGCTGGGCCCGAAGGAGCGCGCGCAGGTGCCCCGAGGGGAGGTAGGACAGGTCTCCGGGCTTGGGCCGTGGCCCCCGTTCTCTCGCGCTCCGCCCTCCGCGAGGCAACAAGTAGAAATGAGCCAGCCTCCGGCGGCCGCGGGACACTAGATTTCTCTTCACCTGCCCAGACAAGGCCAACCCCCCCTCGATGTTCCCCTGCCCTTGCCACCTCCCCCTCCCCGCGTGCCCCTCAGTCCGTGGGTCCGTCGGCCTGCCGCCACCTCCCTCTCTCCACTCTCGTGGGCGCTAGGAAAAAGGGGAGCCAGGGTTATGAGGATGACCTCCGAAGAGCCGTGGCCGATTGATTCGTTACGCCCGGAGCCCGGGCCGCGTGAATAGGGGTCTGGGCGGCGGCGGCGGCGGCGGCGGGGATAAAGATGTTCTCCCCGCAAGGGGGAGGGAGCGCGGGGCGGGAAGCGGGGCCATTCACTCCTGGCCCGACCCCTCGGGAAGCCCCGCGGAAGAAAGGGGGCCGGGGCCTATTCAAGTCCTACGAGCCTCCCACAATGGACCGATATACTGGGGGCCTCTCTATTAACGCCCATGAATATTAAAAAGATCTCGGAGCGGCGGCCCGCGGGCGCGAGGTGGGGCGGCGCCTGGGAGTTCAGGCCGGGCCTGGGCTAGAGGAGGGGGTTTGGCGCGGGCACACTCCGCGCCTGGGTTCCGCAGAAAACGACACGGTTCATCTGCGGAGAAACTCCAGAACGTGCAATTATTTCCCTCCCAGTCTCAGGCAGGGGAGATGCAAGCGCAGGGGCCTTTCTCCCCAATTCTAACAGGCCCTGAGACTGGGGCTCTCTTTATAGGTCCCCCTTTCCCTGGGGCGCGGTCGAGTGTGTCTGCGGCTATACCAGAAGCACAAAATTTGAGAGCGCAGTGGAGACGCTTGGGGCCGACTTCGTTTCCGCCCCGACCCCAGCGCCAATCCCTGGGTTTGCGGGTCCGGGAAAGGAATAGGGCTCCCCGCCATAGTCCGAGCCCTCGTCCTTTCATCTTCTGACCCCGAGCTGAGATCCAGGACCCAAGAGCTGCTCCCCAGGACAGAGGGACCACGCAGAGCTGAGTACTTTTCTCAGTGGGGTGTAACCTGCCCAGGAATGGATAAATTCTCAGGGCTCTCAAAGTGACCTGACCCGGAGAGACAAGGCGGGAAAAAAACCTCAGTTCACAAAGTCCAACCCAAACCATTTGACACACAGGGACACCGAGGCTCAGAGAGAAGGGCCATCTCAAGGACGCACAGCAGTCCTCATGCCGCCTCGCTCTCTGGGGGTCGCTGAGGATGGTTGCTGGACTTGGGAACTGATCCCGCGGTTCCTGGTGGCTCTCCCTGACGTAGTCTCCTCCGCCCCTGGGCACATTTTCCCCTCCACCAATTCTTCGTAGAAGCCGAGGTTCAGACGCCAGTAAAGCTCCCAGGCCCGGACTCTGTCCGCCCCCTCGGACGTGAACTCTCCGCTCAAGCCAGAGTCATTGTGACTCTCCGGCAGCGTCTGGAAGAAAGTTGAGGCTCCAGGACCCTAACCCACAAGCTGTGCTCGCTCCTCCGCAGCTCTGCCCTCTGCTGGTGCCAGGTCCGACGGTCGCCGTGCTGCCCAATGCAGCCTCCGCCGAGCATCAGCCTGCCGCCTTCCTTACTCTATGCCCAGACGCGGACCCTGGGATGCCAGACCACTGGCTGAAACCGGGCATGCAGAGGCTGGGTGTCCGTGGCCGCCAGGTGTGAGGCTGGCTTTGCAAAGGCCGACCTCGCGTTGGAGGAAGCCCTTTGCCAAGGGGCATGGGGACAGTGACTCCAGACCCCCTGACCTTCCACCTAAGTCCCCTCTCTGAGGAGAAGGCCTGGGGAGTCCGATACCTCCAGCTAACCTGTGAGCCTAATGCACTGCCCTGAGAGTCCAGAAAACCTGGCTCTGTGAATGGAATCTGAGATGTAGGCAGGGGGAGAAGGGCTGAAGAATTCAGCAGATGGAAGAGGTGTTCCTGTGCTCCCCACCCCTTGTCTGGGACTGGAGGTGGGTAGCTTGAGGCTAAAGCTAGGAGGCAGAAAAAGCCTGCAGGAAGCGGTGGCCTTCCGGCTTTGGCTCCGGGCTCAGCAGCTCCCTGTCTCCGGAGAGAAATTACGCTGGTGATCAGGATGCCTTGGAACCTCCGTAAAGAAAGTCTATTGGTGGGATGAGGTTGAGAGGGGTAGGTGTGGGAAAGCAAGAAGTGAGGAAGGGAGAGAAGAGGGAGGCCAAAAGAAAAGGAGCTAGGAGGCAAGAAGGGAGGAGTGCGGGCTGCGGCGGGCTTCCTAGGTCGCAGTTGAGCAAAGGAGCCTGGAGGCCCGAGCCTCCAGCCCAGCGCGTACGGCGGACTGGCCCGTGGCTGCCTGCAGATTCGGAGGACTTCCATTCCCGGACGCCGCTGCTCCCACTCGCGACGGTCCAGGGACCCCTTTCGATCTGCCCTGAATTCGGCAAGAAAGCCTTTCCCGAGAGAGCCGCAGCTAGCGCGGATTCTGGGCCACTCTTCCCGATCCTGACTTAGCCCCCCTAGGACCGGGAGCCGGGAGCCCAAGAAGTCTTCTCAGGCCAGGCTCAGCCCCGACGGCGGCCACAGCCCCGCCCCGGCAGCTCTCTCCCGGGAGGAGTTTCACAGCCGGCAGCGGGCAGCCGGCCGGGCGGTTGCAGCGGCCCGTTTGAAGCGAAACGCCGGCCTCTGCTGCACGGTCTGCGCAAGAGTTCAGCGCGGCCTGCGCGGGGCCTGCTGGCTCCGCGGAGACTACCGCAGCCTGGGGCGTGGAACCTGGCAGAGCCCGGGGCGGGATCCGGCCGGCCAAGTGGGCCAGGGAGCGAGAGGAGGTTAAAGCCGGCTGGGCCGGGCCGGGATACTGAGGACAGACCCTGTCTGGGACAGTGGGTGAGCGCCGGCCCGAGGCCAGCCGTCCCCCCCGCCTAGTCTGGTCCCTGGAGTCCGAGCGAGACTCGAGCCTCGCTGCGCCCCCTGCCCTGCTCCATCCCCTCCTCTCCTCTCCCGGGGCTGAGCCTCCCTCCCTGCCTGGCGCTTCCCACGGGGAGAGGGGGGTAGGACGAGGAGGGGGTGGAAGGGCCAGAGAGGGGCGGGAGGAGCGCAGGGGGACCGCTCCGAGCGGCCCGAGCGCCCCCGCCCTTTGAGCTCTCGAGGGGAAGGCTCCTCGAGCTGGGCCGGGTACAAGTCTGTCCTCCGACGTCAGGGGGTCATTAATAACCAATTAGGAGGGTCACTGCGGCTCCTATAAAGGCGCTGAGATTTTGCCAAGGGGAAGACCGTCCCGGCCCTGTGTGCGAGAGGCTAGTGCGCGGCCGAGAGCCCCTAGCCACAGTTTCTCTGCAGCCACCCCGCTTCCCACTCACCCCGCACCGCCCCCTCTCCCCGCACCCGCCTCCGCCTCCACCCCTGGCTCTGCAGCCCTCCGCGCTGCCTCTGCCATCTCTGCAGATTTCTCCATCTCTCTCTTCCTCTCAGCCTCGCTCCCCCTTGTTCACTTTCCTCCCAGCCACCCCCTCACCTCCCGCTTCCTCCTGCATCCTCGTCATCATCTTCCTCGTCCTCCCCCTGCTCCTCTTCCTTCTCCTCCTCCATCACAGCCCTCTTCTCTCGCTCCTCTGCTCCACCGTCGCCCACCACATCCCCGCCTCGACCCGGCCGTCAGTCCCCGGCACCGGCGAGCCCCTGGCTGCCCATGATGGGCTCCGTGCTCCCGGCTGAGGCCCTAGTTCTCAAGACAGGGCTGAAGGCGCCGGGGCTGGCGCTGGCAGAGGTCATCACCTCCGACATCCTGCACAGCTTCCTGTACGGCCGCTGGCGCAACGTGCTGGGCGAGCAGCTCTTCGAGGACAAGAGCCACCACGCCAGCCCCAAGACAGCCTTCACCGCCGAGGTCCTGGCGCAGTCCTTCTCGGGCGGTGAGTCGCACCGTCGAGGCCACTCGCGTCCCCTCCTCCCCGCGGCCCCTGATTCCTGGACCCGCGACGCGCGGGACTTGGCGGGGACACGGGGCGTCACAGACCCTCCCGCCAACCTAGGCATTCCAGATGCTGCGTGTGACTCAGTTTCCCATAAGACGATCCAGGGAGCTAGCAGCCAAGCCTGGGTGGGACGGAGGGCACCTCCACACCAGGAGCAGCTCACAGGGAGCTAGCAGCCAAGCCTGGGTGGGACGGAGGGCACCTCCGCACCAGGAGCAGCTCAGAGAAGGGATCTCAGAGTCCAGGCTGCCGGGCCCACCGCCCCCCGCGCTTCTCTGTCTGCCCCTCAGCCCTTTGAGCCGGCGGGTTCCTGGCATTTAAAGCCTTACTAGGCGTGTAATAGCAGTTGACTCAAAAAGAAGGGGTTTTAAATTCATTTAGTTAACTTGGGCTTGACCCGCGAAGGTTCCCACTTAAACCAAGAACTTTAAAAGGCAGCGGGGGCTGGGGAAGGGGCGGAGGGCGGGCAGGCGGGAGAGAAAGCCGCGGAGAGAGCGAGGGAGAGAAAGAGAGCGAGAAAAGTTTTTCTTTAAGATGTCTCAAGTTCTTACTCCTCATTCATCAACCCGCAAACAATATCTTTCCCCGGTGCTGGCATCTCTGCGCGTCGCCCCTTTTCCCCCTTTACGATTTCTGTTCCTCTCTTAATTTACCGTGCAGACTAATTCCACTTCCATTCACGCTATGTCAACCATCTAATCCCCCCTTTTTGTAAGGGGAATTCCTCGGCCCCTTTTAAACAAGTCTCCTCCGCATTGAGCTACAATTTACTGCTACAGCATTCTTCCAGGGCTAATGAATTTAGAATTAGCAATTTCTTTCGAATGGAGTCGAATGAATGCGATCACTTTAACAGCGTGACAAATTGCCGGCCGCGCCGCAATGGACACCGTTTAACCCCCCTTTCAACCGGCCCGCTCGCTGGGTATTTTCCCAGGTAGCTTAGAGGGGAACCTTGTAAGACATGGAGGCGGCCCCTGTGCGCCTCGGTGCTCCCACCCCGGCTGCCAGCCAAGCAGGGGGACCCCCGGGCGTCGCAGCCGCCTGAGCTCTTGTCCGCTCAGAGAGGCGACTTTGGGGCTCGCCTAGGACCGAGCACTGCCCTTACAGGCCCCCCGCCCCCCCCGATCCTAGCGGCAGCAAAGGACCTAGGCGCGCCGGGGTCACCCAGAGAGCGAGAAACATAACTCGCTGCCGCCCGCATTTCTTTTTCTCCTCTGCCGCCTGGAAGCCCGAGGTCAGTTCCCAGCGCTGCCAGCCCGCCCCGGGCCCGGGGCCTCCCGCACCAAAAAGGAGTCAGAGCCCCAGACCGAGTCCTGGGCCCTCCGACAGTGTGCAGTGAGCGCCGAGTGACCAACAGAAGAGCCCAGAGTCAGATGGGGCGAAAGAGTCTTGGCTGGGCCGTCACCCCCTCATGGGAGCTGGCCTCCGTTTACCCATTTGTAAAGCCATGTACTGTGGTCGGCTGAGTAGTTCTTAAACTTTTCCGGGATGGAGGGCGGGGGAGGTTGTGGATGCTTTGAGAATTCCTGGCGAGACCAAAACAACAACAACCACCCTCCTAGAAAAGAGTCCCAAAGCACCTCGGGCTTTCGGAGGGTCCCGGGTTGCAAACAGAGGAGACTCTAGTCGCTCAGCCGCCACCCCCCGGGGGAGAGCCTGGCCTCCCCAGCCTCAGGCTCTGACCCAGTCCCCCTGCCCTGCGACCTCAGAGGTGCAGAAGCTGTCCAGCCTGGTGCTGCCCGCTGAGGTGATCATCGCACAGAGTTCCATCCCTGGCGAGGGCCTCGGCATCTTCTCCAAGACGTGGATCAAGGCGGGCACCGAGATGGGCCCCTTCACCGGCCGGGTCATCGCCCCAGAGCATGTGGACATCTGCAAGAACAACAATCTCATGTGGGAGGTACCGCGGGCTGCGAGAGAGGAGGGCGGGCTGCAGACCGCGGGTAGGGCCCTGGCGTCTGGCCGGCCGCTGCTTCCACCCTTGCTGGGAGCTGCGTGCGCTCCAGCCCGTGATGAGCCCCGAGGCGGGATCCTATGCCGCCTGATGCCTGGTGGTTCCTCCCCAAGTCTCATGGCCAAGGAGCTCTCCTCTGGCCAACCCTGTGGAGCATGTCTGCTGTTGGCCCTACTTCACAGAGGAGGGCACTGAGACCCAGAGAGACCCTGTGCTTTGCCCAGGGTCCCGCACAGAGCTGGGAAGCCACCCCTAGGAGCAATCTCCCAGCTACCTGCATTCTTCCCCTCACCCCAGAAGCAGCAGGGAAAGCCCTTAAAGCCAGCCCTGGCCTTGAAGTAAGGGTGGATGGAATGGAGCATGAAGGGAGCCTCTGCTTCTTGGGAGCCAGTTTCTCAACCCAGGCAGGATAATGACGCTGGAAATGATCACTGATGAAGTAGCACTGAGTCAGCCTTCTGAGTGCCATGCGGGGCCTGCATTCCACCAGGGTATCTCAGCAGCCCTCTGAGTTATTGTTCCCATTTTACAGAAGGAAACTGACCTTCCATCCAAGACCTTCTGACCCTCCTCCCCCAAAACAGTGCCAGATGCCAGGGAGGCCCATCCTTAGGACAGAGCCACTCCCAGAGCACTTCCTCCTTTTGGGGCTCTCACCTTGCAGAGGCCAGGCTGGTGCACCCTCTCCCTGATGTCATTTCCCCTCCCTCCCCTATGGCTCCCTGTCACAGCCTCCACCTGGCAGACCCTTAAGGAGCTGAATAGGACAAATCCTGCACCTGGCCTCTCCTAACCTCACCTCCTCCCACCTCTGGAGGCCTGGGCCAGTGGTTGCCTTCTCCACTTGCTGCTGGGTTAGGAAGTTGGGGTCCAGTTTGATCTCTGAGTACTTTGGTAGCTCCCACAAAGGGGCCTAGGCCCGACCAGGGTGCCAGAGTGGGCCAGCCTTCCCTCTCTAGGCTCCTCTGTGTCCCCTTCTGAGGTCCTGGCCAGCGCTCTCCACTGCATCCCTGGAGAGATAGCTGGAGTGGATGCCACTTTGTCTGGTCAGTGACTCCTTATTGGCCACTTCTAGCTGACTGGCCTCGGGCAAGTCACCGTACTGCTCTGAGCCTCCCTTTCCTCAGCTGGAAGATCAAGACAATAATAGCTGCGTCCACTTCCTGAGGCTGTTGTGAGGATGGAGAGAGGGTGTGTGTGGATGTGCCCGGCACGGGGCCTAGCCCTGGCCATGGGCAGCACACGTGACACGGCCCTGCCTCACCTGGTCCCCGATTCACCTGCACCCAGGTATTCAATGAGGATGGCACGGTGCGCTACTTCATCGATGCCAGCCAGGAGGACCACCGAAGCTGGATGACCTACATCAAGTGTGCACGTAATGAGCAGGAGCAGAACCTGGAGGTAGTCCAGATTGGCACCAGCATCTTCTACAAGGCCATTGAGGTGAGTGTGTGTACTGCTGTGTAGGGAGCAGTGGGTGCAGCTGGGGGAGGAGGTGCAGGGTAGCCGTGTCCAAGGACTGAGGTGGAGACAGGGACATTGATGCTGGCCCGGCTGGCCCTGCGCAGGCTCGGGACTGAGGCCCAAGCATCATGGTCTCTGGGAGCAGGACCTCCACGGCAAACTCTCCGCTATAGATCAGAAAGGATGGAACTGTCAACTTCAAGCCACTGTGAATGTCGTGAGCACCTCAACAGTGAGGTCCCTGGATATCTGCTGAGGGTGCCTGGGGATTGAGAAGCCATAGAGTGACAGAGCAAGACGCCGGAAGGCAGTCCAGAGAAAGCACCGGGTGGGAGAGAGGCGTGATGTTGACAGCCTTTTAGCTGTGCATTGTCCAGCGTTCTGCATGCGTGGGCCACCAACGTGGACATGTGGACCACGATTGTAGTCTCAGCTGATCGCTTGTGGCGTCAGGCTTCTCCTAGACGCCGTATGTGCATTATTGTATTGAATCCACAAGGGAGGATTCTTTGATCATCTCCAGTTTATAGTTTATTGGGTCTCATTTGGTGGCCAGCAGACTCAGGAGCTTTTACGGGCACTGGGAGTTGGGGGCAGGGAATGCCTGTGCCCTGTGCCCGGTGAAGCTTCACAGAGGAGAGAGAAAGGGAGAGATAGCTGACAGATAAATATAACATCCCATGGTGGGGTGGGGGGTGGGGGGTAGCCAGGCCCAGGGCCTGGGGAGGGTCAGGAGGATGGGAAAAGGCGGCAAAATGCTTGGGCAGGGGCAGACAGGCTCACGGTGATTGGGAAGGAATGATGGCACGAAGCTAGCCCAGTGCTGGTAGCTGGGTGGTTGTAGCCACGGCAGCCACACTGCTGGACCCTCCCTGGACGTTGTCCCTTGGCAGGAAGTTTGCTCAGCATCTGGCCCAGGCGGGGGCAGCAGCTGGACCTCCCTGTGGCAGGCTGGCGTTGAGCGCTGTGCAGGGGCGGTGGGGCTGCTTCCTGCCCCCCCACTCCCCTGGGCCTCACGCTTCCACTCCTCCGTGCAAAGAAGCGCAGGGCCTCTTGGGGTGGGGCTGGGCTTGGCTGAGTTTTGGGGATGTTCTGAAGGAGCCCTCCGACCCTGACCTCAGGCCAAGAATGACTTCCTGTGACTTTAGTGGGGTGGGCCCTGGGAAAACCAGGAAAAGGGTAAAGAAAGGTGACCAGTCTTGGGCTGGGGTTCCAGTGTGGTGGGCAGTGTGAGGGCAGGACTGACAGTGGCCCAGGCTGCGGACAGAGGTGTTTCTTGTGACTGTTGGCGGGGCTACCACCTTGTGGGAGCAAGGGCCTCCCACCAGACATCCTAGAATCGGCCTCACATGTGGCTGAACCCCATGTCTGGCAGAGAGCACCTCCCCAGATCCTCACCCCCACCCTCCCCCGCTCAGCCTCACACACATGCTCACATTTGTACCCAGCTTCCCGGCCAGCCTGAAACAGACGGGATGGGGGCCACATGCTCATTCCATCCCTCCCTCGCAGACCCATGCACACGCACACACGTGCATTACACACAGGAGTCAGGGTAGGAATGTGATGTGATTTTGGTAAAGGCCTCCCGACTGCATCAGATGCGGGAGCCTGAGTCCCATCTCGCTGTCCAGGTCATGCTGGCTGAAAGCTGAACAGAGTCAGGAAACGTTAATAGGCTTTTATATAGAAATTCTGAGTCAGAGAGCAAGGTGTGTGCAGTGTATCTCCCTGAGCAATCTGTAAGACTGAAAAAAGTCATCCACGTGTGATTGGGACTTTAAGTTGATAAAACAGGATCAGGAAAATATATCACCCCCTAACTCATCTAGATGGCAAGATGTCACCGACTGGGCTATCAATACTTTTACAGAGCTAGCAAGCCGACTGCTGGAGTGAGGGATAAGGAAGCATGAAATATCACCCGTTTTACTTGTAATAAGTGAGGTTGGGTACATTTTAAACCATTATGTCGCAATGTCAGATGCCACTTACAGGGCCAGCTGTGGAATCTGAGTGTGTGTGACCACTGGGCTCCACCAGGAGAGACTGCTGCTGCCCCAGGCCACTCCCTGGACGCCTCTGGAATACTTGGGCTGCTTGTTCTGTGCCTGTGTGCAAGCTAGCAAGGACGGGCCGGTGCCGTGACGGTTTTCCTAATCTTTCCATCACTCAGAACTTCTGTTTATATTTCTTGACAGTAACCTGTTATTTACCCCCCCCAAAATGGGAAGGGACATCATCATTCCAGAAGCAGAATATACTATTGCTGCTCTAAAATTGTCCACAAATACAAAATAAGAGCCCTCCTGATGGAGACGAGGGTGATGGGTTTCCAGTCCAGCCAGTCCGTGAAGAACCCCCAGGCGGGTTTTGCATCCAGCTGCATCTACTGGCATCTTATCCCCTGGAACCTGCCCTTGCTCACTTCAGCCACGGAAGCATTTACTATAACTTCAGGTGCCAAAAACGAAATTTCTAGAATTTCTAGAAAGTGCCCTGCACAGAGCAAATGGACACTAACTGTTGAACGAATAAGTCTTTCTCCAGGAGATGGGGGCTGGGTCAAAAGTCAACATGTGGACCTGTTTCTCCCAGGAAAACAAAACTAAGAACTTTGACCCCAAAACTCAACACGAGAAAAAGATTTAGGAAGAAGTCAGGAAAATCTTGGATTTGGGAACTGGGAAGAAAATTCCCAGGCTTTCTCCTCCCTAATTTTTGGCAAAATGGCTGTGCCCTGAGGTGTGGGCTTTTTCTTTCTGCTAATTTTTTTCTCGTTTCAGGCAATTGAGTTTTCTTTTCCCCTAGAGCCCCGCAGCCCCATCTCTCCTTTCCTTGGCTCTGTGAGGACAAGCACTGTTTGCCTTTTGATCTTGCTCACCGGTGGGTGTGGGGCAGGCCCTTTGATTATTAATAATTAGCATCATTAATAATGTTACCGAACATGGAGCATTTGCCGGGCATCAGCACTGTGCTAAGGTCATAGCAGCTTTTAAAAAAATCAAATCCCCTCTGCCTGGCACTATCACGATTCCCATTTTAATGATGATGAAACTAAGGTTCAGGGAGATCTCGGGAGATTGTTGAGCTGGGATTTGAATCCAGGCTGATGTGACCCCAGAGCGGAGCCCCCGGTCACCATGCCGTGGGACCTCCCTGGCCAATATCTATTTGATGGAACTCTATTAATTGGCGTGTCAGGACATCTGTGGTACAATGGAAATTGATATTCGTCCAGATGACACGGAGGTCCTTCTAGACTAGGGCTTCTGCTCTGCCAGGGTAAGGGGAGGGCGTCAGAGCCTCCTGGGAGCATGTTCAATAGTGTGACACGAATTTATATTAGGAAAACAAACCAAAACCTCCAGATATTTTCAATTTATAATACAAATTCAGAAATGGGTCAGGACAAAACTTCTGGGATAACAGGGAAGGTGAAGAATTGCAAGCTGGGAGATGATGTAACTTGTCAACCAAGAGGCAGGTGCGGACACTGACCCGGAGTCCTGGCGATGTGGGTCATGGGGTAGGGGACTCGTTTCTTTGGGAGTTGTGCTGTTTATTGTGTGTCCTGAGTCAGTCTCTGCTCCCCAGAAAAATGAATGAACAGCTGGTTCTTGTTCTCCGAGCCCCAGAAGGGAGCCCAGGTGGGGCCAGGCCAGAGTATTGGCCGTAAAGAAATAGGACTGGTGAGGGAACTGGGGGGTACCTGTGGCCGTTCTTTGCTCTTCGGTGGTCAGCTGGTGGGACCCTGGGAGCCTCTGGACAATAGTACCAGGATCTCAGGGAAGAGGCTGTTGGTTCCCCGAGCTCTCCTGGTCATTAAATGAGGGGGTCCAGGAGCAGAGAGAGGCCAGAGGTCCAGGCCAGAAGCTGCCTCTGCTTTCCCGGAGCTCCGGAGAGTGGAGAGCGACTCCAGCGCCCGGCCTCTGTGCGGGCGAGGCCACCTTCCCCAGCGCCGCATTAAGAGCTAGAGGCTTCTTGTGGGCATGTGTGTCATTCTCAACTCTGCTAGATTCTTTGTGATAGATTTTCTTTCTTTAAAAAAATATTCTTTTTTGTAGAAAAGTCATATGGGCTCATTAGTTTTTAAAAACTCAGATGCATCAGCTAGAAAATGGAAGTCACTTTGCCCCATCATGCTGCTCCCCAAGGACCTTAAGTCAGAATTTTAAAAAATGGTCTTAAAATGACAAACCCTTCCGAGGAAGGATGCACAGGAAACCGGCCACAGCGTCCTGAGCACCCTGAGGGGGAGAGAGGGTTGCTTTTCATTATATACCCCTTTGTGTCGTTATCACTTTTAATTTTTTCACTAGTAAAATGAATAATAGTACATTTAAAAATGTGTAAGTAAAGAAAGGACCATTATATTGAAACAGTCAATATTGAAGCTCTTATTTAAAAAAATATTACTTCCAGCCACCACTTTGAAGAATAATCTCCAGAATTTGTGCAGTCCCTGATGTTCTTGGTTCCTCCTTCATCACCATTATTATTGTTGTGCTATATTTGTTTCATACTTAATAATTTTTTTATTGTCAATTAAAAAGAAAAGCCAGCGTTGACTTAGATAATTTGACTCCCAGACTCTGGATGTGCAGGTGCAGCTCCAGGCGACATCCGCCGGGCGCTAGCTGGACGTCTCACCCCACACTGGACTGGGTGGGGGAAGCAGTGGCACCAGCATGGGACTGCTGTCCTGGGGGCATGGGGGCCCAGCCTGTGCTCTCCTCGTTGGTCACCGAAGGCAAAGCCATCAGTCATCCTGGGCTTTATGCCAGACTCTGTGAGGACAACTGAGAGACCCCGGGCACCAGAGATGACCGCCAGCTTTCCGAGCGGTTGGCAAGCTCACGGAAGATAGTAACAATAGCTTTGTGCGCGCAGCCCCGTGGAACCACGACAAGCACCCAGCGAGGCCAGAGCCATGGTGCTGTCCCTGTTTTACCGTTGGGGAAACTGAGGACCAGTGGCAGAAGGGACTTTGCTCAAGCTGGCACACTCAGCAGGTGGGGAGCCCAAGTGGACCCCGGCACGTGTGACCCCAGGGCCTGGGCTGGAACCCTCGGCAGCACCGTCTCCTGAAGGAAGGGGCGTGTGCAGACAGTTGGATGGAGGCGGTGGTTGTTCTAGAAGAACTGTGATGTGTAAACCATTTGGTGTCGTCTGAGGATTGAAGCCAGGGGTTGGGCCAATGTTGGAGGCGACTTACAGTCAGAATTCTTAAGGTGGGGGGACCTCAGGGAGGAGACAAGCTTAGGAGAGACAAAATGCTTGCCTAAGGGTCATTTAGGGACCTGGTGACCGAGGGCCCGTCAGCACAGTCTCTCAGCAGCTTCCTTCACAGTGAATTTATCTTGAATATTTTAGTTCCAGTGTCCTCTTTGCAAAGGGGTTCTCAAAACCTCTCTCTTCCGCCCCTTTTCCAGCAGCCCTGACCCACCAGCCTCCTGGATGCCCAGGGAGGCTCAAGGTCTTAGCTGTGGTGCCAGATTCTAATCTGCCGTTCTTTGAGCCGCTGCCCAGGTTTCCATCAGTTCAGGGGATGCATTTGGATTTTCCATGATCAAACCTCGTCAGTCTGAGCACGGGCACCCTCTGCCCAGCTCCTCGTCACTCACTGACCTTGAGGCTTGACATGACACCCCATGGGCCATGGGGCCTGTTGGGAAGGGCCATGGACGTTACCTAGGCCCCTTCAAACTTTCTTTCTCGCATACCCTCCTCTCTCCACTTCCCTCTCCTTTCAGGGTCGAGCAGGGCCGGCTGTGATGGTCTGAGGCTCTTCCTGGCTCTGACCAGAGGAGGAAGGTGTGGTGAACAGAACGGTTCGGTGTATGGCAGGGGTCTGCAGGCCACAACCAAAGGACGGGGGTGGGAGCCTTCTCTGTGACCACAGAGGCCAAGGAGGAGGGTTACACTCTGGTGTGATTTCAGACAGCCCTAGATGGAACCCTGTGATCTTCTGTCCTTCAACTAAAAGAGGACCCATAAGGAAAACAATCCAGCTATGGCCTGGGGGTGTCCACCTTTCTCTGGGCAGATCAGAGAGTGACCCTCATAGTGGGTGCCAAAGTCAGCTCCTCTGGGGTCCAGGCCTCAGGAGGTGATGGGCCATCCTTATCTCTTATTTGCTCCAACCAACTGAGGCCTGAAGGTTCTTTACTCTGAGGAGTAACTGGCTTCCACCAAAGGTGTGGCAGGCCCCAGGGATGTCCCAGAGTGAGGGGTTTAGGGTCAGGAGCTGGCCTCCCAGGGCCTCCCTGGGTGGTCACTCAGAGTCCTCCCTCCTGACAGCCTCCACCGTTTCCTAGGGGACAGGTCCTCCCCTGGGAGCAGCAGAGCTCTGTCACCATTGGTGGAGTTCTCTGCCACAGACCTAGGACATGGCGAACCAGATCTTGTTGAAGGCTATGCGCCCCAGTATTTTTGGAGGTGGAGGCGTTCATCCATCCGAATGCCTCTTTTTTAGATTTGCCTAATGCATGGAGTCACGCAGAGCCCTGCGATGGAGAGAGAAGCATGTGTGACGTGGTGCTGCCCTGGGGACGCTCTGACTGAGAGATGCTTTCAGAACATTATCAGGCCGGGAGTAAACAAGAACTACAGGGTGCCCTGCAGCCCACGGGAAACACCTGGCTCAGCCCTGCGGACCTGAGAGCTGGCTGATTCTGGTTCCCCTTGGAGAGAAATGAAAAGTTTTCTAGCTTTCCTTCTCCCGTTACTTCTGCTTGCTTGTTCCACTGCTGTCGGTTTGGGAGCTCCCATGTGGCAGGAAGGCAGCTCTGTTCCCAGAAGCAGAGCTAGGACAGAGATGGTGAGAAGGGTAGGGCGGAGGAAAGCAGATGAGCAGAGCATCCCAGGGCCTTCCATGTGTGTGCAGCTTGCCGGGGATAGCCTGGTGGGAAGGGACCAGAGCATGACTTTTCCAGGGCTGAGACTGTATCCACATCTCCATCGTGGGCACCAGGGGAGCCCCTCCTGGCTGTGAGGGGAGGTGCAGAGAGCCTTGACTCTCACCCCTCGGGACACTACCTCCCTGACCTCCTCTTGCCTCCTTCCTTGTAGATGATCCCTCCCGACCAGGAGCTGCTAGTGTGGTATGGAAACTCACACAACACCTTCCTGGGCATCCCCGGTGTGCCTGGGCTAGAGGAGGAGCAGAAAAAGAACAAGCATGGTAGGTGGTTCCCAGGAGGGCACAATGACAAGGGACACATGGAACCCGGGGTGGGGGTCGGGGTAGGAATGCTCCTGGCCTCTGGGGACCTGGTTCCACCTCTAGGAGCAGCAAGCACATGGGGCTACTGGATCAAGGAGGCCAATGCCCATGGTCCAGGCATAGATGAAAGGCAGTTCTCTTTTCTGGACAAAATAGACTGTCTAGGGGCAGACTGGGGGCGGGGAGCAGTAAGAGGTGTGGTAGGAGGAGCAAGGGGCCGGGCAGTAAGGAGCCTGGACTGAGTTCCAGTTCTGCTGTGCAGAACTTGGAAATGGCTCTGTGCTTCAGTTTCCCCATCTGTAAAAGACAGATGTCAGGTGAGATGATCTCTAAGCTCCTTGCCAGCTCTGACAGTCTACATTTCCCTGCCCTGTCCCCGGTGCTGGGCCCGGCACAGAGCGGTACTCAGTATAAACCTGTTGAATGAAGGCAGAGCAGAGTGTGCCTATGTGTGTGTTGGGAAGGACACTGATCATCATGGAAGAGACCCTTTGCTCAAGACCTGTTTCCTGCCAAGTATTGGTCTAAACCTTTCACAGGTATCATCCCACTTGGGTCCTCATAGAACCCTTGTGAAATTTGTTTACCCTTATTTTTAGAGGATGAACCTGAGGCTCATGAACTACTGTTTAACCAGCCCTTGCTCTGCAGCTAATGTTTCGCAAACAATTTCTCTGATCCTTACAGCAAACTTCTAGGGGTGTGCTATTATTACATCCATTTCAGGGATGAGAAATGTGAGACACAGTTCACTGCTACATAGTAGGCACTCAGTAAATATTTGTGCGATGAATAAATGAAAGGTTTTTTCGGGGGGGGGAGGAGTTACAACAGTTACTACCATTTATGGGAGGTTTCTCTAAGCCAGGTACTCCCTATGTCCGGGCTCAGGCAGGTAAAGTGCTGTGTAGAGTAACCTTCAAAGATGTCAACTTTTCGTGATCATCCCGTGGAGTCATGCATAGCCCCATGAGTCGTAGTAGGTTCCCATTTTACAGATGAGAAAGTTGAGGCTTCCCGAAGCTAAGTCACTAAGTCCCCGAGATCTCACAGCATGGTGAGCTTCTGCTCGATCCTTTGCTGCCCCTCCCACCCCTGTGCCAGTGCCCCAATCAGTCAGAGGCGGCTGGGCCGTAGGAGGGGCGCGCGATGGGGAGGGGTGTGGAGGGGTGTGGAGGTGCGGGGCCTCGGCCACGCGGGTTCTAACGAGGCTGCTCTCTCTCCCTCTCCCCGCCTACCCCCTGGGCCCCGCCCGCGCGCCCAGAGGACTTCCACCCAGCGGACTCGGCGGCCGGCACCGCGGGCCGCATGCGCTGCGTCATCTGCCACCGCGGCTTCAACTCGCGCAGCAACCTGCGCTCGCACATGCGCATCCACACGCTGGACAAGCCCTTCGTGTGCCGCTTCTGCAACCGCCGCTTCAGCCAGTCGTCCACGCTGCGCAACCACGTGCGCCTGCACACGGGCGAGCGCCCCTACAAGTGCCAGGTGTGCCAGAGCGCCTACTCGCAGCTGGCCGGCTTGCGCGCCCACCAGAAGAGCGCGCGCCACCGGCCGCCCAGCGCCGCGCTGCAGGCCCACTCGCCCGCGCTGCCCGCGCCGCACGCGCACGCGCCCGCGCTCGCCGCCGCCGCCGCCGCCGCCGCAGCCGCCGCCGCGCACCACCTGCCGGCCATGGTGCTGTGAGCGCCGCCGCGCCTGCGCGCGCGCCCCGCCCCCGGGCGCGCGCCCCCCCTCCGGCCAGCCCGCCGCGGCGCGGGGCGGGGCTGCTCTTTCTCGGGACTTGACCTCCCGGTCGCGCGCGGCCGCTGGACCCGGCGCTGTACGTGCGCCCCAGAAATGACCCCCAGGTATACGCTCTTCGTCGGATTCGCAGATGCGGACACGGAGGGGCGACGTCCCTTTCCCAGGCCGAGTAGCTGGTGCAGCTGCTCGGCCCGCCTCCTCTTTAGGGGATCCCCATGCCTAGCCTCATCCCCGAGTCTTCCCTCCTCCTGTTGAGTCGGTTGCCCAGGCCGATGTCTTTCTCGTGGGTGGCAGGGGAGGGGACTGAAAGTCTCCGAGGGTCCTCAGCGGGCAAAGAGGTCCCCCACCCACTACCCCTACTGACAGCTGCGTGTTGGGAATGGAGAGCGACCTCCCCGTTCCAGTGCGAGCAGGGGCCCCGGGAAGTAGGCGCATCTGTCTCCTCCCCCGGCCTTCTGGGACTGGTATCCTGCAGTGTCGGGAGTCACGGACACGACCTTGAGAGTTGGGGGCTGACGGGGCTTAGGGGCAGCCAGAAGAGGCCGGAGAGCCCTGCGCTTCCCTATCAAGCGGACCCTTCTCTCCTTCGGGCCACTTTCCCCCCCCCAAAGTCGGCTCCCTGGGGATGGACGAGGCACGAATACTTTTCAGTGTGCCAGGTAGGCTGAGTGAAGGCAAAACTGAAATCCACTGTGGGACCCGGGAAAGACCCTGCCCCTCTTTGGGACTCCGTTTCCCCTTTCCTCATCTGCAAAAAGAGAGTTGGACAATGCCTCCTCCCCTTCAGCTCTGACATCAAGCTTGGAAATGGGAAGTTTCCTGCCCCTCCTCGCCACTCTCCAGCAAGAGGAGGTCAAGCCTGGCTTCTCAGCCCGGAAAGCCCTTCTAAGCTGCGCGGGATCCCGGAAGGTTCCGCTCGGGGGTCCACACTCCCTTGCCGGTCCCGTTTCCCAAAAATCCGGCCGTGGGCGCCCTCTGGTGTCGCCTTCCCCATCTTGCAGTCATTTACTAGAATTCCCGTAGGGCGTTTTGTAAAATAAAAAAACTATAATAATATTAATGAAAAGTATAAAGTGTATAGAGTTTTCAAGAAACTGTGTTCTACTTCCAGAAAATGGTCACTTTAACTTTGTAAATATTTATCTAAAATGATATTTACGAAACTGTGATATATATTATTTGATTGTATATGTACAACTGTAAATACATTTGTACCTCTCTTGTATTCTAAAATAAAAATTACTTGGAACATTTATCACTTGGCATCTGAATGAGTTGACGCTCTCATCTGCATGAAAAGGAAATATGGAAAGTGCCTAGAAGTTGGAGAGAGGGCAGGAAGAGTTGTTCCACTGACTGGCTTTGAAAGCCACCATTGTCACAACTGGGGTGTCAGCTCTCAAAGAGACAGCCACAGTGCAGAACAACCAGAAACCTAGCAAGGGGCTGGGCATATTCCCCGTGGTTCCAGCTGACTCTCGAATATCAGTGTCTTGCTTTGATACGGCCCCCACATCTTTACTTACCTTTTTTCTCTTTTTTTTTTCATTTTCATGGACATCTTGAAGGAATCCAAGCAGCCAGTGCAGGTGGCCCAAGATGGACACCAGGTGCCCTCCCAACGTGAATTTCCAAATGCTCTGGGCACCCATTTCCAGATCCTCCTTGAGGAAGACAAAGAGCAAGGATGCCATCAATGTAGGGCCAGGCCTTGGCTCCCATCTGCAGCACCTCCTGGCCAGGAGGAGGAGTACAAACTGGGAAATGTGAGTTCACACCTGTTCTCAGGCATGTGTCAGCTGTGAGGCTGTCACCTAACCCACTGGCATCCCTCAGGCACACCTCTCTGTGCATCCTCATCTAGCCGTGCATGCACATGCACACACACATACATACACACACAGATATACACCTGAAGACACTGAAATTCACACTTGTACACACATGCCATTACCATTTGGAGCTTCATGTACTCCCAAAGACCCCCATACTTTTGGTCTTGCACCCTGGCGATGGCACAGGCAGAGATGCACCCTTGATGCGTTCACCTCAGGTTCCCTTGATGCGTTCACCTCAGGTTCCCTTGAGAGTTCCTTCCTTGGGCCAGTGGGGAAAGTCACCCTTGGTACTCCTCCTCCCATTACAAACCCTGCCTCTCCTTTGATACCTTCACCTGACCTTACCCTCCTCTCACTGCAGCCCCCACCCAGGTCTCTTGTTTCCACGACCAAAGCTATCTGTCCTGAATCCCCTTCCCTCCAGGTGCTGATGGGAGAAGCAGAATTAAGCACCTTCCTGGCCCGCATGTCGTGCCTCCAGAATAATGCTGGCTTCCTGAAGAAGGGTCTGCAAGTGTCAGACTTCGGGGAAGTCCGTGGTCCCTTGATCAAAAATCAAATTCATCTCTGTAGGTAATTCTGTTCCGTGAAGTCCCAGCTACAGGTCACAGGGGCCACAGCCCTGACTCCAGAACCCGCTTGGTGGCAGCAGGCTGTAATTGCAGACTAGAGTGCATCTGCTGTGCCTACTGCTGACCTGTTTCTACAGAAGTGTGCTGGCGTTGGAGATACTGCCATGAGCAGAGTATCAGGCCACACTGGTGGGAACCTCATCTCTTACCTTGCTTGCATTTCCAGCAGAGGTCTCAGGCTCCTTTCCTGACAGTGCACGCCCCCTTCTCCCCACAAGAGCAAACACAGCTACAGCATCTGGGGGCTTCGGGATTTAAATGTATGCATTCCAGGAACACTTCCCATAAACCCATGAGCCTGCTGCTTCTCCCGTCCTCCCGTCCCCGCCCCACCCCCGTGTTCTATTATGTCCATTTGACGTATGAGAAAACTGAGGTATAGAGGAAGTCATTTCCTCATGTCACTCAGCCAATGAGTGGCAGAGTAGATTTCACCATGGCAACTGACCCCAGAAGCCATACTTATGACCAGTAGGCCACACCACCTCGTAGTCAGCCTGCAGATTCAGTCCGAAGTTGCTCTGCATGTCCCAGTGTAGACCAGCACTATTGACCTTGTATCATTGAACTTTGCAAAACTCACTTATTTACTCTAGTAGCTTTTTTGGGGTAGATTCTTTATGACTTCTATGGAAGTACACGATCACAGAAGTTGTCTGTGAATAAAAGCAGTTTTCCTTCTTCCTTTCCAATCCAGATGCCTTTGATTTCCTTTCTATTGCATGGTTCAAGACTTCCAGGCATAGAGGATTCTAGGTAGAGGCCACCGGTCCAGTTTGAAACCCTGCTTGACCATTCACTAGTTGTGTGACCTTGGACAAATCAATTAATGTCTCTGTGCCTCAGGTGATATGGAATGGAAAATGGGGTGATACTCAGCTCCTAAGGATATTGGGAAGATTAAGTGGGAGAATGTGGATAAATGAATAAAGCACATGGCTTGGTACCTAGTACATAGTAAGTGCTCGATAAATGGGAGGTGTTGTTGATACAAGGATGCCTTTGGTGGGTGAGAAAGATTGTAGCTACTTTTACCACACACTCTACTGGGCATCCCCCAGAGGGCATCTAAAGCAGCTGTCCCTCCCTCTTCTCCTGCCCTATCCTATAGCCAGTATCCTCGGATTTCTTGAAATGGAGGAACAGATACCATAAGCTTTCAGCTTCCTTCCCACCTTGGAGCTGGTCTCCTGGGACATGTGCCTGTGGGGGGTGGGGAAAGTTATGGATGGTGGCTGGTTAGCACCTGTCCTGACCTACAACATGGCTGCCTCCAGAAGTCAGACTTCTTGCACGTTGGCTCAGGGCTTCACAGGCACGTGTTCCAAGAGAACTAGGTGGAAGCTGCATGGTCTATTCTGACCCACGCTTGGAGTCACATAGAGGCACTTCTGATATGTGTGAACTATCAAAGCAGTCACAAACCTGCTGGATGCAAGAGGAGAGGCCCAGACCCCACTTACTGATTGAAAAAGGGTAAAAAATTTTGTAGATGTGCTTAAAGCCTGCCACAGACATCAAGACTACTTCTAACATTTTAAGGAGAGCAGTGCTTCAATGAAGGTCGTTGGGTAGAAATCTTTGTGTCCATCTCTGATTAGAAAATTTCTACAGTAACTTTTACCATTTAATGGAACTGAAGATGAAGCCAGCGGATAGATCAGGACTGGGTAAGAGCTCAGGGCCTGAGAGTGCCTGCTGCCTCTGTGTTCACACTTTCCAAGATTTCCTTGTCGGTTACTTTCACTCCAAGTTCACCTGTGCCCCTCAACCCAACTCCCCAGTGTCAACAGCCCCTTTCCTTCAAGGCTCACTCAAATGGCACTTCAGTCACAAGACCTTTTCTGTCCTCTTTTCAGCCCCTGTCCCTGAGCTCCTGACCCAGCACCTTGAGGTCTGGGGCAGTAAATATGCAGGAAATGCTTGCTGAATAAGCTTATTCACCTGTTCCACAAATGCCTATTGGGTGCTCTTCTAAGGATACCTGGGATTTGTTTTAATCAGGTATGGAGAGACATGCAAACATGGAAATGACTGTCGTGAAGGAAGAAGTTCATTATACTCACAATTCCCTAGAAACAGGAGGCACAGCACACAGACACAAGGAAGGGCCACACGGGGAAACACCTGGGCGGTCAATCAGGAGGCAGAGCAAGCAAGGAGCACGCGGGGAAGAGCCTTTACTAGGGTTTCCATGGGAAGGAACGGGGGAGGCAGGGAAAGCAGGTTTAGGATTGGCAGGTTTGAATAATTTCGGTGGGCTCTGAGGCCTAGGGCCCACCCCTAGTTGTCTGGTACAGAGCCCTGGAGTGATTAGGGCAGGCACGTAGTGTTCCAGAGTGTGAGAGCCTCGTGGTGGTGGTGTGGGCTCTGGATTCATAGGTTTGGCTGGAAAGACACACTCCTGGCCAACTGTTCACCATCTCTAGGAACTGGCTCACCCTGGGAGGGGCAGTCCTTCCAGGGTCAGCAAGGCCCCGAAATGTCCAAACATCAGAGCAGAGAAAATAGAAGATACAACAGATAGTTCTAGGGACTGGGCAGCGAACAAAACAGATGAAGTCTGGGTGCTGCGGGGCTCATATCCTGTGGGGAAGACACGTGGTGAGTAAATAAGCAAGCAAACATATATTTGTAAATGTATCTAATTTTTAAACAAATATTTTATGACTGTCCTCTCTATGGCAAATGAACAAAACAGATAAAGGCCCTGTTCTCAGAGGACTCCCGTTGTAGTGGAAGACTGCAATAAACAAATAAGAAAATTCAGTGACAAGAAAGAAAACAGAATCAAGGGATAAAAAAGGGACTAAGGATTATTCCAGATAAGGTAGTCAGCGAAAGCTTCTCTGAGGAGGTGATATTTGAGCTGAGATCTGAGTGAGAAGCAGTCAGCTACAGAAAGACCAGGGGAGGAGAATTCCACGCACGCAGATCCTGTTGTGTAGTGAGGAAGGGAGCGAATTAGGAGGTGAGGAAGGTCAGAGATGGGCAGAGCAGGGCAAAGATGAGTTTGGATTTTATTCTTAGTGGACAGGGAAGCTGCCAGAAGCATTCTAAGCAAGTGGTTTAATCTGATCTGTTTTTAAAAGCTCCCTCTGGCTGCTGTATGGAAACTGGGAAGTAGGAGGGGCAAATGTAGAATTAGGGAGCTGAGTTAGGAGGTGATGCCCAGGGGAGAGATGACATTGACCTGCTTGGGGTGATGGCCTCAGAGATGCACAGATGGGGAGGCAGACGGATGTGGGAGGAATTGGTGAATGTTAGACCTGATCGGCAATCACAGTCACACAGGGAGTTCGTATCCTACCGTATAGCACAGGGAACTACATTCAATATCTTGTAATAACCTATAATGAAAAATAATCTGAAAAAATAGATGTGTATGTGTGTGTATATATATGTGTGTGTGTGTGTGTGTGTGTGTGTGTGTGTGTATACATAGTATATATACATATATATAATGAATCACTTTACTGTACACCTGAAACATTGTCAATCAACTACACTTCAATTTAAAAAAATCCCATAGGGAGTTAAAATACACGCTCACGGACTCCTGGACCCTGCTTTGCAGAGCCCCAGTGCCTAAATCTGGGTTCAGGAATCAGTATATCTAAGAAGCCTCTCTGGGATGTGGGCTGTTTCCAGGTGCCCACTCATGTGAAGAGGCAAGTGTGATGCAGTGAAAGGGCCCTAGTGAGGAGTCTGGAGTCTTGGGTTCTAGTCTCAGCTGCAAACCTGTTGTTCGGACTCCGCGGCCCCAAACATCCATCAAAGACAGCAGTGCCCACCTCCGGATGGGCTGAGTGTGAGGAATTTATAACATGATGCTTGTAAAGTGTTTATCAGCAAAGGCCCTCAAGAAATGCAAGCTCTGGGGTGGAGCAGGTACAGTCAGAAAGAACATGACTCTGTCACCAACTGGTACATGAATTCTAGTGCTTTTTGGGTCTTGGTTTCCTCCTCTTTAAAAAGGTATCTGCAAAGGACAGAATGTTTATGTCCCCCCATAAATTTATATATTAAAATCCTTACCCCCAAGGTGATGATATTAGGAGGTGAGGCCTTTGGGAGGCGATTAGATCATTAGGGTGGAGCCTTCATGAATGGGATTAATGCCCTTATAAAGAGACAGCTCTCTGAACCAGGAAGTGAGCTCTCACTGGACACAGAATCTGCCACTACACTAAGACGTATCTATCATCACAACGTTGTGGCAGGCTCCATAAAGGCAATGCCGTGAGAATGGGAGGGGTTGAAGTTGTATCCATCCCTCCTGGGATGAAACTGGGGGATGTCAAGCCTATACCCAGCCTTGGTCTAGGGATGCCCCCAGACCTACCGCCCCAGCTGACTGAGCTACTCTGACCCACCGCCCTCTTCTGGCTGAGGCGGGGTTCAACAGATGGACCCTTCTCATACTTTCTTGGCTCTAGTCTCTTCCTCCAGTCAAGGAGGAGGGTAAGTGTCTCGCCCGACCACTTACCGATGACCCGTGGGGCACTAGAATTTATATCATTAACTGCCTCACAGGGCTGATTCTCTTGACAAGTGTAGTTGTGAGCCATGCTTAGGTGAAAGAAATGTGTCCTTTTGAAAATTTATCCAACAATTGGATCCAGGAGGCAGTAGACCTATTTACTGAGTTCAGTGTGTGGTGCTGATGCAAGTTATTTAATTTAATCCTCTTTAGAGTCCCTGTGCGTGAAGAATTGTCATCTACAATTCCCTGAGGTTGAAATTCAGTTTGTCGTGGATACTACAAAGCATGCAGGGCAAGGGCGAGGGAGACAGTAGTGGAAGCAGGGAGAGGGACGAGGGAAGTGCTCCTGACCCAGAGATAAAGCCACATATCCATCTCTCTGTTCACTGAACTCTTAGCACAGCTCTTGGCTCAATTCGCTGTATGAGTAAATGTCAGCGAAGATCACTGTATTATGTGTGCACTTGTCCTCCTTATCAAATACACCCACCTGGCAATGTTTGAATGTTTCCTTAGATGGTTTCTTGTTTTGTTTGTTTGTTTGTTTTAAGCGATATTAGGGTAAATCAGCTCACTTGAGAATAAAACCAGCACCTCGGGCATTGTTTGGGGTTGTAGGTGATGGCTGGTGTTGAATCAGCACCCACGGGGCGGCAGGAATGCAGACTATAGGGGCTCTTCTCTCTGTCCAAATAGTGTTTTCTGTAGATCCTACCTCCTGATCCTCCTGAGCAATCTCGTACACCCCTCCCTCCTCAAAAAATCAGATTTTGGCAGCTTAGAGTTGGAAGGAAACTCAGCTGGAAGGTCCATTTCTCAATTATCTTTAACCCTGGAAAACAAGTGAGATGATGAGTACAAAGTGAGTTTTGGTGAAAAGTCGAACGCCACACAACCTGAGATTTTAGTATTGCATAGGAGCAGCCTTGCCAATAGTAAAAATGGCAACTCGGCTCCTTCCTTCCCTTCGTGCTAACCTAATGGTTGCCAATAGTCAGCATGGCCGCCAGACCGTGAGTTCCCATTGGCGGCTGCCCTGAGGCCCGCCCCTCCCCGCCCCTCCCCGCCCCTCCCCGCCCCTCCGAGCGACGGCCGGGAATCGCGGAGACGGATATAGCGCTTCCGGCCCGGGCTGCGACTGCGCGAGTTATTGGCGCCAAGATGGCGATGGAGATGAGGCTTCCTGTTCCCCGCAAGCCTGTAAGCGAGAGCCTGGGCCGCGAGACTAAGAAACACCTGGTGGTGCCGGGGGACACGATCACCACGGACACAGGCTTCATGCGGTACGTGGGGACGTGGGGGACTCTGGGCCACAGGGGGCGGCTGCATTGCTCTCCGCACGTGGCTTGCTGGCCGAAACGTGGGCCTCTGACCTGTCGCATTTAAGTCCCCGCGGTACCCGAGGCATATCAGCTGAGCATCTCAGTCGCCTCGTTTTCGAGTCCTGGGACTTCTCACTCATTGCATTTTGTGTGTCCCCGTCTGCATTTGTCTCAGCTTCCCCAAACCTTCCTCTCCTGATCTCTACTGGCCGTGACTCTTGGGTCCTCTTCCTGAGGCCCAAATTCTGAGCCTTGATCGTTGGAGACTCTGAAAACCGGGGAGGGTTAGACTAGGAGCTGGGGCCTGTTAACAGTTTTCCGCTGAGTCGACTGTGGGCGTTTTGACTTGGCCCCCTTCTCCCTCAGCGTGATCTCCCTGCCAGGTGCATGGTTTGGGAACCAGTCATTGTTTGGGCTTAGGGCATACAAATATATTGTGTTACATGCACCCAAAAGAGAAAACGTTTTAGATAAGAGCCCATAGACAGGCCCCTGGAGCTAGACCTCCTGGCTGGCACCGTTCATAGGTCCCTTGCTCCTGATTTTTGCAGTTCTGCTATTTGGGCCCTGTGTCCTAAACTTCCTGACCCGCTTTGTCAGTGAGTGGATAGAGGCTATAAAACTTCAGATGTTGGCCTCCAATTATGAGCCCCTGCAACAGATAAGTGATGATGCTTACTCCAGCTAGGGTTGTAAAAGCATCAAGAGGGGGGAATGTGAAGGAAAAGCTGGGCTGGGCTAACAAGATAACTCACAAATCTATACTGATCTGAGTTCTGCTGGACTAACTCGTAAATCTAAGTTAATTAGTGTTGGTTTGCTGCTCTTTTTTTTTTGTTGTTGTTGTTAGCCAGCGGGATTTTCAAAGATATATATCTGGCTTTGCAATGTTGGTTTGCTGCCTCCCTGCCGCCACTTTGGTGATAATGATGCTGCTAAAGCTGCTCCATGGCTATTGGCCGAATACCCCAAGCTTGTACTTTACTCTATGAAACCTCATGAGCACATCTTAGAGGTGCTCAGAGCTTCGGAGCAGAAGCCCCTCTGAGCCCGCCGGCGTAATACATCTGAGTACTCCAACCCTCCGAGTGGGGCTTGTTTCTTTGCTGGCCTGTTGTTTCCGTACCTGAATTTGAGGGCAGTACCATATGTTGTAGTTAAGAGGGCAGCTCCTGAGTTGGACAGCAGGGGTTCCAGTCATGCCATCACAATATTATTGTCTGTATTACCTCTCCATGGTCAATTTCCTCATCTGTAAAATAGTGACAATAACATTAACTATTCGATAGGATTAAATGAGGTAATGATTAAGAAAAGAAGCAAAACTTAAACATTCTATCACCATCATAGATAAACACTAGTGGCATCTCAACTTTTGGGGGGGGGTACACATATACAGGTATATAGCATTTATACCATTGCCCTTTAACCTCTTAGTTTGGGACTACTGGATCCCAGGAAGTCATGATTCAGTCCTTTTTTCATGCATTTAACATCAATATGTGTGGTTGGGGTACAACAGTGAACAAAGTGGACATCCCTGTCCTGGTGGAGTTTATTCTAACTGGGAGAGACAGTTTATCTAATAAACACTAAAGCACAAGAAATAGGTAAGTTATTCAGAATGTTTGGTTATAAATGCCGTAGAAAAATTAAAAGTTGAGCCAGGTAAGTGGAGTGTCGTTGGGAATATGGTGGGGGTGGCAGCAGCAGGGTGGGGAACTATTATAAATGGATAGTTTAGAAAGGCCTGGTGGAGAAAGTGACATTTAAGTAGACTTGAGTAAGACGAGGGGGGTGTCCATGTAAGTCTGAAGGAGTGGTTTTAGGCAGAGAGAGCAACCAGCACAAAACCCTGGCTTTAAGGCAGGAGGAGCCTGTTAGGTTTGAGGAACACACTGTTCTTGAAGGGAAAGGGCACCTCAAGGGTTACCCTGGTATCCTTTGTATCTTCCTGTTGCAACAGGGGCCATGGGACCTACATGGGGGAAGAGAAACTCATTGCATCGGTGGCTGGCCCTGTGGAGAGAGTAAACAAGTTGATCTGTGTGAAAGCTTTGAAAACCAGGTGAGAACAAAAGGTGTGTATTCTCTTGTGGCATCCGCGTTGCACAACCAAGTCTTTTCTGCCATGGCTTACCACGCACCCCCATCCCTGCCTGCCCTATCATTCTGTAGGTCTGTGATTTGGGGAACATGACTGTAGGAAAGGTATAGATGACTGTAGGTGAGTGGGGGCTTCAGAGGTTTCCTTCCATTATCTGACCTCTCCAAATGTTGGTTCCCTCCTTTGCGAAATGAGAATTAGCATGACCTACATTGTACGATCTTTTTTTTTTCCTTAAAAGAGGCACTGGGGATTGAACCCAGGACCTCATGCATGCCAAGCACATGCTCTACCAATGAGCTATACCTCCAACCCCTGCCTTGTCAGATTTTCATTGGAATTCATTGAAACAGTGCATGTAAAGTACTTACACAAAGCCTGCTACCTTCAAGGGCTCAATAAAGGCTAGCCTCAGTATGGAAGCCAGTGGGGTTGGAACAGTGAGTGCGTGGAGGGGAATACTAGGAGCAGAGGCAGGCAGAGAGCGGAGGTGGGCAGTGAGCCCACCCTGTAGCTGCAATAGGCATGTTTGACTTCCACTTTGTGTAATCTAGGATGCCATTGGAGGAGGTAGAGCAGAAGAGGGACATGGTTTGACTTCTGTTTTCTTAAAATCACTCTGGCTGCGGGGGTGGGGTTAGAGAGGCAGATTCATGTACTGTTCATCATCTGGACTGGTGGTGGCTCGGACTAAGGTGGTAACAGTACAAGTGGGGAGTAGCGATTCATTCTGCATATGTTTTGTGCTCTGAGCGTTTTTGTCATGGAAGGGTGTTGGATTTTGTATTCTTTGGGATTTTCTATACATAGGACCATGTCTGTGAGAAGAGATAGTTTTATCTGTTCCTTTCCAACTTGGATGCCTTTTATTTTCTGCACACATTTTTTAAAGGTAGAGCCAGTAGGATCTGCTGCTGGACTTGTCTTGGTGCGCACCTGCGAGGGAGAGAGAGAGAGAGAGAGAGAGATCGTCCAAGGACTTTGAGGATGTTGGCTTGAGCAACTGGAGGGGTGGAGTTGCCATTTACTGAGATGGTGACAACTGGGAGAGGATCAGTTTGCTATGGGGGAGGAAAGGGGACTGCTAGAAAGCTTTGTTTTAGGTTTGCAGCATTTGAAAATTCCTGTTAGTTGTGTAGATGGAGGTGCTGGGTACCCAGCTGTTGACTAGTCTTGAATTCAGGGGAATGGTCTAGTCATCACTGGTATTGGAAGCCTTTAGGTTGGGTGAGCTCCAAGCCGAGTGTGGGCTGAAAAGAGAAGAGGTCCAAGGACTGAGCCTTCAGCAGGGAACACTTCATCATTAGAATGGGGATGAGGAACTAGCAAAGGGGCCTGAGACCAGCAGCCACTGGCTGGGGGAGACAGTGAGTAGACTGGTTTGGGTGGTGTCCTGTCTCAATTTCCTTTCTCCTCCTCTGGCTGATGCAGAAGCTGTCTGTGTTCCGGAGCCCACCAGAAAATATTCCATTTATCGTTTTCACGTAATTAACAAAACAGGGGTTTCAGGCTTAACGAACTACTTGCAACAAACGATTTAATAATAGTTAACGGAGACTTTATATGTTTAGGAATGTTAGAAGTTATCAGTTCCTGAAAATAAGTCCAAACAGCATAGTTATGGGAATTTAGTAAATGTGATGCTTAATCAAGGCCTTCATCCTGTTTAACTGAAATCTCAAATGGCACTTGGTCTTAAAATAAAATCTTTTCACTGATGGATGGGTGACCTTTTGTTTTATCTTTCAGATACAATGGTGAAGTGGGAGACATTGTAGTGGGGAGAATCACGGAGGTAAAGTCTGTCAGTGGTCTTTACAAAGCAGAAGCAAGCTGGTGATCTAATGAATGGGGTAGTTGTTCTGTGTATTTGCTGTGTTTGGCTCTTACGTGACCTCTGATGTAAACATTTGTCTTGTGACATTTGGTATTACTGGTCATTTACAGTGTCAGCTCTGGCCCCTGGAGTATGTGTCTAGGTGTGGGGTTTCTTTGTTCGTAGGTTCAACAGAAGAGGTGGAAGGTGGAGACCAACTCCAGGCTGGATTCAGTCTTGCTTCTCTCGTCCATGAACCTTCCCGGAGGAGAGCTGGTAAGGGTCTCCGGCTGGTACTGTATGGTTTGCTGGCGAGGGCTCTGGGGTCCTTTGCTGTACCGGAGAACTTGCTTTACACTGAACTTTGCCACTTTTACTCCTGTTTGTGTGCTGTGGTGTTTTCTGCCAGGATGTACACATAGGCTTTTCCCTTGGCCCAGGCCTCCCACCTTAGGCAGCAAGTGGAATGTCCGTAGGGAGTGATCCCAAAAGAGTCGAGAGAAGCTCTCAGATGCTTGGTGCTAATGATTTTCCTTTTCTGGATGTATCAGCTTTGCTCATTGAAGGTGTTCCTTGGAAAGTTGTGTTTAGATTAGCTTTTCATGAATTGAATGTTACTTGGCTTTTCCAGACAACCACAGTACCTAAGCTGCATCCTTTTGTAAATGCCATGGTTCAGCTTTATCTTGAGTCCAGCACGTAGTTACAGAGAGGCTCGTTGTGCCTGGCTCTCTGGAGAATGCCAAGATAAAGGAGGCATGACTGAGTTCCTGAAAGAGCTTACAGACTAGTGGGGGTGTGAGATAACGGATCCAAAGACCCTGCAGTCAGAGAACAAACAAGCATGTGATTGTGCAAAAGGAGTGATTAATTTCACTGAGAGATGCTTGTAGGAAAGATGGGTGTTAGAGTTGATCCTTGAAGAATGGACAGACTTAAAACGATGAGTTCAGGGAATCTGAGATAAAGGGAAATGTGTGAGCAAAGATACAGCCAAGCGGAGGTGGTCTGGTTCTGTGGGGCGTGGAGGGCTGCCACACAGCTAAGTGCGGGAAGGTGGGCCGGGCTGGATTGGGAAGGTGTCGAATATCAGGTAAGGAGTCTGAATTTTACTCAGAGGAAGAAGAAGGGGAGCTGTGGGAAGGTCAATAAGATGGAAAGTAGTGGTTATGGCTTTGTTTTCCTTGAGTATTACACATTAACTGCTCTAGTGTTTAACAGTGTGGCTGGCTCAGATCTTGGGAGGAAGTAAAAGAGAAAGAAGAGTTAGAGATCTTCTGTTAGGATCTGACTTCAGTGACGTGGCCATCTCTGTATTTCAGAGGAGAAGATCTGCAGAAGATGAGCTGGCGATGAGAGGTTTCTTGCAGGAAGGGGACCTTATCAGTGTATCCTGCACCTCGCATTCAAGCATCTTTGTTCTCTATGGAGCTGGGAAATGGGGCCTAAATTACAGGTCTCATACAGCAGAGACATGAAATCCTGGCAGGGATCTGAGTCCTTGACCAAGTGTCGAGGGCTCTGCTGCAGCCTCTCTCCGTCTCCTTAACCCAGGCTGACCTCCAGCTCTTGTTCAGAGCTGCTGCTGCTCAGTCATGGCTCTGGGACTTGTAACTTATGGTGGCCATGCCACCATAAGCTAACTCAGATTTTCTTAGTGATGTTAACTTTTACCCCAGGGAATAGAAATGGTAGTGTTCATGTCAGGATATTCATGACAGCTGCGGGGGAGAGGTCAGGTCACAGCAGTGTGGGTCTGTCTGTCCATGACTGCAAGTGGGACCACTGGACAGAGAGGAGAGGATGGAGGGGGGAGCCAGGGACGCAGGTGACATGAAAGTGTTTGTTCCTTCATCCCCGCGGCCAGGCTGAGGTCCAGGCAGTGTTCTCTGATGGAGCCGTCTCTCTGCACACGAGGAGTCTCAAATATGGAAAAGTAAGTTGGGCTCTGGCTGTTCCCATTTGCTGACTGAGATTTCAAGTCCACTTCCAAATCCCCAGCGCTCTGGGATTCTGACCTAGGGAACTCCAGAAGTTAAGCGTTAACAGGCTGTCATCCCACAGACTGACTCACAGTCATGGTGGGTGGCGTTGTAAAGGACGACAACTCTTACCCTTTTTCTCCTGAGGAGACCGTTCTAGCAGAAGAGCCCGTGTGACCGGGGCCCGTGTGGGCCTGCTGTCCCTGCTGTCTCCCAAGGGGCGCGGCAGCTTTGCGTTGTATCTGTGCTGAGAGGCAGCACTCGGAACAGAGGGAGGTCGTGGACTGGTGGAACAGGATGGCCTCGCCCTTAGACAAATGTCCAGTTGATAAAATGGACATTATTGTTAGGGAAGGTGGGTTTGTCACTTGAGCCTCTAAATGAAATTTCACTGCTTTTCTATAAGGTGACATTGTTGAGGCTGTTTATTTTTTTAATGACAGCATATCTTCCAAAAGAAATTATAATTTATTAGTCTCTCTCGGCTTTATCTGGGTGAACTTTTTCATTTTCTGAGTGGGACAGAAACCTCTCTCCTTAATGGAGTGGCTCCAGCCAACCACGTTCTTGCAGCAGGAGATGGAACAGCTGCGCTGCGCTGACCTTCCCGGGCCTGGGTCGTGTCGCAGACGCTCCCTCAGCGGGATGTGGGCCTTGAGCTGACCTGCCAGGGCCCGGGCGGATTTGCACCCAGCCCTAGGCCAGTCCCCTTGTCCAAGCGCACACGCCTCACTGGCAAGATAGGTGGTTGGGGTCAAGGTGGAACAGGACAGTGCCCCTTGGCCCACAAGGGGATCGAGCCTGCGTCCCCATTGACTCCGGCTTCTCTAACAGCCATTGCACCAGCCCTGGGTTAGAATGTGATGATGATTGCAAAGGGAAATAAATGGTAGAGGAGGATTGAAAGTCACCTTCTGTTGGGATATGTAAACAACTTAATGTATCCGGAAGCATTCTCTGTTACTATTTACTATGTATGTGCACATAGGAGCAATTATTAACAGGAAGGGCCCTGATTCCAGTGTAACTAGGACACATAGTCTATAATCCACTTTTCATTCACTTCACTGATGATCCTGCAATGACTTAATTTACAATGTATTTTTTTAGCTAGGTCAGGGTGTTTTGGTTCAGGTTTCCCCCTCCCTGGTGAAACGGCAGAAGACTCACTTCCATGACTTGCCATGTGGCGCCTCAGTGATTTTGGGCAACAACGGCTTCATCTGGATCTACCCAACACGTGAGCACAAAGAGGAGGATGCAGGGGGCTTCATCGCAAACCTGGAGGTGAGTAAATGGCATTGGCTGCTGCTGGGACGGAGCGGCACGTGGTCTGTGCTGTGCTTCTGTGGCAGGTGGAGCTCACTGTGTAATTACTGCATTGCTGTAGTTCGAGTTGGTTTGAATTTCCATTGAGGCGTGTTCAAAACAGTGTTTTGCCCTGTCTTGTTCTGAGGAGGTGAAATCAGCGACTGGTTTGATCTTTGTTGGCAGAGGCAGCAAAGTTGCAGGGTGACAGTCGAAGAGCCACTGAAGAAGCCATCCTTTTTAATCTCCCTGGGAGTTAGCTTTTTGATTAGTTATTTTTTATTTTTATTTTTTAATTTTGTTGTGGGGAGGATTAGGTTTGTTTGTTTGCTTGATGAAGGTACTGGGAATTGAACCCAGGACCTAGTGCATGCTAGGCACACGCTCTACCACTGAGCTATACCCTCCCTGCTTTTGCCTAAGTTATAAATGATTTCTGTGATTGGCTGTAACTATTGGCTTAATTTGGCTCTAATTATATTTCCCTCCCCTGTCATCCCCTGGTAGCCTGTCTCCCTTGCTGATCGAGAGGTGATCTCCCGGCTTCGGAACTGCATCGTCTCGCTGGTCACTCAGAGGATGCTGCTGTATGACACCAGCATCCTGTACTGCTATGAAGCCTCCCTTCCACATCAGGTACTCCCCCCAGGGCTCCCCTTTTCCTCACTGATCTGTGAGCGGGCCTCACGTGTCCTCTGACCCCGTCTCCTTGGTGATAACAGGCACATCTCCCAGGTACCTTGCCCATGTCCACTGGTGTGAACTGATCTGGTGGACAGCCTCACCGAGTACCTGATAGAGGTTTCCCCAAGGAATCAGTAATACGCTCAATGTCTGACGGCAGTCTAAGGATTTGGGGTGGGGGTGGGGTGCAGCATGGGGCTAGTTTATGACAGCAACCCTCTGAACTTCATCTTGTCCATCCCAGATTTTAGCTGTCTTTCTGGTGAATGCCAGAGTAATATCTTTGGCTGTATTATCAGCTATAGCCCAGAGAATCTTGCTGACTTATTAAGCTGGTTCTAGAAGATCATATCTTGTAATTCTTAGCCTCAGATAAATGAGAGGAAAACAGAAAGTTACGTTAACCATGCTTGGCTTCCACATTTGGATTGGCTTGGTCTGCTTATGGTTGAACAAATACCCTTTCCCTTTCTTTTTCAGATCAAAGACATCTTAAAGCCAGAAGTACTGGAGGAAATTGTGATGGAAACACGCCAGAGGCTTTTAGAACAGGAGGGATAAGGAGAGGCATTTAAGGTGCAGGACTGTGTGTACCTGACTGAAGCAGTCCTTGAAGGTGAAGGGTCTGACGTGTGGTCTCCATGTGTGGCTCAGTGAGGGCCTGGGAAACTCATCACTTGACCTCCATCAGGCCGCCTCCACCCCGAAGACCTGCTTTCTCCTGTTTTAAGGCAAAGCCTGGGGGAAGGTGAACAGTGCTGCTGGCCCCTTGGGTCACCCACAGAGTCTCAGTACTAGGGGCAGTCTCAGGCCTTTAAAAGCACGCAGTGTTCCAGCCGAGTGGACTCCTATCCTGCAGTGATACGGAGAATCTTTTGTCTTTTACCCACTATCAATTCACAAGGCACAGTGCCCCGTGAAACTGCCCCTGTGAAAAACATGGCCTCCCTAACCCGCAGATTGCTATTTTGGCCCCCATTCCCACCTCCCCTACATCGCAAGCACAGCATTGAAGAGTATGGTTGGTAAAGTTAACCCCAAGTCAAATGGAAGAATAAAGTAACACCAAGCAGCTGTTTGTTGCTTGGGATCTTATTTCCCATTGCACGTTCCTCCCAGTGAGAGATGCGAGTATATCCACGCCAGCCTGCCTCAATCTGTCCTGCCTTTGAGGAGGATTTGTAAGAAGTTGGAATTATCAATAACAAAATGAAAGAGAAGTGTTTTCCTCCTATAACTGAAGCAGTAATGCATGAACTTTTGAATAATTCAAGGTTAAAAGGTAAAAACAAGATATTGAAGTTTTCACTGAAAAAGGGCTAGAATTCCTGTGCATTGTTTTCCCGATGACTGTCTAAAAATGGTGTCCTGATTGAGGTTTTGGGAAGCATTTTTTAAAAGTCACTGTATGAGGGTGCTATTTGCTGAAGTATTTTTTTTATATTTATAAATGTGGCATTAACCTCACTATTTCTGTTCTTGTATTGTGTGTAATACTTGGGAGCTGAGTACAGCTGAAGGAAGGCTTGGGAGATAGAAATTCAAATGACAGAAGCCCTAACTACTTGGGTCACTTAGTAAAATTTAAACCTAGGACAGTTTCAGTAGTAACGCTGAGCGCTGCATCTGACAGTTTTGGAATACAGCTCGGGTCTTTTTCATTAAATTGTAGGTCTTTATAACATTACTCCGACAAATTTTATCTTTTTTTTTTCTCTTCCTCTCCCAAGTGTATCACCTGTTTTGAAGAGTCTGCAGACAAGTGAATACTGTGTAGGCTGTGTTGCAACTTCAGATTTGCTCACTTGTCATTTCTGAGAACACATTCCAGGTCCTGTTCCCCTGGAAAGAAGGGAATGGGGAAGGAGGGGAGCCTGCATCCCTGGTTTGGGGTGGTTTGGGCCAGGGCCGGGTGTGGGTTCGTTGAAAGCGTCTCCTCACTTGGTCTCCCAAGCTGCCAGCCTATGCCATTCGTTTGGTGTATCCTGTATGGTGGTTACCTACTAAATGGAAATACATGAAGGCTTGAAAGCACTTTTTGGTGATTATCCACTTTCTGTGGCCCACTAGAGGGTGCCCTTGTAAAAGTGTAATTCCAGTAGGTGCTTAAAAAAAAGGAAATAAGCTGAAATTTTTACACTGGTTCTGAATCCCTGTAGCAACTTGTGGGTTGCTTTGCTTTATAAAAGTGAGGACAAAATTAGACTGAGTTGAATCACTTTTGATAGAACATAAGCTTAAAGAGATTTATTCAAATTGGCAACGTTTATTTACTTCTGACTGTCAGGCATTTGCTGGGCTCTGACTCTAGTTTTAAGTCCTCAAGAGTATCATTCTACAGTGTTATACCGTGCATCTCTGGAAAAAATATATTACAGTCTGGGCTTGGGGTTCACCTAAAACTAGAAAATGGTAGAAAGTAAGAAGTGGAGATGAGGGATAAACCTTTAAATCAACGCAGTTGGCCTCTACCCTGACTTAGGAAGCACAGTCTCAGTCTTTGTGGGAAACAAGATCCCATTTGATCCCCATGATAACCTTGTAAAGCGATATGACCTCCATTTATAAATGAAAGCCATTCAGAGAATTTAAGTGACTTCATTGGGCTCATTAGCAACTATGAATCAGGAATAGGTTTAAGCTCCAGAGAGGTATCATAAAGCAGCCCTTTAGAGAATGGGTTGGACTGATTGTGAAAGGATAGGGGGTCCAGAAATTTTATTTCCAGCATTGAGACCAATACTTTGGATTTTTACTCATTTTGCTTATTGCCTGTCCTCCCATGTCGGCTCTTGGAGGACAAGGATGAGCCTCCTCCCTTCCTCAATTGTATCCCAGTACCTAGCACAGTGCTTGGCACGCCGGGGGGGGGGGGGGTGTCTCAGTAATGCTTGTGAATGAGTTATTAGTTCAAGAAGTGTGGGTTAATAAGAGTTCTGATTTGACTGCTCAATGTTAAGCTAAACTAGAGAGTGAAGAATGAAGGTGTGTAAGAAATGATTAAAACATGAATAGTAATAAAAAGCAAAATCTTCACAGAGAAGAATTAGGCTGGTAGTCAGGATAAGGTAATGGGTGAGTAAAGGGAACGAGGGTGTTGAGTGATCTACAAGCTAGGACCACGTTTGTCAGAGTATTTTGTGGTAGGGTGAAGCTAGACCAATTAACATCTGCATATAAATTCCAGCTCTAAATTTGGGCACATATTTTATATGCTTCACATTCATTACCTCCAAGTGACTATTTTTTCCTTGAAGCCAATAGCTATAAAATCAGTACCATTTCCCAATCCAGTAGAAGTATTTCTAAAATACACAACCCAATAACTGAACTACAATACCTATAATGCAACTGTAGTGTCCTAGTATCAGTAGCAACTTCTGAAAAATCAGTTGTTTAACATTAGGTCAACAGTTTTTTGACACTGAATTGCACAATGGAACAATCAAGGGCTTTGGAGCAAGATCAGTCTGGGCTCAGTGACTTTATCACATAGTAGGCAAGTGACCTTGAGTAAGTCATGTCTCAATCGGTTTCCCCATCGGTATATGGGGAATAATACATGCCTTACTGGGTTAGAGTGAGGATTAAATGAGAATACAATCTATGAAAAGCATAGCAGAGCATGGTATATAGACTAGGTGTTGTGATGAGTGGATTTCCCTTAGAAATGGTATATCCAGGTCCGGCAGGTGCACTGCTCTGGGGAGACACCGAGCGTGAAGAACAGTGGACCACTGTACATTTTAGTTGCATAAGATGGGTCATGGCAGGTGTGGATTTGGTGTGTCTGGGTCATTGCGTAGCTCTGTAGGCCTGTTAAACTCCAATCTGGGCGTTATCTCGGCTAACATAGAGGTTTTCAAGTGACTACCTGTACACCTATGAAATTAGATTGTTTAATCTCTCTTGTTTTGTTTTTCCAGGTTTATCCAGAGAAAGTTGACATACATCACTGTATGAGTTTAGGTTTAATCTTGACGGTTCCTTCTTGCCCAAACATCTATGATTGTGCCTGGCTTAGTCTCGGAAAGGTTCTTAACAAATGCTGTTTCTTTTCTGAGTGAGCCTCCTGATACTTAAAGAAACTTCGTTAGCAATATGTCGGATGCTTACCACTCGTTTATTTTTCGCTAATTCTAGCCTTTGTGCTTCTTGGAGAAAAGGTGGAAATTGTGTGTGTGTGTACGTGGGGATGAAGGCAGCAAATACCTCGGTTTCCAGGAGCGAACCAGATTTTCTCTCCTAAAGAGGCTCAAGGAAGCAATCCAACTCCGGTTCTAGGAGAATCCAATCCGCAGTTTTCCCCTTGCTGTGGTTCCTCGCCGGTCTTACTACCGGCTCAGGGGAGACATTGGCCAGTCCTACGCGAGGCCGGCTAGAGTCCACCGGCTCGCAGGAGGGCGGGACCGACGCTCAGGAGCCGGGAGCAGAGGGCACGAAGTCTCTGGTGAGCGCCGACGGGGGCGGGCTCCGCCAGACCACAACTCCCGGCACGCCCCGCGGGCTACGCCGAGAGTGACTGGCTGGGAGCCAGAGCCCTACTGTCCTTACGGGCCAATGGAGTGCAGGAGAGAGAGCTGACCCGGATTCTCGGGGACCAATGGAAGTACAGGGGAGGCGGGTGCTTCGTTACCACTCACCTTGCGCTGGGAAAAACCACATTTAACAGATCGTGCGGAGCCGGGCTCTTGCGCGCAGGGAGACTAGAGCCAAAGAGCGCCGCGGAGGACCGGAAAGCGGTGCCAGGAGAGTCCGCGTCCCCGCGAGGCGCGCACCGGACGTCACTGGGGGCGGGCCCAGGGGCGGGGCCTGGCCTCGTTGTGGAGAGGCTCGTAGTCCATCATGGCGGCCGCGGGGGTCGGTGACTGTCCCTGAGCAGCGCTGGAGCCGGAGCCGGTCCCCGGGTCCTGCGGCTGAGGAGCCCTTCCGTTGTCCACGGCCCCTGCCTTCGGGGGGAGGTCGGGTTCCGCGGCGGAGCTCGGGGGATGTGACTGCCTGACGGCGGCGGTCGTAGCAACGTCCGGGGCCGGGGGAGGGGGTGTCTCGGGCAGAGACCCCCAGGCTCGGGGCAGCTGAGGCGGCCGGGCCTCTTCCCCGCTCCGCCCGTCTCCCGCCTTCGGGGCCGCGAGAGTCCTTCGTCCCTTACAGCCCCGCCCCGGCTCTGGGACCCTGGGGGTGGTCTCTTTCCCCAGACCTGGGACACCCCGTTTCCTGAGGCTTGGAGGAGCGTCGCCCCCGGAGTAAGCCGCCCGTGCCCCATCCCCGGAGCCTTCCTCTTACCCCCAAGTCGCCCCTTTCTCCGACTCCGGGCCCCAAGTTTGGCCTCGGAGCCCCCCACTCAAATCCCCTCCCTGCTGTCAAGTGGCCTCCCCTTCCCCCCAGGTTGCTCCCGTGAGCCTCTAATGCCCTGACTTCTTCCAATGTCACCTACGGCCCCCTTAGTCTCAGCCCAGCCAAAAACTTTAATGCAAAGGAAAAGCCTGGACTGGTTTCACAGGCCCTTTAAAAAGCGGACTTAAAAGTTGCTGGCGATGCATTCTTTCTCGTCAGAGTCGAGGGCAAGCTCTCGCTGAAGTCGGGGTGACCCGTGTCCTTTTCCGGAGAACAGGGTAGAGAAGCAGGAGCGGCAGCTAGTGCAGCAGGAAATTTGTCGGAAGATGAAGAAGACACCGAGATAGGGGGTGGGTGACTTCCACAGGAAAAGTTCTGGAGAAGCATCGAAAGACGATCAGCATTTCCTTGATACGGGAATCAAGATGACTTTAGCCTTACTGACCCTTTTACAGAATCCCCTGTGAATAGTTCTGTTTAGGTTTTTCTCCTTGAAAGGGAAGAAACTGTTATTCAGCCAGTATAAGACACTTAAAATCAAGAAACGTTTGGGTAGCATTGCAAGTACATTACTTCAAATTGACAAACTGCGAAAATAATCGGAACTCCTGTTTACATATGTCAACTTAAAAACTTCGCTTCCTGTCCTTATGGAAGACGTCGTTTTTTGTGATTGACCTCAATTACTGACTTGTGGAGATGCGGTGAATGTGAAATCCCACATATATACCGTTTTCCTTCTAAGCTCACTGACCATTCTGAAAGATCTTGAACCCTCTTCTAGAAAGGGGTGCCTATTTTACTTTATGGGGCAGCAGCCTGGAAAAGTTCTTGGGGACCAAAGAAGGCCAAGTTTGCCTGCCCTGCACTTTATCAAAGGAGCAGGGAAGAAGGAATCATCGAGGCATGGGGGTCCACACTGCAATGTTTTTGTGGAACATGGTGAGTGCTTTTCAAGCTTTCTGGTCCTGTTTTCAGCTTCGGAATGCTTAAGGAACTTTTGAACCACAGCACTTGGGTTGGTTCCTTCCAGTTCTGCTTAAAACTTCTGTTAAAGTTATCTCTTAGTTTCTGGTGGCACTTACTTTGTATAAGAAAAAGTTACTTGGTGACACTGTATGGCTTTATTCAAAAATCTCTTTGAGTTGATTATTTTTTGCCTGATGTGCTTTCTAACTCGCTGTTGACCTTGGACAAGCCATTTCACTCTTCCAGTTTCCTGAGGAGGTTGTACTTAAGTAGTTTCTCAGGATCCATAGTCCATGATTCTGCTCTAAGCTAAGGCATGGGCTCTTCCCCTGAGGTGCATAGATATTTTACTGCTTTATCTACAGAGAGCTTTTATCATATCCTTAAAAGGGTTTGTGCTCCCCAAGAGGTTAAAAACCACAGGTCCTCCTCAACACTAATATCTTTGACCTTTCCAATCATAAGTAAAACTTGACTCACTTTGGAGCTACATGCAAACAGTCTAGGCGGCAGCAGCGTTCCTTGTGAATTGAGGATGCCTGGCTTCCAGTTATTTCACTTGACATGAGGAGTAATCCTTTCCCCATGGATGGAGATTTTCCTCCTCCTCTCTCTGTTTCAGATGACATTTGGGGCAAGAAAGGTTGTCCAGTAGTTCTGCGTGAAGTTTTAAAGCTAAGGGTTGGCCTAGACTAATGTCTGTGATGGGCCAGCCATGCACCAATTAATTAGGGTCCTAATTGTGCTGTTGCAGCTGGACAGTTTTCAGACTGTCTACTTTATATTAAAATATTAATTGAGTCCACCCATCCTGTAAGCAAATGTAAGATGTAGGCAGGTAACATATACTTTGAAATTCAATCACAAGCACCCTTAACAATGGGTGACTACAATAAACCAAGTTCTTTATTCAGTGAAGTTGCATTTGACGGTTGAGATTTGATTTTCTTACAGAACAGTATTCACCTCATCTAAATAATGTGGGTACTTGGATTTTACTTTTCCTTGAAACACTAGTTATATCTTAGCATTGGCTTTAGACAGGCAAATATAGTAAGGTGTTATGGTGCTTCCCAAATTAAGGGTTTCTAAAGTGAATTATTTATGTTGTTAACTAGTGATGCTCATGCAACTTTAGATATTGAAATCTGGTACAGACTTTTTGGAGAGCTTTGGCCAAACTTAATCAGAATTTAAAATGTACATAGCAGTGACCCAGTGATTTCACTTCTATGAAATTATTCTGGTATAGAACAATATAGTGCCTTAGATGTCCCTTATACCCCTTTGAGGAGTCCAGAAGTTGAAACTGTTTTCATATTCACACAATACTAAGATGTTATTTGCACTCTTTGCACTAATGGTGCAAAAGTAATACAGCCTCCTTATCATGAATCAGGGTTGTGGCAACTAACCATAATAGCCATGTATTCTTCATGCCATGCACTCATAATACACACAGACACAAAATTTTAATTTTCACTTAAGAATTTTCCTGATGAAGCAGCAAAATTATTAATTTTATTAACTTTTAACACTTGTATATGTATCTTTTAAATCTGCTGTGGATGAACTGGAAAGTCCTGCTGTCTGCTGAGGTATAATGGTTTCTAGGAAGAGCACTTGGGCAGTTGGAGTTGCAAGCTGAACTGCCGCTTTTTTCAGGAACTACCATTGTAACTCGAAACTACCACTGACAAACTATGGTTATTCAGACTAAAAAAAATGTATGAAGGAGTCTTTAAAGGAAAACAGCTAGTAGTATCTGTTGCCAGTGATAAAATTTTAGCTTTCAAATGAAAATTGGATTTTGGAAAACTCGTATCTGCTACTATGAAGTAGAAATTGGTGGTAATATTTACAAATGTGCTGTTTTGATATCTCATAATGGACTGTTATTTGGAAGATCTACGTAATTCAGTGAACCAATATTTTCTAAATGATCAATACATGATGTTATAAAATGACACACAGGTAAAAGATCAAATCAACGTATGACATGGACCAATAGATTTCAATGTAACAGAATACAAAAATTCATTGGTATAGTATTAGATTCTACATCAAAACTAACCTTTAAGAAACTACCACTTATTGACTTTGGTGTAGCTTCAAAGAAGAATATCTACAATTATCTAAAAACAGGGAAAATATGTTATTTTCTAGTAAAAATAAAAATGTTTATTTTAGGTGAATAAATGAATAACTTACATTTTTCAGTTTAAATTTATAATATGGTAAATATCGATGAGATAACCAATATAAACAAAAGCACTTTGGGGTCCTAAATAATTTTCAAAAATGTAAAGAGATCATGAGAGAAAAAAATTTTAGAACTGCTGCTATAAGAAGTCTATCAAGAAGTCGTATCAGAATGTTTATTACTAGCATACTGTAGAAGACCAACACTAAAAGATGTTCATGTAGTGTTAAGTGGAAAAAAGCAGTTTGAAGATCAGTCTGTGTGGTATGGCCCCATTCTTTATAAAACAAAAATTAACTATATGTACACGCACAGAAAAGAGTGTGGAAGAATTTAGTTTGAAATAGTTGTTATCTCTAGGGAACTGGAATTTAGGCGGAATGGCAGAAAACTTTTACTTTTTACTTTGCGTTTGTGATAATTGCAGATTTTTTACATAAATTTGTGTTATTTTGTAATACTAAGAAATATGAGGATTATTAACCAAATCGATGGCAGCGCAACCAAATAGTCACTTCTTTCTGACACCTTTTAATCAGAGAAATTGCCTAGGTCATGTTTTACTGAAGACAAAACAATTCCTTGTACTTTGGGTATTCTTTTTTTAGGGGAACAAGGTGTTTGTGTTACAAATTGTTCTTGGTCTTTCATAGGCTGATCTTTCTAGAGTTGGTTAACATCCATATAGGCTGGATTAAAAAGCTTGCAGTCATAACATACAGTGTTGGATCAGACATGAATCTGGAAGCCAAGAATCCTGTTGTGTTGTGGTGGTGGTGGATCTGGAAGGAGTGGGCTGATGGCAACTGTTTGCTAGGATCATTCAGGTTCAGAAGGGCTAGTTATACGTACAGGGGGAGAAAAGGAAACCATGATGTTATTTTGGGGACCGTATGTTCCTTCCAAGTTTCAGCGGCTTAACTAGGAAAATTCACTTCTAGGAGAGTTGGTAAAAACAGGATTGAAACAATTCACTAGTAAACTTCTGTACCTTAGTGTGACCTTCGTTCTTCAGCAAATATTAATTGAGCTCCTGCTATGTACCAGGTAGTGTTTTAGTCATTGGTGATACATTAGTGAACAAAAACATAGCCCTGCCCTCCTAAAACTTACATTCTAGTAGGTGGAGACAGACCATAAATAAGCAAGTAAAATATAGAATGTTAGTTGATGGCAGGTGCTGAGGAGAATAACATAGAAAAGGGTGCTCATTTTAGTTAGGGTGACCAGAGAGGCCCTTCTGAGAATGTGGCCTTTGAATAAAGACCTGAAGGAGGGAGGTGAGGGAGCAAACCATGGAAATAAAGGCTTTCAGGCAGAGGGAATCCGGGCTCAAAGGGCCCTAGGCAGAACTTGCTTAGCCTGTTCTAGGAGAAGCCCAGAGTAGCTGGAGCAGCGAGAGCAGCAGAGACAGAGTTGTAGGAGATGAAGAGGAGGGTAGGGGAGTCGGCTAGAGAAGAATGTGGCCTTGTTGAATTTTGACTATTACTCATGTGGTCTTGGGTGAATTTTGAGAGAGGAGTAACAGGACCTGATTTATGCTCTAATAAAATCTCTCCAGCTGCTATGTTCTCAAGGAGAGCAAAGGAGGAAGTAGGGATTCCACTTAGGGATTGGTGGCACTAATCTCTATGAGAACGTTGATGGCTTGGCCCAGGGTGGTGGCAGTGGTGAAGGGTCAGATTCTGTGACTGTCTGAAGGCACAGCTGACTAGATTTGCCCTTATATAGATACAAGATGTGGAATGGGAGAGAAGTCAGGGGTTTATGGACTGAATAACTGGAAAAATAGAGTTGCCTTTTGCTGAAATGTAACCTAGAGGAGGGAGTTGGGAGAACTGGGTGGGGAGGATGAAGATCTGGAGCTTCTTTTTGAGCGTGCTGCATTTTAGATGCCTAATAGGCATCCAGGCAGAAATATCTAATACACAGTTGAGCCTGCCAGTTTGAATTCAGGGAAGCGGTCCAGGCTGGAGAGAGAACCTGGGAATCAGCAGGTTATAGACAGGCGTTTAAAGCTATGAGAATGGATGACATCCCCAAGGGAGAAATCTCCATGTATATTCAGTAGTTTATGAAATTAAGACTTTACATTTTTATATAGAATTCATTTGAGTCATTTTTTGGTGGAGGGGGGCTGACATTCAAATTTTGCATAGGAATGATTTTAAGTCATGCTGAAGTTTTAAATTGTTTCTCTGTCAGTTTTCCCCCCTAAATCAGAAAGTTGCAGAGTTTTAAAAAATTGCACACAATTTTTGCTATTTTTCTTGGTCGTGGATGTTTTTAATATAAAATCATTTCAATTTTTAAAGTTTTATAATGCTTTTCCAGTTAATGCGTAAAAAATTGAAGCTTTTTTTTTTATGAATTCTGGATTTTTCAAAGTTTTAGTTAGTACATCTATATCCTTCAGGGTATTACTTATTTAATTTGTTTATATCAGATGTTTTACTATGAGTTTAACTGAAAAATGAGTTTAAGAAATTGTTTACTCTTGGTTTAAAACTACTTCACGGTTTTCAAATAAAACTATTCGTCGTAACAGAATAGGAACGTGATAGAGCAACACTGCAGTTTCCATCGCTGTTCAATTATGCTACGCATCCATACACATCAGGAAGCGGGAGAAGTTACAGCTATTGAATCTGATGGGTATTAAAATTCAATCAAATCCTTCAATCTCCTAAAAAGAGGCTGTTTAGAAAGATTATATTCATGTACTTATGTTAGGGATTGGGTTGTGATACATGAACTGTGAAGAATTGTGTGTATTGTTTTTTAAGCCAGCCTGTTATTTTCCGTAGTCTGATACATTTTGTATGGCTTTCTCATTTTTCATGAAACCTTATTGCCCATTTTAGGAAATAAACTTATAATATAGAAGAAAACAGAAACTTCAGTTATGAGATAAGTAACAGAGAATGATAAAAGATGGTTTAACCAAAAAAGTTTTTACCTTATTTAAATGAGGCATCCTATCAAAGAAAAGATAGAAATTAGAGAAAACGAGAAATCATTTTGTATTCATTAAGGACTTCTCCCATGTTTCAGATCTCTGTGATAAGGTATGCTGTGAAGTGTGTTGCAAATAGATGCGTTTTATAAGAGGGAGGAAAAGGGATGAGCTAACATGATTGAGTTAGGAATTATACCCATAGGAGTATGTCAGGCATATTATCTGGGTCTACAGGATAAAAAGATTAAAGTTGCTACTTTTAGAAGATGAGCTTCAGTAAAAGGAAGTGCTCCCTTAAGGCCTTCTTTGTGCATATTCTGCAGTTCCCTGACTCCTTGCCTTTTTGGTTGTTGTGCCCCTGACATCACTCTTCTGTGTGTTCAAAACCTTCCTGCCTTTCAAAACTTTGCTCGAGTCCCACCTCCTTCTTGAACACAGATTTTGAGGTGTGTTGTTTTTGAAGTGTTTAATTCCCAAATACTTGGGAGAGTCTAGATATCTTACTGATTTCTAACTTAATTCTGTGTCGTCAGAGAACATCCTCTGTAAGATTGTAGTCTTTTGACATTTACTGAAATTAATTTTATGGCCCTGCCTGTGACCCATCCTACTGAATGTTCCATTTGTACTTGAAAAGAATATGTGTTCTGCAGTTGTAATTTTCTATAAATGTGAAATTAGATCAAGTTGGGTGACAGTGTTATTTAAAATCTTCTACATTCTTATTTTTGTACACTTAAGTTATCTATACTTTTGCTGAGTTTATGTTTGGTCACTTTTGTTACTTAGAGGAAGGTGTTAAAAATCAACAGCTATGATGATAGATTTGGGTTTTTTTTTTTCCTTTTAATTCTGTCTTCTTTTCCCTAAGCATTTATTAGAAAATAAGAAAGATGGAATAGGGGTGGGGTGCAGGGGGAACTAAGCAATACTAAAGAAGCTAGAAAAATAAAGTAACCCCACAGTACACGGAAGAGAGTGGTAAAAATAAAAACAAATTAAGAAGTGGAAATGATCAGAAAAGCCAAAAGCTGCCTTTGAAAGAAATTTGTAGAACAGTCAAACTTCTAGCAAGATTGACAAAGAAAAAAGACACAAATGAGCAATATTTAGAATGAAACTATAACTACAAATATTCTGTCAGTTTTTGTTTCATATATTTTGAAGCTCCGTCAGGTCACCAAAACTTTTTTTTTTCTTTCCGTTTTTCAAATGGGATACATTCTATTGATCTACAAGTTCACTAACTCTTTTGCAGTTTCCCATCTTCAGTTCCTTAAAATTTTCACTTCAGATTTTGTTGTTTTCAATTCTGAAATTTCCATTTGGTTCTTTTCTATAGTTTGCATTTTTCTACTGAGATTCACCACCTTTTCACTCATTAGGTCCATCTTTTCCTCCAAATCCTTGAAGATATTTATAGTAAATACCTTGTCCTTTAAGTGTCTGAGTCATCTTGGGGTCTGTTTTTAATGATTGCTTTTTCCCTACATTATGAGGCACATTTTTCTGTTTCTTTGCATGTTTAATAATTTTTTATTATATATCAGACATGTGAATGTTAAATTGTAGGGATTTCGATCTTAAAGAGGTTTTCATTTTGTTCTGACAGGCAGTTAAGTTACTGATATATTCTTTTGACCCTGTCAGGCTTGGTTTTACGCTTTGTTAGAGTGAGTCTGTTTTGAATTTCTCCTTAGTCCGAGGCATAGCCCTTACTCTAGATGGCTTTCTTTAATGCTTGGCCTTTGTGGGATCTCAACTAAATGAGAGAGGTGCTCAGCAAGGTCTCTCTGCTCTGAACTGGTGGCTCGAATGTTTCCAGGTGCTGTGAAATCTTTGTATCTTTGTTCACTTCTCACCCTTGCAGCCACTCCTGTCTGTTAAGCTGTACAGAGTCTCACCTTGCGCATGTGCTGCCCAGCTCTCAGCCATGGACCCGCAGGCACCTCCCATTTTTTCATGCTTTCCACCCCTCTGAAGCCCCTTCCTCTCAGTTATCCCATCCTACAAATTCTGGCTGCCTCGGCAACCTAGGATCACCTTCTTGGCTTCCTCAGTTCAAGGGGACTGCTGCTGTCAGTTTGGGTACCATCTCCCTGCACTGTGGTTGGGAAAGTGCCCCAGGCAGGAAACTGGAGCTCACCTTGTTTTTTCTCAAGAATCACAGCCGTGCCTTGCCTCCTCTCTTATGCCTGAAAACAGTTGTCTCATTTATTTTGTTCAGTTATACGTTTCCTTAGGGCAAAAGGATGTCTAATACTGTTTAGTGCATTATGGCCAGAAGCAAAAGTTCAGTTCTGCGTATTTTTGACCCAAACAATATATGGTTTTTCTATGCTTTGGTGGCGTCTTTTACTCGACATTATTTTTGTCAGATTCATCCACATTGCTGCAGGTATTAGTGGTTTGTTCATTTTCATTGTTATTTAGTATTCTGTTCTGTAAATATGTAATAATTTATTTTACACATGCTATTATTGATGGCCACTCGGGTTATTTTCAGTTTTGGCTACTTTTAAATAATGCATCCATGAACATTCTTGTGTGTATCTATAAACTCAGAAGTAGAATTGCTTGATCACAGGGTATAGGCAAGTTCAACTTCTTTAGATACTGCCAAAGAGCTTTCCAAAGTCGTATCAGTTTAGCTCCCGTTAGCAGTTTAGGAGACTTCCAGTTTCTTTACATTCTTGCCAAACCTTGATATTGTCAGTGTTTTAAATGTTAGCATTTCAAGTGGCTATGCAGTGGTATCTCATTGTGGTTTTAATTCAAACTTCCTTGGTGACTCATGAAATGAGGTACCTTTTCATGTTTATTGGCTATTTGCATATTATACATATATACACTTTTTTTTGCTGTATTTTCCATGTTGTACAATGTTATCTTTGTAATTTATTTTATACATAATAGTTACAAACTTATGCATAAAATAAGACACATATGTTTCTTGTTGATTTGTAGCAGTTATGTATATATTCTCAATACAGGTCCTTTGTTGAATATATTTATTACAAATATCTTCTCTCACTTTGTGGCTTGCCTTTTTTTGCTATCTTAATGGTATCCTTAATGAACCAAATTTCTTAATTTTAATGTAGCTCAGTTTAACGATCTTTATCTTTATGATAAGTGCTTTTTATGCCTATGTAAGAAATCTTTGTCTGTGTACCCAGGTCATGAAAAAGTTTTACTACTCTTCATATTTAGATCTATAATTCACTCAGAATTGATTTTTCTGTGTAGGGATGATGGTTTATTTGTTTATGTTTCCATATTCACCTAGTTCTTTAATTGAAAAGAACATGTGCTGCTGCATGAATCAGGCACCCATATATGTGTAGGTCTCTCTGAGAATGTTTTACCTATCTGTTCTATTTGTCTCTCCTTGCAGCAGTGTTGTGTTAACTCAATACTGTAGCTTTAAAATAAGTCTTAATACTCAGTAGAGTAAGACCTCTAGTTTTGTTCTTCAAGATTGTCTTGGCTATTCTTGCTCCCTTGCATTTCCAGGTACATTTTAGAATCAGTTTAATCAATTTCCATATCCAAACAAAAACACCTGTCAGGATGTTCTACTAGGATTGTGCTAGGTTACTTTCATCCTAGGAATAAGTGATGACTTATACTGAGGAATTTGTATGCGTCGAAGCAAGCCATTTCAAGAGACCTTTTTTTCCTTGTTACTGATAAAGGCTAAATAATTCCTATAAATTGTTGCAGTTTTCAAAATGTCTACTTCTTCAGATTCACCCTTCTGTGATTTTCTTTTAAATTCTGTCTTTCTTTGACATTTAGTATTTGGTTCCTTGATGGTGGAGACCATGTTCATACATCTTCATGGGTCAAGCACTATATTTTGTATAGGCTAGATACTCAGTAAATATGGAATTGAATCTAATTAACTGATTTTCTCAATGCCTTCTCTGTATCATAAACTGTGTCAGTCTGGGGTAAGACAGCAGACTACCCCAAAACAAGGGGACAAGATAACTGGCCAACAAAAGGCCTTTGTGTCCAGTTTGCAATCCCAAGGACCACCATTGGCCATCTGCTTGGGAAAATGGTTATCACTTTTGAATCAACAGTGTGGGGTAGGTCCAGCCAGTGGACTGAGGGAGGGGTCACTTGTTCAATTTGATCATGGTTTTAAGTGGTGGGGAGACCCTTGTTGGTACCAGCAGTACCTTTCACCTAGGTTGTCATCTTTTTTATGCCAAGGGCTGCTTGTGGCTACTAACTGAATCTGGAGATGCAGTATAGTACAGGCATATAGTGCTGTGTTTATAGTTATATCTAAACTAATTGGAACCTTCACTTAAATAGACTTCATTTTTGGCATTTCCACTTTTATGAGGAAGAAAAAAAGGCAGCCAATCCAGTATTAAGAGTTTAGTCAAAACAGACAACTCCCAAATTTGCCCTGGTATTGAATAGATTCAGCATAAACTTCTGTACTTTCTTCTTTTGCAATTTCATTTAGCAAGTCATGGTTTTATTGGTGATTCTGTAGCATCCTGAATCGCAAAGAGTGTCTCTTATGGATGTGTAAAGATCTAAATATTTTTAAAGCACTTTTATATACTTTGGCGGGGGGTGATCTGTGGTATAGATAGGATAGATGTTTCCTGTTTTCCAGTAGAGGAAGCTGAGGTTCAGGGTGTTAAAATAGTGTTTTTAGGGTTACATTGCTGATTCATTATAGAACTGGGGTTGAAATCAAGTGTTTCTTGATACTTGAGTATTTTTTCTGTCAGAAACATTACTTTGCAAGATGGACTAATGCTTTTTGTAAATCTTTACAACGTTGACATTAGGGGGGGTTTAGATTTAGAATTCATCTAATCAAGAAGTTTATTTTTCACTGTTTTGTAGAATATGTTTTTGATACTCTTGTTATATTCTTACCCTTTGGTAATTGGGTATTTAGGGATGGTTGTGTGTAACAAACATACCTTATTTATGCTTTCATAATTTGTAATTTATGCTTTCATGACTAAATTTTAATAATTCATTAATTTAGAAACCTATAAATTTTCCTACAAGCTTTGTGGCAATTTTAAAATTTATTTATTTATTTGTTTAATTTTGGGGAGGGGAGGTAATTAGGTTTATTTATTTATGTATTTTTAGAGGAGGTACTGGGGATTGAACCCTGGACCTTGTGCATGCTAAGCATGTACTCTACCGCTGAGCTATACCCTCCCCCTAAAATTTATTTTTAAATTAAATTTTATAATACTGCATAGATGGTACATTTTCTGATTTAAGCTACAAAACTGTATTACAAATGTATATTATGAGAAGCTTGCTTCCACCCCAGCCCTCTCTGTCCTTTCCATTCCACTGCTCCCTGTGGAAACCAGTTTTCTTAGTTCTCTTTTGTCCTTCCAGTATTTCTTTTGTAAATATGAGCAAATATATATTTATTAAACAAAAGACAGCAGACATTATATACTGTTCTGTACTTTACTTTTTAAATGTTTTACTTAGCATATCCTCAGGATCTTTCCAGATTGGAATATAAACATCTGCCTTCTTTCCTATGGCCTATGTTGTATCTCACTATGTTGAAATACCATAGGTTCTTCAGCTAGCTCTCCTTCTGGACATTTGGGCTGTTTTCAGTCTTCCGCTGTTAGAAACAATGCTATAAAAATCACCTTATATCTGTCATTTTGTACTTGTGCTGGTATAGCTGTGGGAGGGAGTCCTAAAAATGGGAGTGCTGGGCTAAAGGGTAAATGCATTTGTAATTTTTATTAGCAGCTACGTATTACTTAGTAGATAAGAGTAGTAGATAGATATTAATGTGGATGCTGTGTTGATAGACACACTCCCATCACTAGTAATGCATAAGAGTGCCTGTATCCCAGAGCCTAGCCGAGAGTGTGTTATCCAGTGTTGAGACTTTTACCAATCTGATAAGTAAGAAATAGTATCTTAGTATGGATTTAATTAGTAGCTGTCCTATGAGTGAGGCTGAGCATTTTTAACATGTTTAAGGGACATACATATTTATCTTGCTGTGAACCATCTCACCAGGTTCATTGTGTGGCAGATACTGAACTAAGTAACTGTGCACGGCTGGGTTGGTTGCCTGTACAGCATCCACTGCCCTCTGCTCCTTCACTGCCTGTGTGTCTTACAAGGAGCAGCCCCATCCCAGGCTCTAATGGGGTCCTGATCAGGTGGTTTTCAGCCCTGGCTGTACTTTAGAATCTCCTCAGGAGCTTGAGAAGGCTTATGACCATGTCCCACCCTTAGGGAGGAGGATTTAATTGGTCTGGGGAGGTACCTGAGCATCTTTTTTTTTTTCTTCTTTTTAGTACAAGGGTGGGAAGGAACTATTGCAATAGAGAGAATGCTTTGACCGTAAGGTCTACAAAGTGTCTCCTTGTTTTTAACTTTCGAGGTGAGTCTAACGAGCAGCCAGGATTGAGCATCCGTGGTCTGTCAGTCATAGCATTCTGGATGACTCAGCCTGATGGAAAGCAAGGCCTTTTCTTCCCTGGTGTTGAGGGTGGGTAGTCTTTGCTTTTGGTAGCCTGTGTAGACCATGAGGGCAGCTGGCCTCAGGCTGGGGCTAAAAGCATGGGGGTGAGGTGGGAGTGGTAGGGAGGGTGGGGACAGTGTGGGGCTGCTACATCCAGCTCACCTCTGGACTTCGAATTATGTGACATAATACATCTCCTTAGTGTAAGCCATCTTGTGTTGAGTTTACTATTACTGGCAGCATTTACTGAATTGTATTATTTCAGTTCTCACTGAAAAAGGAATGCATTTTAACTCAATCAGTTACTTCGCCTTTCCATTTGTTGAAAGAAAAATGGCGAATTCCATTGACATATGATGTTACATTTACTTTTATTTGTTTAGCTCTTAATTTACATACTACCTGCACACTTGTTTTTATGGTTTGTGAAATTGGCAAAATCCTGTCTTGTGAGGATATTCTTTCCTCTCCCTACCATAGTGTACTAATTATATCCCTGAGGTATATTGCTAGACCGCCTTGTTATCACATCACTTTGTTAGAGATAATACATTATTTATATTACCTTGAAACCCAGTCCTAGGTTGGTGGTGCGGCCTGGCTGCTGCCTCTTCCTGGGGTCTGAGTGGAATAGCCAGTGCCAGCGTCCGGTGCTCCTACAACATGGCTTGTCCTGCAGTTGGCACCTCCAGCTAATGTGCTAAGCTCTGGAGCATGTTTAAAGAATACAGGACCTCTGGCTTAAGGAGCGTTTATGTTTGTTCCAGACTGTGTTCCAAGGAAGCCACAGGCAGAGTGGTAGAGCCTGTGGAGTGCACAAGGGGAATGACTGGTCCAAGACTCAGCTCAGTTCCAGTGTCTTCCTTGAAGCCTGCTGTGGCCACTGCTTGCCTAAGTGTTAAAACAGCTACCTCGGAACAGTGTCCATTCTTGAGGAACGATAGTCGATTAGGAGGACTAAGTCCCAATGCAAAGAACCTCATAGCCTAAGATATAACCAGAACATTGACTAAGGGGAAAGAAATGTCTCATAATGTGTGTCCTTCATCTGCCCTTCCTTCCTGAGGCCAACAGTAACATAGGAGACATTTGATGGGTGCTTACTATATTCAGGCACTAGTCTAATCACTTGTAATATTAATATATTTTAACAAATAGTTTATTTATTATTGTATTATTTAATTATTTTATTTTGGTGAAGGGGGGAAGTTTATTAGGTTTTATTTATTTTTAGAAGAGGTTCTAGGGGACCTCATGCATGCTAAGCATGTGCTCTACCACTGAGCTACACCTGCCCCCCTCAGATATTTTTAACAACAAGGAAAATGGAAATTGAGAATTAGCACATCTAGAAGGTTTGGTTTGTCTGAGAAGCACATTTGAGGTAGTTGCTGGGATCAGGTGTTTTGTGCGGATGAACAATAATACATAAAAATGTTAAAACATGCTATTATAAGTAATAGTAATAGTTATTATTCCCCACCCCCCACTATTCAAAACAAAATGTATTGTTTAGTGGCTACAAGGCAAGCAAAAACTTTTACCCTTAGAGAAATATATCTTTTTTTTGGTGATATGTGAGCCTTTTCAGTCTAGCAGGGAACACAGAGCTCTTGAAATACAGAAAAGTGTATTGCTTATGTTATGTGTTAGCTGCCTGCTAAGCTCTGTGTTGCTTTGGCTGATCTGTGACTTGTGACGTTTAATTGGTAGCATCCTCCTTGGCATTGCTTAATTCATGATCATGCCATTGTCAGTTAAACTAAATGTGTAGTGTTGCCTGAAATTTTTTTTGAGGGCTTTTTTTTTTTTTTAAGTTTAATTAAGATATAGGCATAATGGAGAAAAGCTTTCAGGACATATAAGAAAGATTTATTATTTAAAAATAGCTACATTTTTTTTTTATAAAAACAACATGCATTTCTGTAAATTATTCAATGAAGAGTTGATTCGGAAAGTAATTTGAAGTTCAGTCAGCATGATCAGTGCTACTTTTAGTCATGTTCAATGAAAATCTAGTAAAAGTAATACATAATCAAAGTAAGAAAAATGTAGGCGTCATAAGAGCAATTTTCAGGGTGCATCTGGGTTATAGTGTTTCCAAATTATGAAGTCATAGTTATTAGATGGATTTTATAAGTTGCCCAAACCCAGGTATGACTTTCTTTCTATGTAAGCCTGCATCATTGCTTTGTAAGAATGTGTAATCATCATGTTGACAGTGAGTCAGAAGGGTCAGTAACTTATGATTCTTTAATTGAAATGAAGTTTTTGTTGAAATTTGCTTGTTGAAAGCCTTATCAGTGAATTTATAATGAATCCCATAATGAATGGTCCCGAATACACAGTCTAAAGAGCCATGTCCCTGCACCTGGGATGCCCTTAATTGCAGGGCTGGAAAAGACTGGAAATTGGCTCCTTCTCTGTGCTCAGGCACAAAGTTCCCAAGCTAAGCGGGTGGCTGCTCTACTATGTGTGAGTGCTCGTCGTGGGGCTGCCTGCATCCGCTGCCTGCATCCAGTTAATGTGCTGGAGTGCGTGTCTTGGCCAAGACCTGTGGGTTACACAGAAGAGGGCAAGACCACGCCTGTCCTCAGGCATTTACAATCCAGTACAGAGGAAAACAAGAGCAAGGTAAGGAAAATGTAGTGAACAGGTAGTGGGGTGGTTGGGATTGATGATGCCACAGCTGCTTGCCACTGCCTAGCCCTGGGGCCGTGGGGCTGTGGTCCCTCTGGCCCAGACCTTCTCAAGCAGGGGACTCTGTGCCCTTTACAGACCAGTTGTCAAGAGGGAGGAAACCAGCCTTTTGCCCCTTAGCCTTAATCTCTGTTGTGATGTGAGCCTCATTCCTATGTCCACTGAGGTTCCTCTGGTTGTCTTTGGGTTTGGCTGAGCTCAGAGGATGGCCATTTGTGAAGAATATTGGTACTTCTTACCACTTACGTGGTCCAGCTGCCGCGGATGTCGTTGTGCGGATGTACGCTCAGCAGTGAGTCAGATGGGATGCACACATGGCTTTTCAGTTATTAACCCAATGCGCTGCCCTCTCCTGACGTGCCTCTGAGCAGTGCTGATGACTACATTTAAAACTTTTCTCCACTGGCTGGAAGTTGAGGTCTGTTTCAGCAAAAGCACTTCTGTCTCTCCTGAGGTGCGTTAGGAGAGCTAGAAGCCATTCCCGATTCACAGGTGAAGAGTTGCATATAAATAACCCGTCTTAGACACCAGGAATTGTCATAGATTCGTACCTGTTAGAGCTGCCCTCTGAGTGCTTTGTACTAGGCGCTGTGCACAGTCCTTGACATACTAATTTAAAAAGCCACCAAATAATACCGGAGCCCTTATGCTAAAGAACAATCTAAGTTTGGGGTTTTGTTGCTTAAAACCCTGGTGGTTCCCATTATATAGAGCTGTTAACAGTCTCTATTTTTGTAAAGGATTATGTGCTTTCATGGAAAATTTTTTAAAATAAGCATACCCTGTGTATATTGTTGTTTTTTGTTTGTTTTGTGCCAAAGCTGTGTTTGCAGTTTTGGAGTTGAAATGTTCTCACCTCTTTGCTTTTATGGAGACAAAGTAGGCAAGGAGTAGAGGTAGGGAGGTGAGAGGGTACTGTCCCTTCCTTGGGACCTTTGCATTGTCTAGTGTGTGGGTGGTCGCATACTGGCCTGCCTAAGAGAGAACCCTGCTGTTTTGATTTGCAGTTTTCTGTAGAAGGAGAGACAAAAAAATGAAACAAACAGTAGCATAGCTTTTGGTACCTCGTTTCTCCCTTCCTCCCTTCTGCCTACGTGTTCTGGCTTATAGGAAATGGAAACTCCCAGAATGAGGGGGAAATGACTTTCATATTTAGATTTCTCCTTCTAATATTCTTTCCCTCAGATTTCAGGCTGACTTCTTTTGATAACAGACCTTAGCTCTTATTCTCTGATATGCTTATGGAAAAATGTTTGTCAGTGCTGAAATTTGACGTTTTTAATCTCATGAAACTCCTGAATTGTCTGATTATTAAATTCCCATTTGTTTGATTGGGGCTGAATTCTGCTTTTAAAAGAGTAGAATGTGCTCCCAGCAAATTGGATATCAAGTTAATAAATAAAAGTGGACCTGGAAAAGTGAGGCTTGACGGTGTGACAGTATGTGTCAGACCAGGCCTGCCCAGAAGCGAAAGTACACGCTGTAGAACGTAGGGGAGTTCTTTTGGCCCTTGACAGTGTCCTGCTCCCGTGTCTGTCTCCCAGTCCAGGGGAGACAGGGTGATACTGAAGTCATGGCTTTATCTGAACTCGAATCCCAGTTTACCACTTACTAGCAGTATGGCTGCAGACACCAACGGTAGCTTAGTAGACACTAGTTGAGCACATCCTCTTGTGCTGTGTACTTTGCTGAGTACTGGTAACACAGCAAGTCTTTTTAACTTCTCTGAGCCTCTGGTTCCTGATTTGCAAAATGGGAATCATAGTGCTTACCTTGATTGTGCTATTGACAAGAGAACTAAATGAGATAATAAAAAAGCCTAATAACACCCGGCATGTAGTTAGCCTCTAACAAGTATTAATTATTGCTGCTGTTACTGTTTATAATTCTGGAATAATATCTCTGTCAGTAATAAGGAGCAGGCCAAAAAGGACTAAAGCAGAGGAAGAGTAAGAGAGAGGCTGTAGTAGTAATAATGTGATGAGCAGCCTGCCTGAGACAGGGTTGTACAATGTTGGTGATTAAGGATTATCTATAAAATCCATGAGTTGTGTATGAACACATGATGACACTGGAGTGCAATTCTTCAAGAAAATTCTAGAGAAAACCTCTGCTTGAACTGTAAATACTTTCTAAAAAGTACTTCCTATAGGGTGATTGGAGGATGTGAGCTATGGAGATCTCTCCATCTCTGCCACGTGAAATCAGCGCTTCTGGTGACTTTCTCTTAGGGTTTCCTGAGAGCCTTCAGGCCATTCTTGTTGAGAGAGGCAGCATCCTCTGACCGGACAGCTACTTTTCTTTCCCTCGTGCAATTTATTGTTTCTTTCTAATCCTTAAATCTATTGCTTCTTGTTTAGCACACATTTTTCCAGCTCTTTTCTCAGAGTCTGCATAGGTTTTTATTTATGAACCTGTATAGAAGACAGATCCGTGAAGCACAGTTTGGTGTAATATATTGTGGTTAGTTTGACAGAGGTAAGTTCTGAGGTTTATAGCATATGTGGCCACCAACCTAGCAAACTTTTAATTTTCCTTGGTCGGAAGGATTTCTAGTATGGATAAAAGCCTGAGAAATTTACTGGTCTACCAGAGTCTTTGCATTTTTCCTTTATGTTGTTGTGATGGCTAGTTCTCCTCATGACTTTCTAGGAACCTGCCAATTTAAAGAAGTGTATAGGAATTTAAAGTAGATCTTCTGCTCCAGGCTGGTTATTTGGAAATTGGTTTTCTAGGCCATTGCTTTCTGCCTCCTCCCTTTATACCATTCAGCCCTGTTATTTTTTTGCCAGCATCCTCGCTAGCCATAGGATGAAGAGAACAGGTGAATTTCTTTGAGGCTCTTTCCTTATAGGAGCATTTCTTGACTCTGTAGTTCTTAAGTTTGTGTTTAATTATGAAGTGAAAGTGGGCTGACCCAGATGTCTTTGGAGAATTCTTCTGGCTCAAAAGTTATTTCATTCATCTTCATTACTGCACTAGGGCTGATTTAGAAAGAAAAGATATAGAATAAACTATGGATAAAACTTTTGTGTAAAGATTTGTGCAACCACCACCCACAACAGGACACAACATAGTTCCATGATCCTAGTAACCTTCCTCATGCTATCCCTTTGCAGTCACTCCCTCCTCCCACCCCTACCAACTGATCTATTCTTGCCACTGTATTTTGTCTTTCTGAGAATGTCATATAAATGGAACCATCCAGTGTATAACCGTTTAAGACTGACTGCTTTCACTGAGCATAATGTCTTTGAGATCCATCCAAGTGTTGCATATAACAGTTTGTTCCTTTTCATTACCGAGTAGTATTCCATTGTACAGATATGCCACAGTTTGTTTATTCACTCATCTGTTGAAGGACATTTGGGTTGCTTCCAGTTATTGATGCTTATGAATAGAGTTGTAAACCTTCCTGTACAGTTTTTATGGGACTCTACGTTTTCAATTCACTTAGCATACTTGTTTCCTATTGCTGGTATAACAAATTACCACATATTGGGTGGCTTCAAACAACAGAAATTTATTTTCCCACTGTTCTGGAAACCAGAAGTCTGTAGTTAGTATTGCTGGGCTGAAGTCATGGTGTCAGCAGAGACTTGCTCTTTCAGAGATTCTAGGGAAGAACCTCTTCTTGCTTCTTCCAGCTTCTAGAGACCAAGGGCACTTCTTGACTTGTGACTCCTTCCTGGAATCCTTCCAACTTCTCACTTCCATTGTTTTACCTTCTCCTGTTTTGTGGTCAAATCTCCCTCAGCCTTCTTCTTCTTCTTTTTTTTTTAATATGCATTTGTTTTATTTTTTAGATTCCACATGTAAGTGATAACATACAGTATTTGTCTTTCTCTGTCTTACTTCACTAAGCATAATACCCTCCAGGTCCATCCAGGTCATTGCAAATAGCAAAATTTCATTCTTGCTGAGTAGTATTCCATTGTATATACATTTACCATATCTTCTTTATCCATTCATCTGTTGATGGACACTTAGGCTGCATCCATGTCTTGGCTCTTGTAAATAATGATGCTATGAGCATTGGGGTGCACATATCTTTTTGAATTAGTGTTTTTGTCTTCTTTGGATAAGTAAATGCCCAGAAGTAGAATTGCTAGATCTATTTTCAGTTTTTTGAGGAACCTCCATATTGTTTTCCACAGTGGCTGCATCAATTTACATTCCCACCAACAATGTACAAGGGTTTCCTGCTCTCCGTGTCCTTGCCGGCATTTGTTACTTGTGATCCTTTAGGTGATAGCCATTCTGACAGGTGTGAGCTGATACCTCATTGTGGTTTTGTTTTGATTTTCTTTGATAATTAGTGATGTTGAACATCTTTTCATGTACCTGGTGGTCATCTGTGTGTCTTCTCTGTGAAAATGTCTCTTCAGGTCTTCTGCCCATTTTTTAATCAGGTGGGTTGAGTTTTTTGTTTGGGATTTTTTGTTTTTTTGGATAATGAGTTGTATGAGCTGTTTATATATTTTGGGTATTAACCCTTTATTGGTCATATCATTTGCAAATATTTTCTCCCATTCCATAGATTGTCTTTTCATTTTGTCAGTGGTTTACTTCATTGTACAAAAGCTTTTAAGTTTAATTAGGCTCTGTTTGCTTTTGTTTCCTTTGCCTTAGGAAACAGATCTCAAAAAATACTGCTAAGATTTATGTCAAAGAATGTTCTGCCCGTGTTTTCTTCTAGGAGCTTTATGGTTTCTGGTCTTACATTAGGTCTCTAATCCATTTGAAGTTTATTTTTGTAGATACTGTGAGAAAATGTTCTAATTTTATTTTTGTATGTAGTTTTCTAGTTTTCTGAGCACCACTTACTGTTGAGACTGTCTTTTCCCCAATGTATATTCTTGCCTCCTTTGTTGTAGATTAATTGATCATAAGCTTATGGGTTTACTTCTGGGTTTTCTCTTCACTTCCGTTGATCTATGTGTCTGTTTTTATGTAAGTACTATTCTGTTTTGATTATTGTAGCTTTGTAGTAGAGTCTGAGGTCAGGGAGTGTGATTCATTTAGCTCTGATCTTCTTTCTCAAGATTGTCTCGGCCATTCAGAGTCTTTTGTATTTCCATATAGATTTTTTAATAATTTGCTCTAGTTCTGTGAAAAATGGCCTCAATGTTTTGATAGGAATTACACTGAATCTGTAGATTGCCTTGGGTAGAGTGGTCATTTTAACAATGCTAATTCTTTCAGTACATGAACACTGTATCTTTCTATCTGTTTGTGTCATCTTCAATTTCTTTCATCAGTATCTCATAGTTTCCCTCAGCCTCCCTCTTATAAGTATGCTGTGATTACACTTAGGGTCCCACTGGGATAATGCAGGATAATCTCCCTATCTCAAGACCTTTAATTTAATTGCCCCTGCAAAGACCCCGTTTTGCCATATAAGGTAGCATTCACAGGTTCCAGGGAATAGATTATATATATATCTTTTGGAGGACCTTTTTTCAGCCTGCCGTGTTTAGGTAAAGACTTAGACATGGGTATTAGCAGGTGATGTGATAAATTATTTAATTTGGGGAAACTTCCAAACTGTTTTGCAGAGTGGCTGTCATTTTACATCCCTACCAGCACCTTTCCTTGCCAGAATTCCCGGCATCCTTGCTAGCACTTGGTATTATCATTATTTTTTATTTTTGCCATTTTTGTTGGGTATCTCATTATGGTTTTAATTTGCATTTCCCTCATGGCTGATGATGTTGAGCATCTTTTCATGTGAAAACTTCATACCTTTTAATGTTTTCCTTTTTATGTCCTTTTTATTATATGAGGAGGAAAAGAGTAAAGTGAATCATAGCTAAAGAAAGAAGAACATTATAGTCTTATTGCAGAATCTTGCCTAACAGCATTGTTATACACTAGAGTACAGTAACACATTACAAGTCTCTTTTATTCCATTTCATCTGTGTTATGTTAAATTTCTTTATAAAGTTTTGTTTGAGTTAATGATATGCTTTATTCTATTTTAAGAGGCAAGTGTTATGTAGCTTCCTAATGAATAATAAAAAATCTAAATCATGCTGATTCTCTACCAAATTATCTTTTTAAATGGAAAAATCTCTAACAAGCCATACCACCACCATGACCCCCAAGCATGTTAAGGGCTTATCTTTTTGCTGCTGTCAGGCTGCAGTTCACACTGGTTTAATATTGCTGTAAGTCACTTTTAGGAGCATTTAATCAACATTTAGGCTAGATTTTTAAGTACTAACCATTTATCTTCTCTTGAAGCAGTGGCTTATAGTAATAAATTGTGCCAGGCTCTGTTTTGGTCCTTGATTAAGTCCAACACAGTAGTTTCTGTTGCTTGAGTTCTTGTTGAGTTATGAGGGGCAATTAAATGAATGATGGTGACCATTATCTGAGAATTAAAGACCTCAGTTCAGAAAGGCGTGGCAGAATAGAATAAATAAGCTGATGCAAAGTAAATGACATATCTTTATATTGTTATTCTAATTGTACTCCTTTTAATATGACATTTTGGGTTTAATATAAATAAATAGTAGCCAGTTTTCTCCACAAATTGAAGAGCCCATTATTTAACCTAAAAATCGTCATGGCTTAGAAAATGGGATTACGTGACGTTTCCTTGCTACCTACCAGACTCCACCCCCTCCAGAGATTATAGGGCTTTGCATTTCTGTTTGCTAAGTTGCTATTAATAGAATGGGCTTTAGGATGTGGACCTGATCAAACATTTACTGTTTATAAATATTTGCTTCTAGTTCTGGGCCTGATATTTAAAGCCATGTGATCTTAGAGAAAGCTCTTAGCTAATAGCCCCAGTTTCCCCATCTGTCAAGTGGGGAATGATACACTCTTTCTCTGCTCCCTCCCAGGGTGGTGGGAGACTGAGAGGAGTTGATGTTTGTGAAGGAGCTTTGGAAGCTGTAAAATGCTTTATGAATGTACAGGATTGTTTGTTATTATTTCATGAAGTTGTTCATGTGTCTTCATAATTTGAGATACAAGATCTCTATTCAAATGATAATGGTTGTAGAGGATCTTCTCACTTACTTAAAAATTATTGCCAAGTAAAGTTAGATATTTAGAGGTTGGCTGGTACAGGCTTTTCCATTACTGACTTTTCAACTTATTTCTTCTAAGTTTTGACAGTTGAATAGTAGGGGTGAATTAGAGAGGAGAAAAAATCCTACGTATAGTATGTTCTTTTCTCTATTAAGCTACTCTTTTGGTGAGACTGGGGTGATTTAGGGGGAGTGTTGGCAGAATAGGAAAGAGGTTTTATTCTTTGTTGAAACATGTTTAGAAACATGCAAAGCACAATCATACAATGTTTAAGAAAACATAAGTAGTATCATCCTGTACACAACGTTTTGAAACTTACCCCCTTTTTAGGGGGGCAAAGGTAATTAGGTTTGTATGTATGTATGTATGTATGTTTTACTGGAGGTGCTGGGGATTGAACCCAGGGCCTTGTACGTGCTAGGCATGTGCTCTATCACTGAGCTATACCCCCTCGTCAGAAACTTGCCTTTTTAATTTCAATATTATATTTAAGATTTACCTGTGTCGATGCATGTAAATCTAGGCACTTTTCTGTAATATGATTAAACCATAGTTTATCCATTCTCCCATTTATGGCCGGTAGGGTTGTTTCCACTTTTTTTATGATGACAAGCAGTACTGCATTGAATATCCTTGTGCATACATATGAGGGTTTCTCTGATGTGGTGGATTAGGCCAGGTAGGCTGGGCTTTGCTTTGGTGAATAAACAACCCTCAAATCCCAGCCACTTCACCAGGAGGTTTCTCTCTTGTGGCTGTGGTTGTAGGGTGCTGTGCCCCATGTAATTTCGCAGGGACCCAGACTGATAAAGTCTCCAGTGTCTTCTGGCAGCCTCCTTGATATCAAGGTAGAACAAGTGAGCAGGGAGAATGGTGGACTGACTGGCTCTTAACTTCTCTGTTAGGAAGAGACACTCGGTCACTTCCAGTTACATCCCTCATCCAGAACTAGGTTCACAGTCCCACCTCACTGCAGAGGCCTAGGCAGCGTTATCCTCTGTGTGTTCAGGAAGGGGAGGTTTTACCAATTATTTGTGAGCGTGAGTAATATGCACCATAGATGCCTGGAGAGTAGCTCTATACTGTTAGCACTGTGTATGGAATACACTGTATGCAACTGCTCCTCAGGCCCGCAAAGAGGCCACCAGTTCTTCCCCAAGTTAGTTAATTTTGAAATTCTGAGTTTGGGAATCCTTTAGTCTTAAATTACAGCCTGATTGTAGATCATGGACTTTTTTTTTTTTTAACAGAAGGTAGAGACTAGAACCTTTTGTTTTGGGATTTGAATTTAGTACAGCACATACTTATTTTTAAGAGTCTAGAATAGGGATTTTTTTCTGCTGGTCCTGGTTCAGTACAGAGAAAAGAGCCCACTGTAACTAATTTTAGTGGACCATCAGACAGCTAACAGTTATCGGGAGGACCGAAAAAGCAGGTTCTAGGTTTAGCTTCATGAATGACTCCAAAAGCCACCCGACAAACCTGGGCCACCAAAGGAAGCTGCAGGTTCTTCTGTCATTAGAAGTTGCCAGCTCTGGAACCACTGCCACAATCAAGAACGTTGTGCTTCTGATTCCAGAGCAAAATAGATTTTCTCCACACTGCCACTTGAAGTGTCGTCAAGGTCATCTGTGAGTGTGGCTAGGCCCAGTCCCAGCTGTACATGGGCCTGCCGGGTCGCCCCAACCCAGCCATTGAAGCTAATGCCCGAACACCAGACCCGTAATTCTGCCTCAGGAAACCAAATGCTTACACAGCTGGACTTGCGCCCTGGAACAGCAGAAGCAGCACAGGTGTGCCCTGCCTCGCAGAGCTTTTTAAATCTCATGTGATTGTGTCCAGTGGGTGAAACCTAAATCGTAATCAAACCTAGCTGCAGAGAAGTCGCTGACATGTTGTTTTTAGCTTTCCAGACTCTGCGATATAAGAAAGGACACTAGAAGGAGGATGGAATGGATACTGAGCATCATATATTCACTCCACGTTCTTACCCTGACAGCAAGATGTATGCATAGAATTCAGGGAGTCTTTGACCCCGGGAATTTTATGCACACTTTTGTGAATGTGCGTAAAAACATTTTCCTTTGAAAGGAACCTATGCCTTCATTAGATTCTTTAAGGGAACAATGACCTAATAAAGTGTAAGCACCATAGACCAGATAGTTCATTGATTTGGCACCCAGATTCTGAGATCAGACAGACCTGCTTCGAATCTTGTCTCTGCTACTACTTGGTATGAGACCTTGGACATGTTATTTCACTTCCCTAAGCCTTAGTTTTTCTCATCTTTAAAATGGCGATAGTAATACCTATCTCCTAGGATTGTTATGAGGGTGAATTATAGAATGCATATATAATAAATGCCTAGTATATTGCCTGGCCCTGAATAAGCAGCCAATAATTGTTTGTTGCATTCATTCATTCATTCTTCAGAAGGTGGCCAACATGAAAATTACGGTGCACTGCTGCTTCTGTTACGAATACCACCTCGTAACTGCTATGTATGATAGCTAATTAAACTTAGGTGTCCCTTCCTCTGCTCCCCCTGCATTCTTTGTTTACCACTGTGGTATTTATCACACTCCTATAATTGCCTCTCTGTCACTTCCTCTTAAATGTCTTTAGAGCAGAGATTGTGTCATAGTGCCTGTCACATAGTACGTTCAGTAAATATTAAGTGAATGAGTGAGTAATGAATAAAGAAACTGGGGGATGTTTTAGCTTAGTGAAGAGGAGACTAAGGGAAGGTGTATTAGCTGTCTGAAAATATTTAAAAGATGGTCACGTAAGAGGGAGTTGGTCTCACCCTGCACTACTTTGGAAGGCAGAATTAGGAAAAGTGGATGATAGTCACAAAATAAGACATGTTTGGGCTCAGCGTGAAAAGAGCTTTCAGACAAGCAATAGAGTAGGTGCCTTGGGAGACAGTGATTATTCTGTCACTGGGGATATTCAGGAGGAGCCAAGATATGAAGATAAAGAGGAATTTGAAGACAGTGGGGCTTTTCAGGACTCCTCCTTTTCTGAGTATCTTTAATGAGTACATGAGGGAATAATCTCAGGGAGATTATTATCTTGTGAGGGAGAGAAGATATCTTCGGGTGGCAAAGGGCAAAGTACACTAGGAATCGCTTGGCTGGGATTTTCAGAGTAGTACATGGATTAAGGCAGGAAAAGCATGTTTGGGCTACTTCAGAGATGACCTCGAGTGCCAAGCCAGAGATTCTGGAGATAAGTGACAGGCAGTGAAAGTTACAGGTAATTCCCAGTAAGATGTTAGCATCATGAAAGTATCTCCAGTGCTTAGAACAGTGATTGGCACATAGTACATGTTCAATAAGTATTTGTGGAAAAGACATTTGTCAGAAGATCACAGCCATAATTTATCAAAATTAATCTGTAATATGAGTTCAGGTTGTGAGCAGAAGAGAGGATACTTAAGTAGGAGGTAAGGGAGCCTGAAGAGAGAGAGATGACACCAGGAGCCTTGACTGGACCGTCAGGTGGGCTGGGGGGGAGGTAAAGACGGTTCTGTGAGCTTCAGTCCGGTGACCAGACATGGGGGTGACATTCACAGAAATAGGGCGGTTCCTTGTAGTTATGTAAGGAAAAGGAGAGTTTTCAGTGATGGTATTGGGCTGACAGTCTCCAGCCACTCTTCCCACTGTGTTCGTACTCGTATGCCACTGCCTCTTCACTTATTTACGTGTTATTTACAGTTCTCACCATGACTTGGAAGTCTTGGTCTCTGGAGAGAGTCAACGTGATGATCAGAGAAAGTACCTGGTAGGGCTTACTTCCTGTGGGTCCAGTAAATCACACCCCTTCACATGGTTTTCCTGTTCACTCAAAAGTGTGTTTGAATGTGTTAGCTATAGTAGTGTGTAAATTAGGAGACTCTTTTGACCAATTCTCCCCTTTGTTCTGTCTTGGAAAAGACAGACCAAGTTATTTTCTTGAGTCATGGCACCAGCCCCGAAGCTCCCTTCCCTGGGCATGTGGGGTTGTGGAATAACGCAGACCCAGCACAGGGGGCCTTGGCTTGAATGCTGCTCTGCCTGGCCTCCAGGGATGGAGTCTTGGACCTGCCATCTGTAGATGTCTGCTCTAAGGGACTGAGAAGGACCAGGACACGCTCCAGGACCTATGCCTTTTAGGACCTTCGTTGTGCAGAAAGAACGCTCTTTAGAGTCAGGATAAGTTTTTGTCAAAACACAGAGGAGTGGGGGTTTTTAGGAGGGGAGGGAGTCGAGGGAGTTAATTAGGTTTGTTTGTTTGTTTGTTTATTTTAATGGAGGTACTGGGGATTGAACCTAGGACTTTGTGCATGCTAAGCACACGCCCCACCACTGAGCTCTACCCTCCCCCCAAAACACAGAAAAGTGTTGATTAACTTCTCATTTATTAAAAAGTGACTTGTAAACATTGTAGTTGTCCTGTTATGTAAACCATTTAGTATTTCTCTGTGAGAAAAGGGGCCTCTGCTTTTCTTATGAAAAAGAACGGGTTTAGAAATACAAAGATCAACAAATACGAGTTGGTTCCCTGCTGTAGCCTGCCTCCAGGTTTATACTGCTTTAGAAGAGCGGCTGAGTTTGGGAGGTTTTGCATTTTTTCCTCTTTCCTTTCTCCTTTTGACAAACTAGGTTAGCATCGAGGCTTCCTCCTCAGTTCTCCTCCTGGAGAGAGCTGCTTCTTGGACTTTCTGCATTTGGATGGGTAGTTTAGTTAATTATTTGGTCAAATTATTTGGTCATTTACATCAGATTTTCCACATGAAATTGCAGCAGTCTTTAGGTTTCCAGTTAATTCAGTGGGTCACTTAATTCTTCACAACTTTTAAAACATCTTACAGATTTAAACACAACAAAGTTCATGCCTTTTCCAGCTATCTTTCAGCATTGCTATAAATGGAAAATTTTCTCTTCCAAGCCATTGAAATACATTTTGCTCTAACATTTTCTCTTCACCTTTGGAGTTATCTTGACAGTGTCTAATGCAACCCGACAGCATTTTGACAAACTGGAGAAGTTAGTGCTGTGGGAGCTGAGGGGAAGGTGTCTCTGTTGTTGCTACTTGCCGGATCGTCTCCAGATGTCCGAGGGAACTTTTGTGGCCGCGGTGCCAGCCAGCTGCAGGCCTGTGCAGCATCAGTGTTGGCCAGCTGCGTTCTAATGTGTGATCACGGGCCTGTGTCCACTCTGACTTGACTGTGAGAAGGTTTTGAGGTGTGTGCTTCTGGGGTGTTTTAAAAGGACATGACAGCAACGCTCTTTCTTGCCTTGCACTCGTGGTTATGGAATTTGGGCGCTTGGAATCCTCCAGGCCCTCAGCCTGGGCAGCGCTGGGCCCCTCATGCCTGCTGTGCTGTCTGCATGGTTGCTCCTCAGGGAAGGGGTGGATCCTGAACGCTGGACAGGAGAGTGGTCTCGGGCCATTTTATTCTGCACAATTCTCTCCTGACCTTGTGAGAAGGCAGTCTGGGCCCTTTTAGAAGCCTGCTTTATAAGTTAAGAAACTGAGCCTGGTGCAAGTATACGTTCTCAGAGCTCAGAAGATTATTCTAGACAGGCCCTGAGATCAGCCCACTTGGGAAGGGCTCCTTGACTCCTGGAGGAGACAGCCAGGTGGTGGGATGCATACAGGCCCTGTTGAAAATCTTACTTTCATACAAGAAAACTGGAGGAGTTTGATGAAGACTCTGAGAAAGCTAAGAAGCATGATCCATCCAGGGCATCCCTAAAGAACTGTCTTTTCTCCCCCAGGAGTTTTATCTCAGCTCCCTTAGCTGCAAAATGGGACTCATACTGCCTTCCCTGAAGGGATGTTGTTAATATCACTAGGTGATTAGCTAACTTACACTGGGTGCTTACGCCGAGCCAGGCAGTGTGCTGGGTGCTCGACATAGTTCCTCCATATTGATTTACAGAGTGGCTAAGAGTTTGGGCCCTGAAGTCAGACAGACCTGGGATGGAGTTCTGACTCTGTCTTTATGAAGCTGTCAGACCTAGCTAGTTATTTCAGCTAAAGTCATGCCTGTTTCATTGTGTTTGGGAGGTTGACTAAGAGAGGGCCTTATCTCATTCATCAGAGCAGAGGGAGGCCTGGTAAGGTGCCTTTCAAAGGTTCTCCAGGCTGTGGAGGCCTGGGGCAACCGTACAACTTGCAGGCTCCCTCGGAGCAAGGGTGAGTGTTTCCCAGGATGTCTAGCACTTACTGTAATAATTGTTGAGCGTATGCTGTGTGTCAGGGATTCTCCTGGGGGTTTGCATATAGTCTCTTGCTTAATCCTCCCAGTAGCGCTGCAGGGCTGGTACTACCAGCCACTCTCCTCATCTAGTCAGTGGTGGGGCCAGGATGGGAGCCCAGGCTCCTGTCACAGACTTGGAAAGCTCGCCCCAGACCACGCTGCAGTTGTTAGTTTTCACAGTTTAACCTGGTTGATGTGTGGCCACCTTATGTTTGGGTCACAGACCGACTGGGCTGACTTTGTCATTGCCTTGCCTGCAGATCCTGGTGCTGTTGATTGTCATCTTGCTGTTCCAAGGATGAACAGTTGCTATGTTTGGTCTCTCACCCCTCGTTAAAGTCAGGCCTTGAGTGTGGGGACTTATGCTACTAAGAACTGGAACATTGTTATCAATTAGGATTCCTGTTATCCGTGGGTTTGTAGTAGGCACTACCACCCTGTAACCAGAGATCTTTTGTTCCTGGATTTCCTCTGTTCTCTCAACACAGACCCTTCCAAGTCTTACAAATGTCAAGGGTTCTTGAAGGCAGGAAATACTCTGGTCTTTTCCAAGTGGGTGCATAACTGATCCTTGTAAAAAGACCTGAAAATATTAGGAGATGACTTTTCTGCTTAAACATTAGGATAATAAATCCTTATTATACTGCTTCTCTGCTTTTTAAGGAAGAAAATTTCTCTCAATTTTTTTGGTGGCTAAGTTTATTTTTTCTCGTTTTTAGTGATAAGTGGTCTTTGGTTTATTATTAAAATCTGATCGTTGATTTTTGGTTAGCAAAGTGACATCTGTCTTCTCTCCAACCTGTCAGTCCTTCCATACCTTGAAGCCTCTCACAGCCTTTTCTGTTTTCTTTTTGAAGGAAAGGTCTTTGTTTTGAAGCATTTTTAGGACTAGGAGAACAAAATCAAGAAATGCTGAAACATCCTGTTTTAACCAACTCTCCCTTTAGCTTTAAAAAAAAAAAAAAAGGCTTTGTTACATGTTAATGGACAAGAAGTTGCTCGCTCTCATCCAGCGTCGAGAGCATCATCTCTTCTGTGCTCCAGCACATGTGTTGCCATTCCTGCTACAGATGATTAGAAGACTCTTCCAGTTAATATTGCTTCTCCTCTGAAGTAATGTAAATCTTCATTTAGTGGACTGTCCAGTCATTTCTTCACGTTTCTTTCTTTGTTTCTTTTTTTTTTTTTTTGTATATGGATAAGTTAAGTGTTTTCCTACCAGTGAAAACAATTTTATATTTAGCTCTATTAAAAGAAATAAATGCTCATCATTAAAAAGAATTCAGAAGTATAGAAAGGGATAATGAAGAAAGGAGAAATCACCTGCAGTTTCACTGAGATCTCTAATCCTGTTTAGGGATAACCACTGTTTATTTTGTGGGAACTTTTCAGAATTTTTTCTCTGCTTAGAGCCATGCCCCTCTTACACAGAAGCCGTTTATTTGCTTTTTTAAAAAACTTGTAACAATATATTGTAAGCATTTTTCCATACCATTGAATATAAGAACATGGTAATTTTTTGTTTTGTGTTGTTGTGCATGTGTGTGTCTAGTGATTGTATGTTTATAGTGATTTTCAAATTGAGCATTTACAAAGGAAAAGTAACAGTTGATGGGTGCATACGGTGTGCCAGGTGTCATGCTAAGTACTGTGTAGGAATCACCTCATCAAATCCTCGTTTCATCTGGACTTGTGCAGTGGCCTCCTCTTGCTTTCAGACTTTCTGCTTTACAACTTATTTTTCATACAGAAACCTGAATAATCTTTCAGGAATGCAAATGAGATCATATTGCTCCTCTGCTCAAAACCCTCCAGTAGCTTCTCATTTCACTTCAACTAAAAGCCAGATGCCTCACTGAGATCAAGCCTGTGTCCCCCGTATCCCCCCGCAGCCACGTTGGCTCATCTTTCTGTTCATTAAATATGACAAATCGGTTTCAACCATAGGATCTTTGCACTGCTTTCTAGTTCCTCTGTCCTGGGATATTTGGATGATTGGGTTCTTTTTCTTTCAGATTCCAGTTCAAATTGAATTCAAGTCAGGTGAACCCCTGTACATTGTACACATGTACATTGTAGAAAAAATTTTAAATATAGCAAAGTACAGAATAGAACATGTTACCTGTAATCCCACCATTGACTTTTAACATTTTTGTGATTCTTTTCATTTCATTGACTCTCTTAAGAAAATACCTGCTAGATGCCAGGCATATTGTACTGGTGTTTGGTGGGGTTACAGCATTAAAAAAGACAGTCATGATTCTTGCCTTTGTGAGATCCGTAGGGGCATTAATCCTGCCACAGAAAAGGCTGCACGGTGTGGTGTAATGGCTAAGAACTCAGGTTCTGGAGTCAGACTAGCAGGATTCAAACATTTTGGTTCCACCACTTATAAGTTGTGTAACTGTGAATTAGTTACATTCTGAGTCTGTTTTCCCATCAGCATTAGTTATCTGTTTCTGCATGACAAATCACCTCAAAATGTAGTGGCTTATAACAAGTCTCTGTTACCTCACAGTGTCTATGTGTCTGGAATGAAGTGGGTTAACTGGCTGGTTCTGGCTTGTGGTATTCACTGAGTGTACAGACTCCATGTCTGCTGGGGCTGCCGTCATCTGACAGCTGGACTGGGGCTGGGGGATCTGCTTCCAAGGAGGCTCACTCAGGACTGGCCAGGCGCTGCTGACTGTTGGCAGGACGCTTCAGTTCGTCACATGGGTCTCTCCACAGGCTGCTTGAGTAGCTGCACAGCAGGCAGTCCAAGAGGCCACAAGGCAGAAGCCACAGTGTCTTTTATGACCTGGCCTCAAAAGTCACACTGTCATTTCTGCAGTCTCCTGTTGGTTACACAGGTCAGCCCTACTGACAGAGGAAGGGGGCTAAGTACGTGCAGTGGGAGTCATTGGGGACCATTTTGGAGGCTGACTGTGATATCCGCTGTACAGTGAGCATCATAACAGTACCCACATCCTTGGTTTAAAATGAGGAATAAATGAGATTGTCTGTATAAAGTGGGTAAGGAAGAGTCCTGGTGCATAGTAAGCACTCCAGAAGTCCACTACCCCGTCTGCCAGCCCATAATGGGGTAGGGGAGGAGAGCAGAAGGAGGAGACATTTAAGCTGAGACTGGACCAAGGGGCAGGCTTTGGAGAAGTAAGACCATTCCAGGCCAAGGGGAAGTACATACGAAGGTCCTGAGTGGGGAGAGAGAGTGGCCGTGAGCGGGCCGAGACCAGGTCACACCCAGCTAGAGGCTTTAGGGAAAATTTCTTCTCTGGGAATTTAGCTGGGTTTATCCAGAAACCAGAAGAGAAAATGAGAGTGGAGCTTTCTGGATTGCGTTTACCCTGCAAAGTGAGGTTTTTGTGTACCACGCATCTCCCCAGAGCTCTGTAAGTTGTTCTGTTTCCTTACCCCTGGGGAGAGCGTGTATCTGGGTCTCCTGGTTTAGACTAAACTCTGCTGCTGACCTTTCCACATGTTCAAGTTTCCCCCTTCCATTAGGGGTCTGCGCTTTTCTTTCTTTGTCTTGACAGTGTTTTTTGGTTTATTTAGCAGGATCAGATTCTTGTTTTGGTGAACGTATGCAGAAACCTTGGAAATCGGTACAGATTTTCCATTCCTTGTGCTTGTTATATGTAGGGTCAAGTATTTTGTGTTTTGTGTTCCTGACACTTTGTTTGGATTAACTTGATTGTTTCAGAGGATACAAGCAGAATTCGTGGTATGCTTGGTGCCTGCCTGACTAACCAGCCGCTCCAAAAAGTGAAGTTCCCCGCCTCTACTCTTTTTGGCTGGAGTTCCCCATATTCAGAATTTGTTACCTTGCCAAGGTGATTTTTTTTATTCCTAAATATGAATGATAGCTTCTCTCTGGACTTCATAGGCTTTTCTGAAATTATATGCAAATATTTGTATGTTCACTTTTTTTCTTTTCTTTTTTTTTTTTTTTTTTTTTGACGAGATGGTCTGTAGCCTTTATCAGCTTCCCACAGGGGTTGTCAGAGACAGAGGGCGAGGCTTTGGTGTGGTTATGATGGTGCTACAGCCAGCAGTCCGGGCACCTGTGTGCTGCTTGCCTGCTGCTCTGCAGAGTCCCTGCAGGAGGGAGCGCCATACAAGCACGTGGCGGGACAGGACTGTAGTGGATGTGGACATGTCAGGATTTATTCTCCTAACCCTATTCATGAGCACTTAAGTTGTTTGCAGTTTTTCTTCCTAGAATCTTTTTCATGATACATTTTTGTATGTTCTTACTATTTCCTTGGGATAAATTTCTAGCAGTGGGATTTCTGCATCAAAAGAATAGATACTTTTAAAAGCTTTTGACACATATTGCGGACTTCCCCCCGGAAGGTGTGTCCAGTAGACCAGTTTACCTGTGAGCTGACTATAAGCGATTAGTGTTTGTTTCTCTTCATAAGGGAGGGAATCCACGTCAGTTTGTGGCATGGAGCTGTGATTCGACCCGCCAGCTTCTGTGTTTCTGTCTCTTAGGCCCCCAAGAGTCCTTTTTGCTTTCTCTTTTACACCATAGTTTGGTGCTTTAATAAATGTTGAAATTTTTGAAAGTTTTGTAAATCTAATAGGGCTGTATAGCCTGGCATGTTTTCCAGTCCCAGCACTGACCAGACGAATCAATCGTACGTGGCAGCCTGGTGGGAAAACCACTCATCAACAGGATTAGGTAAGGAGACCGTCACAAGGAGTGTCAGTCTCCTACTGAGTCCTTCCCTGAGGAGAGAGAAGATAAAGAACTGGGTGAATTCATCAGATTGTATTTGGCAGCCTGGAGACCAAGTGGGCGCGGGTCATGGCCCATGACAAGTTTCCCAGGGCTGTGGAGAGACTGCTGCCCAGGAGCTTCCGACTGCGAGGCCCCAGGGCCGTGGCGGGCGTTGGTGTGCCCTGAAGAATGTGGTGGGGGCATTCCACAGGCACATACCAAGCACACTCAGCCTCCCCCAGCGCCCCCCACCAGCACGCTCATGGCCAGGCTGAATAACCAGAGCTGGCCACATGACCACAGCATGGAAAGTGGGTCTGGCCGGGCGGGACAGATGCCTTACTGTTGGCTCAGGGTGAGAAAGGATGATCATAGACAAACTTCTGAGAAGGACCTAGAAACAGAATGGAAAACCTGTAGCTAACCGTGCCTTCTGGCAGAAAACTAGAGAGCCGAGTAGGCTGTACTGGACTTGGCTCATTAGAGCTCAGATGAGAACATGGCCTGTGATTATGTAGATGAAGAAGTGCAGGTGCTTTCAGGGACTTTTTCTTTTGAGTTAATGGGTTCTCACCAATCCTGGGCTTTACAGTGTCACCCTGTCCTTTTTTTATGGCTTGGGACCTGGGGAAAGGGTGACAGCCTCTGACCATGGCATCGTCTCCCCAGGTACCCTGCCACCCTCTAGGTGTCATCTTGACCCCTCTCTTACCTCACTCCCACATCTGATGCAGCAGCAAACACTCCAGAATAATAAATCCTAAAATAAATCCTAGAATAAATCCTAGAATCCTAGAGTAAATCCTAGAATAAATAAATACCACCCTGGCCCTGCACTACTGTTGTCCTGAAAAATTTCTCAGCCTTCCAACTTGATTTTGTTCCCATCTGTGTCTGCTCTCCTGCCATCAGAGATACCTTTCCTCAGACATTTATGTTAGCCCTTTCCTTACCCAGCTTCTGTCCCCCAGTGGGAACCCGTCTCAGAACAGAATTCCCAACTTCTCAGCCTGCAGGCCCTGTGTGGTCTGGGCCTGATTTCCATCTCAGACTCCATCTCCCATCACTCCCTTTGTTTGCTGGCATCCTTTTCTCCGTTTGTGCCTGCCCGGGCCCTGCCCTGCCCATTGCTGGGGAACTATTACACCGGAACGTCTGGTGCCTGGTGCTTTCAGCTCATGTGGCACCTTTCAGAAAGACCTTCTTTGACAAGCAGGGTACCTGTGCTGGCAGAGGACCACACCAGCACCAGCTCCATGTATCCTTCGCCTTTTAATTTCTTCCCAGAACATGCCATCTGAAAATCGTCTAGTTGTTTGCCCTCCTTAGAATGCTGAGGATCCCTTCACAGTCCCATTCTTCTAAAGGCTCACTTGGCCTCAGAATGCCCTGGAGAGTCTGACCTCATAAGGGAATACCAAGTTCTAGTTCCAGAAGAGCTGCAGGTTGTATGAGAAGGAAGCACACTTGATTCCTCAAATCAGCACAGCACAGCCCTCCAGAATAAAGTGTGCATTACATACATGTGAGGACACACACATAGGAAATAGGGCATCTCTCAACAGAAATTGTCACCTGCATTTAAGCGAAGAGTTTTCACACAAAGAAGAACATTAAAATACATCTAAGCTGTTAAACTCAGTCATTGAAATTTAGACAGAGGGGAACTCTGAAACAAATGACTTGGTTTAATTAATGGATAAATTGGAAGAAAAAAACTAAGTGGAACCTATAGATTAAAGGTGATGTAATCACAATATCTGGAGCTTATTAAGATCTGAATTCAAACAAACTATAAAAATTGGGGAGGTAGGAATCCATTTAAGAGCTGACTGGGGAAATTTGAACTCTAACTGAATAGTGGATGATATTAAAGACTTACTGTTAATTTTTAAATATGACAACCAAAAGAACCATTATGCTTAAAAATTAGTCTTTATCTTTTAGAGACATATATTAAAATATTTATGAAAGAAATGATGTAATATCAGACATTTGCTGCAAAATTACCTGGGTAGGAGGAGAGGTCGGGGATACAGGTGAAAGATGGTCAGATAGGAATCGATACTTGCTGAAGCCAGGTGGAGTAGGACGTGGGTACATGGGATACGTGGGGGTGCATGAAGGTTCTTATGCTCTTCTCTCACTTTGAGATATATTTTTAAATTTCTATAGTACTTTTTTTGAACTGGAGATTTTACCCCCCAAATTTTGCATTTTCACTTGCAGCTGTCTGCTGGAGCTGAGTGGCTGCTTCTGTCTTAAGCAGCATCTCTTAAAATGGGAGAGCTCTCCCTTACGCATTTCATTCACGTGTACAACTGTCAGAACTTGCAACCTCCTCTCTTTCTGTTTCCTTCTTCACTGAAAGATTGGTGGTAGGATTTACTTGGTGACTGCATTTGTGAACATGTAAAATAATTCATGATATGCTGAGTATACAACTTCCTGGGAGGCTTGATGTGAACGGGCATTTAGCGGCAACATGCAGCTCGTGGAAGACTTTTCGTCAGCAATAACAAAGCCTCTCTAGGGTAAAGCCAGGGACGACTCTCACCATGTGTCCTCAGTCTGATAGGATGGAGGACAGGCATCACCAGCTAGCAGAACCAGGAAGCCCTCCCCTAGTGGTCACTCTGCACCCAGTCTGGACTGAGAGTCCCTCTGCAGGGCCCCAGAACCCTTCTTCCATCCACCCTGACTTGTACTGGTCCAGGGGGATTGTTGCTTGTTACAGCCAGTGGAGAAGACAGGTAGTGAGTTATATGGTGGTCAAGAGTATCTGATCCTGCACATTGTTGTGTTCTTGGCACAGAGTAGTATTTGTTGAAGGAACGAATTAGTGAGTCTTTCTAAGCCTGGAGGTATTTATATGCAATAGGCCTACTCTGTAGGGTCTTTGGGAGAATTAAATTAGAACCTCTGTGAGGAACCTAACTTAGAGCATGTGGAAATAACTTAAATATTCATTAATAGGGAATGGCTGAATAAATTGTGGCCTTGGTTCTCTGTGACATTCTGTAGCTGTTAAAGAGATTGAGGTAGCTTTAGGTGGATTGACATGGAGAGATGTGCAAAGCGTTCAATAGAAAAGCAAGTGTGATAATGCCATTCATGCTACAGGGAAATCTGTGGGTCTGCACATGTGCACAAAAAGGTCTATTGATGAGCTTGTCTCTTGGGAATGGAATGGATGGGAGAGTATGGCGTGGAGAGGTGAGGGGGCGTTTTTCACTCTATTTTACATACATCTGTAATTGACACAAAATTAAACAGTAAACCTAAAGAAACAGAATAGTACTTGTTACATAGTTAACATTCAATAAATTGTAACTATTATAAAGGATAGTTATAAAGTTAATAAAGGATAGGAGTCTAATTAGAGTAGGTCAGCTACAGAGAAAAAGTCTAATCAGTTTTTACTGAACTTTTATAGAGTACAACTTCTTTAGCTTCTGAAAACATACCCAGTCTTTAATTTGGAGAGCTAGACTATGACTCTAGTCTTTTATTGTGTTTTATTTCATTATCTTTTAGTCAGCTTTATTGAGGTATAATTTCTATATAGTATAAAACTTACTCTTTAGTGTACAGTTCTGTGGATTTTGACAAATGCATACAGTTGTGAAATTACTACCACATTCAAGATACACGTCAGTGCTATCGCCCCCTCTCCCCCAAATTCCCTTAGCTGCCCCTTGTAGTCATCCTTCCCTCCCCTCACCCACCCGCAATTCCTGGCAACCACTGGTCTGTTTTCTGTCCTTATATGTACAGGATGTCTTATAATGGAATGGCCTTTTGAGTCTGGCTTCTTTGACTTAGCATCATGCATTGTGAGTCATTCACATTGTTATCTTAGTCCTCCCTTTATATCTCTGAGTGGTATCCCCTTGTGTGGCTATACTGCGGCTAGTTTATCCAGTCACCAGTTGAAGGACAGTGCTCCAACCTTTTAGAGTACAAACAGACTTCTGGCTTTTGCTGATACCTTTATTTCTACCAATTTTGCCTCCATTTTTTTTTTTAAATCCTAGAAGGTTATTGAGATTTATGATACAGGCTGTTATTTCAGAATCCTCAGATGAGAAGAACTGTGTTAAATACAAATTACTTGGAGGTTTTAAATGTTTATTTATTTGACACATAAAGTGCTTACTATGTGCCAGGAACTATTCTAAATATTGCTTTACAAATACTTACAAAGTGCTTAGAACAGTTGCCCACACATAGTAAGTGCTATGTATGTGTTTGTTAAATACATAAACATTTGAAAGTTGCCAAATAACTTACCTTTCATATAGAAGAGAGGGGCTGTGGACAGTAAAGAGAGGCAGAGGGCCAGTCTTGTTGGCCCTAGCAATGCTCTTCCTCACCTCATCTCGCTCCCAGTTACAGGCTTTGGTACCACTGGTGATTAACTGACTTTTTCTGGGTCTCACTAACATGAAATAAGAATCACAATCTGAATCCTCCTGAAAGGAACAGATACTATCTTAACTCTAATATTTTAACTCTAAGGCTTGATTGTTATAAAAGTAATCTGTTACAAAATATCGTGTAAAATGTGGTTCTATCTATTTTACATCATATTGGGCCTGTATAATTTGTTCCTTTCCCTGTTTTCAGGTATATAACACATCCTATTGTTGTCTATGTTAAAAGTGTACTAAAGTTAGTCACCACATGGTGGCACTCCCTTAAAAAATTAAATTAAAACAATGATAGATTTGGGCATGGAATTAAGTACAGGCAGCTGGAGTGCCAATTTATATTCTGTACATTTGTGCTTTGAGTTTTAGGGGACAGATAGGGAAATAGAGTCCTTTCATTTTGTTGGCTTAATAAATTATGCAGATGTCAGAATGTGGGAGCATTTGTTCTTAAGCACTGTGACATATTCACAGTACATGAACCTATGCTATACTTTTAAAATGTTGAGATTATCTTCATTCAGAAGCTTGTGGGCTTAGCAAGAAAACAAGTCATCAGTAAAGAAAATGTCGTAGATATTTCTCCTTCAAAAATAGTTGTTAAAAAAAATTGGGAGTGCAGTTTTAACATTTTAGTTGTGATTCTCCTGAAGCCAAGTATACCTGCCTTATAGATTTGAAGCGGATACTTCTAAGCAGTTCTTGCTGTGAGTGACTAGATCTAGGTCGTTTACATCAGACTGTCAGGGTGGTTGGTCCTTGTGTACCTTTGGGAGGTCTCTCCTATCATACTAATTTCTCTTAAGGATTTTCATTCCTGTGTATGTTCATTGATTCGTATGCCAGGTAGTTACTGTTTCTTCACACGAGTACAAGGCATTGTGCTAGAGCTGTAGGAGATTCAAAGATGGTCCTGATTTTCAGGAATCAAATTAAGAAGATGAAACTGCCAAACATTTAATTCAAATGCTTAGGCATTATTTAGTTCACATTAATAATATGGGTAAGAAGAATTACAGTGGTTGAGAGGAAGGAGATACTGCTCCTTGCTAGTGTGATTGGTCAGGGAGAAATATGGGAGTGGTGCTTGGTGGGGTAGATGAGGAGAGAGAGCATTTGAGCATATGGAGGCCCAGAGTGATAAGGTAGAATCTCACCGCGGCCTACATATGACTGTTGAAAGGAGTAAAGGGTACAGGAAGAAGACACAGATTCTGGGCAAAGGGAATGTCTTGAGTAGGAGCCCGAGGAAAGAAAAATATAAGGGATGAGATTATGATCCAGCTCTGTGTGCTTGCCTAAGGGGTTTTGTTGCTGAAGGTTTTCGGATGGGATGAGGACAATGTGATAGAACTGTAGGGAAATTTAGCATTGCCTTCAGACAGATATGAGGGAGACTTTGGCTGGCTTCATGACAGATTATCTGTTCTGAAAATCCATCTGATAAAATCACTTAGACATGATGCCTAAATATATAATATATCTTTCTAATGAGTAGCTGAGCTTTCAAGAATGGAGGGAACTCCTCAAGGCCTAAAAAATAAAGAATGAGCTGAAAATAAGAGGCACAAGCTAAAACTACAGCTATCTTGGAGTCATTTGCTGATTTCAGTAACTAGGAGGCTTTTTTTCCCCAGATACTTTTATTGAGGTATAACTGACATATGATAAACTACATATATATATAAAGTATACAGTTTAATAGATTATGACATATGTATATACCCATGAAATCATCATCATAATTAAAATAATGGAACTATTAGTCACCAAGTTTCCTTATGAACTTTTGCAGTCTTTTCCTAGTCTCTGTTTCCACTTACCTGTTTTCTATCTTAGTTTTCATCTATATAAAATTCTAGAACATACAGTCATATACTATATACTCTTACCTGCCTGATCTAATTATTTTGATTCATCCATGCTGTTGTGGGTATCAATAGTTTGTTCCTTTTTTTGCTAAGTACTATTCCATTGTCTGGAGTACATCATACTTTGTTAATCTGTTCACCTGTTGAGGGGCATTTGGATTGTTTCCATTTTGGGGCTATTATAAATAAAGCTGCCAAAATATTTGTGAACAAGTCTTTGTGTGGACATATGATTTTATTTCCTTTTTGTAGAATGGCTCAGTTTTATGGTGGGTGTCTGTGAGACTTGGGTTTTAAAGGCTATTTGGGGCAAAAGAGATAAAGCCTTGGGCTCATGCTAAGCAGGGAGTTAGAACTGAGACTACCATATTAAGCTGGGATTATTGAAGTGCTATCTATATGTCTCTAGCAAAACGGTAGAATTAAAAAATAAGCCATTGGCAGATTTTCATTTCTTTAAACATGTCTGATTTGGCCTGTAGTTTGAATGGAAGAAAAAATCTCTTTGGATAAGTTTTACCCTAAGCCTGCCTTCTCTTGAACTTTGAATTTACCTGACCTATGTAGTCTGGGAAATTCCAAGAAGAGAAATTTTCTTAGAGATACTAGGTTGATAGAGTTCACAGATACCTGGTATCTGGGAATAGTCAGTACATATCCTTTTTGGATATACCTACCTTTATCCCTGCCTTAGCCCAGGATTCCCACAGATAAAGCCTCTCCAAACATGAGCTCACAATACAAAACTTAAAAACACAAGGAAATAAATAACCATGAATGAGAGAGAAAAAACAAATAGAAGAACTAGAACAGAGCTTTATATATTGGAATGATCAGATTCAGAATATAAAATAATGGTTTAAAAACTTTTAAAGAAGTAAAATGTGAAACAGAAAACAAGTAGGGACTAAAATCCTGTGAAGAAAGATCAGGAAGAATTAAAAACAAACCGAGATCTGTAATCAATGAAGTTGACCTAATGGATGGGTCACACAATGAGCTAGACACAGCTAAAGGGAGATTGCGTAAATTGGGGGTAAAGCTGAAGAAATTACGTGGAATGGAGCATAGCAATACAAAGATGAAAGCCATGAAAATTAAATCTCAAGAAACAGAGTGAGATGATTTGAAATTAATGGAGCGGCAGAAGATAATAGAGATAAGAGGGGAGAGGCAATATTTAAGGAAGTAATGCTAAACATTTCCAAAAATATTGAAAAACAAGAATCTTTAGATTTTGAATCAGAGTAAATACCAAGTAGAATTAAAAATAAGCCTTATCCAGACAAATTGGAGCATGATAGAACACCAAAGACATAAAGAAGTCTTAAAGCAATGGAAGAGAAACTGATTACCTCCCAAGAAGTGCTATTTGACTAAAAAGAAACTTCTCTACAGCCACAGTGGAAGACAGAAGACAGTGGAATAGTATCTTTAAAAGTGGCAAGAGAAAATTATTGCCAACCTAGAATTTGAAACTCAGCTAAAATATAATTTAGTAATAGAGAATGATAACATTTTTAGGTAAACAAAAACTGAGTTTTAACCTCCAATGAACTCTCTCAAAGAAACTTTTATACTTAAAAAAAGGGGGGGGGGGAATGACCCCATAAAAGGAGAGTGTCTACAATGCAAGAGGGAATGTCTGTGCGATGCCCAGAAGGCTAGCTCTTGAATACTGAAGCTACTCTAAGATAGAGGAGTTAAACCTTAGAGTCCCACTATTACTCTGCCAGTCTGCTCTAGGTGTCCTCTGTGAGATTTGAATTAAGTGAGCTTTAAGTTAACTTAAGTTAAGAAGTTGTGATCACTGATTTCTTGTCTTCGGAGGCTTCGCGTTGGTGGCCAGGATGGTATGCAGGAGAAAGCCCTGGAGGGGCTGGGCAGTGTTGCAGGGATAGTGCAGACAGCTACAGAAGTGATGAAACAGGGTCCTGCTCCTTAGAAAGGGCTTTTTTTTTTTTTTTTTTTTTTTTTTTTTTTGAGAACAAAATTTTAATCTCTGGATTACTAGCCCATCACTCAAAGCACCAAGTTAAAGTGATATTAATTGTAAAAAAACTACCTGCATTTCAATTTAAAATTTTTACTGACTGATCATCTTACACAGAAATGAGTGATCAATTGCAATGTATATTTGTATTAATTTTTGCTCACATTAAAACACTTAGTTTCTTTATGTAATAATGACATTTAAATTTTCATTGTTATTCCTTCAAGGAGAAGTAAAACTTAACATTATGCATTAGTCATTTTGTAATTGTTTGCAACTTTTACTTTTTGAGTGTATACTTGTGCCCAAAATTCACTGACATCAGGGGTTGGATAGCAAAAATAAAGAGAAAAATGAAAGTCACAATTTTCTAGAAATTTATTTAGAAACAGCATTGAACTGAGAGCTAGGTTACCTGAATTTAAACCTGGCCCCTGCAATTAGAAAAGGCTATTTGTTCGTATTAATTTAATATTTACCCTCCTGGATCATTGTCTTTTTTCTAGGTTTGGGGAGATTTCCTTGACTATTGTTTATTCATTTTTTATTTTGGCAGTTATATTTTTAACTACTAGAGTTCTTTCTTGTTTTTAAAATCTTTTTCATAGCATCGCATTCTTGGTTTCTGAGCATATAATCTTTATTAGTCTCTCTGAGGATATGAATTAGAGGAGTTGTGATTTTTTTTGTTTTTTGGTGTTTTAAAATTTTTTCTCCAGTTTCCTGAATTATCTGTTTTCTTCAGGGTTTATCTGTATTTTTCTGTGATGCTCTAGGCTTTTCTCAAAAATCCGGTGATCCTTGTTGTCCATTCATGGTTAAGAAAGTGGGGAACAGGAAGGTTAACTGGGAGTTCTGTGTATGAGGATGGGGCTGTAGGTTGACGGGTTACACTTCTGGATTAATGAGTGGTGGACTCAGGAAACCCTCTCAGATGGCTTCTGCGACGTTGGGGCACCAACACACTGCGTTAGTGCTTTCCAGACTTTGCTTCAGTTTCTTTAGAGAAGATTCCTCCTTACTGAGGGTGAATGTCGGGGTGTGCAGGCGTGGGTTGGGTGTGTATTTTGGCTGGCTACCATTTCATACACAGACTTAGAATCCTCAGTTTTCACCCCCATGTCTCCCTTCCACCGGCATTCTACTGGCCATCTTCATGTTCAGGGTTCTTCCTGGCAGACAGGCTCCCTCTGTCACTCTAGTCTTTTACGACTCTCCTCAGCTGTGATTTCCCCTGCTCTCCTTCACCAGGCGAGGTGCATCATCCACTTTCAGATTCTAAAACATTCATTGAAATTTCTTGTGTGTTGACAGTCCTCTTTCTGTTCTCTTCACTGTTGTAAGTTTAGGCTTTTTAAAAACTCCTTTATTGTAACTCAAAGGGATCACAGGCAGAAGAGGGAATAAGCACATGTGCTCAGTCCACCCATCTTTCTCCAGAAACTCAGAGTCATTATTTTAATATCTTTGTTGATTATGGATTACTGCAGATAGCGTAAACATAGGTCCTCAAGCCACATACACATGAACCTCTGCAGTATTACGTAGAGCTTAGAATTTTTTTAATGTTCCTTATATTTTGCAAATTTGTCATTTGCTCCTTGAAAATTAAAAAAGTTTGTGGTAATTAGGGAAGAAAAAAATTTCTAGTTAATTGAGAATTATGATTAAGTGAGATTTAAATATTATATATTGATGAGAACTATGACATTTTTTTAAAATCTAAGAATTAATTTCTAATTACTTGTTCACAAAACAGCCCTCCTGTGTGACGTGATAACAGCCTTTGGCCTAAGCAGCTGCCAGGTGAATGAAAGCTGATCTGGAGTGATGGAGTGGCTAGAACAGCACTGGAGATGCGTGTGCAGCTTGTTAAGATGATTCAAATGGTAGTTATGGCAACGAAGATCAACAGAGGGGGAGAGAGAGAGATACTGGAAAAGCAGCAGCACATTTTAGTAACAGTCATTATTCACAGTGGCAAAGTTGTTTACTATAAAAATTCCATCCTTCTTTGCCTCTTTGCTGCCCTCCGCCATTTTTTACTTTATGTTAGAGCTTCCTGATTTATGGCATAATGCAGGACAATTTCACCTCTGAAGCGGAGTCTGTAGAGTCTCGAGATATGTTAAAACTTAGTCCCCCACAGGAAATCATGAAAGGATCTTGTACTGTTTAGCCCTTTACGCTTGGGGAGGCGGAGCTTATAAATTTATATAGAGAAGTGGGTTTGGAGTGGTGTGTTTGATACTGCAATGCCTCAACTAAGCAAACAACAATATAAAAATATCTTATGAGTAATCTGTTATTTGGGGAGTTAATTACTTTGGGTTTAAAGCAATGTCATACTTTTGATGCTTTTAGGTACCTGATGCCTTGGTAATGATAAAATAAAAATATTTATCTGTGAAGTTGCATTTGATCTTGAGATGCTGCTGACAAAGCCCAACACTTACCTTGGTTACTAGAGGCTTTATTGTTTACAGCTGCTTGGCTATTGTATTAAAAGAGCCCAGTCTGATTTCTGGCACCAAGGACCTTTTATAATTTGAGTGTTCTCAAAAAGAACACTATGTGAAAATGATCAGCCCCAAATGTAAACTACTTTTTAAAAAAGCAAACACATTTTCTGATGGTTCATCCTGTGGTTTTTGGTTGTCTGTTTCGGGAAGGAAGCTGTAGGGCCTTTTGGAAATGTGGTAAACCAGGTAACAGCAAAGTTACAGGTCATGCGGATACGGCCTTATTTGTCTTTGTCATATTGGTGGTGATCTTGGACCATCTGTATCTGACCAGTCCCCAGATGAAACCTCTTGAAGCTTTAGTTTTGAGTTCTGTTCACCCCATATCGATACTTGTACCAGGCCCTTCCATGCCTTAGACCTTTCCACCTGCTGTTTTTAGATGAATTGTTCCCCACTGCCCATATCTTACACCTCCTTTCCTTGGCTAACACTGCCTCTTCCTTCAGGTCTCATCTGACATGTCACCTTCACTGAGCCCTTTCCAGTCTCAGTCAGATTCTCTGGCACCTGTATTAGTCCTTGTGGGCACCTTCCTTACTTGTAATGAACCCTGTTTGTGGTGCAGTTATTTAAAGCCTCCCTCCTTCACTAGGCTGTCAGCTCCAGGCAGGGAGGGGCTATGACTGTCTCGGTCAGTCTGATCTGTCTCCACGGCCTGCGTTGAGGCCGGCACGTGCCGTGGGCTGATGCTGTTCATTTTGAATGGCTGGGTGGAGGTCTGCCACTGCCAGTCCTTTAGGTTATCCACTTGGGCCCATTGTTGGTCCATGCAGATGGGGACTGATTTAGGAGGTTCGGTGAGCCGTTCAGTGTCATCTTTATTAGCTGGAAGAAATACTGAGTTATAGCAAGCTCTATTTTTAAAAGTGGGGGAGGAGAGCGTGGATAACTGAAATTGCTCTCCCACGCCCCATAAGGAGTTTTCTTCTTTTTAGGTTAAAAAAAAAAGATACAAGAGGGAAGTGGAGTGTGTGAGATACCTAGCGCTGGAGAAATATTAACTAGATTTCTTCTTTTCATCTTTTCTTACCACATGATCAAATAAGTCCAAGAAAGTAAATTGGACTCCTAATGGGCAGTGAAGGTGGATATGAGCTTCCCAAAAGGATGAGCAAGTTAAGAAAAGATTTAGAAAAAAGAGGTAAAGCTATTTTACCAGTTGAAGAAAGTAGTTGGACTGATGGTGTTGAAGATGAGGAGCAGAACATTCTCTTTACCTGCCCGGTCATAGTGATTCTGCGAACTAACGGGTGCTTGATTGATCTGTTGGCTCCTAAGACAGCCTTTGCCTGGATATATTCACAGTCTGTTTTGAAGTTGTACAGAGAAGTTCACTTGCGTCATTCTGAAGATGCAGTGAGTCAACATGGTCCCAAGAGAGCAGTTACGGCCTCAAACAGAAACTTGGAATGAAAAATAGCTGTAGATTTAAAGACATAGTACTTTCTTCCTATGACTTCATTTGGTAATGGTAAAATTAATTCACAGATTACCTTCCCTTAATGGTGGACCTTAAACACATATGGAATGTTTTTTTTCCTTCACTTTTCTCATTTAACCTTTTAGAGTAGGATGTCTAGTCGGGTGTTTGGTTTGGGTGGGGGACTCTATTGAAATAATTCTCCACTACTCGTTGCCTCGCTCCTCACCTGCCCTCAGCAACACAGACACACACACACTCCTCAGCTGCTTTTGGACTTCTTGGTTTGGTTTTCCCTGATCATTCTTGACCTTAGTCTTGTTGACATGTTCAGTGAAGAATCACCAGAAAAGAGGCTTTTCATTTAATTTTAACAATTGACCTATTTATATATACTGTTTCAGCCAGAATTTTAAGTTGATATCTTTTAATGGAATTGCTGATAGCATCTTACTATAACAGACATCAAGAGGATTATCCAAATTCCTACTTGAAAATGTCTTTTATATTAGCAGATTTGCTAGCTGCATTATTATCTATTAGTGTGTACCAGAAGTATATTATTTGGGCTTATTTTGAGATTAGAGAATTCCCAGTGGAATTTTTCTCTTAACTGTCTAAATCTGCATTGCTTTTTTTCCCTCTAGTCTCCTAAACAATGAGGCTTCAGGACAGGAAATGAAAGAGGAGGACGAAGCAATATAGAAATAATGCAGTGGTCTGCAAACGTTGCAACCTACACAAGGAATACATACTTTACTATGACTTGTGTGTGTGTGTATGTGTGTGTGTCTGTCTGAAAAATGTCTGTGAATTAATACATACCCTCATTATGCAGTACAGTAAATTATTTTATTTCATATTTGAAAAATGCTGGCTATAACTTACTAGTGGACCAAGAATGAGTCCTGATCCAAGTTTGAAGAGATGGTAGTATAAAGAGTGTGGGCTCCAGAATTTGTCTACCCAGAAATCCTGGCTCTACCCTAACTTGAGTAAGATCACACAGTTACTAAAGCTTTGGCTCTGACTCCTGTGAGATACAATTGGTGATAACACACATCCATCTCATGGGATTATTGAGAGGATGCGAAGAGGTAATACACTAAGGCTCCCAGCACATGCCTGCGGAGAGCCGCCGCTGACTGTAGCTGCTGCAGTGGTAGATGTGACTGTCCTTACGAAGATGATGCAGCTGTGCCGGCTTCATGGGAAGTCGCAGAATTTCCTTCCCTGAAGATGTGAACAAGGATAGATTGTACTTCTCAAGAGCATTTGTTTTGTTTTCTTAATTTTTTTATATTAAATTTTTCAAACCTGTAAGATCTTGAAATAGTGCAAAGAACCATCAATCTGTCTCACCTTGCTTCATCAATTCTTAATACTTGCTATACCCTCTCCATATCTCTCTTACATACAAACACTTCCCTTTTACCAAATACCTGGTGATTGGTTGTAGACTCCAAGAACAGCCAAGAATACGGACATTCTCCTACACCACCACAGCATGTTGCCACGCATAAGAAAATCAACATTAACCCAGTAACATTGTTCAACATGCAGTCCATATTCAGAATTCCCCAGTAATCAGTGATGTTTTAAACATGAATCCTTCAGAGAATTTAGGGTGAACTAGATGGCGTACGAAGTTCCTCAAGGAGCTGAAGACCCCTGTGAAGTTGAAAATAACCGCCTGAAAAGTAACTCTCCTGTGGAGTATTAAATCAATTGTGGATCTTTTTGGCCTCCTTTTATGTGAACTCCAGAGGACTGGTAAGATGAGATGGAGGCTGTAGTTGTGTACTCTGTGTGGGGCAGTCGCCACACCTGCTTTAGAGATTGTATCCTTTACTTTGCAGTTCATACAGATGTGTTCTGGCAATAAAATGAGGCACTAAAAAGATACAACCCAAAACACAAAGTGGTAGAGCAGTAGGTTACATTTGAATTTAAATGTCTGTGAATTGGAAATATGTATTCGTTGGAATTAAAATGAGTCTAGGTAGGAATTTAAGTTCTTTTCTCAAATTGAAAATGAGAAGGATGTCTTTTAAGGAGAGTTTAAGATGAATAGTATGGAAGTTTGTACATGTGTTTTTTAAATACACTAAATACAGTTAGGAAATTAAAGCAACAGAAGAAGACATTCAGTAGAAAGTAAGCCCACCTTGTTAGTTTCTTCTGCATTAACTTTTTTTTTTTTTTTTTTTAGCGAGGGGAAGTAATTAGGTTTATTTATTTTTAGAGGAGGTACTGGGGATTGAACCCAGGACCTCGTGCATGCTAAGCATGCACTCTACCACTTGAGCTATACCCTCCCTACTCAGAATTCTGTGCTTTTTCAGAGTTACTTTAATTAATTCCAAACTGTCCATTATTTCATGTTTAAAAAACTCTATAGAAAAGATTTTTAATAACTATAAATGGAGCATAACCTTGAAAGATTGTGAATCACTACATTGTATACCTATAACGTATATAATGTTGTGTATCAACTATACTTTAATTTAAAAGATGGTTAAAAAATAAAAACCAGTTGTGAAGGAAAATATCTCTAAAATCAGGATGGATCTTAACAATAATTCTGTTATAATAGAATACCATGTTTTAGTGGCACATAAAGTAAAGGTGTATCTTATAATGGCATCTTAGATTTGATGAGGTATAATATTCTGTGCATATGCAAGTTTATGTGTTCTTTTTGTGTTTTTTGCCTTTTTAAAACATATGGTAATGTAGCAGAGTCATAGATTTATGTAATACTACCCAGCTGTGCGGAGATACAGCCTTTTTCAAAAAATCACCAATCTGTCTTCCTCATAAATTACCATCTTGTAGTGGGGGGAAGTAAAGAGAAACGTTTTAATTAGCCAGTTAAGAAAGTCTCACATCCTTTTGGTTTAAATGTTATCTTTTGGATAAATTCTGAGTTTTTCAAATTTCCTACCTTCCCCCTGGTCTTCTTTATTAAAAAATGACATCTGAGTGTTTTGAGGGGTGGTGAGATCGGGATAAAGGAGGGCTCCTTGGCCATGTTGCTTGCTTTTGCTGATCTAGTCTGGTCTGGTCCCCGGGCCCTTTGTGCAGATGTCCCCTGGAGGTGTGTTTGATGACCTTGTGTTTTGTTCTTTTGTTTCCATCAGGTCCAGGGGACTATCCTTGTCTGCCCTTCAATACACTCACCCTGTGGCAGATGTCATGGCTCTAGACTTGATTTTTTCCCATGGGGTAGAAAAGAACTTTGGAGTTCCTTTCTTACCACACAGAAACTAAGGGAGGCTCACAGTGCTGAGATTCAGACTCTGCCTTATCCTGCCATACTACCCACCACTTTCATTCTGTGGCCATCAGTGTATATATGGGTGGGAGAACATTGCATCCTGCAAGGTGATCTTCCCCCAGAGTGTCGAGTAGGAAGTGGGGCGAAAGCCCATCATTTCCCCCTCAATCTACCAGTCTGGCCTCCCTTCCCCTCACTATGTCACTTACTAGTTTATTGCTTTTCATTTCCAAATCCATATTTCTTTGCCCTGTTTTGTGACATGGGATCTGGACTCGAAAACACTTCTCCTCTGCCAGCTGGCTTAATGTTGGGCTTTGTCAATAGAGGAACAGAGCTGAAGGGACGTTGTAAGGCCATAGATAGAGGAGGGTTTCCTTTGCCATTTCTGGCGTGCTGATTTTCAGTGGGGTACTGTTTTCAGTGGACTGCTGTGCAGGGTGCCCAGTGACACTCAGCAGCCTTCACAGGCCGTTCGGGACTGAGGCCTGGCTCCAGCCCATTCACACCCTCCAACAATGTCTCCGCCGCGTGGCGGGGCTGCTCCCAGAGACCTGTGGATTACTCCCTCTGGCAACGTCTTTGCCTCTAGCAGGCTGTGTGTTCCTGTGGAGCTGTGCCCTCTCTGCAGACGTCTGAACCTCATCTTTGGAGGGGAGGGGAGGCTCTTCTGAGTTCTTAGCTCCTCCTTGTTTGCTTGCCCTCAGCCCTAGTTGTCTGGTGTTTGGCCCTGGATGGCTCTGGCCCGGGGGAACGCTAGCTAGGCGTATGCGAGTTGGGTAAGGAGGTGGTTTACAGTGCAGGCTCTGGATCACAGGGCAGACGCGAACAACTTGGCCAATTACTTTGGCTCTGTGATCAATGGATGCCAAATAGAGAAATATAGACCCTAAGAAAACACAGAAAACCCCTCTTATCAGTTAACAGCTTTTTGCTAGTTAATGTTAAATTTTCCTTGTACTAATTATTGGTGTGGTTTCTGTCTCTTGACTGGACCCTGACTGATGCATCCTCTCTTCCCTCAGAATTTGCAGGGAGGAGAAGTAATGACACATTTGTTTGACTGCTTGCTTCTTCCTCTCTTCTTCTTTTCATGGCTTGATGTGATGGAAGGTCTAGACCTTCTACTTCTTTCTGGTGGGATGGGGCTCCTCTTATGTCATTTCTTCCCTCTTCCCTAATGCAGGAAACATCTCTGCTAACTTGTCATGGAAGGGCATTTAAGTTATTTTGCCAACATAAACAGTGCTGTGATAAAAAAAAAAATATGGCATATTTTGAAATTAGTCATTAACTTTAAAAGCTGGTTATCATATAATAATAAGTAAAAAAGCTAATTCGGACTCAAAAAGATGGAGGAAAAGCAAAGAAATGACTAATCAGAATTAAAGAGAAGACTAAATTACTTTTATTTATATTATTTCTTTTTATATTTTCAAGTTCTGTTATTAGGTACACACACACTTAGGATTGTTGAGACTTTTTGTTGAATGGACCCTTTTATCATTTTGTAACATCCCTCCTTATCCCAGGTAATATTTCTTGTTCCACTTCAGCTTTCTTTTGTTAATGCTTGCATATTATTTTTCCCCATTCTTTCACTTTTAACTACATATATTACTACCCTAGTGTTAAATTGCTGTGGCTTTCTACTTGGAGCCAGGCTCATGGGAGGGGGCAGGGAATTTCTGGGCCCTCTTAGTCATCAGTCTTAGACATGTCCTGTGGTGGGGTTCTCTTGGCACCCCAGCACTTCCACCTTGTGTGCCACCTACACTTGCTTACCTTCTGTAGGGGGAGGTTGTGCTTGGGTGGGATAGACTTCCTCGTGTGGCCCCCTCCCCAGCAGTAGCAGACTTCTGTGTCGCATCAGTGCAGGATCCAACAGAAGATGACTTTGCTTCTCCTCCACCCCCAGAAACAATAGGTCTTTGCCTGGATCCTAAGGGCAGGGAGGGTTTCTTGCCCTTCCCCCAATGGAGTAAGACGTTTGTACTGTGTGAGAGAAGAGTCCAGAAAGTGGGTAAGATTTTACCCCAGTCCAGTATTGGGGGGCTTTCTCTAGTCTCCTGCTCTGCTCCCAGTCTTTCTCATGGACATCTGGTAGAGGCCCCATGGAAAAGAGCTTGCAAGTCAATTTAGACGGCCCTGGTGCCTGGAACTCTCAGGGATTTGATATGTTATCCCAAGCCACACTTGGCTTTATAAGAATTCATTAAAATTTAAGCTGTTTTCCTCTTACCTAATTTTATGGCAGCCACCTCTTCCTCCTGAGCTCTGTGAAAGGTCACACAGTTTGTATGTCTTCTCTTTGGAGGAGGAAGCAATATAGAGTAATGCAGTGGTCTTCAAATGTTGCAACCTACACGAGGAGTACATACTTTACTTTGACTCTGTGTGTGTGTGTGTGTGTGTGTGTGTGTCTGTCTGAACAAAGTCTGTGAATTAATACATACCCTCATTATGCAGTACAGTGATATTTTCTGTTTTATTTCATATTTGAAAAATGCTGGCTGTAACTTAACTAGTGGATTTCATGACCAGGAATGAGCCCTACGTATATAATCTCTCTTCACACTTCTCACAAACATGCCACTAGAGGACACCTCTGGCCTGTGCCCACACTGCTGGTGTATTCCACTGTCAGAGTAGACCTGGGGAAGAGGTCCGTGTAGGCCTTGAATGTGGGCTTGGAGCTGATTAGGTAGGAAATTCCAGGGTCCTGGGTACCTAGAAAGTGGTAGGCTCTGGGGTAAGCACATCCCCTGAGCCTTCAGACCCCTTGCCCTGTGGGGAGACCTAGAATCTGTTAAATCGTGGAATTGAGGACAGGGTCCTCTCTTGTCCTAGGTCCCACGGGTGGTAGAGAGACAAAAATTCTCAAGTTTAGGAAGCCCATCAAAATCCACAGCAGTCAAAAAAAAAAACAAAAAGAAAGAAACCCATGTCTGAATATATAGTGAACCTGTAGAACATCAAAGACTGAAAAGACTCTTAAAGTAGCTACAGAAAAAAGACAGATTGTCTGCAGAGGATTAGAGTGGTTGCTGGCTTTTCTACAGCAAGAGTAGAAGCCCTGAAACAGTAGAATAATATTTTCAAAGTAGGCAGAGAAAATCAGTATTAACGTAGAATAGTATAGCCATGAAACTGTCTTTCAAGAATGAGGATGAAATACATTTTCAGATAAATAAAAACAAAGGGAATTAACCACCAAGACCTTACCACTAAAGAACATCCTCAAAGATATAATTCAAGAAGGGAAATGACCCCAAGAAAGAAGGTTTAACATTTAAGAAGACATTGAATAGACCCAGGGAGGTGGATTAATTTGCCTAAAGATCCCAGTTGATTTAGAACTGAGCCTGGACTTAAACCCAAATCACCTTTCTCCTAGCCAGACAGAGTAGGAGTAAGAAATAAAAGTTGAAAACAGAATAGCATTTCCATCCAGAAAGTTGACCCAGGGTGCCTGCCCCTCACTTCCGAGGTAAGCCCTGCATTTTTGCCAGGACACACCATCACTTAAGTTGAGTCTTGACAGCCTCTGGGAATTTGCTCTGAGCTTCCCATTGCTAATGTGTCATTTTCCCTTTCTCCTGACACTGAGTTGGTTGCTCAAACTGAAAACTACTTTCTGCTCTTCAAGAGGCCGCGTGGTAGCCTCAGGCCACAAGTAATGGAAAGTCGCTCCACTGTTGCCAACTCTCATCTCACTGCTTGTCTCTTGATTCTCTTCTTTTTCATTTTCAGTTTCCATCAGCTACTTCCTGCACCTACTGGTCCTCCAAGAGTTTCTTCATTCTCCCAGTCCTCCGTTTGCACCCTTTCCCTATAACAAGCCAGTAGCCATGTCGAATATTTCTGACGTGGGGGCCTGGGCAGCACAGGAGTGGAAGTTCTGAGTCGGGGAGGGTAATAAGATGATTTAAGATGTGTGAAAAATGTTAAATAGGATGTTTTAAGAGATATTTCAAGTAATACTATCCTTCCATTTACATAGATGTGCTTGGCGACACTGGTCGTATGACATCATCTCGTTGGGTGTCATGTGCAATGGCAGATATTATGCTGTCTGAAAGGATGAAGTCTGTAGGGCTTTGCGAGGTTGAGTGACTTGCCTGGTCATGAAGTGGCAGTCCCAGGAGTAGAATTCATGCCTTCTCTTTGGTTTCTAATCAATGCTCTCGACTAGTACCATCTTGCTTCTACACGGTAATGGCTTGCAAATGTTGCTAAGGAACAACACTTTAATCAGCTACCAAGACTTATATGAAATTTGCTTGTTTTTTGTATTCCTGTCACTGTTGATGAATTTTTTTAAGCTTCTTTAATATGAAAGAGAAACTTGCAATTTGGAACTGAAGAGGCCCTTAGCGATGATCTGGTCTAATTCCCTCATTTTACATTTTACATGTAAAAGAAAATGAGATTCAGAGAAGTTAAGTGACTTGTTAATGAGCCAAGTGTTACTTAACTGGCAGAACAGGCAGTTTTGTGCCTAAGTCAGTCTTCCTTCCATTACAATAGTATACTATTTAATAAATATACTATCAGTATGTACTAACTGAGGAGATATAGAATAAAGACTTCTTAGGTGAGGTGAATTAGTAAGAAATTAAGTAAGGAAATCTGCCAACATTTATTGGTTCTTTAATATTGACAGGCAATCTGCTAAGCCCTTTATGGACTTTAATTCTTAAAACATCTGAGCATGTACTGTTAACAGCTCCACCTTACGATGTGAAAACTAAGTTTAACTAAGTTTAGTTGAGGACTCTGGTTGCCCAATATCATATGACAGGAAAATGAAAGAGCTAGAATTTGAACCCAAGTCAACCTGAGTTTCGAACTATCATACTTTGTGTTGTGTTGGCCAGGAGCTAGCCTTGTTTTCCTGCTTTTCCATCTCTCTAGCCTGAGCCAGTAGGCTGTGATCGTTCAAACTCTGAACTAGCAGATGATAGAATTTACATCTGTTTGTTAATTACTCACCAGTGACCAGAAACGGTTAATACAAATGTCTTCCTACTTCACAAAGAAATTAGAAGATGAGAAGGCAAGCTGCATGAGACTTTTCACTCTAGAGTGGAACTTCTCTTCTAGAGTAGATGGCGAGGACATTAATTTTTGGTAAGTTCCACACTTGGGTAAAGAGAGAGACTCTCTAAATTAAGCATCTCCTTTCTAGGCTCTTTGCTCACCTTACCATGTTCTCACGTCTCCAGAGATAACAGCTCTGCTTTATAGGATTAAAGAGTGGATCTATCTCATTATTCTTCATCTAACTGCATATGTTCTTTTGCAGTCCTCTTAGATACAAAGCCAGAGCAGTGCAGTTCCATTTTTAGAATCCTGAGGGCCTACTCTAGGCTGGCACTCATGGTGTCAGAGACAGAAAGATCAAGAGCTGTTCCTGCTTCCATCCACCCTCACTGCACAGCCTTGTCTGCTCATCGTCTACCCCTCCCCCACCTCTCTTAAAAAAACAAAAGAGGGACAATATAATACCAACATTTCACTGCCTTTCTGGCAAATCCTATTCATGTGACATTCATCTTTCAGAGTTCTGCAGTCCTTTTAGCATGTAAAAAACAGGACCACAGGGAGTATGCTTTTTCCTGCTTTAAAAACCAGCTTATAATTATAAATTGAGCAAGCTGGTTAGTTCTTGACTTGCTTTTATAAATTTCTAGTAAAATACAGTAGAAGTAATAGCACAAGTGCTTTATTCTTTGCACAAATACCGTTCCTGATGCTTCAGTTGAGCTATTTCTTTTTGACACGAAGTTATTTCATTCTCTGCAAGTTTCCTTAAGTCTTCATTTTCATCTTGCAGCAAGTTTTAGTATTCCTGTCCGTGTTGATGGATTTCTTCAAAAGTTTTTTCCATAGATTTCTTTTGCCCCACATTCCCCCAGTTCCTCCAAGTACTTAGCATCTACCCCCTTTCTTCTCAGTAAGTATTGTGAACTCTAACCTTGGCCCAAGTTATCACGAATTTTTAACTGGTGGTAGTCATACTAATTGGGATTTCCTATAATTGGAATGTTCTCAAACCTTTCAGGGCATTGTTGATACTATCTTCTCCATGCATTTTAGAAGTTTCAGACTATTCTAAGAAACAACTCTGGTCCATACAAGCTGTGTTGTGAATTGCACATTTTGACTTGAATTTCAGTACTGAGCTTTGCCTGCTTTTTAAAGAGGCAGGTGAACCCAGCTAATGAGTGCAGTTTCAAACCTGAGCCACCGTGATCCTGCAGGTGACACTGGGTCATGGTGCATCGCTGCCTTGCTGAGTTCGGTGCTTCAAACTGCAAGATTTGTGACTGCCGTTAGGTCATGTGTATGTTTTACCTGTGAGCTTACATCCGTAAAGTTTGCAGAGTATGTCATAGTCAAGTTCATAGACTAGCTGACTTATTTTATTCATTTAGTGAGCTTAGGAAGAATCTTTTTTTAAAGGCCGAGTTTAGGATACCTTAGAACATAAAAATATGTGTGTTTCCTGACTTGTTCTATCTTTCGAAGGCCAGATTTCATCAAAACAAATGAATCACTGTTTTTTCTTCCTTCATCATCCCCTAATTGGTTTCCAAAATAAATGATTAATGGCCACATTTCTCAACTGCATTGTTTTGATTACAGTCCTATTGCCAGTACTGATGGTACATTGGGAAACACTTAAAAAATGGGTGATGTTGCTGACTGGGTCGCATGACTTCATGAAGGAGTCCCCTGATAATGTTGCCACTAGGAAGTCTTCAAAGGAGCAAGCTCTTTCTTGTGCTTTTGTTATAAGTTAAGGAAAATTGTTTTAAATAATGAAACTTTAGGTGATTCAGGCTCCATTTTTCTTGAGATCTGTTTTAGTTTTCAGGTGGGAAAAAGTTGTACATTTGGAATTCCCTAGAGCATATTTTTAATTAATGGAGTTTTTTACCATTAGTTTGTGTGAAAGGAACATCAGTCAACCCCCTGGCAGAATATTTATTATTCCTGATACCCTTAAAGGAGCGACTCCCTCCGCTTTTCTTCAGCACTTTGTTATGTGATATGGAAGCACAGAGCTAGTTGGATTAGCTAGTGACACCCAAGGGTTTCCTGTGAGCATCCACTTGTACTACAGCCGGGCCTTTTGTTCACTGGTGAACTCTTCCCTGCCATACTAGCCTATAGCTAGTTGGTGATTGAGTATTTCGTTTATAGCAGCAGGAAGGAAAAATTCCCCTGATATTATGAGTGGGTGGTTTTAGAATTCCACTTCAGATGGCATTGACCCTTAATGCAGCTGGTTTTACTTAATACATTTCGTTTAAACAAACCCTGTTTCTGGAAATAGTTTCAGAATAGACTGTTTTTGTAGCTGTTCGTTTGCTCTTATTTTTAAAAATGTTTTCCCAACGATATCATATGTGTATGAGCATGACAGATTCAAAATTTTTGCTCTAAGTTGTGGTCCTTATGAATGGAGTTGTGTCCAGATATGATATATTGATTATCATACTCATAGCTTAAAGATTTAATTTGGTGCCTTTATTTTGAGTAACTGGTCAAATTTCTTTGTTATTTAAGTATATTTCCTTTTGAGGGACTTTGATGTCTAGAAATCTCAACTGACAAAATAGATAAATCAGAGAATAAGTATATTTCACTTTGTAAACATGAAAAAGTCTTAACAAAAGCCATGGCTAGGCTGATTAAACAATCAATATATTTTCAAGTGGGATATAAATTTCTATTTTAGGTATGATACCACAATATTAAAATTAAGTTTTAAAAAAGAGTGAATAGAAATTAAAAAAAATAAGATTAGTAGTCTCTACTCTGACTTTTCTAAAATAAGTTTGTATTACTTTATCAAAAAAATGTTTAACGAGAGAATCTTTTAAAAATAGAAATTTATAAAACATATGCAACTCAATAAGAACTTTTTGTATAAACCTTCATTTTGTTATATTCTCTCATGGGATTTATTTTTGTCTTTGGAGAACTTATTTCAGTTTATAATTATACACTAATTAATGTGATACTTTGTTCACTGCCCTTCCTTCCTGGACTGTTAAGCTCCCTTCCTACAGCAGTATGTCCGTCTTGTGCTTTATTAAATCTCCATGCATATTATATTACCTGGCACACAGTAGATGTTTAGTAGAAACTTACTGAATGAAAGAATGAGTCAGTGAAATGCTTTTCACATTTCTGTACTGCTGGAGTGCAGTGTAATGATAATGATAGCAAACTTACATCACTCTTAACCATGTCGGGCCGTGTTCTAAGTGCTTTATCTCTGTTAACTCCGTAAGTATGGAGTGGTGACTGCATATAAAACATTCAACCATGTACTGGTTAACATTTAACTCTTTGTTGCCAAGACCTTTATTATTTGTGTTTGACAGTCATTCCAGGCATTTCCTACATAGGAATATTTTGATAATAAAAGAACACAGGATATTCTTCTGCTCCCAGGACGAGTGTGTTTGTGATTCCAGGTGCAAATCTCTGTTGTCAGGCCCTATGGACCTGTTCTCAAGCACTGCATCAAACATTAGACCAGGTGCCTTTTCCTTTTTTCCCTCTCTGTTTCTCTCCTTCCCCTTTCCCCCTTTGATTTTCATTTCTTCAGCAGGTCAGAAGTGATACAGCTTCTAGAAGCTTCCAATAAACAAATGATTACCTTTTAATTCTTATTCTGATGAATACTTTTTAGTTGTAGTTGTTTTTATTACAAAGGTAGTATTTGCTCATTATTTGAAAATAAGTATGTGTCTCTTTCTCCTCATCGCCCCCCTCAGTGAGTAACCCCTGTTGCGTGTTGAATATTCATCAGATCTTTTCCTCCTAGCTTCCTGAATATTTAAGGAATTTCTTTCTAGGTTGCATTTTGAAATGCATATGTACAAGTGGAACTACTTCTCATAGTACAATTTAATTTACTTTGTAGACATTGTTAATAAAAGGCAGAGAAGACACTGGGCCCAATATTAAGTGTGGAACTTACAAAAGGTATATTAATAACTGTTACTGAGTTATTGCTTGCAGTGGAGTCTGTAACATATTCCTATTAGTTTAATCTAAATTTGCCAAGTATATTATTCCAATAATCAGAAAAGGTAGACAGGTAACAAGGAGCAGGAGACTTGTGCCTGCGTGAAAAATAAATAGGGATTTACAATATCTTAGACTCTTTTGGCAAATCAGGAGTGATGACCAAGCTCTTTCTCACTACCGGAGAACAGTGAAAATGCAGAGAAGCCATGCTCTGAGGTTGATTGGCATTTCCCAGCGTGCTTTCTCTATTTTTTGAAAATTCTACAGCACTTTGCCACTGTTTGTTATCTGGATAAAATAAGGCACCTGTACTTCTTTCCTACCAATCCTTTCTTGCCTTTGTTTTCCAGGCCTCTTCCCATAGGAGCAGTGGGTTCTTTAAGACTGGGAGGGGGATGGAAGAAGCAAGGTGGTTAAACAAAAATTGTCTTTACACATACCAGCCCATTCTGTGCAGTACATGAATTCAGAGCAACTCCAAAGGCCCCTCTTCTAGCCCCATGCTTTACCCTTGATGCGGGTAATGCAGATGAAGCCAGGAGAGTCATAAAACTGTGGGTTTAAGGTACCATGAGGAAAGGACGCTTCACTAACGCCCGTACTTGGAGCTGTGTTTGTTTTCCCAGAGGTGTTCAAACCACTAAGCGGTGCTCCGTGGTGAGGGTAAGCTTTGCCTTTGTACAGTGTGTGACGAGTGATGGTGAAAGGCCTGTGGGAAGGAACCATTCGGAGGGTTGCAGGAGCATCGGCTCAGGTCGATTGGCTATAGGAAAGAGTACACAGGGAGGGTGAGGTTTGGGGGTTTATTTCCTTAAAGTGATCTGTGTCTAATAACCCATGGAATTAAGGTATTATTTACATGTAATAAAATCCACACATTTTTAAGTGTACATTTTGATGAATTTTGGTGTATAATTAGGTAACCTCTGTCACACTTGTGATTTAAAACAGTTCCCTCATCATTAAAAATTTTCCTGTGCCCCTTTCCACTTGAATGTCTTCTCTAGCCACTGGCCCCAGGCAACTGCCCATCTGCCTTCTGCCTCTGTAATTTTCCCTTTTCAAGAAATCCATATAAGTGGAATAATATAAAAACCATAGACTTTTGTGTTTGACTTTCTTCCACTTGGCATGATTTCGGGGGGATGCGTCCGTGTTGTTGTGTGTACTACTGTATCTTTTCTTTTCCTTGCTAAGTTTGTTTATCCATTTACCAGTGGATAACACATGAATTGCTTCCAGTTCGGGGGCTATTATGAATGCTGCTGCTGTGAGGATCCTATACTCATCATTATATGGACATATATTTCTATTTCTGTTGGAGAAACACCTAGGACTGGAGTTTCTGGGTCATAGGACAAGTGTAAATGTGGCCCTATACATGGACGCTATTCTGTTCCATTGATAATATGTCTGTTCTACCAATGTCATACTGTCTTGGTTACTGGAGCTTTATACTGTATCTTGAATTAAGGTAAGTCTTCCAATTTTAATGTTCTTTTTATAAAAATTGTTCAGCTATTCTAGGTCTTTGTCTGTCCGTATAAATTTTAAAATTGCTTTATCAGTTTCTTCTAAAAAAAGCCTGTTAAGATTTTGATTGCGATTGCATTAAGTCTGTTATCAACTTGGAGGGGATTGCCATCTTAATATTGGCTTCATGAAGAATCAGTATTCTACAGTCCGAGAATATAGTGTGTCTCTTCATGTATTTAGGTCTTTTATAACTTCCCTTTGCAATGTCTTATAATTTTCAGTGTACAGGGTTTGCACATATTTCATTAAATGTATAATAAGTGTCTTTAAGTGATATTGCAAATAAAATTGTTTTTTAAATTTATCTTTCTTTTGATTGCTAATGTATAAAATGTACACTGAACTTATATCTTGCTTTTTGCTAATTTCACTTATTAGTTCTACTGGCTTATTAGTTCTAGTAGCTTAGGGTTTTCTCCAAATACTCCAAATTCGAGGAGTTTTGTTGTTGTTGCTATCTTAGATCTTCTGTCTTTAGCTGAGCTGCTTTGAGTCTGTCCCACACACGAGTACGAGTAGTTCAAGGAAGGGTCAGTCAGAAATAAGAGTGTAGAGATTTTGGAGATCGCCCCCCTGTCTCTCTCCCTTCTAGGATTACCCTACACTCTTTGGCATTCATAGTTTCCTGACTTCACTTTCTGAGTGTCACCAAGTCAGAAATGCTGTGAGTTTTTCTGTGCATGTTTCTGCCCCCTTTGTATATGACATAATTCATAGTATCCAAAGACAGGAAATTGTTGATTATAGGAACTTAACTTTTTAAAAAACGGAACAGTTTTTCAAAATGGTTCTTGACTATGCCAGAAAATTCAGACAGTTAACATAATATTTTGATGATAAAAAAGGAAGGAATCTTTTATCTGGCAGTGGAATAACTTGGTCACTGGACAGAAAGAAAACCCAAATTCTAATCTTACTTTTTGTCTATCATTCATTTAAATATTTACAATAAAAGTTTTATAAGTCCTTTTCTTAATGAATAAATTTATTAACATTGATTGAATATTGCCAGAATTTTTAAACACAATTCAATACTGTCTTCAAATTCACTGTCTGTAGGCATTATAAATCTAGATAGTTCATTTTCCTCAGACCCTTTACATTTACCATTAATAGTTTACCCTCAAATTTGTCTTTGGTATTTTTTATCATTTATAAACTTCTGAATTAATTAATGTACCTTCTTAAGTATATGTTTAGGTATATAGAAATAGATAATTCTATGAATAGATGATAAAATTAAAGCTCTTAACTAGTTGTCAAGTATAGCTAATTAATTATATCAGCACATTAAGTAAAGCAATATATAGATTATATTGATTTACTATCTTAATAAACTAATAATTTTCTTAATGAAAAGTCAGACAAACCAGCATTTATTTCTTATATGCAAATTTCTGTTTCTCTGTAACTATTTGTATTATACACCAACTTTAAAGTTCAAGTTTCTAGACACAGAAGAAAACCAGAAGACAGGAAGCCAAGAACCATCTAGCACATCTTTCCGTGAGCATACACTTTATATCACTTTCACAAACTTGAAGATGGCAAAATAAGCATGGATGTATCATTTTGAGAAATTCACACATCCAGTTAATCTCTAGGTATTTTATATACAAAAATAAGGAAGAAGGGTAATTTAAAACTATGTGGTGCCCAATGTTTGAATCTTTTCCTTTAATTAGAAATTATCCATATATCCAAAGATTATTAATTAACTCAATTTATCATTAGTTCAAGAGATCTTTAAGTTGACCAAACCCCTGGAAATTAAAATTTAGGCCAAAACATCAAATCTTTATGATTTAAAGCATCATAAGGATTCATGAGATTAAATCATTTTAAAAAGATACTTTAAATTCTTTCAGTTATACTCAGCTTTATATTTTTATAATTTTAAATAATTTGTGGAAACAATGATAACTTACTGGATCCACAGAACTAATATAGTTAATTTGGAAAGTTTGAATTATGAGAAATTAAACCTAAGTTTTCTATTGATTTAATTATTACATTATTTTTACATCATCATAAAATCAGGAAGCATAGAATTATTAAGCTGACTTATCTCACTCTTAATATATAGTCCAAAGGATCATCTAATTATCAAGAAAGAATATTACATAAATATTTTAATATAAATAAACCTCCTATGGTCATATATCCAAAAAGATTTTTTAAGACTCTTGGATATACTAAGCTCTAAGTAAAGGAACCAAAATTATTCCCCAAACCCACATTTAAACTTTGAGTTACAATTTCAGCAAGGGGAAAGTAGAAGCATAAATAGTTTAATTTTCTTCTCTTTCTTATGGAAATTTTGGATTGTTAATTTGTACTAGATACTTCTTAAGTATGCACATAAAGACAGAACAACTATTTATGACTAATCTCCAAAGTTTAAAATTAATCTCAAAAAAACTGAAAATAGAACTACCATATGATCTAGCAATTCCACTCTTGAATATATATCTAAAGAAAACAAAACACTAATTCAAAAGGATACATGCACCCCAATGCTCATAGCATCACTATTTATAAGAGTGAACATATGGACGCAACCTAAGTGACCATCACCAGATGTATGGGTAAAGAATATATGGGGTGTGTATACACACACACACACACACACACAATGGAATACTACTCAGACATAAGAAAGAATGAAATCTTGCCACTTGTAGTGACATGGATAGACCTGGAAGATATTATGCTTAGTGAAACGTCAGATAGAGAAAGACAGATACTGTATGTTTTTACTTATATGTGGAATCTAAAAAATATAATGAATGACTGTAACAACAGAAACAGACTCATAGAGAATAAACTAGTGGTTACCAGAGGGGAGCGGAAGGGGGAGGGGCAACACAAGGGTAGGGGATTAAAAGATACGAGCTACTATATATAAAACAAATAAGCTATAAGGATATATTGTACAGCACAAGGAATATAGCCACTATTTTATAATAACTTTAAATGGAGTATAATCTATAAAAAAATTTGAATCACTGTGTTGTACACCTGAAATTAATATAATATTATAAATCAAATATATCTCAATTAAAAAAAAAAAAAAAGGACTGGTGCTTATGCAAACCTCTTGTCTTCCAGAATCTGGTCGAAGGCCAGGGGATCACCAAGTGGAGTCCCAACAAACCCTCCAGCAATGGATGTCTGTAACTATCCTTAGAAAACAAGGCTTGTAGAAATTTGCTTTTAACACCATTTGTTTAAGAGTGGATGAGGACCACTCTTAAGGACCTTAATTCGGCCAACCCAACCAATCAGTAATGAGTGGCTGTATATAGGACTTGGCCCTAGTTATACACAAAGATGAATCAGACATGGGAGATAGTTTCAGCTCCCTGGGAGCTCACAGTCTAGCTCTTCTTTTGAGCAAAATATTGCTTAAGTTGTTGCCTTAATGGTAGGATAAACCTGCCTTGGAATTAATCCAAAGTGATTTAATTACTGTGAAATAGTTACACCAGTAAGACTTGAATTCCAGAGAACCCCCTGTTGGATTCCAGCATTCTGCAGAATATTAGGATTTCTGTTCTTAGGGTAGTAAGCCAGGCCAGCCCTATTTTCTGTGACGTCTTTTTTTTTTTTTTTTTTTAATAAAATAATGTATTCACTAGTTTAAAAATTATTATGTAAAAAAGTAGATTGAGAAGTCTTACTCTGACCCTTGTGCCTTTCTGCTTGGTTATTCCACTTTTATTTCTCCCATGAATAAACACTTTAATTCATTGTTTCTTTGTGCAAATGTAAGCAAAAATGAATTCATATACTTTTAAATCCCATTTTTACACAACAGCTAGCATACCTAAGGCTGTCAGGCAGGAGGAATTCTGTCTTAGTCAAGAAGGGTCAGCCCTTTTTTTCTAGTCAGGCCTCCCAACTGATTGGATGAAGCCCATCCACATTAGGGAAGGCAATCTCATCCAAAAACACCCTCGTAGAAACAACCAGAATAATGCTTGATCAAATATCTGGGTACTCTGTGACCCAGTCAAGTTGACACACAAAATTAACCATCACAAGAGTCCTGCCTCAATTAATTGTAGAATAAATGCTACTCTGGATTTGCCTAACAGCATTTAAGAGCAAAACCCAAAAGGATCAAACTGTCTCCAAAATGTATCTCAGAACAAAGCTGAAGAATATTTTTTAGTAACACAGAAATATCTAGGACCCACATGGTAAAATTCACAGTATCTGCACCCACTCAAAAACTACTAGGTATGTAAGGAAGTAGGAAATGAAGCCAGTAACTGACCAGAAGTGACAGATGACAGAATTAGTAAATATGGACGTTAAAGTAATTATTATAATTGTATTCCATATTCTTAAGAAGCTGGAGGAAAGATTGTGTTAATTAGACACAAGAACCTTTAGAGATGAAAACTGAAATGAATGGCTGAGATGAAGAATACACTGAATGAAACTGATGTCAGAATAAACGTAGAAATAAAGGTTAGGGATTTTGAAGACTTAAGCTATCCAAAGTGAAACACAGAAAGAAAAAATCTGAAAAAAATTAATGAACAGAGAGCATCAGTGAAGTGTGGTGCAACATCAGATGGCCAAGTAAATGTGTAGTTGGGAGGAAGGGAGTGTGAGGGCTAGAGGAAATAACAGAAGAAAGAAAGGACTGAAAAAATCCCCAGATGTGATAAAAGTAACAAACCCACAGATCCAAAAATCTCAAAGACCTCCAAGCACAAGAAACATGAAGAAAGATGATATCAAGGCACATCATACTCAAATTGCTTAAAACTAGTGATACAGAAAAATGTTAAAAGCGGCCAGAAAAATCGACATACTGTGTATATAAAGAATGAAGATTAGGATGACAGCAGATTCCTCCTTGAAAATAGTGTAAGCCAGGCAACAGTGGAACATCTTTAACAGAAGGGAAAAAAAACTGCCAACCTAGAATTCTTTTCTCGGTGAAAATATCTTTCAAAAACAAAGGCAATATAAAGTCTTCTTCAGACATACAAAAACCGGAAGAATTCACTGCCAGCAGACTTGTACTACAAAAAAAAATATAAAAGAAAGACCTTGAAACAGAAGGGAAACAATATCTGATAGAAACTGGAGCTACAAAAAGAAAATACACTGGAAAAGGGTAACAACATTGTAAATATATAATAGTTTTTCTTCTTATTTAAACCTCTCTTTAAAAACTACATCTTTTAAACAAAAGCAGAAACAACACACAGTGGCATTTATAGCTTCTGTAGAAGTAAAGTTTATGACAGCAATAGCACAACATGGAAGTATACGATTGTAAGATTCTTATACTGTGTGTGAAGTAATATATTAGTTGAAGGTAGACTGTGATAAGTTAAAGATGTATAATGATAAACTCTAAAGCAGCAGAGTTACAGCTAATAAGCCAACAAAGACAAAATGTAATCATGGAAATATCTAATGAAGCCAAAAAACGACAGAAAAACTTGGAAAAATGAACAAAGAAACAGATTGAATAGCAGTACATCTGCAACTTATTTTTTAAAAAAGAACAGACTGTATAAATGTAAAATAGCAAGATGGTAGATTAAATTCCGTATTGACATTATGTTAAATATAAAAGCCTAAACGTCCCGATAAAAAATAGAGATAGTCAGATTGGATAAAAAAGCAAGACCCATTTATATGCTGCCTACAATGAACTCAGTTTTAATATAAAGATATAAATATATTAAAAGCAAAAGGATGAAAAAGATGTACCATTAATGAAAGGAAAATCTGAGTGGCTGTATCAAAGTAGAATCCAAAATAAAACATATTACCGAGGACAAAGAGAGTCATCTCATAATGATAAAGAGGTCAGCCCAACAAGAAGATATAATCCTAAGTATTTATTAGAGATTCAAAGTCCATAGATCAAAACCTGATGGAACTGCAAGGAGAAATCCATAGTTATAGTTGGACATTTTAACACCTCCCACTCAACTGATAGAACAAATAGACAAAAAGTCAATAAGGATATAGGGGATTTGAACAATGTGATTAACCAGCTTGACTTAATTGGTGTTTATAGAACACTACGACAAAATAATGAGATACACATTCTTTTCCAGTGTACATGGGACTATTACTGAAGTAAATCATTTTCTGGGCCATTAAAAAAAAGTCTCAATAAATGTAAACTGATTCAATTCATAGAAAATATGTTCTCTGACTACAGTGGAATTAAATGAGGATCAGTAACAGAAAGATATCTGGAAGATCTTTTAACTATTTGGAAACTAAATAGCACACTTTTAAATAAATCAACAACCTAATTAACAACCTGGAAAAAACAGACTATTTCCTTGAAACGCACAAACTGCCAAAGCTTACTCAAGAAGAAACAGACAACCAGAATAGCCCCAAGTCTATTAAAGAAATTGAGTTTGTAGTTAAAACCCTCCCACAGAGAAAACTCCAGGCCCTGATGGCTGCACTGGCGAATTCTACCAAACATTTAAGAAGGAAATGATGTGAATTCTACGCAACCTTTCCAGAAAGTGAAAAAGGAGAGAACAGACACTTCCTAGCTCATTCTTCGAGATCAGCATTACTGTGCAGATGTTCCCTTAGTCTCTTTGCCCGATGCAGCCAGAGTAATGCTTTTAAATGTAATCAAACCCTGGTCTTCGCTCTGCCCCAAACCTCCAGGGCCTTCCCAGCTCTGGCAATCACCTTAGGCAGACAAGATCTTCCCACCTCCCTGCAACCTCTGACTGATCCCCTTTTACTCTCCCTCTTACTGACTCTGCCCATCCACACTGGCCTCTTGTGCTCTTCCTTGAACCTTCCTCAGGCACCCTCTCTGCCCCAGTGCTTTTGTACTTGCTGTTCCCTATGCTAGGAAAGTGCTTCCCCTGTAGTTCAGTCTACCCCCTTTGGGTCTTTGCTCAATTGTCATCTTCAGTGATGGCTTTTCTGATTACTTTATTTAAAATTATAACCCCAGTCCCCACTCCTCAATCTCAGTATCCCCATCCTTCTTACCTGCTTTTTCTCCCTAGCAGTTTTTACCGTCGTATGTATCCTGTAATATACTAGTTTATTTTGTTGCCTGTCTCCCTCAACTAGAATGTGAACTATTGAGGGGCAGGGATTTTTTCCCTGTGTTCTACCTGTTGTAACCCTAGAGTGTGGGACAGTATCTAGCTGTTAGTAGGTACTCAGTAAACATTTGCAGAATATCTGTTATTTATCTCTTAATGGAGCTTTCTTTGCTCTCAAAAAATTTAAAAAAAAAATCCCCCTCTAAATTCCCCTGCTATATTCTCAGGTTGTTCCATAGTTTGGTGACCAGGAATTTTTTAAACCCACAGATTTATGAGAGATGTTCCTCTCCTTTATGAGGAAGCCTCAGGAAAGGAGAACTGAGGGGGGCATTCTTAGGCAGATCAGTTTTAGAAAGGATGATGTATGAACTTGATTCCTTTTAAAATAAATATTTGCATACTTCTTGGAAAGCTTCATGTACCCCCATCCAGGCATAAATATGCCCCATTTTGAAGGGTAAGATCAAGGTTTATTTAACTCAGTGGTAGATACTTGCCATTTAAACAGTGCTCCAATGAATGTATGTGTCCGTGCATTTTCCTGTTTACTTGTATGTGTACGTATAGGTAAATCTGTAGAGTAAGTCTCCCCAGATAGAATTGCTGGTTCAAAGGGTAAACAAATTTGCAGTTTTGATAGATATTTATTTAATATTGCCAAATTCCCCTTGTTGGGCTTTTTGAGAACCGGAAATCAGATATGCAAACCCTGGGCAGAGTCCAGAGCTCACATTCCTTTCATGATGTGCAACTATAGGGCAAAGTTAAAGGCAGTTTTGTCACCTTATAATAGTGGAAAGCTGTGGAATTAATTAAACAGTGCTTGAAGTCCTTAGGAGAACCATGTACAAGCTTGATAAGCCCCTCCCTGCCTTGTCTTTGTACAACTCACTGGCAGGAAGTTGAACACCCACTGCTCTGGACACAGTTTTTCATAAAACTTTCTGGCTCACTTGCTCTGGAAATGTTGAGATAGGATGAGTTGCAGCCAGCCAGGGCTGACTGTCCGTGTTCTTGATGTGCTTTGCTAAAGACCTGCCTCTCCTCCTCCTGTGACCCAAAGGCTCCTAAGTCTGTTTGTGAAGATTGGTTGGTTGTGGGCATAGTCTAGATAAGGGAACCCAGTCTTTGGGTACAGTGCTGGCGTTTGTAAGTTAGCAAACTTACTCTTTCTAGTCAAGAAAAATGTCCATGGTCCTTTTTTAAAAGCCCTTGACAAGGAGAAACAACAAAAAAATTACCTTTGACCTTGAATCAGCTCTCAGACTGAGAACCTGGACAGATCATAACAGCCGTTTGGTTCAGCCTCCATTCTGCAGGTGAATGAGGCTCAGACGGGGCAAGTGCCTTCACTAGCCTCACAGAACCCACTGGAATTCAGGACCCTGCTCTTCTGCAGGGCTTCTCTCTATTACCCACAGCTGCCTCCTCCACCATCACCAGTTCTTTCCCATTCAGGTACAGGGAGGTTTGTATTAGAGAAAGACAGCCCTTTAGCATGGATTTCTACCACCTTGCCATGACCATGGATAAAGCTGCTTACTGGTGCTGTTTGTACTTCTGATACACATTCTACTTTGGGTCTTGCAGGGCAAAAGGAACAAAGGCAAAGAAACGAAATGGTATAGACTGCACGCTCTCCTTTAGGGTCACTAATATAATTCCTACCAGCCAGATCACTCGAAGCCCAGTAAGACAGTGCCCTCTCACAGTCCCAGAGGGACATTATTCACAGGGAAACGCCAAGGTGGGCTGGATTTGCCTGAGGAATGGGGCCTTGAAGAAGGAAAATAGTACTTTTATTGAGGTATAATTTACATATGATAAAATTTGCCCCTTTTAGTGTATGAGTTTTGACAATGCTTATAGTCATGTAACTGCCACCACACTTGAGATCTAGAACTGTCCCGTCACCCCGTAATTCATCATTCCTTTGGCTGTCAGCCTGACCACCCTGCCCCAGCAACCACTTTTTAGTTTTCTGTCCTTAGGATTCTGTCTGTTACAGAATATCATAAATAGAATTAAAAAGTATATAACCTTTTGAGTCAGGGTACATTTAAGATTCATCCATGTTGCATGTAATCAACATGATTCATTCCTTTGCATTGCTGAGTAGTGTTCTGTTGTATGAAGGTACCACAGTGTGTTTATAGCCATTGAAGGACATTTGAATTATTTCCAGTTTTTGATGATTATGAATAAAGCCTCTATAAACATTCATATACAGGTTCTTGTGAGGACGTAAGTTTTCATTTCTCTTGGGTAAATAATTAGGAATGGAATTGCTAGGTCATATGTTAAGTGTATGTTTAACTTAAGAGAAACTGTCAAGCTGTTTTATAAAGTGAATGTATTATTTTGCATTCCCACCAGCAATTCCTACCAGTTTGCATTCATACTAGTCGCTCCACATTTTTACCAGCACTTGGTATTTTTTCCTGTCTTTGGCTTGTCTTTTCATTCTTTCAATAGTGTCCTTAGAAGAGCAGAAATTTTTAATTTTGATGAAGTCCAATTTATCAGTTATTTCTCTTAAGGTTCATACTTTTGGTATTGTACCTAAGAAATTTTTGCCTAACCCAAGGTCACAGCAATATTCTCCTAGAAGTTTTATAAGTTTTTAGTTAACATTTAGACCTATAATCCATTTTGCATTAAATTTTGTATGCGGTGTATATTGGCCAAGAGTCATCATTTTGCATATGGATACACAGTATTCCAGCACCATTTGTTTAAAAGGCTGTCCTGTCTCCATTGAATTGCCTTTGCATCTTTGTGGAGAATCAATTAGCACATTTGTGGGTCATTTGTATGCTTTTAATTGATTTCTAAATTCTGAAAGGAAAATAGTAAAAATGAAGAATCCTCCACTCTTTCTGCACTACTGGTTTCTCCACTGGGAAGCCTCTCCTAACATCCTAGGTGGAATTAGCCACTCCTGGGCTCCTATAGTTATTATGCATACACTTATTACCGAATTTTTCTCACCCTTGTAATTCCTCGCCTCACTGTCTGCTTCTCTCCCTCTCCCTCAGAACCAAGCGTCCTTGGAGGCCCAGAAGTGTGTGTCTTCTCCCTTTATATCGTCTTCATCACTGCTGGCTCTATAATGCTTGTTGAATGAATGGCCCATTCTTAAATCCTGATGACAAGTCAGATCTTTGATTGACAACTGATAAGTCAAAAGAGTTTTATGAGCACTGTACCAGTCAGATGAGACCAAGAAGTGAAGATAAAGACTCAGTTCTCTTTAAAGCAGGAACTGTTTCCTATTCTACCTTGGTGTGACATCTGTTTTGCCAGGCAGGTGTGGGGTGGGTCTGTTCCACCAGGCACATTTGGATTATTGGTGGGATCTCAGCTCCAGAGCATGCCTGGCTTCTTAAGTCCCTCTTCTTAAGGGATTCCGTCATGCTGGGCTTTCAGTCACTGTGATTTCATTGGGAATCTAGCCATTCCTCCCTTACTTCTCTTGAGTTGTTCTGGAGATCAAAACAAAAAATTTGGGGAGAAAAGGGAAAAAGCTGGACAATGTTGAGAATTATTGACTGATTAACTTTTGCAATTCCTTTGCTTTTCAGAAGCTTAAGACTCCTGAAATATTTACTGTTAATTAATTCCAGTGTTTAACAGGTTGCTTCTCCTTCTAACACTTTGGAAACATAATATTTACTACCTGGAAATTTTACTACCTAGAAATATTCCTGCAATAGATCTTAAATACTCTTCTTAACATTTTGACCTAGACTAATTTACCATGACAGTTGGTTTCTATGAGAAGTTTAACAGTTTGGACTCTAGGTCCGGAAGATGGGTGGTACCAAGGTGTATATTTGGAAACTGTCAGAGTTGTGGCCCTGCAGACCTCTGTAAAGGCTGCAGACTGGAAAGTTGCAGTTACTTGTGAGAGTATCCAAGTGCTTCCTATGAATGGGCGATGTGTTTCTGCCTTTGAGGCTTTCTCAGATATCTCTGTTTTAATCAACCTGAGCTACACCTCCCACTCCCACCCAGGCTGGATCAACTTAGTTGTGTATGTCCAGCCCTCCCCCTCACACACACTCCTTAGTCAGGAATTATGCTGGGAGTCAGTAGAGGTGTCAGAGCTGCGTCGAGTTGTTTCATGTTTACTCTCCAGGAACGTGGTTCTCACTAGAAGCATCTTTAAGTAAGATGCCCTGTACCCACAACACATAGAGCGTGGTCTTTATAGGTTCACAGCGTGGAACTGAGCAGCCACACTTGTTGCATTTCTCATTTTTGTCTCATCCTTTGTATGTAGGGTCAAAATCATTGAACCCATTGCTTTCTCCCTTTTTTATTAACAGTTTTTTTGACATAAGATTTATGTGCCATAAAATTCACCATTTTAGTGTGCAATTCATTGATTTCTAGTAATTTATAGAGTGTGCAGCCTTTACCACAGTCCAGTTTTAGAACAATTCCATCATCCCAAAAAGACCCCTTGTGCCCCTTTGCAGTCGGTTCCACCCCCATCCCCAGGCAACCACTAAATCTGCTTTCTGTCTCTATAGATTTGCCTTTCCTGCACATTTCATATAAGTGGAATCATACAATATGTGGTCTTTGTGACTGACTTCTTTGATTTCACAGCATGTTTCTGAGGTTTATCTATATTGTAGTGTATATCAGTACTTCATTCCTTTTTGTCGTTGAATATTATTCCATTCTTTGGATATATAATTTTGTTTATCCATTCATCAATTGATGGCCATTTGGACTGTTTCCAGTTCGGGGCTGTTATGAATCATGCTGCTGTGAACTTCCGTGTTTAAGTCTCTGTGTGGATATGTTGTTCTCACTCCCTGGGGTAGATTCTTAGGAGTAGAGTTGTTGGGTCTTATAGTAAGTTTATGGTTAACTTTTTAAGAAACTGCCAAACTATTTTTCTGTAGTAGGGCTGTACCATTTTATGTTCCCACCAGCAATGTATGAGTGTTCTGGTTTCTCCATATCCTCACCAACACTTGATTTTGTCTGTCTTTTTGATCATAGCTATTCGAGTGGCTGTGAAGAAGTCCCTTATTGTGGTTTTAGTTTCCATTTATTGAATGACTAAGGATGCTGAGCATCTTTTCATGTGGTCATTAGCCATTTGTATTTCTTCTTTCGTGACACATCAATTTAAATCTTTCATCCATTTTTTGATTAGTTTGTTTACTGTCTACTATTGAGTGGTAAGAATTCTCTATATTCTGAATAGAAGTTCTTTATCAGATGTACGATAGAACACATGGATTTTTTATTTTCCTCACACCAGTACCAGAGGCTGTGGAAAGAGAAAGGGACAGTTCAGTAGTAATAATAATTAACGTGTAATCTTTGAGTGTTTGTTATGAGCTAGACGCTGGACTGTGTGTTTCACAGCGATTATTTAAGATACTTTTCTCATTTTCTAAAGGAGATAGGAGTGTTTCAAATACTTGGTCTCCAACGAACAGTTTTTAATAAATAAAGAAAAGAGAACAGTTGATTTGGGAAATTCTTAGATTTATGCGAGTTAGAACTGGTCCTTTAGAATTGCCACAAAGATTAAATGGTTGTTATGACAGATGCAGAATACCAGCCGTTTAAACAGCCAGATGTTTGTTTCTTGCTTCCATAACAACTGACATTAGCAGAGCCGGGTGTGTATGGGGACTCCACAGGGTCAGACACCTTCTACCCTGTTACTCCTTAAGGTGTGATTTTGCCTCAGGATCTAAATGGCCACTCCAGCAGCCTGTCTCCTCGCAGGCACCGGAAAGTAGAAGAGCAGAAAGCGGGTTGTTCCCATTGCTTTTAAGAACCTGACCCAGAAGTTGCATGTATCACTTCTGCTCACATATCACTGGGTAAAACTCAGTTACCTGACTAGGTACAAGAGGGACTAGGAAATGTAGTCTTCATTTTGGGGCCATGTGTCCGTCTAAAGTTTAGGGATTGACAGCAAGAAAGAACAGATGTTAGGGCCATTGTTGGGCTTGAGGTTTCCTGTAACTAGTCTGTGTGGGATTCCCATTCGTTTTTCATCAAAGAAAGTCTACTTGATACGTGGTTATTGGCTTCAACCTTTTGAGGAATTCATTTTACTATTGTTTTAGAATTGCACCAGAATGTTCTTAATGGTAATGTAGCTGTAAATATGAATTATTATTGCTTAGGGAATGTGAAAATAACTTAGTGATTAAATACGATTCTGGAGTTGCTTTACTGAATATAGATTTTATATGCCAGCCAGTAGGAAGGGTGGCAAACGGGGACAGCTCTGCCAGGTCGACTCTGTTTTGTAGTTTTCTTTTCAAGTGATTCTTTCCCCCAGTGGTGCCATTTAATGAGCAGTTTCTCCACTGGTAACTGTAACTGTTTTCCTCTAGTTAATATGTGGTTCTGGATTAACATGCCAGGTCTGTCTCTTTAGGAAGAAAAAGAGCAGTGCTGTTTCATTTAGAGATGCTATTGCTTCTCTAAGGACGGCAGTAATTTCTAACAAGTGTCGGGAAGACATCTTCTGGATCCATTTGTCCTTTGTGTGTTTAAAAACTTGACAACAAAACAAATTGGCACTGAATGTTTTGAAGAAACAAACATTAATGTTCCCTGAGTGTTTCTAGGTTTTCAGGCCTTGGTAACAATTACCAAGAAATCTGCTTTCCTGGGTGCAGCTCTACTGCCGGGAGGATCTTAATACTGAGGGAGCCCTTTCTTGTACAGCTCATTTCGGCTGCCCCAGAGATAACTTGGATAAACACGGGCTCCTCCACGTACCTCCTAATCCCTGCTGGGTCTTACACTGTAGGGAGGGTCAGACAGCTTGTTTTCTTTCCCTTCTGGCCCTTCTCTCTACACTCCCCTCCAGCTGCCTTCGTCCCCCACCCCCAAAGTAACGTGATCTCCTAGGCCTGGTCTGCTGCTTTCGCAGATTCTTTTAGTCTTAGAGAAAGAGAGGAAAAAAATTAACCATTGGTTTCCCAGTTCAAGCTTAACAAAACTACAGAAGCCAAAAGCAGTGCCAGTGTTTGAAAGAAGGGATATTGCTTGTAAATAACCAATGCTGGGACTTTTCTTTTATCAACTGGTTCTACTTAAGTGAGCTAAATTTACCTTATTGTGAAGATAATAGTTTGAAGCCTTTAGATTTTTGTTGTGTATATATCTTAATCTTTAATCAGTATTTAGATTAAAAGCAAACAAACAAGACTTTCCATGATTTAAAATAAAATTCTGTGGCATTTATTTCAAAAGCTAACCAAAGTAAAGGGACAAAGACAATTTGTGAAATCATGCAAAACCTCTTTAAGTTGAACTGAAGCACTTAGAGTTAATAAGAATGTCCCCAACTTTAACATATCTGCTTATAGCTTAATTTTAAATTAGGTGGCCAGATTTAAGAATTTAGGATCTGGTTGCTTCTTCACCACCAGCATTAAGATTTGAGATCTGTAGTTGGCAACAAAGTTTAAATACTTTTTTAGCCTGGTATCCTAAAACTAGTCTGTCAGCTCTTAGTTATGGGTACCTAGCGGGTGTCATATAATGGAAAGGAAATCTAACAAGGGAGTTTGGAGAACTGGGTTCTTTTCCTGGCTCTGCCACTAACTTGCTGTGAGACCTTGTGCAAGTTACTTAATCTGTCTGTGCCTCCGTTGTCTCATCTGTAAAATGGTCAAACTAGATTCTGATTTAAAATGATTAAACATTACAGACCTGTTTTTATTTCTATTCCCTCCCCAAATCCCACTGAAATGACAGAGACGTAAAAAGATGTTTTAAAAAGTGAAGAATGCATAAGGACAAAAAGAACCCAAAAGGCAAAGTAGGTAAGAAAAATGAACATGTTTTTGGAAAATGGAAGGCGTGGTAATAGGCTTACTAGAATCGAAGAAGGGGAAGCGTAACCCCTTCTGAGAGAGACATTGTTTAGAAGTAAGCCAGTTTACTTGTAAGAACCTAAGAGAAAAAAAATCAGAAATTAGAGGCATTAGTACCACGGAAAGCAGGGGGGAGTGAGGCCTTTAACTGAAATCAAGGGGCTCAACTGAAAGTCTGTAAAAGGAGTGTTTAGATTCTTCACACCCCTCCCCAACCCTGCACAGCCACATGACTGCTTCCCCTTCCTACCTACATGAGACTAGAGGTATTATTAAGAAATTGCCCTATAAAGGCTCCAGACTCAGAGGTATTACTTCAGCAGAGGTGCAGGTAGGCCCCTGGGCTGAAAACAGTGGGTGGGCAAGAGCAGAGTTTTAAGTCTGCATACTGAATAATGAGATCTCAGCCCTCTTCCGATCCCTGCTGGCCACGGCCCTAACAGAGGAGAGAAGGGAAGATTATTTTCTGGGAAAAACTGAATGACCCTAGAGAAAAGCCCATCTGGGGATTCTCTTGATGGAAAACTGAGTTCCCACCTCCTTTCATTGAAGCCCACGTGTTGTTGTGCCCCGTCCGTGCATACTTTTAGTTCCTATCTCATATATAACGCGTGGGCAGCCACATTCCTCCAAACATTAGAGAAACGACTCTACATACAGAGAAGGGGTAAAACAAATTCACAGAAAAAGGGAGCATAGTGGAAATAAAGACAACGCAGGAAACAGAAGAGTTCAGAAGAACTGTTGTTTGCTCTCCTCAGAGAAAAATACTGCAAACATCAAACAACAGTGTTATTAAAAACTAACAATCAGGATAAGAGAGAGCTCTTTAATACTGAGAACATGATAGCCAAAATTTAAAATTCAACTGAAGACTTGGAAAACAGTCTATCTCAGAAAGCAAAACACAAAGGCAAAGACTTAGACAACAGGAGAGACCAGATAGGAGTTAGAAGCTCAGTCCCAGAGCTTCAGTTACTTCTATCTGATAGGAATTCCGGAAAGGGAGAACTGAGAGAAAATGGAGGAGAATTTAGGAGACAGTAAGTATCAGGAGAATTTTCAGAGCACAGCGAAGGGAGCGTTTTCTGGAGCTAAACAACCTAAATCTTTGAATTGAATTGGCTCCCTGAGTGCCCAGCATAATATATGAAAAAAGACTCACTCCAAGCCATGTCATTGTAAAATTTCAAAACACCAGGAATATTAGAAGACCGTAAAAGCTTCCAAAGGAAAAAGCATGTGATACATAAAGCATCAAGGGTCAGAGTGGAATTGCATTTCTAAACTACAATGCTGAAAACCAGAAGATAGTGGAGCAATGCCTTCAAAATTCAGTGAGGGAAATGACTTTCAACTCAGAATTCTCTACCCAGCCAAACTGTCAGAGTAGAACAGAAAGGCATTTTTTAGACATGTACCTTTTTTCCCTCCAGGAAGCTATTGGATGATGAATTCCATCAAAATGAGGATGTAAGTCAGTAAATAAAACAGACTATTTTAAATGTTTTGGTATTTAGAAAATATACTACTAGGTGTTTAAAAGATCTTTGAAATGTTTGGGGGGAAAGAAGTAATATAGGTATATAGAAGACTAATCAAATGAAAAAATCAAGGCAATTAATATCTCCAGGGTAAATAAAATTAAATAATAAAGGAAAGACTCATAGTATATTATTGGTGGAGCAGTAAGCAGTATTTATATCATCATAGTAATGTCAACATTGACAATGGATTCAACCAAAAACTGTGATTTTTATTGTCATGGGAAGTTGGGGATGGTGATGGTTTAATTCTACCACAACAAGGTGATATATAATGTGGAAAGCTGATGAATCCAGAAAAATATGAGGATATTAAAAATCTGAAAAAGACTCCTTCTGGTGAAACTGGCAAGGGGACAGAGTCAGGGGATTTCTGGTTTTATTATAAGACTTTCAATACTATTTGATTTTTAGCCATGTATATACATTACTTTGATTAAAAATAAAAATTAATAAAAATATTTAGGGCATACCAACAATATTAGTTTCCCTCTGGAGAAAAATTCCTTAATAATTATATTTGACCTGTTAATTATAAAAATGTAGTCAAATCTTACTACAATGAGATTTTCTAGAAAGTGGATTTACTCCCAAGCAGTTAGATTTGGCTCCCAGTTGAGAATTACAGCTTTGGAAATACCAAAGGCAAAAACAAAGCAATCAGTGTTATCTGAAAGCCAGTCATATGTGTGGCCTGTACATCGAGCCCTGGGCCTGAAGTAGGCTCCCACTAAATATGTGGGGTGTGGAGTTTGTGTTTTGCCAGAAAGCTGTTGTTGCAAAGCTTTGGCTTTAGGATTAAAGATTGGGCTCTCTGTGACATTTGAACCTTGGTTGCTACTCCTGCCCCATAGCTAGTGTTTCTTTCCCTTAATAAAGTAAGTTGATTTTTTTTTTTTTTTTTTTTTTTTTGGAAAACCACTGGACTGCTTTCACTCCCTCAGACTATGCTTTCTGGCTTCATTTCCACATATCACATTTGTTAATCTTAGTTCCTGACTTAGTCCCAGTAAGACTTACGCAGGCACACAGACCATCACCTGATGTAGTCAGAGGCCTCTTTTGGAAATAACAATAGTTGCTGTTTATTGAGCACCTTCTCTGCATTGGGCACCTTCCATACATTATTTCTAATCTTCATAACCCAGAGAGATAGCTACTCTTAAGACCACTGCCCAGTTTTACGGACTAGAAAACTGGGTCACTTGCCCAGGCCACCACAGTGAGTGGCAGATCTGAGACTGAGAATAAGTTTGCGTGATGTCATAGCTCATTCAGCCTCTACTGTGTTGCCTCCACCTCTTACCTGGTTTCTGCACACCACAGTCACCAGGCCTTTGTGACATTTGACCAATAAATAGTGCTATCTCACTGAAAATTTATGAAACTTAAAGAGATGCATGTGTGCCCTTATACAGGGGCAAAAGTGGGTATGATTGATGTGATCTTCTAAGCTGCATTATTCTCCAGTGGGTTGGACCCACAGAACTAGGGAGCCTCGCAGGCTCTCGCTGGACAGTGTCTGCGGAATCAGAGGAAGTGGGCTTTGTTTGTGTGTAAAATAGCATGCACATGACTCCAGATCTTTCCTCGTCCTCCTAAAGTTATTGGCTGGCCTGGAAACAGTGAAGGGATCAGTCAGATCTGGGATCATCTGGTCTTAGGGGTCCCTTACCAGGCACCATGTCAGATTCTTCTGTCTCCCTTAACCCCCCACCCCCATCCTGTAGTTCCCAGCAGGAGCTTCCCCATGCTGCATCTGCATCCTGCTTTCTTCCTGTGACTCACTTCTCTGGTGGGCCCACCCCCCTCCCTTTTTTAAAAAATAGTATTGAACTCTAAACTTTAAAAAAATTCAGTCTTTATCCTAGAATCTTCAGAGAAGAGTCCTCTTTTAGTAACTTGTTTTTACAGTTATACATTTCTTAAATTCAGAAATTGCTTTCAAATGAAAAAATTTTAGAAATATCCACTCCTGTTTGTCCTATTCCCAGGGAAAATGAGAAGCAACTCTTCCCTCTTCCAAAACAGTGGGTTTCAAACTTAAATATGCATACAGATCATCTGGGGAACTTGTTAAGATATAGCTCATTCCATATATTCTGATTCTGTCGGTCTAGAATGGAGATCAAGGGTCTGCATCGTAAGCAGACACCCCAGGCAATTCAAAATAGGTTGTCCATGGACTGTGCTTTTAGAAACACAGCTCAGATCACATACTTTAATGTCATGTAGGACCTTTATTCATTCTTTCCTAACATTCTTAATATATTTAAAAATACTCTTAAATAGTTTAATTCCATGAATGGTTTTTCTTTTAAGACATTTTTCAATAGTTAATGATTTTATTTCACCTTCTGGCTTTGCTCCTATTATCCACCTTTCACTTAAACTGCAAATTATGTCCATTTTGGAAAGTTCAGGGGCTTTAGGTTTTACTGCTTCCCATCTATGTGAACTTGGACAGAACACCTACTCCTCCCCATCCCTGTTTACCCCCGTTTCCTAACCTGTGAAATGGAGTTAAAATACACCAAATTCGTAGGATTATTGTGAGGCTTGTGCCTGGTGCATACTAGGCACACATTAAAAGTTTATTCCTTTCTCAAACAGAATGTAACACAGCAAACAAGTTACTTCACCGTCTTTTTAATTTCTTTCTTTCCTTCTTTTTCTTTTTCTTTTTTTCTTAAACTAATGGCTTTTAGGTTTAAGGTTGCTTAGGGAGAATCCTTCTTGGGCCTTTCTTCATTGTAGTAAGAAGATTGAGGCTCTTATTTGCTTGTAACGGAATGTTTTTTGTATCTTGCAAGTGAGTTTCAAAAGCTTCAAAAGCTAGATCTGGAAAGAATCCTGGTTTAATATGATAGTGTGCAGCTTGGTGATATTTTCAATATTTGTTGCTGCTAATTCAGAGTGTTTTGCCAGACCTGTTGATGTATGGTTTTATAACTATATTTTAAAAGATTTGGACACAGTTTATAAGCATTACTCATTTTAAGAGGTATTAAAAGGATAAGGTCATTTTAGATTCAAAGAGAGCAGAATATTAGTAATAGTCATCAGCTTTTAAAAATAAACTTACATCCTAATAACATATGCAAACACATATCTGGGCCTGTATTAATTGATAGCATTCAAGGATATGGTTAGAATTGCAAAAATGCCCATTAATGTATGTAATTCTTGGCATTAAATTGCCTATTTGAATGCAGCCTATTAAATCTGAAATGCTATATAATGACAGACTTTATTATAATCTAATCTAAAGCCCTTGAACTTTCTAAAATGGCATCAACACAGATAGCAGTTTTCAGCTTGTTTGTACGGGTGGAACCCTGGGGAATTTTATTTTTGGCATTACACTTGAAAGTTGAAAAGCTCAAGTAACAGTAAACAAATTGGCCATCATCACACACAGCTCTCTAGTAGAATGATAGTATCTTCCAGAATCTACATAGTACCCACAGTCATGGCACTTGTCACCTGGTGACCCTGTAGCCCTTTGTCTCCAGGAGATGGAACTGCTGTGTCTTCTTAGGTGCTCATGAGGCCTCACCTGGTACCAGAACACAAACCATAGGTCCACTTTTTGCAGTAAAAACACATTTTGTACATGAATCAGAATTCGGCAGGACATCTCTAAAAAGTTAATGATGCCCTGGCTGAGAAACCCTGTGGTATACACGAGTCACATCCAGTCCAATCCTGAACTTTTTTTTTTTTGAAATATATTCTTTTAATTAATTAATTATTATTGAGGGGGTAATTAGGTTTATTTATTCATTTTAATGGAGGTACTGGGGATTGAACCCAGGACCTTGTGCATCCTAGGCAGGCATTCTACCACTGAGCTATACCTTCTCCCTCAATCCTGAACTTTTATGTACAAGTTTTGGCAGACCTGAGTGAAGATCTTGTTTCTCAGCCACTCCTGTTGTATTGAAGGTACTCAGGTGTTTGTCATTATAGGATAGGCTAGACAACAAATGAGGCCAGCTTTGCCTCTGGGGCTGATCACCGTAGCCAGGGTCTCTTAACCAAGGCTGCTTCTGAAACATATGACAACTTTAGTTATTTAACCAAAGATACGGGTATCCAAAACTGTAATGTGCTTGGAATTTATTTTTGGTGGGAAGGAGCTGCATAATCCACTGGTCAGGAGCCTGATCCTTGGAGCCAGACAGGGCTGGGTTGAGTCCAGCTCTGCCTGTTTCCAGCTACAGGACTTTGGGCAAGGTGTTTGACTTCTCTAAACTTCAGATTTTTACCTGAAGAATCAGGATAATAATTCAGTTTTCCTCAGGAAATTGTGCAAATAAAGTGTGGTAATGAACAGACCATGTTTCTCTCAAAAGTCTGACTCATAGTAAGATCTCAGTACAAGTCAACTCTTAGTATTCACGTGCTCTAAGATGTGGACTGACTTAGTTTTTCTCTCTAATATAGTTATCTAACACTATTAAATAACTTCCCTTTCCTATAGTTACTGAAATTTATCTGATTTTATTTAATTATTTGGTATGATTGAGTTCCATATTGTTTCCCATTGCTCTAGGTTTCTGGTTTTGTGCCAAGTAAACACATTATTGTGATTATTGCTATTTTACATTATGTTATGATATTGTCTATTATCAGTCCTAACCAGAGTTATAAAAAGATTTGGGCCAAGTACAGCAATGAAATGTGTTTTAAACAATGGGCCCGCATGGCACACACCAAACAAGGGAAGAGTTCTCTGTTGAAGAAAAGGAGCCTTCTTAAAGAAGGGACACAGGCCCTGCCTCTCATGAGTTTTCATTGTGGAGACTAAACTCCCTTTACAGATAATCAGAAATTATGTTGAAGTGTGAACTTGTACATCTCTCCTGCCTCCTAGACTGGATGTGATTTGACGGATGTGTTGCCTGCTTGTGTCGTTGTCATGGGGGTTCCAGCTCTCTGATTGTTCATTCCTCAGACACCCATTGCGTTAGCCTTAATCACAATAAACTCACTGAACATAAATGAGAGCAGTATTGGTAATTCCAGAGGAATTTGCATTATTCACCAACAGTCTCAGGACATAGGGTTTGCTAGGGCACCGCACACGGTGGGGCACCTCGGCCTCAATTGGTGCAGGTTGGGGGCATCTCCTGCCACAGAGATGCACGAGGTTCCTAAAGTGATGCTGAGCAGGCCTGCCCTCCCCTATCCTAGTTGCTAGCGTCTTTCTTGGAGGGCCGGGACCGCACTTCCCAACGTTGAGACCAATAAATGCCGCCCTTAAAATATCCCCTCCCCCCCCCCCCCCCGCTTTCGCTAACCTAGGGACTGGCGGGGGGACGGGGTGGGCGAGGGGAGCGGGGCGGGGGGGTCGGGTTGGTTTGGGACGGTGGTGAAGGCCTCGGGCCGGCCCGGGCCTTGAGAACGCCGGGAAGCTCTGGTTCGCGGCGCGGCGCCGAGAGGGTTAAGGCGGCGGGGGCGGGCCTCGCGGGCCGGGCTCGGGGCCCTTTGTTAACAGGCGCGTCCGGAGCGGAGGCCGAGACTCGGCCGCGGCCATGGGCGGGCGCGCGGGGCGGCGGGGAGGCGGCGTGGCGGGGCCGCGGGGGCCCGGGAGGGCGCGCGGGGCCAGCTGGGCGAGCCGCGCCTGAGCCGCGCCGCGGAGCCAGCCGAGGGCGCCGGCCCCGACGCCGCCCGCACGCGAAAATGTTGGAAATCTGCTTGAAGTTGGTGGGCTGCAAATCCAAGAAGGGGCTCTCGTCGTCCTCCAGCTGTTACCTGGAAGGTAAGCGCCTGGCCGCCGCCGGGAGTGGGTCTTGGCGGCCGCGTGTGCGCCGCCGGGCCTTCCTAGGCCTCGCCCGCCCGCCCGCGCGCGCTCCCTCCTCTCCCTCCCTCTCCCTCCCTTTCCCTTTCCCTTTCGCTCTCTCTCTTTTTCTTCCTCTCGCCAGCCCCTGGGCCTTGCTGCCGAGCTGGGAGGGTGCGGGGCTCCGGCCCCCGCGCACTGACCCCGGGAGAGCCCACGTCGGGATGGCGAGGTCGCGGGGCCCCCAACTGCAGGGCTTCACCCAAAAGTTTGAGAAAGCGAACTCTACAGGCCTGAACCGCCTTGGGAGCCCACGTTGCGGAATTTCCACCGTTAATTGGGAATTATGTGTCAAAAAGGTCGACCTGTGTTTGTGAAACATACGATTTTCATTAAGTCTCGTGTACAAAGGGAACACGGCTCTACCATTTATGGATACAGAATTTCAAATGATCTTTCTGTCGTTCCTCCCCCCCCCCCAATCTTATCTTCAGACCACAAAGAGGTCTTAGAAATTCTCTCACTTTTCGGAGGAGAAAAGAGAAATTACACATTTTAAGAAGGCATTTTTGAATGAGTCCAGAGTACTTGGAAGGGAAAAGGGTAACCCCATGTTAGGTTGCTCCAATAAAGCCTCAACCTAGAGCATTTCACTTTCGCCCTCTCTCCATTCTACTCTTTCTTCTCTCATCCCATTTTTTCCCTTTCCTGTTGGTCTTTTTTTTTTTTTTTTTTTTTTCCTATTCCAATAAGGTGACAACGGGGGAAGAAAAAAAAAAACAATTGAGGATGTTGAGTGGTCTGTCCTCATTTTGTAGCTTTAGGGTGAATCTGAAGTTTATCTGATTCAGGGACTGGTCCACCCAGACTATTTGCTTTCAGCAGAAAGGGTACTTCAGAGGTGCAATCCTGTTGCATTTCTCTGTCATTTTTATTTAGGACTTAAAATAAGAACCAAAATGTAAAGCTCATTTTAGAAGAGGTAGAATTTCTGCTAAGTGCCATGAAGTTGTAATGTTTTTCTTTTTAAAATGAAGGAGAAATAAACAGAGGCCTTGTCAATTGTCTGACCTATTTTGCTTTTCTTTCCAACTTTTTGACTTGAGTCACGTGTGTGGCTCAAACCATATACCAGTGGATACAGGTGAAACCTGTTAGCCCTTTTTGCCACAAGATATGTACATTGGTCCCCTTCCTTCTCTGGGATTTTGAACCTTGGAGAAGGTGCATCCAGATGGAGTAGGATCACAAAATCTAGCATTTGGAGGGAGAAGATGGTTTATTTGTCCTTAAAAGTTGGCATCTGAGCAACCCAAATCATCTTCAGTTAGTATGTTGCTTATTTTCCAAGTTGCTCCAAATTCTGGACACATTCTCATTTACATCTGTAACGAGTTAGTGTTAGGCGTTATCATCTCCATTTTGCAGATGGCTGCCTAAGGCGGAGTAGATGAATGGACTTTTGTATCTGCAAAGCTGCAAGAAAGTTTAGGTCACAGAAATGCTGTGACGTTGTTGTTGTTGTTTTGGAGGGTAAACAGGAGATTTAGTTCTTACCTGGCTGGTTTAATTATTAGTTTTGGTGGGGGAGGGGAATCTAAACTTATTCCAGCATGTTTTGAAATAATGTTGACTCTCAAGTCTCAAAAGAAAAATTCTGGTTACAGCAGACTGCCTTGGGTTAAGGCTTCATCAAGGAGGGTTATCAGTCTAGCAATTCTTTCTTGTTACTGAGTTCTTTCTTTGGTTGTTACGTTTAATTGGAGAAAGTAAATGGAATTATTGTTTTGTAGTTGAGAGAACTTAACAAACCTCAGTGATCGTTTCTTAAAGACTAGATGTGCTATTAGTCGCTTGGGAGAAACACTTGCCAACATCTGGATAAGTAATCCAGCCTTTTTGTTTTTACTGACATCTTAAATCAATCAATCAGTGTTTATTGACACTCACTCGGGGCCCAGGCATCCCAGGTCACAGAGAAAATTGAATATGGTTAAGTTTTCCATTCTATCAAAGAAAGTTCAGCCATAAATGCAACTTGATCATGCATCTGTTTGCTACTTGGGTCTAGCTGTCATAACAACGATTATTAAATGCTTACTGTGTCCCAAGCACTGTTTCAGCCTTCTGTAGGATTTAATTTGCTATTTCTCATGAAGGTGTTGTTTTTTTTTTTTTTTTTTCCATTTTATAGATGAGGAGACTGAGGCATCTAAAAGGTAGGAAACTTGTCTGAGGTCACAGAGCTAGCACGTGGTGCTGGGATTTGAGCCCGTTGCTGTCTGGCTCCAAAGAGCCCAGTTTAAACCACTATATGCTTTACCCGCTGTGACTGTTTATCTCCTTTGGAACTCTCTGTGGATGTTAAAATGGTATCTTCAGAAACACTCTGATGCCTAAAAATAAGGGTTTTTTTTTTCTCTTCTAGAAACCTAATACTGATAAAAATGATTACCTTTAGCCATGGAATTAAAATGTTTAAATGTATATTAAAATAGCTGTACATGATTTAAAATTTTTAAAAGAATAGTGAAAAGTAATTCTTTCCCTTATCCAGTTTCCCTACCCAGAAGCCTCACTTAAGTTTCTTGTGTGTCCTTCTAGAAACATTTTATGCAAATGTAAGTATTTATAGCATTTGAATTTTGTGCTCCAGCTTTGTGAAAACATGTGTTTATAGCAGTATCTCTTCACCATGACCACATTTAGCTTAAGGTTGTTTCTTTGGTCTGCTTCAAGCACAGAATTTTCTGATTATTCCATCCCTATCCTGGAAGTGTGAAAGAAAACGTGAACATTAGCCAACTGAATTCTTTTTTTTTTTTCCAGTTTACTTTTATTTGCTCATATGTTTGTATTTGCATACATTGTACATGAATATTGTACATGGGCATGTTAGTTCTGTATTGTGGATTCAAAAACTAATGTCTGTGAAGTGAACTCTTCTTGAACTTTGAAAATTTACTTTACCGGCCCGCTCTTAAACGCTTCTTTTCAGCAGTTAACTTTCTGGCGAATGCTTTATGTGGTGCCAGCCACACAGATACACTTTTAGAACTTCTGCTTCAGAGAAGCTTATGCTCTCTTTCTAAATACTCTCTCCTGAGGTCTTCAAATGCTTCCCTTGTTTTAGTAACAAAGAAAATCTGAAGCTCTTTCTGTAACTTAATAGAAAGCCAGTCAGCCCTTTTCATTTAGGGTTACATTGAAATTGTTGAGCATTTATGATGTGACAGTTCTTGGCAGCAAGCACTTCATGGACATCCTCACTTAATTCTCATACCAACACTATGAGGTTTCTAGGGAAGAGGAGGAGGAAGGGCCCCAGTTCACTTTGGTTGGAAATACTTTTGAATTTGGAGGCAGGCGATCCCAGTTTTTGGCTTTCAGCTTTTTGTTTCCTTACCTCTGTGACAGAGCAAACATTCTCTGTCCAGCCCACCTTAGAGGCTTGTTTTGATGATCTAGGAGATGATTCAAGTAAAAGTTTTGAAACCAGTACAGTGCTAAATGTGTGTTTATGCTGATGTGTGGTTCTTTTGAGATGTCCTTAAATCCAGGCAGTTTTATATGACCGAGATATTGCTGAAGTCTCAGTCCCATGTGAAGCACGCAGCTCCGGGGCCAGTCTGCCTGGGCCCAAATGCCGGCCACCCTGTTCTCTGAGCCTCAGTGTTCTCATTTCTAAAATAAGGCTCAGCGTGGTCCCTACCTTCTTGTGTTGGGAGATTCACATGAGATATTTCATTTAAACTATGCACAGAGCAGGATATTAGCATATGTTAGCTGATATTTTAAGTAAATATTTCATAGTCTAAAATAGTATTACCAATTTCACTAGCGCCTTAAGTGATGATAGAAATGAGCAAAACCCACCCATAGTTTTTCTTGTTGTTAAGAAAACAGTTTGTTTCCAAGTTTGCTTTGATGCATATAGTTAATACTTCTTGTCCTTGGTTTTAAGGAAAAGTATTTTCCCTTCATCTGACCCTTTATTGTTCTCATGGTATTTTCCTTGTGGAAGAAAAAAATCCCATTGGTTCATGGTTGGCATCTTATTTCTTCTGTCTAGAGGCAATATTTCCACAGCTCCAAACATATGAAAACTGAAAATTTCATACTACTTATTATGTTATTGTAAAATCAAATGGTAATTTTGCCGGTATAATCACTGATCTGAAGTAGAAACAGGAAAAATTATTGATGGATAGGTTTTTAAAAGATGTAACATTGTACAACATGATGACTATAGTTAACAATGCTATGTTGGATATTTGAAAATGCCTGAGGGAGTGGATCTTAAAAGTTCTCATCACAAGGAAAATAATTTTTGTGGTGATGGATGGTAACCAAATCTTGTAATCATTTCACAATATGCACATATATCAAATCATTATGTTGTATACCTTAAACTCATACAATGTTGTATGTCAATTATATCTCAATAAAACTGGAAAAAATAAAAACGTATTTTAGCAAGAACTAAAGATCAGATGAGACATTGGAAGAATTTAACTTTTCCTTTGTAATGGTGAATCATAATTAGACACACAGAAGAATGCTTTATAAAATAAATTCTTAGGTTAGTTGTGTTGTGATTTTTACTTTTTTTAATGGAAAAATTTTAGCCCGTAACAAAAGCAGACAGCATAATGAACTCCCTTGTACTCATCACCCGGCTTTCACAATTACCAGCTTATGGTCAGTCTTGTTTTCTTGCCTAGTGAAGTTATAGTTGGCCATTTGGAAGAATAGTTTGCTAGTTACTGACTTTTGAGACACTAACATTGTCCTCAGATCATGACAGTTGTTATTCTCTGGAATTGGTTTTCAAATCCTTCTTTCTTTCTTAATACACACCTTAGGTGCTTTGTTATACTGTGTGTGTTGGTTGGCAATGATACAGAAGACAGACAGACAGATGAAGGAGACAGAGAAGGGGGAGATACAGACAGACAAGTTGAGACAGGAAAGGGGTGAACAGAAATGAGAGGGAAGGAGACAGGGGCCTGAGACAGGGACAGAGGGAGGATGGGGGTGGGGGAGAAGAGATTTCGGTGCTGGGTGGGGTGGGGGGTGAGCAAGATGGTGAGAGAGGGGTGCTAGAGACTGCAGCAGACTGACAGATAGGCAGCTGATGGATGGATAACCAGAGGGAGAGGCAGATGAGTCACTTCACCTCTTGCTTCCATTTCCTGCCCTCCCAAGTGCACTTGTAATAGAGGCTCCTCAGTGCGGTTGTGGGGTTTTAGTGCAGACAGAGTGCTGGGCACAGCGCTGGCACTCAGCAAGGGATCGATACGAACTAGCTATTATTCTGTCACAGTCAGTTGCATACACTTTAGCCTTATTGCTCTTAAATTCTCTTTAGAGACCTAATCCTTATCAATCTCACCAGTCCTCAAATTGAGCTAAAAGCATTGTTATATTGAATAACTTAAAATTTAATTTAAAGGCCAGCCATTGCTTTTTGGAGCCAAAATACCTTTTCTTTGGTCACGTTCAATTACTCAAATTCGCGATAGGAATAATAATGGCTAATGAAACATTTTGGGGAAAATTCCTGCCACTGAGTAGCACCTTCGCTTCAGTCACTCAGGTCTAAACTGACCCAGGAGCCTTGATGATGCTTTAAAAGAGAATAGGACATGTGAAATGAGTGCTTTCAAACTATCCCAGGCCTGGCAGACCCCGGGGGAGGCTTTCAGTCTGTTGCAAATGGCCTGTAACAGAATTAAAATGCTTTTATGGTTAGCAGGCTCACTGTGGACAGTTTGAATTTGGGCCAGTGTAGGCGTTCGTGGAACCTTTCCTCCCCTACAGACAAGAAGTGTGTGGAGGCCCCAGGATCTCACCCAGCTGTCTGCCTGTTAGGGGACTGTAACAAATCCTGTTTCTTTTGAAAGCACAGAGAGATGTACTTCGTGTTACACGTTGTTTTAGGATCTTGGCCTGGTTTACATTCCATTAAAAAATGATTGTATTTCCTAGATCTTGATAAAAGTTTTCCTGGTCAGGTTGCATTTGCTTTTCATCTTTACTGTCTGTCATTTCAGGTTAACAGATAATTCAGGTGCACCCTTCAGTCGTGACTTAATATTTTACTGTGTTGCTAAAACAAACAAGTAAGTGCAGGGTGTTCCACAGTTGAGTTCCTTTTAAGAAACTTTGGTGCTGTTGTCCTGCACTGCATTAGGCAGGTGCTGAAGGCTCTGTGATAAGGGTGCTTAGTCTGCCCCGAAGGATTCACATTCTTGTGGAGCAGCCCTGTGGTGCAGTGCCACTCCTGCATTCATGCAAAAACTCTCTACATGTAGTAGGTGTCGAGCCCTCCTGAAGCCAGACTAGGTTGATACCATTGTGCAGTTAAGAAGCCGAGGCTCCAAAATTAATATCTTAACGTTGTGGTGGGCTAAGATTTGAGCAAGGCTTGTCCACCCTGGAGCCCAGGCTTGCTGTACTGCAAGGGACTTGTGAACAGATTCCTTACTTGTCCTTAACAGATACCATGTCCTCCCCAAATGAGGTGAAGGGGAAGTAAGCAGTGAGGCGTGAGGCGGTAGGGAGGCAGAAAGACCGGTGGGAGGTTTGCTAGAGGTAGTGAGGGCCGGAGGATGAGGGTAGACTGGGGAGGCGTTCCAGAGAGAGCGAATGGCACGCGTCAAGGTGCGCACACACAGGTGAGGCAGCTGCAGGGAAAGTGCAAGCCGTTTAGGGAGGCTGGGATGAAGAGTAGGTGTCATGGGGGAAGATGGTCCCAGATCAGACACCAAAGGGCCTCATGTACTCACTTCTGGAGCTGGGGCTCCTCTTGTAGAGGTGGTAGTAGTAACAGCCCCAGCCATTCTCTGCAGGCCTGTTCCATGCTAAGAACAGTGTCTCCCACGTAGTCTGCAAACTGCCAGCTACCCTGCAAGGCACGCAGTAGGTAACACTGTTCCTTATGTTGCCACAGGTGACACTGCTAGTAAATGTGACTGAGGGTTGACAGGCAGGCTACCTTGCTTTGTTTTCTGCCTCTTGGCCAGCAGCCATCTTGATGGACTTTAACAGGAGAGTACCTTGGTCAGATTGCATTTTAAAAAGACCAACTCCCCTGATGGCAGTTTGGAGGTGGAATGAAGGGGACAGGTGCCGGGGGCACCAGTCAACGGTGTGGTGGGACATGGAAAGCCCAGGACCTATCAGAGAGTTAGGAGGAAAAGTGGCCAGAATATGGGTGTGAACTTACTGGGGTAAGAGGGAGAGGGGATGTGAGTGACAGGTTCAGAATGGTTGGAGATGGTGGGATCTTATTTTGTATTGATGTTTCTACTCCATTTTCAGCAGTCGTAGACTTCTTTGACAATAGATTGCTAGGTGATACACAGTTCCTTTTATTAATGTTTTGCTTTTTGGTGGAGGGAGGGGGACAAGGACTGTTTATCTTCAGAAAGGCTAACATTTGGACTGCAGATAGGGACAGAGATTAGGGTAGAGAATTCCATTTTATAAAATTGGCTAGGAACATTACAATGTAAAAAGATTTTGGGAAATAGTTACACCTTGGGCTAATTTAAATAACTTATTTTTTAACTTTTTATTTTTTAAAGGAGGTTTCTCTAGAAATCCACTTAATTTATTGCCCATAATGCTTATAAGTGGGAAGTAATAAAACTGCATATACTTAAAAAGAAAATTGCATAATTTGGACTTTGCACTAATTTATTACAGCCCCCTTTCTAGGCCCCTCTCCCTGTCAGATGATGGGGGTTCTCCTGAACCAGATCTGTAGTGTAGAGGATGTGAGCCTAGAAGGCCCTTGGGGTCTGAGATGGAGTTCAGGGGCTCCGTGTCCTTGCATGGAAAAATATTAAAATTTTATTTCACTAAATGCTAACTGAAAATTAAATTTTTTAAAAGAATGTAGATGACAGACTACAATAATATTAGCGGTACTTGTTACTTTGTCACCATTAGAAATCAAATATTTTCAAAGCACACAACAATTGGGACTATTACTTACACTCATCACTACTGTGAAATGACAGTAGCTACTATTAGAGCTTGTTATTAATGTGTTAATAAAGAAGCATATATTTGGGGGAGGGTATAGCTCATGTGGTAGAGCACGTGTTTAGCATGCGCGAGGTCCTGGATTCAATCCCCAATACCTCCTCTAAAAAAATAAACAAACTTAATTACCTCCCGCCTCAAAAATTTCTTTTAAAAAAGATTTAAAGAGAAGCATATATTTAATGCATTCATAAAGAAGCATTGTCTCTGAAATTAATTTTTAAAAATACTTTGAGAACTGTTTTAGTACAGTTGCTTTCCTTTGCAATGCTCTGTATTTGTTTGATGCATTTACAGACTTTATTCTGAGGAATCCCTAGGCATCACCAGAGGGTCCACAGCACAGGTGAAGACCCCTCCCTTAGTATCAGGCTCACCTTGGATCCCTGTGTTAACCCTGCTTCCTTTGCCAGGCATGGTCTTGTTCAGGGTCCGCCTCCTTTCTAACCCTACTGAGCTCATCCACTTCACAACTCCTGGCCCTCAGAGTCTCTGTCCTTATAAATTAATCTACAGGTCAGCCCTTGTCTATTAAACTTTTGCTATGAGGGTGTGTAAGTTTTCATGAGCACTGTTTCTCCCACAAGGAGCAGAAGCTGTGCAATGGTTCTTTGCATCGCTACCAGGTTGCCCTAGCCCTGCTCCCCAGCAGCTGACACTGTGTTTTGGGGTGCTGGGAACATTTTATTCAGAATGTGAAGTTAATGCCAAGGCTGTATTCAGCTAAACTTGTTTTTAAAATAATTTTAACTGCTCTGGTTGAGGGTGTAAATTACAAAATAAAGAACCGTGTAGAATGTAGACAAAATGACTTTCATCGGGTTCAGATTGTGGGAAATAATACTTTTCCTCTAAGCTCATATTATAAAATGTTGTATTAGACTGTGATAAACTGACTTGAGAATAGTCTGAGCATGATCTCATCAGCTGGAACGGAGTATGAAATAAAACACGAAGCCTTCCCTCTTTTTGGAAGGCTCTGTTTTATACATTTTTAAATCACAGAGATTCCTTGAATTGGAGGATAATAGTGAAAGGCCCACAAAGGAAGTAAGAGCAAAGCAGCAAGTGTTTAAATAATTGAATATGAGCAAAAGTAAAGGAAATGTTTGTCATGTGTGACACACCCCGCCTCCTGCCCCTTCCCCACACTCAACTGTCTCCGAGAGCCCTGGTGTGGACGGTGATGACTGCCCACTGCCAGCTGCTCTGAAGTCTGGAAGTCTAGAGGGAACCGTGACCTTGGGCATGAGTGCCAACAGGAAGGTGGGAAGCTTCCCAGGGATGTTTTTCCTGGAAGTGGAGTCTCCCCTCCCCGCTCCCCCCCCCCCCCCCCCCCCGCCAACTCAAGTAGCATTTTACCTCTTCCAGTTTACTGGTGGCAGCTTCAGCAGCAGCAGCCCCTGAACGTCTAGATCAGATATGCCATATCGGAGAATCTTCTGTAAGCATTTTTGATCAGTGACTCACAACTCTAAGAAAGGATTATTTTTGTATAAAACAATCTTTAAGTTGTACCTTAAAGACCCAAGCTATTTTCTTAAAATACTGTCCGAATAAATTAATCATGCACAGATCCAGTGAATTTTGTGGCATTGTCCCTACAGAATTTTCAGTAGGTTATTCTCATAGTTGGAGCCATAGCTTTTTAGAGGTTTGGAGGCATTGTTTAGACATCGCCATTCTTGGTACTCCACTGGCTAATTAATGGCTTTTCCTGAGTTTTGTTGGTGAGTGGAAACCTTTTCATTAACCGTATGGTGAAATAACAAAAGAGTTTTTGATGAGATGAGAGGTATTTCTGAAGATGTAAATCTTAAATATATTTAAAATGTAACTTAAGATGCTGTAGAAAATGTTAACTAAAACTTTTTAAGAATAATAGATGCTGAAATTTCTTTATCCATTAGCAGAACGGAAGAGGGGAGCTATTTTGGATATCATCTTTGAATAAAGCCTTTGGACTTCTTTAGGGGTCTAACATCCGGACAGTGGGACTTGCAGAAAGTTCATGCATTAAGCAAGGAAGATTTAAGTACATTCTGCAACTTTGGCCTTGTAAGCCGTGACCATTTTTAAGGTTGATGAGCATAGTTCACTATGAAATGAAGCAAAGAACTTGGCATTTATACATTGTGAGTCAGTTTTGACATCAGCCTGGATTGGGAATTGACTGGAAGGTTTTGGTGTTGAACTGTGTCTGCACTTCAGTGCCTCGATCCAGAGGCATGCATGAGCAATACTTCCCTTTGGGCTGTGGCCATTAATTTGTGGAATGGAGCAAGAGCTGGAGAGGAAAATTGAGAGACTGCCTTGGATTTCCTGACGTCCTGTTGAATCAAAAATCAGTGGGAGGCCTTTTCCTTCCTGACAAAGGCCTCATCCCCTCACTTGAAATTCTCAGCATCTGCCTCTGTGCTAGGGACAGTCCTTTAACCCATGCTTTAAATCTGTAGTACCCCCTGGCCAGTATCTGTGTTCTGCCTGTTCCAGGTGTTTTCCAGGCTTCTTCCCCTGATTATGTAACTTTGATCAAATCCAGATGCTTCAGAATGTTTGATAGAAGAGGTCAAATGGCATTCGAGAAGAAAAGCATTTCTGTATTCATGACTTTGGTTTAATTTCCTGTGTAGGCCCGATCTGCCAAAGTTGTATGCTCATGGCCATGAGGTTGGGACCCCTGGAGGGAAAGGCACACGTACTTCAGGACAGTTTGAGGAGAGTCCCTCCTCCCCCAGTGTACTTTTCCGTGTTAGATTATCAATTATACAAGTGTCAGCTGTCTTCTATTTATGACAGCTTTTTTTATTTTTGTAATGGTTGTCTGATTATAAAAACCATATTCATTATGTGAAATATGCCAATATCTTGAAAAGAATAAAGAAAATTGTAGATGTTTGTAATCCCACCAAACTGAGTTAAACTACTTTCATTGTATAAGAATGCCCATTTCATTGACGTCTTAATACTGTTAGCCTCCAGAAAACGTACCTGGAGAATTTGCATTTCTTTGATTATTAGGAAGGTTAACATGCTTTCCTTGTTTGGTGGTAATTTAAAGTTTCTGTGCATTGCTTATTCATAGTTTATGTCCATTTTTCCTTAGCGGAAGGATTTCTCTTTTCCTTTTGATATGCAGGAGTTCTTGTGCTTTAAGAATCCTCTGCCTATTAGTTTTGCTTAAAATAACGACAATAGAAGCTCTTTTGATTTGTTTTCACTTAACTGACTTGCTAAACATGCCTCTCTAGTGCCCACAGGACAGGGCAGCCCGTCCACGTGGCACACTGAACCTGCCACCTGAGTCCCACCACACCCAGTCAGTTGTGTTTCTTCCCACATCTCTCTATTTCAGTAGACAGGTCGTTTCAGTTCCTTGGTTAATATGAAACGAGTGAAATCCAAATGTGAAAAGAGATTTGTTTCTTTGAAAACTTAGATGACTGCATTAGATAGACTCAGTAAAGGCAGGTAACTTTTTAAAAATTGCCACAGGATTGCGTGTGAGTGGCACAACGGTAAACAATTGGGAGGAGTTATGCTGGGATTCCACAGCACGTGGCTCTGACTCCTCCCTCCGCCTGCAGCAAGTTGAAGCTGGAAGTGAGATGGTGCGTGACAGGTAGGATGGTAAGACAACATCCGGTTCTGATCACATACCCACACTCAACAGAACAGTCCTTGGCCCTGTAAGTCAAGACTAGCAAATCAATGTACATTCAGGTGGGGGTAGGAGATCACATATTTTAATTTTTAAAAATCCTTGCTTTATCCAGCTTTTTTTTTTTGTTTTTGTTAATTGATCAACCTCTGATCACAGTGGCACTAGATATACTTTTAAAACCAATGTAAATACTCAGAGAACAGAGTCTAACACATCACTAAACCTTTTGCACCTTCTAGGAAATGGTAGTGTTTTGAGACTGTCTTCCTTGAAATTATCTTTGCCCTCATGATTCATAAAATGAAATTACCATTTCATAACTTGGGATTTGCTATTTTAGAGAAACAATTCCTAAAGGTTTACTTCATCAGTAGCACAAAAACTGGAATCGAAAGACCTTATTTATGTTCTATTGGTTTATTCCAAAGAGCTGTGTAAAAGAATGTTCATTTTGGAATTCTCCAGTCGTGTTTCTGGAAGTTTAGCCTAGTCCCTCAGATGTCTTAGGTGCCTCCAGTGTCTTTTTTGAAGTGAATACTGCAGAATCAGGCCCATCCTTGAGATGGGTGTTATTGCCCAAGAAAAGACATTTGGGGGTTCCCTCAATCTATGAAAAGGGAAAATTAAAACAATTTTGTTTTGTTGCCATTTGTGTTTGGCTTAAACATATGGTAGATTCTTCCATTCTTTTCAAATTAGAATTTTCCTCTTTACTCCTTTTTAAAAGTATGATTTCTTATTGTAGTTTCCTTAAATGAGCATTTGGATTTCACTCCGTAATATTCCACAACTGTTAAGGTCTACTTGGTTGCAGATACTAACTACTATATATAAAATAGATAAACAAAAGGTTTCTACTGTATAACACAGGGGGCTATATTCTGTATCTTACAGTAACCTATAATGAAAAAATATGGAAAGGAATATATGTATGTATATGTATGACTAAAACATGCTGTATAATAGAAACTGACACAACATTGTAAACTGACTATATTTCAATTAAAAAATCTACACAGAGTAGATTTGCTGGCTTGGAAAAACACTTGTGCATATTGTCGTTGTCGCAGAGAAATTGTGGAGAGTTTGAACATAGTCCAAGAGAAAAAAGACAAGAAATTTCAGGAAGAAATAATGAACTGTATTTAACCCTGTAGTGAATATAAAAGATGTCGACTGGTTTGCAACTTTTAGAACCTACCTATAGGCAAAAATTAAAGACTTTATTATTGCAGAAAAATAGAATTTCTTTTACACAAAGTAAAAGAAAATGTAAAGAAAGCCATACTTGAGCATAAGTATAGAAACAGGAGGGCTGGAAGGAAGGGTCGGATGTAATAGCCTTATCTTGGGAGGTAAATAGCTGAGAGACACTGTCTCCAGCAGAGGAAACAAGAAATAAAGGTGTCAGTCTGTCGCTGCAGACGCAGAGGTGGCCAGGAGAGAATGGCACAGGGGAGACGGGGAAAGGGAGCAGCGCCCATCATGAAACCGCTTATACTTAGAGAGCCGGGGGGTCAGCACAGGTAGAGCTGTTGGCTCTGGGTGCAGGGAAGAGTGGGGTGGAAAATGTTGTCCTTCATTGTAAGCCCTTCAGGACTATTTGATTTTTAAATTATGTGCATATATTAGCTTTCATATATTTTAAAATGTTTAAAAGCAAAAACTTTTGCTTCATATGATAGCGTAAACGGTGGCAAAGACACATGAAAATGGACTGTTTCCATTTCTAACTGAATTCATTTTGAGTTAATGAACTTAATTAAAAAGTTTAAACTACTTGAGAACACTAGTTACCACCTTGGAGCCAAAATACCTGGTGTTTTCCACAAGATTTGGGAAAGGAAGAGTCCATTTTTTTTTAAACCACCTTACTTGTTAATAGATAATGTGTACAAATGTTTGTGAAGAAATGAAATAAAGTTGGAACGTGTAATGTTGAAAACACAGATTTTTTTTTTTGTTCCAATAAAGACAATAAACCTTTTTTCCCCCTGATTCTTCTTTCTCCTGTCTGTCTTCTGTTTCCTTCTTTCTCTTCCAGAAGCCCTTCAGAGGCCAGTAGCATCTGACTTCGAACCCCAAGGTCTGAGTGAAGCAGCTCGTTGGAACTCTAAGGAAAATCTTCTTGCTGGTCCCAGTGAAAATGACCCCAACCTTTTCGTTGCACTGTATGATTTTGTGGCCAGTGGGGATAACACTTTAAGCATAACTAAAGGTAAAATAACTGGGCAGCTGGTGGTGGTTGCAAGAGACAGAAATCAGGGGAAGCTGTGGCTTGACTGGCCACCCTTTGCTGATTGAGAGAACAACTTTAAAGTTTGGGATACAGGAGATCAAAAAAACTAACAGCATCTTTATAAGAGAATCACTTTTCCTTAAGGAGAAAAGTTCCTGTACAGTTCTAGCAAATATTTTTTTATATTAAAAAAGACACCTGGACCAAACACTGAAAGCAGTTTTTTTAATAAGAAAAAGTATTTCTCCCCTAAAAAGCTTCCTTATATTAGGAACAGAACACTTGAGTAAAAAATTTATAAAAACTGAGGCTATATGTTTATCCATATATGCAATGTAAACAGGAAGCTTCATATATAAACATGTACTCTTAAACACTTATAAATGCATATATTTATGTGGACTTGTTAAAATGAGGTATTTAGGAATTTGGAGATTTTTAGTAATCATGGGAGAATAAGTGAGAATGAACAAATTAGCCTTTAAAACTGCTGCGTCTGATTTGGTTCTTTTCTTCTAAGGTGAAAAGCTCCGAGTCTTAGGCTACAATCACAATGGGGAATGGTGTGAAGCCCAAACCAAAAATGGCCAAGGGTGGGTCCCGAGCAACTACATCACACCAGTCAACAGTCTGGAGAAACATTCCTGGTACCATGGGCCCGTGTCCCGCAACGCCGCTGAGTACCTGCTGAGCAGCGGGATCAACGGCAGCTTCTTGGTTCGGGAGAGCGAGAGCAGCCCTGGGCAGAGGTCCATCTCACTGAGATATGAGGGGAGGGTGTACCACTACAGGATCAACACTGCTTCTGATGGCAAGGTATGCGGCCCCAGGTGGGGAGCTGGGGGGCATGGCTGGGGGTGGGGGTGTTAGTCTTTGGCCAGAAGAACCCAGAGGTCCTGCTGCTTGGTTGGTAAGTTATTGCAGCAAAGCTCAACCAAGAAGGTGTTTGAAGAAGTTTTCGAGGATACAGCAGGCATCATCCCATTAGCCTTAATAAAGACACACTGTTGAGGACCCGTCACGTGATACTGAAGGTCCACAGGCTGATGGGGTTTTCTCATTGTCCTGCTGGAGTTTTGTTGTTAGCAGTTTCATAAGATAAGTGGACTGCCGGTTGGGTTTTGGACATACTTCTTATACTGAAACTCTTCCTTTTTAAAAATTCTCTTACTATGATAGTAATTTACCCTCAGATGAGAAAAAGTCACACAATAGATGGTTATTTTTAAAGTGAAAGACCAGCTTAATAGCACCTCCTCAAAATAAATCTGATAAATGGCCTTCTTCCTATGGATGAAATCACATTTGTGTGTGTGTACAATCTAAATGCACTGGTGTATTTTTTGCATTCTTTTTTTATTGAAGTATAGTCAGTTTACATTGTATATATACACAGTTTTTAAACAAAAATGGGATCACATTATGCCCAGGTATTTTCAAACCCAAACTGTAGTTTTGTAAAGGAGTTTATATATATGGTTTTGTGATCTTCACATAAACAGTCCTTAAGAGTCCATGAAAGGAAGGGAGAAATTAACGTTTACCAAGTCCCTACTGTTTACTGGGACATTTTTCAATCTTCATCTTAGTTAAAACTCACATTAGATACTGCTTTTACCTGCATTTTTGCATTAAGGAAATGGAGGCTTAGAGGGACAGAATTTCTTGCTGAAGATCACATTGTGAGTAACTGCTGGAAATAGGCTCAGATTTCACTGTCCACTCCACTGCACCATGCTGTCGGTGAGGGTGTAGACAGGTGGATTGTCAGGCTGGGTCCAGATGGTGTATGTGTTTTTTAATAATATGTAATGCATGCACATGGTTTAAAAAAAAGAACAAAATGAATTGCAGTGAAACATAATTCTATTTTCTAATTCAGTTCCCCTGCCCAGAGGCAACCTCTAACTAGTTTCTTCCAGCGTTCTCCCGTGTATTTGTGTTTATATTTTTAAAAAACATGAGTGATGCATAATCTCCACTGTTCTGCATCTTGCTTTTCCCACCTAATAGCATATTTTGGAGATTGTTTCATGGCAACACATTTAGAGCTGCCTCATTCTTATTAATGACTGCATAACATGAATGGACCACCATTTATTTAGGCATTCCCCTGCTGGCCGACTTTCAGGTTGTTTCCAATCTTTTGCTATTATAAATAATGCTGTTATGAGGTGGATTTCAAATCTTTAAAAAAAAAATCTCAGCCCACCATAAAAAAAGCTTTATATCACCACCCCATACGCACACTAGTAACAGAAGGTTCATGAAATCCTGCTTACACTTACTGTATGTAATGCATGCTGATAGTTTTTTGCTTCATTCTGTTGTTTCATTTTTTTTAATTCTCATCATAATCCGCTAAACTTATTTCATAGACCCACTAGTGAGTCATGACCTGCATTTTGAAAGTACACTGCACATTCTTTATGTACAGTCTAAGCATATGCGAGATAAGTTGCTAGAACTGATTGAAGATTGTGTGCCTTAAAAGCTTGTATAGATATCACTTTCTTTAGAAACTGTACAAATGGGTTTGCTCACCAGCAGTGCTGTGAGGGTGTGTTTCCCTTACCCTCGTCAGTAGTGTACCATCAGACTTGTGATAACATCTCTGTCACTGATGAGTAAAGAGGCCATCACGTTTTGTTTAATATGCGTGTGTCGAATTTTGAGTGTTTCCTTTGCCATTTACTAAACTCATCTTTTCCTGTAATTTGAAATATACCAAATGTACATGTGTGTTTAGGTCTGTTGATCTACGCTCTGTTCTCTTCCATTGGTCTGTCTATTCATACGCCAGTACTCGACTTTTCATTGTTATGGCCTCATGTCTTAGTATCTGGTAGGGCTCGTCCCCTTGTCTTAATCTTGCTGGCCTTTTGTGGCTGTCCTCACGCATTCATTTATCCCACCCAGATGTACAACACGTTTCTTTTTTCAATGTTCTTATCTGTTGCTTTTTCCACACGTCTCAAAGTCTTCAGGCTGAAGTCCTTTTTGCAAGTGTCTGATGCTTTCCTCGTTGGACGTGTTTTTATACCAGCACTGTAGTCTGCACGACAGACGGCACAGTCTGCTGTTGATACGTGACCAGAGATCGGCCTCGTCAGCTTGCTTTTCAGGTCATGTTCACATCCCAGATTGGAGCTGGGTCCTTCCATTCTACAAGATGAATTCCAGGGTGCTAGGCCGTTTGAAACCTAGCCTTCAGACCACAAGGGTGCCTTTTTAGTGAATTAGAACTCCAGAGTGCACTGCCCATGAGGGAGGTGATTTCCTGGAGCTGACAGCTTGCTTCCCATCTGTGCTGTTTATCCAAGGCAAGTCATGCTGCACCACGGTAATCGGTTGAGGTTTGTGCTGAACGGGATAATGGTTTCTTTTCCCTAGAGTTGTTTAATCAGCATCCTTGGAGCAGATGCAGGCAGGCATGATCTGGTTTGACAACTTATTAGCTGGGGGCTGGTCTAAAATGTTTAAAGGAGGAGGAGAGCAAGGCCTGCGTGGTTACACGATCTGTAGAATTTGAGAGTCATCCGACGAGGAAGCCAAGCGCTCTGTCTAAAAGTTGGTATGTGCCAGGTGGGTTCCTTTCATTCCAGGTAGAATAGAGGGAGTATCACTTGATCAGGTAGTATCCACTGCTGGGCAGCTCGTCAGAGTGCCCTAGGCATCTCGCCTTCCTCCTCCCTCCCTGGCGGAGGCTCTCCCTTCAGCTGTCTGAGCACCTGGAGACTTCTCGGCCCATGGAGTCGTCAGGCCAGCCATCTGCGGAGGCTTCTCTCTGAGGGCCACACTTGAGGGGGCTATGTTGGGTGGGATCATGTGCTTGGAATGAGTGTAACAGCATCAGGATTGGGGGCGGTATTAGAGCGAGGCATGAGGCAGTGTGGCTTGGCTTTGAAAAAAGCTGCTCACATAGCAGAGCTTTGATGCAATCTTTTTTGGATTTCTAAGGGGGAAAATTTAAAGTTTGGTGAAAGGAAGAGCCTAGGGTTGAAAAAGTTTAATTCTTACTTTCAAATCAGCTAATCTTTAGAAAACAACTGAATTTAGAAGATTCTTCTCTGAGGCCCCAAGGGATTTCTTTCTGCCTCCACCCTCTTGGCTCTGGTTTACTTCCCTCCCCGTGTTCCTAAGCTTTCAGCAGCCGTTGTGGCTGGTCAGTCAGCTCAGGGCCACCAGCTCAGGGCCCAGAGCCCGGGACTCTGGGAGTTCCAAGCTAGACTCTTGAAAGGGCCATTCCAGACTGAGCCACTGCCGTTTCCTAGGAGTCTTCACAGTCTTAATCTTCAGGTATGCTGGGGTTTGCTTCTCCTCGGTGCTTTCTTAGAGTTTGGAATCCTCTGCCACTGTCCAGAATTAAAGACTGGGTTTCCTCCTCCACCCCCACCCCCAGTCATTCTTGGTTTATTATACCTTACTTTGGTGAGATGCCCCTGCCAAGCCCCACAATTCCTTATGGACCTTGATAGAATCTTTCCTTTCCTTCCTTCCTTCAAGAGATGCCCAGTTGACATTTATTTTTATGGTCCGCTGAAGTGACAGGTTTAGATTGACAGGAGTGGAATTTGGGCTTAAGCTTTAGCAGAGGTGGCAGGACAGGCACCAGCTGTGTAACCTCTTGATGACACAAGATTTACCTGCCCTGGCAGTGGCTCAGCAGGTGCAGGCATCCCAGTGGAAAACCCGCTCGCTAAACCACGGCTGACTCTACCTTGTCAAGGAGACTGGGAGCGTTACCGCTAAGTACTGTGTAGTTATCAAGTTACTGCCTTCCTGCTGGTGTGTGAGTGGCTCCGGGGGTGGGGTGGGAGGACGTGGCTTCTGGGCCTTGCAGCCTGTAAAGTATGTCCGAGACGGGACTCCGGGGTCTGAGGCAGCCAAAGGTGCCCAAGCCTAGGCTCCACTGAGCCTGTGAGTCTGGCTGTCATTCCTGGTGAATTTCTTTGACAAGTCCTATCTCTCGGGTCCCTGCATGATTAGGAAGAGGCACAGCCCGGGCTGAGCACCCAGAGTGTTTGTGTAACTGGGTGCATAGCATAATGACATACCATTCATAACACTAATTTCACTTTCTTCTGTGAACATGCCATGAATTCCTGATGAAGATTACCCAGTTCGCCAGCAAAATGCTGCTCAAAAACTAGCCCTACTCAGAAGGAAGCCACCAGACGTGACTGTTAGAAGATGGCTGCACAGTACATTTAAGGGAGAGTAGTTTCAATATTTAATAAGTGTCGGTTATGTAAATTTTATGTTGAAAGATGAACTAAGTCTCAGGGTCTGTAAATTTAATTATTAAAAAGGATAAAGTTTGCCCATTCACAGAAACCTCCCATAACTCTGAAATCTCTAACAAAGGAGCCTGCAAGGGAATCAGCTGAAACCAAGAACAAATTCTGCATGAAGTAGGGCTTAGGGGAGCCATTAGCATTCTGTGCAATAGGGTGAACTTGATCTTTAGGTTGGGGAGTGCGCCTTTCAAGCTGACAGGGAGAAATAGGTAATGAGCCTTGCTCCCAGGTGACCTGCCCCAGGAGCCCAGCAAGCGAAATGGGCTCTTTTGCCTGTGCTGTGCTAGTTATTTCCTAGGTGGGAGTTGAGCTCTGGTTCCAGGGGGGTGCCTTCTTGGAATGGCTTTACTCTCCTCTCTTCACTCCTCGACAGGGAAGATGCCCATCAGCTAACTGGCCAGAGAGAAGAGGGCTTGGGGCACGTGCAGCCTGCAGTGAAGCAGTCGGACAACTGAGGGCCTTTCCAGAGAGGGCTGGGGGCTAGGAGCTTTCCCCCTACCCCCGCTCAGTCCTTCTGAACTGCACTTGCATTGGTGACTAGAGTCACCTGACAAGAGTGCCGGGTCGTCAGTGTGTGGGCATTAAGCTGAGGGCAGGCTCAGCGGACTTCTGACTTCTGCCCCCCAACCCCCCAGCGCCCAGCACTCTGGTATGCAGTTCAGGGACCTGAGCATGACCCCTCATGTCTCCCTAGGGCGGTTCACTTAGCTGTTTCTCCTTGTGGCTCTGAGGTACAAAAGTGGGGCCTCCTGGTGGGCCACCTCCTCACCCTGAAAGGTCCTGCTGTTCAAAGGCACCGTCTTCTAGAGGGACAAGTTCCCCAGAGCTGCGAAATCCTTCTGGACTATTCCTAGGTCGCTCAGAATTTTATTTTAGTAGGATTGCTACATAAAAATTGTAAATTATAAACCTCTAAGCCCAAAGTTTGATTTAAAAGAATTGTTTATAGTCATTTCCCCAAGTGAAAGAGAGAGAGAGAGAGAAAGGAAAGCAAGGAAGGAAGGGAAGGAACAAAGAGAAAGAAAAGAAAGAACCTCCTTGTTAAGGAATCTTACCCCTCTTGAGGTTTATAGATGGAATCAACTTGTATATCTGCTGTTATTTCCTTTTAAAATATTTTTATTATCTAATATTACAAACATACAGAAAGTAATGGAACCTACCATAACCAACAGCCAAGGCCTTGAGCCTGACATGTGTTTCGGCCTTTTTCTTCCCTTTTCTTTTTTTGAGTAATAATCAGCTACCAGTCCTGCTCCTCCTCTTCCTCCCTCTGGCCTCGGGCATCACTGCTGTCCCAAATCTGTATACCTCCTTCCCACATCTGTGCAGTTGGGGCAAGTCTTACGAACACCTAGCTCTGATTTTAAGTGTCCTTTCCACCTTCAGCAGTTGTTGGCTGCCCTTAGTGAGCCAGTAGATTCAGTTATGTGCCTGGAGCCCAGATGTTGTATGTGAATTTTAATGTGAGTTGTTTTGGGTAAGGAAATACTCCCTCACTACATCACTGAGTCAAATTAAAGAAGAGACAGGAGAAGAAAGATAGCTGTCACCATCCCCATTGTTGCTTTCCACCAGCCTGCGCCTTTGCCTTCATCCCCTTTGCAGCGTCCAGACGAGAACTCCATGCGGAGGGGGTCCCCTGTGCAGGCTCGCACCCGCCGTAGGCCTCAGTTAGGACTCACGTGCACGTGTGTCTCCTGTCCCTCCTCCTTGCTTCCCTGAGCTGGGGAAGGCGTATGACCCTGTGCAGCCCTCCAGGCCCCACTCAGTTCCAGGAGAGCGCTGACGGACTTCCCGCCAGGGCGTACTGCTGGGCTTTGCAGATCTTGGCCTCTGATGCTTCTTACTGAGCCCAAGTCAAAGAGGTAGGAATGAGAAGGAGGTTTATGTTTTGTTTAGTGATTTTCATCTCTGATCACTATTTGTTCCTAGGTAACTATGTAATTACAGGTTTTAGATAATAAACATAATGATTTAAAAATTATTTTCATCAGATATAAACTTATAAATAAATTAGATAAACAACAAAGTCCTAATGTATAGCACAGGGAACTACTTCAATATCTCGTAATAACCTATAATGAAAAAGAGTACGTGTGTGTGTGTGTGTGTGTGTGTGTGTGTGTGTATATGTAAAATATACATATATAACTGAATCACTATGCTGTACACCAGAAACTAACACAACAATGTAAATCAACTGTACTTCAATTGTAAAAAATTATTTTGTTTTCCAATCAGCAAATACTGAGTTCTACTCTTTTTAATTTAATCAACAACATTTATTCAGTACCTCTTACATGCTCATCCCTTGTTCTTGACACTGGGGATGCAGAATTAAAACAGACAGCTTTGGGCCCAGTTCTCAGGAAGCTGACATTCTGGTAGGTGGAGGCAGATAATCGTCAAGCAGGTAAACAGAATGATCAGCTAGTGGTGAGTACGGTGCAGAGAAGTAAGACGAGTGTGATGACTGGTGCCAGATGATCAGGGATACTTCATGGACATTCACATTGGGCTCAGAATGGTCACAGAGAACCAGGCATGTGAAAATTAAGCAGGTGGAGGATTTCGCGGAGAAACAGTGTGAGTGATTTTCTAAACACTTGGTCCTGTGTAGAGAGCGAGTTGTTTATCTGAGGTTTTGCTGTGCATTAAATGAAGGCTCAGTAAAGCTGGCCTGTCGAGTTGTTTGAGTTGCATCTGCCCCATGGGCTGAAGGCTGCCCTGATTTCCTCAGCTCTACGTGTCCTCAGAGAGCCGCTTCAACACCTTGGCCGAGCTGGTTCATCATCACTCAACTGTGGCAGACGGGCTCATCACCACCCTCCACTACCCGGCCCCCAAGCGCAACAAACCCACCGTCTACGGCGTGTCCCCCAACTACGACAAGTGGGAGATGGAGCGCACAGACATCACGATGAAGCACAAGCTGGGGGGAGGCCAGTACGGGGAGGTGTATGAAGGCGTGTGGAAGAAGTACAGCCTGACGGTGGCTGTGAAGACCCTGAAGGTAAGCCTGGGACCACCCTGTCAGACGTCTGTGAGCACCGCCACTGCTCCGGATACCTCCGTTAGCCATGCCTGTCGTCTGCTGGTGCGCGGTGATGCTCCTTCAGGTCCCCGCCTGTGCGCACAGGTCCCAGGGCGACTCTCAGCTCCTGCCGTCTGTGTTTCCACACATGGTGAGAGCTGAGAAGTGCTGCGGTTTTTGGTGTAAAAAGATTAGACATTTCGAGGGAGTTTTTTTTCATTCTGTGGCAAGGTTGTTTTAAAGCTGTGGGTTTCCGTTCTGTTTGTGTGGCATTTGGATCACTTCCTATTGCGTTAAGAGAGTGGGGGTAGAAAATCTCTGAGTTTTGAAAGAAGGAGATTTAACCAAAATGTGTTTGGCTCTCGTGTGGATTTTTGTTGGTAGATTTGAAAGTCAAGTGCGCTGAGTGTTCTAGCAGGTTCTAGTCTCTCTATCATGTGTCCGGACTTGTGGAAACTCAAGCATGGGGCCGCCTCCACTAGGAGGGCGTTAAGGAAGCAGGGAGGCTTCTAACGCAGATACTGTCTGTTCTTTATCGCTGTGACTTTCACTCTCAGCGAATGCCTGGTGTTTGTAGTTTCCGGGCAGTTGTTAGGATGCCAAGGGGAAGAGGTTTTCATGTGTCGTCCTCCACCTCCTTCAAGATGTGATCCCCGTTTTTACCTATGGCAAGAGTGTCCCCTAGTGTTGACCTGTGTGATTTTCACTTGTTTTAAATGAACTCCAATTACATTGACCTGTGCACAGAAATTGAGAAAGGGAGCCCCTTTTGTAGCTACTAGAGAAGAAGAAGTGAAACAGCCCCACTGGGAAAGGTGCACCCAAGTGTGTGCGCACTTCCTAGAGGTCGGTTAGGTGCACGCAGCCAGAATCTCTGCCTTCTGGGGACTCAGTCATTCCCCTGATGCCCTCAGAGGCACAGTAAAATGGAAATTATGATTTCTGGTTGATATGAAGTGACACTTTAGAGAAAAGATTGCATTCTTTAGTCCTAGAAACCACAGGTGGCTTCTTGGCATTCATATTGACTGTGTCCCCTTAGCTTGGTCCTTGGGGCAGGATTTGTGTGTGTGGTGGGAGGAGTGGTGGTGGCATGATGTGGGGTCACCTTAAGGACTCCTGGATATTCTCTAGATAGAATTCTTTTTTAACTTAATAAGCAGCTATCAAATTCCTTAACACTGGAATTGTGAAAATGCACTGGACCGAGCTCTTCCCATCAGGCTGGTCGAGGTGGTTAGAATCGTCTGGTTGGTCAGTAGGAGACGTGGGCAGGTCTGACAGCAACTGCAGTGCAGTGCGTGGAGGGCTGAGCTAGAGGCCCAGGCTCAGGGCTGTGGCTCCACGTGGGGAGGAGAGTGGAGCCTGTGAGCTCTGTTGGTGGGGCCAAAGCACGAAGGGCATCGTGAGCGGGCCCATGGTGGAAGAGCAGGACCTGGCCTGAGGAACAGGGCCAGGAGGGTGAGGGAGAGGGCAGAGAGGGCACAGCAGCTCACAGAGGGCTTGAACCCGGCTGTGGAGCTGGGGGAACATCCTGGAGGCAGTGGGGTGCATTGAAAGGTTTGATGCACAGGAGTAAGATGATTGGGTTTTCTTTGCACAAGGATGGCTGTGTTGGCGAGCCCTAGAATGAGCTAAGCAGCCGTTGCCCCGCCTCCCACAGCCCGGGCGGGAGCAGGGAGAGGCGTGTGCCTGTGCTCCGGTGTCTCAGTTTGGCCCACGACTGAGGACCAGACCCAGGGAAACTGCGCTTGACCAGCTTGCCAGGCTGTTGGAGGCCCAGCATTACCTGCACGTTGGCCAGGATTTGCCAAAACAAAGCAAGAGTAAAAGCACAAAACACCCTAGATTTTAGTCCAGAAAAGACTTGTTTAAAAACTTCAAAAAGAGATGGAGTTTGCACTGGGGGGAACCGTAGCCCAGTAGTGGTGCTGTGGCATTATTTTCTGAACAGCTGAGGAGGGGGATTCTAGAGGAGGGACCCCCTGGAGCTCAGTGGTGGTTTTTTTATACCATTACATCAGAATTAATCTCAAAATGGGTGCCTTCTAGAGTATACTCCTCTAGTGACATGTTATTAGCTTATTATACTTTTAGTGATTTCCCCTAAGAGCCTTATTAACTTATGATCCCACAGTTCATAAAAAATTACAGAATGTAGTTGCATAAATTTCTGTGACTAGTCATTCCAGGCGGTAGCTAATTAGGGGGAAGGGAATGTGTCATTTTCTAGGATATATTAACCCAAAACATGGTACTAAGCAGCTCCTAAATAAATGATCCCTCCTTCCACCTCACCCTGCACAGAAAACGTCTGTGCAGTATGTTTCCCACTTATCAAATAGCTCCGTATCAGCATTTGGCGCATTCATCTCCATTGTAGAAGCTGAGAGTCTGAGTGGTTCTAAATGGGGATGATGGTTAACATAATATTGAGTTCTTACTCCCTGCCTGCCAGAGTCTGAGTGCTTTATGCTTCACATAGAGCATCGCATTTAATCCTTACAGCCACCCTAAGAGAAGGCTGCTGACGTTACTGCCATCTCAAGGTTGAGAAAACTGAAGCAGAGGGAGGGTAAGTGACTGGCCTGGCATTAGTTACGTGGGCAGCAACGACAGAGCCAGGACTTGAACCCAGGCATCCTGCTCCAAAAGCCCAGTTCTTCTTTTATTAAATTGTTACTCAGTTCTGATTCCTCCTCATACACCATGAAAAATACACATGAACCACAGTTACGCATCCTAAAAATCACACACACACCCCGCCCCCCCCCCCCCCAGTTCACTTCCCTCACAGGCTGTAGCTATGATCTGCTTTTCTCCTGAAAACTCCTTGGGAATTCTGTGCAGTTCTAGCTCAAGCTTCTGTTTGCTCAGCCAGTTCTCACCAAGCCCCTCTTTGTGCCGGACCCCCGCTAGGCACTGGAGCCTCAGTCTCCTCCTGCCTCCCTGTCCTGCCTTTTTGGTACTGCTGGCACCTCAGCAGACAGAACCAGATCCTCCTTAACAAGCGGGGGAGCAAGGCCCTACTTTTAACCACCACTCCTTATTGATCTGCTAGGCTGCACTGGGTCTGGCACCTTCAGGGCAGAGAGAGACCAGAAGGGAAAAGAGAGGGCACTACGTTGACCCCTGTGGATGAGAAACGGGAATTACAGCAAAGGCCCCCGATGGGAAACTGCTAGTTTGAATTTTGACCCATACACTTATGTTAGGTTATATGTTACAGGCAGGATGTGTCTCAGAGAACCAACTGTCAGGTATAAATAACCCCAAGTTTCAGGTGAGCTGTGTAGTAAAAGTTTTGTAAGTCACTTTTCTTTCTATAAAACAGTTGTGTAAGTAATAGAATTTGGAAAAGACTACTGTTGATCTAATTATGTTATTAAGGTTGACTCATAAGCTAGCTGACAAATTTACTATTAAAATAGCAAAAAATAACATTGTTTAAAAAAGTTGAGACTTAAAATTGTACTCAAAAAATGACTGGAGACTAAACAACATGATACTAAAAATTGTACTTAATTCTTTACCTATTTTTCAAATAGGTAATATATACACACAGTATCCTCCACCCTTGATTTTTGTGTCTTTCCAGAAATTGTCCACGTGCATGTATCTTTTAACCATATGGCAGCATGCTGCAGACGCTGCCCCATGATGTATCTTACAGTTGTTCCTTAACAGTGCACGTATGAATGTATTTTACTAGATACCAGCCTTCAGTAGACACTTGTGTTCCTTCCAGTACGGTTCACAGGGAATCTCCTTGTTTGCACACATGGGAGAGGATCCTGGTAGGTCAGCGTCTCCAAGTAGTGCTGGATCAAAAAACTCATACGAATTTGCACTCCTGTTTTCCCTACCCTCACCAGAGCAGTGTGTTTTGGTTTGGGTTGTATTTTTGTTATCCCCCCCGGAAATTGGTTTTATTGGAGAGCTCCAGGAATGGCAGAGAAGGAAGGGCTCCATGCAGCACTGACACTGGACAGTCACACGCAGTGGCTCTCTGACTTCATGAGGGGGCTGTGCGCTGGGGAGAGAGTCCGCACGACTCAGAGCCCACGGCTGCCACATCACCCTTGGCTCCTGCAGTGGGTTCCCTATTGGCTGTGGGGCTAGATACAGTGCAGTACTTGAGGATCAGAGTTGTGGGGTTCCTCTGTAAGATATTTCTCGTGGACTTTTCGCTCAAGCTTCAGGTCCCTACTCTGGTTAGTGAACCAACCACCTTCCTCAGTCTAGCTCAGAAACCGCTACATCTCTCCGTGCGTCGATCCAGCCCATCCGATAGGTGCAGGGCGGGCTTCACCGTGCTTGTAACCTTGCTCCCCTGACAGCGGGTAGGAACCGGAAACATGTGGAAACTGATCCATCTCAGGCACGAGACCTGCTCTGCAGCCAGGCGTGTGCCCCCCCCCCCCCCGAGAGGGAGGCGTGGCGAGTGCTAAAACCTGTGCCGCACAGTGGGGTGCTGGGCCGTTTTAAAAATAGTGTTCTCTTTTATGCTGTAGAATTCCTCCTCTTGGGGATGAGGCCAGTGAGCAAACAGAATGAAGCTGGTTAGAAAATACCTGTGAGATGTTGAGTCTGGAGGAATGTATCTGTCAGAAAGACAGGGGGGAAAAAAAGCCCATGTTAATTACAGAACCAGCCCGCCTTCTGTACAAGCAGCACGTTTAGTCTGCTTCTCAGAAACAGAGAGCAGCTGTCCTAATACAAGTGAGTACCACCGAGTGAGTGCTGGCCGTGTCCTGGGCCCTGTACTCGGCGCCCTGTGCAGGAGGTGGGTACTGCTGTGGTCTCCGTTTTGTAGATGAGAAGACAGGTTCAGAGCTAATCTGTTATCTGTTACGTAGGTAACTTACCACGGTTACCCAGCAGAGCTTGGTCGGTGTATCCCACAGGCGTCCTCCTGACCATTCTGCTGTGCCAGCCAAAGTATCCACCCACCTCCGGTCAGCCAGCCAGCCCTCGTGAAGAGAGGCCAGTTGGCCCATCTCCCTCCTTGACAGACAAGGCTGAAATTCACAGCTTTTCCTCAAAGTGTGGCCTTGGCCCTAGTTATTCAGAGTTAGTTTTATTTTACTGTATAAATGGAAGGATTCTCTTCAAAAAGATGATGGAAAAATTTTAAATAAAATTAAAGGAATATAATAGGATAGCATCAGGGGTATTTCCAGTCTAACACAGCTGCAGGATGCTGTTAGGAGTTTAAATTATACATTGAACCGGGTCTGATTCCAGCAGGGGGAGACAAGTTCACACCGATTGTCCTGAAAGAAAAAAAACCAAGGAATTATTTGTACTGTCCACAGTGTGTGTGTGTGTGTGCGCACGTGCACACGTGTGTGATGAAGAGAGGGAGAGAGGAGGGATGCCTCTGAAAGCTGTAGTGTTGCTTTCGCATGTCCATGCCTCTCAAGACCTAGAACACACTTGCAGAAAAGAGTCAGTACCTCCAAGCGCAGTCTTATTTCTGAATGGATTTCACTGTGCATGGTTCATTATGCAGCGTTCTAAGTCTGGAAAGCTTCCTTTGAGAGCCACTATTTGAACATATTGTTGGCTGAGCAAGATTCTTAAAGGCCCTGGTCCTTATGTGAGTGGCACTGACTCGCCTGGTTCTGACAGGCATTTGCTCTCCAGCCTTTGACAGTAGCATGTCACCCTGGTAAATCAGAGCACTCTGCACCGAAAACCACATGGTCTGCTGAGCATATTAAGGAGCAGAGAGGACTCAGAAGAATTAAACAGCCAATGAGGTGGTGGCAGGGATGTGTTCTTTTCCTACCCATGCAGCTCGACACCAAGACTACAGAAGATGTTTAATTGACATTAAGAGCAGCTCACCATTTTTAAAGAGCAATAAATTGTTTTGAGTCTCAGTCTCATCAAACCCAAAGTGAAGTGATGTTGGGCCGGCGCACGTCCTCACTGGTCATGCTTCGCTTGTGTGCGTGATTGACCCAGGCAAGAAAGCGCGAAGTCGAGGTTGGCCGGTCCTCGAAGTCTTCCCCGTGCGCGGGGCGGGGACCGGGCAGCCACGGTGGGTGAGTGCTGCAGTACGGCACTTTAGCTCTTGGTTTCCCGAAGGGGCAGGTACAGTGTACGTGAGCTTCCACATTTAAAACCAGGTGGATACCGCTTTCCTCTTGGGGTAGTCTAGTTTCATGACGTTCACTCCCCGTCTCCCATGCAGTCTTGCTCGTCAAACAGAATCAGACTTGATGTTGAAACTTGGCGGGTGGTGTCTTGTTTTCCTCCTCGGCCTTTTTAGCTGGGTTCTCACAGTGAGACTGTGTCATATCCCACCTGCCTGCTCCTTGTTTTGATGGTCAGTTCAGAGGATGGTAGGTTCTGTAAGTCAAAAAGACCTTTTACCCCGTGTAAGCCTACAGCCAGGCTCTAACCTGATGTAAGCCCATGGGGCCAGGCCCCATCGCGCTCCAGACTGATATGTGAGGAAATGGAGAAATACTATCACATTTGTCTGGGCATTTGCTAATATCTTTGTCTCCCCTCAGCGCTTAAATACTGTGAACTTGCTAAAACGTGATGTGTACAGATGGCACTTGTGAACCCGTTGTTAGGGAGCAGCTAGTGAGGATTGTCTTACAGTCTGAGTAATTGGCCTGACAGGTAGTGATCGCTTCGTTTAGAGCCCATGGCACCGCATGCTTAAGGGGTTCAGCACCCTCTGTTTCTGCCGTATTTTGAGGTGCTGTTCTTTGGTAGTGCTATAGATCTTTTTGTGTCAACAAGGTCTCTTCTCTTAAATCAGGTGCATTTCAGATGGTGAAGCATTTTAAGAGCCCTTGGAAACCATCTGTTCCTTAGAGAAGTAGTATTGTGTTTGCGATATTTACCTGTGCACATCTCCCTTACTTCCCGTAAACTCTACAAGGTGACGGAAACAAATAGTCTGCACAGAGTCACCAGAGCAAGTCACCAGCATATACAAGCCAACCTTGGTGTATTGCTCCGGATGAGAATTCAGAAGTTCAGCCCCAAAGGGGAAAATTCTTTGTGCCATTGGGGTGATGACCGGCCACCTTGGAACCTGTCCAGAGCAATGTCGTGGTTGAAACTAATAGACCAGGATGGTTGTTTGTTGGAGCTCCAGTTTGTATTAACTATTCCAGTTGTACTTTCCCACTTAAACACTTTCCTCGCTCAAATAATTTCATCACTTTTTTTTTTCTGCAGGAGGATACCATGGAGGTGGAAGAGTTCTTGAAAGAAGCTGCAGTAATGAAAGAGATCAAGCACCCTAACCTAGTGCAGCTGCTCGGTGAGTGTGTGGAGCTCTGAAGAGAAGACCGTTTAATTAAACCCTCTGGGGTGATACAGGTGCCATTGGAGAAGAGATGAATGGCTCACTGCATTAAGGTTTCTGATTTGGGCATCTGTTCTCTACCAGCATTCAGCCCTTGGTGAAAGGAGGTCTGTGTGGGATGGTTTGTGTGTGTGTGTGTGTGTGTGTGCGCGCATTCACGTGTGAGAGAATGTCACTGCTTTAAATTAATACCCAGGAGCAGTCAATTGCAAATCTCAAACTGGCTTCTGAAACAAGAATTTCAAGAGTTCCTTCACAGACATGATTCTGTAAGTAGATGTAACCATTAGAGGGAAAACTCACGGTGATTTAGTTTGATGTGGCCCGGACTTTGCTTATGAACTCAGTGGCAGCCTCTTCCTGTTGAAGTTCATTGGCTGGGGAGGAAGAAAGGGGCGTGGCCACGTCCTGCCCGCAGGAACATAATCTCAGTCCACAGGTGCATGGGACCGTGTTACAACTTGGGCCCAGGACACAGGGCGGAGTCCAAGTCCATTTCCAAAGCCTTGTTCTTCAGTGCTCGTCTGTTTGATACTTGTTCAGTTGGGAGAAGGGCAGCACCCTGAAGCCCTTGTCTTGTTGGCAGGGGTCTGCACCCGGGAGCCCCCATTCTATATAATCACTGAGTTCATGACCTATGGGAACCTGCTGGATTACCTGAGAGAGTGTAACCGGCAGGAGGTGAACGCTGTGGTGCTGCTGTACATGGCCACTCAGATCTCATCAGCCATGGAGTACCTGGAGAAGAAAAACTTCATCCACAGGTAGGAGCCTGGCCAGGCCGGCCTCCCCACCGGTCGCCCAGCATCCTTTCAGAAAAAGCCCCAGCCTGCAAGGGCTTATGGCTCAGTCTCTGACTTTAGTGCTGGCAGCTCACTGGACCTGGCAGATGCCAGGTTCCTGATGTAGCCGGCTTTGGGCGTGTGTCCAGGACTGAATTCGGCCAGGCCTAGCCCCTGGACCCACAGCAGTTAATCCCAGGCTGGGGAACATTTCACTTGGGAACCATTTTGGTCTAAGTGGAACACTGACTGAAAATTATAAAAGGTGCCCCTTCTGACAGTCACAGCTCCTCTAAGTAGAGCGCTCTTTGTTGGTCCGAGGCTGGAGTGCGTCAGTAATGACCGCTTCCTGGGAGCCGTCGGCACTGCTGTCACACAGGCGCTCGGTAACAGCCACACATGGGTTTGTTTCTGTGTCCTGTGTCCCCTCCCTTCTCTTTATTATCACTTCATTCTCCACTTAACTTACTGTCACCTGGTTCAAGGACGTTTCTGCAATTGTCAGAATTGTGTACATGCAGTTCTAAATTAAGCGTCTTTGCTGTTTTTAAAGCCTAGAGTGTTTTGACCTTCAAGTGTGCCACAATTATCTTGGTCTTCACATTCTTTGCTGGTGGAAAGGGCTTCCTAGCAGAGTGATGGCCTGTGCAGGACAGAGCCTGACGGGCCTTGCCGGAGTCTTTTATACAAGATGTTCTCCATGCCACCATGGTGACCTTTCCTACCCAATTAACTCAAGTATGAAACCTGTACATGAGATTTCATAGTGAGGAGTAAGAGTAGCATGTGTGAAATGCTGGCGGTTCCTTGTAAGACAGATTTTCTGTGCTTCGTGAGAGCCTGCTTCAGATGCTCCTGTCACTCAAGAAAGTGAACCCTCTGAGGCTGCAAATTGAGATTTCTTGACTCCCAGTTTGTCTTGCACAGCTAGGTTTGTTCTCTCTTCATTCAAGCAGACTTAAAATGCTTTACCAAAATCCTATTAGGCACAACTCCCCTGTATTTAGTTCCTCTCTGATTGCTGATGATCAGGCTCTCACGCCGCCGTCGCACTGAGCTGGTGCCTCTTCTCATTCCTCGTTCCTGTTTGCCTTGCGATTTCATGGTTAACATCCATGAACCAAAGATTAGACTCCTGCCTCCCTGGGAGAATCAGGAGGCAAGAGGAAGCTGATTATATAGGAGAGAATTTATAGGATACATTTGGATAAACATCAAGGAGAAACAGGAAAGTAGGGGATACAGTTTGGGTAAAGAATGCTACAGGCTTGTTAAATTTTTGCTCTATCAAGTCTGGATAGGACAAGCGGAGACACACTCTGATATGTTTCTCGAGATGGAGGACTGTTCCCTGTGCCTCGCATAGAGCAGCAGTAACTGAGCAGACACTTAGGTGACACTGTTCTCCAGGCATTAGTCAGAGTGCCTTTGTGTTCATTCCTGACGACTCACAACAGCCCTGAGACTAAGCACTGTTACTATCGTCTTCATTTTATGGCTGCGATAACTGAGTCCCAGGGTAATTGACTTGCTCCGGGTCATGGGGCCAGCTGCCCCCTGCTGCCTCTCACCGTGGTGGGAGCTCAGGTGGGTGCTGAGGGACGGGCACTGTTCCCCAGAGAGACTGGACTCCGTTTTCCCATTGTCGGTATTGCACCTTTATAAGCTCAACGGTGGCGGATTTGTGAAGCTGGAAAGCTAGCCAGCAGCTCTCACAGATGAACTTTTCCCTTTCCCAGAGATCTTGCTGCCCGAAACTGCCTGGTAGGGGAAAACCACTTGGTGAAGGTGGCTGATTTCGGCCTGAGCAGGTTAATGACAGGGGACACCTACACAGCCCACGCCGGGGCCAAGTTCCCAATCAAGTGGACTGCGCCTGAGAGCCTGGCCTACAACAAGTTCTCCATCAAGTCGGACGTCTGGGGTAAGGGCCGCTGCTCCAGTCTTGTCCTTGCCCGTCCAGAGTGGGCTGTTTCCTCGTCTGTCTTTCTCTCCTTGCTTTGTCACTTCCTCTTTTTTGTTCTTTCATTTCTTTTTCATTACTTCTCTTTGTTTGTTTGTTTCTTCATTTTAAAATCATTTCTCCCCTGTTTTCTCTCCAAAATGAAGTAAGAGTGAGCTTTTTCTTCCAAAATAATTCAGCTTAGCTTTTTACCCCCACTCACTATCTTTATGTCTTCGTTCCCAGTTTGTTGCATAGGTTTGCGGCGGCGCTAACCAACCCTGCAGGCACTCAGTCTTCCTCTGTGAGAGAATGCCCTGTAGTTTGGCTTGGGCTTTAACTAGAATACGGCCCTCTGAAGCCTCCTGTGACAGTATTTTATTTTTACTTTTTTCAAAGAACTTTTTATTATGCAAATTTTAAGTATATGCTAAAGAAGACAGAGTTGCATAATAAACTCGTGTGCCCCTCCCCAGGGTTTACCCTCATCACCCGTGGTGCCCTCACGTCCTCTGCACCTGCCCACTCCCCTACCCTTGCTATTTCAGACAAAGCCCAGACATCATGTTTCATCCGTATTTCATATGTCTCTTAAAGATGGCTTTTTTATTTGCATAGCCACAAATTGAGATTAATTTCTGAATATTATCGAGTATCTAGTCAGTGTTCAGATTTCCGATTAAATCATAAAAGTCATACCTTTATATATATACAATATACCTTTACATATATACAATCTGTTTGAATTGGGATGGGAATACAGATCCCACAGTGTGATTAGTTAACAGTGTCCCTGAGGTGTCCTCTGATCTGTAAATTCCTTCTTTATCTCCTTATGTCCCTTGCTATTTATTTGTTGAAGAAGTTCTGTCACTTGCCCTTTAAAGTTTGCCACCCACATTCTGGATTCTGTTCATTGTGCCTCTGTGGTGTGATTTAACATGTTCCTTAGTCTTCACTGTTCCTAGTAAATGGGTAGCTGGATATGGACAGCTTGGTCACATTCGGGTTTGGCTTTTTTTCTTTTAATAAAAGTACTTTTTCTTTTAATAAAAGTGGTGTGCTTTTTCGTCAGTAGGTCCATAATTCGTGATTTTCTCTCTTTGCCCAGATCCACTAATTTATTAGGAGTTGCCAAATGATAATTCTCTAATTCTGTCATTCCTTATTCATCAGTTAGCTCAGCACTTCTGTAAGAAGAGATTTCCTCTCATCTGCTGTTTCATTACAGTAGGGATACAGTTCATGTAGGAAAGACTGGATAAGTGTTTGCTTCCTTGTCATTATTTACCAGTTTCCACAATAATTAGTTGGTTTCTTAATGCCCTCCAGTGATGACCATCTAGGTTTTTGTTGTTTTTCTTTTGTGATATTATGAACTCTTGGATTTAAATATTTGATTATATTATTGATTAATCCACTGCAGTTATTTTTCTTATTCTATTCAGATTGTCTCATCTTTGGCCAATGGGAACTTCAGGTTGTTCCTGGTACTTTTGACAAAGCCCTGTAGTCTTCAATAGTGTCTGTGCTGTCTGGAATGATAAAATGCTCCAGATTCTTTCTCTGCCCCACCCCTAAATCACCCATTTGCCCAAGGAGTCCTAGTTCCTTAATGAGACCTGGAGTTTCAAGGATTCTGTAAGATTTTAATGAAATTTTTGGAGTTGGAAGGGACCTTAGGGATAGTCTTGTACACCCAGAAAGGAGAGGTGGCCTGTCTTAGGCACATGGCTAGTTGATCACAGAGCTATGAGTAGAAATGGCCTCCTAAATTCCAGTCCTAGGGGCCTTCCACCACGTCTCCCAACAAGATGGTCACGTTGCGTAAAAGACCGTGGAGGGGCTGATTGACCCAGTCCCTTTTAGTCGGTAGGGGTGAGTAAAGGGAAAGCCTCATTCTGTGCTTTTCTGTCCTAGGCTGTTGGTAATTAAGAGCCTGGTAAAATGTCAGTGCCTGACCTGCTTCTGAGGGTGTAACTTCTGATGTCTGCTGCACAGTTGACCAATTTTAAATGTGTAGTTAAATCTTACGCATCTTGAACAATCTTTCTCTTTCTTTTTTCTCCTAGCATTTGGAGTGTTGCTTTGGGAAATTGCTACCTATGGCATGTCACCTTACCCAGGAATTGACCTGTCCCAGGTGTATGAGCTGCTAGAGAAGGACTATCGCATGGAGCGCCCAGAAGGCTGCCCAGAGAAGGTCTACGAACTCATGCGAGCATGTGAGCCTCCACTGCTGGTTCTGAGATAATCTGTGGGCGCTGTGCAAAATCCCAGCGCAGGGGGGGACCTGTAAAGTGCAACATTAAAGTATTCTGTTTCCTCTCTTCACTCCCATTCTTCCTGAGCAACTAATGCAAACAGTTTGGTACTTTTTTTTTTTTTTAAACTTATTTCAGTGTTATTGTATACCTTTATTTATACATAGTATTTATGTGTGAGAGTTTTTTGTTTTATTTTTAGTGCAAAAATGAGACTGATGGGTATCGAACCTGGGTTTCTTATCAATAAATACAAATTTCTGATATAATAGGTAAATATTCCAGGTGACATTTATCTACTTGGTTTTACATATATATATATATATATATATATATATATATATATATATATATATATATATATATATATATATGTGTGTATATATAGAGAAATATTTAGAGAAAAATTTATTCCCTCAACATTTTTTGCACTTAGTATAACAGGCATATCTTTCCCTGTCTGTAATTCAGGGATCTCTCTCCCCCATCCCTGCTCTTACCTGTATGTAGCTGCCATTACATGATTCATTCATTCATCCAGTCCTCCCTCTTGTAATGAACATTTGGTTGTTTAACACATTTGTTTGCTTTTTAAAATTATAAACAAGGCAGGAACCAGTACCCTCATATGTATACCTCTGTGCATCATGCTAGTATTTCTAGAAGTTGAACTGTTGGTTCAGAGGGCTGTGTGCATTTTAAATTTTGGTAGATTTTACCAAATTGTTTCCAAAAAAGCTTTTAAGAATTTATACTCCGAACAGAAGTACATGAGAGGGGCCCTGCACCCTCCTGCATCGGGCTCTGCCAGTCCTCAGTCCTCATGGGGATCTTGTTTTAATTTGTATGTTTTTACTGATGAGGGATGCAGACTTTGATAACCATGAAGTAAGGGTGAGATAGGAGGCAAGCTATTTGGCTTAGTAATTCTCTGCACTTAACAGAGGCAGGTTGGGGAAAAAGTATTTATAAATGTAGTTCTTGCTATCAGTGTGTCTCTGGGGGTTTTGTGATCCATATTCCTGCCAATGTCAAGTTTTTTCAAATTCTTAGTGTCTGTAATAGGACACAGTAGCATTTATCACTTTAACTTGTCATAGCAGTCAGAGCAAAAGATGGCTAACAGGATGGAATGCTGCTTTAATTTGCAGACTTTCCCTTGAGAATTGCTGGCGCCCTGCTTGCTAGCAAGGCCTTGTGGGTGGTCTGACGTGGGTCTCATCTGTCCAGGTTGGCAGTGGAATCCCTCTGACCGGCCCTCCTTTGCTGAAGTCCACCAAGCCTTTGAAACCATGTTCCAGGAATCCAGCATATCAGATGGTAAAGTGCCCATCCTTGGGATGCCTGCAGTGGGGAGAAAGGTTGGGATAGGAAAGATGGCCGTGTGGGACTCCAGCCCAGTCCTTCAGTTCACTTCCTGGTGGGGTGCATGGGCCAGCAAGTCACCTGACACCAGAAAGCTGTGCAGAGGTGCTGAGTGTGGCTCTCTGTCTTTTGCAGCCAGGGTTCTGAAAACTACTCAAGTGCTGTTTCTTCAGCGTGTGTATCTCTTTCCTGTAACTGTATACAGATGACTACTGTTGTCTAAAAAAGAAAAAGAAGACCAGTGTACCAAAATGTCATCATTACTCACGACTGCTGGTTTTGTTATTGATTTTTTGGTGGTTCTTAGAAGTGGAAAAGGAACTGGGGAAGAAAGGCGTACGAGGGGTTGCAAGTCCTCTGCTGCAGGCCCCGGAGTTGCCCACCAAGACGAGAACCTCCAGGAGAGCTGCCGAACACAAAGATTCCCCCGAGGGGCCCGAGATGCCCCACTCCAAGGGCCCCGGAGAGACTGGTATGTCCCCACCCCCAGAGGCCCCGGAAGTCAGCCCTCAGGGCCGGTGCAGGCAGATGGGAAGCAGTGACTGGAACCTGCACGGAAGCGTAGGGAGACCCCATGTTAGTGATCCAGCTTCAAAAAGAGGAAGGTTCTCCCTTTTCCCACAGCACCTCCCCTCCCAGAACCATTTAGGAGTTTGTGGCTTTGGCATGAGCCTAGTCGAATAGGCACGGGTGCTTACGAAACCCACTGAGAACGAGCCCACCCCTCCATGTGTTATTCACAGCATTTGTGGTTGCCCTTGCAGGGCAGATACAACCATAATAAATATTGAACCAAACGAAGAGCAGCTTGTTGTGAAAGCACTGATATGAAAAGCTCACTGGAACGGAGGAACCAGGAGATACCTGTGGGAGAGCTGGTGTCCTCGTGGTCTCTGAGGACTGAATCTGGTGCTGTTCCCAGACTAGCAAGGGCCACGCGAGTGGTTCGGGGGGTCTCAAGATGTTACCAGAAATAACGTTAGTAAGCGCTGACCCAGTGCTTCCCGTGTGCCAGGCTCGACTCTGACTTAGGCTGCTCTGAGGTGGCAGTTCCCTCACCTCAAAAAAACCAAAAAACGAAGTCTGGGTTCTGCTACGCATCAGCTGAGTGGAAGTGTCTGAGGTGGGCCAGGCGTCTGGCTGTGTAGCGCTCCTGAGGGATGCTCTGGTGGACCACACGCTAAGCACATGGGGAGGGACAGAGCAGAGCCAGGATTATGGGAGGCTGAGTCACGGCAGAATCTGTAGCCCCCATGATTCCCAGTTTTTTTTTCGTCATGTACCCGTATTAATTTTAAAAAGAATGTACAACTCATATATACACACACTACTGTACAAATATATTATGGATACTATAAATATACCAAAAATAGATACTTAAAAGGTTTACGTAGGAAATAAATCCAAATTATGGTGGTTTGCTTGCATGCCCCTTGGGCCATCTTGCTCACCCCACTTTGATAGTATGTAAACTGTCCAGAATCTGGCCCCTTCGTCCTTCTGCTAGTTGTCATGATTTCAGGTAGTTGAACAGTGGGGAGGAGGAGAGGCTGCTGTGAAAAACTTGGAGCTCATTAAAAGCCCATGATAAGCAGTCATGTTCACTTACGCCCGTCAGTATTCATCCGAGGGGTGTTTTGATACATAATCTCGTGGTGAGCCAGGAGTGTCAGCTCGGTGTTCAGCGCTGAAACAGAGCTGGGCGTAACATTAGCATTTCACTGTCTCCGCCTTCTTCCGCTGGATTCAAGTTTTGGGGGGTCATCGTCGTCTTTCCCTGATCTGAAGTCCCGTGTGCTGCCTGGTGCTCTGACAGATGCCCGCGTGTACCTGGACTCTAAGTGACAGGTGCTGACAGAAACCGCTCCACTTGCGGCTGCCCACGGAGGGAGAATTCCGTCATTCACTAGCCGGGTGCTTGGCAACACCAGAAAGACTTCTTAGGAGCTATTATTCATATTTAAAGAATGTCCATTTAAAAATTTAAAAGGTCGCCCTTCTTGTTTCCCAAGATAATAGCCCGTTGTCACAGCGCCCTGTGGTGTGTGGCCCCTTCCCTCTTGATCGCACCGCGGAGGAACCTCAGCCAAACCTCAGCTGGCTGACCAGTCTGAGAGGCACGGGTTCGGACCCTGGGCTCGGCCATGTCACGCTGTTTGCTCACCAGGTAGTGGTGCTGGGGGGACTCCGCAGCTTTAAAGGAAACCAGTGCAGGGATGAGGGGCAGTTACTGAGCAGTTTCGGACGCTCCGTGTTCATTCTCGCATTGCGTTCTCACCACAACGCTATGGATAGGTTTTCTTGTCCTCCGTTTTATAGATGAGAAAGCTGAGGCCGAGCCGGGAGAAGTAACTTGCCCAGGTGAGTGGCAGGGCTGGGCCACATGCAGGCCTGTCAGCCTGGGCGAGTTCCCCCGCTCACCCAGTAGCCTTTGGCCTGGAGTCGTTAAACTCTTCCCAACGTGTTTTTCAGATCCTCTGGACCACGAGCCCGCTGTATCTCCACTGCTCCCTCGAAAAGAGCGAGGTCCTCAGGATGGCAGCCTAAATGAAGATGAGCGCCTTCTCCCCAAAGACAAGAAGACCAACTTGTTCAGCGCCTTGATCAAGAAGAAGAAGAAAACAGCCCCAACCCCTCCCAAACGCAGCAGCTCCTTCCGGGAAATGGACGGCCAGCCCGAGCGCAAAGGGGCCAGCGAGGAAGAAGGCCGTGAAATCAGCAACGGGGCGCTGGTTCTCGCACCCTCGGACGCAGCCGAGCCAGCCAAGTCCCCAAAGCCCAGCAGCGGGGCTGGCGTCCCCAATGGAGCCTTCCGGGAGTCAGGGGGTGCAGGCTTCAGGTCTCCCCACCTATGGAAAAAGTCCAGCACGCTGACCAGCAGCCGATTAGCAGCCAGTGAAGAGGAGAGTGGTGGCAGCTCCAGTAAGCGCTTCCTGAGATCCTGCTCTGCCTCCTGCATGCCCCACGGGGCCAAGGACACAGAGTGGCGGTCGGTCACGCTGCCTCGGGATCTGCAGTCCACGGGGAGACAGTTTGACTCATCCACATTTGGAGGGCACAAGAGTGAGAAGCCGGCTCTGCCTCGGAAGCGGGCAAGTGAGAACAGGTCTGATCAGGTGACCAGAGGCACAGTCACTCCCCCACCCAGGCTGGTGAAGAAGACCGAGGAAGCAGCCGATGAGGTCTTCAAGGACACAGCCGAGTCCAGCCCGGGCTCCAGCCCTCCCACTCTGACTCCAAAACTCCTCCGGAAGCAGGTTGTGGCCACGCCTTCCTCTGGCCTTCCCCACAGGGAAGAGGCTGGGAAGGCTAGTGCCTTGGGGACACTTGCTGAGCCGGTGCCCCCCAGCAGCAGAGCAGGGCCAGGTGCATCTGGAGGGACCAGCAAGGCCCCTGCCGAGGAGTCTAGAGTGAGGAGGCACAAGCCCTCCTCCGAGTCCCCAGGGAGAGACAAGGGGAAGTTGTCCAAGCTCAAACCCGCCCCACCACCCCCACCACCAGCATCTGTTGGGAAAGCCGGGAAGCCCTCTCAGAGCCCGACCCAGGAAGCAGCCGGGGAGGCAGGTGCCAGTGGAAAAGCAAAATCCGTGGCTCTGGGTGTGGATGCTGTGAACAGTGATGCTGCCAAACCCAGCCAGCCGGGAGATGGTGCCAAAAAGCCCGTGCTCCCGTCCATGCCAAAGCCACAGTCGTCCACCAAGCCGGCGGGGACTCCGACCAGCCCAGCCCCCGCTCCCTCCACGTTGCCCTCAGCATCCTCTGCCCAAGCAGGGGACCAGCCGTCCTCCACCGCCTTCATCCCTCTCATATCGACCCGCGTGTCTCTTCGGAAAACCCGCCAGCCTCCCGAGCGGATTGCCAGTGGCACCATCACCAAGGGTGTGGTGCTGGATGGCACCGAGGCCCTGTGCCTTGCCATCTCCAAGAACTCCGAGCAGATGGCCAGCCATAGCGCCGTGCTAGAGGCTGGCAAAAACCTCTACACTTTCTGTGTGAGCTACGTGGACTCCATCCAACAGATGAGGAACAAGTTTGCCTTCCGAGAGGCCATCAACAAACTGGAGAATAATCTTCGGGAGCTTCAGATCTGCCCAGCGACAGCAGGGAGTGGCCCGGCGGCCACTCAGGACTTCAGCAAACTCCTCAGCTCCGTGAAAGAGATCAGTGACATCGTACAGAGGTAGCAGAAGCTGGGCGTCAGGAGCCTGCAGTTCGCGTGGGACCCCACCCCACCCCCCGTGCCCTGGCCGGTGACTGACAGCTCAGCGCGCTGGGACCTGGGCGCGGAGCTCGGGCGCCTGGAGCCCCGCCCTCCTACCTGCGAGCGCGCCCGCTGCTCTCCCGCACTGCTTCCTCCTCAGCCCGGCTCCCCGAGCCTCCTCTCCCGAGTTCTGTCTGTGGAGTTCCCGCTCTGTGGACTGCACATAGTGCTTCAAAACTGAGCTCTTGGGGCCTGCTGGGAAGGTGGATGAGCACTTCCTTTTCATTTTTCTTTCTGGAGGACCTCCTCTGGCTGTGCCTTCACCTCTCTTTCACCCCAAGAAGGAGTACCCTGAATGGGAGCTGCCACCAAGGCCTTGGGACTGTCAGTCCACTCACCCTGGGCAGAGTCTGTGCACGCGTCTCCTCGGGCCCCCTGTGCTGAAGACTTGTTTCCGGGACCACATCCTGGGAAGTGCTGCCAGCTGGTCACCCTGCCCGCCCCTGCTGTCAGGGGCCCGTGTCCGCACCGTTTCCTCATGTGGAGGACAGCTCTGGATTTGGGGGGTAAAACGGGGTGCTAAAACCAACTAGCTTCTGGGTCCCGGGACCAGTGGGGAGGCCAGGGAGGTCCGTGGTGTGGGAGAGGGGCCTTGTCATCCGTTCTTGCCATGTCCTTCGAGCCCAGTTCCTTGCTCTCTTGTGACATGCACTGCTAATCCTGGATAGAAAGCTTGAGTCTTGAGGGGTGGCAGGGTCGCTGTTCAGCCTACAGGGGCGGGGAGGCAGGAAGGGTGGCTCGTTGGGTGAGCAGCGGGCCCCTAGATGGCCCAGCACTGGGCCTAGGCAGGTCTGCAGGAGGCGCAGAGTTTCCTTCCTTCCCAATTTCCAGGTGCCCTGTAGAGGCACTTAGTCTTGATCTCTGGTTGATCTCTTTCCACTCCCTTGTACTCCTCTCAGACAAAGGGCTTTTCCTCTTGTGACAAGCCAGTCTTCAGTTTTCTGGAGTTCTTGAAGCGTTTCAGAACCCTGCCTTCCGCACAGGTGCCTCCAACACAGAAGGAGCCGCCGTTGTGCCAGTGCACAGACAGGAGGCAGTGGGCTGCAGCTGCACCCTGGTGAACAGATGTCTTCTGTAATTACCACGAGCAACACATAGCCTGGTTGTTTCTGTCGGGGTCATCAGGGATGAAGAAAACCACAAATAAATGAAACCCCAGAAAGTGTCTCAAAGAGCAGGCTTCAGTGTAATCACCCCAGGCTGCCCAGGACTGGGCTCATGGGGCAGGAGCCCAAGGGTCCTTGACCTTGACCTAAGAGCAGCTACTGAAGAGCGGGCAGGCACCTGCCTGGGCCTGGCGCCAGGCTCAGGAATAACCTGGGAGAAACCACCTTCCACTCCTCATGCCTTCTCATGCCCGTATCCTCGCACTGGCCCCCTTTTTACACTAATCACCTAAACTTGTATTTTATTTCTCTGGTAGAGGTGGTTCCTCTGGATCGTTTGATGCTGTTTTCACAGCGCATCACCTCTTTGCCCCCCCACCCCGACTGCTCTGTTAGACAGGGAGGTGCTCGAACAGCGGCCTTGCAGACAAAGCAAAACAGACCCACCCTGGTTCCCTCAGCTGCCTGTTTCTATGAGGTACCGGTCTCTCCTTGTTCACACGATGTGCCACTATATTTTGCATTTATACTTTGATATTACACTCTTTTATAGACTTGCTCTTTTATAAATGACGTGTAAATAGTTTTCCACTATCCTCCCTTCTGGAATGCCTATGGTGTCTTCTTTTTTTTTTTTTTTTTTGGTCCAGTACATTTTGTTTCTGTACATGACTCTGTTTTTTGAATCCATGTCTCTCCTCTGTAGTATTTTTTAAATAAATGTTTACATCGTTAGAACTTGGGCAGATCGCTTTAGTCTGTAATTCTTCCCTGTCGTTCAGAGCCGTGGCATGTGCGTGGGAAGGGAGGGAGATGCGTTTTCCCGAAGGGGCTGGGGACTCCGTGTTGGGTTTTACAGAACAGCAGTGGCAGGACTGTGGCGATGTCCTGCACACTGTGTGGTTATCAGCCATTTTGCAGGCAGATTCCCTGCCCTCATCCCAGGCTCTTCCTGCGCCCTTGATGCCGACTTGCTCCCAGCCCGGCTCTTGTCAGGGCACCGGGAGTGAGCAGTGCCACCACTCAGGCCACATCTGACTGGCACGGGGAAGGGGGAGACGGCTGGAGGCTGTGTCAACTGTCAGGATGTCCCAGCGTCCTTGAGATGAGGGGAGTGGGTCATGTCCTGGATTCTTCTCTGGCCTGAAAGGGTTAATCCCTCCACAAGTACGTTTTCTCTCTTTACCTTTGGACTCACTTCCTCAGCCCCCCGCAGCGCCCCTCACTCGTATTCGCACACCTTGTGTGGATGAGGAAGAGTGGGGTGCGCTGGCCTGTGAGGGGAGGGAGGAGACACGTCCTGGGCCGTGCTGTGACCTCCCCCAGGCCCCCTGCCAAGGGGACTGTCCAGGGGGTGACGTTTTCTCATCTTCGTCTCCACTTAACGCCAGCTGACAGCTTGGAAAGTGGAAGTCGGGGAAGTGAGTAGCACCCTCTGATAATGATACTTATTAAGCCAGCAGGCTTGTCAAAGGATGCAGATCCTGCTCACCAAAGCATGTAGAAGAGCGTGGTTCAGTGAAACCTCTTTCCCGCAGACCTCGGCCGCGAGGCGTCAGGCGATGGAGGGGAAAACGCTCTCCTGGGACGAGGGCTGCGGAGCCCACTGAGCACGCGCAAGTTGAGCTGCAGGCGGCACTGGGGACCACATCTCTCCCTCGTTTCACAGAGGCAAAAACTGAGGCCCAGGCCGTGGTCTGTTAGTGACTGAACCAACACTTGACGCCCGATCTCCTGGCTCGGGGGCTTTTCCACAGGTAACAGGCTCTTCCCTGGAATGCCAGCTCTCAAGTCTGAAAGAAGCCATAGAACAATTACAGTGGCAGCCACAACTGATGGCTGCTTCCTCCGTGTCAGACGTGGACGGTCACGGAATCTTCGCTGCAGCCTCGTAGGCAGGGCACGTTATCCCAGTTCCCCAGCACTCAGCGGTGAGCTTACTTGTCTAGTCACGGCTCCCACGCGTGAGGCCAGGGCGCAGCCTCACCTACACTCTAGTCACCTTGGCAGCTGTACCGGTGTGAAACAAGGTTTTCCAAGGTAAGAATCTTCCGTGAATGTCACCTGACCCCGAGAAACTTACTTGGGTCTGGCCATTCTAGGACAACCATTCTTAACCGTTTTGGGGCCACAGAACCCCCTTGAACCTAATGAGAACTGTGGATTTAGCCCCAGGAAAACATATCTGTGTGCACACACAATGGTTTTCAGGTAACTCTGAGTCCTGCCCTCAAGGTCCGGAAGCAAGGAGTGAGAACCCAAGGGCAAGCCCACCGACGGCGCTGGCAGTGGCTGCCGGCACTGTTACCACAAAACGTAAGCCTAGGGTGTCAGAAGTTCTAAAATAAAACACTCAGGATCTCCAAACTGAGAGCCACCCAGATGTCGTCAAGAGAAGAAAGGGTGGACACGTGCAGCGTGTTCAGGCAGTGGAGTGTCGGGGAGCAGGGAGAGTGAAGAGACCTGCCTCGCTCCACAGGACGGTGATGTGTAAGCTTCCACTTACTTAAGCGGCATGTAGTCCGGTGGTGGAAGTCAGAAGGGCGGCTGACGGGGACAAGGGCCGTGCCTGGTCGGGGCGCAAGGGAGCTCTGGGGGCAGCTGAAGTTCTGTTGCTTAGTCTGGGGGGTGCTGGCTGCTGGGTGTGTGACTTTGTGAAATTTCATCTAACTATGCTTAGAATTGGGGCACGTTCTGGGTGTGTGTTATATCACAGTGGAAGTTCTCTTAAAATTACAGCTCACCCATGAGTGCTTTTAGCGACTCTGCAGATGCGTTCTGCATTACCACGTGAAACCCTCACACCTTTTTTTTTTTTTTTTAACGTGGGAGGTTCTGTCACTGTTTTCATTTAATTTCAGAAATGTGAAGCAGCTCACGCAAGGTCCCACAGCACGTGCCAGCTTGTTTCTGCTATACCATACTGCTAGACTAGTTTGCTGACAGTGAAGACAGCCGCAGTGAGACCGGCGGAGCCGTGGGCTCCGGGGCCAGGCTGCTCCCTCCGTCATGGAAGGGAGGAAGTCAGAGTTACAGCTAGCTCAGCCTCGTGGGTGTCGACGGTATTTTATAGAAGGCGTTCCCAAACCGAGCACTCTAGGGGGTTGATTTCTAGCTGTTGTCTTGGTACGGAGGACATTAGGTGGGACAAGGCTGACCAACCAACTGTCCCCTGTGCCTGCCTGCCCTCATCCCTGGTCACCCAACACCGTGGGCAGGACCCCAGCTCCCCGAGGGTGAAAGCACCATGTCCGGACTGGGGTCTCGAGTGGAGCGTGTTGTGCGGTACCTTTGGCTCCAGGGCAGAGTCGGGGCGAGTTGGCTCCTCACTCACTACAGCAGCTGCCTGATGGCTTGGTGCCCCCACAAACTCCTTTTTCTCAAACATTTTAATTAATATTTCAAAATACAGGAAACTGTAGACAAATATTCCCTGTCCACTTTAATAGCTAAGTACCTTGAGATGTACACACCGAGATGAAGCCTGTTTTGTGCCGGGAGCGTATAAATGTCTGGGCTGGAGGAGAAAACGCTGATGGAGCGGGCCCGCCGCCCAGGGGGGCTCATTCAGCTTCCAAAATAAATGTTTTCCGAAGAGCCTCACCTTCACTAATCTGGGGAGTAATCTCCCCACCAAGGGGACTGCCGGGATGTGGCAGTGACATGAGAGGCCCCCAAAACTTGACAGAGCCGGTGGGGTTGAGAGGGGCAGGGGTTAAAGAGGAGATTTAGCCAAATGTAGTGGGAGTGGATTTCACCGATCAATGCCCTTAGCAGTTTGATTGTTCTGATTTTCAGGGTTATTGAGCTCAAATATACAAGCAACAGGGAAGAATAGCTCTGCTGTTGATTTTTGTTTAATGATGAAAGCGTAATGACAGGGTATCCTCTGCTTTGAAGGCCCTCCCTCTCCTCTGTGTCTCAGATTTCTCCATCGAGGTTAATCTAATCCTGCTAAATTAAAAACCAGCCAGTGTTTACCCAAAGTGTGTGTAAACATATGCAGAAGTGTCTCAGCCTCGGTGGCCTCCAAGTTCTCCCAGTTAGTGACCACAGGGCAGCTCCTTTTATTCTGAGAGTAGAAGTTGGCAGGTGAGCATTGGCCAGGGACCTGCTGCAGGGCGCCCCTCCGCCCTTGGCCTCTGGTCTGTTCCGTGTCGCCGGGCCTCTCATGAGCGTGTTCTCTGGCTTCCTGGTGTGTGTGAATGAGCTAAGGGAGGGGTGATCCAGCTCCCTGCCTTTCCCCCGTAACACAGTGGACGTGAGCACGCTCTGGGGTGAGAGCCTGGGCTGGGACTGCACTTCCTTCTTTCAGCCACCCTGTATCCGACAGTCTCAGCACCGGGCTGTCCTTTACAGACACACTGAGGCTCGTTTTCTTGAGGTTTGCCACTAACAAAGACCCAGAGATGTGTTCCATCCCCATCCATCTGTCATGTTAGCAGGAGGCATCGTGGATCAATCCCTTCCTCAACAGTGGTGGAGGCCAAAGAGTTTGATATGCCTCTCAGATTCAGTGTCACTGTCAGGTCCCTGTCACAGCAGCCCAGAGCCCCCGGACACATGTACCAAGGCTTGGGGGGAAGCAGAGAGGAGCTCCAGGAGAAGGCAGCTCGCTTCAGCATAAGGCGATGTTCTGACTCCTGTGTTCCCGTCCCATCTTACCATCCTGTTTCTGCTCCCCAGTCAGCCTGGCTCTTTTGTGGCTCAGATCTGTTACCCCTTAATGAAGTGGCTTTCTGGCTGTCGAGGATTGAGAGCTGCTACAGGGGAATGTAAGTCTCTAAAAAAAAATCACTGAAATGCTCCGAGGTGCCAAGCTGGGCCCAGCCCAGTGTGGTTCTAAAAGGCTAATAAAAATCCACCAATTAATTGTGACAGCTCAATGGAAAATTATTCAATTGTGAACAGGGGCAAGCTGCAGCTCAAAAGGAGGAGGGGAGACATTGCCATAGTAACATCAATACAGGTTCTCATCTCAGCAGTAGATGCCAGCCTGGGAGTGAGCAGCATCAGACTGCTCATCAGACTCGGGACAGGATCAGAACCCACCAAAGCAATGTTTGAAGGAGATGCTCTGCCTTGCCCCAGGGCCGCAGCCACTCCAGGATGAGCACTGGCTTCCCCCGGGGTAGGAGAAGTTGTTCTCAGAATGCTCCTCGCTTTGAGAAAACCAGGGAAAGTGCAGTCAAGTGCAAGGGGAAAATACACCATGTGTGTGTTTCCTATACCTTTGACCACGGGTATTTTACCAACTGCCATTTAAGGGGATGCTAGAAGAGGTGTGTGGGTACCTGTCACACAATTTCCATCTCCCCAAAGGTAAGGCACTTGTTCAGGAAAGCGAAGTTCCTAGGGCACAGAGGACCTGTAGGCAAGAGTCAGGTGAGCTTTCCATTATGGTTTTGCAGTTGTTACAACTTTTATTTCAAAAGTAACACATTCGTATTCTGCACACTGGAAATGCAGCCTTGCTAGAGCAAAAATGTATCCCTTTGCTGTTCATCTCCCACGAGACTCTTGGCTTGTCAAACACTGTACCACTGAGAAGGACAGCTATCAGAAGAGGATGGGCAGCCGGTCCAAATGGCATCTCAACACCATAGCAAGGTTTTCTTGCCAGAGGGATGGTGTGTTAATGGGGTGGAGAACAAGGTTTCTTTTTTCCATTTTAAACTTTCAGAACCATCCTCTGTACCCAGTGAGTGGAATGTGCTCACTCACAGTCGCAGTTTGGATGTCAACCGCAGATGTCCTGACGGAGACAGTCAAAACTCATTACCCCACTGTAATCACTCAGCCCACCCACCTTCAGCTTCAAGCCAGCGCAGCCAGCTCTGCCTACACACATTCATGGCTCAACAGCCCCCGGGGCCAGGGGACTGCTGAGAACCAGCCCCCCAAGGGAGGGGCTGAAACACCACAGTCTGCCTGCCTGGGAGCTGCACCACCACGGGCGATCTCGACTAACGGAGACTTGCTTCTGCTCACCTCCTCTTTGACACCATCCCAGGTTTTGCTTCAGCAAAGTTGGAAATCGAAAGTAAGCACTCGCCTAACCAATCCTACTGCTAATTATAATTCCTATCATAGTTCATTACTAATACACCTTCCCAATGACTTGGTCTTTGAGGCTCAAGGAGAAGACAGGAGTGGAAACGGTGGGTGGAGGGCAGGGAGGGTCAAGGAGGAGCCCCTTCCAGGACGCCAGGCCCCTTCACCGCCGGCCGAAGCGGAAGCTAAAGCCACCTTTCTTCCTGCTGTAGCCGCTGAGCTCCTCCGCCAGGGTCCCTAAGGGGCCACTGGTCTTCTCCGCCGTCAGCCGGGAGGAAGCCCGCAGCCTCGCTGCCGTCGTCCTGCCTCCCGAACCGCACCTTGAAGCCGGCACGCCCTCCTCTGCCTGTCGTCTGCGGCTCCTCGGCCATGACGAGCAGGGCCAGTGGGTGCTGAACTCTCGGCCACCCAGGGGAGCCCCACGGGAAGCGGCGTCCCCCAGCCAGGTCGGCCCAGCGCGTTTCACCTCCAGCGCCACCCATGGCGTCCACCGGCTCTTCTCTGTGCAGGGCAGGAGAGCAGGCAGCCAGAGGCAGGAGGAGGACGTAGGACAGGGAGTAGGGTCTTAGCATCTGGTCCAGAGGAGAGAGAGGAGGAGGTTACAGGCTGCACTCCTTGGCCCCATGCAGCAGTTGTTAGCACACTTCCCAGGGCCTGGGCCACTATCAAAGGCGTGAGCTGGTGGCTCAGCGAAGCCGGCTGGCAAGCAGCTTGAGGAAGTGTCACTGTGTTGGGGAACCAGGCCTTTATTTTCTTAGCAGGCCTGGGAGCCAATCGCGCCAATTAGGCTGGTTCTCCCTCTCCCACAGTCTTTGCCAGCCTTGGCAGCTTAGCACTCTAACACCGCAGCTGCTGGGGTGGCTTACAGGCAGCCCCGGGAGAGCTGAGCAAATCTAGGCTCGTTCTTCTTTATTATAATTATTGACTCTTGGGCCGTATCATCTCAGAGCCATGGGGTAGGAAGTTAATAGCGTCAATCTCTCTCTTAGTTTTCAACCTGATAATAAATGAGTCTAGTTGAGCTGTTTACCTGGGACCCTCTGCTAATGTCTCTTGACATGGAAACGAATTGCTCCCAAAAGCAGGAAATAGATTTGATGGGCCCGGCCTAACTCAGACATCCCTCTGGAGAGGAGCAGTCGCCGGTCCCTACTGAGCACCATCTGTGTGCCAGGCTGTGAGCTGAAACCTTTACACGCAATGCTTTCCGTCCATACCGGACACCATCCTTGCAACCCCCCTACAGGACGGTATCACTTATCCCCCTGTGCAGAGGAGGCAGCCATCTCAAACTGGTGACTGGCCCAAGATCTCACAGCTTTATAAGTGACAGGGCACGGATGCTAGCCCAGGTCTAATTGGGCTTCACAGAGGAAGCCCCACGGATAGCTACTCTACCCCATGGATAGCAGTCCCTGGAGAATTCGAAACAAAAATAGAGCTTCCCAAAATGCCCCTGCCTTGGCAATAATTGCTTGTCCGCTCGCAAAGGAAGCCTTTTTGGTAACGACCATGGTGAGTCGAGCTGGCTGGTCCTCTGAGGAGTGGAGCTGGGGCCAGAATAAAGGAGAGCAGGTTCTGGGGAAGGTAGCACGGACTCCCCAGAGCTCTTTCCAGAAATGGCTCCCTTGAAGACATTTCAAAGTACTCAGCCAGAAAGCTTAAAAAAACATAAAAGCAGCCCTCCTCGACTCAAATCCAGCCCTGCTAAGCTTCTCTCATCCCCTGGGGCTGGAGCAGCCTCTCCCTTGCTTCGGGGAAGCCTGTCTCCATCCGGGCCTGGACGGAAAGGGGTCTCTTCACAAGGTGACTCCTCCCCATAGAAAATGATACAGACAGCTGTTTGGACAAGGTGGGATTCCACCTGGTGGATGAATCCACCTGGGAATGGCCTCTGGGTCTCTAGAAGAAGGTGGGTCTCTCCCCTTTGGGGGGTTAGGGACCCCTTCCAGAACCTGGTGGAAGATTGGGATACTCAACACCCCAAAAAACGGCCCCAACGTCTAGGACTTGGCAGGAAAATCGCAGATGGAAGACCAGGGACCCAGCCGAGGAGGGCAGCTGTGGCCAATCTCTGCACTGCTCTGGGCTGCAAGGTAAGGTGCTGGTCTCCACCTCTGTGGGCCTTCCCGGCCCCGTGGTTCCCACTGCCCACGTCCAGCTCCGGACCTGGAGGCGGGCCCTTGTGGGGTTCCTACTGGAGATAGAATTGTACTCACCGCGCTGCGGGCCTGCTCCCAGGAGGGCGGCTGGACCCCGGGCCGGGCTGGGCAGAGCTGCTCCGGGTTCTTACCCAGGAGGTGTGGCTCCCGGGTCCTCCGTGCTTTATGTAGGCCCCCTGGGTGCACTTGTGCTGTGTGCTCTGATTGCTGTGCATTCCTGGCCCTGGGATTCCATTGAGGACCTGGTGGTGAAGAAGGGGGCAGTGCGGACTGCATTGATAAAAGACCCAACACAAACAGGATGTGGTCTGATGAGAGGGCCAGACAGGGCTGCCCTTCGCCCAGAGGCCTGCCTTGTTTGGAGGAGAGCGGCAGCGTCACTGACTGAGTCGCAGGCATGACCCTTGAGTCCCTTGGAGGAGGCATTGGTATCCACCCTTAAGAATCCTCACGGTCCTGCCTTTGTCGGGTCTGCCTCGCTCCCTACCCCTCACACCTGCTGCGCAGCCGGCACCGCCGCTCCCGTGGGCTCAGGAGGGCAGACACCTGTGAAGCCAGCAACTGCCGTTCACTCTGGTTGAGTGGGAAGTTGTGTCTGGTGCCGTAGTTCGCTATGGAGGTTTATGTGGGGCACCCGGTGCTGAGAGGCTGAGCTGGCCAGTGGGAGAGGGCATGGAAGGGGCTTGGCGCGCCCCCGTCTCAAGCCCTCAGCCCCTTAACCACAGCGGGTTTGTTCCTTAGAAGGGAAGCTCCGTCTTCCCCCCACCGCGGCCCCAGTGCCTGGCTCTGTGCCCAAGGGCCACATGGGAAAGGACAGATGGACGAGCGAATGTTTCAAAACTCGTCTGGCTCTCTGTGAGTCACGGAGACAAGGCTGTTGGCCCAGCGTGGGGTTTGCCAAGGGCTGAGAGAAGGCAGTTGCGGCCATCACTCTGCTGGCGCCCTGGATGGAGGATGCCGGCTGCTTGCTCCCAGCTGTTTCTTCCCAGGTGGGCTCACAGGCCAGGGTTGTCGCCTGCGCCACATCCGCACAGTGGAGCAGGGAACAGAGGCGGCAGTGCTGTGAGCATGAGTCCCTGTGGGGTCCCTTCTGGTCTGGGTGTGGCCACTGGCCGGGCATCTTTGCCCACATCTCAGGGCGCTCACCCTGTGATACTTAAAAAATACGAAAAGTCTGCCGCGTCCCTCCACCTGCCCTGTGTGTGACCCCGGAGCGGCCCCGGGGTCCGCTGCAGGCCGGGGTCTGCACAGCTCAGCCAGGGCGCTGTTCTCGGTCGGGCAGAGCACTGTGCAGTGTTCTCCAGGCCCCAGCCAAGGGGGAGGCGTGTGCCCGTGGGCACCTCCCTGCTGAACAGTCCAGCAGCTGCGGACCCAGGAGTGCCCCTCCCCTGCCCCTGCCCTCCTCCTGTCCTGTCGCCTGTGCCTGGTGACCCCGAGCTGTGCCTGAAGAGCGCCTGTGGGGAGACCAGCAGGAGGTGCCGAAATGAGACGGCTCAGCGCAGCCCCAGCGTCTGCTTCTCGCCTGGCCTAGATTTTCCCTCCACCAAGAGCGGGCAGGACTACGAGGAGGGCAGGTGCCTGGAGAGGCTGCGGCCGCCCAGCAGTTTTCTGGGGGTAGCTGCTCAGCCAGGCTGGGGACTGTGCACAGAGGGTTCCCGTCCCAGGGCCCTCACCCAGGTGCTGGGGGGTGGGAAATCACCCCGCACGGAAATAGACCGCCTCGTAGACACTTCCCCACCCCCAGCCGCCTGAGGAAGGGACTAGACTCTAGCCCCCCCCATGGTGAGGGGGCGGGGGGACCGAGGCTCAGATGTCAGAGCTGACATCTCAGCCCTGTCTGCAGCAGGAACGAGGTCAAAGACAGGCAGATAGTGAGCACTGACTTTGGGCCCCTCCACAGGGTGCACTCAGGCCTCCCCTGGTGAGGGCGAGGGCTTCATGGGCAGGTGCGAGCAGAGGGTGTGCCCACGTGCTGACCAGAGCAAGTGCACACCCCGCTTACACCACCGAGGCCGGGGCCGCCTCTGAGGGGCTGGCGTGCGTGTGCATGTCACGTGTGTGCGCGTGTGTGCAGGTGAGACGGGAGGTGTGGTGTCACTGTCGTTAGTGCTGGTTGGTTGTGACACCGGTGCTGGTTAACGATGGAGTGCCGCCTGCATTGGGTCACTAATGTGCTGTAAGGCCTTGGGCCAGATGCTAGCCCTCTCTGTGCCTCAGTTCCCTGAAGTGTAAAACGAGAGGTTTTGGTTCCCAGGCTGTGCTCTGTGGAATTCCTCAGGGACAGCTGTGGAGCGTGGGGAGGGCAGGGGTGGGGCCGAGCCCCGGCGGCCACCCCCTCCCCGAAGGAGGAAAGCTCCGCTTGGCTGTTGACACTTTGGGCTTCAAGAAAATTCTGCTGCAGAAACAACCACTGACCTGAGTCCCTTCTCAGGACGGGCGCCTGGGGCTCTGGAAGTGGTCATAGGAAGTCCTGAGTGTTGGGCATGGTTGGGGTCGGGGCAAGATTGGGGGTGAGTGTGATTCCTGGCCCCACCCCTTGTGTAGCGGTGCCTGGAGCCAAGTCTGATGTTGGAGCTGGTTTCCTAACTCTGGGGGCTTCCAGGTGTGCCTCCCAGAACACCTGGCCCAGAAGCTTATTTTCAAGTGCATTTCCTGGGCTCCTTGAAGCCTTTGGGCTCCTTCTAGGGAACGAACCCCACTCTTGAGCAGGTGGGGGGTGACAGCTGTGACACTATCTCTGCCACCTGGGGCCTGGGCTGCAGGAAGGTCAGGGCCGGCCCAGGCTGTGTCCAGCACAGGGCAGCAGGGTCTGTTCAGGGTCCTGGATTCTGCACTATTTGTGGCTCAAATGCAAGCACTGCTTATCAGCTTGAAGAACCTCCCTGTGATGAGTCACTGGAGCTCGGAATGATTCATTGCGCAGTGCTGGAGCAGCTCTGCCGAGGGAACCGCCGTGGGGACGGTTTGGTGGTGGCAAGAGAGGGGCTCACCTGGGGCAGGTGTGGCCCGTGGGGAGGCAGGTGGCCTGGATCACCTCAGTGACTTCCTGTGGCCTGGCTCGGGGTGGGGGGGGCCTCATCCCAAGGCGTCCCACTGGGCCTGATAGAGCGCTGTGAAGGGGCAGGACCGCAGGCCTATTGGCGGAGAGCACTAGGGGGAGTGGTGCCCTGGGGGTGGTCAGGGAGCCTCTGTCCGCTGTGCACACACCCTCCAGCCGCCTCTCCCCTTGCAGACTGGCCCGAGGCAGGACGTAGGGCACATCCACTTCCTCTGTTCCCGCACCTGGTCTCCAGCGCAGGCACTCGGTAGATACTGGATTTCATTACATAAACTCGGGGGGTCACTTTGTCTTTATGCTTCAGATTATTTTACGAATAAACAGGCAGTAAGGGCTGTTGCTCTTAATGAAGAGTCTCAACTCCTCGGGACTCCGGCCCCGGCCACAGGAGACCCACCGGGGCAGCCTGTGACGCTGGGGACCGTGTGGGCGGCACACGTGGGGCAGGCCCAGGTTCGTGCCCCGAAGCCCAGCCCCCAGGAGGATTCACCCCAGCAGGTGCAGCTTGGGCGGGAGGTGGGCCTCACCTCCACCCACTGCGTGTGCCGTTCCTGGGGGTACAAAGCTTCCGGGGAAACACCATTTCCTACGTAGAAACAAAAGCAGTGAGGGGTCTGGGGAAACAGTGCAGGAGGCGGCCTGAAACACTGGGGTGTCTGAGCCACCCTGCGGGGCCCCGAGCAGGGTCGGAGGCGAGGCCCGAGTCGGTCACCACGAGACTTTATTGGAGACAGGATCACACATGACGCCAAGTACACACGGGCCACGCTAGCACCCGTCCCATGCCATGCTTTGTCCGTCGCGGGTGGTGCTGGCCCTCCAGCGCCCTCCCTAGCCCTGGAGCACACCCACACGCCAGCCTGGTGTGGACAGAGTCAGGCAGCCTGTTGGAATGGCAGCGGGTAAAGTGGCCAGTCCCAGGTCAGAGCCCGGTTCCCCCAATCCCACTGAGGTCCAACTTCAGCCCTCCGGGCTTGCCGAGTCCTGCTGGCTGCCTGGCCCACTCGGTTTGGAGACAGCCCTCTCCCTGCAAGCAGATGAGGAGACAGGCCCCGGGGAGGCCCCAGCCACCTGGACCAAGGCCTCGTGTCCTTGGGCTGTGCACAGTCTCCTGATGTGTCCTCCTGTCGGCATCTTGCTCCTCAGACTCCACAGGTCAGAGATCTGTAGCTGCCTGGGGCCTGCTCTTGTCCCCCCACCCCCATGTCAGCAGACATGGTGTCCCCACCTCCCCACCTCCTGCTGGAGCGGATGCAGCTGGCAGTTCCTGCTGGGTGATGGGGCTCCCAGCTTCCAGGGCTCTGGCCCCAGCCAGGCTGGCCAGAGGCCTGCGTGGGTGAGGGTGGGTGGCCGTGGGGGACCAAGAAGCAGTGGGCACTGGCGATATCAATGTCATTTCTGCCCCAAGACAAACATTATAAAATCTATTTACATGCGGCTGCAGGGGGAAATGCAACTTGACAAGGCTCATAGCTCTCTCCTTATCTCCTGCTGCCTGTGCTGAGGCCACCCAGGGTCTGTTCATCCCCAGACCTGGAGAGCTAAGGTGGCCAGCTGAATGGCATCCCAGAGATGTATCCAAAGTTTGAGAGGCAAGAAGTGAGGCCATTGGCTGGTTCCACAGAACCTACCTGTGCTTGTGGAAAGGAACTTTCAGAAGCTTGTGTGGGGATAAATGCACTGCCTCAGGATCCCCATGTAGAGCCCCCCTCCCCTGCTTGGCTCTCTCCTCATCAGGGAAGGAAATGGGGGGGGCTTGATCAGGTCACGTGGTATAACTGGGCCACAGGCACCCCACTATCAAGCCATCAACTCAGGCATCGTGGGTCAGCCTGTCAAGGGGTGCCCTTTGGGAAGGGCTGTGCACTGGCCGTGGCTGTCCCCACCACGCTGGGCTTTGTGCCCACTTAGCCAGTGTTTGGTCCAGCCGTGTCCCCTAGTCGTGCCAGGTCTGGGCTGAGAGTGGGGCTGGGGCTCTCCAGTAGGAGGGAACCGGTGTCTCCAGGTTGGCCAGATGCTCCTGATGGCCACCCTCCCCCGGCCCCCTGCCAGGCCCAAGCTGTGGCATGTCTGTTCCCCGGCCAAGCCCTGACACGTGCGTCCCGGAGCTTCCCAACGCACACGCACATCTGTGACTCTATTAACATCACGCTCACCAGGAGTTTGTTTGATGACAGATCAGAAAGTGCTTGGCACTTTCTAAACAATAGCTGGCACTGCGAGGCTGGCAGCAGAAGCTGGCTGCAGCCTGGGGCTACGGGGGAGAGGGGGCTCCCGGGATGGGGGCTCAGGGTCCCACTGCCTCTGCTCCTTGGCTGGGGGTCCCAGCAGCCAGGGTGGGCTGGCTCTCTTGGTTTCTAGAGAATGAGAAAGGGGGCCCATCAGGGGGTCTCATGTGGTCATGTTATACACATCCCCCCACACCGCTCCCACCCTGCCCGCACCTGTGCGGCTCCCGTCACTGCCCTGGTCACACTGGGCTGTAATTGCCTGTTTCTTGGCTGACTTGATTCCAACGGAGTGCCAAGAGGGCAGGGACTCGGTCTTGTTCAGCATCCAGGGAAGGCCCTGGCCCACAGTGGATGTCCAGCGAACCCTGCTGAATGCCGACAACTAGGTGGAGCTGGAGGGGGCCGGCTAGGTCGTGTGGCGAGTCAGTGGCACGAGGGGCTTTTCCTGCTGCCCCTGGCCAGCTCTGATTTATTGTTATTGAAGGGAGAGCTGAACCCCACACTCCGCCATTTGACTGCCTTCAGGTGTCCTGTAAGGGAAACACCCTCTCCCGCCTGCCTGAGGAGGGGTCAGTCACTGGGCTGCCCACCCTCTGGGCGGCTCTCCAGGTGGACTTCCTGGCCCTCTCAAAGGCCCCCTCAGGTCCCCACAGGTGGGAACTTGGGAAAACAGCCCTGCACTTGGTTCTGACAGCAAACGTATCAGGGTCCCAAGGCTGCTCAGCCAGGGGTTAAGGGCTGGAGCCCTGCCCTTCCTGCTTGTGGACCTTGGGAACCTGCGTTTCAGTCGGAGGAGAGCAATAATAGTACGCTGGGCATTGGGAGGATTCAGTCAGAAATGTCTGAGTGCCTGGCAGGTGCCTCAGTCTCCCTACTTGGCCAGTGAGGCCCTTCCTACCGCCCCACACAAAGTGGCAACATCCACAATCACCAGCAGGGGGCAACCTGCCCACGGAGACAGCAGCCTCTGGCTGACGGGGTAACAGCAACCAAACCCCTCGGGTTCCAGCCTTCATCCTCCAGGACCTAGGATCCTGGAGTCCTTGCCTGGAAATTGGTGGTGGGGGTGGTTCAAGGCCCGCCAAAACCCAGAAAATCACGAGGTCTTCCTTGGCCCAGCCCAGACCAGTGGTGCAGGACCTGCCCCTGCCTCCCCCGGCAGGAGAATGGGGTGGGGCTGGTCTCCAGCTGCCCCAGGAAGGCAGGAGCCTGGGCCCAGCAGCTAAGGGGACTGGGGACCTCCCAGTCCTGCAGAGACAGAGGGGTGGATGGGTGGGGAGGGCTCCAGGGAACTGGTCTCGGTCACCTTGGGGCGTGAGTTCCTGAAGGCAGCTTCACCCCAGCCTGGCCCAGGGACATGGTGGGATGTGGCCACCCAGCCCATGGGCCCAGGCAGCCCTTAGCACCAGCCACTCCCCAGTCCTTGGACGAGAGGTGGGATCTCCAGGCACCAGAGAAACGAAGAGGCGGGCAGGAGGGCCAGAGGAGGGTGGCCTCAGACTGACTCAAAGATCTGACCCTTCCCGCTGTCTGCTAAAAGATTCCAGGGTGCCATCTGTCCCTCCTCTGTGTGCGCATTACTCTGGGTGTTTGGACTGGCAAAGAGAGAGCTGCCAGAGCACATGGGAGACTCCTAGCCAAAGGGAGGTGGACACAGCCCAGGAAACAAAATCTGGGCAGGGAGAATTTGGGGTGGCCAAATTTGCCCCCCATCATCCGAGGCAAATTAGGGGTGGGGATGGTGCGAAAGTGATGTGTGACCTCACTTTTTCAGGGGGTGCTTAGTGTCCAGGGATGGCCTGGCTCACCCCAAAGCAAGAGCAGGTCAGTCATGTGCGGTCAGGCTGGCATCTGAGCAAGAGTGGATTTGGGGGTGGGCAAGGGGACAGCGGGCGTAGGTAGCAGGGGATGGGGCGGAGCCAGGCGGTGGGCGGGGCTGGACAGTGCGCCTGGCTAGCGGTCCTCACGGACCGGCCGGATCTTCATCTCGGAGAACTTGAGTGAGTACTGCCAGCCGGTCCAGGAGGACCACTCGATGCCGTCGGCGTAGGAGGCGTGCGCGCCGCGCAGGTACTGCCCGTTGAGGTTGGATGTGTGGCAGTTGCGGTACCACCAGGCACCGCGGTAGAAGGCGGCGCAGTTGTTCTCGGAGTGGTCACTGTCGCGGTCCTTGGTGGTGAACCTCATGCCGCTGTGCTTCAGGAGGGAGTCCCCTGCGCAGGCGTGCACACACGGGTGTGTACTCACGGGGGAACAGGTGCACGCGTGCGAGCATAGCTTCCCGAGCACGATGCAGATCCCCGGGACATGCATGTGCACACGTGCCCCACCATATACACACTGGTGCACATATACACATCTGCCCCACCCCCACGTTCAGTGTCCATGCAGCTCACAGGCACCCAGGTGCCACCTTTGTGGTCCCTGTGGCTGTCCCTGTGTTAGGCAGTCTCTCCCTCCTCCTAGCTTTGTCACACACTCCCTTCCCTTGCTTTATTGCCTTGTTCTGAGAGGAGAAGCCCAGCCCAGAGCAGGTCAGCCACCACACTTTAGAGAATCAACAGAGCCCAAACTCCAGGTGTCCTGATTCCTGGCTCTGGGCTCATCTGCAAAATGGGTGGACAGTCCAGGCCCTGCTAGCTTCATGTGGCTGGGATGATGACCAAGTGGGACTTGGAGGTGGAGATGAGAAGCCTTGATCCTGGCCCCTGACCTGGAAAGACCTCCTCTGTCCTCCCAACTGGGGGGACTGGCGGGCTGCCCCTGCCCTTCCCCATCCCTGCTGCAGCCTGGAGCCCTACCTGCAGTGCCCGAGTAGTCAGCCACGGTGAGCGGGTACCCGTCTTCCTCAGGGTCCACGGAGAACAAACCCACGCCAAAGCTCCTGTAGTGGGCGTAGGCTGTGCCGTTGTCAAAGTCCTCCAGGTCCACGTGTAGTTCATAGGCCGCCTGTGTGGTCAGGGCATGAATCCTCTTGAGTCCTGGAATGGGGGAGAGAATGGTGGGAGAAGTTGAGGGGCCTAGGAAGTAACCTCCCCAGAGAGAACCAAGGAGAGAGAGAGCTAAGATCATGTGATCAGTGACAGAAAGGGACAACAACCACCAAGTGTATGCTCTCAGCCCGGGCTACTTCCTTCTTCCTGCAGGCCTGTGTCTGACAGAAAACTGAGGACTGACAGTTTTTCATGTTTCATGTTTTCTGTGTTCACTTTAAGTCAGACTGTGCTTTCCAAATGTTTTAAGCTGAAGTCTGGTAGAAAGATTGCAGGAGTCAGGAGGAATCTGGAAAGTCTTCCAGGTTGGGCATGATGGCACCTTTATCTTCCCTGACACTCTGGGCTCCAGCCAGATGGGATCTGGCAATGACACACGCTTCTCTAGTCTCTGAGCCTTTGCACATGCTGTTCCCTCTGCTTGGGACACTGTTCTCTACTCCTCACCTGGTTACCTTCTGTTCATTTTCAGGTCTCATCTCACTTCCTCAAGAAAGCCGCCTGACCTCCTGTCAAGGTTGAGGACGTCTGCCGACCACGGTATTTGTCACTCTGGTCCCAGCTGCCTATTTCCTTGTCCGTCTTCCCCTCAGTATAGAAGCTCCTTGATAGAAACACGACTGTCCCATTCACTCCCAGCATCCGAGGTGGGGCCCAGCATGCAGTAGGTGCTCAATAAATTCTGGCTTAGTGGACAAGAGGCAGAAGGCCTTACCCGCGTCTCCTACTGTCTGTGGCGCCTGACCCTGCATCCCCCCACCACGCCGTGTCCCACTTCCTCCCTCCCTCTGTCCCGCCCCTCCTCTGCTCTCCTGCCTGCAACCTGGGGTCTCACACCCCCTTCCCCTCCCCCTCCCTCTCACACTCACTCACACTCAAGGCGCTTCCCTGCTGGTTTGATTACCTCTTGATTAAGAGGGCATTTAATTAAATGCCTTACAAGTTATCAGCACCCAGTGACATTTCATCAGCCTGTCCCCGCTGCTTTCCTAAGCTCCAAACCCCCCCATTGAGTGGGTCAGCGTGTGCATGCTAACGGGCTTGAGGGCTAGGCAGACCCCTCCTCATCCAGCCCAGAGGGAAGCCTCCGGTCCATCGTCCAGGTCCAGGGCAAAGCGGAAGGAACAACAGCAGTACGGACAGCAGGCCTGCCCGAACCTCCCGGCATCCCCTGCTATTGCTCACGGAGGACCCGGCCTCGGGAGCACGAGGCCCTCCCTGCCCTGGGGCTGGAGTCTCACAGCAAGTTACTGCCCCTCTCTGGGCCCTGCCAGCACTCCTGTGCAGTGATGGCCAGAGGGCTTCACAGCCTGCAAGGCAGATCGTAGGCAACGCTGACAGAAGCCACTGCCACCTGGACAGCACTTAGAAATGCCAGGCACTGCTATGAGCGCTTCACGTGGATTAGTGAAGCCAGGGGAATTAGAATGAGTCCAATTTAATTAAGGAATCCCTGTACAGCTCTTAGAACAGTGCCTGCCTGGCCCACGGCACCCATTACCCGCGTGTTTGCTGCTGCTCTCAGGACCCAATGAGGCAGGTATTATTATCACCCCTATTTTATAGGTGAGGAAAATGCAGCACAGGGAGGTTAAGTAACTGGCCCAGGTCACACAGCTGGGAAGTGGCAGAGCTGGGATTTGAACCCAGGCAGACTTACCCAGACTCCACGCCCAGGACAACTGGATCCAGGAATAGGGCAAGAGAGAGACCAGCAGGGAAGCTGGAAGAGTCCCTTTCCCACCACCAAATGGTCACTGTGTCCCCCGCTGGCACACCACTCCTCTGGGCTAAGCAGGGCTCCGCTCCTGATGCCCCATCCCAGTGCCCACGAGGGCAGGTGCCCTGAAGGAGGGGCAGCTTCCTCTCGGATTCAGTTCACCCTCATCTCCACCCTGCTTCCCGTGAAGGCCTCCTCTCTCCCAGCCTCCATCCCTCTCAGTCGTTACTCTCTGGGTTTCTCCAGCCCTTATTGGTCTGCCAGGATATTCACAACCCCTGCTTCCCTGAGCCCCCGGATGTTAAGATGAGATCCAACCCCACCATCCATCAGAGTTCAAATCATAGAGCGTGAGGAGGAAGGAGCCAGCAGAAAAATACTTAGACCCCCATCATTACCCCAGTGAACCCCCAGATGGATTAATGATATGAACCTACCACCAAACACTCAGAAAGCATTTTAAACATAGGCACATTTTATAAAACTGGGAGGGGAAAGCAGGGCCTAAAATTTAGAAGATACGAAGTCTAGCCGAACTGATTACATAAAAATTTAAAACTTCTAGAAAATAAGCAATAATGTTACTTTAAAAAGGCTGAAAGACAAATGCCTGGGAGTAAATATGTATCACGTGTATGTGACAAAGGATCAATGACCTTAATATGTAAAGAGCTCCTGTAACTCAATAGGAAAAGACAAAACACTTGATGAGAAGGTGAAAGGGGAGCGTGGAAAAGCAGAGACAGGGCAATCAAGGACTGGGCTCGAGTTGACATTCCCATCAGGGCTGCCTGTCTGCCAGGAGCTAATCAGGGCTCCGCTTACATGCTTCTCCCGCCCTCGGTGGCTGCCGATTGATTTCAATTAAGATGCCAGGAGCAGCAGAGGCATCAACGCTGCTCCAAGGGGGTGGGTGGTGCTGCAGGAATAGGGCCCCTACCTAGCCAACTTCTCCCTATCTTTACACACCCACCTGGGTGTGGGGGGGCAGGAGAAGGGTCTCCCCACCTAGAAGCTTCTCTCCCCTGACCTCTATCCTGCCCTGCTTGGATTCATTCAGTTCAGGGTATTTGTCATAACTTGGCTGGGTTCCAGCCATGAATCCTGCCCAGGCTTCCCTGACCCCAATGCGCGCGCGCACACACACACACACACCAGCCTTGGGTCACTTGTGGCAAGTGGCTTCACCTCTCTGAGCCTGGGTTTCCTCATCCCTAAAAGGAGAAGGTACAGCTGTGCCATCCTCCTAGGGTGGGCACGTGGTGTCAGGGCTGATGCACATAAAACGGGCGGGGCGCACAGTGGGTGTGCGGTATGTAGGGGCTGTGCTCAAGAGGTCCACGTGAGGTGTCTGGCCTCTCCTGTGGCTGGTGCTCGCCTGGGCACCGGGGACACAGAGGAGGTCAGGGCAGAGAGGGTCCCGCCCTCATGGACTCCAGGTGGGAGGAGACAGACATTAAGCAAATGACAGTGCAAACCAGGTGCCTTTGTGCACAAGGGAGCAGGCCACCTGGACCAAGCAAGGGACCCACCCTTCTCCCAGATTCTGCTGAAAGTCTCTACAAACCTGGGACCGTCCCGACCCCCACCTGGAGCCGAGACCTCGGCACCCGGCCCTCTGGTTGGTCCACGTGCCTCCACCTTGCCCTCTGGTCCTCCCCTCCTGCCTGGATGGGGACTGTTCCAGATAGCTGTGCCCGGGGACGCGGACGTGAGCAGGTGCACTGTGGGGTGTTAGAGGCCATTCAAATGATGCTCGGGGACATGTCGTTCCAATGCTGTGTGTTTATTTTAATATATGTGAAAAATGTAAATGGGGGTGACTGCTCACGGAGGCACAGGGTTTCTTTTGGTGGGTGAAGAAAACGTTCTGGAATTAGTGGTGACAATTGCACAATTCTGTGAATATACTAAAAACCACTGAAGTGTGCACTTAAAATGGTGAATTATATCTCAAATTAAAAAAACACCCCAAACCCCACCTCAGGCCACGACTTCCTCCCAAATATATATATATAACCATCTCTGCAACTTTCAGAGATGTCATTCTTTAGAATGAAATTATGTGAGATATTCAAAATTTAAAATACTGAGTGAACTTAAAGACAGTCAGCAATAGTAACAATAATAATAACGTAAGCTCTTTGTGCCCTTCGTGCCAGGCAAGGGACCGTGGGAGCTGTGGCCGGGAGCACTGACGGCCACGCCGTTGAGAGGTGAGCCCTCGGCGTCCCGAGCACGGCCCCCCTCAAGGCCAGGGCAGCCACAGCTGCCCGACCTGGGACAGAGACCATGTCCCCGGCAGGAAAAGCATCTCCCTGGGACCCACCCACGGCGAGCACCACCACCTTCGGATCCCCGCTCGTGGACTCATCCACATGGATGCACTGACCTCCTCTCCATGCAGCACCTGCGAGGAGCCTCGGGCGTGCGGAGGCCAGGGAGACCCGGCGGCCTCCCTGTGAGGAGGGGGCTCGGGCCCGACGGTGTGCGGTGCGCGGGGGAAGCAGGGCCCCCCCCCCTCCCCGGTGTCCGGGCTCTCACCTAGCCAGTGCTCGCCCGTGAGCTTGCCGAAGCCGTCCCGGTAGGCGTCCCAGCCTCTGAAGAAGTTCACGGAGCCGTCCTCCCGGCGCTGAAACACCTGTGAGGGAGAATGAGGATGGGGAGCTGGCTCCAACCTTCCCAGGACCCCAGGTTTGACCCCCCTGCCCCACACCTGCCCGCCTGGGGACAGCAGAGGTTAGGCCTCCCATTTCCCTCAACAGCTCCCCCTGGGGCCCCGAGGCAGAGCAGGGACTAGGGACTCTCGTGGTGGAGGAGGCGGGGGAGACTGACCCCCAGGCCCTCAAACGCCCCCTTGAGAAGGAACTGGGGTGGACGAGGGTGCAGTGGAGACAGCCCAGCTTCCAGGCCCACCTCTGTGGCCTGGCTGCGGGACTCCGGACTGGCCCGTCCCTGCTGGGGCTTCAGCTCCCCCCGGTCAAATAACAACAGGGTGAGGAAGGGTCCTGACGTCTTACCCCATGTCAACACAAACCTGAACAAAGCCCATTCTTTAGTTTTTAAAACTGGCTAACACACACACACACACACACACACACACACACACACACACACACACACACACACACACACACACACACACACACACACACACACCGTGCCCCCAGGGCTGGCCTCCAGAGCTCCACCTCTCACACGCCCCTGCCGGAGTCCCGCACCGCAGATCCCCTCTTATAAAAAGCCTGGGCAGGGGCTGGGGCGGGGGCTTGGGGAGGCAGAGCCCCAGCCACCTCTCAGGGGAGGACGAGGAGTCCACAGCCGGCGGGGCTGTGACTCGGGTGCCGACAAGAGGCCGGGCTGCCTCCGTTCTTCATTTTAATAACATTCCTGATTTGGGAGTCGGGAATCCCATTGGTCAAATTGCTTTGAAATAAGTACCACACTGGTCCAGGCCAGAGCTGCCTGGAGTATTCACAAGATCCGCTGACGATCCTGTTCCTGGCTCGCGCCCCCCCCCCCACCTCTTTGTGTCTAACAAGCCTTTTTCTCGCTCATTTGCAGAGGCAGCACCCACCCCCCTGCCCCACTGCCTCCATCTGTGCCCGCCTCTGAGGTGTTAGAGGTTTGGCCACAGCACCGTTTCATTACTAAGCAGCCTGATTTCAGTCGCCCAGAACTGCCCTGTGCGGCATCTGTCCTTGGGGACCAGTCCGCCAGTGCTGGGGCAGCGTTGACGTCAGGTGGCAGGAGGGAGGCAACACCATTTTTATTGCTCCACTACCTCCAACCTGGCCCTACCCTGACACGTGAAAGCTCTCAGAAGGGACTGGCGCGGAAGGAAATTCGATCAGGCTCAGAGATCTGAGAGCCAGCTGAGGAGAGCCGTATTGATGGCTGCAGATTGGGACCCTGAGCACGCGCCCTTTGAAAGGCCTAATCCTGGCAAAAGCTCAGACGCTCCCCCGGAGAAGGCATCGAGCTGCAGAGCCTGTTTAGACAGGAGGAGGGGTGCGGGTGGAGGGCGGGAGGGGTCGGGGACAGGGGTAGGGAGGGGCAGGGGTCACGGCCCGGGCTCTAGAGCTCAGGCCCTTGCACTTAACAGCGCCGGCCAGTCACTCCACCACTCTGAGCCTCAGTTTCCTCATCTGTAAAATGCGGATCACAGCAGCACCTCCCCCATAGGCTGCGGTGACCCGCTGAGAGTAAGCCAGGGCCTGGGACACCGTCACTGCTCAGCCCACACCAGCCCGAAGAGACCAAGAGCCTGGAGACCCAAGCCCGACCAGGGCCCCCCTCCTCCCCTCTCCCTCGGCCCCTGCCCAGGCCACACCCAGCCCTTCCTTCCTGACTTGGGTACATCTCCTCCCCAGCTGTCCCAGGCGGGCTGCCCCAAGCCTCTTTCAATCACTCAAATGTCCAACGGAGCACCTCCAGTTCAGGAGCCGGCTGGGGAAACTGAGTCAGGGGCCCTTGGGGCAGAGGAGCACAGGGCAGAGGCCTGGTTCAGGGGACCCCACCCTGGCGGGAAGTAGGGCTGATCAGAGGAGTAGGGAGAGAGGGTCTGGCTGGCGGGGCTGGCTTATGGGGGGGAATCCAGGACAGCCCTGGAGGAAGGGCCGGGTCCTGGGCCCTGTGTTCCCATGTGTGGTTTGGGTAAATCACTCCTCTCCCCCAGGGCTCACTTCCCTCACCTGCTCATCAGCCCGCCTCCCGGACCGCAGCGAAGAATACATTACAGAGTGGCTGGTATTATTATTGTCATCATCACTTTCCTGCTACTGCTGTGATGAAGTAGCAAGCGGGGGTGCCACGCTTCCAGGCACGGGCAGGCCACGAGCCCTAGGAACTGGGACAGACGGGCAGAGCAGCCAAGACCGGCCGGTGTTGGGAGCTGACCACAGCGATGCTCAGGGTAAGTCCTCCTCGCCCAGTGCACGCACTGTTCACCAGATCCTTACCCAACCCCAGGAGCCCGGTTCTCTGGCCCCTGGCCCCTCCTCGTTGCAGTAGACAGAAGCCTGGACACTGGCCAGAAGTCAGGCAGCCATGAATGGATGGTCTGACCCTCACTTCCCTCTTCAGCCTAAGGCCAGGCTGGACACCCGGAGGCCACTGTCCTACCACCCATGTCCACGCTCTCGTCTGCCATGGACCAGGGCGTCCCAAACCTGCCTCTTTGTCTCCTTGCCAGGCTTCTCATGCCAAGAGGTGACCTCTAAGCCCACCCTCTTTCTCGCTGCCCTCCAGGGCTGGGTGCCAGTAACAAGCAGGGCTCCTGCTGGGTCTCAACCTGGGTGCATGACCAGTGGGGGTGAGCACAGCTGCCGGGCCACCGGGGCCTCCCTGCCTCTCTCCTCCTCTCAGGAAAGCAGCCACACCAGCTGAGCGTGGCCGACGGCCCCGACAAGACGGCTCAGCTCCGCACCAGCTCGGACGCCACAGCCACTGTTTGCCAACACGGCGCTTCACCCTGAGTGGTAACAAATCGTGACACCCCCTCCCCCGAAGGGCCGAGACACATCCACGCCTGGCTCTGCAGAAGTGGCTTTTAGACTTTCTGACTGTGATCCAGGGAAATGCGGTTTACAGGGTGACACACACACTCACGGGTATTTGCATCTGAAACAGAAGCTTCCCGAAACAATACTTGCCCTTAAGATGGATGTGTGTTAATATCTTCTCTCCTGTTCTAGCCTATGCCACTCTATTTGATTTTAAAAAATAATGTTGATCACAGCCCATTAAATTGAATTCTCCACCTGCCGACGGATTACAACCTGCAGTTTCATGTTGCCGGCCTTTGCCACGGGCTGTCCTGATTCCTTGGCTCACACCCTAAGTGACTGGGCATGCCGGACACTGGCTGGGATCTCAGACTCAAAACCCTGGCCTCGAGCTGATCACAGTGCATCGTGGCCAAGCATGAGGACGTTCCAAGTGTGCACAGGCCACAGATCGTCTTCGGGGCCTCCCAGACTCCCAGGAGTGTGTTGTTTCTGACTCAGAGGCCCAGGGTGAACTGCAGCTGTGGCTTCAGATTTCTGGAAGCCAGCTGGACTTCAGGGATGCAGGATGGCCTGATGTCACCAAGCAGAAGGCCTTCAATTACAAAGCAAGGATCAGCCGGACAGGAAGATACGAAGAGGGAGGTCAGTAAAGGATCAATGTGTCTGCTTCCCCTACCCACGAAACAGGAATCCCCACTTAGGCACCAAAGGGGAGAAGGGTAGGGAAACAAACTAATTGTTGATTACTTTCAAGGCTAAAATATCCGTTGGTCCAGCTCCGGGGCCTCTCCCTAGGGCTCAGGCTGCAAAGTGATTGATGTAGAAATGCTTGCAGCCAGTGGGGCCTCTTGGGCAGGTGCCACGAGTGGGCAGACAGACAGGGTGCGTTTTCTTGGTGCGGATTCTCAGAAGCCAGCCGCCTGCTGCCCGGCGTCTTCCAAGAGCTGCTTAGGGAGGCTCTGCCAAGGGAGCGCGGGGCCCACATGGTCCTGCAGATGGTGCTGGGAGGTTTCAAAGGAAGGAGGACCGCACTTGGGGTGGCAGGAGGGAGGAGAGCGGCAGAGCGGCTGACTGTCCCGCTTTTGTCAGACAGGCTTGGGGAGCCTGTCTTGCGCTCGACAGGTCTGGTCCCCTCGGAGGCCACTTCCTCAGACAAGCCCCATCTGACCTGCACCTTGTTCACCATGATGCTAAGAGCATGGAGTCATCATCCTGAGAGCCAGGGCCTGGCTCAGTGGTCACCCCAGCCCTGGCCAGTGCCTTCAAGGACATCACAGCGGGGGGGGGGGTGCTCCCATTTGGCAGATGAGAAAACTAAGGTTTGGAGAGAGTGGGGTGCCTCAAGGCAGGGGACCACTGAGGCCAGAAGAGGGGGGACTGACAGTACACAAATATAAAGGATGAGGGTGGCCAAGGGTTGCCCGATGGCCAAGGGGGATGAACGTTGCTCCCCTACCCCCGTGAGCCCACCCAGGCCTCATCACACCTGGCCTGGCACCCAGGAGACTCAAGTTCTATCCAGACTTGAGCCAACAGGCAGCATGACCACCTAAGTCTTGGCTTCTCTCTTCTGCAAAATGACAGGGTGTGCTGTTCCAGCCCCGTGTGGTGTGTCTGGACTCACCAGGGACTCTGGCCCTCAGAAAGCTCCCGGCCCCAGGAGAGATGCATGCACAAACCAGCAGCCTCAGGGCAGAGCAGCTCCCAACTGGCATGTTCCTTTGATCCTTGAGTCTCAGTTTTCTCAACTGTAAAACGGGGATTATAACAGCTCCAACCCACAAGGATACAGTGACACAGTTAAATGTCCTGGGAGAAACACAGCATTCCATAATGGTAACAACTGTTGTTACACTTGCTGGGAGCTCAGAGGAGGATGAGCTGGGGTGGTTGAGAGGGTGGTCCTAGAGGCCTTCCTGGAGGAGGCACTTCTCAGCTGAACTGCAGATTAAGCAGGGTCTTGGCAGGTGGTCAGAGGAGCTGAGGCGTAAGGGATAGGGGCTGGGTGATCCAAACCCTATGAGGTGAGGAGGGGGCGTCTCTGCTGCCTTAGAAGGGTCCGCAGGAGGCAGAATCTGAGATTTTTCCTCCACTCTGACGAAGCTTCTGTGGAAACCAATTACAGGCAGAATGTTGCTGGTGGTGCAGCTGTGGAGTCCCCCAGCCTCTCAGGCCTCTTGATTCTGGAAGGAGGGGTGGCGGGCTGTGGCAGAGGCAGATTCTTGTTTCTAAAGAACAAAGAACTTGGACATGCGAGCAAATGCAACCCTTCAAAGGCAGCCCCTGGGGAGCCTCTGCTGGCTTTCCTGGGAGGCAGTCACTCCTCCAGTCCTTTCTGGACGCCTCTGGGCGCTCCCACCCCCACCCCACGCCTGGGCTTGCTGGCAAGAGCACAGTTGCTGGAATAAAGTTGAGCTGGGTTCAATCCTGGCTCTGCTTTTCACGGGCCTTGTGACCTCAGACAAGTCACGGACCCTCTCCAAGCCTTAGTTTTCCTCTTTGTAAAAAGGCACCAACAGCAGCCCCTTCCTCACCCCGCAGGGTCACGGGGGACATGCAACAAAAGGGAAGTGTGAGCTGAGCGGGGGGTCGGGGGTGGTGCGCAGTAGGTCTAACCAACGTCACCTCCCTCCCCTTCAGAACCAGCTGCCAGGCCCAGAAGGAAATGGGCCCACTCCTTGTTTTTGACTGAAAATGGTACCCCTGGGCCTGGCGCCCGGCCATGTTTCCCAGGCTTGGCAGTCGGCGTCCGCCGGCTCCTGGCACACACCGTGCAGAGCTGCCATTTATCAGATGCTGAGACCCCGGGCTGAGCCTCCACGTGCATCACCCTGTCTACGCTGAAAGTTTGAAAAATCTAAACTGCCCTGGACAGAGGCAGGCTTTCTCCAAGCAGATCGGTCAAGGAGCGTGGGAATGTTGTCAGCAGTCACCGTGGTCATTAGCATGTGCGGGGCTCCGAGGATGCTCTGGAGCAGTTCAGAGCCAGGCAACAGCCCGGGGCTGTGATGTCACAGCAGGTCCTCCCGCCACCACAGCCTTGGGGACCGAGAGGTCTGGCCTCAGCGGCAGCCGCAGCGGAGCAGGGAGGAGGCAGCACCCCCGGTGGACTCCGAAGTCCCGCTAACTGGCGTCCCTCGCGCAGCCCCGTCGCCCACATCCTGGCTTTCATCTCCGCTGAGCCTGATCCCCCTGCCGGCTGGGCTCCACTCAGGCGGCGGCTCCTTTGATGTCTTCCCTGTGAGAGAAGGATTTTCCTCCCACCTGGGGAGCGCAGGTAGGGGGGGGACGGGCACCGTCGGGGGGAGGGTTTCGCTCACAGTGGAGCCAATTAGAGGCCCATCTGAGCCGCTGACCCCACGGCAGTAAAATGCCCGGCAGAGCACGGAGGTTTGGGCCGCTGAGCTCGTGGCGCGGGGGGAGGCTGGCTGCGCTGTGGATCCAAGTGGGGACACAGAGCAGAGCTACTTCTATGGCAGGTCCCCATGGTCAGAGGTGCTGAACTGGCCCCGATTCCTGTGACCCCGGCTGGTGATTATGCAAAGACAAGGGCCTGGCACACAGGCCCACTGGCAGCTCTGCTGAGGCAGATCTTGGCGGGGACAAGGCTGTGCCTCGGGGCAAGGAGGCAGGGCAGAGCGGGACCCAGTCTGCCTATGCTGGGCTGGACCTTCCTTTCAACCATAAAACCCACGCAGGGCCCTGGGCCTGACCACCCTATTCCCCAGACCCTGAAAGGTGGCCGTGCAGGACACAGGGCTACCCCACTGGTCGGATGAGGAAGGGAATACCCCAAGGGGAGATGTGACCTTTCCCATCTCACACGGCTGGGGAGATGAGCTAGAAACAGCCGCTTCGTTCCCCCCATCAGCTTCCAAGTGAGGAAATTTGGCCTCTATTTTTACAAATCTTCCTCCTCCTCCTCAAAAAAAAAATACTGCTTGACTGTAAGATCTTAGAGGGTGAGGCTGGGTTCCTCTGTTGGCAGGGAATCCCGGAGGCTCAGCACGGACCCCCGCTACCCTTCCCCCGGGCCCTCGCCACCCCCCACAGGTGAGCTGCCTGAGAAGGACTCCGACTCTCCCCACCAGGAAGACCAGCACTGCACTATCCCCATTTAACAGATGAGAAAAGTGAGGCTCAGAGAGGTGGTTACACTGCCAGAGGCTGCCAACAGTCACTGACATGGCAAGTATTTAGGGAGCACAGACGGCGTGCAAGCCCTGGGCGGACCCCTGAGCTACAGCGGCCCCAGACGATCAGTTGCTGCCCTGCGGAGCTCAAGCCCGACTGCGACACGGACAGGCGACACCCAAACAGGTGACTGCTTAGCCGCACCTGTGACGGGTGCAAAAGGAGAGCATGAGGCGTGGACCTGAGAGGCCTCCCAAAGGACACAGCGACCAAGCTGGGCCCCTTGCCCAGGGTCACAGGTCAGCAGGGGCAGCCTCTCCTTCCTGCCTCTCCCCCTCCATTTCTGGGGCAGGGGTGGAGGTGGCTGCACGTGTCACATTTAGGAGTGGCCTTGTTGATCAGTGTGACCTTGCGTGGCCTGGGCCACTGTGGTCCCTGGTGAGCGTGGAGAGGGGCCAGGACTCAGCTGGGGCCAGCGACCACATCAGCTGAAAGGCCGCCTCGAGGCACGTGTCCATCTGCGCCCTGACCTCAGTCCCACACGGTGACTCCCCTGCTCTCAGCCAGGGTTCAGAGGACAGTGGAGCCCACCCTGCCCCCAGGAGAAAGCCGAACTCCTAGTGCGCCCACAAAAGCCACCCAACCCAGGCCCTGCCTGCCTCCCCGCCTGTCCCAGGCCCCCCGAGCATCACACACCAGCAGAATGGAGCTACCTTGGTCCCTGAACAAGCCCCACCACCTCCCTGCAGACCCCACACGAGTCTCTTTGCCTGGAACACTGCTCTCACCTCCTCCCCCAGGGTTCCAACCTCCCAGTCTGGCAGGCTCTCTAGCCTCCCCAGACTGGGTGAGGAGCTCTCCTCTGGGCTCCCCACACCCCGCAGCCCTGCAGCCCTCATGCAGGTCAGCTGATTTGTCCAGCTCCCTGCCAGGCCTGTGGCTGACACCCCACGGTTGAGTGCGTGAACCAACAAGGGACACATGTGACAGTCAGTTCCACAGACATATACGTGCAGCTGGCCTTGAACGAATCTCCTACCCTCTCTGAGGCTGCCCTGCCAGACTCCAGGCATTGGAGGGGTGCTGGAGCAGTGCCGGTCGGGGCAGTGGTATATAAACTGTGAAGTGCCCCTTAGGCAGGCAGGGCCGCCGCACCCCATCCTCGCCCAGTCCAGGTTCCCTGGGAAGCAGGCTCTGGTTGGCGTGTCCAGCCGCAGGCGCCCTGTCCCCCAGCGTCAGCTCTCGAGGCCCAGCAGTTTGGACATGGAGCCTAATGAGGATGGATGGTATTGGGGTCCAGAAAGGCAGCAGCCAGCTCCCTCCCAAACAACAATTGAGTTTCCGAGAGATTCCGTGTGGCAGGGAGGTGATCCTGACAGACGCCCAGAGGTATCTGGGAAAAGATTGCTTTTGACGGAAGCCCAAATGGATATTAACGTCTATTGGCCTCGAAAGCACTTCTCAGCTGAGAATAGCCTTTCTTCCAGGACCCCGACCCAGATGTCTGAGCTGAGCAGGCCGGCATACCTCATCGACTCCCCTCTAATAGCCCCCGAAGCCCGGGCCCTAGGAATTACCTGCCTCCCAGCCCCAATCCTGATTGACTTCCCAGGAGGCTGGCTTCAAGTCCACTGGAGTGGAAGACGCATGGCCCCGGCCAGCGTCCTGGTCCTTCATTAAGCCTGTCCTAAGCCTTAACTCTGATTTCTGGGCTCTGGCTGGCGCTCTGGTGCTGTTCCGCCCGCCAAGGGCTTCCCAGGGATGAAGGCCATAACTCAGATGTTCCGAGTTAGGCAAACAAAAGAGCTTTCAGGCCCAGCTGTGGGGCCAGTATATTTCAATACTCCCCCCTGGAGCTTGAAGAGAGGTTGAGAGGCACTTCTGTCTTGGGGTCTCGGGGGATTCTCAGCTGCTTTCGCACAGGCTCCTAACCGCAGGCTCTGTCCTCTGAGAGCATTCGCTTGCCGCCTGCCTCGCTCGGGCCTCCCCGGCAGGTCTCCTGCTCGGGCTGGCTGCTCCTGCCACCCTCACCCTCGCATCCATTGAGAAGCTTCCTTCCCCCTCCTCTCTGCCTGGACGTCAGGACGCCAGAAACAGTCAACACCAAGGGCATGGTTCACTGTCATCAATAGTTACTGGACAGCTGCCAGACCTGCGCTAAATGTTCCGCAAGCATTTGGAATGGACGTAGGTCAAGCCGCGAAGTGCTCAAGTGGGCATGCGTCTTTGGGCTGTCCTCCATCTTCTGAGGTTTGGTGGGAGGCAGGGATGATTCCCACCATAGCAGCTAAAGACTCCGGCTGCTGGCTTTCTCAGCCTCCCTGCAGGGAGCGGTAGGCGTGTGACCCAGGCCTCACCAATCCGAAGCTCCCACGGACTTTGACTCAAGCAGGGGAAGCAAAGAAGCAGGGGCACCAGGAATCTCTTCCAAAGAAACAGTGAGATCTTGGTGGGGGTGTCCGTGCCGAGGTGGAGCCGTGTCCGCTGCTCAGAAGCAGCAGCCCTGGGGCAGTGGGGTTCTCACCAGGCAACCCCTGGCTGCGTCTGGGGGCTCTGTTCCTGGCTGCGTGGCCCTGAGCTGGTTTTCTTTGACCTCCCAGGCTCCCTCCAGGACGTTCCTCTTCTGCTTCAATCAGCCACTTTCTGTTCCCTGCAGTTAGGACCTCTAAGTGACACAGGTGGGTATCTGCATTTCACAGCCGAGGAAACTGAGGCTCAGAGAACTTAAGTAACTTGGTCTAAATCACACAGCAGGACTGAGAGCCACACTCAGGTCTGTCTGTCGATGTTGCACCTGCCAGGCTTTCTGCCTCTCTGGCAGAGGGGTTTAATGACAGGCCTGTCCACTGAGTGAGTGAACTGCCTCCTCCCCTTCTCTCTCCCTGCTCTGCCCAAGGACATGCACAACAAGGTTATGGTTCCTGAAGCACAGTTCTTACCCCATCTTTCCTTCCTCCAGCACCCTCAGTAGCTCCCTAGTGGCTGCCGCAAACCCTGCAGCCCGGGACAGCGACAGCACTAGCCTCACCTCAGCCTGCTGACTGTTCCCTGCCTGCGCCGCGGGCTTCCTGACTCCTGGCCCTTGTTAGGTTGCTCGCTCTTCCTGGAACCCCTTCTCTTTCTTGCCCGCTCAGAAACCTCTCCCACCCTTCAAGGCTCATCAGAAATGCCCCCTTCTCCATGAAGCTTGTACGAGCCTCCCCCCCCCACCCCCGCTCACCGTGACTCCTTCCACCCCAAATCCCCACACACTCTAAGTTCCTTGGGGAGACTAGGACAGGGGCTTCTCCAGCTCTCCAATTCCCTGGTACCCAGTACACAGTAGGTGCTCAGAACTGCCCATGTGAAATTAAACGTGCAGCTGAGCCAGTTTTACTGGTCCTGCTTTCCTTTGTCACTGGGGTCCCAGCCACAGCCTGGGAGGCTGAGCCACTTTCAGGGTGGAGCACAGATGTTACCCAGAGACAGTGGTGCAGGTTGTTCACTGCTCAAGGGCACCTGGCCAAGGGGCGAGGCTCACATCTGTTCTCCTTGCCAAGCCCAGCACCCCAGTGTGCCCAAAGGAAAGGACATGCATTTTTAAAATTTGCACAGTCACCCAGTGGCCTCAGCCAGAGCCTCAGGAAAGGGAGGAAGTTCACCAAGTTGTGGGGGAGGGGTAGCAAGCTCACCTCCCACATTCAGGATCCCCAGCTCTAGAACTGAGGTCAGCAAACCATGGCCCCTGGACAACTCCTGCCCGCTGCCTGTTTTTATGTGGCATGTGAACCAGGAATGTTTGGACATTTTTAAATGGTTAAAAAGAAAATCAAAAGAAGTACATGTTTAAACATCCTTTGAATAATATTTGAAGAATACATGAAAATTTGATGAAATTTAAATTTCAGCATCCACAACTAAAATGTTGTTGGGGTGCAGCCTCGCCCAGGTGTTTCCGTTTTGCCTGTGACTGCGTCCCCCCATGAAGGCAGAGTTGGGTAGTTGCAGCAGAGACCATGGGAGACCCGTGTGCCCACCCGGCTCTAGAAGGGGCCTCCCAGCCGGCAGACCTGGAGACCCCCAGGTCTTCAAGCCGGGGCCTCTGCCCTGCCCCTCCACCCTCTTCTCCCGGCTCCGGGGAGGTCTCAGACCACCCATGGCTGCCCCACCTCTGCCTCTCCATTGCTCCCACTTCCCACCCAGGCAGGAACCAGAAAGGACAAGGAACTCATGACGGCTTCTTGCCAGGAAACCACGGGGGTCTCTGCTCGCAGCAGCTGCGCACCCCCTTTATCTCCTGCACACACACCATCCACTGAATAACTCGAAAAGTCAGCGTCCACACGGGTTGGCCCTAGAACTCACATTAGCAATGGTTCATTCCAGGACACAACCCCAACGCCCTCTGGAACCACGGCTCCGGGTTGGGGGCGGCTCCATGGTCAGACGTGTTAGACCAGCTCTAACATCTGCTCCCCCATGGGCCCCCCAAGGGTTAGCACATGACCTCCACTTGCCCTGTGCAGGCTTCTGTGAGCGTGGAGTTCTTTGGTGAGATTTTGGGCAGATTTGTGGGAGCCAGAGGGCACTTGGGCAGGACCAGGCCAAGGGTGGAAGGCTGGGTTGAGAGGCTGCTCAGAGCATCCCGGATTCACCTGCACAGCCTCCTGGGCTGCCCCAGGGTCTGCCCTGAACGTCTCCAGGGCCCAGAGGGAGCCAGGCGTGGCCTTGTTGGGTGCACACACAAGCACACTGAAGCGCAGTTCTTACCCCATCTTTCCTTTCTCCAGCACCCTCAATAGCTCCCCAGTGCCTGCCCCAAACCCTGCAGCCCGGGATATTGACTCACTGTCCAGCCGCCACCATCTGTGTGCATGTCACAGTAGACCTGGAAGCCAGCAGGGTCGTGTGTGGGGAAGACAGAGTAAATGCCATCTTCCTGCTGTCCACTTAGGAGGACGTCCAGACAGTCACGTGGCCGAGAGCCTGAGACAGGGAAGGTAGGAGTCAGGGTGGCTGGGCCAGGCACCTGTGTCCCCCCATGCCCTGTCCCTAGGTCTCTCTGACTTGTCTGTCCACCCAGCATTGTCAACTCATTGGGTGGATTTGGTGAGTGGGCACCCTCTCTGAGCCTCAACTTCCTCATCTGGAAAATGGGTACAGTGAGCCCCGCAGCAGGAAGTCCTCAGCAAACAGCAGCAGTGTTTCCTTATCAGTGAACAGGTTGGGGGCGATGCAGAGAGGAAGCTGGGCAGCCAGCTCACCCAAGGAAGACTGGCCCCACCCCACTCACCGTTGGCACAGCCCCGGAGCCGTGATCCCCTGGTAGGCGCCCTCTGAAGGTCAGCCTTGACGTGGGGCCGGCCCAGCCCCCGGTCCCTCTGCAGGGCATCCAAGACGTCGCTGACTGAGTTCACCAGGTGAGCCATATGGCCTTGGCTCTCGGAGAGAAGCTGTGGGGCACAGGGATGGGTGAAGCCTGGGGTGGATGGAGCACGAGGATGGGTGGAGCCCCAGATGGGTGGAGCGCCAGGGTTCTTCATCCATACTGCGCCTTCAGCCCAGGTGAGGCGACTAAAGGAAGCCCTGCTGTGCAAGTGGAGGCAGCACCTGGCACCAGGCAAAGCTGAGTTCAGACTCCCACTCACTCCCTGGCTGTGGGTGAGGGATCAACCAAATCTTGAAATGGGGCTAACGCCGTGTTCCTGACCCAACTGCTTCAGGAACCGGTGACAACTCGGGGAGTACCCTGCACAGCGTGGGGCCCAGAGCAGGCACTCAGTGCTCAGTGCCTCGGTGCCTGCCCAACTGCAAGAATTCATGAGACACCTTACAGGTTACAAAACACCTTCACCAGTGTCTCTTCTGATCCCCCAGCAAGGCTGCAAAGGCAGGGGTGATGGACCTGCATCCGACAGGTAGGACCTTGGGGGTACTGCACCCCCACCTATCCCCCTTGTGAATATTGCTTTGACTTTCCAGAGAATCTCTGAGGTCCACCCCCGTACCTCGCCCCCACGGCATTGCCAGCAGGGAGGGCTTGAGGTGTCATCCCTGGGGCTGACTGGCAGGACAGGAACCCAGGGTTGCGTCATCTTGCAGGGAGCCCAGGGTAGGGGCAGGTCAGGGGCCGAGGTTTGGACCCAGGCTCTGGTGTTGATTCTGGGTTTTGGCTCAGGCCCCTCCTCCATTCACTAGTGAGTGACCGGGAAGGGTAACCGAGTCCCGCCCCCCATCCGTTTCCTCCTCTGTGAACCACAGCAATGGGCCCTGTTTTTCTCAGGGGTGGGGGGAGGCTCACTGTGGCATGTGTTCAGGCCTGAGTGCTCAGTCTGCGTTCTCTAATTGTGCCGTGGCCTCTGCTGATGGCCACCCTTCCCGAGATCGCTGTCCAGAGGTTCAGAGCTCAGCCAGTGCATCTCTGTCCCCACCACCGGGGCCTCTCGGCTCTGCCTGCTGCCCGAAGGGTCTGTGCGGTCTGTCGCCTCCCCACCCGGCGGCTCCAGAAGGCGGCAGGACCACAGGGAGGGGAGGCAGGGTCACGGGCAGCTTGCAACCAGCGAGCATGGAGCCTGCTGGGTTTTTACACACTGAATCTGTCACTTGCCAGATAATAGCTCGTTCGAGGAAGGAAAATAGAAATATACAGTGCCGGCAGTTTACAAAATATGATTCTCGGCTTGTCTGGAAGCAGGGGCCCTGCAAAGCTTTTAGTTTCCCTGTCAGTTTCTCCTCTGCTGAGCAGCTGATTCAGTCAGCGCTGAGGCCTGGAGGGGAGAGACGCGAGGGGGAGAGGGCATTTGGGCAGGACGGCGGGTTTCTCCCTGGGCTTTACTGCCATGTCCTGTGGACAGGTCCTGCAGGGGGAGCCCCGGAGAGGATGCAGGCAGCTCCCGGAGGGCAGGGGCAGGGGCCCACTGTGCAGGGTGCGGGCGGCACAGATAACCGGGCTCATCCGTTAAGTCAAATCGGTACTGCCTGTCCTTCTGTGACGATGCAGACACACTCGAGAAACTCAGGCACGGCCAGCTCTTGCTCACGGGCAAGGGAGACCTCAGTTTAAACCAGCAAATGATTCAAGTTGAAAATGTACATATAAACATGCCCTGAATTAATGGGGAAAGTCGGTTCCTGCTCACTGAGCTGCACAGATGCGTTAAAGAGGACTTGGCAGCTTTTAGAGGCAGGGAAATCGGAGTCGCTGCTTCCAGCCCTTCTCAGTTGTGTGACTGAGCTTAAACAAGGCACTTCGCCACGCTGAGCCTCAGGCCGCCCCTCCAGAGAATGGGGCAATGATCCCCACCTCCAGGGGCTATTGTGTTACAAAGTCCACACGGTGAACCCAGAAAGGGATTTTCAACACTGGCTCCCCCTGGGCTGAAACTGTCATAATGAAAGAGACGCTGATGTACAGACAGCATCTCTCACCTGCTGCCCACCAGCCGGGAGCTGTGGGCCATGAGCGCCGGCATCCTGCAGGTGTGGACTGTGTCATCCCTGCGTTACAGGCGAGGAGGCCCAGCCTGCAGAGGGCACCTGACACGCCCAGGGTTCCGCGGCTGGTGCTTGGTGGAGCCTGGACTGGACCCCAGCTCTGCTGACTCTAACCCTGAGGGCAGAACCGCTCTGCTCTGCCGCTCCCAGGCCAGTAGGCTCGGGCTGTTCCTGCCCGTAAGTCACCCAGGTGCTTGTTGACCTGTGGGACCTAGGGGGCTGGGAATGAGGCCCAGGGATGTGCCTTTTAACAAGCAGCTCTGGCAACTCTGGACGTGGCTTTGACAAAGCCAGGTCTGGGCTGATCAGTGGGGGCCTGGGACACTTGATGTAGAGGAGCTCGGCCCTGCAAGACACATGAGTCTGAAATCACCTTGAGTCTGTGGGAAATGAGTCAAACATTCTTGTGAGAAGTAAATATATCAGGTGGGCCCAGGCACTCCTGGGCCCCAGAAGAGCTGTGAGTCTTACAGGAAGAGCCCTAGGCCTCTGTACAGGTGGGTGGGGGAGACCCCGGGGCCATTCCTCCTGGCTCCCCAGCCTTGCCCTAAGGGTGAGGATTTGTGGGTGGGCCTGGCTGACTGAGGCTGAGGCATGTGGAGAGTGAGGTGGGGCACCCAGATCACCCAGAAAGTGTGGAGGTTTCCCCAGGCCCTGCTGATGAGGGGCGGGCATGCTACAGATGGAGGGGCAGCGGGAGGGAGGCTGAACACCCCCTCCCCGGGACGGGGAAGCCGCCTTCCCGTCAGTCACCCAGACAGGATGATGAGGACTGTAATTCCTCCAGCTGCAGCCTTCAGAGGGAAGGAAAAGACCCATTGCTCATGAGCTGTTGGGTGACTGGTCATCTTGGGTGTCCGGAAGGGGCTGGGACCGATGGCAGGGGTGGGGCTCACCTCCCAGTCCCTAAGGACCTGAGTCACAGGGGACGGGGAACAGGGCTAGAGGCTGGGCAGTACTCAAGAGGCCAGATGCCAGGCCTGACCTGGCCACTGTACCCTGGACAAATCACTGCCCCTTTCTGGGCCTCAGTTTTCTCTTCTGGAAAATGACCGAGGGCCAATGAGATGACTCTGAATCTCTGATCCTTTGAGGGGGCAAGGTCCTGCTGGTGCTCCAGGTGTGGGCAATGTTGGAAACCCTTCACCCAGATCTGCCTGGTGCATGCTGGGACCTGGCTCTGGGTGGAGGTCGGGGCAGGGCTGTGGCGGAGGTGGTGGGAAGGCTAAGGGTCTGGCTGGGCTCCTCAACTGGTCCCTCCTTCCCTGGAAAGCTGTGGGCATCGAATGGCAGTGAACGGGGGCATGTGGGGAGGCAGTGCAGTTCTCTCTGGCCTCATGGCACAGCCTCAGGGAGGGCTTGTCACTGACCAGCCACGTGACCTTGAATCTCAATTAGCCTGATGGAGGCCATGTCCTTCCTCACCTGGGTCTCACCTACACTGGAGTACCTGGGAAGCCCCTCCAGCCCTGGATTTGACCCGACTGCTGGATACTGTGGGTGCTCCTGCAATACCCAGGTCACCAGGATGGCGTGCAGGAGAGTTTGAATCCTAGCGCCACCAACTGTGTGGCCTTGGATGAGACACTCATCTCTCTGAGCCTCATTTGCTCATCTGTAGGTGGAAATCACAACAGCCCCTAGCCCCAGGGCACTCAGGGATTGAGTGAGGCCCTGGGCGTCAGGTGCCCAGCACAGGGCCAGCACAGGGTGGCAGAACCCCCATCCCCGCCCCCCGCCGCAAGACCCAAGGTGCAGACCCTGCTCCTACCTGGATGAGGCGGCCCTGCTCGCTCTGCAGGGCGCTGAGCCCCTGGCCCAGCAGGCTGTGCCCCTTCCGCAGCCCCACGCACTCCGCCTGCAGCTCTGAGGCCCGGGCCAGCAGCCGGGGGAGCTGGTCAGCCAGGGTGTCCAGCAGCTCCTGCTCCTGTTCGCCCGCCAGCCGCGGCTCGGCCTGGCGCTGGGTCAGCGCCTGCAGCACGGAGGCCTGGGCGCCCTCCAGGCGGGCGAAGCCGTCGGCGAGGTCGGGGCAGCGGGGGTCGATGAGAATGCTGAGGCGTGAGCTGTCAGCCCTGTCCACGGTGACCAGGGCGCTGTTGGCACCGGCCGGCCCGGTGCTGACGACGGGCGGGGGGGCCGTGCCGGGCACGTGGGCGTGGTTCAGGAAGAGCACGGTGCCGGTGACAGCCACGGCCAGCAGCACGGCCAGGGACAGCAGCACAGTGCACAGCACGTAGCTGCAGCTCGGCCGCTGTGGCCAGCCCGAGGCACGTGGACGCAGAGACAGACAAAGGGACAGACAGGAGAGAGAGGGGGCCGCATCAGAGGCAGACCTGGGCCTCCAGCTCTGCCCGGTGAGGAGGGCCTAGGCAGCCCTAGGACGGGGCCTCTGGCCTTTGTGAGGCCTGGATGAGGCTCAGAGGATCCCCTTCCTGGGGACAGGGAGGTAGTGTGGAAGGGAACCACACAGAGAGACAGAGATGAGAAACAGAACCCCAGAGGGGAGACAGAGACAGAGACAGAGACATACTAAAGATGGCCAGAGCGAGAGAGCAAGAGATGCAGGGAGACAGAGATGGAGAGGATGACAAGGGAACCCAGGCAGAGCCGGGGAGACTGATGGATTAAGAGGCATCTCTCCCTTGCTGCCCCTGCCCTGCCCCACATGGCCTGCCCCAGGGGCCACATGTCCCGATGTGGAGCCCTCCCGGGTCCAGTAAGGGTGGGAGGTGAAGACTCCGACTCTGCAGCCAGTTGCGCCAGGCTCAGGTCCCCAAGCTGCCATTTCCTGTGGTGTGACCTTAGGTGAGGGACCTCACCTCCCTAAGCCTCAGTGTCCTCATCTGTAAAATGGGGACAATGATGACATGCCTGCCCCACAAGCAGGTGCCCACTGTGCAGACTCAGAATGAGGGAACTGTAACGGTGACAGCAGCGATGCTATAAGTCATTGCCCTGTCTCAGCAGAATGAGTGCCTCAGGGTCATGTGCGCCCATCACTGAATGTCCCTTTCAACCCAGAGCATCTCCATTCCGAGTCCTGAAGCCTGTGCAGGCCCATGAGGCTGCCACGAGTCCCCAGGCACAGGGTGGCCACCCAGGCACCTCCTGTCCCCTTTCCTCCTCTTTCTCCCCCTCTTCACAAAGCACCGCCCCCACCACTCCACCCCCGGGTCCCAGTGAGGACTAACAGCAAAGAAGACTGGAACCCAGCGCAGCTTGTAATTAAAGGAGGCACCGTGACATACAGCAAATCCAGACTCCCAGGACCAAATCACTCACAGCCCAAAGGGAGCTTACAGAGTGATCACTGAGCGTTTGACACACGAGGAAACTGAGTCCTAGAGAGGGCCAGGGGCTTGTCCACAGTCATAGAGCAGAGCAGATCAGAGGCAGAGCTCAGGCAGGATTCCCAGCCTCCTGCCTCCTCCCAGGGCCAGACGTCTCCTGCCACTGAATTTTCCCACATTTTCAACTTTCTGAATTCAAGATGCATCTTTAAATGAGTTAGTATATTAAGTACTTGGAGCCATGCCTGGCACGTTGTGCTTGTGCAATAAATATTAGCAGCTTTTATCTCATCATCAATGTGCACAGAGCATCTGGAGGTGTTGGGTTTTTTATTTTCCACCCAAAGTGTTATTTCTGCGTCACTGATGCTAGGATATACCTTCCCTGTTATTGTTTTTTTCTTTCCTTCACATTTTAACACCTCTGACGTTTGGGGGATCCCACAATTTTAATTGGCAATTTTCTCTCTCTCTTGGTGATATATAAAAGAGCCTCTTACATCCTGCATCTAACTATGAGAAAATATGGTAGCGCAAACAGCTTCTTTCCCATAAATTCAAATTCTACAAGTAACTCCTGAATCTCCTAGTTGGCACCGGAGGACGATGGGGTCAAGGGGGAGGTGCAAGGAAGGAGTTGCTGTTGTTGGCGGGACGAGGGAGAGAATTCCTTAGCCTGTCCCTGTAGTGATGGGACTCAGCGCCCCACCCCTCCAGTCTCCACACCTGTCCAGGGAAGCGGGGGACCATCCATCCCGGGCTCCGCAAAAGCTACATGAGTTACTCCAGCCCAACCCAAACACGTCCGCTCCCCTCCATCAGCTCTGCACAGGCTGCTCCCTCCGCCCGAGGCCTCCACTTCCCCTGCTTCTCTTCTACCAGCCTGAACTTGCTCTCCTCCTTCAGGGTTCAGCTAGATGTCATCTCTTCCAGGAAGCCTGCCTTGACTCCTCAGCCCTCCTCCCAGTTTGAGCAGGGCTCCTCCTCCATGTTCCCAGAGCCCTTGCTGCCCCCAAGGTGGCACTTATCAACATAGCCGTTGCCTTGGACTTCATTCATTCACTCAAACATCCATTCAGCGTTACCTGGGTGTCCCCACGAGCCAGGCTCAAGCCAGTCCCTGAGGAGTCGGCAGCAGGCAGCCATCCCGCCTGCCCCGAGGGAACTCATGTCCCATGGACTGTGATTCTTGCCCTCTTTGGGGGCACGGATCCCTTTGGGAATTTGATGGAAGTTGTGGACACAAGAAAGCTGGGATTCAGGGACTGGCAAAGCCCAGGTCCAGGAAACCTGCCCTGGACCGAGAGCTGCTCCCCACCGCCCAAAGCACAGAGTGGCTGGTGGTCGGATGGAAGGAGGGAAGAGTCGACAGGCTGGGTCGTTTCTCCATGACCTTGCTGGTGTAGGGAGGAGGTGAAGGCCCTGGGACCCACAGTGCTTAGTGGGTCTGAGGCCATGACCTCCACGCTGAGCCCTGTGCCCACCTGGGACAGCCTGACTCAGAATGAAGGCCACCTCCAGGCCACCGCATCCCCATCACTGGGGGTCTGCAGGTTCCAAAGGGACGGGCACCACATCATTACCCCCATGCCTTGAGCGCATACTGTGTTCCTGCCGATGAAAGGTCCAAACAGCCCCCTGCTGTGGTTGGCTTCATTTTGCAGGTAGGAAAACTGAGGCTCAGAGAGAGAAGACCCTTGCCCAAAGGCACACCAGAGGCAAGCAGTCGAGCCAGCGTTTGAACCGGGGCCAGGTGACTCTGGAATCACCCCTCTGTGCCAAGGCTGCTTGCTGAGCGATCCCACAGCAGTCCTCCCTTTGCCAGAAGTGTGACCAGGGTGTGAGAGACAAAGCCCTGTGTCAGCAGTTAAGTTCTCTCCTGGAGTCCATCGGGAGACACCTTGCCCTGAGCAGCTCTAAGTGACATCCTCCGCTGAAGAGCATTAAGATCCCCAGCTGGCAAGGCAGAGAGGCCAGCCGCATCCCCTCATCCCGCTGCGTCCCCAGGACTCAGCCCACTCAGACACCTGCTTCCACCCAGGCCCTTGGTCCCTGGCGGGGAGGTGAGGGTGCAGAGGAGGGGAGTGGCTGGAGAAAGCTGCAGGGGGTCCCCTGAGGGGCAGGGGGACAATGAAGCCTGGAGATGAAACAGGCCACTCAGCAGAGGAGAATTAGTCTTCAGAGATCACCTTAAACATGAAGTGCTGGTGGCTTTTATAGGCTGCCGTTGACGTGCCTTGCAGAGAAAGCTGCCCGAGATAACAAGGGGGGCTTCGGGCACCAGCAGCCCAGGGCGCGCGGCGGGGGAGGGGCGCCTACTCGCCAGCCTGTGGCCGGGGTGGGGCGGGGTGCACAGCTGGGGTGTGCAGGAGGCGGGCGGAGGCACGCAGGGCCCCCCAGGGGCAAGGAGCGGGAGATGGTGAAGGCGTCCCAGGTGGTGGGCATGATGGGGAACCAGGAGCCCCGGGTCTGAGACCCACTGCTGGCACTAAACACCTGTGTGAGCTCCCAGCCGGAGGGACCCCAGGTACCGGCCCACAGTCAAAGGCGGCCCATGAAGCCCGGGCCAAGGAGAGGGCAAGATGGGCTCACGCCAGGGGAGGCGGGAGGCAGGAAGCCCCAGAGCTGCCTCAGTTGAAGGGTGGCATCTGTTCCAGCTGTCTCCTCTGTGTCCCCAGCCTCCAGAAGTGGCCATGGGGTCTGGTGGAGGACTCGAGGGCGCTGGAGGAAGGGACTCATGGCCACGGTGCTCTGTGAGCCAGACCAGCCCAGCCTGCACCCCCTGCCTTCCTCCTTGTTTTCCAAGGGAGCTGGGTAGCCGTAGTCCCCTGGGTAGGCTGAGACCACACTCCTTGTATCAAAGTAGGAAGAAGAAAGTCTTCCTCCAGGAGGAGGCCAGGCAAGGTTAGATCCAGGTGCAAGCCACTCCCAGCCCCCCATCTCCTAGGAGCACCCCAGCCATAGGCAGGACGGCTGTTCATCATGACAGAAACACGCTGTGTGGCCTCAGATGGGGAAACCATGGGTGGGCAGTGTGCGGTTGGGGCCCATGAGGGGCTCTCGGGCACCAGGCTGCAGATGGGCTCATGGATCAGGGGAGGGAGACGGCCCAGCCCGTGCCCAGCCCAGAGCCCCTGGGGGAGTCCTCCTCACCTCTCCCCAGGGAGCCACATCTGCTCCCATCGCCAGCAAAAGGCTCCTGACGTGGGCTGAACTCTGATCCTCTGGCCCTGGTGGTGGGGATGTAGGGGTCCTAGAGACCCCTTAAAGTGACGGGCTGGTTGTTCTGCTCAACATTCTGGTGTCCCAAAGACTTGGAAAGAGTGCTTGCTGGCTTGTCCTACGAGTCCTGAGGACCAGCTCCCCATCCTGCTGGGGCCTCTTTGTGTAACCCATGCTGAGGGAAGCCTCAGGATCACCGGGGGGCAGGGGGGGATCCGGGGGAGTGGCCAGAGGGCTGCTAAGGGACAAAGAGACAGCGCCTAGGAGCTGCCCATGTCTGCCCCCTCCCAAAGGCTCCAAGCCCCCTGAGCTCTGTCAATCCCCAGAGACCCCTCAGCTCTGTGTCCATTTCAGATGAGGGAGGGTATCCAGATGTTTTCTGTGAGGGTCTTGCCCACCTTCCCCAGCTCTGGGCCCCCAGCCCACAGACCCCCAAACCAGGCTCCCTCCACCCCAAACCTGAGCGCTCCTGAGATTCCCACCCACCAATGGCACCAGCTTCACTGACCACCCCCTCCAAAGGCGGGCACCTCCCTGGGCTCCCCTCCCTCAGCCCCACACCCAGCCAGCATCTGGCTCTGTCCATTCCACCTCCTTTGATCCCCCGGCCCCTCAAGCCCCGCACCCAGGTCCAAGCCCCGTCACCTGCCTCTAAATCGCTGTGATGGTCTCCCCGCCGGCCTCCCCGACACCCCCCAGCCCCACAACCCATTCCCCGCACAGCAGCCAAGAGCCCTCCTGATAGCAGAGAGCCCAGGACACTCCCGCTGAGACCCCTCCAGGGCTACAGAGGCCTCAGGAGCAGGTTCGGCTGGTCCTTCCTGCCCCCCAGCCTCAGCTATTCCTGCCACCCCCACCCTGGCTCCTTTCTGTCCCCAACACACCTCAATCTCCTCAGAGGAAAGACTTGGCAAATGCTGTTCAGTTTATAAACATCACTGCCCGGGGAAGTGGTCTTTGCACTCCCACCCCTGGCCACCTCTGGCCTCCCCATCCAGCCACACCGTTGGGCCGGGTGGTGAGCTCCGTGGGGCAGGGCCGGGGCCTGAGGAGGGGCTTAAGAAAAGACCAGAGAAGGAAGGAGTCCTTGACTTGTAGCCCTTGTGGGCCTGTCCCTCTCTTTCTTCACCCTCCTTCTCTCCCAACCCAGGCACAGTGACCTCCCCCCAACCCCAGGCCACGAGAGGACTGAGGCATGTGTCGTTTTCTTTATCATGCCCATCGTGGTTTGTAATAACACCATGATGTGAGTTTTTTCCTCCCGTGAGGCTCTAAGCTCCCAAGGCACAGGTTCACAGCTGCACCTCCTAGCTGAAGCAGGGACCCTATACATAGTCATTGAGTGAATTAACTGCAGCAGGGTTTAGGTTAGACATCAAGAAGAACTTCCCAATGGGTTTTTTTTTTTTTTCCCCTTTCTGGAGTGTTTTTAGAAGTTTTGAAAATATCAAGAGACATTACCTGGGATAGGTCAGAGGTCAATCTCCCCATAGAGGGGCTTGCCTTGGGGACTGCTGAGAAACAAGCCCCCTCCCAACAGGGGGAGACGGCAACAGGGTGACTTCCTGCCCCATGCTCCGAGGTTAGGAGAATCATGTCTATTTCTAGATCCTTTCATCTGAGCAACTCCGAACTCCTGGCAAATATTCCACCGTCATTGCCTGCCCTAAGGGTGTGAGAGCCCCTTCATTCTGCAAGCAGAGAAAGGATGCTCTCACGAAGTCGGCTCCTTGTCCAAGGTCACCCAGCAAATGAGGAGCTGAAGCCGGACAGGCCCAGGACACAGGCGGCCTGAGGCTGTCCCCAGAAATGGCAACACTTGGATGCAGGCCCTTCAACGGCCGTGGGTGTCGTGAGTGCCCTGGGAACTGCGCACCGGGTGCTGGAGCCCTCTCCTTGGTAATTACATAATGCGGCTGAGCAGGCTGAACGAGAAAGGACAGCCAGCCTCTCGTCTCTGTGTCTTCCCACTGAGGCTCATCGGCCACCCTGGAGGACCCAGATTCAGGTCCTGGCTGCAGCACTCTTAGCCTCAGTTTCCTCATCTGTCAAATGGGTTGATCATTCCTGCCACCAACCTCCCAGGCTGGCTGTGACTAAGAAACATGAGATATGGAGATGAGCCCAGCTGGTGTTCAGTGTGTGACACTAGTTTCTTTTCCCGAGGAAGTGCCCTGTTAACCTCAGCCAGGCCCTTCTGGCAGAACTGGGTGGTCAGACTGCTCTCCCCGGTGGGCAAAGGGGAGATCATGACACTGACAGCCTGTAAAAGGGGACAAGCTACTTTGAGAATCATCCTCCTCAAGGGTGCACAGTGCTTTGCAGTTTGCAAAACACACCAGTATTTCACTCAGCCCTCATAACAGCCCTTGTGAAGTGAGGAGGAAGCGGGGATTGCTGGTCCCATTTTACAGATGGTGAAGCCCAGACTCAGAGAAGGGGAGTAACTTACCCAGAGACACAGAGAGAATGTCAATGGTCAAGAAGAAACTAGAAGCAAAAAGGAGAGAAGGCCAGGCCCAAAGAAATAGACCCGGAAGGAACCAGGGCAGGGAAGTCTCTCTCTTTCGACAGTGGGCACAGGGAAGGCCTTGCCTCTTATCTGAAACTTCAGACAAGCCTGGAGATGGCACAGGACGGCCTCCCTACATGCTGGGTCACCAAAGGAGTAGGGCAGGGAGGCGGTGCTTGATATTTGTCCAGACACCCGGGGCCACAAGCCCTAGGCAGCCTCTGATGCCAAAGGGCAGATAGCTGGGCTCTGGCCTGGCAGCAGCTGGAACACACATCCCAGGAAGCAGCAGAGAGGCCAGGGCTGGCCCAGGAGGCCTTAAAGCCACATTGCAAACAGATCCCTAAGCCACTTTCCTTGAGACACAGCAGCACTTGCTGGCTCCTCTCCCATGGCTCCTCCTGGCCAGGTTTCATGCATTTCAATTCAGCAAGTATCCCTCAGCTCCCAACCTGAGCTGCATGGAAAGACAGGACCCTGGACCCAGGGGAAGACCCCAGGATGGGGGCCCAGAGGGAGCTTATGTCCAAAGGGAGCTCCTGTTGGAGGTAGGAACAAGGCAGGAAGATAAAGGCAGCTGAGCAGCACAGGCTAAATGCTGCTGGGACTTCAAAGCACAGCCACTAGGCATCAGGGAAGGCTTCCTGGAGGAGGTGGCATTTGAGTAGGTTTTGAACTATATATATGGAGGATTTCCCTGAGAGAAGCAGGGTGTATGTGTGTGTGTTTGGGGAGCTTGTTGGAGCCAACAAGATGAGACAGCAAAGGTTTGGAAATGGGCACTCTGGGTGTAGGACCGGATGTTTGCTAATGACAAGCAGTCAGTACCTGTAAGGGGCTAATGGGAAGGGAGAATGGGCCAGGCTGGGGATGGCTTGAACAACAAGGCTAGGAGGTAAGACTGCTCTTGTTAAGCCGGGAGAAAGTCAGATCCCAGCTGGAGAGGACTTTTTGTTTGAGGATGGCTTGGGTGTGGACCTGATTTAACAGAGGAACCAACCACTCTGGGAGTCATTGGGAGAGGCTTAGGGGTCAAACCTGGCTTTGAATCCTTGCTTTCCTGCTAGCATGCTGCATGACTTGGGTGCATGCCTCAATCTCTCTGAGCCACCGTCCCCCTGGGATGTGGGCAGGTGCATCCCTGCCTAGCCCTCAGGCTGCTGCAGAAAGTGAGGTTGTGCAGACGGTTGGGAAAGGGCTTTGCAAACTGTGAAGGCACGCCACAGCAGTGTCACTCCAGACAGAACACGCAGCCTGCAGCTCCTGAGAGTGAGGGGCCGCCAAGGCCCGCCCCTGCCACCCCCCTCCTCCTGCCACTGCAAACAAGAACTGTTCCTTCCCCAATGACATCTGTCTGGGAGAAATTTGAAATTTAAAACGGGCAGCCCCATTATTTCCTCTCTGTGGCAAGTGAACCTCCTCATTTCGCCTGCTGGCCCTAGTCCCTTGGCAGCCCAGCCTGGGGCAGCCCTAGGGCTGCCCCTCCACTCAGCTTCCCATCTCCAGCCCCATCTCTGGCCAGCCCTGGAGCTCTGCCCTCAACCCCCTTCCAGTGCACAGCCCTGGGCACCCTCCACTGCCCCTGAAGAGGTAGCAGGAAGGATGGGATGAACAGACCTGGTGCCCAAGGACCCAGGTTCAAATCCCAGCAGAGCTGCATGGCCTCCGGCAGGAGCAACCCCCTTTGAGCCTTGCTTTCCTGGTGTTAAAGCTGGAGAACCATAATATCCAGTGTTCTTTCATGAGGCACATATTTATTGATCCTCTGCTGCATGAGGGTGGGGTAGGCTTGCTAAAGTGTGAGGATTCAGAGGGGATGGGGCGAGGGTCTCATGCCAGGCACCTGGCATAGGATGGTAAGTGGTTCAGATGCCCATTGTAGAGGTGAGGCAACAGAGACGCACACTAAAGGGCTGGTCACACTGTAAACTCTATAGGTCCTCTACTTAACTCTGCGCACGCATGCCCCTGGGTCCGTTGGAGGAGCAAGGGGGCTCCGCAGCCAGAACCCCAAGTTCAAGCCTCCCACGGAGGAGGAGAGGAGGGTACCCGCCCTGCCCGGGGCCTCTCGGGTACGCCCAAAACTCCAGGCCACCCCTCCGGTCGGAGCGGACACCGCCTCGCCCACCGCCTCGCCCACTGTACGGGCCCTACGTCCCCAAACCCCGGGCCCGCGCGTACCTGCGGCTTATCGCGCGGCCGGTCCTCAAGTTGGGAAGCGCCGCCCATGGTCTTCCACCGGTCGTTGACCATCTTCCGGCAGGACTGGCGGGGACGCCGGGCGAGGCGCGCCGCTGCGGAGCGCAAAGGCGCCGAGGTGGGCGCGGGCTCGGGCGCTGGGCCCGTTCTGCCCGCCGGTTCCCCGCCTCGGTGCCCTGCGATGGGGCGGCCCGAGCCAGCGGGCGTGTGTGTGCGTGTGTGCGAGTGTGTGAGTGTGCGTGCGTGTGTGCGCGCGTGCGGATGTGTGCGGGCGACAGCGGGAGCGCGAGAGCCGCCCGCCGCCCGCCCGCCGCTCGCGCTGCGCGCCGTTCCCGCTCCCCGCTCCCGCGCCTCCCCCTGCGCGCTCCTCTCCCTCCTCCCTCCCTCCTTCTCAGTCTCCGGGTCTTTTTTGCCTCGGACTCTCTTTACCTTTTATTGCTCCCCCGGTCTCCCTGTGACACACACGCACACACCGCGGACGGCGACAGTTAAACTCCACCTCCCCAAAGGCCAAGATAGAGGAGGCAAACCGGCCCCAGACCCTCGGGGCCCTCCGGGAGGGCAGCGAACAGCCGCGGACAGCCCGGCCCTCGCTGGCTCCGGAGGGGCCTGAGAACCCCCGGAGGCGCCTCCTCGCAAACTTCCTCCGGAGCCGGACTCGCGCTAACTCACTACACACGGTGGGCACGGCGCTGGGTGGGCCCCGAGGACGCCCCCAAAGGGCCGTCGGGCGTCTCCAGGGCTTGGCGCCGCGCTCCTCTTGGTCCCTTCAAGGTTCAGGGCTCGCCCCGCGACCCGGGCTGGGGCGCGGTTGGGGGATGGCCCAAGTGCGCCCCCTGCGGGTCTCCGAGGACTGGGTCCGGACTCCCGGGCAAGTGCGCTCAGTCCCCGAGTCTCTAGCCACGAGGGCCCTCCCCCTTCGGACCTGACCCGCGAGGCTGGCCCTGGGAGTACCTCGGCCAGAGTCGGCAGACCTACGTCGGTGCCGTTTGCGGGCGGAGAGCTGGTCCGACGCCTCCCAGCCCAGGCGGCCCGCGGACTGAATTGGGATCCCCGCCGCCGCGACAGCCGCCGGCGCTGCGGTCTCGAGTACGAGCCGCTCTGCGTTCTGCCCGCGCTCCCGGCCGATCGCCCGCGTTCCCCAGGCGCGTCCTGCTCTGTCTCAGCCCCCGCCTCCTCCTCTGCCCGGGAGAGGAGGGATTTATGCCGGGAGGGGGCTTCGTAGCCGCCCCCTCCCACTGGCAGCACTTTTAAAAGCATTTAATCCGCCCGGTGCAGCCTTCAGAGGTAATTGACAAAGTCCTTAATCTGCGCTGTTAACGAGCTGCTATTGTGGCTTCTGACCGGGAGGCGCCCACACGACCCGACGCCCCGTTCCCGGCCAGCAGCCCCCTCCCCGGGCCTCCGCGGGAGCCTGGCCGACTGCCCCTCCCCCAGCCTTCTCTGCGGCTCCTTATCTTCTGCTCCCCCAGCTTCAGAATAGACACCTCTGTTCCCTGCTTCTCCCCAAAGCTGTCTTCCGGCTCCCGGGGCGCCTTGGCCCGCCACGCTGTTCCCTGGCACCGTCTTCGTCTCTCCCCCACTGGCTGCCAGTCTGTCGCCCCATCTTCATCCCTCTCCCAGCCCCTCACTGGAGAGGGAGACTGCCTGGGTGTGGGGCAACGCAAAGCTGGGACCGGGGGCACTCCCTGCCCCTTGCCATATGAGCAGACTGTTACCCACCAGAAGCTGGGTTCACAGCCTGCCAGCTGTTTGTCTCCAGCCTCCTCTTCTTTCAAGGGCTGCCTGCTGGCCTTACCTGCAGCCCCACCCCCACTGCCCCAGGGAGGCAGCCCAAGGAGCCAGAGAGGGTCCCTCAGCACTGGCCGGGAGTCAGGGGACCTGGGTTAGTGTCCTGGCACCGTGGCTCTTTCTAGGTGGCACCTATCCCCTGAGACCTGCGGATTAAAGGAATTGGCAGGTGACCGCTTGGACCATCAAGTTTGGGCAGAGGGGTGTGGTGGAAAGCACAGGGTCCTGGCCTGGCGCAAGCAGCTGTGCCTCTGAGCCTCGGTTTCCTACGGTTGCCAAAAGTTTAACTGTATTCTCTTCAAAAAGGCTCTTGTGAAGTTCTAAGAGAGTGCATTGAAGCCCCTGAGCAGGGCGAGGCCTCAAGCTTTCCCACTATGACCTTGGGCAGATTTCCTGTCTTCCCTAAGCCCGAATTTCCTCACTGAACAAGAAATTGCAACTTCCCCCTTTTAAATGGGCGATTGTGAGGTTTGTAGGCATGAGACTGGGACTGCAAATCTGTGATTCCAGTTTGAGGAGAGGATGTAAACTCCAGACATGTTTATACACAGACAGAAGATCGCCCTTGGCGGACCCTGAACTGAGAGTCTGGATGTCGGCGGGGTGCTAGGGACCAACGGAGTTTTGGTATATATGCTCTGGGTGGACAGAGAAGGCATCCTGGATGAGGAGGGGGTGTGCGCTGGGCTGTGAAGGTGGGGACCTGTAGATGTTGGGGGAGAAGGCATGTCAGGTAGTGAAGCCACAAAGCAAAGGCAGAGGATGGAGAGTGACAGTAGCCTGCATGGGCTGGTGCCTACAGGAGGACGCTGGCTGGAGGATCTGCTCCCAGACCTGCAGGAGGGCGGTTGGACAGGTAGGCGGGGGCCACCTAGTGGCTCCTCCCGGCACTGTTCGCTGTCGGGTTATTTCACGTGCTCAGCCGCAGATTCCTCACTTTCTTGCCTCTGAGGGGTGGTGAGTGAGTGTGTGGGGTGGTCTTCACCCATCACCCACTCTGGGGTGATGCCCCTGCTCAGACCCCCCAGAAGAAGAGTTGGCTCTGGTACAGCTCTGTCATGAGCCTGCAGGCCTTTGCTCAACACCTTATATGCTGCCCTCACCTGCCATGCTTGGGGCACTATCTCAGGAGAGGACCGTGCCGCTCTCTGGTCATCTGCCCGAGATCCATATGAGAAAATCGCAGCTGACCCCACAGAGGAGACAGCGCCCCACTTTCTGATTTCCTTTTGACAAAGCTGGTGTACGCAGAGCCCCAGAGATGAGCCCAGGTGAGCTCAGCTGGATCAGAGGGGTATTAGGGCTTTCCAGCCAGTCCAAGGCAGGGCATTCCAGGAACTGGCCAGTCACCCCTGCCCACTCCCTCCCTGCACATCCCCTCACCCTTCTCCCTCAGGCTCGCCAACTCCCCGTGTTCCTGTCTTTCCTGCCCATGGCCACCTAGACGTGATGGTCCCACCCACAGAAAACTCTTGTCTGGGATTTTTAGTTGAAATTCCAGAGAAAAGGCCTGTGATTCTTCCTACTCATCCTTTGGAGCCAGGATATATCAATCATAAGTCGTCAGCTGGCCGAAGACAGGTGTCCTTGTCTGATGGAGGGCATGGCTGTGGGGTCCTGACACAGGGCACCTCCCTTAGTGGGGAGTGGGTACAGGGCAGGCAGCAAAGTATGTCAACCTCAAGAGAGCCTTCCCATCAGGGAGACAAGATGACGTTCAGGGTTGCTGCTGTTTGACTTGCTGTGGCCCACTGAGCATCATCCCAACACTGAGCCCCGTGCCAGGCACTCTGCATCCTGCCAGCCACCCGGAAACACAGGAGCTAGCGTTATGCGCATTTCAAGGATGAGAAAACTGACTCCAAAAGGTAAGTTATGTAACTTGGGAAATAGCATGATTAGTAAAATGATACAAATAATAGCTACCCTTCAGGAAGCATTTTCATGTGCTGTGGACCATTCATTAGCAATAGATCTCATTTCATGTAATCTTCACCAGAAGCCTATGGGTGACATTAATATCCCCATTTTATAGATGAGGCAGCTGAAGCTCAGAGAGGTTAAGTGATGCGGCCAAGATCACACAACAATTGGTGGGGCCAGAATCTGAACCCAGGTCTCTGCCCTGTGGAGCAGATCCCCCTTTCTCACTCACGTCCATCCTCTTGGTTGGCTAGAGCTGGGCCTGAGACTAGTGCCATGCAGCTGGCCTGCAGCAGGAGCTCAGTGAACGTGAGCCGAATGTCAAATATGCTTGTCTCTTGGGGACCAGGGGATCGGCTGGCCGGGAGGTAGGGACCTCTGGCCTCCGTCCACCCGGCCTCTGCCCCATGCTGCCGAGGGCACTCAGCTCTCACCGTAAAGCTGTCTCAACTTAACTCTGACAGTCACATTTATCATTAAAAATAAATTTATCTTGGCTTCCCATGGCGTGGAAAGCTACTGTGCAGTGATTCAATGGGCTTGTCACCCCTCGCGGTTAGGCACGGGGAGCTGAACAACTGGATGGTCTCCAACTCCAGCTCCTCATTTTCTGCGGCAGGAGCCAGAAATGTACAGTGGGCTGACATTTAATTTAGAATCCAACACACCTTGACATAAACCCATAATACAAAGGCGGGGGCGAGGGTAGGGGGAGTCCAAGTGACAGGGCGGATTTCTTTCTTTCTTTTTTCTTTTTTCTTTTGCTTTGTCAACTCTGAGTGGTGCTGACAGTCTAGAGGCCGCAATCAAAGGCAAGAATTAGCACGGAGTGAACGTGTGTGTGTGAGTGTGGGAGCTTTTTCGTGGATACGGCATGCACAGGCGGGTGGGTCTGTGCCCTGAGTCCACTGGGATGCTGTGTGTGGCATCTTGCAGCGTGTCTGTCGGGTGGAACCAGAGAAATGTGTGCCAAGGCGGGGTTCTCAGGGCTGAGACTGGAAACCAGGAGTGGGACAGCTCGGACATAATGGGCCAGAGGGTACCTGCCCGTGGGTCTTGGGGTCTCCAGCCCTTTCCACGGGTCCTCCAACACACAGTCAGTGCTCTCTAAGTACGGAGCTTCTTTTAAAAGCTGGAGGCAGAGTTCCGGCTTTTCATTCAGCAGAACACCCTGATGGACTATTTGGGTGTGAAAAGCTGGGGGTCAGGCTTGGCCAAGGAGGGGAGGGCAGGACCTGGGAGGGAGGCCAGAAACCCAGGGAGAAAGGTGGTCTCAGCAGAAGCAGCTGGAAGAGGAAGGTTCATAGGGAGGGGGAGGGAGGCAGAGGGAGCAAGGAGGGAAAGGCCGAAGCCCACCCGGCCAGGTGGGGGCCTGGGGAGAAGGCTGGCCCGGGAGCCAGAGTGCGGGCGGGCACAAGTCCGAGTCCGCAGCGGGATGCGTGCGCTGGTACCAGAGTGGTTTTCCATGTTGTGCCACAGGAGCAACCCATCTGTTCTCCCTGGTTTTGGTAAGAGTCTGCTCTGCTTAACGGCCTGTGTTCGCGGCTTTGGGGGAATGAAAGTAGTGGGCCCTGCCCCTGACCCAGCTCAGCTTCAAGGCAAGGCTGGGTGTGGGGTCCAGCTACCAGAGGGGCGGAGGGGCGGAGAGGGAGGCTCTAGAGATGCAGAATTCAGGCCCAGCAGGAAATTCGACCCGCAGGTGACACCAGCTTTCAGTTTTCAGTTTTAGAAGAAACGCGCCGTTTTACTGAATGCCCACTCTGCCAGGCATGGTGCGGGTGGCTTGGATTTTCTCACTGAAATCCTTGCAAGAACCTCAGAGGCACATGTCATGGTTTCTGTGCCATTTCACCAATAAAGGAACAATGGAAATATGTGAAGGTCAAGCAGCTTGCTCAAGGTTGTGCATTTTATAAACATCACAGCTTGCATTTGAGCTCTGCAGTCTGGTCCCAGAACCCCCAGCTGCAGAATTTGGGGACCCTATGCAGCTAACACTTGGATTACACGTGTTTGTTGTTGAACGAAAAGAACTGGGTATAGCAAACAAACATCTTGCAACCAGCGGCCGCGTCCCAACAGTCAAGTGGCCAAACTTTCAAAAAGGGCGAGCCTTGTTTCCTCTTCTTTCCCGTCTGTGCACTGTAAGATACTGGACTCAGTGCTAATCCTGTCAGTCGCTGTGTCTGCCGACTCCCATGGTGGTTGTTTCCTCGTGTTTTGTAATTTTAGATTGTGTGCTCCATCTTGGTCAGAGCTTTATCTTTGGGAATCCGGTGGGTTCTGGGCTGGGCGTCTGACCTTCCGTGGAGGAATGGCTGTTGTTTTCACTAGGCACCCAAGGACACCCCAGACCCACAGCCACTTAAAGTTCTCGTCTTCCATAGAGAATGAATTCAAACTAAATCTTTATGAGGAGAGACCTGTGGTTATTAATCTAAAGCAGAAACTTTTTCCTTCACCTCTTCTCTTTCCCCTGAAGATGGACTTTTTGCTAGTCTGCCCATGTCCACGTAGGCTCTCTGTCACCTTTTAGTTTCTGGCCTATGGTGATTTCCTTCTCTTTTTTAAGTTTAGCTACACATTTAAAAGGACGTTTGTGATATCAGATCCAACTTTTGTAGGTTTTTATTGTCGTAGGTGTCTAGTCTACTGTATTACTGAAAACTCTCTTCTCTCATGCCTGTTCACTTTATTTTAACTTGAAAACTAAAGTCTAAATTATATATGATAAAATGCACAGATCTTAAGGGTAGAGTTTGGTGAATTTTGGTCACCACACCCGTCATTTCTGTTGCCCTAGGAAGTTCCCTCCTGCCCCTCTGCTATCACACCCGGCCCCCCCAGCGGTAACCACTGCTCTGATTTCTATCACCTTAACTTCCTTTTGCCTTTTCTTAAATTCCATGTGATGGAACCGCATGGAGTGTGCGCTTTTGGATCTGACTTCCTTTGCTCGGCGTTGGGCTGATGAGATTCATCCACGTTGTGTATTTCAGTAGTTTGTTTCTTTTTATTGCAATAGTATTTTATTTGTGGTTCTGCATAATTGGCTTAAGCACTCTTCTGGTGATGGACATTTGGGCTGTTTCCATTTGGGGCTGTCACAGCATTGCTGGAACATTTGGACGCTTGTCCTGGTGCACACATGCACACGTTCCTTGAAATTGCTGGGCGATAGAGTAGAAGTAAGTTTAACTTTACGAGAAACAGCCAAACTGCTTTCCAACGTGGCTGCACCATTTGATGCCCCATTAGCAGTGTCTGGGGTGCAGGTGCCCCATATCTCACACCTGACTTCCTCCCAGTGTTCCCCTGAGGGTCACGTGGGTAATGGTGGCTCTAGTGTGTCTCTCAGAGGCCCTGTCACTCGCTCACTCAGTCATTCCATGAACATTTCCTGGGCTCCTCCCCTGCAGGCCTGCCCCATGCTGCCTTACCCCAGTTCATCGGACCTCGGGATGGGCTGGGCGGCCTGCCCCCAGGGGCCACTCTTTCCTAGTATGCCTGCCAGAGGGTCTGTCTTACAGCTGTGGCCCAGAAGGCAGCTCAGCTGTCATCTGAGCCTCTGAGGAAGTCGGCCCCTTGGTCAAACCTCAGCAATGTGGCAAGCGCATGGAAGGCTTGTCAATCACCATTCTGTTTCCCAGTCCACCCCCCACTGCTGGCACCCACCAACGTCTAGGACTGAAGGACCAGTGCCCTTATGAGAAAAACGGCCCAACTGCTTCCCAGCCGCGGTGGTAGCCTTTGATACTCCCGCTAGCAGCATGAGGGGCAGGATAAATTCAAAGCCCAAATCCCCGTGAGAACAAGCCTGTGGTCATTCCTTTGTGGGGACATTTTCCCCTCGTTTTCCTTCTAGCTGTTTCACCTGCAGGTGGATTTTCCCCATAGTCTGCGTGTTCACTGAGGGTGTGGCCCTGGCTTTATTCGGGGTTCTGACTCCCTGCCTTGCTGGAGACTGAGGCCTTGGGGTCGGGGGTTCCAGATGCCCCACATCTCATGCTCCAGGTCCCACCTGGAGTAGCAGGTGAGGCCAGAGAGAGCAAGCCCACAGGCAGACAACCCCCAAACCCTGCATTGCTCCTCCAGGTGAGACGGCGCCCCATGCCTCCGTGGGGATCTGACCGCCCTCTGGCAGAGCCCATGCAATCCGTGCCCCTCTCTGGAGACCTACCTGAAAGCCCCCATGCCCCAACCAGGCCAGCTGAGCTCTCCCGGAGAGCGCTCACCCCTTCTCTCACCTCCCACGTCCAATCCACTGAGTTCTTTCAACAAACATTTATTGAGCACCTACTATGTGGAGCTTAATTCTAATGAACAAATAAGATATTTTCAAACAGTGGTCTCAGAAAAGAAAACAGGGTGCTATTGTACAGAGTGGTTGGGGCATCTGGTGAGGAGGCGGTGCTCGAAGGATAAGAAGGAGCCGTAGGAGGCTCTGAGGGAGGGCTCTCCAGGCAGAGGCGGCAGCAGGTGCAAAGGACCTGAGGTAGGAATGATATAGGCAGATGTTTGGACTTGACATAGGCCTTAGGGTTAGAGCACAGTGAATAAGGGGGCAGAGGTGATAGCTATGCCCAGAGACAATCCTGTCTACCATCTTGGGATTCTTCTTTACAGTCCTTTTTCCAAGTGTTTGCCAGAGACTCTGGGCCATGGGACCAGCAATGTCTTGGGAATCTATTTGTATGGGCCAATATAGAACAAACACAGACAGAGAGAGGATCTTGGAGGTGTTTTTGTGAGCAGCCCTGTAGGGTTGAGATAGGAAAATAGCAGCAGCATTTATTCAGCACTTACTGTATGCCAGTGCAGCAGGTGGGCACTCAGCACCCACCGTTCCTTACTGTGCTGAGACCTGTAACCACACCCTCTCCCTGAAAGACAGCCCGTGGCCAACAACAGAGGGGAGTCGGAAGAGTGGAGGATAGATACCCCAGCTCCCTCACCCTTTGTCAAGGGCATGATCTACCCTGTTTCCCAGAGTTCCCCCGGGGGCTGGTGCTCCAGGTGCCCGTGGTACAGTCTGATACACAGCACACCCAGTGCTGGCTGCCTTCCCTCCCGTCTCACCCTCCTACTCCCCTGGCAGAGCTGGGATCACGTCCAAATAGACGACTTGTATTTACATCTCTGCTTCCGGGGAAGCCAACATAAGGCGACCAGGTGCTGTGTGTATAGGTTTTGTGTGTATCTCCATCCCTCTCACAATCATTCAGCAGCTTCTAGCGTAACCGTATTTTTGTATTACCTCCTGCTGCTGTGCGCCAGACACTGACTGTGGTCAGTGCACTGTTGGACGTGACCTGGCATCTGTGCCCCAGCGACTGGGTCTTGCCCTTGACCCAGAGGAGGGCCTCAGGCTGAAGATGGTATTTCTGGCACAGATCATGTTTTACCAGATTGGGGTCACACGATACGTACCATTTCATAACCTGACTGCGAGAATTGTCCCATGTTCTTAAAGATTCAGAAGCCCACTTTTAGAGTTAAGCCTGTGTAATGATGCTATCAGCTAATACGCACGGGAGATGCTCTCCAGGCCGGCAGCCGAGCTTAGCCTGCTCTGTGTGCTAACTCACCAACCCTTACAGGGGCTGGTAGCTAAGTCCACTTATTCTCTCCATTTCCAGAAAAGGAAACTGAGGCACAGACAGGCCACAGCTGTAGACTGGAGATTTGCATCCGGGTCTTCGGACTCCAGCACTGGGGCTGGGGGTACTTGGCGTTTATAAGCCTCCCTTAGTTTTTGGACATTTATTTCTATTTTCTAGTTGTTGTAAACAACGCACAGCTAACAGCTTTGTCCCCCCGCCCCCGGCCCCCATGGCTCACGGCCTCGCTAATTACTTCCTCAGGGTAGGTTTCCAAGCAGAGAATTATGGGGTCAAAGGGCAAGACGGTCTTTAAGACTCTACATCCCCACTGCCCTGCTCTGGCCTTGCCTTTGGAATCTCCTGCCTGCTTTCCCACACTGTCTTGAGCCAAGTGTTGCTGGGAAGTGTCCAGCCTTGACCTTTCTCCACCCAGCCCCACCCTGCATCCGCCCAAGTCTGCACCTGACCTCCAGGCCGACATGCCTGCCCAGGAGGGCTGAGGCTCTCGGTGAGGCAACTCTCTCCCAGAAAGGACGGGAGAGGAGAGGAGGGTCTTCATGGAGGTACTGTGGTTGCTCCTGGCACACAGTAGGGGCTTGGTTTTGAATGAATGAATGAATGAATGAATGAGTGAATGAACGAACAAGATGCCTGGCCTGCCTGAATCCACTTCTAATTGCCAAGGAGCTCCTTGTGAAGCAGCCTCCCTACCCTGGAGCCTAAGCCCCTGGCACCAGTGGGCAGGAGGGAAGGGGACAGCAGACCCGAACCCTTCAGTCTGCACCCAAAGCCCCACAGGCCTCGCTGGCCTCATCCTTGCTGTGTGCCTTCCCTGACAAGTGCTTTTCTCTCTGAGACAGGCGCTCCAGCCAGGGCACCTGTGCTTAAGCCAGGATGGGCCCACCCAGAACACTCAAGCCAGCAGTAACTTCCAGGAGACACAGAGACTCTGGACACAACAGTGTATCTGACGGGTGGGAGGTGGTTGAGTTCAGCTCAGCAGCGGGAGGGGACTTCTCTCCCTGTCAGAACTGAGATGCAACGGTGAGTCCCGCAGCCACATGGACGTGGCTACTGGGGCCAGGTCCCCTCAGCAGCTGCTGTCTCCTGGGCCTGGGAGAAGGGCCCTGGCCCCGAGCAGGTTCAGGGGGCTGGGGTTGGGATCTGCAGGCTCAGAACTTGGGCCACCTACTCCTGGGGCCCTGAGAACCCACCCAGAAGACCCCAGCAGGAACTGGAGAACCCTGAGGGACAGCCGGGCCTGCCCTGCGCCCGGCCAGCCTCTAGAAGCACCTGGCTCATCCTGGGAGCCCACACGTAGCTGTCATCAAAACAAGACCGCCGCCACCGTTCTGGGGAGTAAAAGCAGCTCCTGGAACTTAGCCTCAAAGCAGGCTCCGTTCACCCACATCAGGCCCTGAAGTGTCAGGAGGGGCAGTGCGGGGTACACGCCTTTCTGCATGCTGATCCCTGCCCCACGTGGAGTCAGAGACCTCTTGCTCTGACAGCGTGAGGACCCCTGTCCTCTGGGCTCACCTGATCTGCTCCCCCTGTGTAGCCAATCCAGGGCCCAGCTTAACTGGCCGGTCCACCCCAGGCATAACTCCCCTGGGTCCCAGCTCCTGGCTCTCCCCCGGAGGCCTGCCCATACCCCCTTGGCCTGAGCTTAGGGGTGCTGGGAGTCCCCAAGGAATGCGCCTCTGACACAAGCCTATGCTGCCAGCCCTGCTCGCCTTTCATAGCCCAACTTGCTGAGTTACATTTTACAAACCCTCTGGCCCCAGGGCGGGGAAGGATGGCCCTGCCCTGAATGTCTGCTCTGTTCCTGGCAGTCAGCAAGGGAGATTGTCCCCTCCCTCCCGGGTGCTCAGGCGATGGGAGAGAGCCAGGAGTGTGGGGACCATTGGGAGCTGGCTCAGGGCTCTGCAGGGGGAGCCAGGGATTCCCAGGTGCCCCCAGCTCGTGGCACCAGCTCTGTTCTGCCTGGAGCCTCACGGCTGAACCCTCGTCTCAGAGCTGACAAACGGGAGCGGGCAGTGAGGCCCCCAGAGAGTTAGATGTAGATGATATCATGGTGCCACCAGGAGATGATCCCTGCCGACTGGTCCCCAGCAGCCGGCCCCAGCGCCACGAAAGGAGGTGGCTAGCTGTTTAGGAGAGTCCTGGGAAGGGGGCAAGGTGGGGGGAAGGCTAATCAGGCCGTCCTGATTATAATCGTCCGAAGGCGCCGACCCCCTCGTGCCCACGCAGACGGGGACAGCCGCTGCGGCGCGGTGGGGCTGCTCCCTGCTGGGACCGTGCTGGGTAATGTTCTTTCGACATAACTCTATTTAAATTCACATTTCCATCATCCCCCAGAGGAGCCAGCAAGAGAGCTGAGCTGCGTGGTATAAGCCGGGAACGGATTAGACGGGGTGGGTGTTACTTTTTCCTTTTATTTTCCCTTAGTGACGGAGATGGGGTTGTGGGGTGGGGGGCAGGTGGCTGTTCTAGAATCCTGCAGCATCAGTGTCAGAAGGGCCATTATGGGCCACCCAGCCTCAACCCTCTCGATATCCAGATGGGAAACTGAGGCCACAGGGACCCTCGGCACAGGCGGCAGAGCCCCTGCCCCCGGAATCCTTCCCTGAGGAACCCGGCGCAGGTGTCAGGGAGAGGGCGAGCCCAGGTCTTCGCCCTTCTGCTAATCGGCAGGTGACACCACTTCCCTCCAAGCCAGCGTGCCAACCAGCTGCAGCCCCCTGAGGCGCAGCCCCTCCCGTGCTGCTCTGCTGAGCGAACTCCTGTCCGGAGCCCTTTCTCCCGAGCAGAGCTGGGACCTCATTTCCTCTGCAGGAGGCCCCCAGGGGCTGGCAAAGGCCATGGCCTCCCAGGAGGAAGGGGCAGGTGAGGGACCATCAGACGTGGGCCCAGGCGCAGGGCCAGATTGAACAGCCAGGAATGTGGCTCCCGGGGGAGGCCAGGGCTCTGGGAAATGGAGCTGTAAGGAGAGAGGGTAGGGGTGGGAGGAGTGGGGAGGAGGGAAAGAGGGGGATGGCAGGCTTAGTCTGGCCGGCTGAGCCCCAGAGGGACGAGCCCTCCTGTCGTCCCATGCCCGCCTGGAGGGTGGGGGGAGCGCCAGGCAGAAGACAGGCGGCAGCAGGGGAGAGGAAGTTAGCTGCGTTTGGGATGAAACGCCGAGCCTTATGAATGCCAGAAATGTTCAAAGAAGCATCTGGTTTTGTTTTTTGCAATCTCCCCCATCAGCAACAGCTTGGGTGCCTTGGAGGGGGCTGCAGCCCAGCCTGGATGTCCCCCTGCCAAGAGGCCTGGCCACCATGGTGACAGCGGGGTGTGTGTGTGTGTGTGTGTGTGTGCATGCACATGCGTGTGACCCCCTCCTCCGAGCAGCCAGGCAAAGCCCTACATTGCCAGGTCCCCACGGGACCCACATCTCAGCCCCTGGTGATGTGAGGCTTGGAAAGGCTCTCACCTCCTGGGTTCCTGTGAGGCCAGTCGGAGGGAGCTTTGGCTTGTCTTTAACTGGGTCCTGTCCTCCAGGGAGAGGACTTTCCATCCTGGTCCAGGGGTGACAGGGTGGCCTCCTGCATGGATCCCCAGGCTCTGGGCTGCTACGACTCATGCCCAGCGTGGACCCTGTCCCATAAGCCTGTGGACTGGCATTTTCTTCCGTTCCAGGGCCTGTGCTGAGTCCTGAGCCAGGCTCAGAGAGGCTGAGACACCCACCTCTGTTTGCACAGCCATGAAGTGCTCTCCTCACTACCTTCTGTTGCTTCCATTCTGGTGCCCATGTGACCAGGCTGATGGCCCCAGGGAGGGTGCTGGGTTGAACCTGGCTGAGAATCCACCGCCTTGCATTCTAGACCAATCACCACCTCATCTGTGCCCATGACCTCTGTCCAGTCACATCCCCTCTCTGGCCTCAGTTTTCCCATCTGCTAATCGGGTCTACGTCACAGGACCACTGCGGAGGTCAAAGGAGACAAGGGCTGTGAAGTCACTTTGCAAAGGACTTAGTGAGTCACAGACTCAGATGCTGTTGGAGCCAGCAGGTGTGTGAGGTGGCCCAGGGAAGGGCGGCTCGGAGGGGAGGGGACAGGGAGTGTGCCAGGCTCCTCCAGTAGGCCGGCCACTTTCTGTCCCTGCAGCAGGGGCCAAAGATGAGGGGTTAACACAGTGTGTTGTAGGTGGGCAGACACAGGTTCCTGTCCCAGCCCCGCTGCTTACCAACTGACCTTGGGCAAGTGGCTGCCTCTCTGAGCCTCAGTTTTAACAGTAAGTCTGTAAATGGGATGATAACACAAGAAGTCACACCTGCTCGGGTGACCATGAGGATGCAGTAAGGCTCGTTGCCCCCTTAGGACAGGGGCGATGATGGTGAACGGGAGGCGAAGTGGGACTTGAGTGTGTGTCCATTCCAGAAGCTTCCATAGAGGGTTCTGTCCAGTCCTGAGCAACTCGGGTCTAACTGCCCAAACCAAAGTGGGCTGGGAGGCAGTGCGGACCCCCAGGTGCCCACCCTGAGTCTGTGCCAGGAAAGGAAAAGTCAGTCCTCACCTCAGGCCCCAGGAGCCCAAGAGCAATGGAATGAGAACCAGGGCCGGGAGCGGCTGGCCTGCCCTCCTCCCTGGGCCGGTGCCTGGACTGCCCGCCCAGGCTGGGACAGGAGTAGGGGGCCCTCGGACCCCGAGAAGAGAGGAGAAAGCTGTGTTCTTGGCTCCGACTGTCCCACACAGTGACCCTGCCCCCAGCAGGGTGGACCCGGGTGACAGGCCTCCCCGGGACCCTTGAAGGGAGAGCGGAGGTGAGGATGCTTGAACTCTCCCTGGAGGCCACCAGGTGAGCTGCTTCCCTGGAATCATCTTCCTGCTCACATGGCTGGTTGGGGGAACTCGGGCCAGAGCAGGAGGACCACGTAGCCTGAGGCCGGGATGGTCTCTGCTGTCCATGTGGCTGGAGGCCTTGGGACCAGTCACCTGCCTGTACCCTGACACTGAATGCGAATCTCCAGCTCCTAGCATCTTCCAACCACTGAGTGTGAAGACCAGAGACTCTTAGAATCCTGGAATCACGGGCCCCCTGGCTCTTTGGGATATATACTTTTTTTTTTTTTTTTTACTTAAAAGACGTAACCAGTGCAAAGGAATTTGGAAATGCTTCCCAATGTGAGGACGGCTGATTCTTTTGTGCCGTCTTGGAGGGTGGGTGTGGAGTGTCTGGTGGGGGTGGAAGCACAGAGGGGGCTGGAGAAGCTGCCAGGACACCTGCTTCCTCCTGAGCAAGAACCAGAGATGTGACGCGCCACCCAGGTGTTGCCAAGCCCCGCCCCCCGCCGCCCACCTTCTCCTGCTGACTCCTGTCCCTGCTGCTGGGCCCCTGCAAGCCTGGGATGTGGCTGTGACCACAAGGAGCCCCCGACCCAACCCCGCTCCCTCAGGCCCAGCTACGCTTTCCCCATCTTCAAATGCGGTCTCTGGATTCGATCTTAGCTGCAATAATTTGTTTTTTCGGTGTGTGTGATTTTTTGTTTAATTGAAGTATAGCCGGTTTCCAATGTTGTGTTTCTGGTGGACAGCACAGTGACTCAGTTAGACGCGTACTATCTACTCCTTTTCAGATTCTTTTTCGTTATAGGCTGTTACAAGGTGTTGACTATAGTTCCCTGTGCTCTACAGTAGGACCTTGTTGTTTATCTATTTTATATGTAGTAGTTAGTATCTGCAAATCCCCAACTCCCAGTTTAGCCCTCCCCCGTCCCCCTTCCCCCCTGGTAACCATAAGTTTGTTTTTTATGTCTGTGAGTCTATTTCTGTTTTGTAAATAAGTTCATTTGTCTCTTTTTTAAGATTCCACATGTAAGTGATATCACATGGTATTTTTCTTTCTCTGTCTGACGTAACTTTACTCAGTGTGAGAATCTCCAGGTCCATCCATGTTGCTGCAGATGGCATTATTTTATCCTTCTTACGGCTGAGTAGTATTCCATTGTACATATATACCACAGCTTCTTTATCTAACCATCTGTCGCTGGACGTTCAGGTTGCTTCCATGTCTTGGCTGTTGTAAATGTAATACTATGTTTAAATGAGATCTTTTACAGAACCCTGCAGTCTAATATCAGAGCTGTTCTGGGCTGGGGGGAAGGTGGTGTTGATGGCCCCTGGACCCCTGCTGGCCTTCTGGTTTCCTCCCTCAGCCCCTCCTGCCTTCAGCCCCCAAGTAGCTCCACAGAACCTGAGACCCTGAGCACATCTTTAACCCCTGGCTGGCTGGATGCGCTACAGATGCAACATCCAAACTTCCGCGCGTTAGAAAACCCTCGATTCTGAGACAATGGGTTGAGCTCCTGGACGGCAGCTCCGCTCACATCCATGAACAACTGAGCAGGAGTGACCGAAGGAGGTGGGGGTTGGCGTGTCTGCCCTGAGGAAGGGACCCTTCTGAGCGTGGACCTTGGGACACTTGGGGCTACATGGTACTGGACCCAGGCGTGGTCCATCTCGCACCTCAGTATGAAGCCAGGTTCCCAGGCGGTGTCAGGAGTCTTACAGCCCCGCCAGCATCCCCTGGGCAGCAGGAGGGTCAGCAGGCACAGCTGATGTTGGGGGGTGGTCACCCAAGAGCTGTCGAGTGCCATCTGTGATGTGTGCCCTGAGGGTGAGAGGCACCAGCTGGGCCGGAACTTCCTTGGGGGTCTGACCTGGTCAGGAAGGAGCAGATGAGATGGGAAGGCTAACAGGTGTGACAGGTGAGGAGCAGAGGGAGCCAGGGCCTTGTGATGGGGGAGGGGCAGCTGTAGGGGAAGGGGAGGGTGTGTGAGGGGGACTAGAGGGTGAAGGGACCAGACTCTGTCCCCTGCACACCCTGCTGGGGCAGAGAACTGGGTACTCGCTGATGGCTTTAAACAGGAACTTGGAGTGACCAAATGGCATGTCAGGAGGTCCACTCTGATTGTGACGGGAGATGAACTGCTGGCCAACCAAGGTCCGCACTGGGGCTGGGAGAGACGCCGGCCCCCTGGACCGGGCTGGGGAGGGGAGAGGAGTCGGGGAGGACACAGTCAGCAGGGCCATAAAAAGGACAGTGTCAGAAACAGGTGAAGGGGAGGTGGGGGCAAGGGTGACCCCCGTTGGTGTCTGGCCCAGGCATTTCAGTGACGGGGAGCTGCTCACTTCAGCAGAGAACCCGGGTGAGGACTGGGCTTGGGAGGTAGATCTGGTACTTCCTACTGACGTGTTGGGGTGGGAGAGCCCTTGAAACGCTCCCAGAGACAGTTACAGGTCCAGGTATGGAGGGCGAGTCTCTGAACTACAGGCGCGGGTGGTGTGTCATCTCTGCATGGGGAGGGTGGGATGAGGGTGGTGACCGAGGGTGCGAGATGCCAGTGAGGAGCCAAGGCTGAGTTGCAGGGACGCGTCGTCCTGGGCGGGGCGCCCACGGCCAGTGCAGGACATCTGTAAGGTCTGGTGGCCTCCTTGTGGGAAGCCCCCAGGACCCCCAGAAATATCTGGGTGCCTCCGAGAGCGGGCTGCGGCCGCAAAGCCATGTGGATGGTGGGGAGCAGCAAGGTGAGTCCCATGGGTCACATGACTTCGTCAGAACGCACGGCTGGGGGAGGTGCATTCAGATGCAGGAGCAGATCTTCCAAGATGCAGTGAATCTAAGAATATATTCTCTCTGATTCTCAGACCGAGATCTCAGAGTCAGTAAATGGGACCCAGCTGATATAAAGCCCTTGGGGGTTGTCCCTGTGCCCGTCTCCTAGGGATGTGTGCAGCTGACCTTTCACCCCCAGCAGTGGCCCCTAACCCTAGTTGGGGGGTCAGAGGATGGAGGGTCCCAGAGAAGGCCTCCCACAGCTGTCCCGCAGGCTGGGGGCTGCTTGGAATGTGGCCAGGCAGCCTGAGTTGCATCCCAGCTCATGCAGCTCCTCACACATCCTCATAATATTAATAATAAAAAGGTCTGCGCTTGGCTCCCTCCAGCAGGAGCTGGGAATGCCAAGTGGTCTCAAGGATGCCACCGCAGACAGATGAGGGAGCACTCGGGCTGCGGTGGGCAGGGCAGCTCTTCTGCAGCCTGTCCCCCTTCGCCCCTGGGGGGCTGTCTGGGACGTCTTTAAGGATGCTTTGTTAAGCCCCATTAAATATGCATCGGCCCCGTGAAATTTTAATGGCCCACTTTGAGGTGTCACATTCTTCACCTTCTCCTATGAAGGAAGGTTGAGAGCTGAGAGCTGATGTCTGGCACTGGGGACCCAGCCCCAGCCCCTCTGGCACTGCCTGGGCCTTGGACAAGGCACAGCTGGGACACACTGCCCATGGTGTGGATTGTGCCTCAAACCTCACGCATACCCAGCCCTAGGGATGGAGGGCCCCTCCAGTAGAGTTTCTCCTCTGGACAAAGCTGGGGTCAGCAAACTTCTGTAGAGGGCTGGCAGCAAATGTTTGAGGCTTTGCATGCATGTCTTTGATTTCTTTTTACAACCGTTTAAAAATGAGAACACCCTGCTTAGCTGCCAGGCTGGAGCTCAATTTGATGGGGGCTGTATGTGGTTTCGATTGACTTCACCTGGTTTAACCCTCGAGACCACCCTGGGAGGCAAGAATTGGTACCTCACTCTCCATTTTGCAGATGCAGAAACTGAGGCTGGAGACCTGGTGGGCTGGCCCACGCGGGAGGTCACAGCACCTCCTGTCCCTCTGACCTCAGGTGCTGCTGCCCGCCTGACCATCATTCTGTGTCCTGAGAACTGGGGAGCAGCTGACCACACACCCTCCTGCCTGAGGGCCTGAGGACCAAGACCCAATGGCTGGGGTGGCGGTGGGCCCAGGACTTTATCAGCTTCACTCAAGCTCCCCGAGGAGGCTCAGACCCCACAGCTCTCCTCCTTCTGGCCCCTTACATCCCACTTCCCACAGTCCCCCAGATTGCTCTTTGTTTTTTTAAACTAAAGTATAGTCATTTACAATGTGTCAATTTCTGGTGTACCGCATAATGTTTCAATCATACATATACATACATATATTCATTTTCATATTCTTTTTCATTAAAAGTTATTACAGGATATTGAATATAGTTTCCTGTGCTATACAGAAGAAATTTGTTTTTAATCTATTTTTATATATAGTAGTTAATATTTGCAAATCTCAAACTCCCAATTTATCCCTTCCACCCCCTTTCCCCACCTGTAACCATAAGATTGTTTACTATGTCTGTGAGTCTGTTTCCGTTTTGTAAATGAATTCATTAGTATCTTCTTTTTTCTTTTTTTAGAGTCCACATGTAAGTGATATCATGTGGTATTTTTCTTTTTCTTTCTGGCTAATTTCACTTAGAGTGACGATCTCCAGGTCCATTCACATTGCTGCAAATGGCATTATTTTAGTCTTTTTTGTGGCTGAGTAGTATTCCATGGTATAAATATACCACAGACCACAGCTTCTTTATCCAGTCCTTTGTCGATGGACTTTTAGGTTGTTTGCGTGTTTTGTCTATGGCATATAGTGCTGCTATGAACATTGGGGTGCATGGATCTTTTTGAATTAGAGTCCCCTCCAGATATATGCCCAGGAGTGGGATTGCTAGGTCATATGGTCCCCAGATTGCTCCTGCCCCCGGTTCTCTGGGTGTCCCCCTGTGTCCCTTGTCCCTGTTCCTGTTTCCGGGTGTGTGGTGGTAGCGGGGGGCGTCTTGGTCTCCCGCTCTGTCGTGTCTCCATGTGCCTATGTTGTTGAGCTATGTACTTATCTGTCTGTGTCTCTCCGTCCCTCTCTGTGGATTTCTGTCTGTATCTCTCTGTGTATAAGTACTTTTCTCTGTCAATCTGTGTTTTCCCTGCCTCCAGCAGCCTTCCACCCCACCCCCGCCCAGGCCTCTATCTCCTGAGTACCCTAAGGGTGTTTAAATGACAGTCCCTCCATCAGGCCTGAAGGCTGGGGGAGTAGCTGTGGCCACCGCTGGGACCCTTCGGGGCAGACCTTGCTACCTACCTGGTGGGACTGGAAGGACAGTGTCCTCCCTTCCTGGCTCACTCCACCTCCACCTCCAGGACAAAGGCCAGACTGGTGCCTGGGGGCTGCCCGTGCCATCTCTCCAGCCTTGTGTCTCACTCCGCCCCTACCCCCAACCCCCTCAGGAGCAGCAGCCCGGCCTTCCCTACACACACTCTGCATCTTTCTTTCCTCGGGGACTTTGCATAAACTGCCCTTCTGCCTAGAACACTGGCTGATCCCTGCGTCCAGACTTCCCTGCCGGCTCGGGCACCTCATCTCTGCTGCTGGGTCTGAACTTCCATCACAGCCTCTGGCAAATAATTGCTGACTTTCTGCTCCCAGTAGCCGTGGCCGGAGTCACATCTGTGTGCAACCTCCTGGTATCACCTCCACCAGCTCCGCTGGCCCTGAGTGGGCACCTGTTGAAGAAGGGGTGGGAAAGCTTCCAGAGCTCATCACAGGAGGACCTGCCTCTCCAGGGCTTCCTGGGGGACCATACAGCCTTGACCTAGGCTGTGTGGTCATCTGTGAGCCAGCGGCCCTCCCGGCCCAGCCCTGCCCCCAGGGGAGGGGGGAGGGAATGACAAGTCCCAGGCAGGCGGGAGGCCCCAGGGAGCTCCCGTGTGAGGCAGCAGCAAGGACAGAGGATGCCCTGCCAAGCCATGAACCCTGGCCCCTCCAGCTGCTCCCGCCCCAAAGCCCCACTATTACACTTGCTCCTGCCCAGCCTCCAGGGGCCAAGTCTCTTCCCACTCCCTGCTCCTCCGTTTCCTCATCCCTCAAACCAGGAGCTTTATCCAGGTCAGCGTTTCCCAAACCTCAGTCATCCCTCCACCTCCATGGGCCATCTCCAACATCATTTATAGAACTGTTTTCCTTAAATCTACCCACTTGTTCGCTCCGTTAGAGGGGCCCTAATTCAGGAGCATCTGATTGTCCCTCTGCGCACGGGGAGCTCTCTGAATGCTCAGAGCCACGTGGGTATATATCCAAGGCCCTGCTGGACTCCTCGAGAGTCCCAATGCATAAAGGATACATGAGGCACTGAGCTATATTTTCCATGGTGAGGCATGTATTAGACATGATACAATACATGGGGTAATGAAAGCATGCGATATATGCGTGAGTTGTTGCCAAAAAATCAGCCTCTGTGCCCTGAAAGATGAATTCAGACATGGAGACAGAGTTTTGGGAGAATCAGAAAAGAGCAGTTTATTGCTTTGCCAGGTAGAGGGGAGTCACAGCCTTAGGGACTGTGAGTCCAAGTTGGGGTTGGGGTCTCGAGGTTTTATAGAAAAACTGTCTGGAGCAGAAGAGCGGTAACAGTCTGGGGCAGTGTGTGGTGCTGCTTCGCCTTGTTAAGTCTTGATAAGTCCGTCTGGAGTCACAGAAAACTCTAGGGTCTGTCCATTCTTCTGAGGCCATCAACCTGTGACTTTCTTTCTGGAAAACAGCTTCTGGGTTAAAGAATGTATAGGGAAGGTTGGAGGCTATTTTAGCAAAGCAATTGAGTGCGTAAACAAAAAGAAAAGCAAGATGTGTCAAAATGAATCAGCGAACAGCCTTAGCATCAGGGAAGCCATTTTGTTAGTTTCGTTAGTTGGATTTCTACTCTCTCAGTGTCACTTCTGTACCTACGATATGCCCCTCGGCATCCTAGCAGAGGGCAGGAAGCAGAGGGGGAGCCGGCCTCCGAGTGCAGGCAGCCCCAGCCCCGGGGAGGGGGGGGCCCAGGGCTCGGGTTTGAATCCGGCTCTGCCCCTCGCCAGGTGTGTGACTTAGAGCGAGTAAGCTAGAGACCTCGGAGTCCTGGCCAGGTCCCCAGACTCCTTTACTGGCGCGGTTGCCCGTCTGCCAGCTTGTCTGGCTTTGCTGATAACAGTTTACAGCCGTTGGCAGGTGGCTGGGCACGGAAGCCCAGCCTGGTCCTGGGATGGGACAAATGCTGGGGGTACCGTCTGTGCTCCTCCAGCGCTTCTCTCGGGATCACGCTGAGCCTGGGGCCTCACCTGAAACTGCATCCTTGTTGGCCTCCCCTCCCTCCCCTGTCCGGCTTCCAGCTCCTCTGGCTTCTCCTGGGACCACTTCCTTCATAAAATCACTTTCCCCGAAGTCCTTGACTCAGGTCTGCTCCCGGAAGAACCCGCCTAAGATAGCAGGTGACTTGCCTCTCTGAGCCTCACTCACCTCACCTGCAAAATGGACATAACGTTCCCCCCACAGCATGCAATTAGCATGAAGGGCCTTAGCGTAGGGCCTGGCCCACAGCAAGTGCTCACTAAATGCAGTCGCTTCTGATGGACGTGGAACGCATAGCAGTCTTGTCACTAAGGATACACAGGAATGAGGCACTGCCCCTCAGGCAGTGAGGGGCGTCCTGGGTCACCTGCACCGTGGTTAGGGAGAAGCAGCTTTAGAAAACATCTGTGAATCTTCAGAGTTGGTTTTGGGGCCGCAAGTCCGCCTTCTCCCCAGATTGCCAGCTTTCTGATTAAAAGCAACGTTTTCTGTTTTTACCAAAAAAAACCAAAAAACCAGTCTGTAGCCCCACCCCACCCCCTTTGTATCAGAGAAGTTCTCATCCTTGGCTCCGCGCTTACAAACAGCCCCACTGACTCTCAGGCTGTGGGTTGACGCCTTGGGGGATGGTCTGTCACAAGAGCGGGTCTGGCCTCTGACACGGTCCTTTCCTGGGATGTGGCCTAGGACATGCGGGGCTCTGGGTTCGAGAGTTGTGGATGTTTTACTGGGAAGCCATCCTCATTCCGAGGGAACGCGAGGGTCCCTCTGCACAGAGGACAAAGCCAATGGGCTGTCAGAGAGAAGAACCATGGAGGGGGGGGCCACCCGGACCCTCAGCCCCACCCTGGGCCACCCGCTTTGGCCAGAGGAGACCCAAGTGGCTGGGCAGCTCAGGTCAAGTCGCGTGCCTCCCTGGGCTTGCGTGGCCGCGTCTGTACAGAGGGACAATGTGAGTGAATAATGGGGGGAAGGCAGAAATGTGCTCTCAATCCCGGCCTGTTTGGATGGGGCGTCTAACCCCCCGGGGAGGATACTATTAACTCCCCCGCTTCTGACGAGGAGAAGGCCACTCAGCCTCGGAGCTGAGGGGACCAGGGCCAGGCAGGGCTGAGTGCCAGCCGCCGGGCTGCTGTGCCGCCTCTTAGGAGCCACAGACTCACACCGGTCCTTCCAAGGCTCTGTTCCTGCCCTGCAGGTCGTGTGGGAGCCAAGGACTTCCCTCACGGGGTCCAGGGGTCAGGGAGGCCGTTGTCCCCACCCGGGCCTGGCTTCCCTGGCCCCCAGGCCACATCTCAAACCTGCAGTTGGGGCTTCCTGCAGGAAAGCATCCTCAGAGCTGCCTTGATTCTTATTAAGTCAGCAAACCTGCAGAAGAAGGGCGCCCGGCTCCTTCTCCCCTGCACCCCCCACCGCCCCTCCTCCCTGCACCTTTCATCATGGGGGGAAAATCCCGGTAAGATGACTAACGTCAACTCAGCCTGGGTTACCAAGACAACCTTCCCTGCCCACCGCTGGCAGGGAGAGAGGGGGGCTGGAGGGGAGGTCCCCACCCACCCCCACCCTCCCGGGGTCCCGCCAGGGGAGGCTGGGGCGGTGGGCACCCCTGCAACGGGGCTGTCATCCTGGGTCGCAGGCTGCGCCTTTCATCTGTGAGAGGGTGCCTTTGCAGCGGATTTGATTCTTCCGGGTTCTCGGTGGCAAGATAATTGAGGAGGGAGTGACGACGAGATGGAATGAAATCCTCTCCACCGTGGAAAGAGCTCAGTCACGGCTGCCTCCTCCTGCTGCTGGCTGCCTCGTCCGGCCCAGGCTCGGATTTGGGGGCCCAGAGCTTTGGGGAAGGAAAGCACAGGGGCCAAGACGAGGGGCCAGAGGGGTCAGAGCTGCCTGGGCGAAAACCCCACGTCCACTGTTTCCAAGCTGTGTGACACTGGGCAAGTTACTTAACCTCTCTGAGCCCCAGTACTGACCAGACACTAGTTACAGCCTTCATGGGGCTTTTGAGAGATCAAATAAGAGAGGGTGTGGACATCCCCTCCCATGAACCTGGCACCTAGGAAGCACTCAGTAAATGAAAAGGGCTGCTGTGAACGCCAGGTCTGTTCCCGGCCCTAGCCCCAGCCTCTGCAAGGGAAGGGGACTGACATTTACACAGAGCCCACTGGACACCAGGCCCTGCTCGGCGTCAACGATGCCCAGGAGGAAGCATTAGACCCTACCTGCGGTTGGCTTGTGTGGCAGGCAGGGCTTGGAGAGCCAGCTACTGCCCAGCAGTGCTCAGCAGGGAGGGCGAGGTGGTGCCATCCTTCCAGCCTGGTGGGACTGGAAGCCCAGGGTCTTCCCTGCAGCCCATCTTCTCCAAGCTGCCCCAACTTTACGTGGCATCAGCCATGGCAGATGCAGGGACTGCGGTTGACAGCAGTGGGGACACTGGGACATGCCTGTGACCCCACAGCCCTTGGAGAGGCCCAATCTCCTCACGGCCACTCCTCCCCCCACTGGACCTCTTCCTGGATGGTGGCCGGGCTTTCTACGCCCCCTTCTGTCCTTGTGGTGACCTCAGTACTGTGACAAAAGCCCTGGGAGACGCATAGAATCCAATCACCTGTCGTTAGGTGTCCTCCATGGCGGCCGTTACTGAGAGGAGGAGCATGAGGCGTCCAGGACAGAATGAAGCCAGTCAGCTGGGCAGGGGGAGGCGGTGGTGGGAGCTCCAGGCTGGCATGAGCGGGGAGGAGAACCCGGGGCCCGGGACCAGCCCCTGCCAGCCAGGCGGCCTCGGGAGCCCGATGCTCCGGCCCCTGCTTTCCACGCTAGGTTAGCCTCTTTCAGCCTCAAGAAGGTTTAGAATTAAGAACAGGCACCTTTAAGAGGATCAAAACAACAATATGAATATTTTTGTCTTAAGCGTGTGCATTTTGGGTAGTTTAAGCATTTGCAAGGTTCAGGAGAATTTTGCCGGTTAAAGTGCTAATCAAGCCTGTAATTCGAATTTAGAAGATGAAGTCGAGCACTTGATTTAGACTTGGGATTTAGGGCGCACTCTTAGGAAGTTTGTAAACAGTGCTGGCATTTACCACGTCTGTGAGTTCAGTGTGTTAGATGTGCCAAAGGTGTACTTAAACCTGTAGAGAGGCCGGCTTCTCAGTCAGATCACTGAAGTACTTAAAAGAGAACCGGCTGTATTCAATTTATTTAGGCAGCTGCAAATGTTTAAAGGAGCCTGAATAACTAGTTTTGTAAATGGGACCAAAGAGTAATTAAATGCCCCTTAAAAGAGATTATTCTGATGTGCTAAATTTATAAATATATAAATAGAACAGTAAGACGTAAAGTGAATTTTCAAACTTAAGAAAGAACAGCATTTGTGAATGTGGAACATTCATGAATCAGATCTTAATGTTTAAAATCAAAGTCATCGTCTGAGTAGTGTTTTCTGTGCACACAAGTCGCCCAGGGAACAAACCACTCACAGGGACTCACCCCTGCTCCTGTCTCCCACTCAAAGCGTACCCCTCCCGTGTGCCCCACCCGCCATGATGAGCGCTGCGGGCGACAGACCTGGCTGCACTCGTCGGTTTATGGTTAACAGGCTAATGTCAGCTTTGGTGGGAAACCCTTGGGCCTTTGATCCGGGCCTTTGATCCAGGCCTTGGCCTACAGGTCTCTGATGGTGGGGGCTGCCCCGAATCCTTCAGCTGACCCTGCCTTTCAAGGGGGGAAGGAGGGTCGAGCTCCAGCAGTAACCAGGAAGTGTTCAAAGTACCTAATACGGTTACACAAGCCAACACGGCTATGATGTTATTAACCCTGGGGATATTAACTCGTGTAATTGGCACAACGACCCATTTTGCAGAGGAGGAGACTGAGACGCAGAGCTGTGGGTAGCAGAGCTGGGACTTGACGGCAGAAACTTCACTCTTCATCACGCTTTTCTCTTCCGTATCTTGCTCCATCCTCCCAGCTCTGTGAAGGAGGCATTATTGTCCCCTTGTGCAGGTCAGTCAGCTGAGGCTCAGAGAGTCTAGAACCTCCCCTAAGGCTGCATGGCTAGCATGGGACAGAGACTCAGCAGCTTCGGGCCCCTCCGACATCTGTGCAGCCCAAACCCAGGGGGGAGATGGACTTCCGCTGACAGTTGGAGCCGTCCTTAGATGGTTTTGTAATTATAGCCACGGCCAATGTTCTGCAGGCAAAGGGCAGGGGCTCAGCGTGCACATAGCAGGGAGACCTGGACTGGTCTGGGGACAGGGGAGGCCAGGAGGGTGCAGAGGGAGGGTGATGAGGGGTGAGCTGGAGAGGGTGCAGGGATGGGAAGCACCTGGGAGCGGTTTCCTGCCTTCAGACTTTCTCCTGAGAACGGCTGGAGGTGATTGAAGGATTCTGAGCGCGGAAGAGGCAGGGTAGACTCATGTTTGTAAGCCATCTGCCACGAGAGGGCAGCAAGACAAGACAGGGAGACCAGAGAGGGGCTGCCTCGGGCGTCTGGGTGAGGGGGCTGTAAGCTGGGCCAGCCTAGTGGCTGGAGAACTGAACCAGGTGGGTGCAGGGAGAGAGGGCTCGGGAGGCAGCCTGGACAGGGTTTGGCAACGTTAGGCTGGATGTCAAGGAGGACCTCCAGGGCCTGGCTGGGCCCGGCACAGTGTGTGGATACCTCTCCACGTGGAGCCCCCAAGCCGAGTGACTTCCACTGGCCTGAGTGCGGCGTGGAGGGCGGTCCGAGGGACAGAGAAGCATGGTCCTGGGGCTGACTGCAGCAAACTGGCCTCAGTCGCGCCCCCACAGCCTGGCCTGAGGTGCCCTCCCAGCGACCTGAACTGCTTAACTCCCCCCAGAGGAGCCCGGGTAATTCAGTCTCTGTGTTTACTCCCACGGTGAGTGCCTCTGAATCTTTCATCTTGACTGCTGACTGTATCAAAATTCCCGTGGTAATTGGATCAGGTGCAGTATTTTCCATGAGGATATTAAATCAGGCCTTCTGCCCGCGTCCAGAACGATCCGTTTCAGAATATAAAGATGCAGGAGATGGCATTACCCCAGGTATTTTTCCTCCTTTAAACTTTCTCAGCACCCCCCACCCCGCCGCCGCCCTCTTAATCATGGCAGCTCTTTATTTGTTGCCAAATAAATCGGGGCCGTCCTCCCCTCTCCTGGTTATTAGCTAAAGGAAAGGAAAGATTCTTGCAGGTTGAAGGGGGAGGTCGGGGGTACGAGGAAGACGGGCCCGGGTGGGGACGGCAGAGCCCAGGACTGTCGCACCTCTGGGGAACCGGTGGGCGCAGCAGAGTGGCCAACGGTGTGTGTGAGTGGAGGGACAACTAGCCACTTCCCTGCCCCCAGTCTGCCACCAGGCCCCTGGGAGGGCCACATGGGTGGGGGTTGGGGGTGGGCACTCAGCCTGGATGCAAGCCCCTGGTCAGCCAGCCTTCAAGGTGGGCTGTTTGGACTGTAATCGCTGTAGGAGAAAGCTCAAGGACACAGCAAGGCTCAGGGCTGGGAGCTGGAAACTCACAGACATTTTGTTGCTAAAAAACAAAAGAGAAGGGAAACTATTAAGGTCACATCGGAGGTAGAGGAGGCCGTGTCAAAATGGCTGGGGCGGGGAGGGTATAGCTCAGTGGTAGAGCACATGCTTAGCATGCACAAGGTCCCGAGTCCGAGCCCTAGTACCGCCATTAAAAAACAAACAAACAAATAAATAAATCTAATTACCTTCCCCCCCAAATTAAAAAAAAAAAAAGGCTGTCATTTGGAAGAAGACAGGGATGGTGGCTGCACAACAGCATGAATGTACTACATGCCACCAAATCGTATGCTTTAAAATGGTTAATTTCATCTGACATGAATTTCATGTTCACTTAAAAAAGTGGCTCTGTCAAAACGCTGCTGTTTCTCGCGCCTAACTCAGTTCTGTTGTTTCACCAATACTGATGGAGCCTCTGTTCCGTGTCAGGCAATGACTGAGGTCCCAGGTGGGCAACAGTGAACCAAACGCAGGTGCTACCCTCAGAGAGCTGACATCAGGGAAGGGGGGAACAGACGACAAGACAGACGAAAGAGCTGGGGAGAACCGCAAAGCAGTGGGGTCGGGGCAGGCTGCCCTGAGCAGTGACGGGAGGAGGAGGGAGCACCCAGGCGAATGTGGAGGTGGGCAAAGGAGGGCAGCAGGGAGGCGAGTTTGGGGGACCGAGAGCAGGAGAGAGCAGCGGGGGAAAGCCTGGCACAGCGGGGCCCATCAGGACCTCAGCACTCCCTCTCAGTGAGCTGGGAGCCAGGGGAGGGTTCTGAGCAGAGGAAGTCCCTCTGGCTGCTGGGTGCAGGATGGACTGTAGGGGCAAGGCCCAGGCAGGGACCCCAGGTGGGCGGCCAATGCAGTTGTCTAGGTGAGAGTCAATGGTGGAAATGCAAATTGAAACCACAAAGAGATCCAGTACATAGCTCACAGAGTGGCTAAAATTAAAGTCAGATATCACCAAGTGTTGGCACACACCTGGAGCAACTGGAACTCTCACCCATTGCTATGGGCGTATAAAATGTTACGGCTCCCTTGAAGACATGCTTGGCAGTCTCTGGTAAAGTTAAATGTACCTCTGCCCTACGACTCAATAATTCCACTCACAGCCACATACCCAAGAGAAACGAGAACTTATAATCACAAAAAGACACAAATAAACTGCTTTATTCACAATAGGTCCAAAGTGGAAATAGTGTAAATGTCCATCCACAGGAGAAGGGATGAACAAATTGTGTATCCATGCGGTTAAATTCTATACAGCAACGAAAAAGGAGGAGCCCCTGATACACACAGTGACATGGATTCATCTCCTACATACTAGTGTCAAACAAACAAGAAAACAGACACAAAAGAGTACATATTATATGACCATATTTTTCTGAGGTTCTAGAACCTTCAAGTGACAGAAACGCAGCTTCCTTTGGAGAAGTGGTAATGACAGGGGAGGGGCATAAGGGAACTTTCCAGAGTGACGAATGTTCTTTGCCTTGATCCTGGTGGTGGTCTTCCAGGCACATAACACACATAAAAATTCATCAAGTTGTGTACTTATCTGTAAATTTCACTGAATATGAATTACACCCTGAAAAAAACTATCAGAGAGAGGGAGAGAATGGAGGGTCCAGCCAGGTGATGGGGTGGTAGGTGTGCAGGTGGGGGCACAGAGGACCTGCAGAAACTTAACTTTCCCCCCTGGGCTCACTGTTTCCGGCCCAGGCAGCCTGCAATACCAGCCACCTCCTGCGTTTTCCTGTGGACCCCACCCCTTACTTTGGATAGAGTCAGCCTGGGTGAGCAGATGCCTGCTGCAAAGCGGGCAGGTGGCCTGAGGAAGCGGTTATTTATTTGGGGGACCCAGCCCGTTTGTCTGATGGGGAGGGGCTGGTGGTGAGCATCGCGGGACCAGATTCCTGATTATAACTTCATAACGGGCACTGGCTATTCGGGAGGCGCTGATATTTATGGAATAAATACGACGCGATTTATGACTGTATCTCCCTCTGATGTCCCATCTGATATGCAATTCAATTTCTTTTATTGTCTTTGGGCTTTTGCCATGGAGGAGAATGCATAAATAAATAAATATATGGGCGAATGGCAGCCGGCAGGCCGGGCCGGGGCTGCCAGCCCGCCGTCTCCAGTCCCATATTAGGCCCATCTATCATGCGTTATGAAGCCAGAGCCTGTCCCCCGGCTGGGACAGGGAGCAGACATGCCGGTCACTCCCTGTTATTTAGGGGCCTCCGTTGGCAGGCTGCCCTGCCCGCCCTCTGCTTGCCACCCGGCTGAGGCATCCTAACTCAGGACCAAAGCCTGGGCTGCTCTGCCACTCGCTGGTGGGGACCCCTGGGGCCCAGGTGTCCCAGCCCTTTTGTGGCTGGGGAACTGCACAGACTCAGGACACGTGCCCCTGCCGCTCTCCTGCGGGTGCCCCTCGCCAAAGGCCTGGCTGTGGCTCTGCTTTGGAGTCAAATCACATCTTGAAAACCAAATGGGGGAACCTCTGAGCCCTGGGGGCCTGGGTAAGTCACCCTGCTCCATCCTCACCTCCTCATCTATCCAGGGGCTACTTTGGAGATCGAGGGAGGCCCTGCACATGCTCAGGGCAGGGCATTTGTGCCACGCAAGGATCGCCTGGGCACTTACTGAACGAGGGGCCTCGGGAACAGGTAGACCTCAGCCCTGCCCTCAGCAAGGCCCTGCTCTGGATGTATCTGAAGGGCTCAGTGGCTGGGGTCCCTGCCCCTTGCTGAGGGCACAGTTGGAGAACCCCAAGGCCAGCTTCAAGGCTGCCCTCCATAGCTCCTCTGTGGCCCCCACTTCATGCAGACTCCTGCAACCTAGATTTGAGTAGCCTACAGCACCCCTCCTTGTGCCCCTCGGGGTCTGTCCTCCAGAGGCCACCTCTGGCCTCAAGCCCCCACCCCAAGGTGCTCCCACCCTCTGTGTCTCCTCCACCCGAGAGCAGGCTCTGAGTCCTGTATGTCCCCAGCCATGCCAGACCACAGGCCCTGTGACAACCCTGCAGTTACCTTCAGGTTCCAGGGGCCACAGGGGCATCTCCCCTACATCAGTTCTGGCCACCGTTTCTCCTCCGGCCCACACGGAGCCTGCCTGCGGTACCCCACGTGTCTCAGCGCTCCACAACCTTCAGATGGTGTCTGCGCCCATGCCCAGCCCAGGTTCTGCCACACCACACATACACGCACACACACGGAAGCCTGACAGCTCCGGCACACCCCTGACACAGCAGTGTGGGAAAAGTGATTTGCAAAGATCTCCATTAAAGAGACAAATTTCCCTGCTGGAGGTGGGGACAGACCATCACCCACTGTCTCAGCTGAGACCAGAATGGGAAGGAAGGGGGTGTGGTGGGAAGGAATGTTCCAGTGGCGGGAACAGCATGTGTGTAAGTTCTCAGTGGCCTGTGCAGAGCTCCCTGGATGCTCACGGAGGGAATTCTAATCTGACATGGATGCTCTGGTTTGTCCTGGAAATTGGGAGGGGTGCAGGAGGGCAGGGGGAGGGCAGGGCGAGGGGGCTGCTAAGAGAATCCAAGGGAACTGAGTTCGGACCCCACCTGATCGCCCCAGCCATGGAACTTTGGGCAAGTTACTTTGCTTCCCTGAGCCCCAGTTTCCACATATGTAGCATGGGGCCAATACCCTCTCCCTAACACCGTCCCAGAGATGAGGAGCTGGGATGATTTTGAACATGAGGTGGTCAGGGACAGGGCCTGGCCCAAGGCGGGGAGCAGTCACCTCTCCAACGGTGCAGCGGAGGGGGCTCTAAGCCGCCAGCCTACCACCACCTGTGGGGCTACCCTCTGCCCACCTCCCTGTGCCCTGGCTGCTCCCCAGCAGCCCACGCCCTCCTGGGGAGCCACAGACTTGGTAGCCTTACCGTTTTATTTTCTAGATGCTCCTGCCTTGGCCTTGGATCGGCCCCAGCAGGCGGCATAAATTTCCTGCAGCTTGTGCCGAGCCCCATTAACGCAGGCACCAGGAATGCTAATGGCTCAGCGTGGTCCCAGGCCAAGAATCTACTGCCTCTCCCTGACATTTGTAAAGTTCACGTTTTCAAAATAAAGCCACGTGAAGGGCGAGGTGCACTGGTCAGTCACTTTCCAGCCGTGGGTCACAGGCTTGTGAGTTCCTTCCCTGCTCTTGGCCTTCACCCCTCTTTAAAGGGCAGCCAAGCAAAGCCCAGCCGGAGCCTGGGCCTTGCTACCAGATCTCTTTCCCCCTTCTTCCCTCCCTCCGGCTTTCATGTACTCCCTCATTTACTCCATACACTCTGGGGACCACCTGGTGCTCACCCTGCCTGGGACAGAGCAGGAAGCCACAGGATTCTTGTCCTTCGAGACTGACGTTCTAGTGGGAAAGAGGGGCATGGAATAACAACAGGTGTTAGAAGTGCTGTGAAGACAGGGGCTGCGCATCAGGGAGGGCTTTCTGAGGAAGTGACGTCCTGAGGTCTGACGCCTAGAGCAGGAGCAAGAGTCAGGCTGGTGAGAAGAGACAGAGGAGCATTTCAGGCAGAGGGACAGGCAGGTGCCAAAGTCCTGGGGTCAGAGGGGATCTGGCCAGTCTGACAGTCTGGAAGATGCAGGAGTTGTGGAGTCTTATGAGTTGGGGCCTCAGAGGCTGCCTTTACCCGAGAGCAATGGGAGCCCCTGCAGGGTGGTGTCAGGGCCTGGGGACAGACAGGGGACCAACTCAGGCTCGGGGGTTCCCTTGTGGTCCCGGCAGTGCCCACGGCGCTGATTAGGAAACCCTGGAGCAGCAGGAGCGCAGCTGTACCATATCTGTGCCTTCCCCTCCCTTGCTGGGCTCCGCTGCTGACTTAGAATTGCTGTTTCCTTGTCCTCAGCAGAAAGAGCTGGGAAACGAAATTAGTTTAAGGGCAACTTCGGTGCGGCAGGGACCGCTGGTGGGGACCAGTGTGTTTGTGGAACCAGCCACTCTACTGGGGACCTTGTGCTGTTCTGCTGTTTTATGTCCCATGGATTCATCCCACAAGTGTCCCTGCTGGGCAGAGGAAGGGGGCCACACAGCCTCCTGCCCTCAGGGGGCTCCCAGTCTGATAGAGGAGATGGGCCACAGACAAAGAAGCAAGTGTGAATGAATAGGTCAGGTGTGGTGGGAGTTAGGAGGAAACAGGGCTGGGAAGCGCAGGGAAAGGCCGGGGTGGGGGGGGGGGTCTAGGACAGCCTCGTCGTACAGGGACCCTAGGGCAGGGAGGGATGCAGAAATTTGCAGGATCAGTGTTCCAGGCATAAGGAACAGCACCTGCAAAAGCTCTGAGGTGGGAATGCGCTCTGTGTGTTTGGAAAGGAGGTCTGGGTGGCTGGAGTCAAGTGGCCAAAGGGAGATGGCGGCAGGCGTGCTGGAAGAAATGGGGAAGTGTCACCAGGCAGTGCCTCCCGCTGGGAGGAAGAGGGCCCCAGGACTGGAGGCAGAGGCTGTGCGGGGAGAACCCAGGGAGGAGAGGCCCTCACTTCCCGCGTATGTGCATGCGTTCCTCACCGCCGCAGTTACTGCCATCCCCATCCCCACCGTCATCACCATCATCCTCACCACTGCAGTTACCACCATCCCCATCCCCACCACCATCCCCACCATCATCACCATCATCCTCACCACCAACACCACCACCATCTCCATCCCCACCATCACCATCATCCTCACCACCATCATCTTCATTCACACTTAAATCCATTTGTTCACCATCTATCCATCCATTCATTCAGATGCACTCATTCTTCATTTATTTTTCATTCACTTACCATCCACGTATCATTCGTCATCCTTCATTCATTCACTAGGTGTTTTGCAAGCACCCACTCTACCACCCATCCAGGGATGAGTCACACCCTCCTGCCTACCCTCCAGGGGCCTTAGTCTGGGGAGGTTGGGGCACAGACCAACAAGAAAACCCACTGAGGGGCAGCTGGGCTGTGTGTCTACCCACACAGTGGGCTCCATGGCCTGGTGTTCCTGGCTAGGCCCATCTGTGGGTCACTTGGGCTGTGTGTGGGCAGCGTCTGGCACAGCAGAGCCATATCTGTGTGGACCTGGCCACGGGTTTCCCCAGGGAGTGTCCACTTCCCTGAGTGTCCAGAGTAAGTGGAAGTGGACCTCGCAGGGGCCAGAGGCTTGGTCTAGGGCTGAAGCTTCTCACTGGGGAGGAGCTGGAGAAGGGAGGGTGCTCTAGACAGACCTCGGAGGCCATCCTATCATACAGATGGGAATTCTGAGGCCCAGAGAGGGCAAGGGACTTGCCCAAGGACACAGAGTGAGGGAGGGGCCAAGTTGGGAGACGAGTCTGGCCTCTTGGACACTCTTCTGGACCACCTCTGAGGTGCACACTTTCAGCCCTTGAAATTGACTTCCCTACCTGCCCTTGACCTGAGCCCACTTCAGGACGCAGGTGGCCCAGCCAGAGATGGGGACGCCACCATTGTCTTCCCCCTCCCCATCCCAGCTCAGCTGATTTCCCTCCTCAACACAGCTGCCCACCCCCTAATCCCCTCCAGGCCACCACCCTCTCTCCCCAGCTCCTACAGGAGCTTCCGGGCCATTCCTGCTTCCCTGCCAACACCCTACCCCTACCAACAGAGAGGACTTTCCAAAGCCAAACCTGCTCCAGTCTCACCTCTGCTGAAAACTTTCCTTTGGCTCCAGCAGCCCTCAGGTGGAGTCCGACTCTTCAGCAGGACACTCAGGGCCTGGTTGGCCTGTCCCTTGTCCACCCCCACCAGCTTGCCCTCTCTGCCACCCCAACCCTGCTTCTTCCCAGACTCCCATCTCCAGCCACCCTCCAGTTTCCTTCAATTTGTCACACTTTTGCCTCTGAGCCTTTCACATGCTGTTCCTTCTCCTGGAATGCTCATCCACATCCCTTTTTCCTGGCTATCTCCTCCTCTCCAGTTCTCAACTCAGACCCTGCCTCCTCCAGGAAGACTTCCCGGACTTCTCCAGAATAAGGTAGTCGCCTTTTCTTTACTGTCATTTCCCCAGTGCTCACCCTGATCACTCTGTTATAATCCCCAGTTTATTATCTGGACCCCCCAAGTGCAGGGACCATCTCACCAGTTCATCACTCTGTCCCCCATGCCCAGCCCAGAGCCTGGCATGTGGACTCAGTAAGTGTCTGTCCAGAGAGTGAATGAGCGATGAGTGGACAGTACTATTACCCTCTGCGCAGCCCAGCCTCTGGCCCCTGCACCACCCAGAAGGGAGCATCATTTATCCATCTGGGCCCCTGGATTTGAAGGGCAATTCAGGGCTGTCTCAACCCTGGACCCAGGCCCTGCTTGGGCTGGGGACAGAGAGGGGTTGAGACAGTTGCTATACTAAAGGGTGGCATGCCCTGAGGCCAACCATGTCCCTGGGCCTGTCTGAGCTTGTTAACTCCAGGGAGAAGATGCTGTCTGAGCGTGACAGCTGAGGGGCCCCCTGTCAGCTCCCATCAGCATGAGCCCTCCCTCCCTACCCTGCCTTCTGTCCCATCTTGCATGTCTCCATTGTGCTGTCACCTCCTCCAAGTAGCCTCCCCTGATTGCCCAAACTAAACTCACCCCCTCATCCTGGCCCCTCATCTATTTCCTTTGTGTCTCTTACCTTACCTGTTAGTACTGAATTCATCAATTTGTTCCTGGGTAATTGTCTCCCTAATTCTCTAGGAAACCACATGAGGTCGTCCCACTGCCTGCACCATGGCCTCCCCAGTGCCCAGCGTAGGTGCTCCCTGAATGAATGAATGAGATGAGAGTAAAGTGGAAAAGCGCCTTGGCTCTGGGGCCAGGCACATGGGGTCTGAATCCAGGCTTTGATACTGACCAGCGGGGTGATCTTGGGTGAGGGACTGCCCCTGACTGAGCCTCAGCTTCCCTGTCTGCACTCACCTGTGCAGATGGTGGGCTCAGCCCAGGCCTGGAGCCCAGGAAGCCTCTGCCATGGCCACCCTGTCCTTGCTCAGAGGTGGAGGAGGCTCCCCAGAGGTGCAGTGGGTGATTGCATTGCAGACAAACAGGCTTGGGTCTGGCAGCAGGGTCCTGGGGGTCCAGGTAGAGCCAGTCACTAAATTCCCTCTTCCATGATTCCCTACTCAGCCTTAGCAGACCCCCAGTTCTGACTTCCTGCCCTGTCTGCTGAGCAGGTGGAGTCGGCCCACTTGACAGAAGGGAAGACTGAGGCCCAGACATGCAGATAGAGAGCACCAACTTAGAGAGCCTTGGAGCCAGACAGGGCATCATGAGAAACCACCTAGACCAGTGCCCCAGAGGGGCAGGGTCCACCCAAATTACCACAATGAGTCTGGGGCAGTCCCAGCTTCTTCCCAGGCATCCAAGGCAGGACCCCAAGGCTGGGGGCCAGGGTTGCTCTGCCTCTGCACTAGTGCCCCCAAATCTGGGCTCCAACAAGGCTTCGGAGCTGTCAGGCAGGATCAGCAGGGGCCTGGCCCCATCTCCCCAGATTTAATTAACAGGCCTTTCATCTCTGTCCTGAAGGAATCTGCTATCTTCTGTCTTCTTAATTAACATTCATTAAGCAAATCTGAACAGGGTTTTTCTCCCTCCTTTCTTTGCCTGGAAGGTTTTAACCCTTGGTAGGTAGGCTGCAGGGAGGGGAGCCTACCACCTTTGCTTTAGCTCCCAGTGGGAGGTCAGGCCTCTGCAGGGACTCCCCAGGTCCCCAGGATAAGCGCCACACAGAGACACCAGCCCCTCCTCCCACAACGCCTCCGTGCCACCCTGATTCCACCCTATCCATCTTCCTGAAGGAAACGGACATGGGTCCTTCTGCTCAAGAAACTTCCCTGGCTCCCTGCCACCACTCGAACAATGGGTTAGGACAACGGGCAGGTTGTGAGGTCCGGCCTCAAAGCCCCAGACTGCAGAGAAGCCGAGGCCGTTTGGCCTGTGGCTTCTATGGTTCAGCCAAAACATAGGCATCAAGTCATGAGTGTGCAGAGGGGACCCCAGGGCACAGATGCCTTTGCTGGGGTCATGGTGGGTCCTGCTGGGAGGTGACACTCAGGGCCTTCTCTTAATAGAGGGTTGGCGACAGGCATCTTGTTGTCCAGTGTCCTGAATGGTGACTTCCACACTTCTCCTGGCTCATTTCCTGCGGTTACAGAAGTATTGTCTTTTTATCATGCAGATTTGGGGAGTTACCCTGAGATTTGGTGGGTGCAGACACCCCAGGCCTAGGGGACCATACTTGGTTTCCCAGCATCGGGGGACCCCAGTGCTGACTCCTCCCTGACTCCTGTCCTAGGGAGAGCTGACCACAGGGATGGGAGAGGCTTGTGTGAATATCCTCAGCGAACCACTTCCCTTCTCTAGGCCCCATTTGTATAACCAGTGCCCTGGGCCCAATGACTTTATTCTGGTCCGGCGTCCACCAACTCTGCAGGGCCACCAGAGGGCAAGCGGGGCTAGTCCTGTAATGTGGCCAATGCTGCCACCTGGTGGTGGATCCGGGCTGAACATGAACAGGGAGAAACTGTAAATGCAGCAGGCGAAGGGAGCAGGGGAGGAGAGCTCCTGCAGACCCCCACCGAGGTGGCCGGCCCAGGCAAGGTGGACGCCTCAAGGATCACTCCAGGAGCTAGGCAAGGTCAGCGAGCACCCCACTGGCACCTCTCAAAGGAGCCATCATCTCTGGCCCAGCCCCTATAGGATCAGCCTTTGCCAGCCCCGTGGCTCCTCTCATTCCCCATTCCCTGAACTACACTCAGCACAGCCCTGGGGTCACCAGGGTGAGGGACATGAGGTCCCCGGCCCCCCACGAACTCACAACCCTCAGCAGCCGCAGGCCCTTTATAGGGCGGAGCCCCAGTTCATCGCCATGGTGCCCAGCAGAGCATCTGGCCTCTGCACCCTGCCTCACCCCCCAGGACCAACTCCCCATCCAGAGCTGCAAACACACAACAGGCTTGCCTTAGCCATTCAATCCTCTGAGTCTTTGCAAGTTCTGTGCCTCTTGCTTGAGATGCTCTCCCCCTACTCATCCTTTATGACTCATTTTACTTATCACCTCTTCTGGGAAGCACCTTCCAACTGCAGGCAGAACTAGCCACCCCACCCTCCCGACACCCCAAATCCCCCTGTGCAGCACCTTCTGTTACATCTTATCAGCCTGTTCATTGACATCAATGCATATGGCATCTCTCCCTCACTAGGGCATGGGGTGGGGGTGTCCAACTCGCCCCGTGTCCCTGCCCCAGCACAGTGCATGTTCGCTGAGAAGAAATGACTGAAAAACACGTGATCACAGCCCAGTCTTATAAAACAGGCAAGAACAAGCCTTGGAATGTCATCAGGTGGTTTCTTAGTGTGCCCCCCCCTTCTTCAGCCAGACTGAGGGCTCACAGAGGGCAGGACTTGTCTTCATTGTACTGATAGCAAGTTATTTTTATTTTGTGTGTCTGTGGGGGGGTGTAATTAAGTTTATTTATTTATTTTTAGAGGAAATACTGGGGGTTAAACCCAAGACCTCACGCATGCTAAGCATGCGCTCTACCACTTGAGCTATACCCCCCCCCCATAGCAATTTATTGCCCACTCTCTCCACCCTTGCCATGCTGGGCTCTGGGACAAGCACTTGGCAAGTGCTTAGGCGTTTCCAACAGGAAGGGTTGAATGCAGCGAAGTGCATGCTCAGGGGATGATGGATGGAGGGAACCTGGAAGTGCTGACATCAAGGACACTGCCGAGCTGACCCCATGGGAAGCTGCCACCACCTGAGGCTCTTGGAGCACAACCTGTAACTGCAACCCAGGGATGGAAATAAGAGTCAAAATGCCACCGCTGCTGCCACCACCACACAAAGCCCTCTCAACCCCCACAGAGCTGGAGAACGGGGAGCGCACCGCTGCGGGAAGCCTCCTCCTCTGTAACCTCACCTGCCATCAGGAAAAAAAATCACCAGGAGCGCAGAGGCCATCCTCGACCTACTTCTACCTTCCCAGTCTCCAGAGAGGACATCTGACAGGCAGGACCTAGCTCGCATCGGGACCCGAGCTGCAAAGGCTGCAGCTGAGAAATAGTCCTGAGTCTGCTGAGGAAGTTCATTCCTGTTTTCCTTAGAGTTTTTCTGGGAAGGGCTCCTAAGTTTTATCAAGTGTTTTCTCTAGCATCTGTTGATATGAGCACATAGCTTTCTCCTTTGATTTACTGATTTTAGTGAATTAAAAGGGGGCATCTCCTGGGGGGAGTGGATAGGGAAGGCCTCTCTTTGACGTGATGTTTGTGGTGAGCCCAGGTATCCTTGGTCACAAATATCAGGTTGGAATCTCTGCTTTGAGAGCAGAGAAAAGCCAGCAGCAGAAGCGCTTTTCAGAGTTAACAGAAACACAAGCAACCATCCCAGGAACCTGCCTGGGGTGACTTTATTGCTGGGAGAAGAGTGCAGCAGGAAAAACCAGATAAAGACCCCCCACATCCGCTTTTATCTCAGGACTTGAAAGGCACTGGTCAGAAGTTTCCGTGTAACGAGCAGCCACCGAAACCTCACCACCGCGGTAATGAACCGGTGTCATCACCAATCCCGTTGTACAGATGCGATCACTGAGGCTCAAAGAGCCAGGCAAAAGCAGCTGCGGGGGACTCGCAAGCCGGGCACTGCCGGGCACGTCCACCAGGTGGGGTGAGCGCCCCGGGACGGAGCGATCGGGGAAGGCGGGGGCGGCTGCCCCGTCCGTCCCTCCCTCCCGCGTGGGTCCCGCCCGCCGGGGGAGGCGCGGTCCGCGCCCACCGGAGCCCGAGCCGCGGCGGGCGGGTAGAGCCGGGCGCGCACCGCCGGAGCGCAGGGGCGTCGGTGCCCTTGACCATGGCGGCGGCCGCGCTCCTGCTGGGCCTGGCGCTCCTGGCGCCGCGGGCGGGCGGCGCGGGCATGGGCGTGTGCTACGACGGCGCGGGGCGCCCGCAGCGCTGCCTGCCGGTGTTCGAGAACGCGGCGTTCGGCCGGCTGGCGGAAGCCTCGCACACGTGCGGCAGCCCGCCCGAGGACTTCTGCCCGCACGTGGGCGCCCAGGGCGCGGGCACGCAGTGCCAGCGCTGCGACGCCGCCAACCCCAGGCTCCACCACAACGCCTCCTACCTCACCGACTTCCACAGCCAGGACGACAGCACCTGGTGGCAGAGCCCGTCCATGGCCTTCGGCGTGCAGTACCCCACCTCGGTCAACATCACCCTCCGCCTGGGTAAGCGCGGGCTCCGGGCACCGCCACAACCCACCTCGTCCCGGGCTGGAGGCAAGAGGCTGCAGCCCCGGGTTGACTGTAGGATCCAGATATTGGGTGGGGGGTGCTCAGGAACGGGACCTGTGCTCTCCACCATCTGGAAGGATAGACTGATGGGTGGCCCTTGGGGCTGGGAGAGGCGGGAAGTTTCCCGGGAGCCCTTTACAGAGCGGTGGATCTGGGTGCAAGGAGGATGCTCTGTAATGGTTGTTCATCCTGGACCCAGAGCTATTGCAGGGAAAGGAGGGAGGTGACCACCAGGGGCTGAATTAGTCTGCTCTCTGGGTCAAGAGCTCCTAATCTTGGGTCAACTGGTTGCCTTTGGGGGTTCTGTGAATCCCTGAGGCTGTGTGTAGTCCCTGGGAGTGTTCTTGGGGACAGCAGCCACCGTTCACCACTGGAAAGCTGTAGCCCTCAGGGCAGGAGCCAAGTTTCACCCGGGCGTTGGGTAACTGGACCGGATGTCCCACGCCAAGGTGCAGGAGCTCCTAGATTCCCTGGGAATCAGAATCCTGAGTCTGGACCCAGCACTTTACCCCTGGCACCTCCCCCATTGCAGGGAACGGGATTGCCTCCTCCCTGCCAAGTCCAGCCCAGTCCAGGTCCTCCTTGGGCCCCTTTGATGTGCCAGGCACTGAGCTAGGCATCTTAACTGTTACAGCCTCCATGACTTTTTCCAGGAGGGGCTGTTTCCACCCATCCACTCTCCCTGATCTGTGGGTTCAAAATTTCCCAAAGCTTGAAAACTCAAGTGTTTTTATAACTCATTTTGGTTGCTCAAGCTGGCCTGAGGCTGTTTATAGACCTCCTTGATCCTGGAGTGAATGTTCATACATTTTGTTACTGAGATGTTCTTTGAATGTGGCTGTTGGCCCCAGACCCGGCCGGGTGTGTTAACACAGTCTGTGCTATAAGGACGGCATCATCTCTGTAAACTCTGAAAAGTTCTGAATTCCAAATTACATCTGGAGCCAAACAGTTTGGATAAGGAATTATGGGACTGTATCCCTATTTTTCAAGTGAAACAGTTGAGGTTCAGAGAAGTTAAGTCTTTTGCCCAAAGACACACAGCTGCCAGGTGATATTGACATCAGTATATATCCAAGATCAGAGCATAGACTCCTTGACGTGAGTTCCACCCATCAGTAGAGTTGGCTCTTCCTAGTTCTGGGTAACAGTGCCTTGGGGAAGGCTGGGAAATGACACTGAAGTGGGGGGGGAGGGGACACTGAAGCTTCTAGGCAGAGCAAGCCAGTAATGGTGCCAACTGCCACCCCAAAAAGCTTGGTTGCCTGGGGCCTTGTCACCTCTGATCGACATGTCAGGTCCACTAGGTGGGGCTTGTTGATGGGATGGGACAGAGTCTCTACCCAGGAGGGCGACAGGAAGCCAGTGGGGGCAGGGAGGCTGGGGGAGCTGGCTGGCTGGGGCTGGCAGGACCCCAAGGCCACAGGGGAAGGAATCTGGGACAGGGTGGGGGCAGTGGAGAGACAGGCTGTTCCATGACAGAGGGTGGGGGTTTGGCTGATGTGTTGCTTGTGTGGGTGGAACCTGGGGCGGGCAAGGGGCTCAGGCCAGGCACACAGGGTAGGGGGGCCGGGGAAGCATCCGGGTGTTTGGATTCGGGGCAGCTCCCATAGTTGCGCCGCGTGCCCAGTCTGCAGCTGTGTGCGGTGCAGCCCTGAACTCTGCCTAGAAGGCCCAGAAGCTGGGCGGTTTTCGTCCTGTAACCAGGGACTTGAGGCTCAGACCTGGCGCTGTGAGTGTGGGGCCAAGACCTCACAAACACTGTCACTCACACATATTCACAGATTCACACACACTCAAACTCACACATACACAGCCTCACACTCTCACATCCACACACTCACGCTGACACACACACACCCAGCCATATCCTTCCCATGGTGTTGGGGAGCACCAGGCCTGTAGGAGGGACCCCGGAAGTGTGTGCGCAGTGAATGAATGAATGAATGAATGAATGACAATGTCACCTCCTCCATCCTGCACCCTGGGACCAGCTCAGGGTTCTCGCTTACCTGCTCTGGGACACAGAATAGGATAGAAGACACAATGCAGCTTTGGACTCAGGCCCGCAGAGCCATTCGCTGGGCAAACGCCACCTCCTCTCCATGCCTCAGTTTCCTCCCCATCCAGTGGGGTAAGCGTCGTCACCTTCCGGGGTGGTTGTCCAGGTCTCATGAGCTCATGTTGGGCAAGCCCTTACAGGAGCTGGGACGGTCCTTGTGTGTGGCCAGCGTGATCTGCTGAGAGTGGCTCAGGCTAAGGGTCCCCTTGGGGTGGCTTCTTCTGAAGGGATTGAGAAATGTTTGCCAAGCTGGCTGCCGAGAGACGTCCTGACCCTGGGTTCTGTTTATGCACGAGGGGTGCCGGGGAGCCACCACAGCCCCAGACTTGGCCCGTTTGGGGTTTCATTCCACTTTGGTTTTCTCCGTGCTGAGCCATGGATTGCATCATATTGGGGGAAGAAGAGGTCTGGGGTCACCAGGGTATTCCCAGTGGAGGCCCGACCTTCACATGGGCCAGGGAGCCTCTCCAAGCCCTCAGACTGCCTCTGCTGGCTCCATCCCTCCCCGCTTGACGTTCCTGGGAGGGGACAGTGGGCTTCAGCTCTGGCCTGGGTCTCCGGGAGGGACCAGGGTGAGGGACAGGGGAGGGAGAGGCGGCCAGTCAGCCCTGGATGGAGGTCGCTGCTTTCCCAGCCCCCTGTGAGCTCGCAGACATCTGTTCCAAATCCCAGAGTCCAGCACTAAGCTGAGCCTTCCTGTCTGGGATGAAAGGCAGCAGCGGGGTCTGGCGGCTCCAAACCCTCCACTGAGGCCCTGGGAAGCAGGCGGGCTGGGGCCTGGTGGCCGGTGAGGGGCGTAGGGGTGGTGGCTGGTCATCAGGAGTGACAGACACTCTTCAGGAGGTTCTCACCATGTGCTCAGAACCCCACTAAGTCAGCGCCCCATTCCAGCATCATTTGTTCTTTTATGGACAGAGAAACTGAGGCTTTGAGGATGAAATCAATTGCCCAGGGTCCCATGGCCAATAAATGAGAGACCCTGGGTCCCTCATCACAGGGCTCTGCGCCTGGGGGTGGTTAAGTGTCCAGGTCAGGCCATTCGCAGCCTTGGCTTTTGGCCAGGCTAGGTGGAATCTCCATTCCTGCTTGTCCACTTTTTTGGATTTCTGAGAATCTCCTGGAAAGACCCTGAATTCTGAGCTCTTGAGTGAGGGGGACATTGCAGGATTAAGGTGGGTGGGCTCCTGCCAACTTCCCTCCAGCCCCAGGTCCTGGCTGGGCACCACCCGTGTGCAGGGCTGGTCCCTCTCCGCATCCTTTCAGTGTGTGCTCCGTGCTCACAGGGCCTTGGCGATGCCAGCCTTGGGGTGTGGCCCCTCAGAAGATGAGCCAGGCCTGGGAATGATGTGGGTAAGGATGTATGCCCTGGGAACACATGCGGGGTACGTGGGCCTCACAGAGATCCAAAGGGTGGCAGGAGTGGACAGAAGAGTGAAGGACATTCCAGGTCAAGGGGACAGCACCTGAGGAGCCAGGAGGCCGCTCTGTGTGTCCTTGGACCCGCACGGCCTGGCTAGGAGGACAGCAGGGCCTGGCCCGGTGGGAGCCCGGCGTCGGGAGGACCTGCCGGCCCCTGCGGAGCCCGACGCCAGCTGGGTCTCCTGAGCTTTGGCTCTGTTGCGTCTTCCTGTCGAGTGGGCGGCCGTGTTTGCGTTGGACGAGGCCAGTGCTGGGGGGCCAAGTCCTCCTTCCTTCTCCCTGGGGGTTCTGGCTGGAATGCTGGGCCCCAGCAAGGTTAGGAGGTCAAGGCAGTGGACCTGATTAGCCTCAACCACAGAAGCAGCCCCCCGTGGCCCTGGGCCCAGCTGGCCCTGGCCACCTTCCCCCTCTCGGGGCTTCTCGGGACGGACTCGGCAGTGGCAGCAGTGAGATGTTCCAAAGCCCCTGAAGGATGCAGGCGGCCTCCGAATCGGCCTCCGTCGCCTCCCAATCTGGCTGCGCCCAGTGCCCTTCAGCAGGGCCGAGGGTGGGCCGAGGCTGCCTCTCTCCTCCCAGTTTTTGCTTTTGCTGTTGCGTCTGCCCGGCACCCTTTCTCCTCCTGCCCTCTCCTGGCGGAACTTCTCTGGATCTCATCCGTAAACAAAACAATCGTATGCCCCAGACCCCCCCGGGGATGTAACAGTGGACAAGCTTCTACCTGCCCCACGAAGCTTTGAGGTGACCTCCTCCACGAAGCCCCGGCCCCCAGGATTGGACAGAGGGTCTGCCTTTGCATCCTGGCGTCCCCCTGCCTTGCCTTGTCACAGTCTAGATCATGACCATGAGCTTTTGGTTGGTTTGTGTCCCTCCCTAGCTCCGAGCTGCAGAGGGGACGCCTGTTTTCACAGCTGTCCCGGCGTCCAGTGCAGGGCCCCCTGCGCAGTGGTGCTGTTGGGTGGGCCAGTGAAGGGAGTAAGTTAGCACTTAGTCCTGTGCAAGCTACAGGCCGGGGGCTGTTTACTCATTAAGCCCTCTTACTGCAAAGCCCATTTTGCAAATGGGGAAACTGAGTCACTACATTCAAGACACTTGCCCAGTTCACCCAAGGCAGGTTAGGAATTTTAGCCCAAGGCCACAGAGCTTGGGTAAAGCAGTGGAGTTGGGATTTGGACCCCAGCACGTCCTGGCTATACCATATTTCCTCCAGGAAGTTCTCACTCCAGGGAATGAGTGAATGAATGCATGAATGAGTGACTTACCAGCCTTCCAGGTACATGGCAAACTCCTAAGCTGTGTCCCCACCCCTCCCTCCTGGGCCGGCCCCCTCACCTGCATGCCCCAGGCTCCAGCCACTTCACCCACCTCCCATCCCCTCATCTCCCTGCCAGCCCTGCCACCATCTCACACCCCTGGCTTTGCCTTTTGGGATCATGGTCGATCTCTGGGGCCTGCACCTCTCGCTCAGTCTACCCCTGAGCCCTTGACTGGGTCATTCGAGCATTCTCCTGAGAGTCAGCCGTTGGATGTCACACAGGGGCCTCAAAGTGAGGGACCAAAAGTAAAGGCACTCATGTTCGTAGCAGCGTTATCCAGAACAGTAGAGACTGGAAGCAACTCGAGTGTCTGCTGATGAATGATAAGCAAAATGTGGCATAGCCAGACGGAGGAACATTATTCAGCCTTAAAAAGGAAGGCGATTCTGACACCTCCTGCAGCATGGATGAACCTGGAAGACATTATGCTCGGTGAAATAAGCCAGACACAGAAAGATAAACACTATATGATTCTCCTTATATGAGGTACTTAAGCGTCAGATTCATAGAGACAAAGTAGAATGGTGGTTGCCCAGGGCTGAGGGCAGAGGGGATGAAGAGTTGTTTAACGGGGACAGTTTCCGTTGGGGAAGACAAAAAGGATCCTGGAGACGGATGGTGACGGCGGTCGCAAAACAGTGTGAATGTGCTTGATACTCGTGAACCACGCACTCAAAATGATTAAGATGGTAAATTTTATGTTATGTATATTTAACATTAAAGAGTAAAGGCACCCTTCTTCCCCACCTCATGTCTCCATGCACTGAAGCGAGAAGCTCGGGAACCAGTTGCAGTTCTTCCCTCCTCAGCCCTTGACTTGAGCATTCACCAGGTGACTAGATCGTTGTCTAGAATGTTCTTTGTCTTTGCTTCCTCTCCGTCATTCCCACTCATCCCCTCATCTGCTCCCTGATGTGTTGCACTGGCCTTGAATGCCCTGCCATCTCTCTTTGCAAGCTTGTAGGTTGCACATTTCAGTCACGGCTCAGTTCAGACTGGACCTCAGAATCCTTCTTAACACGGAGCCCTGGGCAATAATCAATCAGATGAAACCTGTTAGCCTTCCCCAGCTTAGACAATAGGCTTGACAATCTTGATCCATATTTGGGGTGTAAACTCTTGGCCCGAGGATGAGAGAATTGTCATGGGCCCAGCCCTGATGCAGCCAGCCTCCCGTGGTGTCTGGCGTTGTGGTCATGGGGCTTCCCCAGCTCTTCGCAGGGATTCACTGAGCCTTAAACTGCCAAGAGCCCTAATGGGAGAGGACAGGAACAGCGGCTGGGCAGGTGATGGGACCAAGGAGCCCTGCTGTGATCCCGCTGCAGGCTGGGAGCGGCTCTCCCCACCTGGTTCTCATGCCCGCAGTGGGCAGGGCAGCCTCGCCCACACATTTCCAGCTCAGCTCCCCACCCTGCCCCCTCCAGCCCCACCCCCCCAGGCCACTGCTCCCCAGATGGCTCCAATTAAAGGGCTTTGTTTTGTTACCATTTTCCCAAAATAAGCCTCTCCTTGGGAGCTCATTCTGCTCAATCAGTGCCGGATGTGGGCCGGCCTGGGTCTGACCGCCCTGGTGTCATTCCTGACAGGCGGTATGTCCCAGCTGGCTGGAGAGGCCATGGCTTGGTGCTCCTAACGGCTGTGCATCCTTGGCACTGTGGGTTTGGGTGCCTCGCTGGTGCTCCCCAGCTGCCCCCGGCCTCTTCACCTGTTCTGTAAAGACCCGCCCATCTGTCCCACTGGTCTGGGACCCCCTTGGGACAGGGGCTGTGAATCCTCAGAGCTGAGCACAGTGCCTGGCTTGGGTGACCTCTGCAGTCTTCTTGGGCTCCAGCACCCCCTTCCTGGGCAGCCCCTTCTCTCTGGGCACCCACAGAGCATTGGATGTGGGAGTGTCTGGTTCGGTGACTTTGGGGCAGACAAGCCTGCGGTCGAGTAGAGACTCAGCTCCATGACGCTGGGTGAGTCCCTTTTTCCTGCCTGAGCCTCAGGCTTCTTCTTAGTAAAATGTGCACAGTGATGCAACTGTTTGGGGAGCTCTGAGACTCACTGTACAAGGAGCACTTAACAAGGTGCCTGGCACATAGAAGTTGCTCACTAAATGCTGACTGCTATTAAACAGACTCATTCGGGGACTGTGACTTGCACAAGCACTGTGACGGCCTCAGCCGTGCTGTCAGGCCTGCCTGTCTCAACTTGCTCACTGGATTCTAACTGGGAGGGTACAAATCATGCTTTATCTGCCATGCATTTATTGAGCACCTACTGTGTGCCAGGCACTATGCTCAGCTCTGAGGATTCACAGTCCCTGTCCCAAGGAGGTCATAGACTAGTGGAAGAGATGGGCAGCTCTTTACAGAACAGGGTGAAGAGGCCTGGGGCAGCTGGGGAGCACCAGTGAGGCACCCAAACCCACAGCTCCAAAAATGAGTAGCCATCAGGGAAAGTGGGAGAAAGGGCTCAGGCTGGGGTGTGTGGTCAGTCTGCTAAGCCACTGGGATGAACAGGGATGCATGGAGCCAGCCAGGTGAGGAACAGAGGGAATAGCATTCCAGGCAGAGGGAACAGCCCGTTGGGTGTCCAGGAGGTGAGATCCATGTGGTCCCAAGCACTGTCACTCCCCAGTTAACAGTTGGGGATGATGTTTTGACCCTGCGTTCCTGACGGGGGCACACTTGTCTCAATCACCCTGAACCCTCCTTGGCCCCTGGAGTTTGCAAGGGTCTGGGTTGAGGCTGCAAATTTAATTCTTGTCGCTGTTTAGAAGATCTCCAGGGCCAGTTCATTCCCCAGCCTTCAGGTTGCCTTTGGCAGAAACCTTTTCATCACAAAGCAGGGATTAAGTTGCTTTCTTAGCCCTTCTAATTAACTCTTGTAACAGAAAGTCCCTGCCGTGCCTCTGTGATGTTCCTGGGCCTTCTCCTGGCCCGGCAAAGAGAGGGCGAAGCCGCAGTGTTTCCTAGCGTGTGATGTTGCTCGTTTGCATGAAATCCCGGTGACTGCCTTTTTCCAATCACGCTTCTAGCTGCCAGCTACCTTTTAAGTGGCTCCAAGCTCCCCTCCCGCGAGGTGTCTGGCTGCTAGATGTTTACAGGGGAGTCTGGGCCGTGGACCTGTGCGGTAGCCTCCACGCAGCATCCTTTGGTGAATGTACATCTGGGGCAAGGCCCCACCTGGTTCCAAGGCCTGATGCCTGCTCAGAACTGAAGCGGCCGCCCCAGACACCAGCTCCATTGGTGACATATGCTTTCTTTTAAGGGACTCGGAGTTCCAATGCCAAGCTGTGCTGCAATGTAACTGAAAAACATCTTAAAACAGAACGTGGCAAGGCGGTTGCTTTTGAAAGTTAAAAAAGAAAAAATTGTGTTTTCTCCAGTTTTTAAATGAGAACAAGCTTTGTGAGAAAAAGTTGGGAAAAATGCATAACAACTGTAAAGGGAAGAAAAGTCACTCCGAGTCCTCTGCCCTGAGGACAGCCAGGCTTATTCATTTGATGTTGTTCTTTTCTGCCTGTTCTTTAGGGATTTTTAAACATAATCTGATGATTCTAAACGTAAGATCTTGTGTCTTTTTTTTTTCCCATTCAACATTTTGACTCTAGCTTTCCCGTGTATTACAGACTCGTGGTCAACTGTTCCAGTGGTTTCAATCATCCTGTGAGTTTATGCCCTATAACTTTTTTCTTTTTTAAAAAAATTTTAATTCTTTGTTGGGGGCGTAATTAGGTTATTTATATGTGTATAAGTATATATATATATATATATATATGTTTTTTTAAGTGGAGGTATGGGGAATTGAACCCAGGACCTCCCACATGCTAAGCACTCACTCTACCACTGAGCTCCCCGCATCATGCCCTACAGTTTATTGAACCTGGGAGGGGAGGGTATAACCTAGTGGTAGAGCGCATGCCTAGCATGCACAAGGTCCTGGGTTCAATCCCCAGCACCTCCACTAAAAAAGATAAATAAATAAATACCTAATTACAATTTATTGAACCCTTATGGTCGCAGTTTTTTCCCCATTGTAAAAAACTCCTTGATGTTTTTATGGCTCTTCATTGTGTCGCCAAACTGCATCCCCAAGGGGCCAATATATTTGCATTTCCCCCAATTTTTCTTTTATTGTGGTAAAATACACATAACAGAAAATGTATTATCTTAGCCATCTTTAAGTGGGCAGTTCACTGGTGTGCAGTACATCCATTCACGTTGCTATGAAGCCTTCACCACCATCCACTCACAGAACTTTTTCGTTTTCCCAAATAAACTGTGTCCACATTAAACACTAACTCCCGTTCCTCGGCCTCCCCAAGCCCCTGGCACCCACCATTCCACTGTCTGTCTCTGTGACTTTGACTACTCTAGGGACCTCGCGGAAGTGGAATCATACAGGATTAATCCTTTTGTATCTGGCTTATTTTGCTTAGCATAATGTCCTCAGGTTTCATCCATGTTGTATTGTGTGTCAGAATTTCCTTCCTTTTCAAGGCTGAATAATATTTCATTGTGTGAATAGACCACATTTTGTTTATTCACCATCTGTCGATGGACACTTGGGTTGCTTCTACCTCTTGGCTATTGTGAATAATGCTACTGTGAACATGTGTGTCCAAATATTTCCTCAAGGTCCTGCTTTCAGTTCTCTGGGGCATATACTCAGTAGTGGAATTGCTGGATCATATGGTAATTCTATTTTTAATTTTTTGAGGAACCGCCAAACTGTTTTTCATAGCAAATGCACCATTTTACACTCCTACTAACAGTGCACGAGAGTTCCAACGTCTCTACACCCTCACCAATGCTTGTTATTATTACCTGTTTTTTTAAAAATAATAGCCATCCTAATGGATGTGAGGACCAATTTTTAAATAAATATATATCTTTATATGTTATACCATATGATCCAGCAATCCCACTCCCGGGCATATATCCAGAGAAAACTATAATTCAAAAAGACACTTGCACCCCAATGTTCATAGCAGCACTATTTACAGTTGCCAAGGCATGGAAACATCCTAAATGTCCATCAACAGATGACTGGATAAAGATGTGGTGTGTGTATACACACACACACAATGGAATATTACTTAGCCACAAAAAAGAATGAAATAATGCCATTTGCAGCAACATGGATGGACCTAGAGATTATCATATTGAGTGAGGTTAAGTCAGACAAAAACAAATATCGTGTATCACTTATATGTGGAATCTAAAAAAACATGATACAAATCCTATTTACAAACCAAAAACAGACTCATGGTCATAGAAAACAAACTATGGTTACCAAAGGGGAAAGGGCAGAGAGGGATAAATTAGGGGTTGGGAATTAAGAGATACACATTAATATATATAAAATAGATAAACAACAGGGACCTACTGTATGGCACAGGGAACTATATTCAGTTTCTTGTAATAACATACAATGGAAAAGAATCTGAAAAGAAAATATATATGTAAGTATTTATGTAACTAAATCACTTTGCTGTACACCTGAAACTAACATTGTAAATCAACTACACTTCAATAATTTAATTTACATTTCCTGACTTTTAAGACTAGACATTTATGTGTATTCATAACTCTTAAGAACCAATAAAATTTATTTAAAAAATATATAGCAGCTTTATGGAGAAAAATTCATCCAATTCAAGTGTACAATTCAGTGGTTTTTAGTATTATTCACAGAGTTGTACGTGCACCACCCCAATCCGTTTTTGAATGTTGTCATCACTCCCAAAATAAACCTGGTGCCCATTAGCAGTCACCCCACCCAGTCTCTACCCACCCCCGGACCCCATCAACCACTCATCTACTTTCTGTCTTTACAGACTTGCCTATTCAGGACATTTAATATAGAAAGAATCAAACACTATGCAGTCTTTGTGGTCAGCTTCTTCTATTTATCATAACATTGTTCAGTTTAATCCACATGGTAGCACATGTCAGTATTTCATTCCTTTTTCTTGCCGAATAGTATTCCGTCGTCTGAGATAGCTCAATTTATTCATTTATCTGTTGACGAACACTAGAGTTGTTTTGGCTCCGTGTATATTTGAGTCCTGCCGCTGTGAACATTGTGTCCAAGCGTTCGTGAGGACATGTGTTTTCATTTCGCTTGGGTATATGCTTAGGAGGAAGACTGCTGAGTCATAGGGTGATGCTGTGTTTAACCTTTTGAGAAACCACAAGACTGTTTTCCAGAGCAGCTGCATTGTTCACATTTTTCACCAGCTGTGTCCGAGGGTTCCAGTTTCTCCACATCCCACCAACACTTGTTTTATGTGTCTTTTTAACGACGTCCATTGAAGGGGAGTGGGATCTCGCTGTGGTTTTGGTCTGCGTTTCCCCAATGGCTGGAGATGCTGGGCGTCTTCTCTTGTGCTCAGGGACCATTTGAGTGTCTCCTTGGAGAAATGTCTATGCAGATCTTTTGCCCATTTTTTAATTGGCTTGTTTGCCTTTTTATTTTTTAGCTGTAAGAATTCTTTATCAATTCTCGTTAAACCCCTTGTCAGATCTCTGCTCTGCAAATATTCTCTATTCTGTGGGTTGGCTTTTCATTTTCTCAATGGTGTCTTTAGAAGCATAAACATTTTTATTTCGATGAAGTTCTGTTCATCTTTATTTTCTTAAAAACTTTTGTTTATATTTTTTACAATCTAATCTTATTTTTATTTTTTAACGCCTTTATTGTGGTACGGTTCCTGTACAGTGAGCCACACGTATGTCACACCCATGAAACCACCACCACAATTTTTGTGATGCATCCTTTTTTCTAATGGAGGTGCTGGGGACTGAACTCAGGACCTCACGCATGCGAAGCATGCGCTCTACCTCTAAGCTATACCCTCCCCGCCAATTTATCTCCTTTTTCTTTTGTCCCTTGTGCTTTTGGCGTCACATCTAAGAAGGCTCTGCCTAACCCAAGTCATGAAGATTTACTCCTAATTTTTTCCCCAAGGGTTTTATAGTTTCAGCTCTTACATAGGGCTAAGATGTTTAGACAGAGGATTGAAGTGGCTTCCCCTCAGTGCATAAGGAATCCTTTGGATGGTGACAGAGGTGGCAGCCGCGGTCCAGGCCTCCCGGGGTATCTGAGACCAAGGGCAGAGTGTCCAGAGGGAAGAAAGCGGACACTGGAAGGGGGAGTGAACAAGCTCTGTGCTGCTCTGGGGAATGAGTTGACTGCTAATGCTACAGCCTTTGGGAGGGCTGCCTCCGTTGGTGATTCATTCATTCATTCATTCATTTATTCATCCATTGGTTTGTCTGTTCTTAGTCATTGATTGCTGACACCTGTGTGGGCAGATGAGGCTACAGGATTCAGTCCTCCCCACCCGCCCTGCTCCCCACCCTCATCCCCCTTCCCATCCCGGCCTCCCAGTACAGCTCTGAGTAATTGTGGTGGATCTGGGATCACTGTCGTGAGCACTCCTGGGTCCTGATGGTGGCAGCTGGGCAGGAAGGTGGGCAGGGTGGGTGCCTGAGGCTAGAAGACCCCCCATCTTGATGTCAGCAGCATGGGGGAGGGGAGCAGGACTAAAGCAGATGGAGAGAAGAGGCCACTGGGGGAGGGGGCAGTGTGCAGAGGGGGCCAAGGAGGGGATCCGGGGGGCCAGGAGGAGCAGCCCAGGAGCAAGACCCAGGAGGCAGGGCCAGGAGGGTGGGCTGCACGGAGGCCTGCCTGGGGGAGGGGGCTTCCAAGATAACAGGCATGATCCGTGGCCCAGGAAGTAAGGCAAGGGGCCTCCTGCATGTGGCCACAGGGGGCTGTTGGTGAGGAGGCTTTGTAAGAGCAATTTCTGTCGAGCGGCTAGTAGAAGCTGAATTACACTGGGCTGAGGGTTAAGTTGGGAGGTGAGGTCGTGGGGCCAACAGATGTAGACTGCTCTTGGGAAATTCGGATGGAAGAGAAATTCAGTGGAAGCAGGAGGAATTCAGTGGAATAGAGGGGCCAGGAGGATTGTATTAGGGTTAGGCTGGCTTGAAACAGGCATGTCTCCGGACTTCAAGGGTCTGAAATCACTGGGAGGCAATCAGACCGAATGACACAAGTGGAAGGTTTGGCTTTGTTGGCATACAACTTTCTAACGGTAGAGCAGTCTTCTTCAGGATATGGCAACATCCCAGTGCTGGAGATATTTGAGCAGAAAGAGATGGCTGCCTGTCAGGGGTGTTACACTGCAGATTCCTGTGCAGGGAGGCCAATTGGCCTAGATAAGGGATGGTAAATACCTGGGAAGCGCACCAGCATGGTCCTTTCCAGTGTCCCTGACAGGCATCACTGATTGATCACAGCACACCCAGCTCGGTGCTCCAGGCAGCCTCTAACAATCCATCCATCCAGGACAGTTTATGCAGCACAGCCGTTCTGCTCTTCCTGGACCAGGATTCTGACTCTCCCTTCCCTTCTGTAAAATGGGTCCATGTCATCCTGTGCAGGGAAAGCTTACGAGATCACCTATGTGCGGCTGAAGTTCCACACCAGTCGCCCTGAGAGCTTCGCCATCTACAAACGCAGCCATGCTGGGGGCCCCTGGGAGCCCTACCAGTTCTACAGTGCCTCCTGCCAGAAGACCTACGGCCGGCCCGAGGGCCAGTACCTGCGCCCCGGCCAGGACGAGCGCGTGGCCTTCTGCACGTCCGAGTTCAGTGACATCTCCCCACTGAGCGGGGGGAACGTGGCCTTCTCCACCCTGGAGGGCCGGCCCAGCGCCTACAACTTTGAGGAGAGCCCCATATTGCAGGTCAGAGAGGAGTGGGGCTCAGAGGGGGCAGGACGGGGTTGCAGGCGGGACACTCAGGTCCAGGGGAGCCACAGGAAGTCTAAAGTGACAGGAGGACATGGGGCTGGGGGAGGGTATACTGCGAGATCCCATGGTTTTCAGATTTTTTTTTTTAATTGAAGTACAGTCAGCTACAAAGTGTCAATTTCTGGTGTACAGCACAGCGTCCCAGTCATGCATGTACATACCTATATTTGTTTTCATATTCTTTTTCATTAAAGATTATTACAAGATAATGAATATAGTTCCCTGTGCTGTACAGAAGAAATGTGGTTTTTATCTATTTTTATATATAGTGGCTAACACCTGCAAATCTCAAACTCCCAAATTTACCCCTTCCCACCCGTGTCCCCCAGTTTTAAGCAGTAGAAGCTGTTGTTGGGTCTAAATCTTTTGTGGACGACTAAGAATGAAATAGATGGAAGACAGGTGCTCAGTCCAGCAGAAGTGTCCCTTCCCTCACCTCTATAGCAGAACTCTGTGACAGCCACCAGAAACGGAGGCCTGGAGCAGGGAAGGGGCTTCCCAGGGGCTCACGTGGGTTGGCAGAAGGGCCCAGAACAGAATCTAAGGGTCCTGACTCGTAGCTGCTGCTCCTGCTAGAATTCCCTCCTAAGGGCCCCGTTTCTCCCTCTGCGATGGACGGCATCCCCTGCCCTGTGTGTCTCCAAGAGCTTTTACGAGGATAAGAGGGAAAACGTGAAAAGAACCTGAGTTTGGAATCAGAGAGTCCTGGGATCTACGCTGTGAGGCAGGGCTGTCCAACAGAACTGTCTTCAGCAGCAGAAATGATCTCCGGCTGCACATTCTGGTGTGGCAGCCACGAGCCCCACGTGTCTGTCGCACACATGGAATGTGACTAGCACGACTGAGGAACAGAGTTTTAAGTTTTATTTCATTTTAATGAATTTCAATTCAAAAAGCCACATGTGGCCAGCAGATGCCACATTGGACATAAAGTGGCCGGCACAGTGCGTGGCAGAGAAGATGTGCTCATTCGTGCTTTGAAGACGAAGAGTTCCTGGTTGCTCCCCGACTTTAACCTTACAGCAGAGAGAATGGCAGGCTTGAGGCTGTGTCCATCCATACGGGTCCCCCCAGCCCGCCCACCTGGGTCCGGTATCAGCACCACGCATGCCCACATTTCTGTGTGTCAGTGACAGTGCGTCTGCAGATGCGGTGATCTGATGTTTTTGGCCATGGGACGGCCCGCTAGTCCACTTCCCTGGGTTCAGACAGGCCTTTGCCGAGATGAACCACTGTCTCCTTCCCTCAACACGTTCAGAGCATTTCCTTTGCCTGTCTGGGATAACAAGGGGGCTGGGGTTAGAATCCTTGTTGTTTCTAGAGGGGACACTGAAGCCCAGAAAGAGGTTGTGTCCTGCCCGGATGCCCAGCACAAGAAGACACAGAGTCAGCCGCCCTGAGGTCCCCAAGACCACCCTCAGTTTCAGTGATTCCTTTCAAGGACTCACGGAACTCAGAAAAGCCGCTGTACTCATGGTGATGATTTATTACAGTGAAAGGATATAGACTGAAACCAGCAAAGGGAAGAGGCAGGTGGGGGCAGGTCCAGGGGCGACCGGCACAGGCTTCTAGGTGTCCTCCCCCAGTGGAATCGCGGGAAAGCGTTTATTTCTCAGCAATGATCTGAGCACACTGCCATCCAGGGGAGCTCACTTGTGCCTTGGAGTCTGGGGTTTTTATAGGGGGTCTGCCTGTGGCCGACCTTAATCTCCAGCCCCTCCAGAGGTCAGGCTGATCCCATGTGGCCCAAGGCTCCCCGTAACTCACACTGTCAGCAGTGACTGTCTGGGGTGGCCCAAGGCCCAAGGTGAACAGAGACACTCTTATCAAGCAGGACATTGTAAGGGCTAACAGGTGACCCCCCCCACCCCCCCGCAGGAGTGGGGGCCACAGGCCAGAGCTCTCCTTGTCTAAGGTTAATCCTTTACGGCACAGAATCACGTCTCCAGACGCCCAGGCAGCCCTGCTTAGCCCTTTAAAAATGTTCACATGTGATCATGATTCTGTTTAAAATGACAGTTTCTTCTCCCCAGGGCTCCGAGCTCTGTAGATCAGCAAACATCAGCCAAGGTCATTTGAAGACAAGCAGAAGGGCAGGGCCCCTGCGCCGCCTGCGTCTGTGCTGTCTTGGCAGTGGGGTTCCCTAACTTGTCCCATACGTCCTGGATGCTGTCCCTGATGGAGAAACAGCCTTTTCAGAAATGACCCCTTCTGCCGTCCCCAGGCAGAAGCCAAGGTCAGAGAAGGGCAAAGAAAAGCAGGTCCACCCTCCCCTGCTCTCCCATTCTCCCTCGGGGCATCCCCAGGGTGGTGCTTCCTCTGAGGACATGGAGCATTTGGGGTGGGGGTGGGGTGGGTGGAGGATGTGTCTGTGTGGTTGTTGGGTCTTGGGGCCCTCTGTCCCCCGTGGGGGTGCCAGGGACCTCAAGGAGAAGGCCAGCCCTCTCCAGGGTGCTGGCTGGAGCAGAGTCACTGCTGCTTGAGCGGGGACCCGCTTCTCCTGGTCCCCAAGGTCTGCCCAAAATCAACCTGGGGGCCCACCCGTAATTTTAGCTGGGGCCATTACAAGTTGCAAAAGCCTGTTCGTTGCCTGTACGTCGGGGCTCCAGCTTGCCCGAAAGTGACCTCTAAGGCGTCAGGGGGTGACTTGTACAGTTTGGGCTAAGCGAATAAATGCCCTTTCTCTCTCCTGCTCCCTTGCTGGTGTCTCAGGGAGATTTTGCTGCTGTTTCTGTTGCCATCAGCTTTGCAGACTGATGGAGCAGGTCACAGGCTGCAAAGCAGATACAGGAACTCAGAGGAGGGTCACTTCGGGCTGGAGAACCTGGGCAGGTCACTGCCCTCTGGGCTTCCCCATATGTTGAGGGCATTGGGGTAAATACAGGGAGGCAGGCAGCCTGGTGGCTAAAGCTGGGACTGGGGGAGGGGGTCAGATAGACCCGAATCCCAGCTTTGCTGTGCACCAGCCATGCAACTCGGAGCAGAATATTTACCCTTGCTGAGCCTCAGTCTACTCATCTGTAAAGTGTGGGCAAGAATGACACCGACCCGTGGGGTTATTGTGAGGACCTGAGTTATAACTGCACGACGCGGGTCAGCTGCCGCGCCTTCCAGCTTGGACAGCAGCTGGGTGGAGTTCTCCGGGGGCACTTTTTCGGGAGAAAGAAGACTCTCAGAGCAACAGTATGCACTGCTGGGGCCCCACCCCTGGCCTTAGCCCTGGTGCCCCGGCTGCGCCAGGAACCAGCAGCATCAGCACCACGTGGCACGTGCGGCAATGCAGAGTCTCAGGTCCCGCCCCAGACCTCTGATCAGAAGCTGCATTTAAACCAGATCTCTGAATGCACACTGACATTTGGGAAGTGATTCGGGAGGGGTGGGGGCTTACAAACTCAGCTGAGTGCTGAAGCTCCCACTGAAGTTTTCTGGTGCTGGACCCCTTCCCGGCTGAAGCATCCTCGGGCAGAGGCCCTGGGCCCCAGGCGGCCGGGCTCGGGGGTTGCTGAGCCCAGGGGGATAGGAGAGGCCTGCTGGCCCGACTCATGCTGGGGCAAGAAGGCAGACTTGGCCAGGAGTTCATTTTCTGTCCTGATGGGCTTGATTGCTGAACCAGGAGTTCCTGGGCTAAATTAAAATGCTGATTAACATTCAGCCGGAGCTCTGATTATAACAGCAGGCGGATGAAAATGCCAGCCTTCCGTGGGCTCTCCCCCACTGCCCCGCCAGCTCTTCGCAGGGAAGCGGCTCATTCGGCCATCAGCACGGATTTATCGAGTGCCAGGCAGAGCCCGGGTCTGGGGCTGCGGTGAGAACCAGGGTCCTGAGCCTCTGCTCCCCTGGGGCCGTGTTCCTGGGACAGCCCCAGGCCTGGCCCGGCTGGGCAGGGTGGGAGGGCGCCCGGACACTCCTCCCCCAGCTGACCTCTAGAAAGCAGATGCACTTGCCGCTGGGAGCAGTCAGGTGACCTGTGCGACGGGGCTTTAGACGGGCTGCTTCAGCCCTTCCCCCAGCACCTTGACCACTTACTGAGCACATGCCGGACCCCGCGCCCTGCCGCTGACGTTGGCCATCCGCCTCCGACACGCTCCTGGGGTCGACGTGGCTTCTTGTCCCATTTCACAGACGGGGAGATGGAGGCTCCAAGACCTTGAGCAACTTCCCCAAAGTTGCACGGCCAGGAAGGGACCCGAGAGCAAGGGCTCCTTATTTCTGCTGTGTTCTCAGAATCTATCTGGGCTTGGCCCGTTCCTGAGTCCCGCGAGACCCCCACCCCCGCCCAGGCCGCAAGCCGGACCTCCCGGCAGAGCAGGGTGCGAGTGAACATGCAGGAGCCCGTCGGTGCGATCCCCCTCCGCCTTGCCCCCCCAGGAGTGGGTGACCAGCACTGAGCTCCTCATCTCCCTAGACCGGCTCAACACGTTCGGGGACGACATCTTCAAGGACCCCAAGGTGCTGCAGTCCTACTACTACGCCGTGTCGGACTTCTCTGTGGGCGGCAGGTAGGCGGAAGGCCGGGCGGCGGCCCAGCCCCGGGACGTTGCGGCTGCCACGTGGGGCTGCCACGAGAAGCCACCTCTGGTGCCCCAGGGGAGAGGGAGCAGGAGCCTGGTGCCCTGGGCCCCCCATCCAAGGCCTTCGTGACCCAGCTGCACCCCACCTCCCAGCTCCCTCCCCCTGCTTTTCCAGCATCAGCTGTGTTTCCGCCACCCCCCCATCCACCCCCTCATTGGTGGGAGATGCCAGCCCTTTGCACCTGCAGTCCCTTCCGCCTGAGGGGGTCCCTCCCCCCTTTTTTCCTTTCTTTCGCATCTAACAGGTACATTCATTCCCGCACGTGGGCACGTTTGCAGCAGCATTCCACTCTCTGGTCTAACACACATAGCACGCTTTAAATTTCCAGCTGGACCCATGATCCATGGGACATGAGCCAAGCAAAGCTGGTTCCTGGTGGCCACGAGCAGGTGCAGGACCCTGGGCTTTCAAAGCTTAACTTCTTTTACCAGCTCTTGGGAGCTTATAGCTGATGAAGCCCATCAACTCTGTTCTTCCCCAGGTCTCCTCACGAACTTGGGCATAGCAGGGCTTCCCAAACATTTTTAGTAAGGCTTTGAGGCCTCTTGGCACCGGATGACTGGTTCAGGCTGCTCCACGGCCAAGGACCTGGAGAGGTCACCGAGGGAGCAGGCGTGACGTTTCCGCCCTCTTTCTCACATGGGGAACGTCCGGCTGTGCCGTCGGGACCCCCGGCCTTGGCCCACGTGCTCCTCTGACTTTGGTCAGTGCAGTAGCTTGTCTGTTTAAGCATCGTGGGATGAGGGAGGTCTTCAACATAAATGTTTATTGGGTGCCTTTTTTTTTTTAAATTTATTTTGGTTTTATTTTGGGGAGTGATAATTAGGTTTATTTATTTATTTACTTATTTATTAATAAAGGTACTGGGGATTGAACCCCGGACCTCTGGCATGCTAAGCACACACTCTGCCACCAAGCTATACCTTCCCCCCATCATTGGGCTTTTTCTTGGAAAGGAGAGAGGAGACGTGTATTCCTGCCCTAGGCCGACAGTAATCAGATCCGTCCCCAGTGATCATGTCACACGCCCCAGGGTAACACGGACCGGAGGCCCGGGCAGGGTGTGCTGGTGGTCAGAGAGACCGCCCCGCAAAGAGGGTCCCCGCGAGGCTGGAGGAAGCAGGGGATGAGCGTGTGCGAGATCTGGGCCTGAGGAATGAGGAGACGGCCCTGTGGCTGGGACGGGGTCACTGAGACAGAAGGTTGTCGGGACCGCAGACCAGGTCTTTGTAGTCAGCAGGAAGCTGTGAAGAACTTGCCCAGGGTAGTTAACAGGGTGGGGTTTCTGAAACACCCCAACCCCTGACATTGCAAGAGGGCAGAAGGAGGGGAGGGAAGAAGCTGGTTAGGCAGAGCGGGTGCGGGGATGGGAGAGGGGTGGGCCCTACAGTTATTTAGGACAGGAAGTCAGCTCGACCTGGGAGTGGTGGCCCATGGAGGTAGGAAGCAACTGGCTTCCAGGATTCAGGGATGCTGGGGTGGTGTTCAGAGGGGTGGAGCCGTCTGGGAAGGGAACTCGCGCCCCACTGCCTGCACTCAGAGGATCTGCGACCTCGGGGGGTGGGGGCTCGGGAGTGAAGGGGAAATGAGGGTGTCTGTGAGGGCCCCTCTGCTGCCCCTCTGCCCCCGCCACTCCCACACTTGATTCAGGTCAAAGTGTCCAGCAGGAGGGCCTCTCCAAGGCTGGTGGAGGGCGCTGAGCTCCAGTACCTGCTGTCAGAGGGCTTCGGGACAGAGAACACCCGGGCCCAGCTGCCAGAGCCAGGCCACCCTTCAGTCCCTCTTTTGGGGTCAGAGGACTTTGTGAAGGAGGGAGGTGTTTGCAGCATTCCCTCGGGGACGTGGGCGGTCCCTTGTCCCGAGACCGGTGACCACTGTCTCCCAAGCCTGCCTGGTGCCTGCCTCACCCCTGCAGGGATGCTGCGGCAATGCCTGCCCACTCTGAGCTCCCAGGGAGGCCTGGCAAGGAAACGATGCCCTGAGCCCTTCCCAAGCCCTGTGTCCCCAGAGTAGAGATTGGCAGTGGTCAGAGATTCTAACACCCACTTAGGACAGGGCCGGGAACACAGTTTCCGGGGGGCCACCAAGTGTCCATAGAGGAGTGTCTAGGAGCTTGGGGTCTGTGTGGAGTAGGAGAGAATGGGGTTCAGCTTCTGGTTCTGCCACTTAGCATCCGTCACTTCATGGCCTCAGTTTCCTCATCTGTAAAATGGGGATAGTTACGGCCCCTCTTGCTCCAGAGAGATGATGTGAGCTAATGGCTCAGCTGGGGGCTGGTAGAGAGGAGGGTTGGGAGCTAGAATCTGTGGCCATCCTCTGAGTGGCTCAATCTGGCTACTCGGGACAGGGGTGACAGCCCCACAGGGTTCAAATTCAGCCGAGCATGCTGTGTGCCCCTGCCCCTGCCCGAGCACCCTTGTTCCTGCCTGATTCCACCAGTCTCCTGACCCTGTGGGAGGGTGGGTGAGGCAGGCCAGGGCTGCCCTCAAAGGCACAGGCTCCCAGGGGTCTTGAGACGAGTTGGGGGCTGTCCTGTGTAAGGAGCAACCTCTTTCTCATCCCTTTAGACAGAAAGGAGGGCCCTGAGGTGGGCCCCCTGGCTGCCCCCACCTTCCACCCGCTGTCCTGAGCTGGCTCAGCCTCTACCCAGGAGACTGAGGTGACTCCTCCCCAGGTCCCTCTCCGCCCCCGGGGTGAGGCTCCTCCAGGGCAGAAGCCTTCAGCCGCAGCATCAAGAACTTTGCTGTTACCACCCGGTGGCCTCGGGCAACCTCTCTGTGCCTCAGTCCCTCCTTCTGTTAAATGGGGCTGATACTGGGCGTGTGATGACACAACAGCATGTGTACAGAGCTCAGGACAGCCCCGTGCCGTCCGTTCTGGTACTGTTGCCCCAGGCACATAGTAGGTGTCCAGTGCCGCTTCAGAGCTGAGCAGTAGAATCAGGGGCTCACCTGGTGAGTAACCCCTCCTCTGCCGGCACCTACGCCAGCTTCCAGAGCCCCCACTCCCCGCCGTGTTCTTTTCCCAGATGCAAGTGCAACGGGCACGCCAGCGAGTGTGGCCCCAACGAGGAGGGCCGGCTGGCCTGCCGGTGCCAGCACAACACCACGGGCGCGGACTGCCAGCGCTGCCTGCCCTTCTTCCAGGATCGCCCGTGGGCCCGGGGCACAGCCGAGGCCGCCAACGAGTGTCTGCGTGAGTGTCTTGGGGCCTTGGGGGCCAGAGGCCAGCGGTGCAGGCTGGGAAACCAGCTCCCCAACCCTGGTGGGGGAGGGGGGCTGCTCCTGGGTGGGCCTGGGGGCAGCCCTGGGCCCTGAGTGGGGATGAGGAGGAGCTGAGGGAGAGCTGGAGGGGAGTGCATTTGATGGTGTGTCCTCATCCCCACAGACAGCTAGCCAGACCGAGTCTCCCAAGCAGAGGCGTCCATGGCAGGAGGGCTGGGCAGGACCCCGGACTTAATTCTTTTGTTTCAACTGCTCCAGCTGCAGCTGCTAATCAAAGCCAGGCTGCCCCAGATCCCCCAGGCAGCCCTTTGATGCCCCGGCCCCCATGTGTTGTGGCTGGGGCTGCCTAACCTCAGAGATGATGGTGCCGGCACATACCTTCTCCAGGGACGGGGGCCGTGCATGGGGTGTGGGGGGGGAGTCTTTCAGCCTGGTGTGCCACCTCCAGTTTCCCAGTGTCCCCAAGCCCTGCCTCGTCTCCCCCAGCAGTCATCGGGCTTGCTTCGGGCTGCCACGTGTAGCCGGCTGTCGCTGGGCACCAGCCCCCACCAGCTAGCTGCTGCACGTGTCCACGTGCAGGCGTCCTGATGGCTCGGCCTCTGGGCCCGCTGTGCTCCTGGCCCTGGGTTGTTGGCATCTAGAGCTGGGCTGGGGAGGGACAGCCTGTTCCATGGAACTTGGCACTGTCTGCAGGAGGTTCCTGGGGCCACCATGGCCCTAGTGAGTTTCTGCTGCCCTCGCTGGCCTGCCTCCACCAGGAAGTCCTCTGGGAGTGAGGGCACTGGCTGGCTCACCCATTATGAGTCTGGGGCTGTCTCCATGGTGGGGACACAAAAGTCCAGACTACTTCTCCTGCCACGTCCTCACCCCTGTGGTCACATCTCTGTCCTCCCAGTCCCCAGCCTGGAAGCCGGGGCTTTGTGCCTGACCCTTCACCACCCCCGAGGCCAGGCAGCCCCTGGGCCCTGATTTTGACCTCACCCACCTACCTCCAACCCATCTGTGTCCTTCTACTCAACCAACACCGTGGTCCAGGCCCGCCACCCCTCGTCTGAACACTGGAAGCCCCCTCCTCCCTGCCTTCCCAGCCCCCAGCACCCCCTCCGCCTGTAGCAAGAGAACTTTTAAGTGCAAATGCAATTACGTTCATTCCCTAGCAACACTCCCACAGTGCCCCTGCTTCAAGGTGAAGTCCACAGACCACGGCTGCCCAGCCTCCCTGGATCAAGCTCATCTGACCTCGACCGCAGTAGCTGCCCCCTGCACCCCTCCTTGACCTGTCACACTGCACGATGTCCCCACCTCTGCCCTGGCCATCACATAACATGCTCTCTCCCCACCCCCACATGAGGCAAGCCTTGCTTCTCTAGCTGGGGCACAATTATCCTCTCATCTCCTGCTTGGGACTCTCCACTCCCCTCCCCTCCCCTCCCCTCCTTCTCCCTGCCAGTTCCTTCCTGCTCACCCTTTAGATTCAGCTTAGCTGTGCCTTCCTCCAAGAAGGCTGGTCCCATCCTCCCAGGAGAGCTGTAAGGCCCTCCTTTTACCTCCCGGAACCACCCTGCTTCTCCCATCACACCTGCAGGATTTTCACTTACTGGCTGCACCTGGCCGCTGCCATCAAACAGTGGGCACTTGTGTGTAGGAGCTGGGTTTGTACTGTTCACTGGTCCAGCCCCCGCTGGGCTCACCACAGGAGTCAAGACAGAGATGATTCTTTGTACATACGTTTTTAAAAATGTATTACTGCGTAAATGAAAGGTGGCTTGTATTCTCCGCTTGCTTCTGAGTGACCTCATGGTCACTTGGGATCACATTCACACACTGTTGTGGCTTAGAGGACCCAAAGGAGATCTTGGAGGGAGCCACACTGCCACTCCACAAAGTAGGCAGTCTGATCCATGACCAGATGACTGTACATCCTGGCTTGCCTGGGAGGGTCGTGTATTTGGATGTATTTATTAATGGTGCCCCCTTTGTTCTTAAAAGTGTCCTGTTTTGGAAGGTCAGTTAATGAGTCTCCAGATCCCTGGTCAAGCCAGGCCTGAACTCCACCCTTGACCTTTCTTCATCTGCCTGCTCATTCAGCATAAGGAGGCTGATTGGCACAGACTCCCCTCCTACCCTGTGTCACAGCCTCTCACACACACCCTCCCCTGTCTCCTGCCCACAGCTTGCAACTGCAGTGGCCACTCTGAGGAGTGCACCTTTGACCGGGAGCTCTTCCGTAGCTCGGGCCACGGTGGGCGCTGCCTCCACTGCCGTGACCACACAGCGGGGCCGCACTGTGAGCGCTGCCAGGAGAATTTCTATCGCTGGAACCCATGGGCGCCATGCCAGCCGTGTGACTGCCACCCGGCAGGTGAGTGGGCCCTGCCACCCCGAACCCCCACCCCTGCCCTGTTCCGGCCCCTGCAGCCCTGTGCCCTCCCTCCCCAGGCTCCCTGCGCCTCCAGTGCGATGACTCGGGCACCTGTGTCTGCAAGCCCACGGTGACAGGCTGGAAGTGTGACCGCTGCCTGCCTGGGTTCCACTCGCTCAGCGAGGGCGGCTGCAGGTGAGGGGGGGGCAGCGGGTGTGGGCAGCCCAGCAGGGGTGCACGTGGTGGATTTGGACAGAACAATGGAAAGCAGGAGGGAAGGGATATTAGCTGTCCTTCCGTCCCTCTTTCCTTCCCTCCTTCCATCCCTTCATTCCTTCATTCCTCCCTCTATTCAGCACTTTCTTATTCTGCAACTACCATGCCCCAATCCCAAGAGAATACAAGAGACATCCTGTCCCTGGAGAGGCAGACAGACATACAGGATGAGCAAGAGACAGGGTGTGAGCCCCGTAGAAGTTCAGCGAGTCTTGGGGGTCAAGGACAGGCCTCCTGTAAGAGGCTCTGAGTTCTAGTGTGAGACCTGACACAGGAGGGCTGGTGAGAGGAAGGAGGGGCAAGTGTTCCAGCCAGGGGAGAACACATGCAAAGGCCCTGAGGCTAGTGCATGGTGAAGCTCAGGAGGATGAATAGGGAGTGCAGGCAGGAGGGGGTGCAGAGGCAGAGGGTCCGGCAGGGCCCCGGAGGCCTCAGGAGGAGCTGTGGACAGATGAGAAGCAAGAGTGGGATGAGGTTGGAGGCAGGGCAGAGGCTGCAGCAGGCTTGTGGCCACTGGCACTCGGGTTTGGCCCTGGAGAGGCAGAGACCTGGATGAATTCCTGAATCCCTTGGAAAGCAGAGTTGGCAGGAGGTGGTTACTAGGGAGTGGACAGAAGAAGGGATGAAGGCTGACATCCAGGGTTCTGCTTTGGGCACGTGGGTGAAGGGAGGCCACTCATGGCAAGGCGAGCACAGTGCAGAGAGGCTGAGTCTGCAGTGCCAGTGGGGCATCCAAGGGGAGAGAGATGGGCAGGGGGCTACCGGGAGCTGGACCTCAGAGGCAACGTCTAACACATTACTGTCACTTGATTAAGAAAATACGCAATAACCAAAAAAAAAGCCACTATAAATTCAGAAGCACTTTTAAATGAACTTGGTTTTGGTTAATTGCAGCAATCTCCTTGTATGTTTGAAAAGCAGTGGAAATGCACTTGGGAGGTGTGGGAAGTTCTCAGATCCCTCATGAAACAGTGGTTCGAAGCACAAAATTGGTCATTAAGTGGAGACCTGGATGCTTTTCCAGGGTCTCTCTGGCCTCTGGGCCTTTGCACATGCCATCCCGCCTACTCCAGAGCATTCTCCTTTCCCTCAACCTGCCATGTCCCCCTGCCTGTGTGTGAACAAAGTCCTATTCATTCTTCAGTTCTCAGCCAAGGTACTACTCCCCCAGCAAGTCTTCCTTCCTCCCTGTGCCCTCGTCCCCACTCTAGGGACCTCCCGGTGCTGCCACAGCCTCTTGTACACTCTCTCCCGTAGCACTGATCAAAGTACAGCATCTCCCTGTTTGCTCTCTGTCCTCACTGGATCATGCTCTGTGAAGACAGGAACCACGTCTTGTCAGATGGTGGATGGATGGGTGGGTAGATGGAAGGGTGGGTGGATGGAAAGATGCATGGATGAGTGAGTGAATAGGTATGTGGGTGGGTGATGGATAGAAGGATGACAGAATGAATAAATGGATCAGTGGACGGAAGGATGCACAGATGGATGAATGAGTGGATGGAGGGACAGACGGATGGATGGATAAGTGGGTGGGTAGGCAGATGACTTACTATTCAGGTGAGTGGATGGGTCACTTCCTTCACTCAGTGGGAACAGTAAAGCTGGAGGACAGGCTCTTGGGTCTGCCTTCCTCCTGTTCCCGGGGAAGGATAGATTCCTTCCAAGGAAGATGGGCTATTTCCACTCTGGAGATGCTCACTGGACACCTTCCTCTCATCCCGTCTCTTTGGCAGACCCTGTACCTGCAATCCCGCAGGCAGCCTGGGCACATGTGACCCCCACAGTGGGCGCTGCCCCTGCAAACAGAATGTGGAAGGCAACTTATGTGACAGGTTGGTGAACCGATCCAGTAAGCCTGCTGGAAGTGCCTCTGGGCTTGTGATGGTGGGAGGAGCAGGGGGCATGGTCCTCACAGACTTGGGCAACCCCACCACCTGGCACCCTTCCTGGAGCACCATGGATCTGACACCCAGGGAGTTATGTAAAAGTTTTATGACACCATTTATACTTTGACCCACCACCACTGATGGTTCATAAGCTGTGAAAATACATCTTTCGGGTTTTTTTTTTTTCTGGTTCAGAATCCTGAAAAGAAAGAGCTAGAAAGGATAGGAGAGATCGTCTAATCCAGACGTAGCAAATATGTGGTTACTTGTACCACAGCCCGCCCATCCCACACCCAGGGCAGACATAACTAATGGAGCACTATCACAACCCTTCCATCTCACACCCAAAGCAGACATCACTAATGGAGCACAGCAGTCTTTATTGTGAGCCCTACTATAACCTTAGAATCCTTCTCTACACCCTGCTCCAAGAAGCTCCTACCAGTTGAGCTGAGATTCAGGCCTGTTTGCCATCCTTGCCATCCTGTCTTGGAGCGTCTAAAGCTCAACGAGGCAGAAAGACTTTTCCCTAAACTTCCTCCTCCTTGTGTTATGGGGCCTCCCAGCTCCAGCAGTGGGCTGCCAGCAAATGTGGGTTTACCTCCTTGGGCGCATGCTATCATTTCTTCCTGGCTTCGTCCCTGACCTCTGAAGCCTTTGTGGCCTGTGCAGGGTGTGCCAGGGGCTCCTCATCCTCTGGCCATGGGCTGTGTGTTGGAGAACCTGACACGGCATCATTTTGTGGGCTCGACTCTTGCCAGACTGTGTGAGGCCTGTTCTGGTTCAGGAAGAATCCTGACCTTGAGTCTCACCTTGGCCGGCCCCAGGCCACCTCCTCATCTTGTCTGCATGTGGCCCGCTCAGTCTTCCTCCTCTGGGACCCCCAAGTGAGGAGGAAGAGTGGAGTTGGGGGGTTATATCCCGCTAGCTCTGCTCCACTGCATCGAGTCTTGAGGGAGATCCTCCATGGAGCCTCAGTTTGCCCAGCTGTGAGATGGGAGGGCTGGGTGAGATGTATTTGTCGGAGCTGGCCAGGCGTTGGGGCATTGTCAGAGCGTCTCATGAGTTGGATTCCTCCACCTGGGCCAGCTCGAGTGGAGTTCCCCACCCCTTACACACTGGGGTGCAAACCAGGAATCTGTGTTTGTAAAAGGCCTCTCCAGGGCTCCTTGGAGAAATGGCTGATTCTGAGGCGGGAAAAACATCAAGATGAGCCTGGAGCATCTCATAGTGCCAGAAAGCAGGGGTGTGCTTAAAACAAAACCAGACAAAAACAAACCCCCCCAAAACCCCAAGCCAGCATGGGGGTCCGTGTCAAAAGGACATGAACGCCAGCCTGAAAGAGTTCCCCAAACTGGAACAAAATTTTAAAAGACAGTATTGGATTATAAGCCAAAGAATAAAATAAATATCTGGGTCCACACGGATATAAATAGATGAGTGAATAAATAAATACAGGGACGAAGGGACAAATCTTCCTTACAGAAGAATTCCAAATTATAAACGTGGACGGAACGAGGGAAGTATAAAATCACTGTTGGAATATCAGAGGAACAACTGCTGTAGGCAAGAGCCTCTGGTGAGGACTGAAATGTGTGGGCAGGATTTGTAGGAGAAACAGGATATTTGCATAGCCCCCAAGTATCTCCCTCAAAATATTTGCTAGTGACTGATGGTTTCAACATGTGTGGGCAATTCTTTGATTACCCCCTCCTCCCAGAGGTGGCGCTTAATTCCCTTCCACTCGACTGTGGGCTGAATTCAGTGACTTGCTTCCAGTGACTAGAATATGGCAGTTGCACAGTGGAGAAACCTGGCAGGCAGCGCCTTCACCAAGTGGTGAAGGTTAACGTCGCCAGTGACATCACGTGGGTATCATTTACCCCAATGTGTTGTGACAAGAGGGACACTTCACCTCTGTTTTGTCCCAAAACCCATAGCCCCAGTCTGATCATAAAAAAACATCAGACAAACCCAAATGGAGAACATTCTGCAAAATACCTGACCAGTCCCGCCCAAAGTGTCAAGGTTGTAAAAAGCAAGGAAAGACCGAGAAGCTGTTACAGATGAGAGGAGATGAGGGTCACGTCGAAATGCAACGCCGTGTCCTGATCCTGGAGCAGAAAGCAGACATTAGTGGGAAAAGGGGAGAAATCTTAATAAAGCCTGGGGTTTAGTAAATAACAGTAACTGATGTTAATTTCTTGGTTTTGACAAACGTCCCCTGGTAATGTCAGATCTTAACATAGGAAAAGCTGGGCGGAGAGGCTGTGGGAAGTCTCTCTACAATCTCTGCAACTCTTCTGTAAAGCTGAAATTAAAAAAAAAAAAAATGTCCCCAGTTATTCTGAGCTCGCATTAGCCTAGCTAGGATCCTCTGAACCTGGCCGGTTCATTTGACCTCATGGGCATGTCCTACCTCCATTTCAGATGTCGCCCGGGCACATTTAATTTGCAGCCCCATAACCCAGCCGGCTGCAGCAGCTGCTTCTGCTACGGCCACTCCAAGGTGTGTGCGGCCGCTGCCCAGTTCCGGGCGCACTACATCCTCTCCAACTTCCGCCAGGGTAAGAGGTACCTCCCCCCGCAGCCACCTCCGCGGGGTCTGCTCCCAGCCCAGGGGGGGCAGGCGGTCCTGCTCTGGGGAGGTCCTGCGATGCTGGAGGGGGAGAGTGTGGAAAGGTGGGGGCAGCCTCAGGCCCCCAGCCCGCGTGTCTCCCACGGGCCCCTCTGTGTCCCTCAGCACAACCCAGCATCTCCCTGCACCCCTTGGCTCCCTCCCAGCCCGTGTCTCCTTCCTCAGCCTCCAGCAGGGGTGGGGGCTGGGGTATGTGGCAGCCTTTGGAGCCCCTGGGGGAACTTCCAATCACTTTGTCAAGACTGGCCTCCTTGGCGGACCTCAGTGCCTGGGATCCAGGCTCAATCCCCTGGCCCCCGTTTATCCAGCACCTGTGTACACCAGGCACTGTGTGTGGAGCTCTGAACCTTGCATTCAGCCGTAGCTTACGTGGGTCCCTGCCTCGCCCCACTGAGCCTCCCCGCCCCTCATCTCCCCCAGGGAGAGAGACCCTCAGGGCTGGCTCTGGGACGCCCCAGATGGAGGAGGCAGTGCGCCCTCTGCTGGACACCACGCAGAAAGCAGGACGGAGAAGGGCTTGGATGGGGGAACAGCGTTGTGGTCACCTGGCAGCGAGGCTAGGATGTCAGTGTCAGACGGCCCTTAGAACAACATCATGATCCTTTCTCACTCTGAGCCAGGCCCTTGGTTTGGCGATTCAGTCAGCATCTCACGTTATCTCACAAACACCCTCGGCCGGCTGTTCTCAAACTTTTTATTTAAAAAATTTTTTTTTAGTTCTCAAACTTTTTGGTCTCTGGATGCTTTTCTGCTCTTGAAAATTGAGGCCCTCAAAGGGCTTTTATTTATGTGGGTTGCTTGTCTGTATATTTTCTGTATTAGAAATTAAAACAGAAAAATATCTGTGTATTACTTTATTTTAAAATGACCAGAGTAAACTTACAACAAAATATAGCATCCACCCGTGAAAAACAACTATCTTTTTAAAAGGCAAAAAAGTTTTGTGAAAAGACTGCTGCTCATTTTACATCTTTGCACGTCTCTGTAAGATTAACAGAAGTCAGTTGATTCTTACCACAGTTTCTGCCATTTAATCTGTTGTAACATCATACCTCTTGCAGCTTCTGGAATGTTCTCACTGTGAGAAAGAAAATGAAAAATGCAAATGACATTTTAGTGTTATGAAGAAGATAGTTTGACCTCATAGTCTCCTGAAAGAGTCTTAGGAATCTCCCAGGATATTCAAACCAACTTTGGGAACTGCTACAGGGCCATAGTACCTCATTGCCCCTCTTCTGCAGATGAGGAACTGGCTTCAGAGAGGTTAAGTAACTTGCCCAGGGTCACACAGCCAGCAAGGGACAGTCCCTAATCTGGCACTGAGGAGCCCCAGACCCCCCTTTTCTGACCTCTTTCCCTTTCTTCATCACTCCCTCCTCACCCCTGGGGTGCCCCGGGTGTTGGGCCTCCACCCCGTTCCCCAGCTGCTCCCTGGAGAGCGCCCCCTGGAGGTCACTTGCTCTGTGCCAGATTGTGCTGGGTGTATGGTACACCGTCACCAGAGGGAGGGTGGACTGAACTGGGCCTGGGGACAAGGCCTGGGTTCCCAACCTGGCCTGGCCACTATCTAACCAGCAGCCTCCTTGGGTGCAGTGGGGCTCATGCACACACACCTCAAAGGATGGAGTGGTGAGGTCATGAGCAAGGAAGTTCTCTGAAGACTTGAAGGCGAGATCAAGTCCAGTCTTACCAGAGATGGCCCACAATAGGTGTCTCTGGATGTGTCCTCGTGGTGTGCTCAGAGCCTGCCAGAGGGGCAGGGGAGGCCCAGAGGTCTCACCAGGCCACAGCAGAGCAGGGTCCCTGAGTCTTCCAGCTTCTCCTGGGGTCACCTCCCACCCTGAGACCCCCATCCTGATCTGGGCTGGGGATCTGAGCTCCCTGGCTCTGGGCTTGGAGGATTTGCTAGCACCAGCCGGCTCTCATCCCCAGGGGCCTGTCCCTAGGACTGTCTCTCCCCTCTCTGGGCCCCACTGTTTCAGCTGCACTCAGGCCTCTGGAGGCCATCCTTGGGACCCAGGGAATGGTGGGAAGTGGGAGGGGGCAGAGTCCACTCTCCAGGGCCTCACAGGGGCCTGTATGTGTCTGCCATCTAGGAGCCGAGGGCTGGCGGGCCGGAAGCATGGGGGACCCAGAGCATCCTGCACGATGGAGCCCGAGGGGACTCTTTCTGAACCCAGACGACGAGGAGGAGCTCACAGCACCAGGTACCTCCCAGCACGGGCAGGGGCAGGACTGCCCGCGCTCATTTCCTGTAGCCACTGTGACAAATTACCACCAACTTAGTGGCTAAAACCAACACAGATGTGTTCTCTCAGTGTTCTCTGGAGGCCAGAAGCGTCTTACTGGGCTGAAATCAAGGTGTCAGCTGGGCCGTGTTCCTTCTGGAGGCTCTAGGGGAAAATTGGTCCCTTTCGTTTTTCCAGCTTCCCGAGGCTGCCTGCATCCCCCTGCTCACGGCCCCTTCCTCCTCCTTCGAGGCTGGGCAAGTCTTTCTCATATTGCATCTCTGACACCAGCTCTTCCGCCTTCCTCTTCCTCCTTAAGGATCCTTGCGGTTACCTGGGGCCCAGCGGATAATCCAAGATAATCTCTCTACTTTAAGGTCTGCTGATTAACAACCTTAATTACCCGTGCCATGACACTTAACGCAGTCACAGATTCTGGGGATCGGGACATGGACACCTTTGGGGGCTGTTTTTCTGCCAGCCACGTGCCCCACAGCATCTGCTGGAGCCTGCCCCCCTACACACACCGCCCTTCCTGACCACAGCCTTACCACCCAGGGCTCCTGCAGGCCACTGTCACACCCCAGACAGTCCTTGTGCATTTCCCATCAGCCTCTCGCCCCACCGGGCTGCCCTGCCCAGGGCCCTGGTATTCCTGTAGAAGCAAGAAGTTCTCGATTATTCTGAACCACCCCCCGCCAACGAGGGCAACTTTGGTCTCCTGGAGACTGCATCGGACCGGGAGCCTGGAGTCCATTCTTAGTTCTACTGCAGCCAGATTTGGGGTCCATGGGGTCCCCGACCCAGTCCTGCCCTTTCCCTCCCTCTGCAAGAGGGGTGGGTGGGATGGTGCACAGACAGCTGAGGAGCTCTGTGGACGCAGCCCCCCCCCTGCAGTCAGGAAGCAGAGAGTCCTTGGGCTCCCCCTAGGGCAGTTGTTCCAAGTTCAGATGCCTGAGAGCAGAAAACACGCTCTATTCGGTGGCTGCTTTGTAGACACATTTAAGAGACAGGGGTTATTCACTCAAGAAGTGTCTGCTGGGTTCCCGCTGGATGCTGGGTGAGGCAGGTGGTGAACGCAAACGGTTTTATTTCCCTTCTTGCCCCACACACTCCCGTTTGAGTACAGGAGGACTAGGGGAAGGAACGATGGGGTGTCTGTTGTTCGCTTTCTTTCTGTGTCATGATTTTCCACAGAAGCACTTGGTTCAAGCAGAGAAAGAGTACGAACAGCTATATTAGGGCTCATTGGTCTCAGCTGGAAGCGAGTTCAGACTCCCGGGCAGAGGGTAGCCCGTGGGGGCTGTCAGCGCCCCTGCTTAGTCATGCAGGTGACACACTTACCTTGTCCTGCTTTGAGCCTCACTAAACTCCCCCGCGTGCGGGTCCTCCAGGAATTCCGTGCTCCCCGGGCATCGTGAGTGCTGTGTAAACAGGCAGGCACCATCGCCGTGTGTACTGTGTGCATCTCCCCTGCTCCCACACAGCCCCCCTCGTCCCATCACACTTCGCCGATGAAACTCAAGTTCAAAGAGAAAAGTAGTAAGAATGTCAAGATAGTGAGCGCAGAGCGTTAAACCGGGCGTGGGGCGCCGTGTGGCTGCAGGGCGGCCGCTGAGCCAGCCAGGTGTGGGCGGGCACCCTCCGCATCTGAGGGTGTGCGGGGCCATGCCGAGACACTTTGGTTTCCTCCTTGCTGTGGTTTTATCTTTTGAAGGTTTAATTGCCGATAAAATCAATATAGATATGTAAAGTCAAGCTAATTAAGTGAAGACGATCAAAACCTCTTCTCTTGTCTTCAGAGAAGTTCCTGGGAGACCAGCGGTTCAGCTACGGGCAGCTCCTCACTCTGACCTTCCGGGCCCCTCCCGGGGGCTCCCCGCCCCCCGTGCAGCTGCGGTTGGAAGGGGCAGGCCTGGCCCTGACTCTGCAGCCCTCCAGCTCGTCCGGCCCCCAGGATGCCGGGCAGGTGGGGGAGGTCCAGCTCGGGTTCCAGTAAGTGTCCTGCTCTGTCCTACGGGAGACAGAGTGGTCCCTGAGGTCCAGGCACGCTCGAGTCCCCTGTAGTCTGGGGGCTCCTGCCCTCCCCACTCCTGCTGGAGGACTCTGGGCACCACCTGCCCTCAGCCCCCCGTCTGCTTTGACCCCTCCCTCTGCCAGGTTGCAGGAGACCTCCGAAGACGCGGGCCCTCCGCTGCCCCCCTTCCACTTCCAGCGGCTGCTCGCCAATCTGACTGCTCTGCGCATCGGGGCCAGCGGCCAAAGCCCCAGCCCTTCCGGTCAGTAATGACAGGGACAACCCCAACCCCGACCCCCAAAGCCAGCTAGGCCCCCGGGGCTCTTTCTTGCATCACCTCGTTGAGTCCTCACAGTGTCCCCGTCTTACCACAAAGGGGTCTGAGGCTCAGAGAGGTCGAGACACTTGCCCAAGATCATATAACCCGCGAGGGCAGCAGGAGTGGTTGCTGAGAACAGAGGCAGGGGCTGAACAGGTGAGGGACCTGAGGATGGACAGCTCTGAGGGACAGGTGCTTGGTCTGGCGACAAAGCAACCGAGAACCTAGTGTGGTCACACTATGGCAGAGCCTACCTCTTCCAGGAGGCTGGACCCTAGAAAACCCTTGGTTGGTGCCAGCCAACCTGCTGCTGGCTCCCGCGGGGGGCCAGGCCAGGATTCCTCAGGGCCAGTTCCTCCTGCTGGTCATCGGAGGCATTGCACCCAGAGGAGGCCTGGTTTCTAAACTCTGTCCAACGGCTTAAGTCCCCACACAGCTTCAAGGGAGATTTCTCACCACTTTGCGTCACTGGGTGATTGCCCTGAGGGTCGCCTGACTGTTCCTGGTCCCTCCCTCCTTCCTTAATGTACTTTCTCCTCCTCGTGGGCTCAGCCCCTTCTCTCCTGCCTCCTCCATGCCTGTCTGTGCCTAGACAGGCATCCTCAGTGCCCAGTTTTAGAATAGACCTTCCCTGTTTAACACCCCTTTTACTATCTGGAAATGGAATTCGCAGATATAACCCACCTAGACACAATTTTAAAACCAATAACATCCTAACTGTCATACACAGAATAAATAGAAGGAAAGTAAATGATATTTTAAAATTACCATATGAATTCCAAACAGTCATGCTTCTAGGGGGGTGATTCGCTCCTTTTGAGAAGTCTTGGCTTAGCTGGCCCCTTTGAGTGCAAGGCTTGGAGGTGGTAATCCAGCCCCCTCCAGCCCCAGACCCTCCTCTTTGGGGCTGTGGTTTAGTTAATCGCCTTCATCCTCATCACCCTTGCCAGCTCCCCAGAAGCCTCCCTGCTCCCCAGGTCCCCGAGGCCCCCTTGCAGGAATTTCATATTCAGTCTTTCCAGCAGCTTCCCAGAATTTCTGTCATTCACTCAACTGTCAGTTTTCAGATGTTAACGAGGCACCTACTTCTGCCAGGCCCGCGCTGGGGGTGAGCTGGAGACGCACGTGGACCAGGGGTGCTCATCTCACCTCTGACCCCCAGGCCTCCTCTTCCCGCTGGTGACATTCTGGGGTGTCTCTCTCCAGACCTTTCTGTGTGATCACACAGCATGATGTTCGGCCACTTGCTTGTTTCAGCTCACAGTCCGTCTTGGAGGTGGATGCTTGTCTTACACATAAGAAAGGCTGGCTCTCTGTATTCACCAAGTATCGTTCCGTGGCACAGATGCTCCCGAAAGTGGCACAGATGCTCCCCTAATTCATAGACGTTGACGTGGTTTCCAGCTTTTCACCATTGCCAACAGTGCTGCAGGGAGTAGCTTCTCGTAAAGGTCTTTGTGATCTTGTGTGAGTGTGTCTTTAGGACAGACTCCTCAAAATGGGAATGTTAGGTTGAAGACGACACATTTCATCTTCTGACACGTGATGCCGAGTTTTCCTTCCTATGCTCTGACGACAAGTGCCCCCCCGCCACTGTCCACCTGCTGGGGTTGCTCTCCAGTGTCTACAGTTGGTTGTTTTTATATTTTGCCCAGAGTTTCTGGCTGTTTTCTGTGGGTACATTGGTGTGGTAGGAGTCCCTCCTCTTGTGTTCATACTAGATTTGTATTCGTACGTCCACTTGCGGGAGTTCCCTTCACCCCCTCCTCCACGCTCACACATCTTTAAAATACTCCCCAATCTGGGGGGCGTGAATGGTATCAGTGTTTCAATGTACACGTCTTTAATAACCTGTGAGAGTGAACGTCTTTCTGTCTCCCAGCCATACCTTTTTCTCATTCTGAAAATTACCTATTTTTCCTTTGCCCTTTGTTTTTTAAAAATTATAATTGATCCATGGATTGTCTGTATACACGTGGGCCGGTAACCCTTTGCCTGTTACATTTGTGATGGTTTGGGGGAGAAACACATGCATGGAACTCTCTCCCCTCTCTCCCTCCTCTCTCTGCAGGCCAAGTGTTCCTGACTGAGGTCAGGCTCACGTCGGCCCAGCGGGGGACGTCCCCCCCAGCCCCCTGGGTGGAGACTTGCTCATGTCCCAGGGGGTACACGGGCCAGTTCTGTGAATCCTGTGCTCCAGGATACAAGAGGGAGACACCACGGGGGGGTCCCTATGCCAGCTGTGTTCCCTGCACCTGTAACCAACATGGCACCTGTGACCCCAACACAGGTGAGTCTCCTGGTACCCCACCCTAAGGCTGCCTGGGCCACCCTCTGAACAGCGGAATGAGTACTGACCTGAACGGGGCTGGCTGTGTGACTGTATGAGTGATCACTAAAAACAACACTAATGAAATGGTGTCCTTGAGTTTCTCCACGTGCTAGGCACCCTTTGATACACTGAATCATTGAATCCTGCAAAAGCCCCTGCGGGTCCAGGAACCTCTCCTGTCCCATCTTACAGGTGAGGGACCTGAGGTGCAGGGAGGCTGCATGGCCAGTAGGTGGCAGCGCTGCTCCTCCCTGAAGTTCGCTACCAGCTGTTCATCCCCACTTGTACCAGAGGGAAGCCCCGGGAGAGCCCTCACCCACAGTCACTGGGCAGGAGATGCCGGACCGGCCAGGGCTGGACACCAGGCTCTCTCCACCCCACACCACACGCCTCTCACACGGGAGGTGGGAGGGTCAGCACTCAGCTGCCTCTGAAAAGGGAGATGCCTGCTCAGCTTTTCTCAAGCTGGATGCTGGAGCTGACAAAGGACAGTAGCCTGAGGACCGGCAGGCCAGCCAGGGCAGGCAAGTTTGTGCACTGTGGGGGCCCCTCCCTTCTTGTGCCCGTGGCAGGCATCACTAATCGAGCCAGATGCGGCCTCACAGTCCTTCCATGCAAGTGCTCCAGGGGAGACATCTCATGAGACGGGACTAGTTTGTCATCCCTCAAAGCCCCTTGCCCTGACACATCTTCCAGCTCCATTTGGGCAAGTCCTCATCTGTGAAATGGGCCCAGCAGCCACGGCTGCCCACAAGGAGGAAGGAGGAGTAATGAGCTTGAGGATGCTGGGCTGAGGAGGGGACTGTGGAAAGAAAGGCAGGCGTGACAGCTCCCCCTGGTGCCACCCCTGCCCACCTTGTCCACCCTGGATTCCCCTTTCTTCCCCCTGCTCACCTTGGTCCCTGCTGGAGGCCTCTTGCTTAACCCCTTCTCAGCCAGGCTCCTCACTCGGTCCCTGGCAGTGGGACCTCCCTCCCGGCGCCCCAGGCTCTGAGCAGACTCCAGGTGCTGTGGGGCTGGAGAAGGGGGTTTGCAGAATCCTCTTTATGAGGACCCAGTGGGAAGAGGGAGTTTTGTTCTGTGAGACCAGGCAACCTCTGGGAAGCCACAGACACCCCTAAATGGGGAGCCTCACATCAAAGCCAGAGTCCTGGGTCTGTGTCATTCTCGCTTTTGGTCCCTGAAGTGAAAAGGACACGGAGGAAGGAGAAAAGGAAAACTGAGACTAAACTCTGGGAGTGTCTTTGCTGGTTCAGTGATAGGTTTTGGAATACAAAGTAATAATGATGACGGTCAAAATAATTGTGTGCCAGAGACTGCGCAGGGCGCTTTGACTGCATGGTCTCATTGAATCCTGATGAAACCCTTTGAGGTCAGTTCCCCTGTTACGCCCATTTTGCAGGTGAGGTTGTCGAGGCCCAGGGGTGCCCAGGTTCACACAGTCAGTAAGTGGCGGATGCGAACTCAGGGTGGACACTTCCTCCCTGGGCCGTGCCGCCTCCGTCTTGGAGGGTTCCCACCCCAGTTCTGGTTGGAATGTGCTCTGTGACCCCCATGACCAAAGAAGCCTGCCCGCTGTGTCTGGAGTGTCAGGGCTCAGGCAGTGGTAACCAGGTGTTTGCCTTGCCCCTCAGGGATCTGCCTGTGCGGCCACCACACCGAGGGTCCGTCCTGTGAGCGCTGCTTGCCAGGTTTCTATGGCAACCCCTTCACAGGCCACGCCGATGACTGCCAGCCCTGCCCGTGCCCCGGACAGTCGGCCTGCACGACCCTCCCGGAGAGCAGGGAGGTGGTGTGTACCCACTGCCCTCCGGGCCAGAGAGGTGAGTGGCTCACGCCCAGGGGCCCTGCCTCTGCCTGGGCTCCAGGAGTGAGTCCTGGGTTTGGCATGTGGCAGATGAGGGGAGGGCCCAGCTTAGAGGCGACAGATATGACCTCTGGAGACACTGAGTCCCATAGCCCCTTGGCCAGAGCTCCTGGATGCTGTGGGTTCCAGGCAGAACTGGGGCCGATGAGCACGTCCAGGCGAGCTTTTGGAAATTCTCACGTCTGGCCCTGGCCCCGTAGAGCCTGGTTTAGTAACTTAAGATGGAGGCCAGGAATCTGTATTCCTCTCAAACTCCCTGGCTGATTCTGATACGCAGTTAAGGAAAACCTGATTGAACTTTCAGCTTAAAAAAAAGAAATGTCACCAGATAATGTGTGACCCGGAGGTGTCCCTCCCCCCAACCCTCCCCCCATTCCTCATTCCGGCTCCGGGCCCAGGGCCACCCTAGACATCTGATTTTTTTTTAAGATGTTATCCGCATACCCTATAATTACCCTTTTAAAGCATACAACTTGATTTTTTTTTGGTATATTCCATTACTGATTTCTAAAATGTTGGCAAAATATGCATAACATAAAATTGCCATTTTAACCATTTTTAAAAATTTTTAAATTTTTAACGTATTTTTAACCATTTTTAAGTGTGCAGTTCAGTGGCGTTAAGTACACTCACAGTGTTGCGTGACCGTCGCCACCACCCATCCACAGAACTCTTTTAATCATCCTAAATAGGAAATCCATATCCATTAAACTATTAATAGCTCCCCCTCCCCCAGCCCCTGACGTGCACCATTCTAGTTTCTGTCTCTGATTTTGACTGTTCCAGATACTTCATGTAAGTGGCGTCGTACGATATTTGTCCTCTTGTGTCTGGCTTGTTTCACTTGGCGTAATGTCTCCGTTTCCCAGGCATCTGTTTCTATGTTTGGTACCCGTGGCTGCATCAGGACAGCCTTGGTCCTGCCAAACGTCTGCTTTGTTGGGATCACTCTGAAAGCAGCTCCCTGACCACTAGCAGGGCTGGGGGGAGGCCCCAGAGCAAGGGTCGCAAGAACTGAGGGAACGAGGTCCCACCTCAGGACCCTGCCCACCCCCGCCATCAGGCTGCCGCTCCGTTTCCATAACCTTCCCCACATCTTCAGTTTCCCTGCCTGTGGCTTTCCCTGGTCTGCCACATGAGGGGACCCCAGTCAGAGAGCGTGGACAGTTAGGGAAGTTACCCAAGGGAGGACTTCAGGGAGCAGGGCGCTGCAGTGCGCGGAGGGAACCCTGGGAGGGATGCCTGGGGTGGCCCTCAGGCCCCGGGGCTTTGGCCAGCCTCTGTCTTTATCACACCAGCATCCGTCGGGCCCTGCCAGAGCCCCGCATGCAGAGAGCTCACCGGGACAACCTGAGTCGGGCCTGACCAGGGTCAAGTCCTGACCCCTGCCTGCTTCACTTGCCTACCATCCTGACTGCTCGCAGCTGCCTCCTGCCCTGGGAGCTGTCTTAACCTGGTCCCAAGTGGATGGCGAGTTAACTGCGGGGCCGCATTCTTCGTCACCGACTTCAGTCACCCCCTTGCTCTTCTTATTCCATTTCTATTTCAGAGTCTTAAAGCCAGGCACTAACCTCTACCTTGACTCCACGCAGATTTTGCTTTTTCTTCCTTTTCTTTTCTTTTTTCCCCCTTCTCTTCCTTAGTGGTCCTCCTCTCCATTTTCAAGGTTGCCCGCCTTTAGTAGTTTTAACTTGATTTCAACTGGACCAATGAGCCTTGAGGAGGCAGGGAGCCCACAAGTATTTTTCACAATGACAGTAGCTATTTTTAAATCATACAGTTAGCGCATACTCATCGTAACACTGTAACGTATTTGTAAAAGCGTAAAGAGGAACGTGAATGTGGGAGCAAGAAGAAGACAACTTAAGGTGCCCCTCATCCTGCCACCCCCAGAGTTACCCCAGTTTTCTATTTCATGCAGATACACACAGAGAGGTGGGTGTGTTTACCAAGAACGGGCTGACATTGTGTGAAATACATGGTACTGTGTGAAATAGATGTTCTTTTATGCCCCATCTGTGTCCAGAGTGGACCTCCCAGGCCACGACCCTCCAGAAGCCTCCTCACACACCATCTTTTTTGAGATTCACAGTGACCCTAGGGCTGGAAGATGAGGCAGCAGCCCAAGATCAAACCCAGGAAGCAGGGCAGGCATTGGAAATGAATAGTCCAAAGGAAGTTCTGAAACCATGAGAAGGAGAAAAGGCAAAGGGGGTGTATACATCTATCAAAATTCATCAAATTGTACATCTGAAATATGGGTAGTTTACTGTACAGGAATCATCCCACAATAAAGCCATTAAAAAAGAAAAGGCAAAGGAGTCAGAAACCACACATGAAAAGGCAACACAACTAAGAGAGGGAGATAGGAGAGAGGATGATGAAGAGGATGGTCAAGAGGAGGGTGAGAGTGAAGATGGAGACAAGGAAGGTGATGATGAAGAGAGTGATGATCAAGATGAGGATGAAGACAGTGTTCAAGTTGATGACAGTAGCAATGAAGATGATGGATGACAACAATGATGGTGGATGATATCCGTGACAAAGATGGTCAAGACGAAGATGATGTTGACCAAGGTGATGATGACAATGAAGATAATCAAGTTGACGACAATGATGAACATCAAGATGGTGATGAAGATGAAGGTAATGATGAAGATGAGGGGTGGTGAATGATGACCAAGAGGGATGATCAAGGTAATGATGAAGACAGTGATCAAGTTGATGACAATAATGATGAAGATGATGATGATGACAAAGATGGCCAAGATGAAGATGTTGTTGACCAAGGTGATGATGATGATGTTGATGAAGATGAAGATGATGGTCAAGACACTGACGAAGAGACCAGTGATAGTGAGGAGAATGTCAATGAAGACATGATGAGGAGGGTGATGATGGTGAATGCATGACGACAGCCACTCCTGTTGAGCATGAACCATGTGCTAAGTGCTTTGCACAAATTATCTCACCAAACCTTCTCAACAGTCCTTTGAGATGGCTGCCATTATTGTCCCCACTTTGCAGACAAGGAGCCCAAGTTCGGAGAGGCACCGTGGTTTGCCCAAGACCACACAGTCAGCTGATGGCCCAGCTGGAACCTGGCCCTGGGTCAGCCTGACCTGGGACCCCGCGCTCAGCTCCACAAGGATACTTGAGGGAGCTCGCTTTGGCTCATGCCCACCCTCACCCCTCGTGAACCCAGCTGGCCGGTTTCCTCATTCCTGCCCCTCCACAACAGACTTCTCTTTTCCCAGGGCGGCGCTGTGAGATCTGTGATGATGGCTTTTTTGGGGACCCTCTGGGGCTCTCTGGGGCCCCAAAGCCCTGCCAGCTATGTCAGTGCAGTGGGAACGTGGACCCCAATGCTGTGGGCAACTGTGACCCCCTGTCTGGCCACTGCCTGCAATGCCTGCACAACACGACAGGTGCCTACTGTGAGCACTGTCAGGAAGGCTTCTACGGGAGTGCCCTGGCCCCTCGGCCCACAGACAAATGCGTGCGTGAGTACCTGCCTTCCAAACCCATGGGGTGGGGCACGGTGGGCCTGTTCTCCACCAGATGCAGCCGGCTGCTCTGCAAGGCTGTGCAGCCTTAAGCAGATGACTCACCTTCTCTGTTGCCTTATCAAGAAAGTGCAAGGGATTGCTATTCTCCAAGGTCTTTCAGATTTGGGATCTGATCACCTCTGACCCAGGGATTTTTTTTTTCCTGCTTTGATAAGTTAGCGCTCATCTCATGCTCCACAGTTGGCACATAAGATTGTCCCAAATGGCCTGCAGCACTCATCATGTTTGTCCTGCCCCCAGGCTTCCAATCCGGCTGTGCCTCCCCACCAAGATGCTCTTCTACCCCCTCCACTGCCTGGGTTAGCGCTCAGCCCTCTGTCCTCTCTTGGAGCGCCACCGTGTGCGGCAGCCCATGGGTGGCTTCCATGCTGCAGGGAGCAGTTCAGCATTTGCCCCAAAGTCCCTTGTTCCTGAGACCCTGCTCCACATAGCATCTGTCAGCCTCTTGTTTTATGGGGCCCAGGAGAGCAGAGTCAAGTGACCCAAAACAGTGGGTACAGGGGTCTTCCCGTGACTCCCAACCGAGTTTCTGACCTTCTCTCCAGCCTGTGGGGGCTCAGGGCAGGCCCAGAAGGGCCATCTGGGGCCACGACTATTCTGGGCTGTCTCTCCAAGGGCATAGAGCATGGGCTGGGCTCTGTCTTCCATGAGGCTTTTTTCAGAGACAGCTTAGGAGTCTGAGTGGAATGTGAGTCATCTACATGGACTCCTCATCTTCTGTCTCTCCTGGACCCCCAAAGTTTGGACAGATGATCTGCATGGTTCCCCAACACTCTTTCCTGCTCCCCTCTGCAGCCTGCAGCTGTAACCCAGGGGGCTCGGTCAGTGAACAGCGACCCTGCGACCCAGTGACCGGCCAATGTTCCTGCCTGCCTCATGTGACTGGACGGGACTGTGGCCACTGCAGCCCTGGCTTCTACGACCTCCAGCCCGGGAGGGGCTGCCAGAGGTGGGTGGGGCTAGGCTGTGGGCGCCGTTCCCCTGGGTGTCTCTCCAGGATGGAAGACGTCATCAGGGAGCCTCCAGGGAGGGGCCTGGCTTGGCATGTGTTGTCCCAGGCCTGCTGCCAGGTACAGTGTGCCCTGCACTGGTGAGGGACAAAGGGATGGTCCTTGGGGGTCAGATTCATGGCCCTGCCAACCCAGGATGTAGGCCAAGAGCAACCCTAAGGGATGTCCAGGTGGGCAGGGCCGGTTTGGTCTCTGATTCCCTTCTCAGTAACTCCATCACTCTGTCCCCTTTGTGGCCACAGCAGCACCTTAGATAGTGTCTTCGGGGAGCAGTGGAGCACTCCAGGGAAGTGCCCAGTGAAGCAAACTGGTGTCTGTTCTTACCAGACACCTCAAGCCTTTAATATGCTAACTGCATTGTGATTTTCCAGCCAAGGTGTATGGTCCAAGATGTACCTATGTCCCCATTCCTTGGTGGGGGGGGGGGGCAGCCTTTTGTGAGATGTGCTTCCTAGGACACAGCTTGGGGAAGCTGCCTGACAGGGAACAACGTGGAGCTGGGGCCTTGTCAGCAGAGGGCATGAGCCGAAGTCCCCTCCATCAGCCTTCATCAGCAGAGGCTGCAGAACTTGTCTCAGACACGGGTTCCTTCCCTTATCGTAGCTGTAAGTGCCACCCGCTGGGCTCCCAGGGGGACCAGTGCCACCCCAAGACCGGGCAGTGCCCCTGCCGTCCAGGCGTCGAGGGCCAAGCCTGCGACAGATGCCAGCTCGGTTTCTTCGGCTTCTCCATCAAGGGCTGCCGAGGTAAGGAAGCCGGGGCCTCCCCGGGCTGCCCGAAGAGTGGGGCCTGAGGCTTCTGGGCAAAGAGGACCAGTGGGGAAGATGGCAGTGCAGCAGGAGAGAGAGATCAGGTACAGGGCAGGTCTTAGAACCGCTGTGGAAACATGGAGTGAGTGAGAGAGGATGGTGAAGGGGGCCAAGAACCAAGTCCTGGTCTCCACACATTCCTGTGTGCCTGGGGCCGTCAGGTCGCCTCTCAGGGCCTCAGTTCCCTCATTTGCACGGTTGGGCTGCATGGCAGTCCTGTGCCTGGCTGGTCCTCAGATCCCTGAGACGCTGAGCTAACTCAGGCTTTTAGTCGTCATCTCTGACCTTCTGAATCAGGCTCCTGGGAAGGGATGTACTTGAGCTGCGCATGGGGGTCTGGAGCAGCCCGGTGGGTGGGTGCAGGGGACTTGGGGGTTCCGGTGTGGAGTGGCCATCAGGGCACCCAGCGCTCTCTGTCCCGGCCCGCCCAGCCTGCAGGTGCTCCCCACTGGGTGCCGCCTCGGCGCAGTGCCATGAGAACAGCACGTGCGTGTGCAGGCCCGGCTTTGTGGGCTACAAGTGTGACCGCTGCCAGGACAACTTCTTCCTCACGGCCAGCGGCGCCCGCTGCCAGGAGTGCCCGTCCTGCTATGCCCTGGTGAAGGAGGAGGTGAGCCTGCCCCGTCCAGGCCTTGCCCAGGCCCGCTCCATCTTCTGTTCGTTCCACGCCCCCAGCGAGCGCCCACTCGTCCACAACTCTCAGGCCTTCTGGGACCACCGGCTGCCTCCACCCTGCGCCCACTCAGCCATCTGGCCTATGTCAACCCTCCCCCACCCTTCCCCGGCTCCTGGGTGGACAGGAGAAGAGTGGCTCCTGCTGCGTGTCCCTCCCGACCACCCAGGACAAGGCCTCACACTTGCTCGAGTTCAGTGGGGCTGAGACCATAGATGGCCCTTTGTGGGCAGGGTCGCTGGGCAGGTGATGTCCATTCTGGGGCACAAGTAGAATTTCAAGCAGGGAGGGCTGCAGTGCAGGGGTCAGGAGCACGACTTCTGGGATTCCCCTCCCCGCAGCCCCATAAGTGGTCACACGCCCAGGCAGGGGACAGCCTTGGTAAGCTTCAGTGGCTCCTACTCCAAAATGGAGGCAGTTCAGGCCTGCAACCCCTTACCTGAAACTAATGAGGCCAGCTTTCAGAATGACAGCTCTGTAGAAAGATCAGATGGCATGTAGAGTTTCAGGTACCACCCCCCGGGGCGCCTGGGCCGGCCCCCTTGTCAAACCCGTTAATGCATCTGTAGGAAAACGGGGGAATATTCACACCTCAGGGGCAAGTACAGGCCCCCAGTAGCCTCGTTCAGAACAGTGCTGTTTCTAAATGAGTTCAGGATTCTTTGAACCTGATTTTGCCGTCAAATAAGGAATGGGAAGCTTTGTGGGTTTTCAGAGCATTTTGGACTTTGGAATCAAGGAGAGAGCTTAGGACCTCTATCCCCTAGCCTACAGGGTGCTCACAGGATGAAGATGAGCTGGTGCATGGCCGGTGGTTACTCTTGCCTGGCTTCTGGCAAGTGCTCCGTGAACGCATTTGTTGTTCATATGATTGGAAAAACAGTGCTAGGAGATGTTGCTGCTCACTCAGTCTGCAGGCGTCACATGCCTGCTCTGCCCAAGTCCTGGGAACACAGCAGGACAGACAGAAATCCCCCCGGGGCTTCCCTTCCCATCCCTCCCTCAGTAGGGCAGAGGTGTGGTCGACCGAATGCCAGCATGTGCTGTGGGTGTGAGAGGGGAAGGAACAGCTCTGAGGAGGGCACAGCTGGGTCTCAGCGGTCCTGTGTGTCCTTAGCTTTGAGGCCAGGGTGGGGTTGGAGAAGGCAACGCTTGGGGAGGCCAGACCAGGCAGAAGCCAGGAGGAAGTGTCCAGGCAGGACTTCAGGCCACCAACCTCACACACCTTCCTTCCCTGACCCCTCCAGGCTGCCAAGCTGAAGGCCAGGCTGACCTTGATGGAGGGGTGGCTACAGGGATCCGACTGTGGCAGGCCCTGGGGACCACTGGACATTTTGCAGGGAGAAGCCCCAAGGGGGGACGTCTACCAGGGCCACCACCTGCAGCAAGGTATGGCAGGAGAGCAGTGCAGAATGCTGGGAGGCAAGAGGAGGGCGCTGGCTGGTCAGATGCCCCATTTGGAGCCCTTCAGTCTGGCCTCAGGATGCGTGGAAGGCTCTGGGCTTGCCCTAGGGAAACCCACTTGCTGGGAGAGCTTGTCTGACCTCCCCAACTAAGCTCCTTTTGTGATGCAGTCCTGTCGCCCCACGGACCTCTCTTTATCAGTATCCTCAATGCCCCTCTTCCAGTTGTGCTTGGTAGCTTTATTAATATCCGTCTCTGACTATAGCATCGGTCCCCACGCTCCCTGCCCCACCCAGCCTGTACCCATAAACTCAGGGAAGACAGGGGTTGGGTTCATTGATTCACTCAACAAACACTCACCAAGGCGCTGTCCAGGTGCTGAACAGGTATCGTTCCTGCTGTCTTGACTGTTGGCCATTTTGCTCACTGCTGTATCCCCAGCATAGAAGGTAAATGAGTAAATAAGAAAAAAGACTCATTAAATCCAGGTGGAATTTGACCCTGAGACACTGAAATTTAGGGAGCATCAAAAGTAAATTTGTCATTTTGTAAAATTTCACGTTCACAAGCACCTGTACTCCTGTAGCAGCCATAGGTGAGCTGAGCACCCGTTAGCAAGACTATCAGAATAGGGAGCTATCAGGTGCTGGGCATAAAAACGCCTACACTCAGCCACGCTTCAATTACAGAGCTGACTCAAGGCGGGATTTGCCTGCTGTCTCAGATTCAGGAATTGTTTGCTGCGGCTCTAGAAGGCCTGGGACTTTCCAGTCTGTCGTCTGTGGCTGACTCCCTGTGTGTGGGACCTTGGGTCATGATTCGCCTTCTCTGGGCTTCAGCCTTTGCATCTGTAAAATGGGGAGGCTCTTCCTTTAGAACTGACTGGTGGTACTCAGGCCTGGTGATGGAGTTAAGCTGTGCCCGGGGGAGTGGAGGACACAGATGGGGCCCATTGAGGGTGGGGGTTTTATTGTAAAGTCTCAACTGCTCTGTGACCCCCAATCTATGGGCTTTATTCAGGGGCCCAGGAAGCTTTCCTGGAGCAGGTGGCAGGCCTGGAGGGTGCTGTGAAGGCTGCCCGGGAGCAACTACAGGCACTGAGCCGGAGTGCTGGCTGTGCCCAGGCCGGAGACGAGAAGACCTGCGTCCAGCTGGCAGACCTCGAGGTGGCGCTGGAGTCCTCAGAAGAGGAGATTCTGCACGCAGCCACCGTCCTTGCGTCTCTGGTACCCCAGAGGACCCCTCCCTGACCCCTCCCCACACGCACTGAGCCTGGGCATGCCTCCCCACTTTGGGAAGGCTCAGTTTTCTCATCTGCAAAACAGGGGATCACACAGGGCCTCCCCTGCTGATTCAGTGAGATGTTTGCAAAGAATGAGGCACATTCCAAGCAGACAGCGAATGCCCAGCAAGCGGTAGGCGTCGTTACTGCTGTTTGCACACTCTAGGGCCCCACTCACTGGATGCTGCCCTTGTAGCTGGCTGTGAGCGTTTGCAAAATAAGTGGCGCAGTCAGTCCTGCCTGGTGACTTAGCCGGATGTGGCCCCTGCCCTTCAGGGGTGAGTCGTCAGTTTCCTCCTATTTCCCTCTTGTCTCTAAAGGTGATTCCTCAGGAAGGGCCCAGCCAGCCTGCCAACTGGAGCCACCTGGCCACAGAGGCCCGTGCCCTCGCCAGGAGGTGAGCCCCCATACCCCAGGGAGCATGATGGTGAGGTCCTGTCCACACCATGAAGGGAGCCCAGTCCTCCTGGGAGCTTCCAGGGTCACGGTCAGCCATAGAGGTACCCCCACCCCAGGAGTTGGAATCAGATGAGTACAGAGCTGCCTGGTTGGGAGGAAATGTCACCACCATGGGAAGGACAGGTGTGCAAGGAAGTGTGAGCCCAGAGATATGGGGGTGGGGATGGAGTTCTGCTATATTGAGCTATAATGCACATACCTTCAAGTCAAGTGTACAATTCAGTGGTTTTCAGTATATTCACAGAATATTCACAGAATTGTGCAACCATCCCCACAATCAGTTTTAGAACATTTTCCTTACCCCAGAAACAAGTCCTGCACCTTTAGGCATCACTCCCCATTTCTCCTCCCCCTCCTCAGCCTCTTTTAACCACTGATCTACTTTCTATCTCTATAGATTTGCCAATCTGGACATTTCACAAAAATGGAATCATACAATTTGTGGTCTTTTGTGTCTAGCTTGTTTCACTTAGCATGATATTTTCCAAGTTCATCCATATTGTACCATATATCACTACTTCATCCTTTTTATGACCAAATAATACTCCACTGTACAAATATGCTGTTTTGTTTATCCAGTCATCTGTTGATGGACATTTGGGTTGTTCCACCCATTGCCTTTAAGAAGCAACTTAAGATCCTAAAAACAAGAAGCAATCTGTCCCTTTAGCTGTGCTTTAGACCCATTTTACAGATGAGAAAACAGAGAAGTTAAGGGACTTGCTTAAGGACACACAGTTAGAAGTGGTAGAGCCGGGATTCAAGTGCAGGCTGTGTTGACCACTCTCTTCTGTGCTGTCTTTATTAGGGTGACCATGCAATTTATTGTCCGAACTGAGATTTTATGTGTGATAAAAGGCCCTTTAATCATTATGCCAGGACAACGGGCATAAACCCTACATAACAGGAACAGGCACCTGGGTCCCCGTCCCATCAGTCTTCACTGTATGTCAGGCAGAAGGAGGAAGGGAGCCTGGCCCCCCATTGCTGTACTTTTTGGGGAGGCTGTACTCTCTTCGGGACGGCAAGAGGCTCGTGCAGTGGCGGGTGAGGCCAGGTGCACAGCTGCGCCTGCGACTGTGTGAGCTCTTGGTGATGGCTGGGCGGGTGTTTTCAGTCACAAGGACACCATGGCCAAGACTGAGGCCACTGCTCGGAGGGCCCTGCTCGCCTCCAACGCCAGTTCTGCACTTCTCTGGAGTCTGGTGGAGGGCAGAACAGCCCTGGAGGCCCAGCGCGACCTGGAGGACAGGTAAGACCTCCCAGGTGTGGTTAGGAGCTTGGTTTGGCCTCCTGGAGCTGACAGGGCCAGGCCAGAGGTCGCTGGTTCCAGATCTGGCTCGTTCCCTTGAGTCCTGATGTTCTTTGGGGCAGGGCGGAATGTCAGAGGCCGGATCAGTGATGAGTTATAGGATCCTAGTCTTGCCTGAGGTGCAGCTCAGCCTCTGGAGAGAAGGGACAAGAACCTGAAAACAGAGGGCCCAAATCAGCACATCCTCCCTGCAGCTTCCCCCGCCCCACCCCAGGCCCCTGGGGCAGCTCCTCTCAGGCACCAGCTTTCTTCCTGGCCTCTGCTTCTCTGTTCTGGGCGGCCTCCTTGTATCCGGCTCAGTCAGAGGGTCAACAGACATCCCAAGTGGACTTCCTAGATGAGAGAAACTGATCGGCCCAGCGTGGGTCATGTGGCCGGTCCTGAGCCAATCAGTATGGCTAGGCTGAACCACGTGACCCACTCCGGGGCAGGGGCGCTCGCTCTCTGAGAAGGGGTGTGGGACGGGAGGGACCCCCGTGGGAGGTACCACCCCAGCAGTGTCCATGGTGGGGGGAGCTGGGCGGGGCAGCACGTGGACAGGAAAGCTGTTCTAGTCAGTTGATTACGGCACTTCAGGGCAAAAGGGCCCCAGAGTGCTCCTGCAGCCCAGGTGTCTCCATTTACCTGGAGAACAACATGCCCAAGGTCACCCAAGGACATCAGGGCCTGGGCCACTATCCCTTCCCCAACACCAGGCGTTTTCCTCTTGACATTCACCCCAAGGAGCCAAACATTGGCAAAGCATGTGATTCTCAAGTGGAAACCAAGCGGGAGGCCCTTCAGAGAAGCGTGATTGAATTAAGTGAATGAGGAAACAAGAATGCGGTCCCTCTACTGCCTTTTCCATTCATTAGAAAGCTGCCCAGTGGCAGCCAGTTTCCGAGACCAGCTGCCGGTACAGACCCTAGAGGGCGGCTCTGCCTGGGAATTGCCAGAGGCCTTCAAAAATCAGGGGCTCCCGTGGGGGCTGGAACAGCGCTGGGGAGGGATGGCCTGCACCCTGCTCCTGGGCCATCCTGCCCCTGTCTCCTCCCAGGTACCAGGAGGCGCAGGCGGCCCAGAAGGCACTGGGCGCGGCTGTGACAGAGGCGCTGCCCGAAGCCGAGAGGGTGCTGGCCGCCGTGCAGCAAGTAGCCGCAGACGCAGCTGTGCACCTGGCCTCACCGGCTGCCCCCGCAGCACTGGTCAGCTCGGCTGTCCTTGGCGCTCTGCTTGGGGCGGGGGTGGGAGAGAATGTGGCAGCTGGGAAGCCCAGGCAGAGGCAGGTGACGTGGCTTATTTTTAGCTATACAGCAATTGATTAAAGACAATCCACCTCCACAGCTTGGCAGGGCTCCGCCAATCTTGGTTGTCGACTTTAGTAATAATATCAAGGCCGAGGCCTCTTCTCCACCATGGTGGCATTGGTAACAGCACAAGATGGACACGGACCGAGATCCCAGCTCTGCCACCCCAGCTGTGTGACCTTGGCCAAGGACTCTCCATCCTTGGGCCCCAGTTACTTCGTCTGTCAGATGGTGCTCGCCCATTAGGTTATTTTAGGGCTGCATCCCAGAGGGGCCGACAGCGGATTCGTAAATAATGCTCAAGACAGGCCTCAATGCTTGTCGGCCCTCATCCCCCTCGACCTATCACCCTATGCTCATCACCTCCGGGTAAGTCAGGTCATCTGGTCTTCTCAGCAATCCTGAAAAGCCAGGAGCTGAGCTTTAAAAAGAAAAAAAAGATTAGACTTTACAAATGCACCTGCAGCCCAGCCCTCCGGGGAGTGACTGGCCCCAGGCTGCTCACTCAGCATCTTTGGTTCTCCCGCTGCCTGTGAAGAGGAAGAGGCAGGTAGGGACATGCTTGGCTGTGGGTGCTGCCCCAGGTACCGCCAAGGGCGGGAGGTGATCCGCAGTCCCTGCACCGAGCTGCTTCTCCCAAGTTCGGGAAATTCTGAATTCAGAAGTATGGCTGGCCCGAAGGTTTCAGCTGAGGACTGCGAGCTTGGGAAAGGCAGCGCAGGTCAGGGAGGCCAGCTGAGCTGCCTGAGGCCACCTTTCTAGAAATTGCTGGGGCTGGAATCCAAGCATCAAGTGACCGGTTTCCAGTGTGGCTTCTCTTGCCCCAGCTCCTCTGCTTCTTGGGGTCCACATGCAACCCTGCCCTCGCCGTCCCTGCCCCCGGGCTTCTCCCACCCAGTAAAGGATCTGCCCCTTGGACCTTCCTGTCAGGCCTCTGCTGAGCCGTCCATCTCCGTGCAGCCTCAGAAGTCCCAGGCTGGGGCCCTGGCCCTGAAGGCGCAGGACCTGGAGAAGATGGTCACATCAAGAGAGCGCTTGGTCACCGAGGCTTCCCAGGCCCTGCAGGCCACCGCCCAGGCCATGCTGCACGAGACGGAGCCCCTCATGCAGGTGGGCTCTTGTCCTTTGAGGCTCCTGGGGGAGGTTGGGGCTGCCCCAGGGAGGATGCAGGGGAAGGAGGGGACAAAGACCCGGACCAGTTCTTCCTATCCCTTCAGTGGCCACCCTCCCAAACTCCAGAGAACCTCAGTCAGCCTGTGCCAAGGCAGGAGGGCCTGATTTCCTGGGAAAGGAGTGATGGTGTGGGCAGAGGCAGGATGGACAGACAGAGCACCAGCAGCAGCCAGAGCCACGCCCACCACCCTCACTCAGTATAATTGCAGCTGGGATGGGCCTCATTCATTCGTTCTTGCATTCATTCGTTCACTTGCCAAATGTTTTAGCAAGCACCTACGTTGTTCTAGCGCTAAGTTCCATAGTTTGACATTAACAGCCCAGACGGGAAGGCAGTGCGAAATAATCAGGGAATTCAAGAACTCTGGGGTGAATTTAACCTAATCCAGTGGTTTCCAACCTATGAAAGTATAAGGACCCCTAAATTTTTTTTTAACTTTTCATCTGGAAATAATTTTAGATGTAGAGAAAGATTGCGAAGAAAGGACAAAGAACTCCCATATACCCTTCACACAGATTCCCCTTCTGTTAACGTTTTGTCAAACTAGATTTCAAGGATCAAAATAAGGAAATCAACATGGTATATAATACAGTGAACTGATCTGCAGGCCTTATTCAGATCCCTCCACTTACCGCAGTAGCGGCTTATTCCTCAGCCACCTTTATTTTCCTTTTAAAGACAAGGAATTCATCAGGGCCCCCTGGGTGGTACCCAGGGATCAGGTCCATCACCCTGGTCTAGGGCCTGGCAAAGCCATAGCAGAGTCAGGGCCAGACCCCCAGATGTAGTGCCCCATCCAACCCCAGCACCTCCCACCTCACTGTGCCATCCTGCTGAGCATTTGGAGAGAGACTTAAGACACAAGAGCTCCCTGGGCAGCACCTGGGGCTTCAAACCCATGTGATTTATCTGTTTCTTTTTTTGGTGAAATTCACATAACATAAAATGACCCACTGTGAAGTGTACAACACGGTGGCTTTTAGCACATTCACAATGTTGTGTGACCACCACCTCTGACTAGCTCCGAGACACTCATCAGCCCCAGGGTGAACCTTTTATCCATTAAGTAGTCACTCCTCATTCCTCCCCCTCCAGTCCCTGACAACCGCCGATCTGCTTTCTGTCTCTATGGATTTACAATCTGTGCTGGACATTTTATATAAATGAAATCATGCAATATGTGACCTTTGGCGTCTGGCTTCTTTGACTTACCATAATATTTTCAAGGTTTATCCACATTGTGTATATATCAGCACTTCATTCCTTTTTGTGATTGAATAATATTCCATGGTGTGGATACATCACATTTTGTGTATCCATTCATCCATCAAACCCATGTTCTTTAAGTTTCCAGCTTTATTTAGTGGCAGTGGGGAAGAAACTAATTTTCTATGAGTAAACGTTGTTTACTAAACAGATTTCGTTATTTCCTGTCCTCTGGCTGAGATACAGCAGCATTCAGAAAGAAATTTTCAGTTGTCCATCTTTCCTTTAGTTCTTATGTTCCACTTTTCCTCTGAGCTTTTGTGGTAACTTCTTGGGAGAGATACTCAATATTTGGGAGAGATATTTAATATTTGTATAGCAAAACCAATCAGGTGTTCCTGGTAAACAGCGTAATTCAGTGTCAGAATTTGGGTGATGTTTTGGGACCTTGTATGTGTGGGTTTGGTGCCCTCGAGCGCCGACTGTGCTCAGCACACCTCCAGCCCCATATGCCCAGCCTCTCTTCTCTCTCCAGCTGCACCAGGAAGCCAGAGCCGCCCTGACCCAGGCTTCCTCGTCTGTCCAGGCTGCCACAGTGACGGTCACAGGAGCCAGGACTCTGCTGGCTGACCTGGAAGGTATGTATGTCCTGCTTAGTCCTCGGCTCACTGATGCACACATGTCTGTGACAGACACCTGGATTCACGCCTCAGCCAGGGCAGGTTTGGCTGCAGGAAACAGAAGTCCAGAGTCATACGGGCATAAGTCAAGGAGACTGTTCCCTCCTTCTCTCAGGACCTCTCCAGTGGCTTCTGGTCCCTCCCCACCTCACACATCACTCACCAGGTCCTTGCCCAAGTGGCTATCCATCATCAGACCACACGCAGAGCCCCTCAGGACCAGATGAGAAGAGAATCTGATGTCATCAGCTGCCCACCCCTGATCAAGGCCACTCTGGATAGGGGTCCAGTTACATGTGGCTGCCCTGGTCCAATGTCCAGCTGGGGCTGCGGAGAGGAATGTGGAGTCTCCCTTTAGATGGGGGTGTGGGTTGATGCTGGTCTGGGTCTTTTTTGCGCTTTAGGAAAATGAGGCTAAGTGCCCCCATTTTACAGATGGGTGGACCAAGAGAGGAAAGTTTGCCAGGTGAAATGTGGACCAGCCTTCCAAGGGACAAGGGAGCCCCTTGCTTGTAATTATTCTGCCAAGAGAGGGTTTGTGTTCAAATAAGTTTAAGAAATGTCACATGGTGTAGAACCCCCAAGGCCTTGCTATGCACACCTTGGAATATTAAAGGCTCTGAGAAGTCCTGCGATGAAGAAACTGGGTTCACTTTATGTAAACTTAATTCACATTCCCCCTTAGCATTTATCAACACCCTGTAGAATTAGGACTCTACAGCATGCACTTTAAGATAAAAACACCAATTTTTGTGTATAAGAAGCAAGGTAGATCTAACTTCTGGATTGTCTTATAGAACAATTATGTAGTATTATTTGTCTGAAAACTAGAAGGCTTGAATCTCTTTAAAATTTGATTTTGTCTACTGTGATCAGTGCTCCTATGACACATTTCCTTTAGAATTTTATCTGAAAGGAAAGGGGAAAGCCTCTTTCTTTATAGACGGAAGCTACTTCTTATTGGGTAATAAAACCTATGTGAATTGTAGACTTTCCTTTTTTGTCTTGGCTGCTGGGAGGCTAACAGGTAAATAGAGCATCTGGTACCTGCACTGTCATTATCCTAATTTTCTGGCACGTCTCACTTTTCCTCATCCCCCCTATTACATATGGCTCTTTGTTTTTCATTTTAATGATCCAATTTTTAAAAAATCTTTTGTTATATTTTGGGGGGAGGTAATTAGATTTATCTGTTTATTTTTAGAGGAGCCACCGGGGATTGAACCCAGGACCTCATACATGCTAAGTGTGTGCTCTAATGCTTGAGCTATACCCTGCCCTCAATTAATGGTCCAGTTGTTGGTCTATCACAATAAGCTGCCTCAAAGCCTTTTTAGAAATGGGTGGAACATGAAAACAAAGAGCCGAATGGCTCTCGCCATGCACAGTGCTGTGACTCCCCATCTCCACCACTGGCCCAGACATTGACCATCCTGTCATTTTGTGACTTCAGTATCATGATAGGCCATGAATCTTTACATTCACAGAGAGCAGTACGTCTCACTTATTTTGTTTGTTTGTTTGTTTTCCTGGGTGAGCCTGAGAAATTTACGCACAGATCTCATGCAGCATGCATCTGGAACCTCCACTCATGTTGTCCAAGGGTCTGGGGTGGTCAGGCACCTGGCAGGGACCTCCTTACAGGCTCTCCACGCATGAGCTCAGCCCTTCTGACACAGCCTTGGGTGGGTTTTCAGGAATGAAGCTGAAGTTTCCTCGGCCCAAGGACCAGGCCACGATGAGGAGGAAGGCAGGCATCATCCAGGACAGGCTCCTGGCAGACTCAAAAAAGAAGACCAAGCAGGCGGAGAAGATGCTGGGAAACGCAGCCTCTCTCTCCTCCAGTGCCAAGAAGAAGGGCAGGGAAGCCGAGCTGTTGGCCAAGGACAGTGCCAAGGTCAGGGCCGTGGATCTGAGCTCAGGGGCATCCCTGCCTTCTGGGCCTGGGGGAGGACTGTCACATATGGGCTGCCCTTCTGTAGGGTAAGCGTTGCCCCTGCAGATCTGCCCCTTCAGTGTGCAGTGCTGAGTACTCCGCACTTACAAAGGGGTCCCAGGCTCCAAGCTCTGGAGGCTCACGTGGGCTGCTTTGTTGATTCTTCATGAAATAAATGTCACTGCTGTCCCCGTGGGACAGGGGAGGACCCTGAGGCTCAGCCCGGTTCAGTAACTGAGATCACATAACCAGAATTCATACTTCTGTCTGTTTGGCTCTATTCCCTAAATCTCTAGGCTTTTGTTGTTTAAATGGGACCAAATTCAAATCTCCCCAGTGCTGTCACTGGCTTTATTGCTCAGGCCCCAAGTAAACTGTCTATAGCTGCCTAGAGAAAGTGCTGGATTTGAGGGAGGAGTCCCCAGGTTTGGTTTCTGGTCCTGCCATTTTGATTTTTGGCCAGCGCCTCCTCTCTACCTGTTTTCCCCATCAGTAAAATAGTTGGAGTTTCTCCTCCAGGGAGGGACGAGTGGCGTCCGGCAGTCTGTACTGTGTTGGCAAGTACTGTGTACGTACTTGTTGAATGAATGAAGGAATGAATGAACGAATGATCAGGTGCACGAAGCGATGACCGCTGGGCATGACTGCTGTCAGTGCCTCTGAAAGGACTTACTCCATACCCTCTTCTCCCTGCTGCTGCTGCCCACCCCGTAGCTCGCCAAGGCCTTGCTGAGGGAGGGGAGGCAGGGGCACCGCCGTGTTGGCCGGCTCTCCAGCCAGACGCAGGCGACACTCCGACAGGCCTCCCGGCAGATGCTGGCCTCAGAAGCACGCAGGCAGGAGCTGGAGGCAGCAGAGCGGGTATGTGTGCCAAGACCCCCACCCCATCTCGTCCTGGCCCTGGGAGCCAGCTGGGAGCCACTCAGACTTTTCATCTTCCCCGACAAAGGTGGATGCCGGGCTGAGTGAGATGGAGCGGCAGCTCCGGAAATCACGCACCTCCCTGGAGAAGGACATCAAAGCCTTGTCGGAGCTGCTGGCCAGGCTGGGTAAGGAGACCCCGAGGCTGGGTCCGACCCCCTGGGTCCCTGGGGCATGTCGGGGATCTTCCTGTGAGGCCCAGTCCTAGGGAAGCTTTCCTCCTAGCCCTCAAGTCCACGGCTCCCCCCATCCCGAGCCTTGTGGCCGACCACAAGGCAGGGCTGGTGTCCAGAAGCAAGCTCACTTTGTACCTCCAGGGGCTGCTGGTCAGGTGGAGGGGAGAGACACAGAACACTCAGTGCATCCAGAACACCTGTAGGTACCAGGTCAGAGGGTCCACCCTCAGCAGTTGAGGGTTTCAGAGAAGGAGAGAGACGGTCACAGAAGCCAGTGTGGCAGCAAGGATCAGGTGCTGCTTTGGAATCAGACAGACCAGGATTCAAGTCCGGCATTTCCCCTTCCTTGGCTTCCTTGGCAGAGAGGTGGGAAAATCACTCCACCTCTCTGAGCCTCAAGTTCCCCATCTGTGAAATGAGGGTAACAGTGGGGTAATCTAGAAAGTGCTTGCCACGCTGTGGAGGGTGTGACGAGTCAGTAAATCGTGGAGGGGCCAGCACCCAAAACATGGGGCCCTCAGAGTGGGGTAGGGGTGGTGTCAGAGCGGCTAGGCTGAAATGAACAACATGCAGTTTTAAAAGTTGGGGTAAAACACACAAAACATGAACTTTGCCACTTCAACTATTTTTCAGTGTACAGTTCAGTGGCATTAAGTACAACATTCACCTTATTGTGAAGCCATCACCACCATCCATCTCCAGAACTTTTTCATCATCCCAAGACGAAACCTGTCCCCACTACACACAAACCCCCCATCCCCACTCCCCCAGCCCCTGGCGGCCCCTGTTCTACTTTCTGTCTCTGAATCTGGCACTGTAGGCACCTCATCGCCCCCCTGCACTGCCCTCTTGGTCCCTCGATTTCCCGGTTGATCATAGGCAATTGGGATCCTGAAAAGTTTGGGCTGGGGAGGGTCTCTGGGGATGGGGACTGAACAGACTTCTGGGGCCTGCAGGGGAGCAGGCCCATCCTGAGGCTGTCTGTACCCCTCCGCAGGGTCACTGGACACCCATCGAACCCCAGCCTGGGCCCTGAATGAGACCCAGAGGGCACTGGAGCACCTGAGGCTGCGGCTAGGCCCACCGGGGGCCCTGCAGGGGAAACTGAGGCTCTTGGAGCAGGAGTCGGAGCAGCAGGAGCTGCAGATCCAGAGCTTTGAGAGCGACCTTGCGGAGATCCGCGCTGACAAGCGGAATTTGGAGGCCATTCTGCACAGCCTGCCCGAGAGCTGTGCCAGCTGGCAGTGAGGGCTGCCCGGACCCCGCTGTGCCCCCGGCCCAGGGCAGCATATACCCCCAGAGGTGTGCCACACAAGTGCACTCACCAGAGCCTGCTGCCACACACCCGCACACTCACATGCCTTTCCCAGTCTGTGCCCACATCCCCTCCACACCGGCAGGAGTGAGTGTGCAATCACAGCTCACCCAGGCGGCTACTGTGTGCGCTCCCACCCCACACACACGTAAATGTGCACTCCCCAGGGTCAGCAACATGTACACGCATGCACAGGCACAAGTTACGGACATGTGCCTGTGTGTGTGGTACACATCTGTACAAGTCCCTTCATGCACGCACATGGAAGCAAAACCATTTCTTAAGGGACCACTGTGTGTTGCACCCTCTCCGGATGCAGGGAGCATATGATCTGTTAAATAACCTTATGCCACTAAGAGACCCACTTGCTCCTGAAAGCAAAGACCCAGGCAGGGTTGGTACCTGGGAGGCTGAATGGGGCCATCTGCAGAGATCCAGGGTGGATTCAACAAGAACCAGAGCCCCCAGTTCCAGATCTGCCCTCAGTCCTGCAGCTCCCAGACCTGTCTGTCACCCACCACAAACACAGCAGCTCTGCACAGCTGAGGGACCAGGCAGGTCAAAAGACACAAGATCCTGGTGGGGATTGGCAGGAGGGATCTCAGCAGAAAAATGCAAGGCTCAGGACTCCTGGGGCCACAGTGCAGCCTGCTAGGCTGGCCGGGGCATGGCCCCCTGCTGCAGGGTTGTCACTGGCTTCATGGAAGACTCGAACCTCAGGATCCTGGGACTCAGCCAGACTCACTGAAGGCATTGTCTGCCCTGGGCCCAGGGCTCCTTTCAACCTAGAACCTGTCCAAAAAGCCAGGCCTCGTGGCCCAAGGGGACATAGGTCAGGGGGCTCAGAAAGGTCACTTGGATCTTCCCTTTGTGACCCTGCCAACCCTGGTTAGCCTTTGACCGATTGACACTTCCCAAACTGGCTCTGCAGCCCTGTGGCCCCACCTGCCAAGAGGGAGGCCCCTGCTGGGCATGAAGGCCTGGCTGCCTTTCTAGTCTGTCATGCTGGGGAATCCCCTGTGGCCAGGCCCCCGCTGGCCCCTGCCCAGGATCCCCCAGCAGCTCCTCCTGGCCCACCTCCCCTTTCCTGGGCCCTCTTCCAGCAGACAGCAGGACCTTGGCACTGGGAGGATGGGCGCCCCTAGGAGCCCAGCGCCTTCCTACCAGTCTTCCTGTCCCTACCAGGAGGGACAGGCAGCAGCACAGACCAATTCTGTTTAACGTGGAAATAAAGGACCCCATTTACTAGCTGGGTGTGGCGTGCCTTTGGTCCTCCCGTGCTGGCCGGCAGCAGGAGCCCTGGCTGTGGGTGTACTCACTCAGCACCCAGTGAGTTGGTGGCAGAACTCCAGTGATCCCTCTTGGCGCACTTGAGGTGGCAGGTCACAGGACCCCAGCTGAGCCCCCTGGCTTTGCCAGTGTCTTCCCATTGCGGGGGGCTCTGCTGGGTCCTGTGACCACAGGCACCTTCCCTCTCTCCTCTGCTCCAGGAGGCTTATCAGGCAAAGTCTAGGGGCTGGAGGAGCTTGAGGGGTAGGTACCTCTGGCTCAGGCTGGAGACACTGAGGCAGAAAAGGAACTCAAAACCAGTGTCCTGCAGCACAGAAAGGCTCTGGGAGGGACACCAGTGAGGAGAGGGGGAGAACGAGGAGGGCTTTGGGCCAGGCCTGAAAGGATGGGGAGACAGCAGAAAACATTCCAGGCAAGAGGTGGGCAACAGCCCAGGGTTTGCAGGGTGGGGACCTGGCCCACACAGGTCACTGCGGGAAGCCAGGTTGCAGGGGCGGGATGATGGCACATGCTCAATCCGGGCTCTTGACCAGGAGGCCGTGTTGGTTTAAGCAGAAACGGGGAGTTTGTTGGGAGGACTTGGGAGAGTGTCCTGGAATCCTGGGGTAGGAAGGACTGCCAAGCCTCAGAGACAGCCAGAGCCTGGGGGCTCCCTTCCCTCACCCCCTCCTCTCTCCTGGGTCTCTGCCTCTGCTCTCTCCTTGTCTGCTTCAGTTATTTTCTTTCTGCAGGACAGCTGGCTTTGCTTTTCCTGTGCTTGATGGAAGAGGATGCCCCCACTGCCCTCATCCTGACCCACCACGGCCCCCATGTTTACTTGTTATCAGGTCAAATGCTTGGCAGAGACAAGCTAGAAACTGTCCTGATCAGCTTGGCAGGAGAGACTAACCCAGCTTAGCCAGGTCCCCCTACTCCTGTTCAGAATAATGAGGGTCTCTGGGCCCAAGGCCATATAATGAGAGCTGGGCTGTGCTCCGTCCCCAGTCCCCTACCCCATCCGCACCAACCTGCTGGGGAGAACATTGAGAAGAGGTGCACTCCTTCACAGAGAAACCAAAACCTGAGGCCAGAGGTGGTGGGGTGGGGGGTGATGTGGTGCAGATCAATGACCTGGGAGGGACCTGGTAGATTTGGGAAGGAAGACACGGGGCAGGGAGGGCAAAACAGGAGGTTGTTGCTCTACAGTGAGTTTGATGATTGATGTCTGGTGTGAATGGTACCAATGGGGGTCCTTTGAAGACCTCTGGGACAGGGTCTGATGTCCCCCAGCCCCACTTCCCTGCCACCTAGCTTCTCTGCTGACGCAGGCACACAGCAGGTCTGATGCCTGCTCTTGGCATTAAAACTATCTGTTCAATCTGTAGGGGGGCTCAGCAAAGCCCAGTCCCAGCATCCCCAATGGGTGGAGAACAGGCTTGCTCTCTGTTCCCAGTGACGTACCTCAGGCCTGACATCTCATGACTCATACAATCCTGTCATGCCTGGTGTGTGGGGAGTCACTCTCTGTCCCCAGAGGTGGGGCTGCGGCTGGGTGGAATGTGGCAGCTGCTGAACATCTGGTTAGTAATGCAGCCCAGCAGCTAAGCAGAGGAAGGTGGGGTGGCCTCTGCCCTGCAGAACCACTGACTGGGGCCAACCAGTCAGGACAACAGGCCATCTGAGCCTAGACCAGGAAGTGCATTATGAGGGCCCTGTTCTAAGTCAGCTCTCTTCTCTGGCCTCCAGACGGAACATCTCCCATCAACCAAGGGTTATAACTCCTATCTGCCTAAACCACCCTGACAGTAATAAAATTTACAACAGCCCCTGCTGAGTGAGAAGCACTTGTCTCCCCCATTCTGCAGACCTGGAAGATTAAAGCTCAGACAGGTCAAGTGCCTTGCCCAAGATCACACAGCTTGGCCATATCCAAACTCTAGGAAGGGGTGTGGATAGGACTAGGAGAGTAGCTGGCTGTGCTGGGGAGGTAGGTCCTGCCCCCTGGCAAACTGCTGCTCTGGCATTAGCCCTCTGTCTACCCCTCTACCTTGGGGCAGCCTGGCCTCTTCCCTCCCCGGGGGCAGCTACAGAAAAAAAAGAAAACCAGTTGGTCTCAAGATCCCAGTCCTAGGGGTCAAGAAGGAGGCAAGCCTGTGGGAAGGGGACTTCCTGGATCCAATCCCCAGGGACTCAGTTTATGTGTGGGTATTGGGGGGGTGGGGGGGATATTACTAGCGACCAGGTGTGCTCTTTGCCCAGGATAGTCCCCGTCCGTGCCTGTGACCCCAGCGTAACTATTAGAAGTGCCGCCCTTCATTCTCAGTAATGTCCTGATTTGGACGAGTCCGCAGTTTCTGCACCCTGGGCCACACTATTCCTGGAGTTAGAGGCTTGGTTTATCATCCCAGTGGACCTGTATGCCAGGCGTCAACTTTCTGACTTTTCCGTGAAATGGAAATGCTGAATCCTCTTTCACAGAGTATTGAGAATTAAATGATATAATGCATATATCCTGTGTCAACCTGGCAAAGTTGGTGCAGTCTGTGAGTGCCCAAGAGATAAGTTTTATTAACAAAATAGTAACTCGCTCAGATTTCAAGTGTCACTGAGAGCCTAGTGGTAGTTTGTCACTATGTGTTTTCTTAACAAAAACTTAAAGCTTTTCAAGAATTAAGAATAAAAGTTGGGAACGTAGACCTTCCTTCTAAAAGTGCGTCCTGCGCAGAGGCTGTAGTAACGTTTACAGCCCGGGTTGGTTGAGCGCTTACTCCCTGCGGCTGGGACCCGCGTTTGATCCTTACAGCCACCCCACGAAGTGCGTACAAAGGTTGTCCCCGTTCTGGTTATGGGGAAACCGCAGCCCCGAGCGGGAAGGGGCTTGTCGAGGTCCCAGCGGGAGCGGAGAGGGAGGTGCTCACGGGCGGCCCCCGCACTGTGCATTCTCCGCGTCCTCCAGCAGAGGGGCCGGCCCGCGGGCTCGGCGTCCCGCATAATAGCCGCTTTGATGCCTGCGGCCGGCCGGCCGGCGGGGCGGGGAGGGGAGGCGGGCCGGGAGGGGAGGGGGAGGGGGGGAGGGGAGTGTCCGGCCGCCCGCGCCATCCCTCCGCCCCTCGGTCCCGCCGCCACACGCCGCGGGAGCTCGGACCAGGCGCCCGTCCCTCCTCCTCGTCCCTCGCCGAGGCCGCGAAGCCCCGAGCCGTCAGGAGCCCGGTGCTCACCATGTCGGTCGCGCTCAGCAACAGGTTCCAAGGTAGGCGCCGCTGCCTCCCCGTTGTCCCGCGCCCCTGCTCCGCCCCCCTGTCCCGCTGTCCCTCGCCCCTCGGCCCCCGCCCGGTGTCCCCCACCCGCCACCTGCGCGCACGGGGCGGTCGGTGGGGTCTGCGGGAAGCGGGCGCGGGCCGACGGCGCGCGGCCCGGGGAGACCCCCGCTTCCCGGGCCGCCTCTTTGTCTCCTCCAGGAGGGAAAGCGTTCGGCTTGCTTAAAGCCCGGCAGGAGAGGCGGCTGGCGGAGATCAACCGGGTAAGCGCGCGCCTCCACCTTCGCTTTTCCAGCCCCGCCGCCGCCAAGGGCAGCTTGCGAATCGCCCCCAAAGCTCCCAGCGCACCGCGGGTCCCACCTCCGTCCGTGAGGCTGTGCCTCCCGCTAAATCAACCCCCCCTTCCTCTCCTTCACCCGGGCTTCCCCCAATTTCCTCCCTCCAGCCCTGTTTCTGTGCCTCCGACTCCAGGTAGGTCCCCCACCACCCTCTCCACCGCCCTCTAGTCTCGGGTTGCAAGTTGTTACTTTCAGACTAGAGAGGTAAGGCCCTCCCAGGAGCGCTGATGCCTCCGGGCCTGCCCCCGGGCTCCCCCGAAGCCCGCCCAAGACCTGCTACTACAACTTGGAGCTGGAAGGGACCCCTGAAGGCTCCAGGGAGTCCCCAGTTTTACAGTGAAGGAGGGAGGGAGGGAAGAGAGGCCCAGAGAGGTGAGGTGGCTGTCCCGAGATGGCACAGCAAGTCCAGATCAGGCTGCTTTTGGAACCTGGGGCAGTGTTGGCCTCCTACCTGACCCCCACTCCCATCCCCACAACTCCTTCTCACTCCAACTTTTAGGAAAGGTTGCCTTAGAGACTTGGTGCTTTGCTTGCTAGTCCTAGTGGATCTCCACAGAGAAATCCTGCCAGCTCTTGCCAGGCATACGATGGGACCTTATAGACCTTTGCTTAAAGACCATTTAAATTCTAGAAGATAAGGACAAGTGTCAGGGCCTGCTTGGATTGGCCAAAACTCCAAGGCAGCACAGCAAGACCCAGGCTCGGATCTGGTCTCCATCGCGTTCCGGCTCTGTGGGCTTCAGCAACGACCCCTCGTCACAGAGCCAGGGTCACCATGAGGGCGGAGTGAGGGAAGGCATGTAGTTAGCACACTTGGTCCAGCACCCGGCCTGAGAGAAGACCTCCATGGATGGTTCTCGGATTACTTCCTGAGGAGGATGTCTCCAGGTTCCCTCCTAACTGGTTGCAGAGGCATGCCCACTGAACCAAGGCTGGACATTCCCCCTGCTGGCTCCGCCAGGCTACTGGGCACCTGAGATCTGAGCCCAGTTCAGAGTCCCAAAGTGGAAAGCTGGTGAGCATCAGCAGGGTCCTGGTGGGGGCTGTGTGGAGGTGGGTCCAACCACTGCCACACAGTAGTAGGTCTGAAATCTTGCCAGGGGCTGGCAGTCTTGATTCCCTCCTTGATTTTCTTGGACTAGGCAGCCTGATTTCACTCCCCTGGCCGTAGGGATCCCATGGAGGTCTCTGGGGACCCCAGGGTCCCACCAGGTAAACTCCAGCCCCCTCATCACCATCCTCACCTTGCTTCTTGGTGCCATCTGGAGCACAGCTGAAACGGAGACTGGACGTCTGGCTGGGGTTCTCAGGGGTCCGGGCTGCTGGGCTCCCTCCCAGTTCACTCTGCAGCTAGCCCAGCCTCGGTCTTGGCTGCTCTTGCCCTCTGGACAGGAGCCTGGAACCCTGACCTCATACAGCCCCCTGGGCCACTCAGCCTGGCAGGTTCCAAGCCAGTTGAATCCACCCACAGCCAGAGGACCCTGAGCCAGAGACAGCTGGAGATGGCGGAGAAGTGACTGTAGTTGGACAAACCAGGGAAGCTGAGAGTGTGTGGGACTTTCTATGCCAACCCTGCCCTTGATGGGGGGTGGCGGGGGGAGTAGATGGGGACAGGAGGGGAGCTACAGGGTTTTGGGAGGTGTACTGGCTTGGCTCAGAAAGGGGAGGGGCTGTGCCTCTCAGGGACTGATCTGGATACACTGGAATTGGGGAAAGTGAACAAAAAGGGGCTGTGTCTAATCACCTCAGGACCCCAGTGCCCAGAGAGGGCAAGCAACTGGCCAAGGCCACACAGAAGCCAGTGGCAGAGCTTCCGGTCTAGTGTCCTTTCCCTGCCTGGGTGCTATTCTGAGATCTACTGTGTGAGTTGGGCTGCTGAGACCCAGGCTCTGGGCCCCTGGAGGAAGGAGTCTCCAGGATCAAACCAGAAGCTTGCTGCTTCCCACCACAGCGGGTCAAGATGGCCCCACCACAGTTTAGAGTCACGGGGACGGGGATGGGGGGGGCACGCTCACTGGCTCTGTGACCTTGGGCAAGCCACTTGAGTTCATGGGAGTAGGTCTGTTGTGATTTTCCAGCTGAAATAATCTATGTAAAGCACACAGGAGAGCTGGCTTCTGTCCTGATTGTTATCATTGGTTTGTTTGGGTCTTAAAGGTGCAGGAGTAGAAACCTAGGGGCAAGGTCTGAGATATGCTGGCTGCTCAGCCTGGACCAGACCCCCTCATCTGGCAGAATCATAGAGTTGGTGGAGATGAACAGATTAAAACTCCTTGCAGACTCTGAGGGAGTCACTGTGTTAGGGGTCTGAGTCTGTTTCACCTATGGCTATGGTCACAGCGGAAGTTCCCTGGGGTGAGTGGATTCTAAAAGCAATCGTGTTGGCAGCCCAGACTGCCTGCCTTTGGGGTGCAGCTTCACTGCCCCACTGGAGCGGGGCTTTTGGGGGGCTGGGCTGAGCAGCTGCCCAGTGGCCCTGGGGAAGCCGGAAGGCGTGGAAGATGGGGCTTCAAGACTCACTCACTGCATGTGCTTGGTCATCGCTGTGGGTGATGCCTGGGGACAGAGCTATCAGGCCTGGGGGCTTCTCTGGGCCAACACCCCAGTTCCCTCTGTGGCCCTTCTACCCCGCTGGGGTGGGCCAGCTTCCAAAGGGCAGTGAGGTAGTTCAGTCTTGGCCATTGTTAGTATAAGGGATTCAGGAGTAAAAGGAGGAGAACTGGGTGGGCCTAGAGGTCCAGGTGGAGCTGTGTGAAAATGCACTTTTTGCAGTTTCGCTCTAATTTTAGCTGTCATTTTCTGAGCACTCGGCATGTGCCAGGCAGTGTGCCAGGCAGTGTGCCAGGCGTGCCTCGGACATTATCTCATTGGATGCTCACTCCAACCCTGCGACGTTCTGTCTATTCCCATTTTACAGAAAATGAGACTCAGAGGGGTTTAAACAGCCACACTGGAACCCAGCCTCTTCTCTCAATCTCTGAGCTTGATTGGTCTCCTCTATGGACACCCAGCCCACCTCTGGGCCATGTGTGTATGTGTGTGCGTGAGTGTGCGCATGTGTGTGTCCATCTGCGTGTGCGCATTCTCGGCACTACTGGAGCAGGCAGGACCAGCACACGCCTCCTATTCCCCCCACATAGCTGACATTCCCTGTGCCCCGATGGCATGGCAGGTGACCCCGGGGCCAGCCAGACCCGGCCTTATATGGCAATGGGACAAACTCTCTCCAGCTTCCTACAGGGACAGAGGGAAGCTGTGGGGCTGGGTGGGTGCCCCTGAGAGCGCCCCTACCCTTGGGATGGAGCCGGGAGAATGGTGAGAGCTGCAGCTTGAGCTGGCCAGAGGCCAAGATCTTTAACAAAATAACGTGAGTCGCTCTTTGCTCCGGGCCCGATGTTTGACGTACATCATCTCACTGACTCCTCTCAGTGGAACGCTGATCAGATGCACGGCAAGAATCTGTAAACATCCCCGTGGGACAAGGAGTAGCAGGCCTCCCATTTTAGAGATGAGGAAACAGAGACTCAGCCAGGTGAAGTCACCCATCCAAAGTCACACAGCCAGGAAGTGGCAGAGCCAGGATTTGGTCTCCAGATGCTGCCCAGGGCCTGCCCTGGCCCCTGTCCACCAGGTAGCCGTGGCCTAGCTGTGACACCAGCCTCTCTTGCTTATGTGGATAAGGATCTCTGGCTCCAGTCCCGCCTTCTCGGCCCTCCTGGGTCGAATGAAGGACACTCAGCATTTCCTGTAGCATTTCAGTGCCTGATGGTTATTTCAGGACCCATGTGCCATCTGTGCTGGGAAGAACTGGGCCTGGTAGGCTGGGTATCTCTGTGCAGGGCTGGGGGTACCCTGCCCAGCAGTGGGGGCCCTCTGAGACCTGACCCAGGCACAAAACAGGTGTGTCTCTTTTCCTGTGTCCTGGCAGTGCCACCCTGCCCCTGCCCAGGTGAATGTGCCCAGCTGGCATCGCCGGGCACCCGTCTCTCTTGCTCTTCCTTAATATATTATAAGGGAGATGGTGATAACAGCCACGTGAGCCTTCGAGGATTCAGTATCCCTGCAGATCCAGCCAGTCTCGACCTCAGTGTGGCCATGTCACAGGAAGCTGGAGATGGAATTTCTGCAGGCTCTGCTTCATTTGTGTAGTTGGTGGGATGTTTTCCTTTGGCTGCCCCATCTATTGGCGAGGAAGCAGCATCTGGATGAGGACCCAGAGCTGCCACAGGGAGTGTGAGCCTGCTGTCCTTGTGGGTGCTTGTTACAGGCCCCTGCTACACGCCAGGCACCAGGCTGGGCATGTGTGGTCCGGTCCTGACCCTTTAAGAGCCTGTCAGCTGTGTCAGAGGCCACACAGCCAGGCATGGTGCCGCCTGTCCTACAAGTTTTTGCCCAGGGCTTCAGCCACCAGCCCTTTGGATGGCCTGCAAGATGGTGATAATCTGTCAGCCTGAAAATTCTGCTGCAGCTAATACATAAAAGTGGACCTGGAGGGCCAGGAGCAAGCATCCAGGAGCAGGTGCTCGAGGTACCAGCCCAGAAAGAGAGTTAAGTCGGGGTGGCGGGTGGGGGAGCAGACAAGTGGCAAGGATCCAGAGGCTGGGACACAGCGGGGGCTGCCAACCTCTGCTGGTTTGGGAAACAGCCCTTCCTAGGCATGAGCACTTGGATGGGGCTTCTGGGATGGGGGGAGAGTCTGGTGTGCATCAGGGCTGGAGAAGCCCAAGAGAGGTAGCAGTGAGCCCTTGCAGCTGCGGGCACTGTCCCGTGGGGCTGAGATGGCAGGACCCTGTCCCAAGTGGATGGCCTGTCACTGCCAGCTCAGCCAGGTGTCCAAGGCCCTTGAGGAGGAATGACCAGAGGCTCAAGGCTCACCAGGAGGGCTTCGTGGCACAATGAGGGAGAAAGAAAGTTGTGGGTGGGTCTCTTCCCTGCCCTTCCCCTGCTCACAGTTGCCTCTTGGTATAGCTTGAGTCTGTTGGTGTGAGTGATCCAAACATTATGAGAACTGCTAACCCTTAGTAAGTATCCTAGGAGCCAGGCTCTTTCTATGCAGTTAGCTTGTTTATTTATTTATTTATTTTGAGGCCAAAAAATGAGTTTATTTGGGGTTTGTTAGGACTGTAGGCCAGGAGACACAGATCCCAGCTCATTTAATCTTGACGCCAACCCAGTGACAAGGGTCTATCATTATGATTCCATTTTAAAGATGAGGAAACTGAGGGCCAGAGTGGGAAAGCAAGTTGCCCAGGGTCACAGAGCTAGGATTTGAACTCAGCCTCCCTGCCCCATCCTTCTGCCTTGCTTGCCTTACACTTGCCTGGAGGATAGATGGTTTAGTCAAGACCTTTCCCTCTGGGGCCTCAGCTGTTGAACAAAGAGGACAAGCTGGATGCTGTCAGGCATCCCTTCGGGGTTCTGTGCCTGCTGTGGACGTGGGAACAGCTCTGCCACCCCCCTAGGCCTTCCCTGGGGGCACTGGCTTAAAGAGTGACCACCTGGCTCACAGCTTCCTGTTTTTGACCCCAGGCTCCTCCCTGCCTGCGTTTCCTGGTTCTTTGCCAGGGCCCTACCAGGGGCCACCAAGGCCTCTAGACGTTCCTCTCTGCATATCAATAGTCACTGTCAGAGCCCAGGGGCCCCCTGCACCCCTCATATCTGGAGGCCCTGATGGCAGTTTCTGCAGCCAAAAAAAAATGTGTCTTTAGGGGACAGTGGATTGGAGTAGGGGGTGGGGCTAGAGTAAACCACACACCCTGCCCAGGCCCCTAGAGAGCTATAGAGTGGTTCCTTGGCCCCTGGAATAACCTCCTTCTGCAGCTGCCCAGGAGGAAAGGTAACTCCCAGTATTGACTTTCTTTGCCCAGAAACATGTAGCCAGGTGTTGTTTGGGGCAGGGAGGGAGCTGGGATGGTGAAGGGGCGAGGCCTTGCATTATTCAAACTTTGTGATCTTGAGTAAGTTGAGCAACATCTCTGGGCCTCCGTTGTCCCATCTGTCAAATGGGGCCATCCAGAAAGGGAGAAGAGAACTAACCAGCCTAAGCTGGGGGTGGGGTTTCCTTCTTAATCGATTTCATAGTCAATGGTGGTCTCTGGCTGATGAATTGTGAGTAATCTAAGTGGACTGAATGTATATAAATTTCAGACGGTAATAGTAATAAATAGGTAACATTTATTTCACATTTACTAAGTGGCAGGCACTGTGTTAGGCACTTGATGTATATTTACTTACTATAATTCTCAGGACAAGCCTGTGAGGTAAATATTTTTATCCTTCCTACAGATGGGGAAACTGAGGCCCAGACAAATGAAGCAGGTTTCACACTCAAACCTAGGCACCTGGCTCCAGCTTGCCCTCCTTCTGTTTTTTCCTTTCTTTTTCCAAATGTCTGGATTGAGTTCTATCTCCATCTCCTCTGCCTGGGGGCCCATTCAGGGCAGGGGGGTGGGTACTGGAGTCTGGACAGACAAGGCACCTGCGCAGTGGGTGGGACTGTGCCCTGAGGCGGGGCAGGGCTATGGGGGGAGGACGCCTGGTAGAAGGAAGCTGTGGGCTATGCGCAGGCAGGAACCAGGAACCCAAAGCTCAGAGGTGGGATGGTTGCTGGCACCACAGCCAGTGGAGCTCCTGTTTCCTGCCACCCGCCTGCCGGCCTCCCCGGGCCCCTGCCAAAGGCATGGTCCACACAGCTGCCCCAAGCCCGGGGTCAGTGAGGGCTGCCGGCCCACGCATGAATGGGTCAGCTGCTTCTCCCACCCCTGGACGCTCTGTGGCTCGAGCATTTGTCATTGTTGGCTCTAAGGAAACATGTGATTTCAGTCTCTGAGTCCTCCCCAGTCTGTCACACACAGACGCATGCTTTTGCAACGCTGCCTGGCCATTTCAGGAGTGAGAGTGGAGAAAGTCATTCTGGGCTGAGTGGCCGTCTTCTCCGTTCATTCAATAATGTTTTTTGAGCACCTACTATGTGCTGGGCACGGCTGGCTGCTAGGCATCCATGGGGCAGAGGCAGTAAACACATCCTCCTAGAGCCTGTAACCGAGGCCCTGCCTCCTCCCAGCATCCTTCCAGCACCCGCTTCATTGGGTCACTTCTGTTCCTCAGCTCTGTGCGGGGAGGGAACCCAGGCAGCCTCTGCTGGGGAGCTTCATCCCAGCTCAGCCACTTGCTAGCCGGGCTGCCTTGATGGGCTAGTTGTTCATCCTTTCTGAGTCTCAATTCATTGACCCCTCCTGCAAATATTATTGAGCATCTATCCTGTGGCACCTTGTCGGGGGAGACAGATAATGGGCAACACCCTTCAAAAGCAATTACATTGTGTTAGAGAGGTGACTCATCCCATGGAATAAAAGGTGTTTTCTTAAGGTGGACTGGAAGCGGAGGTGGGGACTCTGGTGGGCAGAGTGGATGAGGTTGGCCTCATTGAGAAGGTGACAGTTGAGTAAAGACTTGAAGGAGGTGACATGCAGACCTGCGCACTCCAGGTAAGGGACACAGCTAGAGCACGGGTCCCAAGGTGGGAGCGCACCAGGCATGGGGCAGGCAGAGAAGGGAGGCTAGGCTGGCTGAGGCATCCACTCCAGTGGTGGGGGGTGGGGAGCGCGGGACACAAATGACATGGCATGTTAGGTGGTGATAAAGGCTAAGGCTTCATCAGTGAAAAGACAATAATCCTGGATGCCCTGGGGCTGCTATGGCTGCTGAACACCTGGCCCAGGGTGAGGTCCAGGGGTGGATGTGGTTATTCAGTGGTTCAGGCTGAGCTCTTGTCCTTCCTCTCAGCCTCACCTGGTTGTTCTGCATTTGCCCGTGTGTGATTTGCCCCTGAGACCAAGGACCTTGTCCTACCCCTCGAACCCAGTCTGCCTAGATCCCTGGAGGTGTTTGTTCTGTATTACTCACAGGCTCCTGGATGGTGCAGGAGGCCATGGTAATGAGGCCCCGAGTGAGGCTGTGGCCGGGCCAGCTGGACCCCGTGGGCCCTGGGGTTGCCCTCCGCTCACCTGGCTGCTAGAGGCATGAGCCCTGGAGTCTGATAGACGCAGGTTCCAAACCCACCCTGAGCTTCCGCATCTCCTGGGGACCTTAGACGTGTTAGTAACGTCTCTGGTCCTCCTGTTCTCACCTGTAAAGTCAGTTAACAGTGGCTGTGAGGATTGAATGGGATAGCATAGTGCCGACCAAAAAGCAAGGGGGCAATCAGAGCCCCCCTGACCCAGCCAGGGGAACCACGTTGGCGGCGGGGGCAGGTGGGTTCCTCCTACTCTGCCAAAGGGTGCTGAGTGAGCATGGAGGAACTTGAACCCAGGAAGGGATCAGATTCTGTCTCACAGTCAACCCTATCCATTGTTTAGTGAGCGCGGACGTTTGAACCTGGTACTAACTGCCCACAGCGGGTTGTCTCCACTGAGAGGTAGGTCCCTGAGGAGGTGGGTACCCTTGAGATCCAAGCCCAGAGTGCTTTAGCATCATTTAGATTCCTGTCATTCTCCCATTCTATATTCTCCTTATAGTGACTGGCTGGAGAGGTAGTGAGTCCCCTGTCCTAGGAGGTGTGTAAGTACAGACTAGGTCATTTAATTGGGACATGACAGCAGGAATTTAGACAGGTTGAGTGATTGACCTAGGTAACTTTTTTTTTTCATTAAAAAGATCATGTATTGAACTTCAAGTACATATTTATGTGGAATGTTCCAAAACTTGGAATTAGAAAAAAATTTAACCCCTCAAAGTTAATGTATAAGTTGTCTTTTTACAATAGTAGTTGGCATAGTTGTAATAGGCAAAACATCCATGGTAGAAACCTCAAGTTCAGCATCATGATTACCTCTGGGAAGGGAAAGAAACTGGATTGGGGAGGGGCAGATAGGGCCTTCAAACTGTGTTTTAGTTAGACCTAGGTAACATTTAACATCATTTAAAACACAGGCTTCCTGTAATTTTAGGATCTTGTCTTACTCACCTTGATGTTAACCTTCTCCCCTTCCCTGCTTTTTTAAATTAAAGTATAATTGATTTACAATGTTGAGTTAGTTTCTGGTGTGTAGCAAGTGATTCGGTGATACATATATATTCTTCTTATTCTTTTTCATCATAGATCATTGCAGGATATTGTATACAGTTCTCTATGCTCTGCAGTAGGACTTTGTTGTTTATCTATTTTATGTATTGTAGTTTGTATCTGTAAATCCCAAACTCCTAATTTATCCCTCCCCTCCTTTCCCCTTTGGGAACCATAAGTTTGTTTTCTCTATGAGTCTTTCTGGTTTGTATATAAGTTCATTTGTGCCATTTTTTAAGATTCCACATATTAATGATACCGTATGATATTTGTCTTTCTCTGTCTGACTTCCTTCACTTGGAATGATCATCTCTAGGTCCACGCATGTTGCCGCAAATGGCATTATTTTGTTCTTTTTTTTTTGATGGCTGAGTGGTATTCCATTGTATACCTAAACCACATCTTTATCCAGTCATCTAGCAATGGACATTTAGGTTGCTTCCATGTCTTGGCTATTGTAAATAGTGCTGCCATGCACATTGGGTGCATGTATCTTTTCAAGTTAGAGTTTTCTCTGGATATATGCTCAGGAGTGAGATTGCTGGATCATATGGTAACTCTATTGTTAGCTTTTTAAGGCATCTCCATACTGTTTTCCATTATGGCTGCACCAAGTACATTCCCACCAACAGTGTAGGAGGGTTCCCCTTCCTCCACACCCTCTCTTCACCTGCTCCCTTGATGCCTAGAACAGAGCAGTGTGCGCTGTGGTCCCTGAAAAACTATTGAATGAATGAAGGACTGGAGGAGCAATGGCCACATCCAGTTGGCTCAATGAGGAAAGCAAGGTCCAGAGAAGAGAAAGGATTTGCAGACTCCCGTGCTAGGATGGGAACACACCCTCTGCTTCCTCATCTGCTTGAGGTTCTAGGGCCGCTTGAGGATTAGCAACAAGGCAAGTAAAATTTCCGCCACTGCACCCAGCCTAGTGGATGCTTACTAACTGTTGGCTTTTTGTTTTAAAGCCAGATGAATGCCTGCTATCTGCGCATCTTTAAGTGTCAAGGTTAAAGATGCAGGCTCTAAATCAGACAGAGCTGAGTGAAGTTCTGTCTCTGGGAGCTTCAGTTTCCTCATCTGCAAAATGAGACTAATAATAGTAGCTACCTCTTGGGTCCCCTGGGATATCTGGAGAGACCATGGGGGTAAGTGCTTCATTCTGGAGCCTGTCGTTAGTCCCACCCCGATCTCCACCCCTCCCCAGCCCATCTGGTTCTGAAAGGACTCATCTGAGTCTCTGCAAGCATCTGAGGGGGCAGGTGCATCCTATTTTACAGGTGAGGACACAGGTAAGAGGGTAAGTGACCTCATAAGATATGTGTAGTTATTTTCTGGCTAGAGAGACAAACGATAGGACAGCTGCTGTTTACTAAGCTGTCAAGATTCATTTATACATGCTCCTGGGATTCTCATACAAACTCCAGAAGAGGCTGTGATCAGCATACGCATTTGGCAGGCAAAGCTATAGCGATTTAAAGAGGAATCAATTCGCTCAGGGTTACATACCTAAGAACTTAACGCTGGAACCAAGCGGCTTGTCTTTGGGGCTCATGGCTTCATGGATCCTGGAATGGGGGTGCCCTGTGGGGAAGCCCAGGTCCCTGCGCCTATAATTCAGAGGCTGACTGAAGGTGTTCAGTTTGCTAGAGCAGAAACTCCGGGCCCCACCCCGAGCTGCTGGGCATGTTTCCTACCCCCAGGGTGGACTCTGCAGGTCTGCCTCTGAGGGTTGACAGAAGGCCAAGGACAAACACGGAAGCCTCCTGCTCTGCCTGGCCAGGCCCGGCCACCTGGCAGGAGAGGAGGCACCGGGCAGGGGGCCTGTGTGTTGGTGAGCTCTGCCGACTGCCCCCTTGCTCAGCGCTGCCCTCTCCCCTCTGTAGGAGTTTCTCTGTGACCAGAAGTATAGTGATGAAGAGGACCTGCCAGAAAAGCTTGCAGCCTTCAAAGGTGAGCTGGGGCGGGCTGCCCACCCTCCCAGGAGAGCTGGGCGGGCCTCTCTGCCCTCACACACAGGGTTCCTCACCCAACAGGGCCAGGCTGCACCCTGTGTCATCCAGAACGCCCCTCTTCCCAGGGGGCTGCGAGATGGGGTGCCCAGTGTGGGGCACGGGCCCCTCACCCCTAGCCTGCAGGCCCTGGCCTGCCCCTGCCCCTCTCTCCCCTCCGGCTGCCCAGCAGGGCTCAGGTTGGCTCCTGTCCGCCGCTGCCCAGGCCCTGCTCGCTCCCGGGGCCCCACAGCACACAATCGGCTCTTTGTAGCAGCCCTTGCCTCGCCCCCTCCGCGGTGGAGCGTCTCGGGAGCCCCTGCGGAGAATGGACGTTTGTGTCGCCACAGTGGAGCAGAGTTTCTGCCCATTGAATCCCAGCAGCATGGGATGAAAAGAAAACAGGGCCCAGGAGCCCCTGCGGAGAGGGGGCGGCATAAAGGTCCCTCTGTTCCGGGCTCTGGCACTTGGGTCTCAGCCAGCGGCTCAAAAGGAGAGGAGCCGCACACAGAAGGAGCGGAACAGACCCACCTTTCCTGCCCAAGAGATGCACCCGGGATGCGGGAGCCCTGGGCGCGCTGGGGGACCACTCGAACATCCTCCAGGCTGCATCCCCCCTAGAGTCTTGGCAATGTGGGCATCGTCCCTGCTCCAGGGCAAAGAACCTGCCAAGTGCTCCCTGGACCACTTACAGCTTAGCTGTCCTTAGGCAGGACATCAATGGCTCAGCAACTGTCGAGCGCTGACCTTGTGGTTAGCATTGCGATCTCCCTGCATCCTCCCAATCCAGCCGGGAGGGAAATGGTGTGAGCTTTAATTTACAAGCGAAGAAACTCAGGCTCAGAGAGGTGGGGTCATTTGACTGGGATCACACAGCTCACCTATAGCAGAGCTGGAGCTTGAGCTCGTATTAGTCTCACTCCAAGGCCCCTGCTCTTAACCATTACACAGTGGTGTCTTATATATTAAAAAGGGAGGAAAGAGGGAGCAAAGGAAGGGAGGAAAGAGGGAGCAAAGGAAGGAAGGAAGGAAAGAAAGAACAAATGAACGAACTAGAATAAAGACACCCCCACCCCTTGCCCGTCCATCTGCACCTCCCCTCCCTGTTCAGAGGAGGAGTGGTCAGTCCATTCCTTTCCCTCTGAATCCCAATAGGGTCACCCTTCAGAGGTGGCTCTGAAAGGAGGAACAGAGGTCCCAGGGGTCTAAGTTCTGGTCTCCTGGGATGTAGGATTGGGTCCATCCTGGGACCACAGGAAGTTACCTTGGAAGCAAAGGGACTGTAGAAGTTTCAGATCGTTCACTCATTTGCTCTCCAAATGAGCCTTACTAGGCACCAGGCCATGAATGGGCCTGGGGACACAGCGGAGAACGCATAGGACAGCTCCTGCCCAGAGCAGCCTGTGTCCTAGTTGGGGAGGGGTGGTGAAGATTGAGCAAGGAAGTAGAAAGCCTGTCAGATGGTAGTAGGGGCTTTGTGGGGTGATGGTGTCCAGTTAGAAAGGCTGGGGGGGGGGTGCCTGAAGGCATGAGAAAGGGCCCTGAGAATGCCTAGGGGGAACATTCCAGGTGGAGAGGTGGCAAGCCTGGAGCAGGAGTGGGAGCAGGTCGGGGGTGGGCCAGGAGCGGCAAGACCTGGGGAGTGGAGCCGGGGGGATGGTGGGCCAGGCAGCTTGAGAGGCTGGAGGGCAGATGCTCGTGAAGGTCACAGGAGCCTCGAGGGTCACTGGGAGTACCTTGGCTTTCTCATGCTGGCTGCTTGGTGTAGAAAAGACCCAGAGGGTCCTGCTCTCCGGTGGCAGGGGTGACCTGCCCAAGGCCACCTGACATTTGTACACATTGCCTTGTCAGGAGATACAAGCTCATTGCTCTGCAGTATTTCCCTCACTGTTGGAGGTTCCCTGGACCCCTAGATCAGGGAGGTTTAACTCAAAGTCTTTAGGTGAGGTTTGTGGGGAGGGTCTGTGTACCCATGGGTGCTGTGTGTTCCACTTTGTGACCAAGGGCAGGTCATTTCTCCTGAAAGATCATTGGATTCTCAGTGGTACCCATGACCCCCCTGAAGGTTCAGAACTATAGGGACTTCTTAAGTTGGGGGTCCGCACACCTGGTTCTCCATCAGAATCACCTGGGACACTGAAAACAGACCAGTTCCTGCCCACAACCCGCTCTTCCCAAGCCCTGCAGACTTGTGTCTCTAAAGCTGGGAATCTATTCTAGCCACTTAGCAGTTGTTCAGATGCAGCCAGTCCCCACTGGCAGGGACCTGGGAGGAAGCAGCTGCCCTCCTGGGCAGAGGATCAGAGCGGCCCCCTGGGCACCTTTCTCCACGACGCCTGTGGCAAAGGGTGCAGTCTGGGCGAGCCCTTTCTCCAGAGACAACAGCTGAAATGACATGGCTCCCGTCAAGGCCCCCACGTGGGATAAGGAGGACCAGTTGCCTTCAAGGGAATCACTGGGACCCTACAGGAGGTGACCCTGCTTCCAAGCTAATGCCAGTTTCTGCTCTGTGATTTCCAGAGAAGTACATGGAGTTTGACCTGAACAATGAGGGAGAGATTGGTAAGTGAGGCCTTGAGTGTGCTGTGGGGTGTGGGGATGGAGGGAGGAGGGGAGGGTCCAGAGAGCTCCACTGACCCACCTGCATGGGTGAGGGGCATGGGGTGCTCTCATGAGTGGACAGGCACCCACTGAAGCTTCCCCAGTGGGCTAGGCCAGGTAAGCTGGCCTTGAGCCTATCTGCCGCCCACGCTGGGTCCAGTGCCCCCAACTCTGCTCCCTACTGCTTCCCTCCCCACCCACCTCCCTACCTGTGCCTCAGCCTCCCACTCCAGGTGCTTTGCAGACTCAGGATGGAGGGGCCGCCCCTGCCTAGGGCTGGAGATGCTCAGGGAGCTTGCATTTCCTTTGTCCCCAAACCTGTCCTTCCATTTGTACGTTGTCCTGTAGTTGACAAGGGGCTTTCATAGACATTGGTTCCAACAGACCTTTCTTGTGTCCTGCCATCCAGGAGCTGGGGGTGACAAATGCCTGTTCCGTGGCACTTATGTTCAGGACCATACCTTGACCTTCACTAGTAATTCTATGACATGGTCAAGGCCGCCTTAATTGTTCCCATTGTACAGATGAGGAAACTGAGGCTCAGAAAGGTGGAACGACTTGCTTGGGGCCTGCTTGGGGCATATGGTCATGAAGTGGCCGCCAGGGCCCAGATCCCCGCCTGTGGTTTCCAGGTGGGTTCTCCCTCTGCATTTCTCTGCCTCCTCTGTCTCCTCTCATTTTCCTCCCGTTTGAATATTTTTAGCCTTTTAAAATTTTTTATCCCTTTATTATTTATTTATTTATTTAATTTAGGGTTATCAAATTAATACATTGTTATCATAAAAAGTTTTGGAAAACCTAGCAAAGCACAAAGACAAAAATATTTCATCACAATCCCACCTCCCAGAATTGACTGTGATCAATATTCCGGTTTATACTTTTCCACTCTTTGTTCTAATCACAAACTGTTTTATACCATTTGGGAACCTCCCTTTTTTAAAAATACAATGCTTTGTTAGTATTTTGAGATATTACTAACTTTTTTGAAAATATAATTAATGGCTGCATAATATTCCATTGTGGGGACAGACTATAATTTATTCAGCCAATGCCTTAGTATCTCCCATTTAAATGATGTCCAGTTTAACTATTATTGACAATCCCATGAAAAATGTTCTTGTGCATGAATCTTTGTCCATGTTGCTGATTATTTCTTTTGAGTTAATCTCAGGAAGTAGACATTCTGGGTCAAGGGCTTTTGAAGCATCTTGCCAAATTGCCTTCCAGAAAGGTCTTGCCAGTTTCGAGTCTGGCCAGCAGCGTGTGGGAGACCTTTCGCTTCTTCCTGTAGCGCACTGCCCGGCTTTCTTTGAAATGCCCTGGACATCCTGGCACCTAGGGGTCTGGCAACAGTCCTGCCCGCCCTGCCTCTCGGGTGAGCTGGCTCACCACTCCTCCGGCCCTAAAACTGGCCCCTGCCCCACCCTCACCCCAACTCCCACCACCCTTCGCTGACACATTGTTCATGGAACAATACAAAGGAAATTGTCTCAGATCTTGGGAGCTGGGAGGTCAGAGGCAGCAGCTTCTTGGGGGTGTAGTGACTTCAGTGCCTCCCTTGTTTTTCTTGAATTTTGTTCTTTTGTTGGCTTTCCTGGATATTCTTGGCACCCTCTCTCTTCCAGTGAGGTGGAGCCCAGGACTGTAGGGTGGGAGTGGCAGGTGGGAGTGGCAGGTGGGGGGAAGCTGCTACCCAGAGCCCTGGAGTGTGACTTCTGCCTGGGTCAGTCTGACTTCCTGACCCTACCTCACTGTGGCTTCTGGGGTGGCTGGAGCACCAGGCTCACGGCTCGCCCGAACCTCAGGTGGCAGCAGAGAGAACAACAGAATGAAGAAGAAAGGCTACATTGGCACCTGCTGTGTGCCAGGTGCTTTTGGAGCATCCTCATTCCAAATGATCTTATCAACCACTGGTGGGAGTAGGGGTTCCGAGGGGTTAAGTAATTTGCCCGAGGCCCCACAGCCAAGAGTAGCAGAGCTGGATTCCAGCCCAAGTCTGTCTGACTTTAGAAGCCCATGTCCCTAACCACTAGTCCATACTGCCTCAGAAGAGAGCAGGGAGTGTGAGATGGGTTCATTCTCCCTGGAGAAGAAAGGCCATTGACTGCAGTCTCCAGGGAGGTGCTGTCCTGCCTGGCTTCTTCTGGGCATAGGATACCAAAGGGAAGTTGGCCAGCTTCCCTACTCGACCCAGCATCCTGTCTCCACTTAACAGATCTGCTTTTCCTCTGGCAGACCTGATGTCTTTAAAGAGGATGATGGAGAAGCTTGGGGTCCCCAAGACCCACCTGGAGATGAAGAAGATGATCTCAGAGGTGACAGGTGGGGTCAGCGACACCATTTCCTACCGAGACTTTGTGAACATGATGCTGGGGAAACGGTCGGCGGTCCTCAAGCTGTGAGTACCTCCTGCCTCTCCTGGGGCCTCTGGAGGCAAAGTCATGGTGTGTGGAGAAGCCCCTGGCTCAGGCACCCCAGCCAGGAGGTAACTCACTATGTGACCTACTGGGCAAGGCTCTTAATTTCACTGGACCTGATTTTCTTATCTGTCAAATGATCACGTTAATACGTATCTCTCAGGAAAAATTAACCTGTAGCAGAACCTCTGGTGGAATCAGTGCTTGGTAAGTGGCAACGGTGATGGTGATGATGACGATAATATATGCACTGTTGAAACTTTCCAAGCCTCAGTTCCCTCATTTGTAAAGAGACTCTGCTACCTCACAGGGTTGTTGTGAGCATAAGATAGAGTCAAAAACTGGTTCTAAAGGGAGGTGGCATTCAAATCTTGATGCTATTTCTTGCTACCAAAACGACCTTGGGCAAATTACTTTAGGCCCCTGAGTTTCAGTTCCTTTATCCTAAGACAGAGAAGATCATATGTATCTTGCGTGGAGTGATGTCCTGCAGGTTAATGATATAACACAGATGGAGTCTAACCCAGCACCTGACTGATCGGCAGACACCTAGTGTAGTGGCCAAAATCACACTGTGTGGATACTTTCCCATTGGCGAGCAGCAGAGATATTCCTTGGAGAGTCTCATAGTATTTTTCCAAGCTGTAGAGGACACTCACTGGCTTTTATGAAATAAGATTAACTTTTTTAAAAAATTGAAGTATAGTTTATTTACAATATTGTGTTAGTTTCAGGTGTACAGCAAAGTGATTCAGTTATACTATATGCTTCTCTAAATATATCTTTTTCAGGTTCTTTTCCATTATAGGTTATTATAAGATATTGAATATAGTTCCCTGTGCTATACACAGTAACTCCTTCTTGCTTACCTATTTTATATATAGTGGTGTGTATCTATAAGATTCACTTCTTCTAAGGTACAAATGTAAAATATACCTGTCTCATTTTACAAAGGGGAAGTTGGGTGATCTGCGTATGAGCACACAGTTCGGGCTGGTCAGAGCTTTTAGTTTGGGGTGGGATGAGGCAGGAGGTGTGGTGGCAAAACCATGCAGGTCAGATTATGCTGCACCTGAGAGACAGGTGGTAGCAATAAGAGTGATCATGCTATTAAAATGACACCTAAGATTTAATGGACGTTTACTATGTATCAGACACTAGTCTGCATGTTGACTCCTTCGCTTTATCATTCATTAATTCAGCGAAGATTTATTGAGCACCATTAGGTGTCAGGAATTACTCTGGGTGCTGAGGACACATGAATTACTTGCCTCACAAAGCTTACATTCTAATGGCAGGAGACAGACCAAAACAAAACAAAATAAAAAGACAAGATGCCAGATTGCAATAGTGCAGTACAAAGGAAAATAAAGTGGACAAGAGGAATAGAGATGAATGGGATAGTGGGCAGAGAGGATCTCATTGAGAAGGCAATGTTTGACCAGAACCCTGAGTGAGGGAGATGTGAAGAGATGTGAAGAGATGTGAAGATCTGGGGAAAAGCACTCTGGGCAGAGGAAGTGGCAAGTGCAAAGGCCCTGTGGCAGAACCATGGTTTTATGCTCAAGGAATAGCACAGAGGCCAGGTTGCCTGGAGTGCAGTGAGTGAAGGATGAGTCTGCAGAGATGGGCAAGAGCCAGGTGATGTGGGGCCTTGCAGTCCACGGTTGATTTCACATTTTGTATATATACGTTTTTATCGAAGTATAGTCAGTTTACAGTATTGTGTCAATTTCTGGTGTACAGATTTCACATTTTGTGCTAATGTGGAGGGATGCCATTGGAGTTACTCTAAGCAGGGAGTTGACTTTTAAAAGGCCCCCTTGACTGTGGTATGGGCAAGAGTGGCAGCGGGCAGGCCAGTAGGAGGCTCGTGCACTTGTGCAAGTAAGAAATGAGGCACTCAGCCTGGAGAGGGTGTAGTGCAGGTGGGCAGGAGGTATTGAAATGGGGAGTGATTTTGGAGGTAGAGTTGGAAGGAATCCTTAAATGCTCAGATGTGAGGTGTAAAGGAAAACAGGGAGTCTGGGATCTGAGTTAACTGAGTGATGGTGCTGTTTGCTTTGAGAGAAGAGCAGACGGGGCAGGGAGGGATTGAGAGCTGTTTTTGATGTGCTGAACTGGAAGTGCCCTTAGACATCCAAGGGGAGAGAGGTCGAGAAGGGAGCTGGCTGTGGAAATCTGGAGCGCAGAGGTGAGCCGTTTGTGGACTGTCACACTCTGGATGGAATTTAAAGCCAGCAGACTAGAAGAGCGCATCCAGGGAGTAAGTCAGATGGAGCAGGGCACTGTCACTTGGAACAGCTCCAGGACAGAAGCACTTTTGGCATCCTCACTCTCAGTTGGAAACATTGAGCATCAGTGCATCAGTGGGATGAGTGTCTTGCTTGAGTCACCATCTGGGAAGGAGTAGGGCTGTGATTCAAATCTGGGCAGTTTCCC